>NC_090437.1:710124073-711536073 GCF_031143425.1 Pleurodeles waltl | reverse complement strand
ACAGTCTCTCAAGTGGGTGGTTTGCCCACTGCTTGGTCACGGGTAGTGCAAGGCCACAGTCTCTCAAGTGGTGCTTTGCCCACTGCTTGTTCCTGGGGAGTGCAAAGCCACAGTATCTCAAGTGGGTGCTTTGCCCACTGCTTGCTCCTGGGGAGTGCAAAGCCACAGTCTCTCAAGTGGGTGGTTTGCCCACTGCTTGATCCAGGTGACTGCAAAGCATCAGTCTCTCAAGTGGATGGCTTCTCCACTGGTTCTGGAGTTGGCCTTGTGCCCAGTGTGCTTCATCCTGCCAAGGATAGGGTGAGTGGATGCCTTAATCTACTGGTTCTGGAGGGGGCCTTGTGCCCAGTGTTCTTCATCCTGCCAAGGACAGGGTGAGTGGATGCCTTAATCCACTGGTTCTGGAGGGGGCCTTGTGCCCAGTGTGCTTCATTCTGCCAAGGACAGGGTGAGTGGATGCCTTAATCCACTGGTTCTGGAGGGAGCCTTGTGCCCAGTGTGCTTCATCCTGCCAAGGATAGGGTGAGTGGATGCCTTCTTCCACTGATTCTGGAGGGGGTTTTGTGCCCAGTGATGCAGCACTTGGGGGGGTGCCAGGTCACAGTCCCTCACCTGGGTGTCAGAGCCACGAGATTTGCAGTGGTCAGGATGCATGATAGTCCATGGAGGCAGGGCTACAGTCTATCCGCTGGTGGCTATGGCTGCACAGTGGTGGTAGTGCCGGTGCTGGTGGGGGTGCTGTCAGTGGTGGGGGGAGGCTCCAGCCCTACTCCTGCAGCCTCAGACAGCTGCCCACTGGGGCTGCTGCTGCTGGCAGTGGTGCTACTATCAGCGGTGCAGGTGGCGGTGCTTGCGGTGGGGCTTGCGGCGGTGCAGGTGGTGGTACTGGCCGTGGTGCATGTGCCGGTGCTGCCAGTGGTGGGGGGAAGGCTCCAGCCCTTCTCCTGCAGCCTCGGACGTATGCCCACTGGAGCTGCTGCTGCTGACAGTAGTGGTGTTTGCAGCGGTGCAGGTGCCGGTGCTGGCCGCGGTGCAGGTGGCAGTGCTGGAGATTTTGCTGGTAGCCACCAGGCCTTCACCTGCAGGCTTGGACGGCTGAAGTGCCTTGGCTGGTGTTTTGTGCCCCTTCCTGCCCTTGGCCGATGGTGGTGTCACCTTGGGTCTGGCAGCTGGAGTCTTTGACGTGGCCTTGCTGGGTGGTTGTAGCTCTTTCTCCTTGCTGGATGCAGTCCCCTTCTTGACCTTGCCAAGTGGCGAAACCTTCTTGGCCTTGGCAGGGGTTGGTGGCGCACTCGCTGGGCTGACGGGTGCCCCCTTAGAGCCTCTGACAGCTGCAGAAACCACAGTGGATGTGGACTTGGTGGCTGAGGTGCTGGGTTGGGATCTTGCCACCCTGGCCCGAGGTGAAGGATGGGGGGTGTGGGGTAGGATCAAGAGGTCAATGTTGGCTAGGAAAAGCTTCTTAGGGACATTGGGGCGTAAAGAGGGTGAAGGTTTGGGAGTGGAGAAAGAGAGACTGCTTGTAGGAGGTGTCAGTCTGCTGTGTTTGGGTGCAGGTGCATGAGCTGTATGCTGTTGTGAGGTGGATGGCTGTTGGGCGGGTGTGTGCTTGCGTTTGTGTACTTTGGGAGGAGGGGTCACAGACACAGTGGGAGAGGACACAAGGGACATGTGCATGGATGTCGCGGTGGTGACTGCCAGAGAGGGGTGTGTAGTGATGGGCGTGCTGGTGATGGAGGTAGTGGATGAGGATTTAGTGCATGCAGGTGTGAGTGGAGATGCTACTGGAAGGGAGATGGACGAGGAGGAGGGGGACACAGTGGAGGCAGTGGATGTTGGTGTTTCTGAATTGGGATGGTGCTTGTGTGAGTGCCTGTGAGATGAAGTGTGGTGCTTGTGTTTGCCGGAGCCACTTCTCTGTGTTGATTTGGGTGAATGCTGGTCTGAAGGTGTGCTTGGGATAGGCTGGGGTTGAGGGGATTGGGACTGGGTAGAGGAAGTTGGAGGGGGAGGCTGGAGACAAGGACAATGGCTGCCACCAGTGCGGAGGCCAGAGCCTGAAATGCTCTCTGTTGGGCCACCACGCCAGAGTGAATGCCCTCCAGGTATGCATTTGTTTGTTGCAAATGCCTGTTGACACCCTGGATGGCATTCAGAATGATTGACTGCCCAACAGTGAGGGATCTCAGGAGGTCAATAGCCTCCTCATTGAGGGCAGTAGGGCTGAATGGGGCAGGGCCTGAGGTAACTGGGGTGAAGGAGATTCCCACCCTCCTGTGCCAGCGGGCACAGCAAACACACTGGGGGCTGCTGGGAGGGCGGTGCTGGTAGGGGGGGTGGCGGCTTTACCTAGTGTTGGGGTGGGCACAGAGGTGTCCGTCAACGGCAGGGAGCTTCAATCGGAGGAGGAGTCGCTGTCTGTAGTGTCCCATCCTGTCTCCGTCGTGGTGCTCCCCTCGCCTCAGTCCCACTGGTGCCCTCACCCTCGGTGGATTCGGCCTCCAGGCCCATGTGGGATGTAGCTCCCTCGTTGCCAGTGCCTCTGTTCCTCCACCAGATGATGCTAATGCACACAAGGACAGGGTGACAAAACAAAAAGGGGGGGAGAGACAGAGGATACACTTGGTCGATGCCAGCAACAACACTACCGTTGGAGTACACAACACACAGGGAGCAGCCCTATGCACTAGGCCATGCACTACCAGTTACAAAGATAGTCACCAGCACATGGGGTACATAGCATAACGCCATCAGCTGCACACCTGAAACAAACAGGCCCTGACCAGTAGTAGATGCTCACTAACACCATTGGGGTTGGAGTGCTTCAGAGCCTGCCCAACAAGACCCATCAAACAAGGGACCTACCCTGCCATGTTCGCCCTGGCCTAGGGGCACCCACAGTCCACATCTCCACCCATGTAAAACCTTAACACGCGCAAAGTCATGATTCTAAATCTGTACTCACCCCCTTGTGGCTGCTGTGATGCCCTCAAGCACCCATCCAACTCCGGATAGGCCACCGCCAGGATGTGGAACATCAGGGGGGTCAGGGTACGACAGGCACACCTTCCTCATTGGGAGGCCAGCCCCAGCTGGGCCTTCGCCGTCTTCCCTGCCCAGCGGCGCAGGTCCTCCCACCCTTTGTGGCAGTGGGTGCTCCACCTGTCAAAGACCCCCACGGTCCGCACCTCCTTGGCGATGGCACACCAAATACCCTTTTTCTGATGGGCGCTGACCTGCAGGAAAAAGACAGCAGAAAAGGGATTAGTCATACCGTCAGGACTGTCATACTCATGGCCCACCATATCCCTCCCATCCCCTTACGCACATACATTGACCACCATACATGCAGCACGCTGCCCAGGGCACCTCAGCCCCCCCTACATGTGGCTTACACACACAGCACTCCATACATTCATAGCCCATGCATCATGCTCACAGTGTACTCACCTGTTTGTCTGGAGGACCATAGAGTAAAAGTGTACTGGGTAGGACCCCATCCACCAGTCTCTCCAACTCCTCTGAAGTGAAGGCAGGGGCCCTTTCCCCAGATACATGAGCCAATGTCGCTTTCAGACAAAAGTCACAGCAGCACTTGCAGTGTAGGTCCTCTCCTGTTGAGGTCAGGTGACCAGTGAGTGAATAGATAGAAAATGGTGGTCACGTCCGTGGCGGTGCGTACCGTCACCGCCGGCGTACATCGCCGTTAGCTCCTGGAACTCATAGGGCCTAATGTTAACCAATGTGAAGTTGCGTGGTGGTCGTCGACCGACGACCGCAACGGCGCACAACGCCAGTGGAATGACCTCATTTCCACTTGTTCCTCCTCACAGGTCAGGCAGCCGCCATTTCAGGGGGGCACAGGCCATGGCACCTAACTGCATCACAGCAGACATTGGCACATCAACTGACTCTCAGATTCACATACTGGTTCTGTAAAGGAATAGATGCATCATTATTTCAGTATATGTGTGAATATGACCCTCTGCTCACCGTTTGGGATGAATATGAGATGGAGACATCCTCCAGTGTGCAGACCCCTGGTAGACCTGACGACAATGGAGGACAGACACATTATCCTTACCTACAGACTTGATAGGTCCACAATCCAAGAACTGTTTGCCCAATTGGAGCCGGACCTGATTTCAGCTATCCGCCACCCAACAGGTATCCCCCCTCTAGTGCAGGTCATGTCAGTGCTCCATTTTCTGGCAAGTGTTTCCTTCCAAGCGACAGTGGCCATGGCATCAGGGATGTCATAGCCTATGTTCTCCAACGTGTTGACCAGAGTGTATTCTGCCCTGATGAAACACGTGCGCAGCTACATCGTATTCCCCCAGGTGGAGGATTTGGCAACAGTGAAAGCTGACTTCTATGCCCTGGGACATACCCCCAACATCATTGGTGACATTGATGGTACACATGTAGCATTTGTCCCCCCCAGAGGAATGAACAAGTGTTCAGGAATAGGAAAAGCTATCACTCTCTGAATGTGCAGATGGTGTGTTTGGCGGACCAGTTCATATCCCATGTCAATGCCAAGTATCCTGGCTCTGTGCATAATGCCTTCATCTTGAGGAATAGCTGCATTCCATATGTGATGTCTCAACTCCAGAGGCACTGGGTGTGGCTAATAGGTGGGCCCATGGTCCCCACCCAGTTGATGTAGGTATATGGGTGTGGGCTTGTCCCTAAGGGTGAATGTATGTCTAACAGGTATCCCTCGAATATTTGCAGGTGACTCTGGTTACCCCAACCTCTCATGGCTACTGACCCCAGAGAGGAATCCCAGGACAAGGGCAGAGGAACATTACAATGAGGCACATGGGCGAACAAGGAGGATCATTGAAAGAAACTTTGGCCTCCTGAAGGCCAGGTTCCAGTGCCTCCATCTGACAGGTGGATCCCTTTACTACTCACCCAAGAAGGTGTGCCAGATCACTGTTGCATGTTGCACAACGTGGCCTTGAGACGCCAGGTGCCTTTTCTGCAGGAAGATGAGCCTGAAGATGGTCTTGTGGCAGCGGTAGAGCCTGTGGACAGTGAGGAAGAGGAGGCAGAGGAAGAGGATATGGACAACAGAAGATCACTCATACAACATTACTTCCAGTGACACACAGGTAGTTCCCTATAGCTTCACTGTCTATTGCAGTTTGGTGTTTGATATTGAACATGGCAGCCTGATTTCTCTATTTCTATGGCCACTTACTGTACCCTTTGGCATCTCTATTTTCAGATCTCCGTGCCCCACTCTGCCTCCTGGTGTTTTTACTGCTGTCCACTTCAGGTTATACCTATATTAATGTTACAGTTGATTAGAAATGCAATGGTTACAGTTTGTGAAATTAATACATGTGTCATATAATCCACAGACTCCATACTTGAATTTGTTCAAAGGGTGTTTATTTAAGTGCTAATAAGTTGAGGGGGTATTGCAATGGGCTGGGTTGATGATGGAGGAAAGTCCAGGGTAGAGTCCAGTCTTTTGGTATTACAGGTGCATTGTCCAATGGGGCATAGGAAGGGGAGCAATAGCAGTTGAAGGTGGACAGGGTAACAGAGTGGGACAGAAGGGTGACAATCAGGAGAGTCTTATTTCCTGGCGGGGTCTTGGCAATGTTCTCTGGCTTCTGCCTGGATCGCAGGGACCGTTTGCGGGGTGGTTCTCCTTCTGCAGGGGGTGCTGGTGGCCTGTTGGTCCAGTGGTGGGGCCTCCTGTCTAGCACCAGCGGAGGTAGAGAGCTGATCTTCGGTGTGGCTAGTGTCAGGGGCCCGTTGGTGTGCCACTGCCTCCCTCATGGTATTGGCTATGTCACCCAGCACCCCTGCAATGGTGACTAGGATGGTGTCTGAGGTCCTCCCTGATCCCCAGGTACTGACCCTCCTGCATCCGCTGGGTCTCCTGCAACTTGTACAGTATCTGGCCCAAGGTCTCCTGGGAATGTTGGCATGCTCCCAGGATCCCTGCAAGTGCCTCGTGGAGAGTGGATTTCCAGGGCCTGTACTTCCCCTATCGCACTGCAGTCTTCCCAGCTTCCCTGTTGTCCTGTGTTTCTGTCCCCTGAACCGTGTACCCACTGCCACTGCCCCCAGGTCCCTGATCGTCCTGTGTTTATGGGGTTGCCTGGGGTCCCTGTAGTGGTGGACACACAGCTGATTGACGTGTCCTGGGGAAAGAGGTATGGGCCCGCTGGGTGGGTACTGTGCTGGTGTTTCCTGAGGGGGGAGGCTCTGTGGTGGTATGGGTCTGTGGCAGGGTAACCGACTGTCCAGAGGTCCCTGATGGACCAGGTTGGTCATCGTGATCCAGGTGTGCAGAGCTGCTGTCATCACTGTGGGCCTCTTCAAGGGGGGACTGGATGTGGCTGGCACCTCCTCTCCGGTGACGTTGAGTGGGGGATCCTGTGGGGATGTAAATGCAGTGTTATTGTATCTGCGTGTGCCATCTTGTGCATGGGTGTGTTTCCCTGTATGATTGTGATTGCCCTGTCAGCTTTGCCTTCTGTGAGTAGTGATTTTGTGGACTATATGATTCTCTCTAATGTGCATGCTTTAGTGATGGGTGTCCATGCAGGTCTGTGATGGGTGTACATGCATTGGTGTCGCATGCAGGGCTTGGTTATGAGATGGGTGGGTTGTGATAGTGGAGTATATGTGAGGAGGTGGAGTGATGGGGATGAGGGTAGGGGTAGGAGTTTGTGATGGCATGCAGGTAGGGTGGAGGATATAATAGTAAAGATTTGACTTACCAGAGTCCAGTCCTCCTGCAACTCCTGTGAGGCCCTCAGGATGCATTATTGCCAACACTTGCTCCTCCCATGTTGTTAGTTGTGGAGGAGGAGGTCCACCACTAGTCCTCTGTATGGCTACCTTGTATCTTGCAACCACGGAACGTACCTTCCCTCGTAGGTCGCTCCACCCCTTCCTGATGTTATGCCTTGTTTTTGGGTGCTGTCCCATGGCATTGACCCTGACCACGACTCTCCGCCATAGCTCCATCTTTCTTGAAATGGACGTCTGCTGCACCTGTGATCCGAATAGCTGTGGCTCTACCTGAATGATTTCCTCCACCATGACCCTTATCTCCTCCTCTGAAAACCTGGGGTGTCTTTGGGGTGCCATGGATGTAGTGTGAGTGGTATGTGTGAGGGTGTGTGGGGTGATGTTTTGGTGTGTGTGCTGTGAGGTGAGTGGAGGGTGATGGTGTTCTGGGGCTCAGATTGGGTGGGTGCTCATTGCTTGTCTCTCAGTTAGCAATCTTTTTTTTCATTGAAAGGATTATGGGTAATGTGGGTATGTGTTTTATATTGGATTGGGTGTGTGTGTGTGGTGTCTGTATGTGTGTCAGGTGTGTGTATTTTGAATTGTCCAATGTGGTGTAGTTTTGTTAGTGTGTGTGTATTTTGAGCGTGGCGGTGTGTACCGCCAATGGTTTACCGTGGTTGAAAGACCACTGCGGTGATTCGTGGGTCATGATGCTGTGGGCGTATTTCTGTTGGCGTAACGGTGTGGGTTTTGGTACTGCCAGTTTATCACTGACCTTTGGGCTGGTGGACTTGTGAGGGTGTCTGTATAGTGGCGGATTTCTCTGTGTGGGTCATAATTCCTGTAGCTGTATACCGCCGCGGTCACGCAATGTTGGCAGCCGACAACACGGCCGTAGGTGGCATTTACCACCAATGTTGGAATGAGGGCCATAGTATTGTGTTTTATATGTCCTGACAGTGAAATATTACTAAATTCGTTTTTCATTGTTGCAAGGCCTGTCCATCTTATAGGTTAACATGGGGGCTACCTTTAAATCTGATTAAAGTGTAGATTCCCTTTGGGAGCGGATGGACATGGGAGTTTGGGGTCTCTGAGCTCACAATTTAAAAATACATCTTTTAGTAAAGTTGATTTTAAGATTGTGTGTTTGAAAATGCCACTTTAAGAAAGTGGGCATTTTCTTGCTTAAAGTATGTCTGTGACTCTGCCTGCTTGTGGATTCCCTGTCTGGGTCAGTTTGACAGTTGGGCTGGTTGCACCTCTCACTAGACAGCGACACAAAGGGAGCTGGGGTGTAGTCTGCATTTCCTGATAAGCCATCTGTGCTAGGAGGGAGGGGAGGAGTGATCACTTACACCTGAAAGGGCTGTGCCTGTCCTCACACAATACAGTCTCCAAACCCCTGGTGAGTGTTTGGGGCCTGGCCCGGGCAAGGCAGGATTTCACATTCAAAAGAGACTTTAGTTTGAAGTAGGCCTACTTCAAAGGAGAAATGTGGTATAAGAAGGGCACCCAAAACCACAGTCTAGAGAACACTTCTGGAAACCAAGAGAAACCTCTGCCTGGAGAAGAGCTGAAGAGCTGAGGAAGAAGAGCTGTCCTGCCTGTGACTGTGCTTTGCGGAGCTATCCTGCAGTTGCTTCTTCTGCCAGAGTAAGAGGTCAAAGACTGGACTTTGTGTGCCTTCCATCTTGAGAAGATCTCTCCAAGGGCTTGATTTAGAGCTTGCTTCCTGTTGTTTGAAGTCTCAGGGACAGCAAAGACTTCTTTCTGCCAGCACCTGGAGTCTATGGAGAGACTCCTGCTCTGCCCTGTGGTGCCCATCCAGTTCCTGGGACCCTGAAAGGAGAAGCTGGCAGCCTAAGAGGAGGAAATCCACTCACAGAATGCCATGCAGGGAAAAGATTGACGCAACTCCGATCTGCGGCTGAAGAAACAACGCGCCGCCAGCTCCACGGATGAAAATCGACACTCGCCGGAAACGCGACTGAAAAATCGATGCACGGAGCTGGAGAAATGACACGCATTATTGCTGACGGAGACTGGGATCATTGTGCAGCTAGATTTCCGATGCAAGCACCGCTGGGCGTATAAAAACAACGCAAGGCCTGCCTGGACCCGAAAGTGCTGACCGGATCGACCCATCACTCTCCTGCGGAGAGAAGAAACGACACCCCCAACCCAACAAAAGGAGAAACAACGCAAGTCCTCGCTCGTGAATGAAATCAACGTATCGCAAGCCCTTTTTGACGCACACTCACCCGTGCGAGGTTATTTTTGACGCACCCAAGGTACATTTTCATGCTAACAGTGTTAGTGTGTGTTTTATACTACATATAGGGGGTCATTTTGACCTCGGCGGCCTTTTTTAAAGACCGCCTAGGGACCGCCGTGCGGAAGACCGCCAGTGCAGGCGGTTTGCCGCTCGGCCTATTATGACCGTTGGCAGCTCTCCGTCCCTTTACGGACGGAGAGCCGTCAACAGCCATACTGGCTGGAGGCGGGGAAGTGGAGGTTGCTCCACCTCCACCGCCACGCCAACAGAACACCGCCCAGCGAATCACGTCCTGTGATTCGCCGTGGCGGTGTTCTGTTGGCGGTGTGGTGTCGGCGGAGCTGCCCCCATGGCTCCCGTCCCCTCACAGAGGATCGACGGACAAGGTAAGTCGATCGTCCGTTAGGGGAGAGGGGTGGGGGGTGTTGTGTGCTGTGTGTGTGCATGGGGGTGTGCGTCTGAGTATGTAGAGGGGGTGTGTGAGTGTGTGTATGCTTGTGGGGGTGATGCATGTTTGGGAATGAGTACGTGTATGTCTGTGGTTAAGTCTGTATGGATGTGTGCGTGTATGTTTGAATGTGGGTGTGCCTGTATGACTGTGTGTGTGGATATTGGCATGTATGTCGGGGTGTGTGCGTGTGTGTGTTGGTGGTTCCTGCATGCGTGTCGGGTGTGTGTGAGTTATGTGATGTTGGAGGGTCGGGGTGGGGAGGGGGGCCCTGCCACCTTTGGGGGGTGACAGGGGTGGTGGGGGTGTAGGGGAGGGAGTCGGGTGGGGGAGACCCCTATCAGTGCCAGGGAAGGAATTCCCTGGCACTGATAGTGCTTACCGCCATGGATTTCATGGCGGTTCAAACCGCTGGAAATCCACGGCGGTAAGCCGGGTCCAAATACCGCCGGCGGTTCAGTGAAGGCCGCCGGGCTGGAGACCCAGGTCTCCAGCCCGTCGGTCGTCTACGCCCTGGCGAGCAGAACAGAGAACCGGCGGATGACCATGGCCGTAACCTCCATGGTCATAATTCAACAAGGTAAGACTGCCAGCCTGTTGGCGGTCTTACCGCCGTTTCTCCGCCTTCCGCCAGGGTCGTAATGACCCCCATAGACTCTTTTTCCTTTTTAATTGATAACTTGCTTGTGTATTGTGGATGTTTATCATTTTGGTCTTGTTTTGTTTAGATAAATATTTTCTATTTTTCTAAACTGGTGTTGTGTCATTTTGTAGTGTTTTCATTGAGTTACTGTGTGTGTTGGTACAAATACTTTACAGCTAGAACTCTGAAGTTAAGCCTACTGCTCTGCCAAGCTACCAAGGGGGTAAGCAGGGGTTAGCTGAGGGTGATTCTCTTTTACCCTGACTAGAGTGAGGGTCCTTGCTTGGACAGGGGGTAACCTGACTGCCAACCAAAGACCCCATTTCTGACATTGGTGATCAGCAGTTGGGATTTGGACTTGTATTTGTACTTGACAAACAGTAATTAAGTGTAAACTACTGTTTTGAGTGCAGACCACTACGTGACCACATACTACTTGTTAGGTGATCCTTGATTTTCTTCTTTTTGCTTGGATTTTTCCCTACATCCATTTCTGTGGTAATCTTTGATTGACATCTGAACTTCATTTGGGAACTTTTCTGCTTTTTGCAACTTTGCACTTTTGTTGACTTTTCATCATTTCCCAATCTGGAGATGCATCAGTTGGAGCTGCTTTTGGCCTGGAGCAATTGTATATCTATACCAAGGCCCAGCTAAAGAAGTTCTGTAAAAGTTTTGATTGTCCCATTAAGAGCTCATCCAAGAAGGAAGAGTTGCAGAAGGCGCTGAGGGTCTGGGTGACAGCCAAGAGCACTGAAGGGCCCACAGAGGATGAGGGAGATGAGAATGAGGAGGAAGAGTGTTCCATACACAATGGTATTGTGGGTGGGCCTGTTATGCCCAGGGAGAGGGTCTCCAGGGCAGGTAGCAGTGTCTCATCTAAGGGTCTGAGCCCTGAAGAATTGCAGGACAGACAGGCAGAGAGGGAGCACCAGAGGGAGTTGGAGGAAATGAGGATGGCCCTAGAAAAGAAAAAGATTATGTTGGCTCATGAGCGTAGCTTGAGAGAGCTGGATCAGAGGAGCCAGTCTAGTAGGGTTGGTGGCAGCCACATCACCGTGCAGCCTGAAAGGAGGGTGCACATTCCTAAAGATCTTGTGAAGGATTACAAGAGGGAGGATGACATATACTTGTGGTTCAAGGGGTATGAGTCTGCTCTCCACATGAATCTGGTCCTGAAGCTCATTGGGGGCAGCTCTGTGGTAGCACCTTGAGGTAGAGGGGACGGATACACTAAGAGCCTTAGGGGATGCTCAGAGTCTCACCTACCCTATCATGAAGGATGTCCTACTCACAAGGTATGGTCTCGCCACTGAGCAGTATAAGGACAAGTTTAGCTCCTCTAAGAAAAAGGAATCCCAAACATGGTTGGAATGTGTTGATTCTTATTGCAGGTCACTGGATGGTTGGGTGAAGGGCAGTAAGGCAACTACGTATGAGGGGATTTACAATCTGATTGCTTGGGAGCACTTGTACAGTTTATGTTTTCCAGAGCAGCGCCAGCACCTGATTGACAGCAAGCTGACTGACCCCAGGAAGCTTGCGCAGGAAGAGGACCACTGGGAGAGCACCAGGGTCCAAAGGAGGTATGGGGGAGACCTCACCAAGGGTGGGCAGAGTCCCTCTCAAAAGAAAGGGGGGTAAAGGTGAACAGGGGGAGTTCTCGAAAGGGCCCCAAACTGATTCCCAGGGTAAGGATTCCCAACGCCCAGTGAGAAGAAGCCATGGTTCTCCAAAGGGAAGCCAGTGGCAGGTGATCCCCCACGTAAGTGCTATGCATGTGACCAGGTTGGTCATGTGAGGGGGGACCCCAAATGCCCCAAAAGTACACCAGCACCCACTGGTGCAACGTCCCAGGGTTTGGCCAGTGTAGCGCCTGGGGAGGAGTTGGTTTCAGGTGGGTGGGAACCAGCTGAGATTACCCTTGTCTCACTAGGGGACAGTGAGATGGTCCAGAGAACCCTAGTGCCTGAAAACACTAAGAAATACAGGCAGTAGCTGACCATCAATGGACAGAGGGTGGAGGCTCTGAGAGACACAGGAGCCAGCGTGACTACAATGAGGAGTCAGCTGGTGTCTGAAAAGCAGATTGATCCCCGGGTACTTCACCAAGTAGTTGCAGTGGACAACTCAGAGTGCCTGTGCAGAGTGGCACAGGTTCCCTTTGAATGGGGGGGTTCCTCAGGTTCCTTGAACATAGCTGTGAGTCCAACCATGCCTGTTGATTGTTTTCTAGGCAATGACCTGGAGGATTCCCCTTGGAAGGAGGTGGAATATAGGTGTCACTTGGAGATGTTGGGTCTTGCCTGGATGGGTATGCGTATCCGCCAAGTCAATGGCAGCCCGTCAGGGTAATCAAGAGCTCCTGGAGCCTGAAACAGTGGCCCAGGGCACCGCCAAGAAGAGAAAGGGCAGGGGGCACGGGAAACAGGCCCCGGAAGATCCTACGGTCTGGGAGGAGGCAGAGCCTGAGGGTGACGCACCGGAGCCTACAGGGGAACAGATGGCTGAACTGGGGGAGGTCCTTGAGCTGTCACAGTGGCAGCAGGAAGGGGGGCCCACCAGGGAAGCATTCTGTGCAGCATAGAAGACATGCCCTACTTTGGAGGGTTTGCGGCAGCAGGCTGCAGACCAGCCTGCTGGCAAGGAGCCAGGATCACACCTGATTTATTGGGAGGATGACCTCCTGTACAGCGAGCCTAAGGTTCCTGAGCCTGGGCCAGCCTGTGTGCTGGTGGTACGCCAGTGCTTCAGGGCCTGCTGGGGTTGGCTCATTATGTGCCTTTAGCTGGACATTTGGGGCAGGACAAGACCTTTGAAAGGCTTGTCACCCACTTTTACTGGCCCCTAATGCGCAGGCACTCAGATGCTCATTTCAGGTCTTGTCAGTCTTGCCAGGCAAGTGGCAAGAGTGGGAGGAAATGTAAGGCTCCCCTCCAGCCTTTGCCTGTTGTCAGTACTCCCTTTGAGAGGGTAAGCAATGAGATTGTGGGGCCTCTGGATCCCAAGACAGCCAGGGGCAACAGGTTTATCCTTGTCTTGTTGGACCATGCCACCTGGCACCCAGAAGCCATTTCTTTGAGATCAATCACTTCCCTGTGGTTGGTCGTGCTTTGATGGGGGTTTTTACCCACATGGGGTTCCCCAAGGAAGTGGTATCTGATAGGGGTACCTATGGGTTATTGAGCACTCCAGCAGTCCAGCCCAGTGATATTGTCCCAAAGGCTGCTGCACCTGGTGCCACTCCAGAACTCAGGTTCTGTGTGGACTTCCAGGGACTCAATGCGGTCAGCAAGACTGATGCACACCCCATCCCCCAAGCTGATGAGTTAATTGACCGGTTGAGAGCTGCGAAATACCTCAGTATGTTTGATTTAACAACAGGGTACTGGCAGATTGTCTTAACTGAGGGGGCCAAGGAGAGGTCAGCATTCTTTCCCCCAGATGGACACTTTCAATTTAAAGTGATGCCATTTGGGATGAAGAATGCCCCTGCCACCTTTCAGAGGTTGGTCAACCAGGTGTTGGCTGGACTGGATGTGTTCAGTGCCACCTACCTGGATGACATTGCTGTATTTAGTTCCACATGGGAGGAACACCTGCAACACCTTTGGAGAGTGTTAGAGGCCCTGCAGAAGGTAGGCCTCACTATTAAGGAAAGCAAGTGCCAAATAGGGCAGGGTTCGGTGGTGTACTTAGGACACCAGGTGGGGAGTAGCCAGGTGGCACCCCTACAGCCTACGATTGACAAAATTCTGGCTTGGGAGCCTCCCAAGACCAAGACTGAAGTGAGAACCTTCTTAGGTCTCACAGGATAGTACAGGAGGTTTGTTAAGAGATATGGTACCTTAGTTACACCCTTAACTGAGTTGACTTCGAAGAAGCAACCCAGGAAAGTGATCTGGACAGAGGCTTGCCAGAACGCTTTTGATGCCCTGAAGGCTGCCATGTGCACAGCACCTGTGCTGAAGGCACCTGACTACTCCAAGGAGTTTGACGTGCAAACAGACGCCTCAGAGCATGGTATTGGAGCAGTACTCTCACAGCTTAAGGAAGATGACCTAGATCAACCCGTGGTCTTCATTAGCAGGAGATTACTACCCAGGGAATGTGGGTGGAATGCCACAGAATGTGAAGCATTTGCTGTGGTCTGGGCACTGAAGAAGCTAAGACCCTACTTGCTTGGCACTCACTTCCGAGTTCAGACTGACCACAGGACCCTCAGATGAGGGGTGATAATCCAAAACTGTTGAGGTGGTCCATTTCCCTGCAAGGGATGGACTTTACAGTGGAGCACTGTCCTGGTACAGAACACTCCAATGCTGAAGGTCTGTCCAGGTTCTTCCGCTTTAGTGATGAGAACTCCCATGAGGTTGGATAGTTGCTCCTCATTTTCAGCTGGGGTGGACACGTGTCAGACTTTTCATCCTTGGCGTGGTCTCCCTTAACTTTTTGTCTCAGTTCCCCAGGTTGTTGGTGTGTGCTGGACTCTGATTTTGCTGTTTTTGTTACTCTGGGCACCTTACCACTGCTAACCAGTGCTAAAGTGCAAGTGCTCCTTTACAAAATGTGTATGTCATTGGCTTATCCATGATTGGCATATTTGATTTACTAGTAATTTCCTAGTAAAGTGCACTAGAGGTGCCGGGGCCTGTAAATCAAATGCTACTAGTGGGCCTGCAGCACTGGTTGTGCCACCCACAGAAGTAGCTCTGTAATCATATCTCACACCTGCCATTGCAGTGTCTGTGTGTGCAGTTTTTACTGTAAGTTCGACTAGGCAAGGGCACCTACTTGCCAGGCCTAAACCTTCCCTTTTCTTACATGTCAGACACCCCTAAGGTAGGCCGTAGGTAGCCCAAAAGGCAGGGTGCAGTGTATGGTTAAGGTAGGACATATAGGCCCTCATTACAACCCTGGCGGTAATTCCCGCTTACCGCCGTGCTGACAGCCGTCAGGATACCGTGGCCGCGGCAGAAATCCGCTACAGGTATCACAACCCATATCTCGTAATCCGACACAATACAGACACCCTCACAAGTCTGCCACACCAAAGGTCAGTGATAGACTGGCGATAGCAAAACCTACACCGTCACGCCAACAGAACTACGCCCACACTATCACGACCCACGAATCAACGTGGCCGTTACTCAACCGCGGTAATCCATTGGCGGTACACACCGCTGCGCTTAAAATACACACACATTTACAAAACACAACCACATTTGACAATTCAAAATACACACACCTGATACACATATGCACACCACACCCACACACCCAATCCAATATAAAACACACACACACATTACCCACAACCCCTTACAATGACATTTTTGGAAGAAGTAGAGAGAGAGAGAGAATAGCAAACACAACACCAGCATCCACAGGCAAACAACACCATCACTCATACAACATCCATACACCTCAAGGAACACACACCAACACATCCCCCCACACATCACAACAGACAGCACCTCACACATCACCCACACCACATCATGGCACCTCAAAGACACCCCAGGTTTTCTGAGGAGGAGCTCAGGGTCATGGTGGAGGAAATCATTTGGGTAGAGCCACAGCTATTTGGATCACAGGTGCAGCAGACATCCATTGCTAGGAAGATGGAGCTATGGCGGAGAATTGTCGACAGGGTCAACGCAGTGGGACAGCATCCAAGAACACGGGATGACATCAGGAAGAGGTGGAACGACCTTCGGAGGACGGTGCGTTCCGTGGTATCCAGACACCAGGTAGCAGTACAGAGGACTGGCGGTGGACCCCCACCTCCTCCCCCACAACTAACAACATGGGAGGAGCAAGTCTTGGCAATCATGCATCCTGAGGGCCTCGCAGGAGTAGTAGGAGGACTGGACTCTGGTAAGTCAACCCTTTACTACTTTATCCCCTCACCCTACCTGCATGCCATCACAAACACCTACCCCTACCCTCACACCCATCACCCCAACACCCCACAGATACCCCACTATCACAACCCACACATCCCAATTCCAAGGCCTGCATGTCACACCAATGCATGGACATGCATCACCAAAGCATGTCCAGTACAGATACTCACCCAGGCCCCAAAATTAGCAATCACACAAGGCCAAAGACAAGAGGGCACACACAGATATAATAACTATTCATTTACCCCCCAACAGGACCCCTACCCAAAGTCACTAGAAAGGAGGTGCCAGACATATCCAGTCCCCCCACAGAAGAGGCCCACAGTGACAACAGCAGCTCTGCATGCCTGGATCAAGATGACCAGCCCGGTCATGGACATTCCTCTACCATCATCCCAGCCCATTGCACAGCCCCCTCCACTTATTAGCACAGAAATAAACACCCTTGAATCACAAATCAATCTTGAGTCAGCCTGTACTTTCACAAATGTGTTATTGCTAACTTTCAGAATAATAGCAATGTCAATGTTCACTTCCACATACCATTGTTAGACAGTTGTTGGGCAGCAGTAAACATAGCAGAAGGCAGAAAGTGGTACACAGATCTGTAAAATGGAAAGCCAATGTGAACTGTCTGGGTCCATACACAGAGGCAAAAAGGCATAATCATGCAATGTCCTACAGTAGTCTGATATGAGAGGAGCAGTGCCAGTCACTTACCTGTGGCTCACTGCAAGTATTGCATGATGATGTTGTTTCAGTTGTCTATATCTTCTTCTTCTGCCTCCTCTTCTTCACTGTCCACAGGCTCCACAGCTGCCACAAGACCAACATCAGGTCCTGCAACAAAGGCACCTGGCGTTGCAAAGCCAGGTTGTGCAACATACAGCATGCCACGATGATCTGGCAGACCTTCTTCTGTGAGTAGTATAGGGAGCCACCTGTCAGACGGAGGCACCGGAATCTGGCCTTCAGGAGGCCGAAAGTACACTCAATTATCCTCCTAGTCCACCCATGTGCCTCATTGAAGAGTTCCTCTGCCCTTGTCCTGGGTTGACTAACTGGGGTAAGTAGCCATGACAGGTTGGGGTAACCAAAGTCACCTGCAAATATAGAGGGACAGCTGTGAGACATACAGCAACCATTAGGGACTCTCCCATTGCCAGACACCTATGTAATCTGTGTTGGGACCTTGGGCTCACCTATTAGCCACCCACGGTGCCTCTGGAGTTGCCCCATCACATAAGGGATGCTGCTATTCCTCAAAATGTAAGCGTCATGCACTGAAACAGGATACTTGGCATTCACATCGGAGATGTACTTGTCTTCCAAACACACCATCTGCACATTCATAGAATGGTAGCTTTTGCGGTTTCTGTACAGCTGTTCATTCCTGCGGGGGGACAAATGCCACATGTGTACCATCAATGGCACCAATGATGTTGGGGATATGTCCCAGGGCATAGAAGTCAGCTTTCACTGTGGGCAAATCCTCCACCTGGGGGAATACGATATAGCTGCGCATGTGTTTCAGCAGGGCAGACAACACTCTGGACAACACGTTAGAGAACATTGGCTGTGACATCCCTGATGCCATGGCCACTGTTGTTTGAAAGGACCCACTGGCCAGGAAATGGAGTACTGACCTGCACTAGAGGGGGGATTCCTGTGGGATGGCGGATAGCTGACATCAGGTCTGGCTCCAACTGGGCACACAGTTCATGGATTGTGGCACGATCAAGTCTGTGGGTGATGATGATGTGTCTGTCTTCCATTGTCAACAGGTCCATCAGGGGTCTGTATACCGGAAGATGACGCCATCTCATCATCTGCCCCAGCGGACGTGGCCTATGGAGGAGAAGGGTGAGCAGAGGGTCATACACCACATAGCTTGCACAAGGCTGTTTAGAACAAATGTGATTTAATCTGTGTTTAGCACTGAATGTCTGTATTCCTGCACAAAACTGCTGTGACGCAGTTAGTTGGCCTGCCATGTGGCCACCTGAAATGGCGTCTGCCTGACCTGTAAGGAGGGACAAGGGGAAATGTGGTAACTGTGCTGGCATTGTACACCATCACGGTAGGCAGATGAAGAGTGCGGGGCAATTCATCATTGGTTTTCATTGGGCCCTATGGGTTCCAGGAGCCAATGACGATGTACGCCGGCGGTGACGGTACGCACCGCCGCGGACATGACCGCCATTTTCTATCTGTTCACTTACTTGATACCTGACCTTCAACACGAGAGGAACTACACTGCAAGTGCTGCTGTGACCTGAGTCTGGAAGCTACAATGGCTACAGTGTCAGGGGAAAGGGCCCCTGCCTTCACTGTGGAGGAGTTGGACAACCTGGTGGCTGGGGTTCTCCCTCAGTACACACAACTCTACGGTCCACCAGACAAACAGGTGAGTACACTGTGAGCATGACGGATGCGACATGAATGTATGGAGTGGCGTAGATGGAAGGTATAGGTGGGGGGTGGGCAGAGGCCAGAATGCGAGGATGGTCAGTGTATGTGTTTGTGGGCCAGGGTGGGTGGTTGTGGCCAATGAGTAAGACTAACCGGACAGGGGAGTAAAATCATTCCTACTTTACATTTCCTCTAGGTGAACTCCCACCAGAAGAAGGGTATTCGGCGTGCCATCGCCAAGGAAGTGCGGAACATAGACGGAGCACCCACTGCCGCAAAAGATGGGAGGACCTGCGCCGCTGGACCAAGAAGACGGCAGAGGCCCAACTGGGCATGGCCTCCCAACGTGGAAGGGGTGCCCGTCACACCATGACCCCCCTGATGTGCCAGATCTGGCGGTGGCATATCCGCAGTTCGATGGGTGCTTGAGGGCATCACAGCAGCCACAAGGGAGTGAGTACTGTCTCATGCAGCTGACTCTGCACGCTTTTTGAGGTTTCCGGGTGTGGGAAGAGGACTGTGGGTTCACCTAGGGCAGGGCAAGCGTGCCAGGGTAGATCCATTGTTAGGCAGGCTCAGTGCCAGTCCAACCCCAAAAGCCGTGGTGGCCCTCTACACCTAGTCAGGCTCCTGTGGGTTCCAGGTGTGCATCAAATGGGTATAGGCACAGTCCACCATGGGCATGTGATTTTCCCCAGAACTGTTAGTGCATGGCCTAGTGCATGGGGCCGCTCCCTGTGTGTTATGTCCGCCAACGGTGGTGTTGTTGCAGGCATTGACCATGTTCTCCTCTGTCTTTCCCCCCCTTTTTGTTTTGTCACCCTATCCTTGTGTGCATTAGCATCATCTGGCGGAGGAGCAGTGGCACCAGAGCAGGAGGGAGCTGCAACCCACATGGTCCTGGAGGGTGAATGGACGGAGTCTGAAGGCACCAGTGGGACAGAGGACGAGGGGAGCTCCACGACGGTGACAGGAGGAGTCACCAGCAACAGCAACTCTTCCTCTGATGGGAAATCCCTTGAGGTGGCGGGCACCTCTGTGCCCACCGCAACAACAGGTACAGCCGCTACGCCCCCCCCAGCACCGCCCGCCCAGCAGCCCCTCATCAAGTTTCCCGTGCCCGCTCACCCAGGAGGGTGGGCAACTCCTTCACCCCAGGCACCTCAGGCCCTGCCCCAGTCAGCCCTGCTGCCCTCAGTGAGGAGGCTTTTGACCTCCTGAGATCCCTCACTGTTGGGCAATCAACCATTTTGAATGCCATCCAGGGTGTCGAGAGGCATTTGCAGCAAACAAATGCATACCTGGAGGGCATTCATTCTGGCGTGGCAGCCCAACAGAGAGCATTTCAGGCTCTGGCCTCAGCACTGATGGTAGCCATTGTCCATGGTCCAGCCTCCCCCCTCCAACTTCCACTACCCAGACCCAATCCACCCTGCCTCAGCCTGTCCCAAACACACCATCAGACCAGCATGCACACTCATCAACACACAAGAGAGGACATGGCAAACATAAGCACCACACATCACAGAGGCACTCACACAAGCACCATCCCCATGCAGACACGCCAACATCCACTGTCTCCACTGTGTCCCCCTCCTCCATGACCTCCTCCTCCCTCCCAGTCTCGTCTCAACTCACACCTGCATGCACTACATCCTCAGCCACTACCTCCATCACCAGCACGCCCATCACCATACACCGCTCACGTGCAATCACCACCCCCACTACCATTCACACGTCTCCTGTGTCCTCTCCCAGTGTGTCTGTGAGCCCTCCTCCCAAAGTACACAAACGCTGGCACACACCCACTCAACAGCCATCCACCTCACAACAGCCTCCAGCCCATGCACCCTCACCCAAATTCAGCAGACGTACACCTCCTACAACCACAACCTCTTCCTCCACTCCCAAACCCCCTTCATCTTCCCGTCCCAGTGTGTCTAAAAGATGTTTCCTCGCTAACTTTGACCTCTTCCCTATACCTCCCCCCGTCCTTTCCCTAGGGCAAGGATGTCCATATCCCATCCCAGCACCTCAGCCACGAAAACATCCAGCACTGTGGTCCCTGGAAGTCCTGTAACATCGCAGGCCGCACCCATCAGGGCTGCCAGCGCGCCACCTGATGAGGCCAAGGATCACCCTATTCCGCCACCTCCAAGGTGAAGAAGGGGACAACATGCCGTAAGGACAAGCCGCACCAACCAAGCAGTAAGGCCTTCTCCAAAACAAAAGAGGACAGTGCCAGTGTCCCAGCAGCGACTTCCAAGGTGGGGAAGGGACACAAGGCTAAAGGGAAGTCAGCTCAGGGCACTGAGCCTCAGGGTGAGGGACTGGTGACACCCCTTCTGCAGGTCAGAACAGCAACCTGTACTACTGTGGACACCGCCGCAATCACCGCCACCTGCACCGCCACCTGCACCGCCACCTGCATGGCTACCTGCACGTCTGCTGCCTCTGATCCAGTCCCGAGCATCATCCCCAGTGGGCAGCTGTCCGAGGCTGCAGAAGACGGCCTGGTGTATCCCTCTACAGGTGCTGACACATGCACCACCGCCAGCATGTCTGCCGCTGACACCAGTGCAACCACCGCCACCTGCCCCGCGAAGTACTCGGACTGTGCCACCACAGCCGACATGGACATCATCCCCAGTGGGCAGTCATCCGAGGCTGCAGGAGACGTCCCGGACCCTGCACAGCGTTTATGAGGCACCACAACCAGCACTGGCAGGACCAGCAGTTGGCAGGCTGAGTCGCCGCAGGGTGGAGTGTGTCTCTGCCTCCATGGAGTATCATGCTACCTGCTCCCAGGAAATCTTATGGCCCTGACACCCAGGTGCGGGAATGGGAACTGCCACACATCTACTCACCTAGTCCTTGGCAGGATGAAGCACTCTGGGTACTAAGCCCCCTCCAGAACCAGTGGAGAAAAGCATCTACTCACCCGGTCCTTGGCAGGGTGAAGCACTCTGGGCACAAAGCCCCCTCCAGGACCAGTGGAGAAAAGCATCCACTCACCCAGTCCAAGGCAGGATGAAGCACTCTGGGTATAAAGCCCCCTCCAGAACCAGTGAAGAAAAGCATCCACTCACCCAGTCCTTGGCAGGATGAAGCACTCTCGGTACTGAGCCCCCTGCAGAACCAGTGGAGAAAAGCATCTACTCACCCAGTCCTTGGCAGGATGAAGCACTCTGGGCACAAAGCCCCCTCCAGGACCAGTGCAGAAAAGCATCCACTCACCCAGTCCTTGGCAGGATGAAGCACTCTGGGCACTAAGCCCCCTCCAGAACCAGTGGAGAAAAGCATCCACTCACCCAGTCCTTTATCAGGATGAAGCACTCTGGGCACAAATCCCCTCCAGAACCAGTGGAGAAAAGCATCCACTCACCCAGTCCTTGGTAGGATGAAGCACTCTGGGCACAAATCCCCCTCCAGAACCAGTGGAGAAAAGCATCCACACACCCAGTCCTTGGCAGGATGAAGCACTCTGGGCATAAAGCCCCCTCCAGAACCAGTGAAGAAAAGCATCCACTCACCCAGTCCTTGGCAGGATGAAGCACTCTGGGTACTAAGCCCCCTCCAGAGCCAGTGGAGAAAAGGATCCACCAGAGAGACTTTGGCTTTACACTCCCCAGGACTAAACAGTGGGCAAACCACCCACTTGAGAGACTTGTGAGACTGTGGCTTTACAATCCCCAGGACCGAACAGTGGGCAAACCACCCACTTGAGAGACTTGTGAGACTGTGGCCTTGCACTCCCCAGGACCAAACAATAGGCAACCCACCCACTTGAGAGACGTGTGAGACTGTGGCTTTGCACTACCCAGGACCAAACAGTGGGCAAACCACACACTTGAGAAACTTGTGAGACTGTGGCTTTGCACTCCCCAGGACCAAGCAGTGGGCAAACCACCCACTTGAGAGACTTGTGAGACTGTGGCTTTGCACTCCCCATGACCAAACAGTAGGCAAACCACCCACTTGAGAGACTTGTGAGACTGTGGCTTTGCACTCCCCAGGACCAAGCAGTGGGCAACCCACCCACTTGAGAGACTTGTGAGACTGTGGCTTTGCACTCCCCAGGACCAAACAGTGGGCAAACCACCCACTTGAGAGACTTGTGAGACTGTGGCTTTGCACTCCCCAGGACCAAGCAGTGGGCAACCCACCCACTTGAGAGACTTGTGAGACTGTGGCTTTGCACTCCCCAGGACCAAACAGTGGGCAACACACCCACTTGAGAGACTTGTGAGACTGTGGCTTTGCACTCCCCAGGACCAAACAGTGGGCAAACCACCCACTTGAGAGACTTGTGAGACTGTGGCCTTGCACTCCCCAGGACCAAACAGTGGGCAAACCACCCACTTGAGACACTTGTGAGACTGTGGCTTTGCACTCCCCAGGACCAAACAGTGGGCATGGAGCCCTCTCGTGGAGCAGTGGCGTTATCCCATCATCCGGCTGAGGTGCCCCCCCTCCCCCCTGAGGTGCCTGTTTTTTTTCAACCTGATGCCCCAGCAGTGTTCTCTCCGTTTAGAGGCAGGTAACATGTGTGGGCTTCGCCCATGCATTTTGGGACCACTGGTCCACGGACAATGAATGGAACACTATCTGGACTTGTGTAGTTGCTGTACATATTTGTATATACTGATCTGTTACAGACCTGTTTCCATATCTGAATTTTAGATGATTACACTTGTTACAATCATTTCCTTTTGTCCCTGCGTTCTTCCTGAGGGTTACAGGGTGTATATGTAATGTTGCGGCATGTGTTTGTGTGTATGGTGTTGTGGGTGAGGGTTGGGGGTGGAGGTGTTGCGCGTGTGTGTGTCACTCTCTTTTTCCTCCCCCCTCCCCAGTGTGCTAGGTGCAGTACTCACCGTGGTCGCCGCCGCCGTCTTTGCTGCTCCTGGTAGAAGAGGAGGTAAACCAACCTTGGTAGCACCTGTAACTCAGGCCCCATGGCGACCTGGTTCCTCGTTGAGTGCTTTTGATGGCGTTGGTACCACCCCCGGAAAAGCTGGCGGATTGGTGCCTTGTAATACAGTGAGCGGTATATTGTCTTCCATCTGTCTGTTGGCGGTTACCGCCGCGGTGTTTGTTTCTACCGCCGTGGCGGTCTGAGTGTTAAAGTGGCTGTCTGTTTTGGCGGTTTCCGCCATGGTTGTGATTCCATTTTGTTTACCACCAGCCTGTTGACGGTATTACCGCCACTTTAACACCGACCACCAGGGCTGTAATGAGGGCCATAGTATTGTGTTTTATATGTCCTGACAGTGAAATATTGCTAAATTCGTTTTTCACCGTTGCAAGGCCTGTCCCTCTCATAGGTTAACATGGGGGCTACCTTTAAATATGATTAAAGTGTAGATTCCCTTTTGGAGCGGATGGACATATGGAGTTTGGGGTCTCTGAGCTCACAAAATACATCTTTTAGTAAAGTTGATTTTAAGATTGTGTGTTTGAAAATGCCACTTTTAGAAAGTGGGCATTTTCTTGCTTATACCATTTCTGTAACTATGCTTGTTTGTGGATTCCCTGTCTGGGTCAGTTTGACAGTTGGGCTGGTTGTACCTCACACTAGACAGTGACACAAAGGCAGCTGGGATGTAGTCTGCAATTCCTGATGAGCCATCTGTGCTAGGAGGGAGGGGAAGAGTGGTCACTTACACCTGAAAGAGCTGTGCCCGACCTCACACAATGCAGTCTCCAACCCCCTGGTGAATGACCGGGATCTGGCCTGGGCAAGGCAGGATTTCACATTCAAAAGAGACTTTACTTTGAAGTAGGCCTACTTCAAAGGAGAAATTTGGTATAAGAAGGGCACCCAAAACCACAGTCTAGAGAACACTTCTGGAAACCAAGAGGAACCTCTGCCTGGAGAAGAGCTGAAAAGCTGAGGAAGAAGACCTGCCCTGTCTGTGACTGTGCTTTGTGGAGCTATCCGGCAGTTGCTGCTTCTGCCAGAGTAAGAGGGCAAAGACTGGACTTTGTGAGCCTTCCATCTTGAGAAGAACTCTCCAAGGGCTTGATTTAGAGCTTGCCTCCTGTTGTTTGAAGTCTCAGGGACAGCAAAGACTTCTTTCTGCCAGCACCTGGAGTCTCTGGAGAGACTCCTGCTCTGCCCTGTGGTGCCCATCTAGTTCCTGGGACCCTGAAAGCAGAAGCTGGCAGCCTAAGAAGAGGAAATCCACGCACAGAACGCCTTGCAGGGAAAAGATCGACTCAACTGTTCTGCGGCTGAAGAAACGACACGCCGCTGGCTCCGTGGCTGAAAATCGACACTCGCCGGGAACGTGATCGAAGAATCGATGCACAGAGCTGGAGAAACAACACGCAGCATCGCTGATAAAGGCTGGGAGATCACAAACCGCGCTGCGTGGTTTTCGGATCATCGTGCAGCTGGATTTCCGATGCAAGCACCGCTGGGCATGTAAAACCAACGCAAGGCCTGTCTGGACCCAGCGTGCTGACCGGATCGACGCATCGCTCTCCTGCAGAGAGAAGAAACAACGCGCCCAACCTGATGAAAGGAGAAATGACGCTAGATCTCGCTCTGGAGTGAAATCGACACATTGCAAGCCCTTTTTGACACACACTTGCCCGTATGGGGTTATTTTTGATGCACCCAAGGTACATTTACACGCTAACAGTGTTAGTGTGTGTTTTAAACTACATAAAGACTTTTTTTCCTTTTTAATTGATAACTTGACTTGTGTATTGTGGAGTTTTGTCGTTTTAGTCTTGTTTTGTGTAGATAAATATTTTCTATTTTTCTAAAATGGTGTTGTCTCATTTTGTAGTGGTTTCATTAGGTTACTGTGTGTGTTGGTACAAATGCTTTTCACCTAGCACTCTGAAGTTAAGCCTACTGCTCGTGCCACGCTACCAAGTGGGTAAGCAGGGTTTAGCTGAGGGTGAGTCTCTTTTACCCTGACTAAAGTGAGGGTCCTTGCTTGGACAGGGGGTAACCTGACTGCCAACCAAAGACCTAATTTCTAACATGGTGCACGGGCCTAGAGTCATTTTTTGGACGGGAACGCCCATCTTGCATCTCATTGACTCAAGGTGGGTTCAGGCATCCAAAAAATTACATTAACTCCTATATTCTGATGCTAAATGAGTCTAGTGTCAAGATATAAATATGGAGTTAGGATTGTGCCAAATTTACAGCAAAAAATTATGCAAATTTATTGCAGAGTATAAATATGCCCCAGAGAGTCTTATATCTAATTTTTTTAGGTAGTTTTGCAGTCTTAAGAAAGACCGTGAGTTGGAACGCACTTTTTTACCACGAGATTCAGAAAAAACTATCTAATCCAGAGTCTCTGATCGAGAGCCTAATAAGATTATCAAAGAGAGACACCTGATAGTGAGTCCTAATATGGCTAGCGCTCCCTCTGTGGGGTTCCCCCCCCCCAAGTCAGGGAAGGAGGAAGCCCTTCCCCTTCCACCTCCGGCCCCCCTACCCCCCCTGTGACGTCAGTGCGCGCTGACAATCACAGAGCCTCTTCCAGCGCGATCGAAAGAGAAATCTTTAGATCACGTGGTGGAGGCCCGGAAAGGCTTCAAAGTGAAGGAAATGTATTTCCTTCCCTTTGAAGTCTCTCCAAGCGTTTCAAAAGCCAGATTGCTTGCAATCCGGCTTTTGAAACGCCCACTAGACACCAGGGATGTTTTTTTTTTTTTAAATTGTCATAAGGGAGCGACCCCTTGGGCAAGGGTCACTCCCAGGGGGGGCATTTTTTTTTAATGGCCTTTTCTGATCGGCCTATTATTAGGCCGATCTGCCCCCAGGGGGGGCAGAAACCTCTAGGCACCAGGGATAATTTTATTTTTATTGTTTTGTTTTTTGTTTTAGGTGTGGGGAGCGACCCCTTAGGCAAGGGTCGCTCCCATAGAGGGGAAATTATATTTAGGCCATTTCTGCCCCCCCTTGGGGGAAGATTGGCCTATTTTTATGAGGACAATCTGCCAGCAAGGGGGGCAGAAACCACTAGACACCAGGGAGTTTTTTGTTGTTGTTTGTTTGTCACGTAAGGGGAGTGACCCCTTAGGCAAGGGTCGTTCCCCTGGGGGGCAAATTTATTTTAGGCCATTTCTGCCCCCCCCTGGGGGCAGATTGGCCTATTGTTATTAGGCCGATCTGCCCCCCGGGGGGGGCAGAAACCTCTAGGCGCCAGGGAATTTTTGTTTTTTTGTTGTTTTTTTAGAGATGGGGAGCGACCCCTTAGGCAAGGGTCGCTCCCCTGGAGGGGCTAATTGTATTTAGGCCATTTCTGCCCGCTTTGGGGGCAGATCGGCTGATTTTAGGTCAATCTGCCCCCAAGGGGGGCAGAAACCACTAGGCACCAGGGATCTTTTTTTTGCGCCGTCACGCAAGGGGAGCGACCTTGTAGGCAAGGGTCGCTCCCCGGGGGGGAGGGTGGCAAATTTATTTTAGGCCATTTCTGCCCCCCCCTGGGGGCAGATCGGCCTATTGTTATTAGGCCGATCGGCCCCGGGGGGGCAGAAACCTCTAGGCGCCAGGTCAATTTTTTTTTTTTTTAGAGATGGGGAGCGACCCCTTAGGCAAGGGTCACTCCCCTGGAGGGGCAAATTGTATTTAGGCCATTTCTGCCGGCTTTGGGGCAGATTGGCAGATTTTAGGTCAATCTGCCCCCAAGGGGGGCACAAACCACTAGGCACCAGGGATCTTTTTTTTTTGCGCCGTCATGCAAGGGGAGCAACCCTGTAGGCAAGAGGTACCATTTTTATCGGGAGACTTGGGGGAACGCTGGGTGGAAGGAAATTTGTGGCTCCTCTCAGATTCCAGAACGTCCTGTCACCGAAATGTGAGGAAAATGTGTTTTTTTAGCCACATTTTGAGGTTTGCAAAGTATTCTGGGTAACAGAACCTTGTCAGAGCCCCACAAGTCACCCCATCTTGGATTCCCCTAGGTCTCTAGTTTTAAAAAATGCACAGGTTTGGTAGGTTTCCCTAGGTGCCGGCTGAGCTAGAGGCCAAAATCTACAGGTAGGCACTTTGCAAAAAACACCTCTGTTTTCTTTCAAAAAATGTGATGTGTCCATGTTGCGTTTTGGGGCATTCCCTGTTGATGGCGCTAGGCCTACCCACACAAGTGAGGAATCATTTTTATCAGGAGACTTGGGGGAACGCTGGGTGGAAGAAAATTTGTGGCTCCTCTCTGATTCCAGAACTTTCTATCACTGAAATGTGAGGAAAATGTGTTTTTTTAGCCAAATTTGGAGGTTTGCAAAGTATTCTGGGTAACAGAACCTGGTCAGAGCCCCACAAGTCACCCCATCTTGGATTCCCCTAGGTCTCTAGTTTTAAAAAATGCACAGTTTTGGTAGGTTTCCCTAGGTGCCGGCTGAGCTAGGGGCCAAAATCTACAGGTAGGCACTTTGCAAAAAACACCTCTGTTTTCTTTAGAAAAATGTGATGTGTCCACGTTGCGTTTTGGGGCATTTCCTGTTGTGGGCGCTAGGCCTACCCACACAAGTGAGGTACCATTTTTATCGGGAGACTTGGGGGAACGCTGGGTGGAAGGAAATTTGTGGCTCCTCTCAGATTCCAGAACTTTCTGTCACCGAAATGTGTGGAAAATTTGTTTTTTTAGCCAAATTTTGAGGTTTGCAAAGGATTCTGGGTAACAGAACTTGGTCAGAGTCCCACAAGTCACCCCATCTTGGATTCCCCTAGGTCTCTATTTTTCAAAAATGCACAGGTTTGGTAGGTTTCCCTAGGTGCCGGCTGAGCTATTGGCCAAAATCTACAGGTAGGCGCTTTGCAAAAATACCTCTGTTTTCTGTAAAAAAAAAATGGGATGTGTCCACGTTGTGTTTTGGGCCATTTCTTTTCGTGGGCGCTAGGCCTACCCGCACAAGTGGGGTACTATTTTTATCGTGAGACTTGGGGGAACGCTGGGTGGAAGGAAATTTGTGGCTCCTCTCAGATTCCAGTACTTTCTGTCACCGAAATGTGAGGAAAATGTGTTTTTTTAGCCAAATCTTGAGGTTTGCAAAGGATTCTGGGTAACAGAACCTGGTCAGAGCCCCACAAGTCACGCCATCTTGGATTCCCATCGGTCTCTAGTTTTCAAAAATGCACAGGTTTGGTAGGTTTCCATAGGTGCCGGCTGAGCTAGAGGCCAAAATCTACAGACAGGCACTTTGGAAAAAACACCTCTGTTTTCTTTAAAAAAATGTGATGTGTCCACGTTGCGTTTTGGGGCATTTCCTGTCGCGGGCGCTAGGCCTACCCACACAAGTGAGGTATCATTTTTATCGGGAGACTTGGGGGAACGCTGGGTGGAAGGAAATGTGTGGCTCCTCTCAGATTCCAGAACTTTCTGTCACCGAAATGTGAGTAAAATGTGTTTTTTTAGCCCAATTTTGAGGTTTGCAAAGGATTCTGGGTAACAGAACCTGGTCAGAGCCACACAATTCCCCCCATCTTGGATTCCCCTAGGTCTCTAGTTTAAAAAAATTCACAGGTTTGGTAAGTTTCCCTAGGTGCCGGCTGAGCTAGAGGCCAAAATCTACAGGTAGGCACTTTGCAAAAAACACCTCTGTTTTCTTTAAAAAAAATGTGATGTGTCCAAGTTGCGTTTTGGGGCATTTCCTGTCACGGGCGCTAGGCCTACCCACACAAGTGAGGTATCATTTTTATCGGGAGACTTGGGGGAAAGCTGGGTGGAAGAAAATTCGTGGCTCCTCTCTGATTCCAGAACTTTCTGTCTCCAAAATGTGAGGAAAATGTGTTTTTTTAGCTAAATTTTGAGGTTTGCAAAGGATTCTGAGTAACAGAACCTGGTCAGAGCCCCACAAGTCATCCCATCTTGGATTCCCCTAGGTCTCTAGTTTTAAAAAATGCACAGGTTTGGTAGGTTTCCCTAGGTGCCGGCTGTGCTGGGGGCCAAAATCTACAGGTAGGCACTTGGCAAAAAACACCTCTGTTTTCTGTCAAAAAATGGGATGTGTCCACGTTGTGTTTTGGGGCATTTCCTGTCGCGGGCGCTAGACCTACCCACACAAGTGAGGTATCATTGTTATCGGGAAACTTGGGGGAACATAGAATAGCAAAACAAGTGTTATTGCCCCTTGTCTTTCTCAATATTTTTTCCTTCCAAATATAAGAGAGTGTGTAAAAAAGACATCTATTTGAGAAATGCCCTGTAATTCACATGCTAGTATGGGCACCCCGGAATTCAGAGATGTGCAAATAACCACTGCTCCTCAACACCTTATCTTGTGCCAATTTTGGAAATACAAAGGTTTTCTTGATAGCTATTTTTGACTCTTTATATTTCAGCAAATTAATTGCTGTATACCCGGTATAGAATGAAAACCCACTGCATGGTGCAGGTCATTTATTGGCTCTGGGTACCTAGAGTTCTTGATGAACCTACAAGCCCTATATATCCCCGCAACTAGAAGAGTCCAGCAGACGTAACGGTATATTGCTTTCAAAAATCTGACATTGCAGGAAAAAGTTACAGAGTAAAACGTAGAGAAAAATTGCTGATTTTTTTACCTCAATTTCAATATTTTTATTTTTCAGTTGTTATTTTCTGTAGGAAACCCTTGTAGGATCTACACAAATTACCCCTTGCTGAATTTAGAATTTTGTCTACTTTTCAGAAATGTTGCGGTTTCTGGGATCCAGCATTAGTTTCATGCCCATTTCTGTCACTGACTGGAAGGAGGCTGAAAGCACAACAAATCGTAAAAATGGGATATGTCCCAGTAAAATGCAAAAATTGTGTTGAAAAATTGGGTTTTCTGATTCAAGTCTGCCTGTTCCTGAAAGCTGGGAAGCTGGTGATTTTGGCACCCAAACCCTTTGTTGATGCCATTTTCAGGGAAAAAACCACAAGCCTTCTTCTGCAGCCCCTTTTTCCAATTTTTTTGAAAAAAAACGATTTTTTAACTGTATTTTGGCTAATTTCTTGGCCTCCTTCTGGGGAACCCACAAAGTCTGGGTACCTCTAGAATCCCTAGGATGTTGGAAAAAAAGGACGCAAATTTGGCGTGGGTAGCTTATGTGAACAAAAAGTTATGAGGGCCTAAGCGCGAACTGCCCCAAATAGCCAAAAAAAGGCTCGGCACAGGAGGGGGAAAAGGCTTGGCAGCGAAGGGGTTAAATGTGTTAAATAGCAGAAATTCCAATTTGGTCGTATTTAGTTTATAACCGCCTTCTTTAGTGTATTCTGTAATTGTGTCTATTAGCCGCTGAATATTGTCTCCATCTGCTTTAAGTATAACATTGCATCATCCACAAATAATTTTATCTTAGATATACCTTCCAGCAGTGGGGCAATTAGGTTGTTCCCCGTTTTTTGAATAGCCAAAGGTTTGATAACAAATGTGAACAAAATTGGAGACAGGGGCATCCTTGCTTGGTACAATGCTTTATCCTACCTCTGCCTGCCTCTCCTCTTTGGCATTTACAATCACCCTTGCCTCTGCACCAGAGTATAAGCTCTTCAACATTTCAAGGATCTGTGCCAATAAACCAAACCTATAAAGGGTGAGGAACAAAGCCTGCCAGTTCACCAAATAAAAATCTTTTTCAGAATCTAGCATTAAAATGTCCACTTTCTACTGATTAGTCAAACAGTAGTCTATAGCGTGGGCTAATAACTGAGGGGCATATTTATACTTTTTCATGCAAAACTGCAGTAACAAAGTTTTGCCTGAAAAAGTATACCGCCGGCTAGTCCCAGTCCATGATGCCGGGCGTGCGTCATATTTATGGAATGACAGTATCCGGCGGTAAGGCCCAGCTAGTGTCATAAAAAAGGACAACTTCAGCCCAAAGCAAGAATAAATAAGGGGGTGAGTATTAGCTGCTAATGTTCTTTGAAATAAAAATCCTGACTGGTCTTGATGGATAACAGCGTGCGCCTCAAGTACAACTCGGTCAGCCAATATTTTTATTAACAGTTTATTATCTGAATTTGACAGACTAATAGGGCGATATGAATTAGCATCTAAAGCGCTTTTATCTTTTTTCAGAAAGCTCACTATCACTAATTCCTTGAAAGAGTTGGGGACCACTACTCCTTCTTTAATTTGGTTAAACAGCCTTGTCAAAAATGGAAGAAGCTCTCTAATAAACATGTTCTAAACTTTAGTTGGAATTCCGTCAGCTCCCATGGCTTTTGCATTTGGCATTTATTTAAGTAGATTTACCACATCTAGCTGCTCAATTCTCTGAGCAAGAATTTCTTCACAATACAGGGGATGCTTAGGTAAATCAAGTAATCAAAAATAGGACTACAGCTGAAGTCGAGAAACGTCCTCAGGTTCTTGATATATGCGTCTGTAATGCCCTATAAAAACGTCTGCTATTACTTCTTCATATTCCATCCTACCAGTACTAAAATTTTAAATCTTATTCACCTTCTGTTGATTTCTTTTGAGTTTAGTTGACCAAGCCAGGTATCTCCTGATTTGCTGACTCTCCTCATAAACCTTTTGTTGAAAGGCTTTATTTCCCGCTATTGTTTCCATCAAGAAAAAACCCTTAAGGACTTGCTTAGCCTTTTCTAAAACACCTTTATTTTCCTGATACTCTGCGAAATTGGCCAATCTATGCCTGGATACTAGTAGTTTATTCAGTGCCTATCCACATAATTTTGAAGTTTCTGAATTTGCTGGTGATGGTGTCTATTCTGCCTTGCTTTATAAGATATGACCTGCCCCCAAAGGTAGGTTTGAATGCCTCCCACTCCATAAAATCTGATGCTGAGTTTTTATTCATCTTGTGAACAAATCCTTCACAAAGCATCAAGTCTCCTCAAGCCAGTTTGCATCCAAAAGCAACTCTTTATCAAAATACCACCTATGTGTGGCCCAATTCACCAAAAAGTGATCTGAAAATGGATTGTCCCTAATTTCTACATCACCCCATTTTCAAGAACTAAAAATCAAGATAAAAACTATTATAGAGGCTGAGCAGAATTCCTCAGAAAAATAGGTGTATTGTGCTATCTCAGGATGAAAAATCCGCTAAAGATCGATTAGTCCAAAGTCCTGCTTAGTCAGTTGCAGTAGTCTAGTGTTTTTTTGCTTAAGCAGTTTTTTGCCTGAATTGGACAAATCCTTTTTCAAGTCCTATATAAAATTGAACGGCCCACCCAATACCATGAAACCCTCTGCATCTAGAGTTAAATTGTGGATTTGCATCAGGGATTTCATATCATCAGATACAGGTCCATAAAAATTCATAAAATTTACATTTACATTTAATCTCTGGATTATTCCTTCCACCCAAATCCATGTCCCCCGTGATTCCCATGAACCTCTTTCATTCAACATGCTACAGAGTCCGCAAATAATATTGTAACGCCCCTCACTACGGCCCCTTCTGAAGAAAAGGCATTTTTAGCAAGATATTTGTGCATGTTTTTTCTTTGGCAGGGGCTGCAGTGAGGGTCAAGTTTTATATAGAACACAAGCTGGTCTCTTGCTTCCTTTAAAACCCTGAAGGTACTGGGCTGAATTAAGTCCAAAGTATATGCCAGAGCTTCTTCTATTCTCTCATAGTTCATCTAATCGGCGACGGGCATTCTCCAAATGATTGCTATACATTTAAAGGGGAAGCATCTTTCTTAGATATTTCATTCAAAGCCTGTGTTTGTAGTTAAAAATAAAACAAAGAAATAAGGAAAGTTACACCACACAGAAACACAGAAGAGGTGAAGGACAGCAAGGAGAAGGTCAGAAGGGCACATGAACATGTCACAATGTGTGCATGTGCATAAGTCACGAAAGTAAAATCTGTAATTGTCTCCAGAGGAGTACACAAATTAGAGCATACTGAGACAGTCCAGGTCAGGTTGTGAAACTCTAATTTTTTAAGGGCATGTTATCCTGTCCATGAAATATTAACAAATACGTTCTGCGTATGTTAAAGAGATTTGAGATTTTGGGGAGAACTGTTTGATCACAAAAAATGTAGATCAAATCAAAAGAACTCAATCTGAGCAGTGTTGAATTACATTAACAGCTGCCATGTGCTTGTCCAATTCTAGTCAACAACTATGGGCCAACAATCTTTCATGAAAGATAAAAAAAATCATAAAAAATTGCAAATTTTGTAATAAACCTTTAATTGAGGATTGGAATTCAGAAGTCATACCATTCTCTAAAAATGAATACTGTGCATGTAACATATATCGAAGACTATGTGGTCTACCTGTGGTGAATTCTATGCATGGCTGAGTTTGTAAAAAAGTAATTTCTGTCCATGTGACTCAATTCCAATATTGTGTGTAATTGATCTTGGCTGTTTTAGAGCAATGTATACCTTAGTTGACTTTTTAAGACAATGTCAATTTAATTATTAAATTATATTACAAACATGTTTCAGTAATAGGTCAATGCACTTACCAGTCAATCCCCACTTTAGTAATCTTCATATCAATACTATATCTATTCTTAAAAGCAAAACCTTACTCTTGCATTTGTTTTTAAGAATTGTATTTCTTTCACTGTTAACATTAAAACTATGGGTCTTCAGGAGTTCAACTTGTATCATGGTAGCATTTATTTATGTACGTATGTATGTTTCTATGTACTTATACATTTACATATGTATGTATTTGGTATTTAAACTGTGTGAACCTGGCCAAAAGACTGCACAGATTTGTACAGTATTAAGGGCAAGAATATAGTTAATGTGTGATAGGAAAGGTAGCTGGATTCTGGGAACAGAAGTGCACTGCCACCGCATTGTGGTTTATTGTTCTTTAAAGGAATATGTATGTAAATCTTTCCTAAATTGAGGCAGCCCTGATGGATAGGTGGACGCTGTTCCAAATTCTGAAAAAGACCTGCTGCCTTGTTTTTTTCTTATTTGCACGTCCTAGTCAGCAGTCTGATAGTGACCTAGCTGCTGGTGTGCAGAGGGCCAACAGAAATGGTGAGATTGTCTGCAAGATAAAAGGGGGTACTAGTCATGATGGCTTTGTAAGTGATGCAGCTGGATTTGAAGGTGGAGCAGGCTAGCAAGGGGCCCAATGGAATTCTACCAGCATGGTGATGATGTGATCATATTTCTTCAGGTCCTAGATGACAGTTGCTCTGGCATGTAGAATGCCTTTATACGGGCTGTAAGGCATTGGGCTGTTAGATGAGGGGGAGTGAGTCCTTCTCAGGCAACAGCCACAATGCTCGTCAGTATGAACCACAAAAGTCATTCAATTAACCTGTCCTTAACCCTGTGGTAGCTTGGCACAAAAGCAGTCAGGCTTAACTTACAGGTAATGTGTAATGTATTTATGCAGCACAGAAACAGTAATAAAGTGAAAACACAACACAAGAAAAACACCACACCAATTTAGAACACGGATTTGCAATGCAATAAGTCATGCATTTGCTTGAGTTAGAGCTATTGGCATTGTAAATTTATAACTGGACTTTTCTTGCCACATAAATTGGACAACCATGCCTCATAATTTTGTCTTTTCCTGCCATATAATGCCAGGGGCCCTGCATATAACTAAAGCACTTCCATTTACTTTCTTCCTTTACCTACAGCAAGACATTTAAAATGTTGCCATGTAGCATCCTAATTTAAATCTTCCAGGCTAATTCCAATAGAATTCCACTTTCACCATCCCACCATCAGAGTTGCTGGCTGGTTAACACAATCCCCCAAAAAAGACACAAGACAGCCACAAACGAGAAATAAACTGAAAGGCTCACCAAAACATATTAAGAGTGTTTATAACGGACATAGGGCCTGATTACAAATTTGGAGGAGGTGTTAATCCGTCCCAAATGTGACGGATATACCACCAGACGTATTACGAGTTCCATAGGATATAATGGACTCGTAATACGGCTGGTGGTATATCCGTCACTTTACCGTCACTTTTGGGACGGATTAACACCTCCTCCAAAGTTGTAATCAGGCCCATAGTGTAATAAGGATGGTAAGTTGACCTGAATCATGGCCATAATTGTAATAAAGAGAAATTATTCAGGCATATACAAATATTTTATAAACCTTTATCAGAAATACACTTTTGGCATTAGACTATTATGCTCAAAACAGCCGCTAGGGAACACCACAATAAAAATAGCATTTGGAATAAACATGGTCATGTAACCATATAGTCAGTGCTTAAAGAACATAATCACATGAAAAAAGAATGATAGAAAATAATGTAGGGTTACTATATATGTAGCTCCTTGAGAGCATAGTTATTTACCCATTTTCAAGGCAAGTAGACCCATTGCAATGATATTACAAACAAGGCCTATAAAACATACCTTTTCCCAGCTATAACACAAACTTAAAATGAAAACAAATGGAGGTGGAGGTTGATATTTTGAAGTCCCCACTAATATATTGTGGGGACCCAAAGATAATGTACACAGCAAGAGCATGTTGTGGTCAATGGTTTGAAGGTGGCCCCGTTGCCCTCGGACCACCACAGGTTGAGTTATGAGCAAAAAAGATTTTGTAAAAGTAATGCCCTGCAAAGCATTATTGGGCAAGTTTCCGTGCCATGAATATTTTAGAATGTTGATATGACTGTAATGCTTAGAGCAACCCCTAGAGGACACCACAATGAAAATAGCATTTGCAAGAAACATGGTCATGTAACTACATAGTTAGCCCCTAGGGGGCATAACCACACAAAAAGAAAATGGCATTAAATAATGCAGTGTAACCATATATTTAGCCCCTGGAGAGCGCTGCACATTACACATTAACAGGAATTATAGACTTATAACCATGATATTACAAACAAGACCCTTAGAAAAACACAAGTTATTCCCAGCTGTAAATCAATATTTCCAGCCATGAGAATGCTTAAAAGATATGAAATGGTGGTAGAGGTTATTATTTTGCAACCCCCACTAACCCAGTGTGGGGGCCTGGAGATGATCTAAACAGAAAGAGTGTGTTGTGCTGAACATTTTGGTGGTGGTCCTATTGTCCTAGGACCACCACTGGCTGAGTTGTGAGCAAAGATGTTCTATAAAAGTAATGCCCTACAAAGCATTGTGGGTGGAGTTTCTTGAGTGTAGTGAATATTGTAGTATGAGCTCCACTGCTGTGCTGGGAGAGCCTTTTTTGGTTTGAGGATTTCTGTTTTACGTAAAGTATGTACCAATTTCAAGTATTTTGAGGGGAGAGCCACAAGAAATGACTCTGATTAGGAAACTGTGAACAATGTGAGCAGCGCTCCAATACCGCTGATCGGGTTCACGCTGTTCTGCTGTTTTCACCATGGCCACCATGCAGCATGAAGGGTACAGACAAAAGAAAAAAATAGTTCTCCCACGCTGAAGTATATTGGCAATCGTGCAATAATCCATGTAACAGGGGCAGTCTTCAAGGTGTGACAAAAACTACCTTAAGGCAGGGGCAAAAGTAAAGCATTTACCAATGACATCAAGTGATTTTTGAAAGACAAGCCCTGGAATGAATGAAAATGATGGACGTGAGATAGGCATGGTTAAAAGCCCCAAATACTTACAACAGGGCAAAGCACCACTTGTGCAATCAACTTACATATAGAGTACGTTTTAATAAATTATTTGACACCAAAACAACAAAAATCCAATCAGTAGAGCAGGAAATATACAATTCACAGATTTAAGGTAAATATAGTGTCTAAAAGCACAAAGCACCACTCCTGGTTTTCTGATTGTCTGAGACCATGATGGAGCATGGACCAGACACAGGGACCAGGTTAATCCGGTTGACAAGTATACCTAGAAAATTCCAGAACGCATACTCCAGTTGAAGGCCAGGAGGGGCAGGGAAACCGTTGCATATGGTCATAGCAGTAGCATGAAGAGCAGGCAGAGAATTCTGTCGGGCTTCACAGATGCTCATTGCTGCAGCTTTGAGTTGACTGTCGATGCTGTAGGTCGAAGTGTAGATACAGATTTTGCATTGCCGGTCATCGCTGGCGGTCACTGTAGTGTGAAGAGTATGGTTCACTGGAGCTTTGCATTAGAGGTCAGTGCGAGTGGCAAGATCTTAGCACGAACTGGCCTGTCTGCTGTTGTGAAGAACTCAAAACATCAGGATTTCTCATTTCCTTTTAGGAGGTGCTCAACTGATGCCTCACCAAGGGCCTAGGACCTGAGAGGCACCTCTTGGGGACCAGGAACTCACTCCAGCAGGGGCCAGCAGGGCTCAGCCAGGTCCAGGGGAGCAGGTAATTTGGACAGTCCTTCTTCTGTAGTACCCACATGTCTAAGAGCGTACTAAGGGTGGATGAAAAATTCTGCTTCGCCAGGAGATTTTGATGTACTTTGCCCACAAAACTCTGCCACATGTCAGAGTTTTTTCTTGAGCGCGGCTTACCAAGGTTAAGTTGCAGAGTGCAAGCGAGAATTTGCATTCCCTACTGTGATTTCTCAATGTGGGAAGTCGCAGCAGATCATGACCATTGAGAAAGCTTCCCCTGAAGTAGAAAACCTACTCAAAAGAAAAAAAGCAGCGTACTCTGGTGCACCGCGTGGTGCCATTCGTGGTGATTTTATAACACAGAACAAACTCCCAGTGCTAAAAATCAGAGTGAGCAGTGCTATATGCTTGAATTCCGCCCACTCACGGAACTCCACAAAATCTCACAGAAATTCCATGTAGTGAAACTCTGCTTGTCCACCAAGACCTAGCGAGTAATGAAGAGTGGGTGAGGGTCCACTTTGCATACCTGGTGCCCACTATGAAGTGGAAGAAATGTCTGGAATCTTCTCCTGATAGAAGTGTCTGGAATTTCCTGAGTCCCTGCCTTGGCCCTAGTCTATCTGCAGACACAATAGGCTAGTATGAAGTCCTTTGTGTGTAAGCTGGGGCAGTGTCCTTAACATGCAGGCATGACAGCTGACAGTTCCGGCCGTCTTATCAAGTCAGGATGGTCAATCCTGGCAACACCCAGACCCTCTATTGTTTGGCTGTCTTGAAGGAATTCACAAAGGCCAACATCCAAAGAATGTGACCCCGGAAACATGCTGTGGGCACCAAACTGTTAGAAGAAGAAATTACCAACTTCTAAAAGGGACATTTTCAGAATGTTTACTTAAAATTCAACTTTAACATTAAAGAGGGTTTTAAATTACATTTCTTCAGACACAAGCATAACATTCTGACTTGCTCCCAAACAAAAGCTATCCTTTAATTAATGTAAAAAGGTAACCAAATGCAATCCTAGGGGGGATAGGTAGGCCTTACAGTAGTGAAAAAGAATTTGAGAGGTCTTCACCACCAGGACATGTAAAACATAAAAGTACATGTCCATTTTTTTAAATGCAACACACCCGGCCTACTCTAGGGGTTACTTATATGTATTAGAGAGGAAGGTTGAGGCCACATTTTGATAGGTCAAAATGGAAGTTGAAAACTGCACACACAGGCTGTAATGGCAGGTCTGACACCGGTTAAAAAGGATACTTAAGTGGGAGGCACAATAAGTGCTGCCTACGCACAAGTAGCTTTTACCAGCCCTGGGATATGGTAGACTGCTTTACTAGGGACTTATAAGTAAATTAAATGTTCCAATTGGGTGTAGGGCAGTGGTACCATGTTTAAAGGAGAGAGGACAAGCACTTCAGCACTAGCTGGCAGTGGTTAAGGCCTAAAGCCACAAAATCAACAAGAGGGGGGGGGATTACTGTGAGTGAGACAAATGTAGTGAGAAACACCCACAGTAAAAAGTCCAAAATCAGTTGATTCAAAAAGTCCAGGTGATGTGAATGGGAGGAACCCAACTACAACAACAGAGTTTCATGACTTTCTGTCTGGTGGCTAAGTTCTGATTGGCAGTCTTCCAGAACCACTTACTCTGGGATCTTAGACCAATATGTAGCAGACTACTTCCTGAGATGTTTCTTGGGGACTGGCTTTCAACCCCCCTTGCAAGACTGGGAGGCCCTCTGACAGGGCCCTCAATCAGGAGCTCAAAGGGGCTGAATCCAACTCCCTTATGAGGCACCTCCCTGTCTTCAAACAATATGCATGGCAAGAGGATGTCCCAGATCCACCTCAAGGGCCCATTAGCATGCCTTTCAGGGTTTTGGTGAACCTCTAAACAAGCTCATTGGTTTGGGGATGATAGGGTTTTGGATAAGTTGTAGGTTACGGGACTACATGTATGCAGACCTGAAGTTAGTGCCTCGGTCAGACACCATGTCCTTAGGGAAACCCACTCAAATAAAAATCTCTATTTGTGTCCTGGCTACAGGGAGTGCAGTCACTGTTCTCAGAGTGAAGTCTTCTGGGTACTGGTTGACATGGTCCACAAAGGCCACAATGAACCTTTTTCCCAAGGATGTCTTGGGGTTTAGAGGCCCCATTATATCATGCTCACCTTTTCCAAGGTGTGTATAGGAGGCTGGCCTGGCTTATAGCGGGTACCTGATGGTACTTAAACCTTGTGCCAGGTCCAGATATCCCTTATTAGTAGATTAGTAATGTTTTAGCATCTCAGGCTGAAAGAGGTAGCTATAGCAGAGCAGCTTAGGCTGAACTAGGAGACATGCATAGCTCCTACTATACCACTTATATCATATAGCAATACATCATAAGAATCACAGTATTCAGAGTTACTAAAAATAAAGGTACTTTATTTTAGTGACAATGTGCCAAAAATATCTCAGAGGATATACTCTCTTAGGAAGCAAGTAAAATACACAAAATATACACACAAACCAAAATCAGGTAAGTAAACATTTAGAAAAATATTGCAAACACTGTAGAATACAATAGGATGCAATAGGCCTTGGGGCAACACAAACCATATACTAAGAAAGTGGAATGCGAACCACTTAGTGACCCCTGGTCTAGTGTAGTGTGTAGAGGTTCGCTGGGAGTGTAAGAAAACACTAAGGGTGTCCAAGATACCCCACCCCAAGACCCTGAAAAGTAGGAGTAAAGTGGTACTACTTCCCCAGAAACACACTAAAGTCGTGAGAGGAGATTCTGCAAAGACCACAACAGACTGCAAAGCACTGAAGACGGATTCCTGGACCTGAGGACCTGTAAAGAAAGGGGACCAAATCCAAGAGTCACGAAAGTGCCCGGGGGGGGGGGCAGAATCACACTAAGCCCCGGATGAAGGTGCAAATTGGCTGCCTCCGGATGGAAGAAGCTGAAGATTCTGCAACAACGAAAGGTGCCAGGAACTTTGTGCAGAAGATGTCCCACAGAGTGCTGGAGGATGCAGAGCTGTTTCTTTGGAGAAAGACTGCTAACAAAACTTGCTAGCTCAAAGGTCACGGTTAAAGAAAAAGGGTGCTGCCCAGGCCCAGGAAGGACGAGGAGGTCATTACTTAGAAGAGGAGACAGAGGGGGCCCTCAACAACACAGAGAGCCCATGCACAAGAAGGCAGAAACCGTAGAAGTACTTGAACATGGGTTCAAGAAAACTGAGCATGGCAGTCATCTCAACACTACAAAAGAGGGTCCCACGAAGCCGGTGGTCAACTCAGCGAGTTGAGCAATGCAGGACGGAGTTTAGGGACCTGGGCTGTGCTGTGCACAAAGTGTTCCTTGCAAAAGTGCACAGAAGCCCTAGCAGCTGCAGGTCACACAGTATACAGGATTACTGTCTGAGAGGAGGCAAGGACTTACCTCCTCCAAATTTGGGCAGTTGGACCACTGGACAGTCTGGGTCACTTGGGTCTACCACCTGTGTTCCAGGCGCCACGCTCATCAGGATGAGAGGGGTCCCAGAGTACAGGTGATGCTGACGTTTGGTGCCTGCTGGAGCAAGGAGAAGATTCCGTCGACTCACGGGAGATTTCTTCTTGGCTTCCAGTGCAGGGTGAAGGCAGACAGCCCCCAGAGCATGCACTACAAGGAAACAGTTGAGAAAGCCGTCAGGATTAGGTACTACAATGTCGCTGGTAGTCTTCTTGCTACTTTGTTGCAGTTTTGCAGGCGTCCTGGAGCGAGATGCAGAGGAACTCTGGTGAATTCTTGCACGTCGTTTTCTGAGGAAAAGCCCTCTGGAGAGACCCTAAATAGCTCTCAGAGGAGGATTAGCCACCTAGTCAGGTAAGCACCTATCAGGAGGGGTCTCTGACGTCACCTGCTGGCCCTGGCCACTCAGAGGCCTCCATTGTGCCAGCACACCTCTGGATTCAAGATGGCAGAGGTCTGGGACACACTGGAGGAGCTCAGGGCACCACCCCTGGGGTGGTGATGGACAGGGGAGTGGTCACTCCCCTTTCCTTTGTCCAGTTTCGTGCCAGAGCAGGGACTGGGGTTTCCCTGAACCGGTGTAGACTGGCTTATGCAAGGAGGGCTCCATCTGTGCCCTTGACAGGGCTCCCCAACCCTTAACACCTATTTCCAAAGGAAGAGGGTGTAACACCCTCTCTCAGAGGAAATTCTTTGTTCTGCCTTCCTGGGACTGGGCTACCCAGACCCCAGGAGGGCAGAAGCCTGTCTGTGGTTTGGCAGCAGAGGTAGCAGCAGAGAAAACCCCAGAGAGCTGGTTTGGCAGTACCCGGGGTCCATGGTGCAGTGTAAAATGGCTGTGAAATAACATGTGCGTTTTCACTCAGGCTGCAGTGACTGTCTTGTGTAAGATTTGTCTGACCTCCCTATGGGTGGCAAAAGAAATGCTGCAGCCCATAGGGATCTCCTGGAACCACAATACCCTGGGTACCTAGGTGCCATATACTAGGGAATTATAAGGGTGTTCCAGTGTGCCAATTAGAATTGGTGAAAAATGGTCACTAGCCTATAGTGACAATTTTAAAGGCGGAGAGAGCATAAGCACTGAGGTTCTGGTTAGCAGAGCCTCAGTGACACAGTTAATCACTGCACAGATACACTCTTTCAGGCCACAAACTATGTGCACTGGGGTCCTGGCTAGCAGGATCCCAGCGAGACAGGCAAAAACAAACTTACATACATGTGAAAATGGGGGTAACATGCCAGGCAAGATGGTACTTTCCTACAAGGTGGTTCCAACAATAGGAAGGGGAACCAGGGGAGCTTTTGCTGTCCTCTGTCTTTTCACTGGCCAGACAGGAAGGACAGGACCTACAGGATGCCTCTTTGGTTGTTTTCATCAGGGGCCAATAAAAGTGTGTAACCAGCCTTTCAAAGGTCTTGGTCTGCTCCAGATGTGTTGCCAGGGTACCTCATGAGTCACTCCCATTAGAAAGGGCCTGTAGTACTCTAGGATCACCAACAAATGGATTGCCCCAGGCTCAGTAACCTTAGGCTTGTTGTACAGGAGATCAAACTAGTAGATGAGATGATCACTATACTTGTTTCTATTGGCCTGGGCTTCAACCTGGCACTGAACACCCTTGAGAGTGGGGCACTCCTCCTGCACTTGGCAGAATTCTACCCACGAGGGGCAGCCTTCAGCTGGTCAAATGGCCAGTTCAGGTAAGTCTCCCAGAACAAGAATGTCTTCCCCTGTAGGTTACAGAGCATTTCTCTCAGGTTCTGCTTCTGATTGGACTATGAGAATCTCAGCAGCAGGTTCCCCATGTTCTCTGCTCTGTTTCTTCTTGGCAGGTGTCTGCCCCACTGTTCTATGTTCTAGGACCAGGGAATTTTCCTCTCAGGAGGCCAAGGAGCGTGTGGTCATGAACACTCTCTCAATCAACCCTAGCATCTCCAAGTGGCCTGAGCTCCATCTCCTTCCATATGATGTGTTCCACATCATTACTCAACAGACAATTCACTGGCACGGCTAGACTCGACTCACAGATACCTTCAAGGAAGCTGAGACCCACCAATTCAAAGGGTTGTCAGCCATAACTACCTGGTGGACTACACTGGGAAGCATGTGCTTTGAAGACACCAGATGAGACCTGACTAGTCATATTGTCTCCTGTATCTCTTAAAGCCTATAGTCTCTGCCCATTGATGGTGACCGGCTAACTTTAGTTTTTAGGATTGCTAGGCATGTGAGTCTGTGGTGCCATCTCAATGTGTCCCACGGACACTCAGGTGAAGTTAGACCTGTCAGCCTTAGGGTGGTCTTCCCCTAATCTTTTTGCCTTCTTCCCTTTAGTTTTACTGTTCTTGCTTTTACTGACCTTAGGACTCTGCATACATTACCACAGCCAACTAGTGTTCAAGCACATGTGCTCGCTACTTAAAAACTGGTAACATTGGCTTATTCCCAATTGGCTGATGTAATTTCCTTTTAAGTCCATAATACAGGGATACTCCATGTGCCCAGGGCCTATAAATTAAATTTTACTTGTAGGACTGCAGCACTGATTGTGCCACCCACATGAGTAGCCCTGCAAACATGTCTCAGACCTGCCACTGCAGAGTCTGTGTGTGCAGTTTTAAACTGCCATTTCGACCTGGCAAGTGCACTCACTTGGCAGGCTCCAACTTTCCCTTTTACTACATGTAAGTCACCCCTTAAAGTAGGCCCAGGTCAGCCCCATGGGCAGCGTGCATTGTATTCAAAAGGTAGGTCATGTACCGGTTTCCTTTACATCTCCTGATAGTGAAATACTGCTAAATTCATTTTTCACTATTGCAAGACATATCTTTCCCATAAGGTAATCTGAGGATTGCCTTGACATATCTTTTAGGTGTGATTTCCCATTGGGGCAGATAGAGATATGGAGTTTGGGGACTCTGAACTCACAATTTAAAAATACATCTTTTGATGAAGTTGTTTTTTACATTTAAGTTTGATAATTCCACTTTTAGAAAGTGGGCATTTTCTTGCTTAACCATTATGTGCCTCTGTCTCTCTGTGGCATTCACATCTGGGTCAAGATGACAGTTGGACTGTGTGTGAATTCACTCTAGGCAGTCACACAAAGGGAGCTTATGTGTGCCCTGCATAACCTGATTGATCTTCCTGAGCTAAAGTGGTGGAAGGAGTAAATACTTGCACCTGAATAGGGCTGTGTCTATCCCTACACAAAGCAGTCTGCAACCCCCAGGAGTGTGTTTGGCATTGGGGCATGAAAGGCAGGGTTGTGTGAACTACAAAGACTTCTCTTTGCAGTTTGCCTACTTCAAAGACAGAAATGGGTATAAGTACTGGACCTATGACCCCACATAGTTAGACTCCTTCTGGACTGAGGACATTCTGCCAGGAAGAAGAGCTGGATGAAACTCCTGGCCAGTGTCTGTTCCCCTCCCTTGCTCTTCCTGCTGCTGCTGTCTCTGCCTCAGGGAACGACCTGAGAGTCTGCCTGACTCTCATTTCAATGCCCTCCTCCACCCACAAGCTCATGCCTGTGGCTCATCCCTGATGGCCTAGTGGCCATCTACAAGTAAGTATCTCCATGTCTCTCTGTCTCTCCTTACTCCTGCTTTTTACTTCTGCATTTTATCTCTGTTTTACTTTGTTTTGCTTCTTTCTTCTTCCTTCTGTCTTTTCTCCTATTTCTGCCTTTCTGTTCCCCTCTCCCTCCTGTGCCACTGCTGCCCTACGGCCCCACCCCCTGGCACCCTGTGCAGCACTTTTCCCACTCTTCCTCCTACCAGCTGACCGGACCCCCCTCACCTCCCTCCCCTTCTTAATGGCAGACCCCCCACCTCCTCTCCTCCTTAATGGCAGCCGGAGTGCCAAATTTCAAAGAGTTCAAAGACCCCGAATTCAGAATGTACATGTGTCCCCAGGACAACAGATATAGGTACCACAGGCTCTGATGACACGGCAGGTGATTGTTCCTCAGCAAAACATTAATCAAATGACAAATGCAAACATGAATAAGATAGCATCACAATTTCCGTTGATTGATTTGAAAGATAAGGAATTAATTGAAACATTTCACAGTGATAGTTCTGATGATGAGGATTGCATGCTAGGTGCATTCTTAGAGGTAGATCAATATGGTCCCTATGCAAACACAAACCTTATGGGACATGATGTGTCATTCTTAGTTGATACTGGAGATATATACATTCTACTGCCCAAACAGCTGAAGTGCCAAAATTGCCCTTTTCAGGAAAGAGAGTCCAGGTGGTTGGAGTTGCCAATAAACAGTTGACAAATTCTGTAACAGAGTATGTCCCTGTTAAAATAGATTCATTTGAAGATGAGCACCAATTTGTGTTCTGTGATTCAACTCCAGTACATTTGCTAGGACGTGAACTGTTGTGTCATCATGGAGTTGCTCCATCAGCTACACACCTAAAGGACTAACGATTCAGACAAATGAGGAAGATGTGCCCTATCAAGTTGTAGAGAAGTACCCAAGTATCACATTGTCCCAATGATGACATGTAATAATCTGCCTGTAGATTTGAAAGAAATTATGGCACCAGAATTTTGGGATCTTTCAGGAAAGGAAATAGGGCTCATTAAAGTTGTTGAGCCTATTAAAAAAATTGTGAAACCAAATGCAGTGTATCCAGAAATACCCTTGTATAATATATCCCTAGAAATAATTGCAGGAATTACACCTAGGGTTGATTGTTTGATTAAACAGGGTATTTTAAAAGAAATCATGGGAAGTCCCTGTAACTCTCCAATTTCAGGATTGTGGAAGCCCGGTGGAAAATACAGCATAGTTCAGGATTTGAGATTGTCATTCCATATTATCTAGGGGTACCAAATCCTACAGTGATTTTATTCCAAATTCCTTGCTGAATGGTTTACAGTCATTGATCTTTGCCAAGCACTCTTTTCTGTACCATTGCATGAGAAAAGTCAGTATTTATTCACATTCATATTCAGCAGTCGTATTTTGGCATGGTGCCAAACTCCTCAAAGGTAAACGGAATCACCATCCATTTTCAATCAAATTCTGAAAAAGAATTTGGAGACACTTAAAATGCCCTGTCATTCAGTCTTGGTGCAATACATTGATGACCTGTTGGTTGTGTCAAACACCAGAGAAGCATGCAAAAGAAACTGTCCTTTTGAATAATTTAGGGGAGAATGGCCATAAAGTTTCCCTTGCAAAATTACAGTATTGTTAAAAATAAGACCTGTACTTAGGTCATCACATTGAGAAAGGTGTGACGAAAATACCACAAGAAAGAGTCTCAGCAATCATGAAAATAAATCCTCAAGTAACATGAAAAGAAGTCTGAATGTTTTTGGTAATGGTTAACTACTGTCGTCAGTGGATTCCAAACTTTTCTCTTTTGGCCAACCCTTTACAGCGGATGTAACTGATCCTGTGCCATTGGATGAAAATTGCATATGTGCCTTCACAAAGCTGAGAGAAAGCCTAAGCCGAGCCCCAGCTTCGGGAATGCCTGATTATAATAAAGATTTTTCTTTGTTGTGTTGCGAGAGAGATGGCTCGGCACTTTCAGTTTTGACACAGTTACAAGCAAATGCCATCAAGTCTGTGGTATATTTTTCAGCCCCACTTGATCCTGTAGCTGCAGCATTTAAAAGCAGTAGCTGCACTTAGCATCAGCATAGAGTAGTGCAAAAGCATTGTGATGGGGCATCCACTGAACATTTTTAATCCCCACTCAGTGGAGATTTTTTTTACCCGAACAAAGATTCAATATCTCACAAGTGCCCATTTAACCCATTATGAGAAAATGATCCTTGCCTCCTTGAATGTAAATATCAAGACATGTAGTCTTAAATCCTCCAACTTTGATGCTTATTCTTGTTGAAAATGCAAGTGACCAGGAAAATGAGGTTGAGCATGACTGTCTCCATGTGACTGAATTGTGCACCAAACCAAGACCAGATATTCAAGATGTTCCTTTAGATGAAAATGACTATGGGCCTGATTATGAGTTCAGTGGACGGGATGACCTGTTTACCGAGTGCAGCACCATTTTCCTTGTGCCCTCTGGCACCCACCTAAGATACGGCACACCATGGCGCAGGTTAGGGGGCAATAGCAATAGATAGTAAATCTGGTGCGCGGAAAAGGCCATCTTAGCATTACCTTAGTGTCTAAATAATTAAACTAAGGCAGCGCTAAAGTGGCGCTAGGCCCTCTTCAACCAGGACCTTGATGTCTCTGTAGAGTCTCTACATTCTTTCACATAGTAGTCCACTAAGCACTAATCCACATACTGAAAACATGCACAGCCTCCTCTGCACATTTCTTCAGTTGTTCACCTTCTGCCTCACCAACTACCACTTAACCCTGTGGAAACCTCTGAAATCCAGAACATCCTTCTCTCTTGTGGAGTAACCCATGGCTCATTCCAGTTCACTTTATCTTTAACTTACAGATGGAACCCCATGAGATTCGATTAACCAACAGCAGCATCAAGATCCTTCTATATGCTGATGGGGCACAACTCTATCTAAATATCTCCATTGCTCATAACGTTCAACGACTTACAAATTGCCTCAATCTCATTTAAAATTTAAAAGTAAATGTTCTTCACAACTTTAAAGCTGAATTTGCCCAAGACTGTATTTGTCCTGTCTGTTAACGCAAAGTCTAACTCAGCAAAGATTATTCTAACCAGCTTTGACTCCAAACTGACACCTAAGACAAAATAATTTGTATTCAAACTTACCACGGCTCTTTTAAGAGCACACCACCAAGAAAAGCAAGGATGCATGGTGCAAGAAACCCGTCTTATAAAAAAATTAAACCTTTCCTCCACATAACAAAATGCAGTCCAAGCTTTAGTCATTTTTAACCTAAATAAGCACAGAGTCCTGCCCTGCTGCCTCCATGGTTAAAGACATATTTATTGCTGAAGCACTAAATGCCTAAAGAAGGTATACAATCATACAGTAATACATTAGGAATAACACTAAACCCCTCCAAGCTTGTATCATCTTCAAGACCTGCTGTTTCACCTCCAACACCACTAAAAATAGCTCCCTTGCATACCTGTTTGAGAAGATAACCAATTCAGATGTGCAGGTCTACACAACAGGACAGGGCATATCCATATTTGACAATTTTCAAAATGGATAAAGCCAAAGACAAGCCATCTCTAGCTACACTACCAGGATCTTGAACAACGTCATTATTAGCATCAGAACTGTCACAACCTTCCTGCAATTCAGAAAAAATAGGATTCACAGCTCATAGAAATTCTGCCTCCTTCTCTGTAAACAATCCTGAATTGCATTTTATTATATCTAGCCTATTTTGGGGATAACGGGGCACACAGGTGTTATTCAGGCACAACCAAGGTGTTTGTGGCATTTGTACCACTAATGTTCTGGGGCCTGACCTACTCTGGTTACCGAAAACTGGGCACCAAAATTGCCCTTTGGACATATGATCATCACTGTAGTGAGGTGAGCATTCCAAGGACTCTTAGGGAGTCCTTGCAGAGTTTTGAAATTGAGTGGGAGGGGATTGTTTTAGGATCTGTGTTTGGTTGAAAAACAGCCACCTGGGTGTCTCTAGACGCATTGTCTCAAATGTTAGAAATGGGGTCTTTGGTTGGCAGTCAGGTTACCCCCTGTCCAAGCAAGGACCCTCACTCTAGTCAGGGTAAGTCACATACAATCCAAATTATCCTGTGCCCATCCTCTGGTAGCTTGGCACTGAGCAGTCAGGCTTAACTTAGAAGACAATATGTAAAGTATTTGTGCACTAAATCATACAATAACACAAGATAGCACCACAAAAATACACCACACAGTGTTTAGAAAAATATGTAATATTTATCTGGATAAATACAGGTCAAAACGACTAAAATGCAATGAGTAAATGTTGAGATATCACTGAAAAGTGATATAAAGTGTCTTAAGCCCTTTAAAAGCAAACCAAGTCTCTTTCAAGCACAAAGTACCTAGTTTGCATGAAAAATCTCTGCAAAGAACCGGAGAGGAGGAGATGCGTGGAAACAAAGGGGTGTGCGTTGATTTCTCGGGCTGCACACAGCGATGCGTCATTTAGTTTTCACACAGGGACGGCTGTGCGTCGATTTCCGGCACTCATCGTGGATCCTCTTTGGGTTGCGGGGTTTTCGGACACCCCGGGGACAATGCGTGGATTTCCTGTGCTGGCAGGACAAAGTCACAGGGGCTGCATTGATTCAGTGGGCGTTGCATCTAATTTTCTACCGCACGGCAGGCGCTGCATTGATTCCTTTCTGGAAGTTGGGCTGCGTCATTCTGGCTCAGCTGTGCGTTGATCCAATGGGCCGTGCGTCGAATTTCCGGTCTCTACGCTGGTGCTACATCGATCTTCCTTTTGTGAAGTTGGGCTGTGTCATTCTGGTTCAGCGTGCAGTGAAATTTTCACTGTGGTGCAGGCTGTGCGTCGTTTCTGGCAGGCTGTGCATCAAATTTCACCACACAAGGAGTCCTTCTTGTAGAGATGAAGTCTTTTGGTCCTGAGTCTTCAGGGAACAGGACGCAAGCTTTATCCAAGCCCTTGGAGAGCACTTCTTCTCCACAGCCAGAGAGCAGCAAGGCAGCAGGGCAACAGCAAAGCAGCAGTCTTTAACAGGAAGCAGACAGGTGAGTCCTTTGGGCAGCCAGGCGGTTCTTCTTGGCAGGATGCAGGTTCTTGTTTAAGTTTCTTCTACAGAAAGTGTCTCAGTTGGTAGGGGCAGAGGCCCTGTTTAAATACCCAAATGTGCCTTTGAAGTGGGGGAGACCTCAAAGAGTGGCTTAGAAGTGCACCAGGTCCCCCTTCAGTTCAATGCTGTCTGCCAGGGTCCCAGTAGGGGGTGTGGCAGTCCTTTGTGTGAGGGCAGGCTACTGTCCTTTGACATGCAATTGTCAGGCCCTCCAACCTTCCAGCCCAGGAAGACCCAGTCAAAATGCAGATGTATGCAAGTGAGGCTGAGTATCCTGTGTTTGGGGTGCGTCTGAGTGAATGCACAAGGAGCTGTCAACTAAACCCAGCCAGACGTGGATTGTAAGGCACAGAAAGATTTAAGTGCAGAGAAATGCTCACTTTCTAAAAGTGGCATTTCTTAAATAGTGATATTAAATCCAATTTCACCAGTCAACAGGATTTTGTATCACCATTGTGGCCATACTAAATATGACCTTCCTACTCCTTTCAGATCAGCAGCTACCACTCCGAAAATGTATGAGGGCAGCCCCAATGTTAGCCTATGAAGGGATCAGGCCTCACTGCAGTGTAAAAACAAATTTAGGAGTTTTACACTACCAGGACATGTAAACTACACAGGTACATGTCCTGCCTTTTGCCTACATAGCACCCTGCCCTATGGGTTACCTAAGTCATACCTTAGGGGTGTCTCATATGTAGAAAAAGGGGAGTTTTAGGCTTGGCAAGTACTTTTAAATGCCAAGTCGAATTGGCAGTGAAACTGCACACACAGGCCTGGCAATGGCAGGCCTGAGACAAGGTTAAGGGGCTACTTAATTGGGTGGCACAATCAGTGCTGCAGACCCACTAGTAGCATTTATTCTACAGGCACTGGGCACATATAGTGCACTCTATTAGGGACTTACAAGTAAATTAAATAGTCCAATTGGGTATGATCCAATGTTACCATGTTTCAAGAGAGAGAGCATATGCACTTTTGCACTGGTTAGCAGTGGTGAAGTGTGCAGAGTCTTAAAACCATCAAAAACAGTATCTAAAAAGTGGAGGGAGGCAGGCAAAAAGTTAGGGATGACCCCCCTAAGGCTGCCAGGTCTAACACTTACTATGTAGATTGAAGTAGGACCTTATTGTAAAATGGATACCTTTGTCAAAAATGAATAAGGGATATTGGTGAGCCTGGCTGGTAAGCTGATACAATTTAAACTTCTCATCAGAAGAGTTTTACTTATTAATTTGGTGGTGTGGAAGGAGATGGGTTGTTGAATATTTCTACTCTCAAGTATTTGGGACATGGTGCTCAGATGGTAGAAACAATGAATGATTTCAGCTTCATGAAAGAATTGAACAACATTCAGAGGTTCCTTGATGATGGAGAGTAATTCAGTGTGTTGGAGAACAGTGACTGCAAGCGAGAGGTTTGTCCATCACGAATTTGCTGGAAGTAGATAACTTAAGTCTAATATGAACTGAGGATCGGAGACCTGAGAGCCCTGCAATGTCTGCTTACCATAAGCCAAGTATTGCTTGTAGGTTGGAGGTGAGGTGCCAAGGAGGGAAGGAGAAGAATAGATTGTGTTATTAATGTAAAGAATGTAAGAAAAAGCAAATCAGTAAATTGAATGTTCAAAGCTTGTGTAGCGGGAGGAGAGAAGGGCCCCCAGAAATGAGAAGTAAAAAAGACAGAAAAAAGACACCAGAGATCTAGAAAACAATTACTCGAGAGCAGTACCTTTTTCCCAGTTGTGTGAGGACAGCACGCAGCATGTGGTGGTCAGTTGTGTTGAATGGTGCGGAGAGTTCCAAGAAGAGAGGAGAAATTGGTGGTGTGTACAAGTTAGGAATGCAAGAGGACAATCACAGTTAGATGAAGTAAAGGGATCCAGATTGTAGTGGATCTGTCAGCTTATTCTGAATGGAACATCCTCAAGCATTAAAACCAAGGGGCACATTTATGAAACGTGGCCCTGCACCTAGTGCAGCGCTACTTTTCTTATGCCCCTTAGTGCCCCCTCTAATGCTACCATGTGTGCGCCGAAATTTAAAATACGGCGCACCATGGTGGTAGTTAGGGTTACTAATTTTGTAATTTTTTACGCTAGTCTGGAGCTTTGCAGGATTAGCAGCAAAAATGTTGACTTTAATCTTGGAAAGCACCCAGAGACCCACTGAAAGCAATGGGAGCCTCATTTTAACACCTGCGCTTAGCAGGCGTTAAAAATGCCGCAAAAAATGATGTGCCATGTTTATAGCCCCCCTAGCGCTGGAGCGCCCCGTGCATACATTATGCCTGGCGCAGGCATAATGTGGCGCAAGGGGTTACAAAGTGGTGCAGCGTTTTTGGCCTTCCAGCGCCACATTCGAATAAAAATATTGATGCTAATGTGGCACTCGAATGGCGCTAGGCCTTCTTAAATCTGGGCCCAAGTCTTTCAAAACCTTTCATTCAGAAGGGGATCTGGGACCTCATACAATAATGGGCTGCGGGCGATGGGGTATTTGACTGTTTAAGATCTTGGCGTTTGTAGGATTATACTGAGAAGAGCAACAGATTAATAAAAGCATAAATAAGTAATTTACTACGTACTGAATTACTGATTCGGTATTGTTTCCGAGCCCCATTTCAAGGTTATAGTATTCGGAAACCCACTGATTTACCGGATGGAAGGTTTTCTGAACGCTACATCCGTTGTTACATAAGACCTTTAATTATAACTCTTATGACTCATCTGTACAAAGACACGAGCCATAAATTTGCATTTGAGCTCATAATGTTTTGTTTGTAATTTGATTGATTGATCTCAGTTCTAATCAAAGGTGTTTATCAATATTTCAGGTCATCACTGTCCCCAAAGTGAAATATCTTATCCAAAGCGTCAAGCATTTATTCCTCTTAGAAAATCTCATGCCTGCAAAAGGGATATGTTCTTTAAAGTCACTTGAAAACCAGATTGCTCTGAAGAATAATGTGCATTTTAAAATTGCTGCCGAAGATGAAGACAGCCATTTTCAAATTGACCATTCTTCGGGCGAACTGCTCCTTGTCGATGAGCTTGACTACGAGTTTGCATCTCATTACCTCCTCAGAGTTATCATCGAAGACCAAAACGAGGAACCACCACAGAATTCCACTGTTTTTATCAATATCGAAGTAGGAGACGTGAATGACCACTCCCCCTCTTTCCCGAACAGTTTTATTGTAATTGCGGTTGATGAAAATGTTTCAGTTGGCACTATCGTGCACACGTTCAGCGCAGAGGACGGCGATGGAAGCCTGGTGAACAGTTGGTTGAAATACTCCCTGAGCACCTCCTCGCCAAGAGAAAATCCATTTTCCGTTCACCCATGGAATGGCACATTGACGACCGCCCTCCAGCTGGATAGGGAGGTCAGATCTTTTTTTGTAGTCACAGTGACAGCAACAGATCAGTCCTCTGTGATTCCAGATCGCAGACAGAGCTCCATGACTGCAAAGATCCTCATACTGGATATTAACGACAACAGTCCTTCTTTTGTGTCTTCACCTGTAGCCTCTATCTTAGAGGATGTAGAAGTGGGCACCTTTGTTCATCGCTTCATTGCCAAAGATCCGGATGAAGGTACAAACGGAGAAGTTGCGTACCACATCATATCAGGAAATGAAAATAGAACATTTTCGCTGGATGCGGCGACAGGTAACAAAGTTTCCTATACTTACTACAATTCTGTGTGGGGTTTGTAATCAAAGTTTGGGCGAATACGTTTGTTATAGGTGATTCAGAATAATTATAATTTATCAGATGATTGAATTTGGGTTTGAATAACTATAGGAAATTGGGCTGTTGGTTGAATTGGCTGTGATTCCTGGTCAAGCAGCAACTACAATCCTTATCAGAGTGAGGCACAAGCCAACCCTAAAATAATCTGTGCTCAACCCTGTAGTAGCTTGGAACTGAGCAGTCAGGCTTAACTTAGAGGCAATGTGTAAAGCATGTATGCAATACTTCAGACAGTGATAAAGTGAGAAAAACACACAAAATGAACCTAACATCAAGGTAGAAAATTATAACTTTCTTTAATAAATAAGACCAAAACGACAAAAATCCAATCAGTAGAACCAGAGATATGCAGTTTTAAATATTTTAGTGAAAATCGCACCAAAAAGCATAAAGCACCAACTGCGAACATCTGGTCACCCCGAACCGGGACAAAGTCACAAGTTCAGACTGACTGCGCTGGTGCGCAGCCTGCTACAGGGGCCCAGTTAGGCCCACTGATCAGAGTATAACGAATCCTGGATTGCAGAGCATTGTGAGGATGCAGGGCAACAGCACCTAGCGCAGGCAGAGCGATTTGTCGGTTCTGGAGGGCAGCAATACTGAGATGTGAGGGCCTGCATCATCATCGGGGATCCCATTGAAGGGGCTTGTGATTCAAAGTCTGGGATTGAGGAACCGAGACACAGTCTGGGTAATGGGTCAGTTCGAGGAGCCCAGTGTCATCGTTGAACCTGCTGTTGAGAGTGATGAGAGGGTCTGCACTGAGGATGTGGTGCACAGTGGCACTTCTGAAGGCATTGAGGGCTGCCGAAATGAGGTGGGTCTTTTCAAAGGTTCCAATCAACACAACAGCAGAGATTTGTCGGTTCTTCTCGGGGTTGTGCTGTGCAGCAGAGAAGAGGCGCCGGTTCCAGTGGATCCACACAGGCAGGCAGAACACTATAAGCCCACTTCCAAGGGTCCAGGGTTGGGGTGCACCACTTGGCAGAGTAGACACAAAGATGGCACAGTCCCAGTGCAAGTTTGTTGGAAGCCTGTTGTGTCCCTGAGCCTTCAGATCAGAAGGCCAGTCAACTAGCCCTTGTGGTCGCTCTGGGTTCCGGGTTCAAGAAATGCAAGTCCAGTCCTTCTCACCCAGGAAAGAGGGCAGCAGATCAGCACAGCAGGACAGCAGTTCTTTAGACCAGCAATCCAATAGAGTGGCATTCCTTTCAGCAGCACAACAGCCCTTATTCATGGCAGAGTGCCCACAGGTTCAGAAGTATACTGTAGTGTGTTGTCTGATGTCTAGTATTTATACCCAATTGTGCCTTTGAAGTTTGTAGATGCTTCTCCAGGAAGGCCTTTGAAGTGCACAAGTGTCCTGTATCCCTAGCCATGGCTCCAGACTAACTGCAGGGGATATGGGGCCCTTTGTGTGGGGACAGAACACAATCTATTCAAGTGTAAATGGGACTATGGACAGCTTCTCCCTCCCATTCTGCCAGAGATGGCCTATCCAGCCATATGTAAGCTCCCCATTGTGTGTGGCTGTCTAGGCAGAATGCACAAAGCCCAGCTGTCAACTACACCCATTTATGTGACCCAGAGACAGGGTACAGGCACCACATGGCAAAGGGAGGAAAATGCACACTATCTCAAAGTGGCATTTTCAAAATTATGATTTTAAATCCGACTTTAACATAAGTTAGGAATTTTCAGTACAATTCCAAAGACACCAAACATGAATCGATAACCTCGTCCCATTTGAAAATTACACATTTAAAACATAATAAGGTAACTCCAAAAGTATCCTATGGGAGAGGAATGCCTTGCAGTAGTGAAAAATTAGTTTAAGAGTGTTTTCTCTACCATGAGATGTAAACCTCAAAAGTACATGTCCAGCTTTTTTTAAATACACTGCTCCTTACCCCCTGGGCTGTCCAGGGATTACCCTAAGGGTGACATATGTATCAAAAAGGAAGGTTTGGCCATGGCAAAAGGTTAATTACTTTGCCAGACCGGCATGGCAGTTTAAATCTGCACACACAGGGTAGAAAGGCAGGCCTGAGACATACTTAAAGTGCTACTTCAGTGGGTGGCACAATCAGTGCTGGAGGCACACTAGTAGCATTTAATTTACAGGCCCTGGGCACACGTATTGCCACTTTACTAATGACTTACAGGTCAAATAAATATGGCAATTGGGTATGAGCCAATCTTACCAAGTTTAAAGCAGATACAAGCACTTTAGCACTCGTAAGGTACGTCAAGGGCTCGGCACCACCACCCCATGCAACTCACAACTGCTTGAGGGTGCCGGAGCAAGTGTACATACATCCTTTATTACCTCAGCACCGATCAGGGACGGCGGCATATGCATCACATGGGTTTGAGTGGGCTGTCCCACGGGGGCCTTCACAACTGCCTGAAAACAGTACCACCATGTTCGAAATTAGGTATTTATTCCTGAGCAAGTGGGGACAAATACGAATATATCAGAGAAACAGCCTCCAAGAGACAAAAATTGAGCAAAATCACAAATTAGACCATTCTAACTCATTTATTAATTTATACTCCCCATTTCTTGTTCATCTCCCCAAAGACGTATATGATTTGATATTCCATAGGATGGATTGAATACTCGGGGCGATCAAGACCAGGGAGGCAAGGTGTTGTGAAGTATCCACATGCAGAAGCCAAGTACATTTGGCACAGGAAGCAGCAAGTCAGTGTGATTGAAGAGTAGAGATAACGTCCAATGTGTGAGTGAATGTTATTTAGCACAGGCTAGTTATAATGACTACTATAATAAAGAGATTCTGTAAACGACAGTCTCTGATTTCATTATAATTCGCAACTAGTGAAGTATTCAGTTGCAAATTATAAGGAAAAGGCATCAGAACTTGACTGTTATAAGTTATTATTGTCAAGTTCTGACATCACAATGCCTGGTGCCAGTAGCCAAGGTGAAAGGCAGGTCAGGTTATGGAGTGGTGTAATTGAAGCAGCTGTTTAAAGCAACCAAAATGAAACATTGATTTCCTTTTTTCTGCTCCATTTCAATAGCACACAGTGACAAGCAGAGGAAATATGTTTATTTTTTGCACTCCTTAGATAGAGAAAAGCTAGAACCTTTCTGTGTGTTTCTACAGTTTCTGAGCTACTTCATATAAAAGAGCTATGCACCAAGTTTTTAAGTGGTTTGTGGGAAAGGTGATGGTGTGCCTATATATTATATGGGATAAAGTACCCCCTGGCATGCGTGATAAGGATATTGCAAGAGTTCCGTATCTTTGTAAAGGAAATCTGCCTTTGGCCTCATTTCTCTATATGGTTATGGAACTCCTCAGTGACTTGCCATATCCTCAAAATGTAAGGCAGGGAGTGCTTTATCCCTTATATACAGGTCACACTTTCTTCATGACATGAGTAAAATGCCCTCCCCGTCTCTTGGGTTCACATAATGAGGTTCTGTGTGTTTTTTGATGTGAGGTAAGGTTGCTCATCCAAGCACTCTTCAAAATGCAACACATGGCAATACAGTTTTACAGTTAGCTGCATAAATTTCTTTGTTTTATAGAATGTTATGCCAGAATGTCCTTGTTCTAAGAATCTGCTTATTGAAATGCAAAATTCAAAGTCACATTGGAGGCAGAAATGGTTTTCAATTATAGTTCAAACTGACGAAATAGAATGTGAGTGAAGTTGTTTTTTTAATTTTAGATCATGTTATTTCAAATCAGTGATCAATTTTACCTCAGGGGAATTGAAGACCCAGAACATAAAGTTCTACAAGGAACACTGTCTGCAAAAACATGTCAGAAAGCTAAATGTAAAGTTCTGTTTTGTCTTCTGTAGAAGCTCTAGATAGCAAATTTTTCTAGCTTCAAAACAGCTGATGTAAGGCTCTTATGTCACATATCTACAGCCACTTACGTTCTTAAGGACTGTATAACCAGTATGAAAGGTGTACTTGGAATGGTTCACAATCAAATATAGTAAACGCCTGTGTTTGTGGGTCTTTCCAATTTTCCCCAATTCATGGCAGACCCGTGGTTTTGTAGATTTACAGGCAGCAACCCTACCTACACAGAGTTAGGTAAATGTGGATTTGTAATGTTTTTACATCAGATGCAATTTTTGTTTTCATTGAGAAAGAATCACTTCCCAACACCACTCTAGAAATCGAACCTGTATGGGGCCCTTCTCTACATGCAAGTCACCACATACGTTATTACATTTAGACATAAGAAATGCAGAAAGTGTGTCATTGGCAATGTTTTTTCTTGCCTAAAACGATATGTTTGAGTAGTTCATTACAATTTGAACTGCACTCTCTCATGACAACTCTACAGAGTCTCTGCAGACATGAGGGCATTCTCTTCATGGAAATATGTGCAGACATTCGAGAACAGAGCTCACTGTCACTATCCTGTGCTAGACATTCTGCCTTTGGACATTGGTCTTTATCATTAACCTAACCTTACACTACTGAACCTTTTTGTTTGCTGTGCCAAATAGAAGTTCTAACCTGCTGAATTTTACCACTCCTAAGGCATTCAGAACACTGACAAACCACCCTTTCCACCCAGCTTTGGAGCCAGCCAAGGCCACCAATAACTACTTTGAATTCTTCCTTTAATTTTATACAGTCCGGGATCCCCTCATGTGCCAATTAGATTAGTCTATTCCAGAGTTTTTTAAACTGGATGCCTCCAAAAACCAACTATCAATAACCATCAATTCATCCCTCACCATTCAGTTGCCTAGCAATACAAGTTCATTGCCTTTATTAGCATCCCTACCTCATTTGTAGTGTAGTCTTTTTTATCTCATTTTACCTTTAGGTAAATGTGACATTTAAGCTTACTAGAGCACTTGAGTGCACCCAAGCAATGGTCATATATGCATCTCCATCAGAGGATGTGCTTCTAGGTTGTCACACATGTGATCTGCCCATGGGGAATGCTGGGAGGCGCCTGCTTGTTCCCTTTCCTGCATTGCTGTCAGGCATACAGGAATTGAGGAAATGTTGCCAGTGTCAAAATGGTGAGTTTCTGTGTACATGACCAGATGCTTCATAACCAAGACTGATCAATAGGTTTTCCAACTTCTTGAAGAGTGGGAGAAATGATTTCCATTTATATGTGTGGGCAGGTTTTCTACATGCACAGTCGAGCAGGAAACTCCATTACACTGGGCGTGAACCATAATGTAGCCACTTCTGGGAAATGGGGTAAAAGAAATTGGATTAATTTTTGAGGTTGGTGACTGCCAACCCCAAGGAATAATCAAAACTCTTGTCAGGGTAAACTCTACAAGCTACTAAATTAACCTTAGCTTTAACCCCAGCAGCTATGGCACAGAGCAGAGAGAATAACTTAAAGCAAGGTTTTGTAGTCCCAAAACAATATTAAAGTCAAACTCTGAAAAATTAAAATCCTAAATCAAATAAGCAAATAGGGTCAAATTTAATAAATATAATGATGCCAAAACATCAAAAGTCCAATAAAGAGGCCCAAAGTGACACATTTTAAAGCTTAAATAAATACGGCACCGAGAAATGTAAGACACCAATGATACTCAGTGGTCCTGGTAGACAGAGACCAAGGTGCAAATTCAGGCGAACTGCGATGGACCCTGGCTCAGATATACCAAGTGAATATACCAAGTGAAAGCCTGTAAGTGAAAAAGTTCAAAAACGTTTTTAAGTCCCACTGGTCTATTTTATATGGTTTCTTTCAGTTTTTTTCTAAACTTTCTTTTGGTGCCCAAACACCCACAAAATTACACTTGCTCCACTTTGAAATACCATACATCCTGCAATACGGACTACAAAGCTAAAATAAGGGTGACTTACTACTATTTAAGAGGGAGGTCATTAACCTGACAACAAAAGGTTATTTAGACAGGGCACACTGCATGGGTCGGCTACACAGAGTAGGTCCGAAGATGTTTGCACTGCCACTATAGTGAATGGCACAATAGTGCCGTAGTTCATAAGTGTCATTTAACTTTCAGACCCTGGGTGCACTAGCCACTTACTGGTAAGTTAAATAAATGTGCTGATTTGGTATACACCAGTTTAGCCGTGTTTAGATCGAGAGCACAGAATTGCATAGTTTCATGATTACAGATTTGATGTGCTTCTATATTGCCCTCTGATATCTAAAGCTAAGGAAATAGGAGCTGGTTATAAATGCATTCAATAAATGGAAATAAAAAGAGAATTGACAGGAAAATTGTGTCTACAAATTTCAAATGTGAACAAATTAGTATAAACCCTCAAAGGTGTGGAGAGTAGGGCCTGGTATTGATACCCAGGGGAACATTTGAAATTGTAAATGGATAACAAGACACACAGGCAGTTGACAACGTAGATATGTATTTATTTATGTATTTTGACGATTCATTAAACTAATCAATAGGCTAGGATTACTAACGACCTCGCTCGAAAATGTTTTTGATCACCACAAAAATGTAATTAGAATGGAAACTTCTGCATCACTATTTAGATATTTATGATTTGTGGAACTTTACGATGGAAAATTTCATATGCAACACTACAGTCAATTTTCTGTGGTCCTGATATAGAAGAGTTAGGTCTAGGAAAGTGTGTAATACAGTGAACACTTACATGCCTGGGCAGTTATATTTTCACATCTTGCAAGTCGTTTTCTCTGGTTAATCTCATTAAATTAATGCTGTACAATGCAGGAGTCGGTGCCATTCTCTGGGGTGTGGAAGAATGTTACACTTTTGTGTGAGTTTACGATTCTTTACTATTTCACAAAGGTATTTTACTAATAGTATATTTACGAGACGCGTATACAAAGATAGGACAGTTCTATCTTTTTATGTGCGGACACTGAGCAGTCATGAAAATACTACTGGTAAAATACCTCAGTGAGTAGCAGACAATCGTAAACTTACACAAAAGTGTAAGTTTGCTTTTGTCAATCAGGCCTAAAAGTTTAAAGTGAAAATGCGCATAACTCCATGATTCGATCATGACACTTCAATCGCCCGAAACTCACCTGTGACTAAAGGACGTTTTACTGTGAATTTGCTTTTTGTCCCTTAGGTTTGCTGACCCTCTCCTCTAGGTTGGACCACGAAGCCGAGAAGTACTACAGTTTGACTGTCGTAGCATCCGATAATGGTGTTCCCTCACTCTCCTCAATTCAGTCTTTTACCATAAACGTATTTGACGTTAATGACGTCACACCATCATTTCAACAGCAATTTTACGAGGCCTCGGTTTCAGAGAACAGAGATCCAGGCGAGTTTATAATTAAAGTTGAAGCCGTGGACGCAGATTCAGGTACTTCTTTCTGTTATGTTGTCGTAACATGTTTGTTTATCCCCAACAATTAAGTTTAGCGAGAAATACTGGATCTGGAGGGCCATGAAGGGAGCGAGCGGCACTACCGGAAAGTAACCAATGTCATTTGTACTTTCTGTGGTTTCCTCTCGTTGCTCTTACCCTAGTCTCTCAGGATCAAAAGGGATGATGCTGAGGGACTTTGGCTGGGATAATTGGCCACCAAATTATATCATCGGTGGTCAAACGGTACACTTTGTCACCCCGAAACCCCTGGCATATTGGGGAATCAGCGTAATGGGCATGGGCAGCGATGGGCCTTATTGTGCCAGCCTGAAGCGCGCAGTTGGCGTTAAGAAATTAAGCATAATCATGAAATGATAGGATATCAACTTAAAATAAAACACAACGCTCAGATCATTCTATGGTAAACGATAAAAAACTGCGTCTTATTTTTTCTTGGTGGTAAGAAGTTGTACTGCCAGACCATGACCACAGAGTGGCACTAGAACCCAAGAGTTCACAAGGATTGCTGAAGTACGATAAGTTTGTTTCTTTTCAGACACGTGAATGCATTTTACCAGGACTAAAAGGGTGTATTTTATTTTTCTGTGTATCTTTAACACCATATACACGAATCAGTACTAATAGGATGAAAGAACATTTTGTTTAAACCGACTTATCAAAAAAGTGTATGCAATGTAATATTTAGTTTTCGCTAAAAATCTATTTATTTACCAGCTCCTACTACCAAATAAGGTCTCTCGATCAGGTAGGAGCAGAACGCATATGGAAACGGAGCCATGTTTATTTTATAGTTTATGGGAAACCATGGACAATATAAAATCAATTTCATTGTTTGTCATATGAAAGTAAATTCCGATAATTTGTGTTCTAACTCTTGCCAAAGGAAGGGACCCTGTATTCCGGAAAGCTTGCAACCAAAATACCTTTTAGCCTGAGAAAAGGTATCATCTTTGAAAAAGTAATTGTTATTTTGGGGCACTGTCACACAAAGCATGCACCAGCAGCGCTAATTTAGGACAAAGAGCCATGCCACACAAAGTGAGCACTGCACAGAAGGGGTAATTTAAGATATGGGGGCTATTCACAAAGGAAATATACACGTGCATTTACTCGTGTATATTGACTAACACATCTAGCTGTAACTCAGCACTTATTTGCTATTCACCAATTCTGAGTGTAAATTTACACTTAGGTGTAGTGTTACATGTCTTCGTTCCCTACTGTGATGGAATAGATACGCCTACAAAAGTATTTATAGCCATAAAGTTACTACAACTGTAGTTTATATCCCATCTACTTTGCAGACATGTTCCCCACTGGGATGGATATCTCAGCATGCAGAGTGGAACTATCTGATGGACACGGTGACCTCCTCTGCCGAAATGGAGACCTAAAAATGGATGGGACTAGGCACATACTATACACATGTTCCAAATCGTTCACACCTGGCAGTCATTCACTTAACAGCATATAAATAATGGTCACACCCTAGAATCTGCCTTTTTCCTCCTGGACTATGTGAACCTGCATCCAACAGAAAACACATCTAGACTCCAGGTTGCAGACCACTCTTAAGAGGAAGCAGACATTTACTGGTGAATACTCATCCCTTATTGTAAAATGTCTGGTAAACAGTGCAATCAACTACTTTGGCTGCTTTAGTTCACATTCAATAGAGCACAGAAGGCAACCTTGTCAGTCACTGACCCTGTCAATGCATTGTGAGAGAAGACTGTGGCATAGAGGACATTAAGAAGAAATGGAAGGATGAGAGAAAGTAGGTGAAGGAGTGGTTCGCCAAGGTTCATCAGGCACAAGCTAATCCTGGAGGCATACCTGGAGCCCAGCTTTGTCTCACACCCCTTGAGGAGGTTGTCCTTCTCACAATGCACCCTCAACTCACACCAGCTGTTTGAGTTGCCTATTGCAGGAAACCATGCAATGCCAGAGAACAATTAACCCAGAAGCAGCACAATAATGTTTCCATTAGGCCTTGTATTCACCTCCAGGAGTGGAATCTGTGTGTATCATGCTTTGTATCAAACCAGTCACCATACCATCATCAGGTACAACTCTGAGGGGCTTATTTACAAACCCCTATGTGCAGCCAAACATCACTTTTAGTGACATTCCACAGTGCACACTACAAGGCCACGTAAAGCCAGCCTGCTTGACTTTTCTTGGACTTGTAGATATGAACTGAGGCAGTGCAGCACATGTCACTGCGTTGTCTCACGTTGTGATTGGGAGGCGTGCCATGGGCGTTACGTTGGGTGTTCACACATAACACCCATGCAATTTGATTAATTCCCTAATTTACGAGGTCTCGTAAACCTGGGAATGCGTCAAAAGCCTACGTCTCCCAGGGGAGGCGTAAGGGAGGCGCAAAGAGGGGAAATACCTTTATTTTTCCTTGTTTTTTCATTTTCTATGTGTGCTGCAATCAGCAGCACATATAGAAGAAGGAAAAACTCCTCTTGTGATTGTTTTTGTGCACCATGGTGCAAGGGTACCTGCATGGGCACATTGAAGCCCATTGTATGCCAGTGCAGGGGAAACGGAACAGAAATGCGCCTCATCTCATAGATATGGTGCATTCCTGCCGTTTTCTTTTAACGCAGGTCAGGGCAGCAAGAATTTTTGTGGTGCTGCCCTACGCCAAAACCTCATAAATGAGGCCCTGAATGTCTTATTCCTCTATATGTGTGTCTCTCTCTTTTGGTCAGCTAGAGTCAAACCGTAGCCCTGGTGTCAACATTGTGAAAACAATACACATGACATTAGGGGACATCCTGGCAGCAGTAATTATGACTTCTACCATCCATCAATCAGGTAAGTCTGTGAACATCTGATCTTTATTTCTATATCTCATATTTTTTTGGTACACTTTATGTATGTTAATTAAAATGTATATTGTATTCTGAATGTGAGTTTATTATGCCTCATTTTTTCCCTCTACATTGACACCATTAGTGTAAAATTCCCCTTTTATATTTTAATTCGTAAATCTTTGTATACGATTTCACATTAATCATCTTTACAGCTGCTTTACCAGGGGATGCTTTACCACCCCTAAATTCAAGGACACTAGTTCAGCAACTGAAATTAAGGGTATTATCCAGAAAGGAAGCATCTGTGGCTGGAACTGGTGAGTTGCCATTGAATATACATAATATTTCCACTCAGATATCAATTCTTACCATCATATGTTTATTCAAGTTCTCATTTTACTAGCTTAAGTTTGAATTTATATCTTCAAGCAGTCTGTTGAATCATTCAGACAAAATTTTATATCTTGTATTTCAATGTTTTTCATCATCCTCTGACAGTGATACTTTAACATCTACTAGCGAAGCATGGTGGGAAATCCATGGAAAAACTCCAGTCACCCACCCCAGTAACTATCTCAGTGCCCTGCATTTCACAAGAAGAATATAAAGATGATGAACAGGAGATGGCTGAGGAAGAAGAACAGAATGACGAAGAAGATATTGTTGCCATTACACAGAAAACCTCAGAAAATACCTTCGTATAGCTCCCTAGCAGTATTCCCCCAAGTTTACTTCTGAGGGTTGACATTCCCCAGACACCATTTAAGGATACCAATGGTGAACAACAACACTCTCCCTTCATTAGTATCCTCAAAAGCTCCCAGGAGGCAACTCTGTCCATGATGGAAAACCTGCTGGCCATGTCAGATAACCATGCATGATGGAAAGAGGGTTGTAGTGGCCAAATCCTGTTCTCCAGGAGGATCACTTTTTAAAACGGCGGCCTATTGAGCAGGGGAATATTGAAGCGATAAGGGCAATTCTCTGTGACATTGTTGACCATCTTAAAGGACTTCCTCAACTGAATGACTGGCAGACTGATGACTAGGATAATGCTGTGCCATGTTACCTAGCTCTGAGAGATGTGCTCTTGCAAAATATATTGAGTGACAATACCCCAGGCGAGATTATTGTTTTTAAAATAATTTGTATGTTGTTGTTAAAAAAGTGTATTTTATGTATATGTTTTGTTTTAAAATATTTTATTGTTTTCAAAATGCTTGTAGACTTTTGTAGTAAAATGGTGGGTTTGTTAGGGAATTAGGGGCAGATTTAAGAGCCCCTAGCACCTCCTTGCACCACATTAGTGTCATTGTTTTACACTAACATGACCCATCAAGGCCCAAATAACAGTGCCAAGTATGCAAAGTGGCACAATGCAGCCATTGCACCACTTTGTAACCCTTTGTGTTACATTATACCTGCGCTAGAAATAATGTATGCAAAGGGTTGTTCCCGCGTTAAGGGGGCTTAAAAAATGGTGCAAAGAAATCGAAGAAATTTCTTTGCATCAGTTTTTTAAGCACTTTTAATGCCTGCTTAGAGCGGACGTCGAAAGGAGGCACACATTGTTTACAATGGGCCTCAAGGGGCTTTCCTGCTTAGCGTCAACATTTTTGACGCTAATCATACAAAACTCCGAACTAGCGTCAAAACGTTTGATGCTAGTTCTCTAACTACTGTCATGGTGCACCGTATCTTAGATACGGCACACACATGGTGGCATTAGGGGAGCACCAAGCGGAGCAAGAAAAGTGGCGCTGCACTGGGTGTAGCACCACCATATTAAAATCTGGCCCTAGTTGTGTTAATTGTTAATAATGTTTAATTAAATTATATCTTTGATTTTTCTAATTATACAAAATTCAAATTGTTATATGATAAACATTTTAATTGTTTAATATTATATTTTAATAGTATTATATTTTAAAAAATTTGAAGCATCATTTTATAATTTGATTTAAAAAAAATGGTTCCTTAATATATTTTTTTGTTACCTATATTGAATTTAATTCATTTTAAGGTATTTATTGATTTTAAATTAAGGTGTTTTTGGAATTGATATATTTTTTAACATTGTGAGTTTTACATTTGTTATTTAATTTGATATTTTTGCAAATCATGCTTTTTATTATTTTTTCTATTATAGTTCATTATTTGAAAGTTATGGAATAGTTATTATTTGAAAACAATGTTTACTAGTAATCTTAATTTGCTTTTTATATCATATGGTTTATTTGTTTGATAAATAAAATTGATGTTTGTAATATATCCCTTTCTGTGTAATATTATATTAGATTTGCAATATTAAATCATTTTGACATTTTAAAGTACAGCATTTTCCCAAATGTATTTCAGTATGGAATAGAAATAGTAAAGTTGACCTTCACCCAAAATGTTTAACACTCTCCCAAATACGGTTAACTTTGGAGTGGAAGTAGTACATCTGAACATCTCTTTAGGGAAGTCATACTTTTGCCCCTGATCAACCCAATTTGTTGACTGATGCTGGTGGTTATTAACTCTGAAATTGCCCTGGGCTCTGCTAACGAGGCACAGGACCAGTGCTCTGTCCTCTAAAGGTATACGGTAATTAATGTAATACTAATTGGCAAAGACAGTTTACCTGTAAGTACCTAGTATATGGTAGGTGTTAGAAGTGGGGTCTCTAGTTTGCAGAGGTATACACCCTTGTACAAATAGGGACCACAATCCTAGTAAGGGTAAATCACACACAATCCATATTCTCCTGTGCCCACCCTCTGGTACCTTGGCACTGAGCAATCAGGCTTAACTTAGAAGGCAATGTGTAGAGTATTTGTGCAATAAATCATGCAATAACACAGTGAGAACACTACAAAAAGACACCACACAGATTTAGAAAAATATAAGATATTTATCTGATTAAATTAAGGTCAAAACGATCAAGATTTGATAATCACAAGTTGAAATATCACTTTTGTAATGATAAGAAGAGTCTTTAGTTCTTAAAAGCAACAATTGTCTCTTGAAAGCACAAAGGACTTGGTTTGCGTCAAAATTACACGCACGAAGACCGTAGAGGAGGAGATGTGTGGAAAAAGGTAGGTGTGCATCGGTTTTCTGGGTGCACACAGATGATGCGTCAATTCTTTTCCACGCAGCAAGGGCTTTGCATCGAATTCGTATGCGCAGGCTTGAGTCCTCTTTGCAATGCGGGGTCTTTTGACGCCCAGGGACAATGTGTGGAAATCCTGGGCATGCAGGACGAAGTCACAGCTGTTGCGCCCATCCGGTGGGTGATGCAGTGGAATTTCTGCCGCACATCTGGCACTGCGTCGAATCCTCTCGAAGGAAGTCGGGCTGCGTCGTTCCGGCTCGGCGATGCGTTGATCCGGTGGGCTGTGGTAAAATTTCCGGACGCAACATTGGCGCTGCATCGAGCTCCACTCGGGGAGCTGGGGAGCGTCGTTCTGGTTCAGTGATGCAGTGATTTTCTCACCGCTGGACAGGCTGTGCGTCGACTCCAGCAGGCTGTGCATCGATTTTCCCTTCAGAAGGAGTTTCTTTGCAGAGATGAAGTCTTTTTGGCCGGGAGACTTCAGGAGCAGGAGGTAAGCTCAAGCCATGCTCTTGGAGAGCACTTCTCAGCAGAGCCGGAGGCAAGCAAGGCAGCAGGGAAACAGCAAGGCAGCAGTCCTTTACAGCAAAGCAGTCCAGGTGAGTCCTTTGGGTAGCCAGGTAGCTTCTCTTGGCAGGTTGTAGGTTCTGGTGCATAGTGTCTGTCCCAAGAAGTGTCTGATTTGGTAGGGTCAGGCACTCAGTCTATATACCCCAAAGTGCTTTTGAAGTGGGGGAGACGTTAAAGAGTGGTTTTGAAGTGCACAAGGTCCCCTTTCAGCACAACCCTGTCTGCCAGGGACCCAGTAGGGGGTTTGTCAGTCCTTTGTGTGAGGGCAGGCCCCCGTCCTTTGAAATGTAAGTGTCAGGCCCTTCTCCTGTCCAGCCCAGAAAGACCCATTCAGTATGCAGATGTGTGCAGGTGGGACTGAGCATCTTGTGTTTGTGGTTGTCTGGGTGAAATGCACAAGGGAGCTGTCAACCAGCCCAGCCCAGCCCAGACATGGATAGGAGACAGGCTGTAAGGCACAGAAGGATTTAAGTGCAGAGAAATGCTCACTTTATAAAAGTAGAATTTCTAAAATAGTAATACAAAATCCAACCTCACCAGTCAGCAGGATTTTGTATTACAATTCTGGCTATACTTAATATGACCTGTTTACCCCTTTCTGATCAGAATCTACCACTCAAACAGTTTATGAGAGTAGCCCTAATAATAGCCTATAAAAGGAGCAGGCCTCACAGCAGTGGGAAGCAAATTTGGAAGTTTTCCACTACCAGGACATATAAAACACACAGATATATGTCCTGCTTTTTACCTACAAAGCACCCTGCCCTCTGGGTTACCTAGGGCCTACCTTAGGGGTGACTTATATGTAAAAAATGGGGAATTTAAGGCTTGGCAAGTACTTTTAAATATCAAGTCGAAGTGGCAGTGAAACTGCACACACAGGCCTTGAAATGTCAGGCCTGAGACATGGTTAAGGGGCTACTCATGTGGGTGGCACAACCAGTGCTGCAGGCCCACTAGTAGCATTCAATCTACAGGCCCTTTACTAGGGACTAACAAGTAGATCAAATATGCCAATTGGGTATGAACCAATGTTACAATTTTTTAAGGGAGAGAGACCATATGCACTTTAGCACTGGTTAGCAGGGGTAAAGTGCACAGAGTCCTAAAACCAGCAAAAACATTGTCAAAAAGTGGAGGGAGGCAGGGAAAAATTTGGGGGTAACCACCCTAAGGCTTTCAGGTCTAACAGTAGTACTTGTATGTTTAGAGACCACAGTGGACTTAATGCACTTAAGTGTGCACTCCTGTGGGACTGGTGCCATTTTAAAGCCAGGCCTGCCTTGTAGGCTGGGTTTAAAATAAAAGTGTGTGCAAATTTGACTTTGGAATTAAAAGTGCTTTGAAAGTCCAAAACTAAATTTTTATTACATTTAACTCACCCATATAGTATGACCTAGGTGCCCCATGGGTAGGGTCCATTGTTACAAAAAGCAGGTACAATATAAAATATGTTTTATCTGACCTAGTAAGGAAAAACAACTAAGGTTGTTTTTCCCTATTGGAGTACTGGTAGTCCCATCATGGGCTAATATGGGGAAGGCTTTATTAAACTTAATAAAGTATATCTCTGCTTTGCAGCTAGCTAGCAATATCATGCAAGGTACAAAATTAATGGTCAAATTAAATTCAACAACTTGTCAATGTTAGATTTAATGTAACAGTTACAGGAAAATAGTGTTAGAACATACTATTCTGAGGTTACCTAAAGCAGCCCTGTTGCAGCCTCTTCTGATAGGTCTGCCTTTGACAGCTTGAACCAAGCTGCTTTCTGAGTAGGTGTGAAGAAGACAAGGGCTGAAACAAAACAACCATCTGGTGATTTGCTTCCTGAGGAAACCAGGGAGAGGAAGGGGGCTGGGGAGAAAGGTTAGACTTCAAAGGCAGGAGACCAGATGTCATAGGACCCAGGCCACCCCCACTTTCTTGATTCCCATCTAGATGGCAGCTACCTAATTAGATTATGAGAGGGGCTGTAAGGGGATTGTAGTGAGCTGTTAGCCACAACTTTGGATTGGGTTACACAGACGCACACTCCAAGGATAGATTTTATCCATTTTGATTTGTGCAAGAACAGTGTATTCTTAGTTGAAAATATGTCACACTTTGCTAGAAGAGTTCATAGCAGAGGGAGCTATTACCCCTATTGGTTGGAGTGTACTTCCCCTCTTGACAGCCCACAATGGAGGATAAATATGTGAAAGCTGCAGGAGCACCTCAGAACACTGCTTGGAACAAAAAAAGAAGGACTGCACTGCTGGACCCTGATACTACACCACAGGCTTGCACTCATAAGGACTGCACCTGCTGCACTCTCAAGGCTCTACAAAGAAAGGTCTGTGTCTGATTCAAAGAAAAAGGAGTGGACTCTTTGAACAGCCAGATGTGCAAGAGAGCTAGAAAAAGTCACCTATAAGCCCAAAGAGAGGATCAGTTCAGCTGACAAGTGGTGACTGTTTTTTATTGGCCTGTGTAGGTGCGTTTTGGGATATTGAGTAAAAATTTGTAGAAAAGATCCAGTAGGAGACTGGCTCGAAGTAGAAAGTCAAGCCACCACAGTCACATCGTGAATCAGCCTGACTGTGCTGGTTTGCCCTGCTGAAAGCTTCAGAGCTCCTAACCATCAATGACGAGGACAAAGACTTTCAGAGGTTCTCCAAAGCATTGCGCTGCAGCAGGCCGCCCTAATCAAATCAAACCTCTGATCCGAGAAGCCTTAAACCTGCAGACAAGCCCATCAAAGAGAGAAAAGCTGCAAGAAAAAGCCAAACATCCTCATTACGAGTTTGGCGTTCCGTACACCGCCATCGGCTTGGCGGTCGGACCACTGTATTATGAGACGGCCTATGCATCAAAGACCGTTGTGGTTCTTACTGCACCACCAGGCACCACATACAACCGCGGTCACGAGGCAGGACAAACAGGCCAGTGGAGCCTGTGTTTCTTCCAGACACAGCATGAGGTTGCACACCACTAATGTAACCGTAGCAGTCCAATCACCACAAACCCAGCAGGCAGAAACAGAGAGTATAAAGGAAGGAACTAACCTGGAGGCAGCGTTAAATGTTCTCTGCCATGGAGCCCATCACACATGCCCTGCTGTTGTTACCGCTCATCGAAGGTGCATCAAACCCATACGACCATGGACACAACCTACCCGTGTCATTACGCTCAATAACAGATCATCGTGCCATCATTTACATGATATGGGGGTCGCGCTACAGGCACCAAGTAAACATGTTATTGTGCCCACAGTCGGAGTCATCCACACAGAAGGACACATTCACAGACATTAAGGGCCCCCTTTGAGCAGGCCACTCACACTGCACTGCCACACTATGTAAAAACCCACATCTCTACATCCTAAGCACAGGGACGATGAAGTGTACACAACATTGTGTCTCACACACACAAACAACACAGCATCATCGCATCTCCCAATACAACTGACATCCTCAAATTGCAACAACTGACATCCTCAAATTGCACACATGCCATTTACTGTTGTCAGATTCAATACACATATGTATGGATCTGTCATAGTACCCAAACAACCTTCCCATGAAACAACCCTGTAATGGACCGACACATCACCCACATTGCAACACAATGGAAGGACAATGGGATGCACAATAGTTAATGAGACAAATATCCAAAGCTCAGTATGCAGACAATACATGCACAATAGGGATGGAGGCATCAGGAACACTCAAGACATGATGCTGCACTGGGACACATATCATTTTGTACACGCCCCAAAAAAAAACATTTGCACAGGAACTGGCCCTACATGTATCTCATGGACAAACAGTACTCTAGCCAAGTGAAATGCCTTTTTGCAGAATGCGGAAGTGCAAGTCAAGAAAGCACATACAACTGCAACTGCATAGGACATACACATAGATGAAGTACCAGCAAGGTACACACAGCAAAACAGATACATATACAGTCAAATGCGAAGGAAGCTAGCACAATTGAAAACCCTCTATGTCTGCACACATGAGACCAATATAGAATCCATATCTGTGGGTATGATGGGAGTGATTGATGTGTCACTGGCTGTTGTGGTGGTGCTTGCCGGTATGCTGGATATGGTGTGCCGGTCAGTGGGGGTGGTAGGGGTGTCAGGTGAAGTGGTGACTGATGCAGTATTTGTGGGTGTATGTTGAGTGCCTGCATGCCGGTGTGTCTTGTGGTGTTTGGGGTTTATGTGTGCAGCTTATGTGTGTTGAGTTGGGTGCATGCGGATGTGTCTGTGTGCTTGGGATTGGTAGGGGAATGGGGGATTTGGATTGGGAAATGGAGGTGGAGGGGAGCAGTATTTGGGGGGTGACTGGCTGCCACAAATGAGGAGGCCAGAGCCTGAAACGATCCCTGTATGCCAGACATGGCACTACAAATGCCTTCCAGAAAAGCATTGGTCTGCTGAAGTTGGCTGGCCAACTCCTGGATGGCATTCACAGTGGCAGTCTGACCCACAGAGATGTTCCTCAGGAGGTCAATAGCCTCCTCACTCTGGGCAGCAGGGGTTACGGGGCTGGGGCAGAGGTGCCTGTAGCAAAGGAGACACACACCCTCTCGGGTGAGCGGGCAAGGCCAACTGGGTGGGGAGCAACAGGGAGGCAATATAACTGGAGGCAGCTGAAAAAGGTGGTAAAGCATCATGTCCCAATGGGTCCTCCACCAATAGGGAGTGGCTACAGGAGGTTGAATCCGATGATAAGGATGTAGATCCGGTCTCCTCCGTGGCACTCCCCTCACCCTCCAGGCCATTGGGTCCCTCCGTGTCGGTGGCATCTTTACCGGAGGTACCATGGCCAGATGCTTCCCCACTTGGTTGTACCCTGTCCCCTTCACTTGCCTGGGCTGATGCTGAAAAATAAAGAGAAAAATGGTCACCACATGTTGCTTATCACCTTGAAAAAGACCTCTGATTAGCAAACATAACCATGATTTCAAGTAGACCCCAGCATCAAACTCCACTAAAGTTGCCCCTACATGTACCGTATCATATGGATGCATGATATCTGAACTGTCAACATTTTCCCACAGAAATATTTGTATCTCAAACAACTACAATTGCATGCCTGAAGTTGTACAATCATAATAACCATTGAACAGGTAGGAGACCACAACACCTTCAATGCTTGTAACATACCTTAGTTACCTGTTGTCATGCAATAGTAGCCCAATGCCATCTTCATTCACACAGATACCACAAAAGGTCATGCAGACATTTATTTGTCACATACACAATAACAAAACAATGTAAAATGATGGCATGAGAATGTGTCATGTTGCTGACAACAGTACAGTAGCCTGGAAAAGGTGACATGGAATTACTCATGTCACATTTGAAACATGTCAACAATGCACTCTTCACCAAGTGAAATTTGTCCCAGTGGAGTGATGGAGGTTGTACTAATGTTGATCACAAATGCCACACATTTGGCATGGAAATGTACACTGTAGACATAATGTGCAAATTGACAGGGAGATTTGTCCTTAAAATCCACAACACAATGAGTCAGCAAACCCCAGGGAAATCATCACTAATGTCTGGCACTCCTTACAATGACATACTCTGATTTCATCAGTAGACACCATTAGTCCTTTGAATGTTGGAGAATCCCAGAGATATGCAAGTACTTGCAGAAGAATATCATCAGTTGCTCAATGGGAAGATGCATCACTTTCTCCATTTTGTTCTTGGAAACCCAGATGTCTGTGGTTACATGGTTGTACCCATCCATATGTGACTATAACATAAATGGAAATAACTCCATGATGCATGCCAGCTGGTATTTTATAAACCTTCTACATTACATAGGTGCAGTGGACATCAATTGCCTGGGAATGCACATTGTGACTAAAAAATCTAGTCCTACACGTCTTGGCCCTCATTGCTACTGCAGTTGCACACGCCAAATGACATGCAGTGATGGGTGAGTGTATGTGTCAGCCAGCAATCAATGTTAACACGCTCCTGTCTGTAGTACCACACAAAATGTATCCCCATTGCAAATGTCCTATTACACTAACAGGTTAGCATGCACATATATGTGAGGAAATACAGATATAATCCCATTATGACAGGTAGACCATGCATGACACATCAGTGTACACATTTTGTCAAAGAGAAAGGGACACATGCTATCATGCAGGCATATGGGATGTTGGTAACAGTGATTACAAATAAATCATGTCAATGGGCATTCCCTACTTACATTACAGACAATAGTAAGGCACCAGCACCCTTCACACGAAGACAAGTAGCCTCTGGGGGACAGATGCCAATATACTCATTTGACTGGACACATGGCTGAGGACAGTGATCCATGACTTCCTTACATTTGGCCTGTAACACTGAGGAGTAGTGGTCTGTTGCATAGAATTTACACCCTCTACAACAACGAACATTACTTGATTAATCAATGTACACAGCCGTGTGTTGTCCCTGGAGAGCAAATTGCTTGTGAATTATACACAGTTATCTCCTAGGTCCCTTGGCCAGTATGCAAGGCACATCAGTATGCACCACATGACATATCTACACAAACAGCTACTTATCTACTGTATCATACATGGCTCATCCCTAATTGTCAGGGGGAGATGTCAGAACCTAACACATTAACTTGGCAATGTGACAGGCAGGAGTATACCCTGTATTCACCTCCTTGTGGCTACTGTGCTCCCCTCAAATGCCCATCAATGTCTGGGTATGCCACTGCCAGAATGCCGGCCATTAGTGGGGTTATGGTCTGACATGCCCCAGCTGAACCTCCATGATCTTCTGGGCCCGGCGTCTCAGGTCCTCCCACCTCTTGCAACAATGGGTGCTCCACCAGCTGAAGACCCCCAGGGTCCGCACCTTCCAGGCCATGGATCTCCATATCTCCTTTTTCTGATGAGCCTTGACCTGCATGGATGCGAGAGACAAATCCCGAGATTACAGTCACAAGTTTTCACACAAATGGTTGAGTCACACACATGTTAGAAACACCAAGCTAGAAATTGTCAATTTGTTAACTCAATATAAGTGTAAAGGACACAAGCCAATAAGTACAGGGACACGACTACAGACATTTATATCCATCTGCAGACTAACCCACTACCCCGCTCAATGCCTATAGTAACTAAGCAAGCCTACTGACATCAGGTAGCCCATGCTCCAGCAACATGTACTGTGATGTGAGCCACGATGAAACACTACACACATATGTGGCTTCTGAAGGGTAAACTCCTTTGGCCTCAGTGGACCAACACATTCACACTCTGCAACATTGACTCACTGTATACAGTCCCTACAGGCCATTTCCATAGTACAGACTTTATCATTATACTTGAGTGAAAATGAAGGGGCTGGCATGGTGGGTACAGACAGTGTATTCTTGTTCATGTGTGGGCAAGTGGACTACCAAATGCAGACTCATGCCATTTCAGGGGGTGGGTTCTGTGATATGTACCTGCACCACAGAACACTCCTTTGGATATATGTGTCAATCCTTCAGAGATGGCATCCAACATGCAAAGGTATACATTGTACAGTTTCTGCTGTGTGACCAAAGTACCGACTCACATGTCATGGCCTCCCAGAATCAACACACTGTCTGCACTGTGGGACTGTCATTAGTGCAATAGGCCTGTACAGGACAAATATGACATCTGTGAAGGTGACAACAGAGCTATGGGAGTAAGGGACCTGCCATAAGTCAAAGACACACATTGACAATGAGGCAAAGTGCACATATGGACTACGTCTGGGATGTACCTCAGTACCCATTCCTAATTTAGTCAACAGACTGAGGCATTCAGGACGGGTTTTGACAGTAGAACATTATATTGTCCACATGACAGAATCTGCTGGTGTACAGGGTGTGTGCACAGTTCCACAGTTACATAACCACAGTGACTCTCCCACAGCCTGGACTAGGTCCCATACTGGGAGATACAACTGACAGGAACTGGTCTCTGCAGGATAAGCATACAGAACCTACATGACATTCACATTTCTATCACTACCATGCATGATGGTATATCATGTGACCATCAGAAATTTGGCATGTGGTTTGTGTGGCAACCTGAAGGGCGGAGTGAGTCAGGATGTGGATTTCAGACACAGTTTGTCAAGGCCAGATGTGGATTGGAAGATCTGTGATACTCTACACATAGCTTAAAAGATCCTCAAATGACTCATGCTGTCATACACATACATGCTGTCCAACATTTACAACAATCGTGAAGGAAGAGATGTCATTGGATGGCAGGAAAGTCTCTTTTTTTAGTTATATGCAACCAACACAAGGAGAATCTAGGACCTCAAAAACCTCACACAACACAATGTGACTGAACTTAACATATAGTACTGGCCACCAATACCTGCACAATGTACATCCAATTGATGCCACACAGACTGGAAAACAGGCACACAAGAAGTCTAACTGGCAAACACGGACACATTGTAGCCTGTGAGGATGGAAAGGATGGTGTTGTACAGAGTCAATTGTGCCCATAAGATTCTTACCTGCTCCTCTGGTGACCCACAGAGCTGTTCATAAACAGGTAGGACCTCATCAACAAGCATCTCCAACTCCTCCGGAGAGAAACCAGGGTCCCCATCACCTGCTTGGTGTGGCATGATTGCTCCCACAGGTGCTCAGGTAGTGGAGATGTTGCTGGCAGCAGTGTCAGGACTCAAGTGAGTGAATGTGCATAACATGGTGGTCACGTCTACCACGTATGCGGTCATCAATACCAGCGGACACAGCTACTGGGCCGCGACCGCCACATGAAACCGCTTACCGCCCTGATGAATTCTGACTGCAGTTGCGGGCAGTTCCTAATGTCCAGTGGAGTAGGTCAGGCATACGCCATTTTGGCAGCCTGAAATACTGTGTTTGGCTTTGTAAACTGTGCCACGCCTACAATATATGTGTTGTGGCATTGAAAACATCCTTATTCTGTTTAATCATGTAGGTCCTTCAACACCACCACTAGTGTAGTGTGTTGCAGGACACAGATGTAATTTGACAGCGATGTATGGACCACCACTGCCAACGGTCATTTTGGCAGACAGAATATACAGTCACATTTTGAGGGCCAATTTTATAGCACATCTTTGAGTTTCATCCAAATTCATGTGGTGGACACGTGTTGACAACCACAGGGGTCACAATGCAAAACAGCACCAGACCCCAGCTGATGTCACAATTGCACCTAGAGAGGGCCTGGCTAGTTGGTACGTCACAACTGTGATTGTGTGTGCAATGTCAGGTGCTACAATCATGAAGTGAGTGACTCATTGTTGCACTTATGTCCCATTCCTTAACAGGAGACTCCACATATCCAAACCGTCCTTGGTTGTTGATGCCGGTGAGGAATCCAGCTACGCTAGGGGAAGTGCACTTCAAAGAGGCCTATGGAAGAACATAGCGGCCAGTGGAGCAGGCTTCTAGGCTCCTGAAAGCCAGATTTAGGTGCCTGAACAGAACTGGTGGCTCGCTCCTCTATTCAGTTGGGAAAGTGAGTCAGGTCATTGTGGTATGCTGCATGCTCCACAACATCACCACAAGGAGGAATATCCCATACATCCCAGAGGGGGGGAGCCTGCAGTGCCATTGGATGTGACTGCTGAAATACCAGGTGAGGATGACAGTGGTAAAGAGGAAGGAGCTGACTAGTGGGAAGAGCTCATCCAGAGCTACTTTTCATGAATGTCATGTGATGTAATGACTGAGACTGTGCAATGAACCATAGTTGTGAGAATGTGTGAAGCTGAGTGTTTTGTAAACAGCTATGGAGCTCAGACTTTGCAATACTAATCCAAAGGCTACTTGATGAGATACCTTTTGACATATCCCCACCTTGATGATGTTGCTTTGTTTGTGTCAGTTTCCTTGCAGTGTGCTTTGTCTTCCACTTGCTTGCTATGTGACTTGTGTCATAGCTATGGTTTCAAGCCTATATTCCTTGTTTTGTTCTTTGTACAGGTACCTTCACCATGAGATATTTATGTGGACATTTCGGAGTTGTGACATTGGCAGATATATGATGTTGTTCTGACATACAAAGTGGACATGGATTGTTCCAGGTAATGTAGGTCACAGAGTTTGGATGTATGAGACCTGCACCAAGACAGTTTGTACAGCGTTTGGGTGGAGGTACAGAAGTGCCCATTGCACTTGTTTAATGTGTTGTGCTGGGCCTGATGCATCATGTGTGTCATCATGTGGTCAGAAAATTTGTAGTCCTAGCTTTTGAGCTAGTCATTTTTTTCCACATAGGTTAAACACTCTTTTTGCATGACCTGTATATAGCTGTATATATGTTTCATTGTTGGAGGCCACTGTGACTGTGCCACAACACTGACATATGTTTGTGGCATGCCACCAGATGCAAAGGAACTGGATTATGATGTCCCTGTGATCCGGTACTGTTGTGCTGCCACCTGTCTGTATCTTGGATACTTTGGCGAGGTATGTGATAAGGCTCAAGCTGGTGACATCAAACACTTTAATGTTTGCCTATTCTACAGGACAATGGCTGGCTAATCCATTTCTTCTGTGGCCTTGGGGTCTGTACCTGTAATGTTTATTTGCTCACTATGAGTCACTCATTCGTGATTTCCAATAGTCCAGACATATTGACAGGCTATGTGCTGAATACTGTAATAACATTTTTGGCTTAACCAGACACTTGTAATATGTTGGTGTGTAATGGTTGTAATCCTGAACTGGACACTGTGTACCTATAACATATCCCCCACTTGCACAAGTAGCTTGTATGGTTCACATGGTCTTACGTCTCTACATAGTTAAATGAGAAACTAAAGCAAGCAGACGAGTTTTTAATGGGTGAATTTATTACAATGCCAATACAGAAAATACATTTTGGATAGAAAGAAGCAAAAATGTAAAGTGAAGAGTCAGTCATGGTAAATAAAATCATTAGAGTAGATGCCGAACCATTGGGAGCCCAAAGTCCGGAGTATTCCTATTGGAACTGGTAGGTGGTTCAGGATCAGTCCACAGAGTGAATGTGTGGCACATAAAGGATATCATTTAGGAAGAGGTCACTTGCTGGCAGTGGTGAATGTCTTACCATCCAGACCTCCAGGATTCTTTGCTAGATTTCCTCGCTTGAGGGGGGACCTGCTGCTACAGAGGCAGGGGTGTCTGGGGCTGGTTCTTCCTCTGGCAGGGCCTTCCTCCCAGTGGCTGGCACCAGTGTTGATGTGCCTGGTGTTGATGAGCCAAAGAAAGAGGTAGACTGTTGTTGAAAAGCCCTGGGCTCAGGGTTGTATGTATGTCCCTCAGCACCCCTGTTATGGAGGCCATGTTGTTATTGTGGCCTCCATCTGTTCCTGCATGTCTCTGAGCATGTTCCTCTGAAGCTGGTTGATTTCCTGGAATTGGGTCAGCCCCTGACGTATCACGCCTTGAGACTCCTGATAGACCCTCAAAACATGGCTGATGGTATCTTGGCCACGAGCAGGCCCGTGGCCTCACCCTGCTGACCCATAGCATCCCTCTCACACACCCTACCACCACTGTCAGAGGCTGCCCTCTCCAACTTTTTCCTGGACCCTCGATGTCAGAACTGTTAAGCTGCAACTCAGGATCCCTGACTGGGGGGCATGACATGGTAGATGTTGTGTTAGGTACACAGGTTGGAGGGGCGAATGGTTGACTGTGATTTTGAAGCAACCAGGCCGGGAGGTGAAGTTGTAGCCACAGTGAGGCTCACTGTTGCCATCTGATCATTTTGTCCAGATGGCCCATAACCATCCTCCTTGCCAGATGTCCAGGCGTGTCGTCTTCACTGTGTTGTCTTCCCTGACGGCTTCATCCAGGGCAGTAGTGGCAGTGTGATGCAGGCACACCCAGGACATTGTTGTATGTGACTGTAGTTACCATGTGCACAGTGCAGTGTGAATGTGTCTGCTGAGAATACCAATCTGGTGAGGCATCTTGAGGCCTTCTGAATACTTGCTATTCACACTAGGTAAGATGTCATTCCTGTCCTCAAATATTTAATCTTGGGATAGCAAGTCAAGATGGAGATATGATGATAAGTACTCTCTGATTTGGGCATGATCTGTGCTTGATCACTCCTAGGTAAGTATACTTCATTTGAGAGTTCACAAACAAGGGTATTTGGATAAGTGGCCACTGTGCTGGCAGTTAGAGTAAAAGTAACAGGGCCTCCTGGGAGTTGTAGTCAGGTCACTCCCTCTACTACCTAACACATAGCAAATGGTATCCTCCCAGGTGAGTACACTTCAGTTGAGAGTTAAGGAATGTGTGTATTTGGACAAGTGAACACTGGTCTGGCGTTTGTAGTGACATAAATAGGGCCTACTGGGAGGTGCAGTCAGGTCAATCCCTCCACTTCACACACTTGACAAATGGTATCCCAGGTGAGTAAAGTTCAATTGAGAGTTAAGGAACAGGGGTCTTTGGGCAGGTGAGCACTAGTCTGGTGATTGTAGTAACAGACACTGGACCATCTGGGAGTTGCAGTCAGGTCAGTCCCTCTGCTTAACACACTTGACAAATAATATCCTCCCAGGTTAGTAGATTTCAATTGAGAGTTAAGGAACAGGGGTCTTTTGGCAAGTGAACACTGGTCTGGTGTTTGTAGCAACAGACAGAGGGCCTGCTGGGAGTTGCAGTCAGGTCAGACCGTCTACTTCGCACACTTGACAAATAGTATCCTCCCAGGTGAGTAAACCTCAATTGGGAGTTGCCAAACAGGAGTATGTGGATAAGTGAACACTGGCCTGGTGTTTGGAGTTACAGAAACAGTGCATCCTAGGAGTTGCAGTGATGTCACTCTCTCTACTACAGACATACAATACACATGGTATCCTCCCAGGTGGGTACACTTCACTTGAGAGTTGAGAAACAGGGGTATTTGGACAAGTGAACACTGGGCTGGTGGTTGGAATAACAGAAACAGAGCCTCCTGGACTTAACAGTCATGTCACTACCTGTACTATACACACTATGCAAATGTTTTCCTCACAGGTGCAAACAGTTTAATTGAGAGATGAAAATGGGCCTTTAGACAAGTGAACACTGTGCTCGTGTGTGGAGTAAGAGAATCAGTACCTTCTGGGAGTTGCAGTCAGGTAACTCTCTCTATTACAAACACTATATAAATGTTGGGTATTACATATCTGTATGCAAACTGCATTTAGGTTTGGCATAAATTTACATGTTGAGGCATACCATGAGTCATGGGATTAATATTGTATATTGAAAGACTTGCATGCCCCAGTTGGACCAGTGACATGTGATGGTACTTGGTAGCTGTGATATTGGGTCCAATAACACAGATTGACAGTGCCAACACCCAGCAACTCTGGGTATTGAGTGTTGGTTAGGTATATGAACAAGACAGTGGCAAAAGCTGAGCTATGAGCATGCATTGCATGGCATTTCTGTGACATTTGTGAAATTTTTGTGTTGTGAATTGCCAGACTCCACTCCCCCAGGTATTCCTGTCAATCCCTCAGCATGCAGAATGGCCAAGACCTTTTACTCCCTGGGAAAGAAATGTAATGGGACACTGGGAAGACCACTACGAGCCTTCTTGGCCTGCAGCTGGTGCCTACAGACCAGGAAATGGACCTTGCCCCTCAGGTCATTCCACCTCTTCCTTATGTCCTCTTTTATGTGCAGGGAAGTGCATACAGCATTCACTCTGTCAAGGATCCTGTCCCACATTTCCATTTTCCTACTGAGAGGAGTATGCTGGACTTGTGCTCCAAACAATTGTGGCTCTACTCTTATGATTTCATCCACCATGACTCTTAACTCATCTTCAGAAAAAACTGGCCTTTTAGAACTTGACATGGTGGAAAAAAACAGGTGACAGTGACTTACTAAACAGGAAGTGCAAAAGGTTGTGAATAGACATAAGTGTGTGCAGGATGTTCTATGGAATTGTGAAAAAATAGGGGTGCCTATAATATGGAAATTTGGGAAAATGGTGGTCAGTGTTCTTTGCCGTGCAAGGGAAATGCAAAGGATTGTGGTCTATGAAGGAGTGTGTTTTATAGTATCCTATAAAGGTGTGTCCACGGTGGCACTGTATGTCAGCTGTGTTGTTTTTTAATTCATCCAATGTGCAGTTGTCTGTTACTTTGCTGACTGCAAACAGCTGTAGTTCGGACCACCATTGGCTGACCATCATTCAACTGTGTGCTTGTAATATTCTTGGTAGTTAGTAGAGGTGCTGATGGTCAGACTGCCTATTCCCAGGCTGCCGCACCACTGACATTCTGCCATTTTTGCTTGGCATTCAGCGGTCCTGCCTGTGTAACTCGTATTAGGACGGTCTGAAAGAACACCTGCATGGCAGTCTTTTTAGGACCGCTAACATGGTGGTCCAACTGCCAAACTCATAATGAGGCCCTAAGTCCGAAGGCAAACTTTTGACCAGGACCTAGTCCTCATCCTATCCGACCTGCTCTCCATCGTGGTCAGCCTAAAACTTTCACTTTGTCCCGGGACTGAGTGAGCAGATAGCTACAAGTGGTGCTTTAGTCTTTGGCACTAAAATGCACAATTTCTGATTTAAGGTCTGAGGACCGCCACACTCGAATTGACGGTCAGACCGCCCAATTACAACCTTGGTGGGCCGACCCATCTGGACACCGCTGGCCCCGCCAGGAACATGGTTCCTAACATGGTGACAGTGGCCAGAGTTGTACTCAGCCAGGCCGTAGCCTTTCCATGGTAGTTTTACTGACATGGAAAGGCTGGTGGTGAGGGTGTGCTAGGGGCAACAGGGGGGCCCTGCACTGCTATGCTTTGCAAACAGTGTGCATTCCGAGGGTATAGGTTGGCCCTCTCTGTGCTATGAGATAGCACTCAGCTCCTTTAAGGGAGCCGAGTGCTGTCTTCTAGCACTGTTCCCGCCGCTCGGAACCAGCTGTTTTATTGATATTGAATGCTTTACATACACCTGTCTCCTAAGTTAAGCCTGACTGCTCATTTACTAAGCTACCAAGGATTTATTTGCTGACACTTGACTAACTACTAGTGATTGTGGTATTATTAGTAGCTGACAATGACTACCCCCTCACTCATTAATAATCCACTGGACCAGCGGGAACTGGCCTACAGCATTGTCTCTGACTCATAATAGAGCCTGTGGCAATGCTGTAGTGCATAGGGTGCACCAGCACCCGTTGCAGTGTTCACTGTCTGGAAAGCAGACAATGAACACTGTGAAGGGGCTGGCCAGGGGGGCCCCCCTGCACCCTGTCTCTGGCAGCCTTTTCATGGCGGTGTTGCTGCTATGAAATCGCTGCTGGAAAAGAGGGGTTGTAATCCCCAGGGCAGCACTACTTGCAGCGCTGCCTTGGCGGTTTAGGACCACCAGCACCACCAAGCCATCGTGAAGTCATAATCTGGCAGTCTGACCGCGGCTGTACCACCGCGGTCGTAATATGGCACTCGGACTGCTGCCAATGCAACTGTAATGAGGCCCTTAATCTTTTTAGGGCTTATATGCCTGGTACCTGTTTCATTTTCAGGAATCTTTGGTGGAATATTTCAAGAATCATTCATGTTGGACAATACATGCTCACTATGCCACCAAATTGAAGCTAGCCTGGCTGAAGAGGGTTGACACCCTGAAACCAGTCCCAGGATGCTTGTTTCTGGTCCAGGGATGACCTGGTCTGGCAGTTCGGGCTGGACTTTTCCCATGGGGAACAGGTTCAAGACTGATTTGCATATGGCTGGGTCCAAACTGGAATGGCATGGTGAGCAAAAAAGCTGATGGATTAAACCCAGATCTGTGACTGGGGGTGAATGTTTGATTTTTTCTGCATTCCGTCCATCAGCTGTTCTTTTTGCATATGTTGCCCCAAATGGGTAAGGTATGCCCAGACGCGGGTCCCATGCTCACTATGCCACCAGTTTGAAGCCAGCCTGGCTGAAGAGGGGTGATACCCTGAAACCAGTCCCAGGATGCTTATTTCTGGTCCAGGGAGGACCTGGTCTGGCAGTTCGGGCTGGACTGTTCCCATGAGGAACAGGGTCAAGAATGATTTGTATATGGCTGGGCCCAAACTGGAATGGCATGGTGAAAAAAAAAACTGATCGATTAAACCCAGATCTGTGATTGGAGCTGAATGTTTGATTTGTTCTGCATTCGGTCCATCAACTCTTCTTTTTGCTTTTCTTGATATAGTGTCATACAACCCCTTAAAAATCATGAGACGGACATCACTTATGGGCCTCAGGACCTCTATGAGAGCAGTCACACAATCAAGGGCAATGGAATGGGGAACAGGTCATTAGGGATGAAAGTGTCTCTCAACAGCTGCTGTGGCTGTTCTGGCCAGGCGCATGGAGAAAGAGGAAGAGGAAAAGGTTAACCTTGAGATGCAGGCCTAGGCCCAATGATTTAGGGGTCTCTATAGGTAAAATGGCAGTGGGTGCAGGTCTAAATGATAGTGGGGCCTGCTGTTTGTATGTCATAGAAATGTATTGGTCAAGTTGAGGTGGAATCACACCTCTTCAATTGGGGTGTCCAACTCCTCCAACCCTATAGTGGGTTTCACAGCTTCTTCCTGGAGTCTTTTTGACATTGAACCTCTGTGTCTCCTGGTAGGTGCACTCTTTCTTCAATTAGATGGTTCCTCCTTCTGGTTGCTGATAGCTGTCACAACCACCTTACAGTAAATGAACTGGATGTTCACCTCAGTCCTCCTAAGATGGTGATTCGCCAGCATTCTCCACTGAAAAGGAATGGTACATCAAAATAAAAAGATAGATTAGCATTAGGTTGACTTTCACTAACAATCACCATGGTAATGTGTAAGACAAAGATAAAGATCATAAAAAAATATTGTCTAATTTGTAAAAGTAGTTATGCATTAAAAAAAATATTTTTACATCAAGCCTTCATGCAGGACATATTTTTGTTATTAGAGACAAGGATGCAAGAACATAATAAAAAATCATGTCAAACAATGGTAATTATGGAATTGGTATGCTGCCTTATACAGATATGAGGTATTCTTAGAAGAGTCTATTCATTGCTATTACAATTTAAAAATGAGAGAATTAGTTAATCTTTAAAACTTGTTTCAGTTTTTAGAATATTGAAGAATTGTATAAAAGCATGTAGGATGGACAATAACATTAAATAATATCAGCTTTGCATACATAAATATTAGCAAAGTGGAAGTATGGATCTCAAAAACATTTTAATTGTAGCAACCTAGGATGATTAGGTTTGCATATGCAAACTAAACATAAAAAGATGCATATTTAAAATAAACAGTGCCCTGCTCTATTATTAAAACAATACATTTGTTACAAAAACAACGAAATTAAATAATATTAGAATGAAGACACATATGGACTATACTTTCAAACCTAATTTGCATTTATAATATAAACATTAAACTTTCCACAAATCTGCTACTCAAAAGCTGCCAGCTGGAGGGTTTGCCAGGTTGTTCTAATGATTCTTAGGTGAAATATTGTCATCCGCGGGTATCACAAATGAATTTCATGGACCTGTTTCCTGGCCAAACACCAAAGGCCCCCCAGGACTTGTGGCATTCCATCCCTCGATAGTTGTGGCTACCCACTGCACTGCAATACGTGTTGATGTCTCTACAAATTTGGGCCCACACTGCTGTGCTGAACTGAGTCTCTGGACCTCCATGAAACTGAGGACAATTTTGGAGGACCTCTTCACAAATGATCTTTCATTCTTCATCAGTAAAGCTGACAACGCAATTTTCTTGTTCCTTTCTTGTTCTTGTAGCTGTTGTGTGTACTCCAAGAAGAGCAGTGTACATATCAGTGATGCAGCCCCTGGTATCGCAGACAGCTTGCACATTAATGGAGTGTCGTCAGTGTCTGCTGCTCACAAGGTGTTCCATGTGGCGAAGTGGCATAAGGGCCACATGGGTGAAATAAATGACACCTTGCAGACAAAGGAAGTGGACAAGGCACAGAATTCTACTGCAACCCGTTGCCTTTTCTCAAGTGACTGTGCAATGGCGATAAACTGGTGCACTCTTCTTTTGATGCATCCTTGTAACTAATGCAATCATCAAGACTGGCTTGCTTGTGTGATGCCTACATTGTAGTTACCATCTGGAAAGACCTAGTGACTGTGAAACCAAGCACAGTCAGTATTTATACATGGGCAAGGATAGCATGTGAACAGGCTGAAGGTGAATCATGCTCCAGCACACAGTCTGCAACCATCGGAGGGATATGCTAAGGTGAGAAGTGATATCTACCAATGACTGCTTTCCTGGACATGCCAAAGATGTTTATCCTTGGCCTAAAAACACCACCTTTCTTCCACAAATTATTGTTTCTGAAAATGAGGAGATATGTTCCATTGACATTCTCCAACAAAGTGAAGGCAAAAAATAGTTGAGTTTGTGAGTTTTTCTCTATTGTCAGCCTTCATCTGCTTGTTCGGTGTTGAAATGAGCTTCACCTGTAGATGGGTCCATTAAAGGTATGTTGCAACTGTTGTAAACCTTGTTATAGTATTATAAAACTATTAAAAAAAATAAATGTAAATATTTAACTATTTCAAAAGTGCCCAGAACCTTAAAAATTTAAACATTATCCCATTTCTTACTGTTTTTAATACTCTTGCCTCATTGGTTATGAAAGGAGTGAACTGCAGTACGTGTGAGTGGCCATGTGTGGTGCTTAACTTCCTTTAAGGCTTCTGTCACCATTCTGGCTGTCATAATGAACAGCAATTGTCTTACTCTTTTGTGGGTGTGTTTTTGTATTTGAATGCCTCTCCCTAAAATGCCCCTTCTTCCCTAAAGCTCACTGATTTAGTGATAACTGTTCCCTATTTTCCAGCCATTCTCCCTCATTCTGCCCACATTTACTACCAAAATATATGCCTACATCTACATCTCCTCACCTGTGGCAAAGACTTCTTCAAAGATAAAATGAGAGCGGTAGAGGCTGAGGTCTCCAGACGTAGGTTTTTGAATAGCATTTTGAAGTATGTGAGTAATACTACTGTAGTGTTTACATATATACCACAAAGTGCAGTTTATGAATCAGGCCCAGGGTCTCTGTCACAGTTTTGGAATGACTGGTGTCTTAAAGATCTGGCACAGTGTTATTTTACTCCCTTGCACGGAAGTCACAGAATGCCACACATCAGCCACAGTCCAATTCAACTGCATTCCATTTAAATAATGAAATACTAAAACACACAAAAACAACAGAAAACATCACCACAGAAAATGCCATACAAGAAATATATGGAAATATTCTTGTCAAACATGAGAAAACTGTTTTCATAACAAAATGGTAAAAGATGTTAGCACACTGTACAACCTTAACTTAACACCCAGGATATGAAACAGCATCAGCCAAAATTGTTTAATGATCCGGTCCAATATATTTATATTTCATAAGTTAAACCTATACAACTTGTTGAGACTGTAGGCCAACTTTTATAGAATGTACATGTTCTGTAAATAAAATTTAAAGTGCATGCCATCAGTCAGTTACAAGCATTCACAGCAGTGGCATAACACAAAATGATAGGCCCATCTGCAGAGTGTGACTAGTGGCCACCAAGTCTCAAATATCTTCCAGATATTTATTGGCTTTGGGCTTAATAAAGCCCCCATGAAGGGTTGGTGGCTCCCTGAAGGGATTGGGGCCCTCTGTGCTGCATGGGCTGCAGGGGCCTGTGTTCCACCTGTGATTCACTGGAATGGCTGTAAGTCGCTGAGTGCATGGTGTGGTTAATTGTATAACATGTATACTAACAGCCAGAGAATGACAGTAAAATTGTGCCATTAAATGTGGAAGAGCCTGCTGTACAGCAACATTTAAAAAGGTTAAGTCCTTAATTTACTTAGGGTTGAACGTGCTTGCTTGACAGGGCATATTTTTTCCTGCACATTTTTAAATCAATGCAGTTCTTTGCAGAACATTTGAATGCCATGCACAACTTCAGTAAATAAATCCCTAAATATGATATTAAATTCAAGCAAGAAGCTAAACTTGTATTTTAAAGTAAAGCAAATTGTATGTAACTTGAATATCTGTAACTTTAATCATCAAGTCATAAATATAAGAGCTAGAACCCACTCATTACTCACTCATTACTTACTAAGTAAAGACGTTGGACAGTTTCCTCATGGTGCAGTAGAGTAACGTGCACCTGGGCCTAACAAGTCTCCACAAATTGTTAGAGTTAGCTGATGGACAAGTCCTCAGTTAAGAGGCATGGAGTTACTCTTGACTCTCCCAGGGATTACGTATCACCTGTGACCCTAATTAGAGTCCATGTAGTCAAACAAATGCTTTAAGTTAGATTTGAAAGGAGGGGATCTCGGAGTCCATGGCTGAGGGCACTATGCAAGCAAACATTGCAAGCAAAGCAAGTTCTTCAAAGGAAGGCGTTTGCTAATAAGTTGCATCAGAAATCTTTGAAAAAGGCCTTTTTGCGATGAACTTAAAGCATAGTAATCTAATTTAGAAGAAGATTGTTATTTAGATGAAAATGATGTGTGATTTTGGGTGGGTCCCAAGTAAGGAGTATTTATGAGTGTGTTGCTGAGGGAGAGCAAGCTAACTACAAGGCATTTAAAAGAATAGTGACCTTAACACATAACGATGAGAATGTGTTATTTTAAATAAATTTGGGCCTTTTTGCACTTCCTTCTCCTGAAAAATAACTGAACATAAGTATATGGAGATCTGGAGGGTTCTAGCACCCTCATTCTTTGTCCCCCATCTCCCCTAATTTGTATCTTTCATTGTCCTGAATTTCTTTATCTTCTATCCCATTTTGTCTGTAAACCTCCAGCAGTGTTTCTCCTTCCCCAGTGTGTATCACCTCTTCATTTAAAACATCTCTCAACTTTCTCCAATGTCATTGTGTGCTTCTCAGTTGTGTTATTTAATGTTTCACAGTCTGACTCTCATCTTCATGCCGTATGTATATCAATTTTGTGTAATGATACTGTGTTCTTCCCTCAAGGTGTCACATATATAAACTCTTTTTCTTCATTTTGCTTATATTTTCCCTCTCCTCTTACCTTAGTGGTTCTCTTATCTTTTCCACTGTATAGCTCAGCTTTGCTCATTGTTTTCAATATATCCAATCTCTGTATCACTTACCTTCTATAAGTGTTTCAAAACATGTCTTTTGTTTCTGCCTAGATTTTTCTCTTAGTCTCCTATTTTGTCTGTCATTTCCCACCAAGGGTTCGCTCATGAGTGACCACTCATCTCACCCTAATATACCTCTCACCTATCCTACTATGTTTATCTACATAACAGCTCCCTATCTTGTTATTGTTAATAGCTTCATATCTATTTACCCATTTGGTCTTTTATGTTATCCATGGACACCTTTAGGGGTCCCCAGGCGTCGCATCTGCGACCCCGGCTTCCCCCTTGCAACTCCTGGCACTACCTTTGTGACCCCTGGTCTCGGAGGTGGCAGAATCAGTGCCATGACCACAGTGGTGGCTTCATATTCTTTATTTTCTGCCTGATTTTCATTATACTATTAGTGAATGACATACTATTATTCAGTGTTTTAGTGTTAAATAAAGAGCCATTTAGCTGGAATGGAATTTTGGCTGGCAACAGTGGTAAGTGAAAATGGTTTTAAATGCATGTTGTGTGAATGCTTGTGGGTGAATGTTTTTATGTGAGAGAGAGTGGGGACGTGTGAGCATCTGTCTATATGTTTAAGCATGTGTGTATGAATGAAAGTGAGTGAGAGTTAGTGACAGGTAGACAGAAAGATTGTTTGAGATTTATGTCTAGATCTACTATTCTTTGACACAAGGCAGCACTGGGCCAAATTTTGCTGCACTGCCTTGTGTCAAAGGTTGACTAGGATATGGAGCATTATTTTCTTTGTTTTCTGGTGCACTTTTGGCAGCCACATGTAAATGCACACACCCTTGTGCTATAACGCAAGGGTGTGTACGTTATCTGAAGGATAGGTATTGCACTGAAAATGGTCCCTTCTGGTACAATAACTATGCTTCAATGCTTTTCCCACTTTGTATGTGTGCTATACAATGCAGTACAAATGCAAAGTTAGGAAAATGAGGAGAAATTAAAACATTTATCCTGGATACACTTATCTTGAGGAGTCATACTATTTTGACACAAATTCCTGCCTACCAGTGCTTGTAGATAGGGATTTACAGAAAAACTCTGAGTAATTTCGTGGGAATGTCCATGCACCTCCCATGGAACACCTACTTGATACAAAATAATTTTACATTATTTTGGGATACTATCCAACTAAATCAGGATTTGTGTTGACTGTAAATCTCACCTTTAGCACTTTGCACTGGGTTTATGTTACAAAAGTGATCCAAATACAGTGCAAACAGTTAGTAAACCTAGGCCTGAGTGTCTACAAGCATTAGTGAGTATGAGTGTGATTAAGAGTGAATGCAAGTGAGTGAGTGAGAATCAACAGGGATGGCTGTAAGAGGTTAAGTGAATGTAAGTGTAAGAATTATATAAGGGTCATGTGACATGCCTTCCCAGAAACACGGAAACACTTACAGTCATATGAACACTTCCTGTTATATATATATATATACATACACTGGCTTGATTCCCATGGGGAGTAGAGTGTAAGCTGGAGGAACATACTGGCACAATATCCACCACAAATTTAAAAGTTCAAATAAGGACGCTTACTGAGGCTGCAGGTGAAGAGACATTTTACTGTGGAAATGACGCATGTCGGCCGACCCCGCGACCTTGATCACAAGAATGAATACACCCATACAACAAGTGAAATACCACCAATAAACATAAAGAAAGGACAAAGTGTAACAAATATGTAAGGGCGCACTCGTGTAGTGGAGAAAAATAAATATTCTCTTCAAATAACCACCTCGTAATGAATGTGCATCTCTGCAACATAAACAGATTTATAAGGAAAATAAAATGAAATTGATCCCTGCATAATCCTAGAGGAAATATGAGGAACACAGCATTGACTGGAGCATCCTTTTAAATAACACAATGAAAATGGTACAAAATATGTTCATATAATTTAGCTGTCATATACACAACAGCAAAAATTAGCTCACATATCAAAATTTAGTAGGATACTTCCACTCATGGTGAACAAAATGTATGATTAGAACAGAATTAAATGTGTTATGGCAAACCCACGGGTAAACTGGTTTTCTGAGTGAGTGGCTGTCACCTAGGAAATAAAAGAAATTTATGCATCTAAGTTGATTGAATCACACTAATGATATCGAGACACAACAATGCTTACAGAACAACACAAAATATAGTAACAAATCTCATTAACATGGAGAAGTAATAAAATGATTCGAGTATGAGTAGGCTGTTCACAATCCAGACATGCAATAAAGCCCAGGTGGGCTAATATCATTCATGATGAAAAAGGCAGCTCTAAGGCATTACCGCAACAGGAAAACCCATACTAAATAAATATCCTCCAAGAATTAAGACTCCTACAACAAGACAACACCCCCAAACAAAATACAAAGTTCTCCACAAAAACAAATAATTTCTTATCTGAATAAAGTGCTGGACCCCGTGTAGGTGAAGAAAGGGTAGGGGATCCATCGTAAAAGTCTAAACAAATCAGGAACCCCTTTCTTTTTCCTGTGAAAAAGAAAACAAAAGACCCTAAGGCAAAATTATGAAAATTTACATAAAAAAGGCACAGTACAAAACTTCAAAACATAGCACCTACATATAGGGCAGACAATTAAATGCTGATTGCAAATCGATTCATCTAATAATGTATCATTGAAACTTGTAATACCCTAAATGCTCTATCCTTGCAAATGTGTGCAAATTGAGACCTCCCCCCAGGACTAAAAGTCCCAAAATCAATTATCAATTTAGACTATTTTTGTCTCAACCTCAGGACTCGGTTGCCTCACTTCGGGTTGGGTTTGATTTGTTCCACCACAAAGAATGACAATTTAATATGGTCTTTGTTGTGTTTCTCTTGAAAATGTCTCGCAAACAGATATTTCAACGTGGTCAATGGCTCTCAAATGTTCTTGTATCCTCTTTCTCACAGTACAAATCGTACTCCCCACATATCTCAATGGACAGTTACAAACTAATACATATGTGGCATACTGGGAGCTACAGGTAAGAAACTGTCTAATCTTCCATTTCCTCCCAACTATGATTTCATATTCACCTTGGGCCTGGCTATTTTTGCATGCTTTACAACAGCCACAAGTGATGCAATTGTGTACAAAGGTGACTCTAAGAGTTTTAGCACGCCAGAAGGTAATCATAGGTTTGTCACCTACTATACTGCCAATAATGGGATCACTCTTAAGGATGTCCCAATGTTGAGTAAGAGTGTGTCTCAGCCTACTGGAATTTCCATTGTAAGTGAGTATCAATCTTTTTTCGATTTCAACTTGTCTTAATGATCTATTCTAAAAAAATAATTGTCTCCCTATTGACCTGAGAAACACGTTTCACAGCCTTGTTAAGGATCCATAGGGGATACCCACATTCCATAAATCTCGATACAGTGATACTCTGCTCCTCATGAAAATCTATACCTGTGCTCAAATTCCTTTTGGCCCTTAGGAGATCACTTTAGGGAAGACTCCTTGGACCTGCAGGTACCCATGGATCAGAGCAAAAAGGAAGGCCCTGACTGGCTGCCATTTTGTTTCTTGGTTGGGCCCCTGTGGGGAAAACGATAAAAACACACATAAGTGGCCAGGATAGAGGTATCCTCACCCCAAAGGACACATTAAATGGTTTCTAAAGGACCCCTCATTGTCCAAAAATATTTTTTGAGCTGATCTGCAGATCCACTGAGGCACACAGCATGACCCCTAGTGTAAATCTGCACTACATCAGCAGATTTGAAGCCCAAAGGAAAAAACCTCACGCTCTCACACACCATACCCCTGCCACACATGGGCAAAGGCCATGCACTGAGTGGAGTTGGCTGCATGCAGGGGGTTGGAGCCAGGTCCTGCAGCAAACCCCTGCAACACATGTACAAAATCGGGCATGGCGGTGGGTGTATTCAACTACAGTATTTATATATTACTTAATGTTAAAAAACATAGACATTTACTGAAAAAACAGAGATCGCAGGGATGTTATAGTTAGGTTCACATTTTACCCACACAAAGCCATATAAATTCCCTGTAACCTCTGTTTTGTTTGGCACAAATATATATACATACATATATCTATATCTCTTTCTCTCTCTCTCTCTCTCTCTCTCTCTCTCTCTCTCTCTCTCTCTCTCTCTCTCTCTCTTTCTCATTGTTGTCACAGAGAGCAGTTTCTTCTTTTACCCTGCTTGCATCTTTGCAGGCAGGGAGACAGAGGAAACCTCTGCTCACAGTGAGGAAGAGCTGTTTGACAGCTCCCCTGACATTAAAGTAACAATGCCCCCGGGACCTGTCCCACCCGGGGGCTCATTCAAAAACAAGCACGGGAGCCTGTGTTTGTTTTTTTTACATAAATTGTCAGCAGATCCATGGATCCACCATGACATCGTCTGAATATGTAATGAAAAATGCTTTTATGCCCTGGAGGGGGTCCCTTTGGGACCCCACCACCAGAGCTAGGGGGTCAGGGGATCTGTACCCTGGCCCCTTTTCCTATTTCTTACATTTTGTTCTGGGCCTCAGCTGAAGCTGAGTTTGAACATGGCTCTCAACACTTCCTTGTAGAAATGTTGGCAGCCAATCAGTCAGGCCGGGTTGTGGTTGAGGCAAGCCGGCTAGACTCCCCACGGTGGGTCGGTCCCTCTATGGAGCTTTTTCCAAAAAGTTCACCAATCTTCTCCTAACTTCTGGATCTTCTTCTAGAAGGTCTTTGAAGGTCCTTTAGGAGTCCACAACTCACCCCAAGGTTCCAGAAGCTCTGAGTTGCTCCTTGAGGGTGCAGACTCCAACTCCCTGAATGCACCTGGCTCAAACACCAAAATGGCCACTTGACAGTGGTCAGCTGGTCAGTTTCTTCAGGATTTGATGCAGGGGACTCTAGTTAGCTATTTTTTACCTGTAGCAAACAGGGAGTCCCTCCTTGAACCAGTTGAAGCCAGGCAATGTCCTTCTTGTGGTGAAGCCCAAGTGTGCAGCTGGTGCAGTCCTTAAGATTGCAATGTCCAGGTGCAGGTCAGGGGTCCAGCAGGGCAGTCCTTCTTCTGATGTTCTTCCTTGTAGTGTACAGAGATGAGGGTGCAGCTGTGCCATATTTATCATTGCTCCTGTGTGGAAAGCAGGGTGGCCCTGACTGTCCAATCACAGACAGGCTCCTTCCCACTTTGATGCCCACTTCCTGGGATGTGTGTCAAAAATCAATCCCAGGGAGTAACATTCTTCAAAAATCCAACATGGCTGAAAGTGATTTTTGGAGGTTAGATCTGTCTGAGCCCACCCGCTGGTGTGGCTAAAAATCCTAAACACACCCCTCTCCTGCCCTCTCCTAATCTAATCAAGAGTGCACTCAATTGTCTGGGGTTGCAGGATGTAAGGGAGGTCCTGAGGTGCTCCAAATGTCCTTCCCTGCCTTTGAAGATCAGTTTGACAGCTCTCCCCCATCCTGCTTCACCATCTCCTGAGGCAGATCTCCTTCTCCAGTCACATCCTTTGTGTTCAGCCCAGGCCTCTTCACACATCAAGGCAGCCTGACCCTTTTGGTATGGTGTTATGACTGCTGAGTGTTAAAAAAAGTCTTAAACACGTATGCTTCATTTTAAATTGTTTTCTGACAAATGTATGTATTAATAAGGAACATATTGGATTATTGTGGTGAAAGTTTGACAAAACCAATAGGTCTGCTTCAAATATGTTGATGTACTGACTCCCTGATGAAGCTTATAGGCTTGCCTTTTATATTTTGGGTACTGATCCTTTGACAAAGCCAATAGGTCTGCGCTATTAAAAATACACCTCTTTATATATGTTAAATGACAGAAGAAAACAGCAGAAATTTACTGTAAAAAACAAAGCTTAAAGTGACATTATTCTGTATAAAAATTACAAACTTCACTGTCCACTGTTCTCAGCTTCTATACTTTTGCACTATAAATTAAGTGCTTATAGATACTTATTCTTGAACAGTGGGGGAAAAAGTCAGTCACATGGACTTTAAAAAAACTCATAAGTACATAGCACAGTATTTGAAATTAACATTACTACTTATTACACTCCCTACAAATAATAACCAAACACTTTTATCTTTGCTAGACAAATTTTTGTTAAAGAATACTGCACTTTTATGATATAATTAATGTGTATGAATCATAGTAGTAGTCAAAAAAGGTACCTAAATACATCAACCTTTGAAGGCCACATGATGTAATAAAGTACAGTAATCCATTCAAGAGGAGAAGACTATGGCGCTTGTTATGACGGCGGTGGTCTTCTCCTAAGACCGCCGCAGCCACGGCTGCCGGAAAACCGCCGCAGCCACCGGAAGACTGTGCTGGCGGTCTTCCGACTGCCGTATAATGAGTGCCACTGGATATCTACACTGCCAGCGGTCGGATATCCGTCAGTATTTACTTGCGGTGCTTGGTGGCACTTAGGCGGTTCCTCTGCCGACATCGCCACACCGTAAAAAGACCACCCACAGAATTTTGACCAGTAATTCCGTCTGCTGGTCTTTTTCTGGCGTGGTGGTGCCGGCAGTGGGAGCGCCGGGTCCCATCCCCTCACCGAGGAACACCTCGACAGACGAGGTAAGTGTCGCCCACAAGGGGAGGGGGTTTGCGGAGGTGTGAATGTGTGTGTGTGTGAGTGTGTGTGTATGCATGTCATGAATGTGGGGGGAGGGAGGGAGAGTGATTGTGTGTGTGCATGTGTGTTTGTGTCTAAATGTGGTTATGCGTGTGTGTATCCATGTGGACGAGGGTGGGGGTGTGTTCATGGGTGAATGTGTAAAGAATAGGAGGGTGTAAGTGAGTGCGTGCAGGTGCGTGTATGTTTGTACGTGTATATGGTGTGTGTGTGTGTATATGCGGTAAGGTACAATGGGGGTAGGGGTGTGGTTATGTGAAGATGAGTGAAGGGGTGGGGGTTGTGTATGTATGTATGTAGTTGAAGGGAGGGAGTGGGTGGATGGAGAGTGTATGCATGCGTATGTGATGTGTGTTTGCAGAGGTGTTTGGGGGGTATCCCGGTGACAGGAACGCAAGTTCCTGTCATCGGGATACCTTTCCGCAAGCATTTTCTGGTGGTAGGACCGCCAGGAAAATGCTGGCGGTGTCCCTAGTCAGAATAACCTCAGCGGTTATCTGACTCTCGCCGGGCTGCAGGCGGAAACTTCCAGCCCAGCGAGTCGCAGTAAATTGGCAGGACGGGCGAGGATGTGGTGGTTTGGCAGTGGCCAAACCGCAATGGTCGTAATATGGAGGTCTGCACTGCCAGTCCCGCGGCGGTGAGATGGCCACAGGGTCATAATGAGGGCCTATATCTGTGGTGTTGTTATTTTAATTATTTTCCAGCTGTTGAAACAGAACTTTGCCAGCCTTGCTTTGTATCTTGTATAGATGTTTCTTCTCGTTCAATGTTTGTAATCTCCATTTCCAGTTTAGTACTATGACTGGGGTTTCCAACCCAGAGTAAGAATATTCAAAGATTTACAAACCCTTAGACAGACCTCACCCCTGTTAGGCCATACGATGCCTTATTTTTTGTATAAAAAGTCCCACACATGTACTATTACATTTCTCCAGTAGTAATCCCCTTAAGAACTTCGATTTAAGAAACAGAAAGTAAGAATTTGGTAGTTTACATGATAATCTCGGCTTAAATGTAAGTTTAGTACCATTATACTCTAAATATATAGAAGGTGTAATGTCCAGCTGTAACCCTTGCTCATTCATGGAAATAATGTCTTTACAGGTATATGTTTTACTAGAAATTGAAATCTGCCCTGCTTTCAAATTTGTAATTAGAGTTTCCAACTTAGTTCCATCTGCAATGCATCACTGTAGGATTTAGAAAATATACTTGCCAGCTCTTGTTATAGTCAAAGTTGATAAAAGATCTGAGTTGCATTTTGTGCACGTATTATTTTGTGAAGCATCTTTCAGCAACTTGTAAAAACTGATAGTTTTACAGGCTGTAGAGTTAAGTAGATAAATTGTTCTGAATGTACTTCTGTTTTTGAAGAGAAGTAACAATTTTCACAGTCATGCTGTCATGAGTAATTTAGTCCAAATAGTTTTTCAGTAGGTACCATCTCTTTCTCTAAGATAGCAAGGATCATATTTTAGAGGGTCTAGTGCCATCCCAACGCTACATTAGCATAATTATTTTATGCTAATGCGGCGATAAAAGGCCATATTAAGCCTGCACCAGGCATAGTGTATGCAAGTGGTGTGTTCCGGGGCTAGGGTGGCCGAACAAATGGTGCCTAGAAATCTAAGAGATTTCTTTGCTATGTTTTTATCAGCATTTTTAGTGCCTTCCATAAACAAGCGTTAAAGGGAGGCTCCCATTGTTTTCAATGGACCTTTGGGTGCTTTGCAGGATTAGCATCAACATTTTTGATGTTAATCCGGCAAAGCGCCGGACTAGCATAAAAAATTATGATGCTAGTACCCCTGACTACGGCCATGGTGTGCCGTATTTTAAAATACGGTGCACACACGGTGGTGTTATTGGGGCGCTAAGGGGTGCAAGAAAAGTGGCGCTGCACTAGGTGCAGCACCACGTTTCATTAATCTGCCCCCACAAGTATGACCATCAAGAATTCTTGTGCATTTCTTGAATGTTTTGTGTGAAATGTGCAGAACCAGTTCACACATCAACAAGATCTCTAATATGAGATGGAGAATATGTTTTACTTCTATCACTAGACACGCCTTTCTCACAATATGAAAAGTGCAGAGGATAATATTTTATCCTTATTCTGTTTAATTGCATAAACAAAAGCAGGTAAAGAGATTAGTGCATTGGGAGTTACATTGGCATTGCAGTTGCTCCAAATATGTTTGAAAACTGATAACCTACAACTTCACCACCTTTGTTGCTTATATTTTTCTCCAATACTTGCTTCTTTGGTTTTTGTCTCTTTTTCTCAGGAACGTCAATATGTTCCTTCAAAATCTTTAATTTTGATAATAATCTAGGTTTTTCATAGAGTAAGTACTGTCCTAAATGAGGTGCATATAGGTTTCTCAAACAGTTATACTCCATCACACAACTTGAATCAGCATTTACTGTGATCAAAATCTATTCGATACAAACTGGACAGAGTTCTAACCAGTCATAAAGCTACATATGACATCCCTTCCTTGAATACAGCACTACCAATGTTCATAAATGCAAAGTCTACACTCAGGGCCTCATTGTGATCCTGGCAGTACCAAGACCGCTAGGGTCATGGCAGTCTGCCTGCGATATTACGACCGTGACGAAAGCACCATGGTCGGACTGCTGGCACTGCCACTTTTTGGCCACCAGATGGCCTGGCAGTGCTGTTGGTCCCAATCCACCAAGGCAGCACTGCAACCCCTCTCTCTGCCGGCATTTATATGGCAGTTTCATGCCATGTAAATGCTGGTGGAGACGGGGGGCCCCAGGGGTGCCCCTGGACTGTCCATGCACTAGGCATGGGCAATACAGGGGCCTCCCGGGCCAGCCCTGTTGCACAAATCACTGTCTGCTCTGCACTGTCTGCACTGTCTGCAGACAGTGATTTGTGTGATGGGTGTTGGTGCTGACACAAAACAGCATTGCCGCCGGCCGTTTTACAAGCTGGTGTCAATGTTGTTGTGCGTTTCCCACTGGACCAGTGGAAAGCTCATAATAGGGCCAACGGGAAGGAAACCGCACTGGCATTCTCCTGACCTGCGAGAGTTTGGCGGGCAGTCTTTTCCGCCCTCCAAATTCCTAATGAGGGCCTTAGTCCTTCAGACTCATGAATTATTATAGCATATGCTAAACAAATTGGAAACTGCTTTCTGCAAACATACACGTCTTTTACAGGCAAGAAACGTGAAACAGACCTTGCTATCTGTTTTACGCCTTCAACATCATCAAATTTAATTACTAAGAGTTCAACTTCATTTCTACTTCGGTACAAAATGAAATCAGTTATTTTACACATGGCTCCATTAACTAATCCTTCTTCAACATTTACATTTTCATGTAAAATTACCCTGTAGTTACAAACATATAGACACTTTTCAAATCCTGCAATTTTTTAAATAATCTTTTGCAAAGAATCCAATTGTGACTGCAGTTTTTCATTCAACACTATTGTTAATCCTGGATGTTCCATTTTATAGACTGCTGTCAGATTTAGTATTTGTTCTCTCTCTACTTCTTCATTGAAAGAGATACATTCTTGAAGTGAGGCATTAGACATGCAATGGATTTTTGTTGTTAAATTATTTTAAACATTAGCTGTGCTGCAGATTTCTTGGAAGTAAATATATTCTGTATATGCCGTGTTTCCAAACAATCTTTCCTTTCTACTGACAGTATTCCTACTCTGATGCCCTCCAGAATATTTCCAAATTACATATCAGAGGATTGACGCATGTTTCTAATTAGTTGTTTGTACGGGAAATGTAACCAAATGATTACATTTCAATGCACCCTGAGGAATTGCAAGTTTCTTCATATAAAAGTGTCTTAAAGACAGGCTGTCCTTAGTACATCAGACTCTGCCTTCAATATTTGTTGCATTCTTAAATGCACAAAGGCAAGCATTAAGTTTGACACCATGCTCACCTCATCAATGATTTAAATCGTTAATTTCTCCAACACTCTGGAAACTTCTTGACAAGTTTCACCAGATAACTTTTGGTACTTCAGTTTAATATTGTGTTCAACGGTTAGCATAAGTAGACGATGCAGGGTAACTCTTTTGATATTGTGAGCAGCTAATCCAGTAGGGGTGGTTACAACACATTACAAAATAGAGTCTGTAGTCTTCTGTAGATATGTGCTTAGAATTTGAATTAAAAAGCTTTTTCCAGTGCCAGCTTGTCCACTAATATATAAAAGAATTCGCTTAAAACGTGAATACTTACATTCATTGTTTTCATGCAGAAATCCATGTTCTATTTTTTCTTTGACTATATATATATGTTTCTGCTCCTCATTCAGTTGTGCTACTACCTGTTGAAGTCAACATTTTCTTCTCTTGCTTGTTACATGGCTGTCTCCACCTCATTCATTGCTATGGCTGCTACATTCTCAATAATTGGCTGACCAAGAGTATCTTGGCTGAGAGGTGCAGAAATCTTTCTGCTTTGTGAGCTGTCCTTTGCTATCTCATCAACAATTGTCTCCTCTTGTTTGATTACTTTGTTCAACATTTTTAGATAGTTCGGAAATATTAGACACTCAATACAGTTTTTTATAGCATTGAAAGAGTCATCATAGCAGTCACAATCTCCAAGTAACTTTGTTTCAGAACACCAAGGTTTGAAAAGTTAAATTAGTTCTAAGTAGAACAATTTTTTTCTTTCAGTAGTTTGACAAGTAGGTTTTCCATGGGTTATTAAGGTTTGTTTTGTATGCTAAAGCAAACAACCGCCACAACGAGCAACAGCATACCTGCATTTATCAATGCTTTCTGACACCTTATTTCTGTTCCTATAGAGTTGTAGAATTTTGCAAAGATACACATTTTCAAGATGTGGACTTTTTGTGGATAGTAGGTACCCAACATGTTTGTTTTCACAATATCTGTCCTCTCTGGATCAAACTCTACCAGGTAATGAATTTCTGGGAAATATTTCAAAACTCTATTTCTCATGTTTGCAAGTCCTAGACTAACCGAAACAATTCCTCTAGAATTTGAGTACAAGATGACGGAACTCAAATTAGCTTATCTCCCTATGTGAGAGCATTTTCAAACTGAAAGTGTATATATTTATTTTTTCAGAGTGATTTGTCTGCAGACATTTCCTCCCAGGTTCCCTTCATCTCTATTTTCTCTGATTTTGCAATGTTTGAAGTGACATAACGAGCAACAGCAATTAAATTATCTGCAACAAACTGTATTTCCATATCTGCATTCCGTAACTTCAGAATGACAGTATTGCAATCATTAATATATTTGGAAGCCTCTGATCTTCTCTGATTATATGTATTCTTTAGTGATTTTCTTGTCAGTCTATGCCTCACTGCACAAAAAGCTGTTCACTCTCCCCTGGGAAATGATAGGCCTTGCAGCGCTGCCCAGGGGATTACGAGTCCCCATCCCGCCAGCCTTTTCATGGTGATATGAACCGCCATGAAAAGGCTGCTGGAAAGGGGAGTCGCGGGGCCCCTGGGGACCATGCCTCTGTCTCCATGCCCCCTGCCACGGCCCCATGGAGCTTTTCACTGTCTGCCTAGCAGACAGTGAAAAGCACGACGGGTGCAACTGCACAGCGGATTCAACTTGGTGGGCGGCAAAGTTGAAATGAGGGCCATAGTCTTGTTGATCTGTATTCAGCTGCTGGTATTTGTACCGGTCGGTCGTCATAATGGCTACCTTCTCCTGTAGGAAATAGCCTCTAAACTTATTTTCCCACACACGCATTGCAGCTCATCTAACTTGTTTCATTTGAAAGAGATCAATAGCCTCCCCAACTACATCTTTAGAATGAAGTGGATGAATACTATAGTGCTCATATATTTCTTCTTACTTCTCCTTATTTACATTTTTTATTTGTTCACTTGATTGTAGCAGTTCATCATCAGTTCAAGTTACACTGCCAATCATGTCAACATTCCTGTAAAAAATATTTTTTTTCTTTCGAGTATAATGTGGCTTTTTTACATTATTCACATCAACTAAATCTTGCCAGATTTGTTTTTTACTTTTGATGGGAACTCCGTTCATTAGAATAATCACTGGTTGATCTACATGTTTTTCAACACCCACAGTCTCTATATTTGAGAAACAAATCTAATGGTAAATTTACAACTCTTCCTTTAAATCCTTTCTGAAGTTCTGTTGGTGGCAGCTTACTTGTCTTTGGCTCCATTCAGATAACTGCTTGGAATGGGTGAACAGTTTGTACTAGATTTGATTCATGCACATTTAATTGTTCAAGGTCTTGTGCAATTGGTACCAATTCTAATTTATTATGAATTGCTCTCGCTGAAATTTTAGTTTCTTCTAATTTGTCAGAACAATACTTACATATTGTTTGTTTTGCTGCATACTAAAAGTGTTCTTCTACAAATAGATATTCACCAAATTCCTGATGCTTATCATTGTTAACTTCTTCAGTTTTAGAAAATACAACTACATTACAAGTTTGATTTTTATAGTGAGTGCACCGACAACTAATACACACATACTCTAGTTTCTGAGAACATAGTGCATTGAATTTGTCTATCTCTTGTCCAAATTATTCAACACTAATCTCTGTGTCCAGTTCCTCTATACCTCCAAAAACTACCTTTTCATTCTCCCTAGTCTGTTCTTCAGCGTCAAAGAAATTGAACTGAATGTCTTCACATACGTTCTCAAACTTGCAATAGAGCTGTAATCAAATCACCCAAACACAAAGCTGGATTTGTTACATAATAAGGTCTCCTCACTAAATTTCACATTTTGGAATAATGCACAGCTAACCTTCTACGGTGATGAAAAGTGGTTCTACACACTTTCTTTTAAAGACATGCCAATGAATGGTGCTGGAGGCTTGTGTATTTTCTAACTTTGCATGGATCTAATTCTTGAAGCATTTTAATTTTCTGTTTCAGACTTCTCTCTGAAATTTCTCTTAAGAAAATCTTCAATTTATCAGTAGAGTCCTGTTGGATGCTAGAAATACTACTACACTTCCACTTGTAAGCAATACATTTATTTTTACAGAAAAAAATTAAGAAGAATATTTTCTAATACAAAGTTGAGTTCATAGTAAATACACACTCATGCACTGCATAAGTATGTGCCTGGGTGTGTCGCTGTGTGCATCAATGTGTGCCTCAGTGTATCAGTGTGTGCATCACTTTGTCCTGAGAGTGTGAGTCTATATATGACTGTCCATCTGACTATGTCAGTATATGCCTGAGTATGTACCTCTATGTGTTACTGTCTGCATCAGCTTGTTCCTGGGTGTGTTAATGTATGTATCAGTGTCCCCTATGTGTGCCATGTATGCACCTGTATGACCCTGTATGTGCCTGGATGTCTCACTCATCAGTAGGCATGTGGTTGTATTAGAGTATGCATCTGTCTATAATTGGGTGTGTCAGTGTGCCATCAGTGTGTTCCTGGGTGTGTCAGTATGTGCATCAGTGTGTCCATGGGTTAGTGTAGGCGACGGTGTATTCCTAGTTGTAACAGTGTATATGTTAGTCTGTGCCTGCGTGTGTACGTATCATTGTGTACCTAGGTCTATAATGGTATGCATCAGTCTGGACAAGAAATGTTGGTGTATCAATCATTATCTCCCTCAATGTGCATCATCGTGTACCTAGGTGTGTCAGTATATGCATCAGTGTATGAATAGTTGTGTTAGTGTGTGCATCAGTGTCTACCTAGCTGTGTGAGTCTATGCATCAGTGCCTGCCTGAGTATGTCAATGTATGCATCAGTTTCAGCATCAGTTTCTGCCTATGTGTGTATGTGTATGATTCAGTGTGTGTTTGAATGTATCAGTGTATGTATGACTGTGTGCCTGGGTGTGGTAGTATATGCATCAGTGCATCTCTAAATGTGTTATTGGATCCATCTAAGTGAGCCTGCATGTCTCAGTGCATACCTTAGTGTGCACCTGGGTGTGTCAAAGTATCCATTAGTAAGTGCATGGATATGTCAGTTTGTGTATCAGTGTGTGCCTGGGTGTTTCGGTTAGTCTATACATCAGTGTATGCGTGGGTGTGTATGTGTATCCATCAACTGGCTGACTGTGTTAGTCTCTCCATTTTCTATTACCTATATGAGTACTATATCACTACTATAGTGCATATATACCTGGGCATAGGAGTCTGGAAGCTAAAATCTTACTTAATGAAGCTCAATAGATCATTTCATGTTTAGATAAGAAAACATTCAATGTTATCACCTATTTGCATGTCCCAAGGTTCAATTGTCTGTACTAAATGGGGTATATGAAGCTTGTTAAACATAATCTCTCGTACCAAGTCTACTTAACCACAAAAATTATTGGCGTCATTACGAGTCTGGCGGTCACTAGACCGCAAGACTTGCGGATGGTGGTCGGATCACCGCCAGTGTGGTGGTCCGAGTGCCACATTACAACCCTGGTGGTCGGGCCACCAGGGAACTGCCAGCTCCACCAGGATTAGAGATCTCGGCGGTCTTGAGGTAGGTGGCAGTTCTAATCTGCCAGGGCAGCGCTGCCCTGGGGATTATGACCCCCTTTTCATCCAGCGGTTACATGGCAGTACCACCGCCATGAAAATGCTGGCGGAGAATGGTTACAGTGGGCCCGGGGGGGGCTTGCACTGCCCATGCACTTCCATGATCAGTGCAGGTGCACCCCGTGGGCTACAGCATTGCCGCCGGCTTGATTACTATCTGATGACAATGCTGTAGCCTGTTTCCCGCTAGGCTGGTGGGTGGAAACCAATGTTTCTGCCCACCAACCTAGTGGGAAACTCTTAATGGGGCCGGCAGAGAAGTAGACTGTGTGGTGGCAACCTCCCTGTTGGAAGTTCGGCAGATGGTATTAACTGTCTGCCAAACCCGTAATGACCGCCTTTGTGTCTATGCTCATCATTACACAAAGAACATTTTAAGGCTCCCTAAGCAGCTTTTTAATGTTAACTGAAACTAACAGTAAATATTAACAGTTACAGTTATAAGACGGACGTCTCACTTATGTCTCTCTCTAACTGCTAGTGAAACAATCTCTGTCATTTCTCAACATATATGTGACTCTCTATGAGTTCTACATTGCTTTTATAAATATCTATATCAGTATAGGCATAGACATTCATGTTTTTAAAACTCAGTACAACATTTTTTATGTTTTAATAACTAATCATTGCATTCTGTATACTAGCTTCAACATAGCTCAGGGATCAGTATAGTATACTGAAACAAATGAAATGGCCATAAAGCACCTTTTCCAATTTCGACTAAATCCTTTAGTTATTTACTGGATGGCTTGTATAATTTCTTTACACAAATTATAAACCTATTATTTATATTTGTGATCTCATTTTGGCAACAAACGAATGACATGCATTCACCTAATAATCATTCATTCCTTAACTAATACTTTCTAACATAAGGTCCATTTTACTAAATTACATTTTGGCAACAAACTACTGATTTGCATTCACTTAATATGTATTCTAACATAAAGTCAATTTTACTGCATGACATTTTGGCAACAAACTACTGACTTGCATTCACCTAATATTCATTCATTCCTTTACTAATGGTCTCGTACAGAAAGTCCATTTTACTACACATATCTGATAAGTGTGCTGGTTGGATTGTTTGTTTGTCTTTAGAATTTCTTTTCACTGACAAATGGACAAAAAACAACCATAAGAATGGATATCCACTCTCACAGCAAGCAACCATTAATGACAACCTTTTCAACTTTGCTTTCAAAGTTACTCAATCAGAAGCCACGATGATCTGGCACACCTTACTTGGTGAGTAGTAGAGAGAACCACCTGTCATATGGAGTCACCGGAATCTTGCCTTCAGGATGCCGAAGGTGCATTTAATCACCCTCCTAGTTCGACCATGTGCCTCATTGTAGCGTTCCTCTGCCCTTGTCCTGGGATTTCTCACTGGGGTCAGTAGCCATGACAGGTTGGGGTAACCAGAGTCACCTGCAAATATGGAGGGACAAGTGTTAGACACACACTAACCCATGGGGACAACCCCATACCCAGACACCTATTCACACTGTATAGGGTCCTTGTCCTCACCTATTAGCCACACACAGTGCCTCTGGAGTTGCCCCATCACATAAGGGATGCTGATATTCCTCAAAATGTAAGCGTCATGCACTGAGCCAGGAAATTTGGCATTCACATGGGAGATGTACTGGTCTGCCAAACACACCATCTGCTCATTCATAGAATGGTAGCTCTTCCGGTTTCTGTATACCTGTTCACTCCTGCGGGGGTACCAAGGCCACATGTGTCCCATCAGTGGCACCAATGATGTTGGGGATATGTCCCAGGGCATAGAAGTCACCTTTCACTGTGGGCAAATCCTCTACCTGATGGAACACGATGTAGCTGCGCATGTGTTTCAGCAGGGCAGACAACACTCTGGACAACACATTAGAGAACATTGGCTGGGACATCCCTGATGCAATGGCCACTGTTATTTGAAAGGAACCACTTGCCAGGAAATTGAGTACTGACAGGACCTGTACTAGAGGGGGGATTCCTGTGGGATGGCGGATAGCTGACATCAGGTCTGGCTCTAACTGGGCACACAGTTCATGGATTGTTGCACGATCAAGTCTGTAGGTGACTATTATGTGTCTCTATTCCATTGTCGACAGGTCCACCAGGGGTCTGTACACCGGAGCATGCCGCCATCTCATCACCTGCCCCAGCAGACGTGCCCTATGGAGGAGAACAGCGAGCAGAGAGTCAGCCAACACTGAGGTATCACAAAATGTCATTTGCACACATTTATTAATCCCCAATGTTCCTGTAACTGTGTGTATTCAAGGCCTACATTGGTGTGACGGAGTTAATGTTAATGCTATGTGGCCCCTTGAAATGGCGGCTGCCTGACCTGTAAGGTGGGACAAGGGGATATGAGGTAGCTGCACTGGCGTTGTACACCGTTGCAGTGGGCGGTCGAAGACTGTGGCGCAATCCAGCATTGGTTAACATGGGACCCTATGAGTCCGAGGAGGCAATGACGATGTACGCCGGCGGTGACGTTACGCACCGCTGCAGATGTGACCGCCATTTTCTGTCTGTTCACTCACTTGATACCTGACATTAAACAGGAGAGGACCTACACTGCAAGTGCTGCTGTGACCTGTGTCTGGAAGCGACGATGGCTCATGTGTCTGGGGAAAGGGCCCCTGCCTTCACTTCGGAGGAGTTGGAGAAACTAGTGGATGGGGTCCTCCCCCAGTACACACAACTATACGGTCCTCTAGACAAACAGGTGAGTACACTGTGAGCATGCTGCATGGGCAATGCCTGTTTGGAGTGGTGTGGATGGCAGATAAATGGGGGGGGCTGAGGCCTGCATGTGCGGACGGTGAGTGTATGTGCGTCAGGGCAAGGGTGGGAACGTGGGTCAATGAATATGACGGTCCGGGTGGGTAATGATTTTCCTTTCCCCCTGTACTATTCCTCTAGGTCAGCGCCCACCAGAAGAAGGCTATTTGGCGTGCCATCGCCAAGGACTTCCAGACCCTGGGGGTCCACCACAGGCGGAGCACCCACTGCCGTAAAAGATGGGAGGACCTGCGCCGCTGGAGCAAGAAGACGGCGGAAGCCCAGCTGGGGATGGCCTCCCAACGTGGGAGGGGTGCCCGTCGCACCATGACCCCCCTGATTTTCTGGATCCTGGCGGTGGTGTATTCGGAGTTGGATGGGCGATTGAGGGCATCACAGCAGCCACAAGGGGGTGAGTACACTCTCATTCAGCTGACTCTGCGCGCATTACGAGGTGTCTGGGTGGGGGAGGTGGGCAGTGGATTCCCCTAGGCCAGGGCGATCTTGGTAGGCAAGGTCCCTTGTGAGGCAGGCTCTGTGGCACCCCAACCCAACTAGTGGTTAGTGCCATCTACACCTAGTCAGACTCCTGTGACTTCCAGGTGTGAAGCAATGTGGCTTAGGCCTTGTACCCCATGGGCATGTGATTGATCTAGGAACTATAAGTGCATGGCGTAGTGCAGAGGGCTGCTGTGTCTGTTGTGTCCGCCAACGATAGTGGTGTTGCATGCACTGAACATGTCTTTCTCCTGTCTCCCCCCCCCATTTTTGTGGTCTCCCTGTTCTTGTGTGCAATAGCATCATCAGGCGGAAGAGCATTGGCACCGGAGCAGGAGGGAGCTGCATCCCACTTGGCCCTGGAGGGTGAAACAACGGAGTCTGAAGCCACCAGTGTGACGGAGGGCGAGGGGAGCGGACAGGAGCAGAGACCAGCGACAGCGACTCCTCCTCTGATGGGAGCTCCCTTCGTTGGCGGGCACCTCTGTGCCCACCACATCAACAGATACAGCCACCACCCCCTACCAGCACTGCCCTCCCAGCAGCCCCTCAGCATGTGTCCCGTGCCCGCTCACCCAGGTGGGTGGGCATCTCCTTCGCCCCAGGCACCTCAGGCCCTGCCCCAGTCAGCCCTGCTGCCCTCATTGAGGAGGTGATTGACCTCCTAAGATCCCTCACTGTTGCGCAGTCTACCATTCTGAATGCCATCCAGGGTGTTGAAAGACATTTGCAACAAACAAATGCATACCTGGAGGGCATTCATTCTGGACAGGCAGCCCAACAGAGAGCATTTCAGGCTCTAGCCTCATCACTGATGGCAGCCATTGTCCCTGTGTCCAGCCTCCCCCCTCCAACTTCCTCCACCGAGACCCAATCCCCTACACCTCAGCCTATCCCAGGCACACCATCAGACCAGCATGCACACACATCAACACACGAGTGGCTCAGGCAAACATAAGCACCACACATCTCACAGGCACTCACACAAGCATCATACCCATGCAAACATACCAACATTCACTGCCTCCACTGTGTCCCCCTCCTCCACGTCTCCCTCCTCCCTCTCAGTCTTATCTCCACTTACACCTGCATGCACTACATCCTCAGCCACTACCTCCATCACCAGCACGCCCATCACCACACACCATTCACACATCCCCAGTGTCCTCTCACAGTGTGTCTGTGAGCCCTCCTCCCAAAGTACACAAATGCAGGCACACACTCACCCTACAGCCATCCACCTCACAACAGCCTCCAGCCCATGCACCTTCACCCAAATTCAACAGATGTACACCTCCTACAACCACTACCTCTACCTCCACTCCCAAACCCCCTCCATCTACCCGTCCCAGTGTGTCTAAAAAACCTTTCTTGGCTAACATTGACCTCTTCCATACACCTCCCCCCGTCCTTCCCCTAGGGCCAGGCTTTCCAGGTCCCAGTCCAACATCTCAGCCACCACATCCCCAGGCACAGTGGTACTAGCAACTGCAGGGTCATGGAGTGTGCCAACCATCAGGGCTGCCAGTGTGCAACGGAGCGAGGGCAAGGAAATTCCGCCACCTGCCAGGTGAAAAAGGTGCCCACATCCCGGAGGGAGAAGCAGAAAACACCTGCCACCAAGGGGTCAGGGAAAACGAAAGGGGATAGTGGCAAGACAGCTGCGCCACCATCAAAGGGGGTAAAGGGCCAAAAACTGAAGGGCAGGTCAGGAGAGGGCATGGTGGCACTGACTGAGGGACCAGTGTCACACATTCTGTCCACGTCGACGCCAACCTGTACGGCAGAGAAAACCGCCACCTGCACTGCCACAGACCCCGCGGCTAGCACCGCCGCCACAGACCCCGCAGGCAGCACCGCCGCCACAGACCCCGCCACCACCACTGCCGCCACAGACCCCGCAGCCAGCACCGCCGCCACAGACCCCGACGCCAGCACTGCCGCCACAGACCCCACCGCTACCATCCCCAGTGGTCAGTCGTCCGAGGCTGGTGGTGAGTTCCAGGACCCTGGGCAGCTTCCATGAAGCATCACTGTCATCACAGTTGTCACCTGCATATGGAATGCGAAGCTGCAGCAGTGTATGGTATGTCTCTGCCTCCATGGCGTATCATGCTACCTGTACCTCAGCAATCTCGTGGCACACACACCCAGGCGAGTGTATTGCTTTGGCCACACTGCACTCAAGCACTCTGGGCACCATGCCCCCTCCAGAACCAGTGGAGAGATACATCCACTACCTCAGTCCTTGGCAGGATGAAGCACTCTGGGCACCATGCCCCCTCCAGAACCAGTGGAGTATTATACCCACTACCTCAGTCCTTGGCAGGATGAAGCACTCTGGGCACCATGCCCCCTCCAGAACCAGTGGATAGATACATCCACTACCTTCAGTACTTGGCAGGATGAAGCACTCTGGGCACCATGTCCCCTCCAGAACCAGTGGAGAGATACATCCACTACCTCAGTCCTTGCCAGGATGAACCACTCTGGGCACCATGCCCCCTCCAGAACCAGTGGAGTATCACATCCACTACCTCAGTCCTTGGCAGGATGAAGCACTCTGGGCACCATGCCCCCTCCAGAACCAGTGGAAACATAGATCAACTACCTCAGTCCTTGGAAGGATGAAGCACTCTGGGCACCATGCCCCACCAGAACCAGTGGAAACTGTTATCCACTAGAGAGACTGTGGCTTTGCACTCCCCAGGATGCAGCAGTGGGCAAACGACCCACTGGAAATACTTGAGAGACTGTGGCTTTGCACTCCCCAGGATTAAGCAGTGGGCAAACCACACACTGGAAAGACTTGGGAGACTGTGGCTTTGCACTCCCCAGGATAAAGCATTGGGCAACCGACCCACTGGAAAGACTTGGGAGACTGTGGCTTTGCACTCCCCAGGATAAAGCAGTGGGCAAACCACCCACTGGAAAGACTTGAGAGACTGTGGCTTTGCACTCCCCAGGATAAAGCAGTGGGGAACCCACCCACTGGAAAGACTTGAGAGACTGTGGCTTTGCACTCCCCAGGACCAAACTGTAAGCATGGAGCCCCCTTGTGGAGCAGTGGCATTGTGCGTTTATCAGGCTGAGGTGCCTGTATATTTTCTATGTGATGCCCCTCCAGTGTTCTCTCCGTTTGGAGTCAGGTATCTAGTGTGAGCCTAGTGTGTACATAATTGTAAATACTGGATTTTGCATTTTGATAATGATATTTCACATGGTTACATTCATTCAAATCATTTCCTTTTGTCCTTGTATTCTTCCAGGGGGTTGGGGGGGGTGTATATGTAATGTTGCAGCATGTGTTTGTGTGTATGGTGTTGTGGGTGAGGGTCGGGGTGGGGGTGTTGCATGTTGCGTGTGTGTGTCACTCTCTGTTCCCTCCCCTGTGTTGTAGGTGCAGTACTCACCGTGGTCGTCGCCTCCGTCGTTGGAGCTCAAGATAGAGGAGCAGGAAGATCATCAACGGCAGTATCTGCAATTCGGGCTCCATGGCGTCCTGGTTCCGCGTGGGGTGTGGAGAGGTGAGTGTATTCCCTTCTGTGTACTGTTTCTGCTGTGTTTTTATTCGCGTTGGTTCCACCCCGGAAAAGGTGGCGAATACGCGTGTTGTGATAGGGTGGGCGGCACATTGTCTCCTGCCTGTCTGTTGGCGGTGTCTGCAGCGCTGTTTGTTTGTACCGCCATGGCGGTCGGAGTGTTAAAGTGGCTGTCCATGTTTGCGGTTTCCGCCACGGTCGTAATCCCATTTTTTTTCCGCCGGCCTGTTGGCGGTATTACCGCCGCTTTAACACCGACCGCCAGGGTTGTAATGAGGGCCTTAATCTTTTCCAACACTTCTCAAAAGATAGCCCGGTATGGTGGGAGTTCTTGCCGGATCCGCTGATCCCCTGCGGAGCGCAGCGCAACCCCCCATGTAAATTCACAGATGAATCCACAGATCCACTGGGAAGTTTGAATATAATTATTTAAAGATATTTAAAAAACACACATCCATATGAAAATTTTTAGTTTTCACAAAACCAAATCTAAACAGCAAATAATCATCCCAAATCATTATTGCTTCCACATTTGCATCAATTTAGTCACAGTCTAGTCTTTGTTGTATACCCTTCCCCTCACGCTCCTGTAGCTGTGTTACCATGGTAACACAGTCTGCAACAATCTGCTGTAGCAGGTCACAAGTTCATAACAGTTTCTGACTGGAGCATACTTACTTTTAAACAATCTTTAGCAGGCGTGGTTGAAGGTTTCACAACAAACATATCACTGGTATTAATACTGTTTTCTAAATTTTGTTAAGCCAATCCAATATTCACTTATAGTTCACATAACCTCACTACCTACATCCACCAACAAAAATATCTACATTAGCCAATCAGATCTGTTCTTTCAGATTCTACCTCCTACCCTTCATTTTAACTGAATTTCATTTCAAATCCACCTTATTGCATTGCAGACTTCTGTGTGCTACTCTAGATTCTCTCCAAAATTCTCAGAGTGTGGATTGTGGGAAATAGCTTTGTGTTTTGGGCCAGAGAGTTTGCACAAAAAGTGGTATTGACAGGGACCTAGATTTGTCTAAATGGATATTACTTGGGTTGGTCAGAGAGAGCTAAAGGGGCATCAATTGCTGATTTTGGTTGAATCTATTAAGGATTGCCAACATCCAGACCTTATGATTGTGTACTGTGGTGGCAACAACCTAGGCACAATTACAGCGGTTGGTTTGGAAATCCTTATGAAGTATACCTTTAGGAAATGAATGATACTTTTCCCACACACTGACTTTGCATTTTGTAACATTTGCCAAAGGCAGAAGTGAAAATGGTCAACTGAATTCTGTCCAAAAATAGACAAGTCCATGAAACATGTTAATAAAACTGTTTCTGCATTCCTCAGAGACCATAACATGGCTTCTATATATCACAACAACTCACAGTTTGACATGGTATATACAGAAATGATGGACTTCACCTAACAGACAAAGGCAACACGTTGCTCCTGTATAACTTGAGAGACTGCATCCGCTATCATCAGTAGTAATCACCTACACATCATAAACACAAAGGCTCTTTTCAGAGACATTCCATTAACCATGCCCAAATTTATCTATTTTTAAATACTTATTTGTTTTTTCAATGTCATTCGGATTTGCAGATCCACCTGTGGATCCCATAAACAAAAAAACCTTTCTCTAGCATTCTGAAGACATTTTTTTCAATATGCCATATTAATGTAAATGTATTTAGTAATAGAACTTGTACCCTAACTCATTTATATGCACCAGTACCCACATATTAGCTCTGGGACCCTTTCCTACTGACTTCCCTACTGACTCTTTGTCTGGATAGGTCACACTGGATGGTACACTCTAGCTGTGAGAGGGCTGTGGCAGTGTCTATCCTGCTGTGACAGTGAACATGAGAGTGTATGTATCCATTGTGATAGTGAGGGTCAGAGGGTGTCGCTGGGTGTGAAACTATGTGTCAGAGAGTCTATATTAGTGTGAGACTGAATATGAGTTTCTCTGGGTGTGAGTGGGAGTGTGGCAGTGTCTGCCCGCATGTGAGAGTAGGTGTGAGCGTATTTCTCTGACTGTGAGCTTGAACCTGAAAGTGTCTGTGGGTGTGGACATCACAGCATCTCTCTAGCTGTAACAATGGATGTGAGAGTGCCTACTCTGCTGTGAGACTGGGTGTGAGAGTGCCAGTCTGGATATGAGCGTGAGTGCAAGAGTCTGTCTCTGAGTGTTAGACTATGTGTGAGAGTGTCTGTCTGGGTGTGAGGGTGAGTGTGAGAGTCTGTCTGGTAGCAAGAGGGAGTGGAACTGTGTCCGTCTGGATGGGAGAGTGTCTCTCTGGGTGTGACGGTGAGTGTGAGAGTGTCTGTGTGGGTGTGAGAGTGAGTGTCAGAGTATGTCTCTGAGTGTGAAACTACTGTTGAGAGTGTCTGGATGTGAGAGTGAGAGTCTCAATCTCTGTGTGAGAGGGAATGTGACAGTGTCTGCCTCAATGTGAGAGTGAGTGTAAGAGTCTCTCTGAGTGTGTGAGAGACTGTGAGAGTGTTTGCCTGGGTGTGACAGTGAGTGTCAGAGTGCTTTTCTGGGTGTGAGACTATGTGTGAGAGTGTATGTTTGTGAGAATGAGTGTGAGAGTCTCTGTCTGGTTACAAGAGGTAGTGTGACAGTATCTGCCTGGATGTGAGAGTAGGTGTAAAAGTGTCTTTCTCAGTGTGAGAGTGAGCATGAGAGTGTCTGTGTGGGCATGAGAGTGAGTGTCAGAGTGTGTCTCTGGCTGTGACACTATGTGTGAGAGTTTTTGTATGGGTGTGAGTGTGAGAGTCTTGGTCTCTGTGTGAGAGATAGAATGTGAGAGTGTCTGCCTCAATGTGAGAGTGGGTGTAAGAGTATCTTTCTCTGAGTGTGAGAGTGAGCACAAAAGTGTCTTCGTGGGTGCGAGAGTGAGTGTCAGAGTGTGTCTCTGGGTGTGAAACTATGTGTGAGAGTGTCTGTCTGGATGTGAGAGTGTGTGCCAGAATCTCGGTGTCAGTGTGAGAGGGAGTGTGACAGTGTCTGCCTCAATATGAGAGGGGTTGTAACAGTATCTCTCTGAGTATGAGAGTGTCTGCATGGGTGTGAGAGTGTTTGTGAGAGTGGCTGTGTGGGTGTGAGAGTAGATGTGACAGTGGTTATCTTGCTGTGAGAGTGGGTCTGAGTCTTTATATGGGTGTCAGACTGAGTGTCAGAGTGTGTCTTTTGAATGTGAGACAAAGAATGGGAACATCTCTTTGGGTGTGAGAGTGATTGTCAGCGAGCCTGAGTGGGAGAGTGAGTGTAACAGTGTGAGTTTGGATTTGAGAATGAGTGTGAGACTGGCTCAGTGTAAGAGTGCATGTGAGAGTGTCTTCATGGGTGTTAGAGTGAGTGTGAGAGTGTCTGTGTGGATGTGAGAGTGGATGTGACAGGATCTCTCTGGGTGTGAGAGTGGATGTGAGGGTGTTTGTCTGTTTGAATATACATCTTTTTTTTTACATTTAGTGAAATCTGCAGATCCACCCATAGACTTACACCAGGGGCCGCACTAAGCCCTGCGGATGGATCCATGGAACTCGAAAACTAGAAAAAATATGTTTTAAGGCATTGGAATCCCATGTTTACTATTTTAGTACCTGTACCTTGACCTTGACCCCAACATCTACATTCACCCAAGACATCAGCCCCAGGGAGCATTTCCTGATGAAATAAAATAGTGTCCAGAACATTTCTGTCAGGTTGCGGCCAGCCAATCAGATATCCCTGTGGCGTGTGGATCCGCAGATTGATTCGCGGAGAATTCGCAGTCCCAGATATCCATATGGCCTTAAATTATTCCAAAACTACTGAACAAATTTACACCAAATCACTAAAAGCACATTCTGTGGAACAGGATGTAGCTTCCTGCCCAATTTAGTGTAATTACATTCAGCGGTTTGGGCTGTAGGGCTGTCTAAAGATCTCAAGGAAATATAAATAGGGAAAACGCATTTTGTGACCCCCCCTTTTCTCACCCACCACTTGAAAGATAACCCCGAAACTTTCAAAACAGAAGCTGAACTAACCAAAGTATAAGTTTTGAAAATTTTGTGAAGATTCATCAAGCGGCGTCAAAGATATAGGCAAAACAAAAAAAAAGCTCTGTCTATGGAAACTAGGTCCTAACAAATACCTAGGTGTGATTGGCTGCAAACACATCAACCAGGAAGTGATGACAGCCGTCTTAGGACTCAGTCCAGAGTCCTAAAAAACAGTGGACAAGGGGAGGGTGGCCCATTGCTAAAAAGGCCCTGGGGGCCCAATCTCCTAGGGCTGCCATTTTAAGAAACAAGAGTTGGGCTTGCAACACCCCTCCCCAAGCCTAATAAAGCCCATGGACCCATCTCCTGAAGTCAAAATCTTTTAGGAAGTGGAAGGGGGCCATGAGCACTTTTTTCCTATGTAGATCCATCCTATTCCATCAACTCTGTCCTATTCACCCATCCCAACACTTTTAACTTAGTTTGTGTCATTGTTCCAGTGTTTTCTTTTTGTTGTTATTTTTTCACTACAGCAGAAGCAGGCAACATGGGCAGCCTCGCCCCATCTTGAGCAAGGCAGAGGCAGAATCATCCAATTATCCAGTGAAACACCCCTCCTCCCTATGCTAGCAGCAGGTGGCAGGCCCAGCAAGGGCTATGTCCTGTGGGAGCATCAATTGCTGTGGGGGAGAGAGTGGTACTGTGAGCAATGCAGCACCAGAACACCAGAATCACTCGCATCCAGCAGCAGCTGCTGACCCACCACTGCGCAGATATCCTTGAATATGATCAGAACCTGCTGGGCGTTGAGGTGGCAGGGCTCCTTGAGTAAATAAATATATATATAAATCTATGAGCAGAGAGAGATTTGTTTAGTTCCAAGTTTAGGTGGAGACCGGTTCCAGTATATCGCACCCTACAACACCAGCAAACATTCTAGACTTGCTCACTTCAAATGTCTTTTTTTTCTAGCCAGGATTTTGAGCACAGGATTAGGACAGTGCAATCCACACCAAGTTAGAAAATGCAAAGGGCCTAATTATGAGTTTGGTGGCCCACAGACCACCACCCAAGGGCAAGAGGACATACTTAGTTCCAGGTAGCACCAGCTCCGCAGCAGGTGTGAACATGACCACACCCACCTCTAGAGCCAGGGCCAATGGTTCTGCTGCCCCATGTCATTTTTATCCCCTATTACTAAAAGTATTGCCTTCTGTATACTTGGTATTTCTATTTCCTGTTTCTGAAGCTGACTTTCTCCTGTCTGCACCTTTGATCTCCTTTTTTTCTTATGCTTCCCCTTTTCCCTGTTTTACAATTAAATTACATATCGTGTTGTGTAGTACAAAGAGGGGAAACATTTTTGGTTATGTAAGGATTGCACAGCCATTCCCAAGTAGTACTCTAGTCATCAAACATGTTGGTTGTTTTCTTGATCAAACAAACATTCAAAAAGTACAGGGACAGAGTCAGAGTGGTCGTCATGGCAATGGATCCCAAACGTTGTTTATACATTTTCCATGAAAGTGCAGCGTGACAGGAATGAGATACCACATCCAGAACCAATCCCATATGTCTTTTGCAATTCCCTTCTACACCGTACCAATTCATAGAATTGTAGCCTAGCCTTACCTTATGCCCTTTACTTATTCCTGTATCCTCCTAATCGCGATCCCTAGCCCTCCATTAGGAGCAACATTTTTTATGATTGATTCAGTGTTTACCTGCTTTTTGAAATGTTGTCAAGCAACAAATAACACAAACCTCCCAAAATGACTTTTTATAGAAAAAGATACGGATAACATAACTGTAGCGAGGTATTGCTGTTGAACTTTTGCAAAATAAATACTTAGTTGGCTTCTGGTATCTAAAATGGTTGCATTATGTTTTTCATCAGGCACAGAGACCAACACTGGCAGTGCTGTCTAAGCCAGGACATTGGTCGAGGTGCAGGTGATCGAGGTAGATGTTGTCCCAGTGGTGTCACAGACAACAGACACAGACTACTGTACTGGTTAAGTGAGGAAGATATCTCACCCATCACCTCCAGGGCCCAGACCCTGCTCTTGGCATCTCATCCCTAGTCGCTAAAACTGCAACGTGGTGTAATCTCTGATGTTGCTATTGTGAGTGCACGCAGTGATTGAACTCATGTGTGTCGGCTGCAACACAGTAGCACAATTGAACTAAGTCTGTAATGAATGAACAACAAATAGAAGACAAGGTGTGTTTTCCAGTGGTTCACAAAAGTCAGGTGCCCTCAGCCCATCTAGATCAAGAGTGTGGTTTTTCAAATTAGGGATGGCTCTGTGCATCCCTGTGTCACATGGAGTGGCCAAATCTTTAGCCCAAATGGATTAAAAATAAAATTCTCCAGCTCAATCATTAAGAGAATCAGCTGGAATGTGACAGGCTTATCTACCCTAATGCGAATGCCGACATGCTGGAGTATTTAAACTGTGCAGACATCTTGTGCTTTCAGGAAACCTAGTCTAGGGAGCCCTTACTGATTCCAGGGTTCTCAACAACTCACTCACTGGCACAAAAGAAAAACCTGTTTGGCAGTCCCATAGGTAGTCTCATAGGGTATGTGAACCTAGACCTACAAGTGAGGGTAGAGGCAAGGGGCAGATCATCTGGGAGGTGCATGTAGTAGGCATACGTAGGCTGGCACTGAATGGGCAGTCTACTCCAGTTTCAATTATAAACCTATACATGAATCCACAACAGGATCAAAAAGTGCAAATGTCAAGCATACCACTGCTCTGCTAAAGGACTTCCTCAATGAGCACCCAGAATATGAGTGTGCGGTAATGGAAGACTAAGTTGCGACAACTGGGTTGATCTGAGTGAATCTCTGGGGACCTTGTCTCAAAGAACTTGACCTGAGGACGACCAATCAAAAAGAAATTACTGTTGGTACACCCATACCCACCTTTAGAAACATCTCCCCATTGGGTTACATATTTGTAAATTAGGCCTTGTTGAATAGATGCATGAGCCACAAGGTTCCATTTAGAATGGAAAGCAATCACAACACTTTGTCGATAGTGATTAACCTCAGTGTGACGACTCACCAGACATACATAGCTAGGGGCCACCCCACATCTGATAACTCTGGCTTCTAATTAAAAGAATTACAAGAGGTCTGGCCTGCCTAACTAAGTATTCACGCTGGAAGCTTATTTATACCCTTTTGACCCCAACAAACGGGAGTACTCCTATGGGGAATGAGTTGAGTACCATGGTTATTATGCCCAATGAAGCATTTACCAGCACCAGGCGGTGTAATCGGCTATGAGAGGGAGCATCTATTCCTTTCCGGTGTCTTGTGAATATAAACTGAGTAATAGGATCTGCCACCAGGCAGAACAGCAGCAGTAAAAAAAGAAGTCCATCATTCCGGGAGACAAAATAAAGCAAGCTGGGAAAGCCCATAGAAAGGTAATCTGGAATGTAAAACCTACGGAGACAGAAGAATGTTAGAAACCCATTAGTGCTCGATTACTGCCAAGTAAATCTATGGAATTCTGGGGCTACGTCAACTCCCTGATAAATTTAACAACAAGCAAGTAGAGTGCGATATTAGCCACTGAATGGGAGAGCTACGTGGGAGAATTATATATGGTTTCAGACAACACAGGAGCTTGCAATAGTACAATGTTCCTCGATGTATTGGATAATCTGGACAATAGCCCATTGATGCCCCTGGACCAAATGGTCTTCCAGGAAGCATCTTCAATGAAGACTGGGCCTTTTGGGCGCATCATATGACTTCCTTATTTAATGATTGTTTTTGTTCTATCTGTTGTATCTGCAGCATGGAAGGGTTCGATCCTGCATCCAAGGATCCAATCCACAAAAAGGAGGATGCTGCCCACCCTGAAAATTATAGGCTGATAGCCTTGCTGGATGTTGATGGTAGGGCTTTTGCCAAAGTGCTATTACAAGAGCTTGAATCATGGATAATGGCAAATAACATAATACCAATGTTCCAGACCAGGTTTAGGCCAACTCTTCTACCATGGACAATGTGATTACACTGTCCTATTTGGGCACTTGGATATTAAAAAAATTCTTCCTCGCCACTATATGCATGCTTCATTGACTATATTGCAGCATTAAATAGAGTCAACTGTAATACTCTTTGGAAAAAATTGGCAGATTGAGGTATACCCAAAATGTTGTTGGCAGTGATAATATCCCGATACTCGCATACCTAGGTTCGGTTTAAGATATCACAGTCTCATGCCAGGGGGGACATTTACCCTAACAGTGGTCTAAACCAGGGTTGTATTATCGCCCCCATATTATTTATTCTATATACAGCTGATTAGGGCTTGAAACTGCTTAAGGGGAAGACACTTTACCCAAATTAGGGCAGATATGTCTTCCCATTATGCAGTACATGAACAATCTGGTCATGCTTGCTCAAGTATGGATTGGGATGAAAAGGACCTTAGAAATCCAGCACTTTTACAACTTGAGGAATGCTTTGCAGATAAATGCAGCTAAAACTAAGCTCCTAATTTTCGGCCAGAGAACAAAAAAGCATAAACTGGGATGCAACCTAGGTTCCTTGAAGGTAGTTAGTGAGCAAGTACAATAACCTTGGGGTCTGAGTACTGGACACATGCATGTATACGCACCAGGCCTCCTCGCTGACAGACAAAGCAGGGTGAATCACCTCTGCATTCTTTAAATTATATCACAGGCTAAAACTTCCTAGTGTGTAGCCTATTTGGAGGGATTATTAAGGCTAAGCTATTGCCTACAATTACCTATGGACATCTTGCATATCCTGGAAAGTGAACTGCACAATTGGAGTGATGCCATTTAAATGCCTACAAGAAAATATTTCAGAACGCTTCGCCTGGATTTTGACTTGGTGAAAATGAATATAATCAAATTCCATCATCAAGTCAATAGAGGAGAATCTGAGACCGTGCTTGGGGCACTGAAACCAATTTTTACAGCAAATACCAGCATGTGAGCTCCATACTTTAGGAGCACCCATGTCATCCTAAACCTAGTACCTACATACTTGGAAAACCCTCTTATAACAACGGCCTTGCTGAATAAGTCCCTAAAAGAACAAGGGAGGAAGATATCAAGGGAAGAATAAAGGAGACGAGGGCCTTGTGGACTCACATGAGGCCTCATACTGTCAACCATACAAAAAGGCGGCTACTGGGATCTGTGTGCTCAGGAGTATACTGTTAATGCAGCATCTAACCCTTCTGATATGGGAAAATAGATGCCATTGGAAGTCTTCAATTAGTGGCCAGAAACATGTAGGCTGTGACAATATCATACAGAATCAGTGGCTCACATTGTGTGATGCTGCCCTGGCCTACTACAACAGAGGTGTATGCTCCTGAGACCCTTGTTCTTACAGCACAGACTAAGATGATTTAAAATGGTGTTGATAAATTTGTACAGAGTAAAGATGCCGATGGAGCTAGCTTGCCTTGACAATTTTTTTCCAGAAGCAGGTATGGCTCTAGGTGGAGCTTAGGGCCCTCAGGAGACAGCCCTTGCCAGCAAGAGGGTTCCAAACAGTAAGTAAAAAGGCACTGGGAGGACGTGCTTGCCAATGACTTGCTTAGAGAATTAGTTAGCTGTTCCAGTCCTAACCACAATTGTTTGCATTAGGTTTTGGGTTGATTATGCCATTTTAATTTTAAGTGTAATTCTTTGGAATTGGTCTGAGTTTTACATGATAATTTGGGGACTACATATCTTAGACCAGTTGGCAAAGTATCAGATTGAACTGCATGCTGCAGCTGGTCGGTCTCCTCCATCCTATTATTATTTTACCTTCTCTGCATTGCACATGACAATCTAGCCTTGATGAATCCTGCATCTTGTAGCAATACCCAAGCGCACTTTTTTTTGGACATATCTTACGACCATAGCTTGGTTGTTTGATTGCTTAAAAAACAGAGTTGGCACTGCACTGCTTACACATGACACTTTAGTCTTGATGGATTCTATATCCTGTAGCACTAGCTGAGCACACTGGTGTTTGGACATGCCTTTCAATTCCATAGAAGGTTGTTTTGTTTTGTTTTTTGCTGATTGTTTTTATAACCTTATCTGGCACTGTGTGTATTGAAGGAAGGTTTTAGCACGGTGGTGAAATTATTTGATGTCCATATATATTTTTCTTGCATGGGATATTTTTTGTCTTTTTACTGTATTTTTAGTAAGTAAATATGTGATTTTATTTATTTTATGGATTTTTCAATGATTTTAAATAATTATGTAATAAAGTGATTAATTTGTTAATTCATTCATTGCCCACTCAGTCACTTACGTGTGCTTCACTTCATCATTCTGTCTTTCTGCCCCAGCCTACCTAAAAAAAAGTAAATTCTATCTCGGCATGTGATGTCTGTGCCACATTTCTCTGCCCAGTTGAAGTTATCTATCTTCAATTAGGGATTGACATTACCAGTATTTTTCTCCCATCAATCAAAGTGACTTTGAAGTTCTTCTTCACACTGACTGATGGGAGGAAAACTAATTGAACCATCATTCTATAGTACATGATCATTTACTAACACCTAACCAACCATTCAATAGCTAAACCTCTACCTAGCCTAATCCTTATAACCTACCTCCCTATGGATTAATTTGTTCCCAATGTCAATTGAAGGTATTTCTTGAGAATAATAATGTGTGTTGGAGGCCAGGGTATAGTGTGGGACTAAGGGCATGATTTAGATTTTGGAAGATGGGATACTTTGTGACAAATAAAATAAAGATTCCATTCACTGCACTATAATTCATTATATTCTTCTATTTGTTGTCAACTGTAATTCGGAGGATGGAATATCCATAATGTGCCAAGTAGGTCCCATCTGCCGGACTATCAACCTAAGCCTGTAATCTAATATATGTACTACAGCCAGGCTGCCCCAAAAACATGATGTAGAGTAACCTTACCAGACCCACCAGCATGTCTCCAGTTATGTGCAGCTTACATAGTTATATGCCTTGCTCATTAATGGCAGGAATAGTAATCCAATTCTTTTAGTACACAAGTGTGTGTTCTGTTTCACTATGAAATTAAGGTGGTCATTATGAATACGGCGGGTTGGCCAGCCATGCCAGCGTTGGCGGCTGAAACCGCCAGCCGGCATGGCGGGCCAACCCGCCGTGTAACGATCATGGTGAGGTCCTCCCTCGGCAGCCCTCACTCACTGCCAGGCTTCCACCGTCAGGCAGCCTGGCAGTGAGTGGAAACACTATCTAACAGGGTAGCTGTGCTACCCCTCAGATAATGTTTCCTGATCCACCAGCCTTTCCGTGGTGGGTTATCCTGCCAGGGAAAGGTTGGCGGAGGGGGCTCCTGCACTGCCCATGCATTTTGAATGGGCAGTGCAGGGGCAGGGGCCCCGGTGCAGTGCCCCGTCGTTCAGGTGATCTGCACGATGGGTGCAGCTTCACCCGCCGCACAGAGGCATTACCTGTCAATGTCCCAGCCAGGCCTTTCTGTGGGCCGGCGGGCGGCATCAATGTTTCCACCCGCCGGCCCACAGAAAGGTTCATTATTTGGCCGGCGCGGATCCAGGGACGCTGACGGTCAGTGTTTTGACCACCAGCATGAACACGGCAGTTGTCACCTAAGTCCTTTAAAAAAATCATGTTTTTTGTTTCTTTTGATTATATGTTGGTGATCTGGCATACAATTATTCCTAACAGTCATTGTTATGATTGGTTATCTGGCTATGATGTGATGCATGGGTGGGAAAAACTTGGCCAGGTTGTGAGTGACTGATTAGTGCCATTACCAATATCATCAATCATCACGTGCAAATAAAATTCCAATGACCCTAGTGGAATAGCAATGTTCTGCTACTGTGCTGTGCCAATATGGACAGTATAAATGTAAATGAGTGTTTAAGGTGTACATCACAAATTGTGTTTTTGTATTTTTTTAACTTTCTTGATACCGCTACGTTTGCTGATTGTCGGGGTGACAGGCAGCAACCACCAGTTCCAGCCCACCCACCAAGATGGTAGAAGATAGCTGCAGGACTGCAGCAGCACAAGCTGGAGGCAGTGGATGAAGAATATTACTGGCTTATGGCCCTGGAAGTTGAGGACCAATATGTACAGGCCCAGGTCGATGCCTCAGGCCACCAGCCAGGTCTGCCTCCAACTCAGCCACGTCACTGCCACAACCACTCACAGCCAGGGTCTTCCACTGCCATCCTCACCACCCCTCTAACCTCCTTGGATCATGTAACACACTGCCTCCTCTATTGTGTTATCTAACGGCTATCGCACCTTACATGTGAGATGGCACTGCCCTGCAAAGGCAGCAGAACTAGATTTTTTCTTTTGACTGAAGGGCATACTGTGGGTAGAGAGTGTGGAAGCACAAAGTTGGGGAAAGGGTTTCTTTTCATTGGACTTTGCATTTGGGTTTGGTACATATTGTTTTTGGGAAGGGGTTGGTCTGATGTGGGCGAAAAAAGGTTGGAATCTTTTAAAAATAAATGGGTTTAACGTACAATTTATTATAGCATTGTTGAGTGTACCGTTGTTCCTCCCAAACTTTCCCTACCTTAAGTCTCTTGCCAATTATTATTTAGTGTTAGTATTATTCTTTAATTAGTTATTTACCTCTTCCTCCAGCCCATTTGTACCCTGTCACCAGAGTGGCACGGTATGGGAACAGAAAACTTTATAAATTAAATCTATTTCACTCAATGAGGTTTTGCAGTACCCAGCCACCAATCAATTAAAAATCAGTATAGTAGTACCTAGTGAAGTAACTGCCCTTATCCTACCACCTGTGTAGGGGTCTGCCAACATAGACAAAAAATTGATTTCTCTCCGCTTCCGAAGAGCAACTTAACTACTAATTAACAAGTTTGTCTAGTTTTTTCTTACCTGAATTGATTAGGCAATGGTATCTCTTGAAAATCTTCCCAAACCTTACTGCAGGGCTTCCCAAAAGGGCTTTCTTACCATGGTGGTGTTATTATCATTCTCTTCTTGTGCTACTAGGGAAGACATCCCAATTACAAAGTGAAGTCTCACTCTAACCTATTCCAATGAGATGAACTACAACTGTCGGATTCATCAGTGAGAGTATTTATTCATTACAGGCAACAAGGCTGAAAAAGAAAATATAGAGTCAGTGGGTTTATTATGAAAGACTGAGTACAAACTACCATGACAAAAAAACTCTTGGACTAGTGTGCGCTACAGTGGGACAATGGAACAGAGTCAGACAATGACTCATCTGCACTATGATTATTATGTTATCATTTATACAGCTGGGTGGGTAAGTGGGGGTGATGTGGCCTATTGTATTGTTCAGGCAAGAAGATCTCCCAGTGAGTTGGTGTCACTTTCACCACATCCGCCCCACCAAATATGTGATCCATTTATGGTGTCCACTAAATCGCACGTCAATAAATCACACTGCCTGGAGGAAGAGGATATGGGGGTGGATGAATTGATGGGAATGGGGTGTTGGGTAAAGGTGTAGCAAAGAGAAACACCACACCATAACAATATTTATCAGATCGATGAGCAGCACATCATCAAATTGTTTGTGGAATGAATGAAGGACACAGTTCAGTTAAATGCATTGCAAACACTCCTTCAGCCCAAGAGACCCACATTATTATATGTCTAAATGTTCTGTTCCCTACATGGTTCTAAAATTATGACAGCTAAAATAAAAGTGGTACTGCATACAATAAATGGCAAATTGGGAGTTACATCTGGATTCTTCTTGGGATGTCCATCTTGGGTGACTGGGTGAACCAGTCCAGGAAGGTAAGCAGCAGGAGTGTTACAGAGATTTTGCCTTGCATCAGGCCTGTAAAATGTAAAACAGTAACAATATTGTGGAGTTAAGCCAGAAGAGAAGGAAAGCTTTATGAGGAGTGATCAAAGCAAGAGAATATGCTGCTGCAATCATTCATGGATGAACTCATGTTTTGTGCAAATAACTGAGAGCAATTTTACAACCAATCCCACGCAAGTAGCAGCATGTACCTGGCTGACCAGTCTCACAACTGGCATAACAACATGTAGCTGAGTGCATCCATCATCTGATGTTTTGGATGACTGACATCCACATGTCTGTCTTCAGTTACAGCCCCCCAACTACAACTACATAAGAGAGGAATTTGACATTTGAGCCAGCACATTAGCTATTCTGCATTTCCCAAATCATTGTATCTCTCCTACCAGTCCACCAGGCTGAGAATGCCTCTCAGAGTCATAATCATGTTGCTTTCCCTTCAAAGTAGCTAACCTCCTTCTTCTGGCTGTTGAGGGGTAGTCCCATTCTGAGTCCTCTAGACTCTGACTCTGATAATGAACACGTCTGACTCCTGACCCAGATGAGATTGAGAGAGTTAGACCTGTAGTGCACTGCTGTTGATAAACAAGAAGAGCCAAAGAAAATGAGCATTTTGCGTAGATTTGTATTTGTTAACTAAAACAACTGTTCTGGTCTCAGAAGGACCCCCAAAAAAAGTACAGCAAGGACTGGACCATGCAAGTAAATCTACCCAAGTATGAAAAGGGCAATCATTTTCAGGCAAAGTTACCCATCAGCCCCTAAACCCTGCAAATCATCTAAATAAAATTTACAAATTAGTTGAAGACCCTCACTGTCTGCCATCACCTGACATTACTTATCATCACTCACACTCACTCAATATATATCACTCCTTTTGCAATAGTTAACTGTTCAAATCCAAGTACGGTGGTACAGTACACCATTATCATTTTGTATCACCTCATGGAAGCAACACAATGGCAGTCTTAATGATCTGTACTGGGGCAGCCCTGCTGAGGAAAAAAAGGATAGGTATTGGAAGGAAGCAGGCAATTTTGGCTTCATGTCCTCTAAAGCAAACTGGTCCAACTCCAATCTGGTCATGCATGTGAATAAACAGTGGGGCTGCATAAATCAGATGCAAAATATATAATGTTCCTCTAGCTATGTCCATATTTTTTCTTTGGCAAAGCAGTTCAACGATAAACAATCTGAAAGTTGCATGGTGGCCCACTCAGTCGGGGAGGTAGAGTTTGGCCTCAAACTTAGGGGGTTTGCTCAGAAGTTGGTCAGCTAATGCACTTGGGTCTGACCAATTGCCCTTATCCTCCTTTTGTGGTGTTTGAGGCACATTGTAATTGTGGGGTATGAAGTGTTGGTTACTTTTAATCTTGGTCATCTCTCCACATTTTGAGGTGAGAGACTGGTCCTTCAGACAGTGTCAACTTCCCCAGCTGCATTGAAAACAGGCTCAGAAGACACACTAAGTACCGGACAAGCCTGATACTTTTTGTGAGTATCCTGGGCTCTGGCCAGTGGCCCACCTTCTCATGCCAATAGACCAATGGGTTCTGATCCATGTATAACTCTTTTGGGTCATCCAGAGTGCTGGAACATCCACTGAATGGTCATTGGTACTGTCACTTACCTACCCTCTTTTGCCTATGCCTCTGCACTTGTCTTAAGCCCTGCCACTATAAAACACAGCCATTACAGAGGCTAGGTCTGATTCTTCTGTTCCCTGTGTTTGCCAGTAGTCTTGTTGCTGGTGTTGTCTGCTGTGAGACAACAACACTGCCCTCTCTTGAGGTTGAAGGTTGCACACCAGAACTTCTGCCAGGGCCTCTAACCTCCAGCTGTTCTTCTTCCAGGTCTCTCACTTGCTCAACAATCCACCTCTTGTATAGTGAAACATCCACTTCTGAAAAAGAAAATTGAGTGGTCATTATGTTTTTTTATACTGTGGATCATGTATTGTGGCAAAGATGTATTCTTTGGAGGACAGAATCTTTCTTTGCAGCCTTGGATTATCAGCCAAGCAAGGATTGAGCTTTCATCCAACTCATGCGCTTCTCTGTTGCCGTTTAAACCTGAGAACCTTTGCAACACCTTTTTTAACTGGTCCTGTTGCAGATGCAACAACAACAATGGGATACTTTGGCTGATAGTATTGTCCTCCTTGCTGACTTCCTGTGTGACAACCTCAAAATGAAGTACTACCTGTGTCAGGCATTTGACTAGGCCTAATGTGTCAGCATCCATGCTTTTCCTAATTGCATATCCTCCTCTTTGAATCACAGTCATTGATTGGTCTGTACTGCTCATACAGATGTTGCAACATGTAATAGGTTGAATTCCAACACGCTGGCACCTCCTTCATGTATGAGGGCTTTAACTGGTACTCTAGTAGCATGTTGAATGGTCCTCAACTGCTTCTGGGCTTTGAAAGAATGGCTGAACTGAGTGCTGACTCTTCTGTTGATGGTCAGTATGTTGCTGACTATACCTTCTTTTTTGAGATGTGTCCTGTACAACCAGGTTGATGCAATGCATCAGACACAGGACCCTGAAATAGCCACCATCTGCCATGGTCTTAACTGTATTACTGCCATTGTCTGTGGCAAAAACCAAAATTGTAAGATATCTGGGTTGCAGCCATTCAAGCACCCTCCTGTTGAAGTTGCAGCTGCTTGGGATTTTTCCATGTTTAACATAGCTACTATTGCATGCCGTCAAATGCCCTCAAACTTTTCTTCAGTGCTGAGACTTGTAGATAGTTGTTGCTTAATGCCCATAAAAGATGTCCAGTGTGCAGTGATACACATGTTGCTTGACAACTGGTCCACATGTCTGTCGTCAGTTGGATAGTGTGAACAGCACTCCACTGCCAAGATTGTCCAACCAATTGCACCACATTGGGATGGAGCACTGGAACAGCAACTCTGACAAAGTAGGTCCAACTAGGAACCTTCCATTAAGGATAGTTGGCCACCACAAATTCAAAAAATTCCACTCCTTTCACAAAAGAAAAAGGGAGGAGGTCCAGGGATAACATTTTAGACAGATTTCCATTGTACAAATGAGCCATTGGGTGGTTGTGTTCCTCCTGCCTAAACATGCCCCTAATAATAGCCTTGATTATTTTGTTTTCCAATGACACTGACACAGGTGACTTCTGAGAACTAGGAGGTGGTAGGCTCAATGTGTGTCTTGCGGGCAGTCACTGTGCTGTGATGTCTCCATTTGACACTTTAAGGTTGCTGAGGTGGTTGGTACTAGTGCACTGCTGTGGATAGGGCTGCCTTGCATAAAGCTGTCACCATCTTCTTGCTCATCACCTTCACCTCCCACCATGATCGGAGCTGATTCTCTCTCTCATCACCACCACCACCACCTGCAGCAATTTTTTAAAGATGCTCCTCTCACGGCATTGCTTGATGTTTTTTTCATATGGGGTGTTTGACCTTCTGTGCCATAGTGGGAACCAGGTTTACATCGACAAACAGTCGCTTGGCAAATGGAACATATAGCAATGTTGTCCTGCTGCTTGCGAATCGTAAAGAAGTCCCGAACTGTGGAGGAGAACTTTTTAGTAGGCCACTAGTGCTACTGCAAATGACTGAAGAGCGGTACGGCAGGTGGGTGTGTTGACAATTGCCTTTCTGCAGTGCATACTTCAACTGAGGCAGTGGTAGAAGCAGGTCTCATTGGGGGCCTTACAAATATGGATGCTGGTTGTGCTGGTGATACTAGTGCCATATCCCTCAGACAAGGATGAGGTAATGTTGGTGTCCTCTGAGCCAGCTTACATGACAATGACTGGCTTGTCCTCCTCCTCCCCTTCCATAATTCGAAGACTTGCAGGACCTTTCCTTTTTCCTTGTCTCTCGTAGTGGTTCTCAGAATCAACCGGGATCCAATCCATGTCCAGATCATCAGAAGGAGGGGGTTTAGGGAAGATGGTGGAGTACACTTCCTTTTCCTTGCAGGAGACTGGGAAGCCAATGTTTCAAGGAGAAGTACATCTTGCTCAGCAGGAAGATCATGCTCCTGTTCTGCTCCTACATCAGGAAGATCTACTATTGCTGGCTGCGGCTCCTGTTGTCCACTTTGCTCAGTTTCCTGTGATGATTGAGTACTAGTTTGTGGCTAAGACAACTCCAGTTCAAACTCACTGCTCGTCCAGATGTTTGCAGTGGCTGCATGTGTTTGGCGTAGTTTGGGGAAGTACCATTGATGTGGGAGTGTTGTTCCCAGCCTGCTGGTCGGAGGATGGTGTGGTAGGCACATGCTTTCAGAAAAAGATTTGGGGCAGCAGGCCAGTGGTGGAAATCTGCGTCTTCTCCTCCCCACTGACCACTGTCGTGGCAGCACCTTTGTTTAGGGCTGTCTTCAAGTTCTTTCAGTTGACAGTGGTACTTAACTGCACAAGTGGAAGACACTGGAGGAGTCAGGAGTTGTGGTTATGAAACTTCCTGCTAGCCTTTTGTCTGGCAGTATTCTGGGAGTGATGACTTTTATGCACCTAAAATCAAACAAGCAAGAATAACATTTAGTGAAACGTGGCAGTTTTATTTATAATTCAGACAATAAAAATTTAGTGTGGTTAGTGTATCCATTGCAAAGTCAAACCATACCACCATCACAAATATATTTCATTTGCAGTCAGGATTACAACTAAGAGATGCCTCCTTACTTGCTGTTGTTGGGGTTTGATTATGTGACCGGCAGCTATTGTGTGATATCACAAGTAAGATGAAAAACGTTTGTTTGAGGGTGTTGTTTCCTTGATAGAGGGCATGCAGCAGTATTTTTCTGTAGTTGTATTTAATTTTTAAATTGGATTGTGGTTGGGTGGCCTGGAGTTTCAGAGGGGTCACAGTTATTATTTTGCATTTATTTTTTTATCTTTTGTAGGGGAAAAACTTTGCACAGTTCAGTGCATTTTATCCTTGTTTGTTAGATTTGCAATATTCATTTATTTTACTATGTGGACTAGCCTGCCCATGGGCCATCAACCAGAATGGTCCGTTGCAGTAGAATATTCACTCGAAAACACCTTTTCGAGTAGATTGCTTCGTTAAGAACAAAATCTTCTTGAGAAGCTGTTTGCGCTCGCCAGCATAATGAAAATGGCGCCGGAAGGCTCCACAGTGAGGGGAAGCCACATGTGCGGGCAGCAAATCTCATGTGCACTTACTAGCAACTAGCAAATTTCATCTCACTCACCAGCGCGCGCTAAAACCATTCTCGCTAAAATAAGACTGTATGCAAATAGAGAATTATTTCTGCTATGCTTTGGAGATCAGAATTTAGCGTGTACTCTGCTTTATATGTGGAATCTGGAGTTCCTGAATTCCGTCAACTCCACAAGCAAAATAATATTTCCACTTAGGCCTAGTGGGGTTGGCTGCCTGTGGGTGTGTTGACCAGAAGACCTGGCCACAGGCCAGGCTATGTGGCCATCACCCACCTGCACACAGCCTTTGGCAGAATGGGGTTGGCTGCCTGTGGGGGGTTGGAAGCAGGGCCTGGCCATAGAGTTGTCTGCCTGTGGGGGAGGGGCTACAGGTTGCCCAGCTCGCCTACTTTGCAAGGCCAAAGGTCAGGTGCAGAGTCCAACTCTCTTCTGCGCACTGCCGAAGGTCGTGCAAAGAAAGTTGTTGGGTTCCTGTGGGCAACCTCCTGATGTGCAGTGCTCAAGGCCTTGCATAGAATGGGATTGGCTATCTGTAGTGGGTAATCACGGTACCTGGCTGCAGGCCACGCCATGTGGCCAACCACACCAGGCCAAAGGTAGTGCCCGGCAGGTTTGGCTTTACATATAGTAACAAAATATTACTTTATGTTGAAAAAAAACCTAAAAATTCACTGAAAAATCCAAACTAAAAAACACAGAAATTCACCAGTTAAAGGTATTTCAAGTAACTCATGTCTTAAAGTTAGCATATCTTGCTCCCCCACCATACACTTCTAATTATCCCACATAATACATCACTCTTGACATCATCTATGACTTAATTGGAAATATCACCGTAACATTTGCAATGAAATTATTGATGAGAAAACTATGCATGACGGGGATGCAAGTTATAGTTACCTTAAGGCATGGGTTATAATTACTTGAGATAACTATAAATCTAATAACTGGTAAATTTCTGTGCTTTCTAAATTAAAAACATTACATTATTACTGAACATTTCATCTAACTTTAATGTTATGTTAACCTCTGGTTTATGCTGTACCCAGAGCATGTATATCTTACCTCTGTTACCCATTATGATGCTGTCATTCACTTTTTGCTTAGGGAATTAATACTGTGTCTCATTTGGATGTAACCTGCTTTATGGATTGAGTCCCAAGTATTCCACTATGGATATCTTTCAATTTTAAGACTATTACAGAGTTGACATTCTGTCATATTATTCCATGATGTTCATAATTTAACAAGAGGTAATTGCATTACCTTTAATCATGATTTATATACATGTGTAATATACTTTTACTTAGACCAAGACTTCATTTTCATTTTTATTTATATTTTTTATTCTTATATTTAATTTATCAGAATTCTGACAGCACCTATAATACCACATTGGTAGAATCACTGTTTTTCACTCTGGATATATGATAAATTTTTTGAAGAGTGACATTGCATTACTAAGGCCCTTATTATGAAGTTGGTGCTCTTGAGACTGCCAGCCCCAGTCCAGGCGGTCTGACCACCACATGAGGACCCTGGTGGTCGTACCACCAGGAGACCGCCATCGCCACTGCCCATGTCCCGGGTGTGGACAGTAATGGGTCACCCCTGCCCAGCACCCTCAGAATGTGCACTGTCTGCTTTTTAATTTGACATTGGTTCTCAGCACACCTTACTATGCGGTTGATACTTTTTCAATCATCAGTCATGACGTTAACATACTACAAAATGGTTCTGTGTTTAAATTTGTCAATAATATACTGTGTTTAGTCAGCAAATACATTTTGCCCCTTTCAGTTCCTGGTATCCCAAAAATAATAAGAAGAGAGCTCATAACAATTATGTGATTGAAAGTGTTAATTATGATCTTACTCTCATTTATCCAAAAACTTTGCATGTTTGGACAATTTACAAACATATGCACATTGTCTGCTTGCAACATCACACATTTCCTTTAATGGTTTTCTGATTGTTCTCTCAACTCCAGTGCAATACATTTTGTGTAGATTTTTTTTATCCCTTCTATATGCAGGAAATTTGACAGTAGAGTAGAGAGTGTTTAGCAATTCTTATCATAAATCCTTTATCTCCATTGTTGACAAGTACCATTCCCAAACACTATGTGGTGCTTTTAGAGTTCTGTCAGCTGCAGCACATCCCCAATACTATGCTGATGCTTTCTTTTTTTTGGCAAAATGTTTTGTAGACCTAAATCCATCTGACAAGACTCCAGCAAAGTCTATTATTGGTGAAACATCAGGATGTCAGTTGGTGGAGTTTGAAACTGAAAAGGGTGCTTTTTGTTTGGTTTCTTAGGCAGTTTGTAGAAAGTAATTGTATTCATCTAATAACGGTTTCGATTGTGTAATATCAGCTTCTTTCATGCTCTTAGGGGTGCCAGGTGAGTCCCAGAATAGAGCAAATGTTGTTCTGTAGGAAGCTCCTAGCAGTTATCACATGATCTATGGGGTGTCTAGGAATGTGGTGAAAATGTATAAAGACAAAGATTTTCTTGCCTATTCCAATTTTGATCTTAGGACTTTGCAAGGGTGGTATGAGACACAATCTGAATTGTATATAAGTGCTGAGGTACAAAAGTCCCCTTTTTATGCACCTGTGCCAAACCAAATACCTTTTGAAATTTATGAGAAAGCATATAGCAACCATGTTGCATAGTGCAAACAATAGCTGATGAACAACAAAGAGGGAACGCAGTTAAGGCTAAGGTCAAAATGTCTGTTCAGGATAGTTCATGGTTTCTCCTTGCATTATGCTTTCCAAAATATCAGTTTCATGCTGCCATTCCCTTATTTGTATATATGTAATGCAAAAACATGATTTGACTGAACTGCAAAACACTTCATGAGATGAGTCTGCCTTTCCTTTTTCATATATCTTTCCATGATTAATTTGCATCATCCAAAAGGCTAAAAATAATAAACTGTTTGGAGAAACACATGTTGTAAGAGTTGGATTGCTTCTCTGATTCTTCTCAATGTCTTAGTTAAGTAATCAACTCTAAACTTCGTGAAAATGCTGGTTGATATCTTTACTGTCCTTCTTCTTTCTAGCTATACTTTCCCCCTATTTTGTAAATCAATGTGGACAGTTATTGCATGTGCATGCTAAATGTTTTCTATGACTATAAAGTACTCATTAAAGTATGTCACTCAGATAGGGAAGATTGTGTTGTAGCTCAATATGCACCTTTCCCGATTTCTGCTTTTCTAATATGCAAAGCTTAATGTTTCAGTGTGTATTTTAACATTGTTTTTTTCATTTTGGACTAAAAAGATCTAATGCTGTTTGTGTTACAGTGTAACTGTTGATTTGATATTGATTGATGTGAGTTGGCCAACACATCACATGTTTGCAAAGTTGCAGAGTGTTTAGGTATCAAAAGATAATTTGCTTTTTGTTATTTGCTGTATAAAAGGAGAGCACAAGAAAAACCTGTCGCTATAATATTCCATGTTTTGTCTCCTGAACAGATATCAAATATCTTACAGTGAATTGGGAATGTTGTTCTTAACAGAACTCTACAGATTTAAACATGGCTAATGGCTTTCTCAAACATATTTACCATTTATTTTCAGGGGTCAATTCTCTACTTTCATTTGAGATTTTACCAGGTATAGGATATAAGCTATTCAACATCAGCTCTGAAACTGGTGAAATGGTAACAAGCTCCACACTGGACAGAGAGACACAAGAGATATTCAGGATAAAAGGTGAGACTGAACACAATTGAAATGGAGTATAGGCAATCTTTAACTGCCACTTGCAATTCATTAAGTATTTTAATTATTTGGAGGACATGTAGTGCTCTGTGTGACATTTGGAGAAACAACCAAAACCACATTGCGAAATGTATTCTTAATAGCTTTTTCAATTTATTGGCAATTTATTGTAGGACGCAACCTAATAATGGTTAAGGCCACCTCATTATAAAGGCTAACCCATAAACAAGGAGTTTGCAACATATGTGTTTACATTTTCTCCAGTCACATAACTATCCTGAAGATATCCAGCAGTGGGAAAACAATTTAATAGTTTAATGGGTTTTGACAAATATAGGGACTACCTTAGACATGCCAGAGCGTCTTTACAGTATTAAATAGTGGGAAAACCCCGCTTTCGCTGACAAATTAAAGACAACCACAATTATATTTATTTCAAGTCTTTATTTAACAATTACTAGTTCATAAAAGATGCGAGTTAATATAATTAAAATATTAGCAAAGCCGAGTATCAGCAGATAACAGTTGGTAAATACCCAATATTTTTGAAAGGCTAAAAAGATCCTACACTTTGGTTATTTGTCAATCTGGTAGAAGATCAAACATATCTCCTCAATCTCTCCTTATGTCTACAATAGCAAACACAGTCTTCACAGAGTTGGGATTCAGAGTTCATAGGCAGTGGGCTCAGCATGGCCAACATAGTGTGGCCAACATAGCATCTCCTGGAATTGAAAAAGTCCTTTCCGAGAGACTTAAAACCCAGATTTTGATATACTTTGTCCCTCTAGAAACATAAGAATTGTCGTTATTATTTCTATCACCATATACCATGCCCCTGTGTGAGAATTTATACATTGGATAAATAACCCCCTGCTGTACATTTTTGGATATTGCAAGTCACTGAGGAGTTCCATGCTAATATATAGGAAGAAGGCGAAAGGTATGGTTACATCAGAACTCAACTGTAATGAGTTATTACAGTTGAGCGGCTATGTCATTTCTATAAATTAGGTGAATGGGTGTGTCTCAAGTCACCAATTACAAAGACATTGGAGACAGCTTTTTATAGAAGGATTACAGAATCCCATGTATTGTATATGTGTCAGATAATAGACAAATGTTACAAAGACTGTACATTTCGCAAAGCTCAGCTGCAGGCTTTCACATACTATTGGGGAATGTACGCAATGACAAACATTATTAGGATTAACTTACATTCATAGATAGTGTATGGCAGAGAGTTAAAATCATCATAAACCAGTACCTTTCACGATATAAATGTATTAGCATATACTGTTTTCATGTCATTGCACCATGAAGCAGTGTTCACAGGTTACATGGCATAAATGAAAAGTGATGGCAGGTCCCAAGATGAGGAGGCAGGTTTTCAAACATTACTTTATGTGTGCATGCACCATTTTATAATTTAAAAAACACAGACCTGCATTGTAGACACCTGTCTAATCAGTGACTCATACTTGCAGTCAATTATATCTTCTAATTGTAATTATATGCAGAGTTACCTAAACAAATATAGATTTTATCTCTCTAAACCACTGAGAAAAAAATCAACTTACTTCATAATTCACTTTTTTTCAGTGTGTTTTAAATTAATTTTATGGATACTATCTATATGCTGCAACAGAAAAATAAAATAATGAAGCAGAACTGTACAGAAAAGTTTAGCGCAATCGGTAAGTGTGGCAGGTGATAGGGAAATTGAGCAGATAGGCAAGAAAGTTAACAGAAACCAGGCACTCCCATGAAGTGCTGAAACATAATAAAAAAAGGAATAAACTCAAGTCAGCAGTGGAAAGATACCAGTCACAAAGGCAGAAAATGTTGTAAAGAAGAAATGCTGCATGGGTGGGACAATCAAAGAATAAAGGGAAAAGTCATTGAATAAGGAGCAAGGAAGCTAAGCAAGCCATCTAATCATTAGTAAGGGAATGACCAAAAGCTCTCTCTAGGTGTATTGTATCTCATAAAACTGGTCTTCGCCAACTGACAGCTAAATATGCACATCCAAATTCCTATGGTTACTTTTTTCTTAGTGAATTAGGGACTTGCACATTGTAAGCTACAACCAGAGAGCTTTTCAGATGCTACTTGAATTTGGTGCCATTGTCTATTTATTCTAGATTGTCCGGCAATGTGATTGTCATCAGTGTTGACTGTTGTAGATCTTGTGCCCATTTCTCAAGTTCCTTCCTTGAAATGCCTAGAAAAACCAGGGTTGCTTTATGTTTTAGGCACAGCCTCATACAATCTTATTCAACAGAAAACCACATTGCGAAATGTATTCTTAATAGCTTTTTACAATTTATTGGAAATTTATTGTAGGACGCAACCTAATAATGGTTAAGGCCACCTCATTATAAAGGCTAACCCATAAACAAGGAGTTTGCAACATATGTGTTTACATTTTCTCCAGTCACATAACTATCCTGAAGATATCCAGCAGTGGGAAAACAATTTAATAGTTTAATGGGTTTTGACAAATATAGGGACTACCTTAGACATGCCAGAGCGTCTTTACAGTATTAAATAGTGGGAAAACCCCGCTTTCGCTGACAAATTAAAGACAACCACAATTATATTTATTTCAAGTCTTTATTTAACAATTACTAGTTCATAAAAGATGCAAGTTAATATAATTAAAATATTAGCAAAGCCGAGTATCAGCAGATAACAGTTGGTAAATACCCAATATTTTTGAAAGGCTAAAAAGATCCTACACTTTGGTTATTTGTCAATCTGGTAGAAGATCAAACATATCTCCTCAATCTCTCCTTATGTCTACAATAGCAAACACAGTCTTCACAGAGTTGGGATTCAGAGTTCATAGGCAGTGGGCTCAGCATGGCCAACATAGTGTGGCCAACATAGCATCTCCTGGAATTGAAAAAGTCCTTTCCGAGAGACTTAAAACCCAGATTTTGATATACTTTGTCCCTCTAGAAACATAAGAATTGTCGTTATTATTTCTATCACCATATACCATGCCCCTGTGTGAGAATTTATACATTGGATAAATAACCCCCTGCTGTACATTTTTGGATATTGCAAGTCACTGAGGAGTTCCATGCTAATATATAGGAAGAAGGCGAAAGGTATGGTTACATCAGAACTCAACTGTAATGAGTTATTACAGTTGAGCGGCTATGTCATTTCTATAAATTAGGTGAATGGGTGTGTCTCAAGTCACCAATTACAAAGACATTGGAGACAGCTTTTTATAGAAGGATTACAGAATCCCATGTATTGTATATGTGTCAGATAATAGACAAATGTTACAAAGACTGTACATTTCGCAAAGCTCAGCTGCAGGCTTTCACATACTATTGGGGAATGTACGCAATGACAAACATTATTAGGATTAACTTACATTCATAGATAGTGTATGGCAGAGAGTTAAAATCATCATAAACCAGTACCTTTCACGATATAAATGTATTAGCATATACTGTTTTCATGTCATTGCACCATGAAGCAGTGTTCACAGGTTACATGGCATAAATGAAAAGTGATGGCAGGTCCCAAGATGAGGAGGCAGGTTTTCAAACATTACTTTATGTGTGCATGCACCATTTTATAATTTAAAAAACACAGACCTGCATTGTAGACACCTGTCTAATCAGTGACTCATACTTGCAGTCAATTATATCTTCTAATTGTAATTATATGCAGAGTTACCTAAACAAATATAGATTTTATCTCTCTAAACCACTGAGAAAAAAATCAACTTACTTCATAATTCACTTTTTTTCAGTGTGTTTTAAATTAATTTTATGGATACTATCTATATGCTGCAACAGAAAAATAAAATAATGAAGCAGAACTGTACAGAAAAGTTTAGCGCAATCGGTAAGTGTGGCAGGTGATAGGGAAATTGAGCAGATAGGCAAGAAAGTTAACAGAAACCAGGCACTCCCATGAAGTGCTGAAACATAATAAAAAAAGGAATAAACTCAAGTCAGCAGTGGAAAGATACCAGTCACAAAGGCAGAAAATGTTGTAAAGAAGAAATGCTGCATGGGTGGGACAATCAAAGAATAAAGGGAAAAGTCATTGAATAAGGAGCAAGGAAGCTAAGCAAGCCATCTAATCATTAGTAAGGGAATGACCAAAAGCTCTCTCTAGGTGTATTGTATCTCATAAAACTGGTCTTCGCCAACTGACAGCTAAATATGCACATCCAAATTCCTATGGTTACTTTTTTCTTAGTGAATTAGGAACTTGCACATTGTAAGCTACAACCAGAGAGCTTTTCAGATGCTACTTGAATTTGGTGCCACTGTCTATTTATTCTAGATTGTCCGGCAATGTGATTGTCATCAGTGTTGACTGTTGTAGATCTTGTGCCCATTTCTCAAGTTCCTTCCTTGAAATGCCTAGAAAAACCAGGGTTGCTTTATGTTTTAGGCACAGCCTCATACAATCTTATTCAACAGAAAACCACATTGCGAAATGTATTCTTAATAGCTTTTTACAATTTATTGGAAATTTATTGTAGGACGCAACCTAATAATGGTTAAGGCCACCTCATTATAAAGGCTAACCCATAAACAAGGAGTTTGCAACATATGTGTTTACATTTTCTCCAGTCACATAACTATCCTGAAGATATCCAGCAGTGGGAAAACAATTTAATAGTTTAATGGGTTTTGACAAATATAGGGACTACCTTAGACATGCCAGAGCGTCTTTACAGTATTAAATAGTGGGAAAACCCCGCTTTCGCTGACAAATTAAAGACAACCACAATTATATTTATTTCAAGTATTTATTTAACAATTACTAGTTCATAAAAGATGCGAGTTAATATAATTAAAATATTAGCAAAGCCGAGTATCAGCAGATAACAGTTGGTAAATACCCAATATTTTTGAAAGGCTAAAAAGATCCTACACTTTGGTTATTTGTCAATCTGGTAGAAGATCAAACATATCTCCTCAATCTCTCCTTATGTCTACAATAGCAAACACAGTCTTCACAGAGTTGGGATTCAGAGTTCATAGGCAGTGGGCTCAGCCTGGCCAACATAGTGTGGCCAACATAGCATCTCCTGGAATTGAAAAAGTCCTTTCCGAGAGACTTAAAACCCAGATTTTGATATACTTTGTCCCTCTAGAAACATAAGAATTGTCGTTATTATTTCTATCACCATATACCATGCCCCTGTGTGAGAATTTATACATTGGATAAATAACCCCCTGCTGTACATTTTTGGATATTGCAAGTCACTGAGGAGTTCCATGCTAATATATAGGAAGAAGGCGAAAGGTATGGTTACATCAGAACTCAACTGTAATGAGTTATTACAGTTGAGCGGCTATGTCATTTCTATAAATTAGGTGAATGGGTGTGTCTCAAGTCACCAATTATAAAGAAATTGGAGACAGCTTTTTAAAGAAGGATTACAGAATCCCATGTATTGTATATGTGTCAGATAATAGACAAATGTTACAAAGACTGTACATTTCGCAAAGCTCAGCTGCAGGCTTTCACATACTATTGTGGAATGTACGCAATGACAAACATTATTAGGATTAACTTACATTCATAGATAGTGTACGGCAGAGAATTAAAATCATCATAAACCAGTACCTTTCACAATATAAATGTATTAGCATATACTGTTTTCATGTCATTGCACCATGAAGCAGTGTTCACAGGTTACATGGCATAAATGAAAAGTGATGTCAGGTCCCAAGATGAGGAGGCAGGTTTTCAAACATTACTTTATGTGTGCATGCACCATTTTATAATTTAAAAAACACAGACCTGCATTGTAAAAACCTGTCTAATCAGTGACTCATACTTGCAGTCAATTATATCTTCTAATTATAATTATATGCAGAGTTACCTAAACAAATATAGATTTTATCTCTCTAAACCACTGAGAAAAAAATCAACTTACTTCATAATTTACTTTTTTTCAGTGTTTTTAAATTCATTTTATGGATACTATCTATATGCTGCAACAGAAAAATAAAATAATGAAGTAGAACTGTACAGAAAAGTTTAGCGCAATCGGTAAGTGTGGCAGGTGATAGGAAAATTGAGCAGATAGGCAAGAAAGTTAACAGAAACCAGGCACTCCCATGAAGTGCTGAAACATAATAAAAAAAAGGAATAAACTCAAGTCAGCAGTGGAAAGATACCAGTCACAAAGGCAGAAAATATTGTAAAGAAGAAATGCTGCATGGGTGGGACAATCAAAGAATAAAGGGAAAAGTCATTGAATAAGGAGCAAGGAAGCTAAGCAAGCCATCTAATCATTAGTAAGGGAATGACCAAAAGCTCACTCTAGGTGTATTGTATCTCATACAACTGGTCTTCGCCAACTGACAGCTTAAACTGCCCACCCAGATTCCTATGGTTACTTTTTTCTTAGTGAATTAGGGACTTGCACATTGTAAGCTACAACCAGAGAGCTTTTCAGATGCTACTTGAATTTGGTGCCATTGTCTGTTTATTCTAGATTGTCCGGCAATGGGATTGTCATCAGTGTTGACTGTTGTAGATCTTGTGACCATTTCTCAAGTTCCTTCCTTGAAATGCCTAGAAAAACCAGGGTTGTTTTATGTTTTAGGCACATCCTAATACAATCTTATTCAAAAGAAAAAGCATACTTTTTGATGCTGTATTTAACTAGTGAGTATATAGGCATTCTTCACTACATGTTCTGTATAAATTATGGTTACTCGACTGACTTTTGCATTTTTTCAATACACCATTATCCATTCTGATCCAGTTGCCCCCTGATATCTATCCTTTTTTCTAATGTTTTTTTTAATTTTATTGTCAGAAAGACAGTGGTCAGTAGGTTGAAATTGTCATAAGGAGACTTCACACACATATTTACATCTAACATATATGTTATACTTATACTTTATATGAAATCTCACCTAATTTGTCAGTTTACGCCTATTTGGCCACATTCAAAGAAAGTGAAATCAATGATCGTAGAGTGTTTCTATCCCTTTTTCTTTAACATAGACTGAAACATTAGACTAGAACACTTAACAAACATGCAGTTTTGGAGCAAGAATACCATAAAAATGTTTGTACAAATTGTCCACATGTCTATGAATAATATGCAGTGTTTGTTGTTTCAGGAATGAGTGGGATATTTAACTAAACTTGCTAATAGTTAATATACTATATGTAATTGTTACATATTGTGCTCAAGGTGTGAGGGAAGTCTGATAATGTTAGAGTATGAGTGAAACTTGATAGAAAGAACATTAGAAATAGGCCTGTGTGGTTTGTCTGTTGGTGGAATTCCCATAAAAATTTGACTGAAAGGAAAAAACTAAGGTGTATAAAAAAAAGCTCACATCTGCTGCCCAACCTACTTACACAAACACTATCACAGGAGCCTCCAACAAAAGCAAAACCATTTTCAAAGCTTTGAAACATTAAGTCAAACCCATATCAGAATCACCATGCAACACCACCGTTGTCAAAAGTTAAGGAGAAAAGTTGAATTCGTTCAGAGCCCATTGACCACTTTAACTACCCAACTGCTCTCTTACCCACTTCACAAAAACCATGAGGTAGCAACATTTAAAACTCTCTGATGCCTTTCGCCCACAGCTTTCCTCTCCAACATCTATGAAAATGAATCACCGGAGAATCATGCACAACTTTGACCTGCATAAACAATACTTTACTCAAGTAAGGTATAACCCTTGTGAAATCATGCAACACACCAACAAGCAGATCGGTTTGTTTTCTCTAAATAAAAGCAACCCTAGAACTCAATGTGTAAGCGGTTTATAGATGTATCACTCACTTTCTCTGCATCAGAAAAATTATAGAAATGTAGTAGCCATCCAATTACAAGAAAATCTGAAAGCCAAATCCCCCCACCTCAAATATAAATCGTATTCAGACGTACCTGCCACATACACTGAAACCTTTCAACTTGTATACAACACCTTCCTCATCACGTGAATGTGCCTCCATGCTTGTCCAGAAATCTTCAACTCTGTTAACCACCTAATTCCAATTAACATCCTCTCAACTTGCTTAAAATTCACTGAAGGAGTAGTATTGGTCAGGCTAACTTATCTATCTGATCTATAACTGTATATCAATACAAATAAATCCCTATCCTGTCTTTTGTCAGGAGCCTGCAGAATCCCTAAAGACTTTGGGCCTAATTACAAGTCTGGCAGTCTCATGACTGCCAGAGTCAGGGTGGCATTTGGACTACTACATCCTGGCTGTCCCACCGCCACATTATGAGCCTGGCGATTGGACTGCCAGGGGATTGCCATCACCACCAGGAAGGTAGTTCCCTACTGGGTGATGGCGGTCAGAGTTGTATTCAGCCATGGTGGTGCTTAAAGTAGCACCGCCATGCTGATCACGACTCCACTTTCTGCCAGCCGTTCATGGCGGAGACCCTACCATGAAAAGGCTGGCAGAAAGCCAGTGCTTGGGGCCACAGTCAGGCCCCTGCACTGCCCAAGACTATGTTGTGGGCAGTGCAGGTGCCAGCCTCTGCCCAGCACCCTTAAAATGCACACTGTCTGCTACAGCAGACAGTGAGTATTCTGAGGGTGCTGGGAGCACCCTCTGTGCGACGGCATTGGCCTTGACTCCATGAGGATCCGAGGGCAATGCCACTGCATGGTTGCCACTCGGCTGGCCCAGTGGAAACATCATAATGAAGCTGGTGGGAGACAGCTAGCTCAGCAGTAGTCTCCTCTTCAGGGCTCATATTGAGGCCCTTTATCCTTTCCCCATTTATTTCAAACAGCCAAGGATACCAATTGACTACTCCTCTCTAAACATGGGATCAAGAAACACCAGTATGCTAATGGTAATCCACTGTACCTCAAGTGTTACAAGGACCAATGATACATGCCTTGTCAGAAACTAACTAACCATCATCCTATTGTAGATTTGAAGGTCCTGTCTGAAGAAAAAACATTCTAAGACCAAATTCATCCTCTCCACCACTGTCACCAGACAGAGCCAAGTCTAAAACGGGGTCAGTAGCATGCATCTGGATCAATTCTCCCCTCAACTCAGACGAAAAGCAAAATCCTTCAGTTTTATTACTGACTTCTTTTTTTAATCCTCATGTTCAAGGGCAAAATACAAAAAACAGTCCCACATCTTGTAGATTCTTTTTTTTGAAAGCAGGTTTCAGAATTACTCTGTAAATGTTGGTCCTATTCCTTCTGGATGGAAACAACACCTTTCACACTGGAGCTCAGGTATGACTCTAGTGCTAATGAAGTGCATCTTTCATAATGATGCATGCCTCATCAAGGATGAAAAACATTCAACCACATAGCACTCACACTTAAATGCCTCCCATGGTTGCTGCTTTGAACCTGAACAGCTTAAAGTCCTGCTACATCACATACAAAGCAGTAATGAATGGTGCCCCCCCAGAAACCTGCTAGGAAAGGTTAAACATCTTTGAGGTGTATCACATGACAAGAAACCAAGACTGGTGATAGAGAATAGCAAAAAATAAAAACACTGCAGTCTGGAAGTGTCTTTACACGCCATCTGATCAGTCATTAACCCTCATTTCTATCAGCCTCATTCTTAGTACATTAAACATCACCTTTCACTTAACCAACTACTTACCTTATTATCCCATCATTTTATTACCCTTTCCTGTCTGACTGTTAAGTTCCCTGATGCTTTTAGCTAGATTCCTACAATATCAATAGCTACCCTTACATGCATACATAGATACATACATACCAATTTTAGGCCTGGGTAAAGAAGGCTTTAGCTTTTGCTGAAAAAAGAATGCAAGTCCAAATTAGAGGACTGCAAAGGGGCAAATAATAGTGTATGAGAAGCAAAGAAGCAATTAAAGGGGGAGTTGAATAGTGCAGAGAACAAGGTAAGGACAATGAAAACAAAATTATTTGCTGTCAAATGAACAATGTTAAATCAGGAGTATAAATGGCATAAATGAAAAGTGATGGCAGGTCCCAAGATGAGGATGCAGGTTTTCAAACATTACTTTATGTGTGCATGCACCATTTTATAATTTAAAAAACACAGACCTGCATTGTAGACACCTGTCTAATCAGTGACTCATACTTGCAGTCAATTATATCTTCTAATTATAATTATATGCAGAGTTACCTAAACAAATATAGATTTTATCTCTCTAAACCACTGAGAAAAAAATCAACTTACTTCATAATTTACTTTTTTTCAGTGTTTTTAAATTCATTTTATGGATACTATCTATATGCTGCAACAGAAAAATAAAATAATGAAGCAGAACTGTACAGAAAAGTTTAGCGCAATCGGTAAGTGTGGCAGGTGATAGGGAAATTGAGCAGATAGGCAAGAAAGTTAACAGAAACCAGGCACTCCCATGAAGTGCTGAAACATAATAAAAAAAGGAATAAACTCAAGTCAGCAGTGGAAAGATACCAGTCACAAAGGCAGAAAATATTGTAAAGAAGAAATGCTGCATGGGTGGGACAATCAAAGAATAAAGGGAAAAGTCATTGAACAAGGAGCAAGAAAGCTAAGCAAGCCATCTAATCATTAGTAAGGGAATGACCAAAAGCTCACTCTAGGTGTATTGTATCTCATACAACTGGTCTTCGCCAACTGACAGCTTAAACTGCACACCCAGATTCCTATGGTTACTTTTTTCTTAGTGAATTAGGGACTTGCACATTGTAAGCTACAACCAGAGAGCTTTTCAGATGCTACTTGAATTTGGTGCCATTGTCTGTTTATTCTAGATTGTCCGGTAATGGGATTGTCATCAGTGTTGACTGTTGTAGATCTTGTGCCCATTTCTCAAGTTCCTTCCTTGAAATGCCTAGAAAAACCAGGGTTGTTTTATGTTTTAGGCACATCCTAATACAATCTTATTCAAAAGAAAAAACATACTTTTTGATGCTGTATTTAACTAGTGAGCATATAGGCATTCTTCACTACATGTTCTGTATAAATTATGGTTACTCGACTGACTTTTGCATTTTTTCAATACACCATTATCCATTCTGATCCAGTTGCCCCCTGATATCTATCCTTTTTTCTAATGTTTTTTTTAATTTTATTGTCAGAAAGACAGTGGTCAGTAGGTTGAAATTGTCATAAGGAGACTTCACACACATATTTACATCTAACATATATGTTATACTTATACTTTATATGAAATCTCACCTAATTTGTCAGTTTACGCCTATTTGGCCACATTCAAAGAAAGTGAAATCAATGATCGTAGAGTGTTTCTATCCCTTTTTCTTTAACATAGACTGAAACATTAGACTAGAACACTTAACAAACATGCAGTTTTGGAGCAAGAATACCATAAAAATGTTTGTAAAAATTGTCCACATGTCTATGAATAATATGCAGTGTTTGTTATTTCAGGAATGAGTGGGATATTTAACTAAACTTGCTAATAGTTAATATACTATATGTAATTGTTACATATTGTGCTCAAGGTGTGAGGGAAGTCTGATAATGTTAGAGTATGAGTGAAACTTGATAGAAAGAAAATTAGAAATAGGCCTGTGTGGTTTGTCTGTTGGTGGAATTCCCATAAAAATTTGACTGAAAGGAAAAAACTAAGGTGTAAAAAAAAAAGCTCACATCTGCTGCCCAACCTACTTACACAAACACTATCACAGGAGCCTCCAACAAAAGCAAAACCATTTTCAAAGCTTTGAAACATTAAGTCAAACCCATATCAGAATCACCATGCAACACCACCGTTGTCAAAAGTTAAGGAGAAAAGTTGAATTCGTTCAGAGCCCATTGACCACTTTAACTACCCAACTGCTCTCTTACCCACTTCACAAAAACCATGAGGTAGCAACATTTAAAACTCTCTGATGCCTTTCGCCCACAGCTTTCCTCTCCAACATCTATGAAAATGAATCACCGGAGAATCATGCACAACTTTGATCTGCATAAACAATACTTTACTCAAGTAAGGTATAACCCTTGTGAAATCATGCAACACACCAACAAGCAGATCGGTTTGTTTTCTCTAAATAAAAGCAACCCTAGAACTCAATGTGTAAGCGGTTTATAGATGTATCACTCACTTTCTCTGCATCAGAAAAATTATAGAAATGTAGTAGCCATCCAATTACAAGAAAATCTGAAAGCCAAATCCCCCCACCTCAAATATAAATCGTATTCAGACGTACCTGCCACGTACACTGAAACCTTTCAACTTGTATACAACACCTTCCTCATCACGTGAATGTGCCTCCATGCTTGTCCAGAAATCTTCAACTCTGTTAACCACCTAATTCCAATTAACATCCTCTCAACTTGCTTAAAATTCACTGAAGGAGTAGTATTGGTCAGGCTCACTTATCTATCTGATCAATAACTGTATATCAATACAAATAAATCCCTATACTGTCTTTTGTCAGGAGCCTGCAGAATCCCTAAAGACTTTGGGCCTAATTACAAGTCTGGCAGTCTCATGACTGCCAGAGTCAGGGTGGCATTTGGACTACTACATCCTGGCTGTCCGACCGCCACATTATGAGCCTGGTGATTGGACTGCCAGGGGATTGCCATCACCACCAGGAAGGTAGTTCCCTACTGGGTGATGGCGGTCAGAGTTGTATTCAGCCATGGTGGTGCTTAAAGTAGCACCGCCATGCTGATCACGACTCCACTTTCTGCCAGCCGTTCATGGCGGAGACCCTACCATGAAAAGGCTGGCAGAAAGCCAGTGCTTGGGGCCACAGTCAGGCCCCTGCACTGCCCAAGACTATGTCGTGGGCAGTGCAGGTGCCAGCCTCTGCCCAGTACCCTTAAAATGCACACTGTCTGCTACAGCAGACAGTGAGTATTCTGAGGGTGCTGGGAGCACCCTCTGTGCGACAGCATTGGCCTTGACTCCATGAGGATCCGAGGGCAATGCCACTGCATGGTTGCCACTCGGCTGGCCCAGTGGAAACATCATAATGAAGCTGGTGGGAGACAGCTAGCTCCGCAGTAGTCTCCTCTTCAGGGCTCATATTGAGGCCCTTTATCCTTTCCCCATTTATTTCAAACAGCCAAGGATACCAATTGACTACTCCTCTCTAAACATGGGATCAAGAAACACCAGTATGCTAATGGTAATCCACTGTACCTCAAGTGTTACCAGGATCAATGATACATGCCTTGTCAGAAACTAACTATCCATCATCCTATTGTAGATTTGAAGGTCCTGTCTGAAGAAAAAACATTCTAAGACCAAATTCATCCTCTCCACCACTGTCACCAGACAGAGCCAAGTCTAAAACGGGGTCAGTAGCATGCATCTGGATCAATTCTCCCCTCAACTCAGACGAAAAGCAAAGTCCTTCAGTTTTATTACTGACTTCTTTTTTTAATCCTCATGTTCAAGGGCAAAATAAAAAAAACAGTCCCACATCTTGTAGATTCTTTTTTTTGAAAGCAGGTTTCAGAATTACTCTGTAAATGTTGGTCCTATTCCTTCTGGATGGAAACAACACCTTTCACACTGGAGCTCAGGTATGACTCTAGTGCTAATGAAGTGCATCTTTCATAATGATGCATGCCTCATCAAGGATGAAAAACATTCAACCACATAGCACTCACACTTAAATGCCTCCCATGGTTGCTGCTTTGAACCTGAACAGCTTAAAGTCCTGCTACATCACATACAAAGCAGTAATGAATGGTGCCCCCCAGAAACCTGCTAGGAAAGGTTAAACATCTTTGAGGTGTATCACATGACAAGAAACCAAGACTGGTGATAGAGAATAGCAAAAAATAAAAACACTGCAGTCTGGAAGTGTCTTTACACGCCATCTGATCAGTCATTAACCCTCATTTCTATCAGCCTTATTCTTAGTACATTAAACATCACCTTTCACTTATCCAACTACTTACATTATTATCCCATCATTTTATTACCCTTTCCTGTCTGACTGTTAAGTTCCCTGATGCTTTTAGCTAGATTCCTACAATATCAATAGCTACCCTTACATGCATACATAGATACATACATACCAATTTTAGGCCTGGGTAAAGAAGGCTTTAGCTTTTGCTGAAAAAAGAATGCAAGTCCAAATTAGAGGACTGCAAAGGGGCAAAGAATAGTGTATGAGAAGCAAAGAAGCAATGAAAGGGGGAGTTGAATAGTGCAGAGAACAAGGTAAGGACAATGAAAACTAAATTATTTGCTGTCAAATGAACAATGTTAAATCAGGAGTTAGAGTCCGATGAGTCTACTGTTATGGGGAACCCCTAAGATTCATGCAAAAGACACAAATATCAATGATTTTATAATACAACGGCTCTTTAAATAACTATCTTCTAGCCTCGAGGAGACCTGAAAGTCAGCATGTGTCATAGCAAGTTTTCATAAAAAGAAGTAATGTGATCCCTTGTAAAGTGATTGACTATAGTTATGCAATTCTGTGATTGCGTTGTTTTCAGCGTAATTATGGACTTACCACCTGGAGGAGATCGCAAGGCTTTGTTGGGGTGGGTGGCACGGGGCGGGAGAGTGTATGAGGGGAGCGGGGGCAAATGAATAAAAAAAATCACTTACCTGCTCTGCTCCCACGCCACTCCTCTTCCATTGCTGCAGGCAGGCACAGGCTCCCAGCCTGCCCTGTGGCAAATCCTGATGCTGCTCAGAGCAGTGTCGGGATTGGCTGGGAGCTCCCCACCAGGGCGCTCCCAGTCAGGCTGGGAACCTGTGCATGCTCTCTAAGTTACCGGGGCTGGAGAGAGTCTCCTGCACATGTATGTTTGGCTGGCCCAGTGAGGGAAGTGCACAGTGCACTCCCCTCATCTCGTCATCCCCAATGCCCCACCCCTCTAACAAACAAAAAAAATAATAAACATGGTTTATTATCTTTTCATTTGTTAAAGGTGATTTGCAGCGGCTGCTGCTGGTGGGGAGGCAACGCTCCTCCGCCCTTACGGATGAGCCACGTCTGCTTGTCACACAGCCCACCATCTGCTGCATAATTTGCAGATTTCAACCATAATTTATTTTTGTTTTAACGGTTCAAACGTTACTTATAAATATGCTACAAGTGGTGTGCCGAGTGTTAGACCATTTGCAAAGGCTAGCTAGTCGCCTTTCAGTTGCTGATTTTACAGGGAGGCAGTACACTGGCATTAATGAGGGGAAACCTTTATCCAGACAATACTAATGTGTGTTGAAAGGGACAAAACCAGAAATGAATACTGCTTCAAAATGTCACATAATTTTTTGCTGCATAATTTAGTCAAAACTGGCACTTAACCCTCCATTGACGGATTATTCCAGTGTTGCAGCTCATAAATCAGCTTTCATTGGCCAGATCCACCAAACAGGGCTGAAAGCGAGGACATTCACAGTAAAAAAAACAATAGTTTTGCGTCACCACAAAAACCTGCACAGCCTGTTAGAAACCAACCCAGTAAGACTACAAGTGGCGTCAACATGCGTGAGAGGTAGTGGGCATTCTTCCTAATGGATTTCTTTCATGGATCTGGAGTGCGCTTATTGTAGCTACAGCTGTAACACAGAGAAGGGCATTTACCATAAATTAAGAGTTTTGGCCCCATTTCCACCAGGCTGGTTCCAGATCTTAGGCAGGGATAGTCCCAGAGTTCACATTACAAGCATGTGTAGCAGGTGTTGTTTTTTAACATAATGTAAGAATTGGGCTGGACATACATATCTTACCTACTTCATTTGTGGACATCATTGTCTTGAATCTATTTTTAAAAAGTACTCTTTTGTACATTTGAATAGTTTTGTCACTAGACCTTAAAAAAAAGGGATTAGCAGTATTGAGAATTACTGGGTACGGAACACAGGCCCTTCTGCTGCCGAGGTAATACAATATGGGAAAGGACTTACCAGTGTCAATAAATGGACTGTGACTCATCACCTGTCATAGGACGTTTTCAGAGCAGAGCCAGAAAGGTAGAGAGAGTTGTGGGACAGAGGGAGAGTGGAGGTAGAGGAGAGGTGGGAGTAGAAGAGTAAGGTGCTGGAGAGAGTCTTGATGGAAAGTGGCCAAGGTAGAGAGTGGAGGGGGTGGTGAATGAGGATGGTGGCGGGTTTTGGTAGCGAACAGTTGATAACCTACTGGAACATGTGGTGGCAACTGTCATTATATGAATTACTAAATGAACACACAATCGAGCAACTGAATCACCTCAACATGCATCTGAACTGGATCCTTGAGACAAACTATTTCCTGTGAATCTGGAAGTACTTTGTTTACTAGTTTCACTCTAGACAAAACAGTCAATTACCTTTTAGTCCCTTAAGACTGGGGGTGCCACAGGGCTCCTCCCTCAGCCTCACTCTTTTTAAACTATATGTGTTACCATTAGCTGAAATTGTGCATTCATTTGGACTGTTCTTAGTCTCCTATGCTGATGTCACTCAACTGGTGATGTCCATCTCACCTGATTCCCACTCCTGTCATCATCATCTGGAGGCTTGTTTACAAGCAGTGTCTAGTTGGATGGCTATCAGCAAGCTTAAGCAGAAAGAGGATAAGACTTAGGTTATGATCTTAGGTAATCTCCTCAGTAAACAGATTCCAGCTACTCTTTCAACCTGTCTAAAAGGCTTCTGGAGCCCTAAGTCGATGGTAAAGGCCTCCAAATATGGCTGGATTGTAATCTCACTATGGAGCACCAAGTCAATAGGCTAGCTGCCTACTGTTTTGGACTACTCAGACTTTTGAGAAAGGTCCTTTTTATTCTACCTTTCTCAGCAAGGAGACTTATTATCTAAGCCCTTATTCTTTCACGACTTGACTATGGCAACGCCTTGTATCTTGGTTCGCCAGGATATGTTTCCAACAGGCTACAGCTGGTGAATAGCGCTTCTGCCATACTGGTAATGGATCTGCCAAGACAGCTCTCTGTGAAGAAAGCCCTTAAGGCCCTACATTGTCTGCCGGTTCAACAACGCATTCATTGTAAAGCCCTATGTATCCTGCACAGACCTTTTCATAGAAGAGTTACCCTTCCTACTCACCCCCTTTGCTTCTCCTTATATCCCAAATAGACTGCGTAGATCTTCCTCTGCTCAGTTGCTCTAGATTCCTATGGCGAAGAAGGTTCATTGGGGAGGCCGGTCCTTTCGTTATTTAGCCCCCAGATTTTGGAACACTCTCCCTCTTGATACACAGCAACTTCCTAGTGAGTTCTCTTTTCACGAGGCCTCTAAGACCTGGCTATTCAACACTTTCGGCCCCATTACGAGTTTGGTGGACGGTGGAAACCATCTGCCAAACTCAGCTTGGAAGACTGCCAGTTCGGTCTTCCGTCCACTGACCCTATTATGAGTTTCCTGCTGGGCCAGTGGGCAGAAACACAGTTTCTTCCTGGTGGTCCAGAAGGAAAATACCCACAACATTAACACCGGCTCGATTATAAGCCGGCGGCAATGTTGCGGTGCGTCTGGTGAGACAGCACCTGACGTGCTTTTCACTGCCTGTAGCACAGGCAGTGAAAAGTGTGACAGGCTGCTCATGGGGGCCCCTGCACTGCCTATGCCAAGTCATGGGCAGTACAGGGGCCCTCGTCTCTGCCACCCTTTGCATGGTGGTGGAACTGCATGCAAAAGCTGACAGACATGGGAGTCATACTGTCAATACTACCTAAAAATTGCATTTATTATGTGCAGCTCCTCATCTATTTGTTTAAAAGATTCTTGTTTATTAGAGGCTTTTCCTCTGCATGCTAAATGTGAAAGGAAACTAAAAGCCAACAATTAACTGGTGGTGAGTGTTGGACTTTTGCTTATGCAGGGTAATCCCCAGTCTTTTTGCCTCCTGCCTCCTATTTTTTCTGACCTGTTACTGTTGGCTTTTGAACTCTGAGCACTTTACCACTGCTAACCAGTGCTAAAGTGCATATGCTCTCTGTGTAAAATTGTATGTGATTGGTTTATCCATGATTGGCATATTTGTTTTACTGTTAAGTCCCTAGTAAAGTGCACTAGAGGTGCCCAGGGCCTGTAAATCAAATGTTACTAGTGGGCCTGCAGCACTGGTTGTGCCACCCACACAAGTAACGCTGTAATCATGTCTCAGACCTGCTACTGCAGTGTCTGTGTGTGTATTTTTACACTGTAAATTCGAATTGGCAAGTGTACCCATTTGCTAGGCCTAAACCTTCCCTTTTCTTACATGTAAGGCACCCCTAAGGTAGGCCCTAGGTAGCCCCAAGGGCAGGGTGCAGTGTATGGATAAGGTAGGACATATAGTAATGTGGTTTATATGTCCTGACAGTGAATTACTGCCAACTTCGTTTTTCACTGTTGCAAGGCCTGTCTCTCTCATAGGATATTATGGGGGCTACCTTTAAATATGATTAAAGTGTAGATTCCCCTAGAGAGTAGATGGACATGTGGAGTTTGGGGTCCCTGAACTCACAATTTAAAAATACATATTTTAGTAAAGTTGATTTTGAGATTGTGCGTTTGAAAATGCCACTTTTAGAAAGTGAGCATTTCCTTGCTTAAACCATTCTGTGACTCTGCCTTGTTTGTGGATTCCCTGTCTGGGTCAGTTTGACAGTTGGGATGTTTTTCACCTCACACTGGACAGTGACACAAAGGGAGCTGGGGTGTAGCCTGCATTTCCTAATTAGCCATCTCTGCTAGGAGGGAGGGGTGGAGTGGTCACTCTCATCTGAAAGGACTGTGCCTGCCTCTGACAATGCAGACTCCAACCCCCTGGTGTGTGTCTGAGGCCTTGGGCAAGGCAGGATTTCACAAGTAGGTGTGAGTCCCCTTTGAAGAAAGGTGACTTCAAAGACTAAAATGGGTATAGAAGGGCACCCAAATCTACAGACTTTAGAAACACTTCTGGAACCAAGAGGAACCTCTGCCTGGAGAAGAGCTGATAGCTGAGGAAGAAGTGCTGTCCTGCCTGTGACTGTGCTTTGTGGAGCTTTCCTGCAGTGCTGCTTCTGCCAGAGTAAGAGGGCAAAGACTGGACTTTGTGTGCCTTCCATCTTGTGAAGAAATCTCCAAGGGCTTGAGTTAGAGCTTGCCTCCTGTTGTTTGAAGTCTCAGGGACAGCAAAGACTTCTCTCTGCCAGCACCTGGAGTCTCTGGAGAGACTCCTGCTCTGACAAGTGGTGCCCTATCCAGTTCCTTGGCCCTTGAAAGGAAAGCTGGTGGAAATCCAAGGAAATCGACTTCGGACGACTCCGGACCGACGCCGCTGCTGAATCCGGTAACACCGCCTGCACCCGACGCCGTGACCTTCGCTGGAACGCGACGCTCTTCACAGGCCCGACGCCGCAGCAGCCCCGCTGAAGCCCGCGACTCCGTGGAAGTCGCCGCACCACGTCGTGACCGACACCGCTCAAAGTGCACAGATTCAACGTTTCGCACAGACGCCGCAATCCCCGACTTCGCGCATCGGCTTGTTTTCACTCTTCACCAAAGGTACTGTACTTGGGGTCTACACGACTCCGTGTCCGGCGCCGCTGGTGTCGGCTTGTTGGGAATGACTCCGTCACGACGCCGTGTTAACATCTCATCGAAGCATTTTTGTTTCTAAGCGCTATTTTTGAGTTTAATCTTTAAAAATTCATAACTTGACTTGTGTATGTCGGATTTTGGTCATTTTGGTCTTGTTTTGTTTAGATAAATATTTCCTATTTTTCTAAACCGGTGTTGTGTCATTTTGTAGTGTTTTCATTAAGTTACTGTGTGTGTTGATACAAATACTTTACACCTAGCACTCTGAGGTTAGGCCTACTGCTCTGCCAAGCTACCAAGGGGGTAAGCAGGGGTTAGCTGAGGGTGATTCTCTTTTACCCTGACTAGAGTGAGGGTCCTTGCTTGAACAGGGGGTAACCTGACTGTCAACCAAAGACCCCATTTCTAACAGTGAGGAACTGCAGTGGGTGATAACTGCTCATGTGGATTGCCAACCATGAGGACAAAATATTAGACTTTGATCTCACGGCTCAGAACACTGGATCTTGTGTCATTTGGTTGAGCAATGCTTGCCTGATTTGCTGGACAGAATATTTCAATGCACAGTTGTAATCCAGACTGACAATGTTTGGCAGTTAGCACAACAAAATGTAAACTTGCACAGTACTCCTATGATCTCATCCAAACTGTGAAAGACATTTCATTCAAGCAATAGCTGAAGGGAACGCTGACCCATAGCAGTGGAAGACTGAAAGGGGCTGACCCAAAACAACTCTCTATGTATTGTTTGTGTTGAGACATGGGCTCTAGCTGACCTGAAAAAGATAATATGACCCTGATTACAAGACAGGTGGAGCAGAAATAATATATAGAATTCTGCTGTGCCTTATTTTAAGAAGTAGGTTTCACCACACCCAATTTTTCTGGATGCATGACAAACCTACCTGATTTTCAGGCTGGTAATTGTAGCTGAATATATCTCATGATACATTAGCTGCAGCAGCAACCACGCTTCACTCAGTTTTTTTTCTGATGTGGCCAGGGTACAGTGCGCCTCAACCCAGAAATCACCTTCTCTTTCCCTCTCATACTGCCCCATCCCATCTCTCACCACCATCCCACCTAGAAGTCCACGCTTATCATTTATTACCTCCTCAGAGCAGGCAATAAACATATGTGCCAAATCCCTGGAATTGGGAATTCTGTGTTATTCAGTGACTCTGCAAATCGGTCCTACATGGTAATTTCCCATTCCAGGGATGTTAACTCATAAATGGATGATATTGGTGGATTCACCGCATGGTAAATGCACTGTTACCCCAGTACTATCAAACTGATCACCGTAACCTACTTAGAGCAAGGTTGTTCTATGAGTCATGATGATGAGCTTGCACAAAATAATGCTAAGTGGAATTTTGATCAAGTGCGGGCCATCAGTTTGTGGTCATGGGAGTAGGAATTGACAAGTCTGTTATAACCAGTGCCACTTAGATCCACAGTGAAACTTAAGTGCAGTGTGCAACAGCTGAAATATGTAGATAAATACGTAGATTTCCCAATAATAAATATGGTTGTATTCCTGAATATCGGCTACTGAAATATTGACCTTCCAAAATATCAAGGTCAAATTATTGACTAAAAATATTGTGATCCTTATACTTAGAGTTAAAGTGACAAAAATATTGATACTAAAAATCCTTCAAAAAAATCTAAAGTTAAAAATATCTAATAGAAAAATATAGGTACTGATAATATTGAGTTTTAAAATCAACAATAGCATGAGCAAAAATATTGGGAACCAAAATATAGTGTACATAGTTTTTATACTATAATTTAAAAATCTTAAATATTTTTTAACAAAATTAATTTTCAGTTTTAAAGTGCTGCATTACTGGGGATAAATTTGCGATTCCCATTCCAAACTAAGCAACCAGTTTAAATCATTGGCCTCTTGATGGTCTGTTTTATTATTTCCATTCCAGACTAAGCAGCATTGTGGAAAGTGTTGGATTCTGGTGCATTTACTATTCCCACTCTAAAGTAAGTAACACTAGGGAAGGTATTGGACTCAGGGGGAGGTCAACTTTACTAATCCCATTCCAAAGTAAGCAACATTGGGACACTGGGGAAAGCCTTGGACTCGCTTGGAGGGAGGCAGGTTTAGTATTCCATTGCAAACTGATGCCCTCATTACGATGCTGGAGCTCTTGAGACACCCAGTCCCACAGTGACTGTCGGGCAGCTGCACTCTAGGCAGTCCGACCGCCACATTATGACCCTGGCGGTCGGACCACCAGGGGACCACCTTCACCGCTGGGAACAAGGTTGCCGAAGGGCTGAGGGTGGGCGGAGTAGTGGTCAGCCATAGCCATGCTGAACTCAGCGCTCAGTGATGATCACGACCCCTGTTTCTCCCAGCCTTTCCATGGCACAGACACCACTATGGAAAGGCTAGTAGAAACACAGTGCAGGGGGCCACAGGGGGCCCAAGGCCATGCTCCTGTCATGGGCAGGGCAGGGACCCCCACCCAGCACCTTTGGATTGTGCACTGTCTGCTTAGCAGACAGTGTGCATTCCGACGGGGCTGGTGTGCTATGATACTGGCATCTGCTCTTTTACCATAGCACTGTTCCCGCTGGCCTGACTGGCGGGAATGTCATAATATAATGGGAACGGTGGGAACATTGTAATACCACCGGGGTAGAGGCAGCCAGTATGGCAGCTGCCTCCTCCCCGTGGCTTTGGCGGTCTGATTATTCCGACTGCCAAAGTTGTAATGAGGCCCTAAGTGATAGCGAGGTAGGGGATGAGCTCTAGGTTGGGGGGGTGTTAAATTTACTATCCCCACTCTAAAATAGGTCAGATTTACTATTCTGAATAATCTGGAGGGAGGTGGGGAGGAAAGGAGGGAGGAAGATTCCAAAACAAAAATAAATAAACAACATTGCAGAAACTATTTGTACATAGGGAGACATTACAAACTAGTAAGGGTGGGCACTTCGCTGGCAGAGTTAACAGAGTTTTTTGGCACTTCGCGCTCCATTTGGAGCACAGATTTTGGCCCAAAACTCTGTTAGCCCTCACTGGAGTGTTTGCGCACTAGTTTGCAGCACAGTTATGAGCCACACAACACAAGCGCAGATAGTCTGCGATTGTTCTGTATGGCCCATAACTGAGCTGCACTTTATTCTGCTGGTCTGTGTGGAGTGGCTACAAGCTGCTCCTCAGGAGCTGCACCGGCTCCAGCTCTAGATCCAGTCCTTCCTCCTTTCACTGTCATCTGCAGAATGGAAGCAGGGGGCAGAGGTAGGCAGAGAGCCAGGCAGCTGGCAACGGGGACTCTCCTGGATGCTGGACCCAGGTTAGACTCTCATTTTGCTTTCTATCCTATATGCACATGGGGGCCGGCACTGGGCATAGAGAGTATTTGCATATAAGGAGGGTCTGTACTTGGTCAAATGGAAACGTGCAGTCACAGCTCCACTTGAAAAGAACCTGTCTCCCCAGAGTCCCTGGGAAAGGAAGTGATATTATGGGGTGCAGTGGTGAGGCCAGCAGGGAGAGCTGGAGACTGGGTGAGCATCAGCTGTGGAGGGGTCGTCTGGCAGCCCCACCAGATAGAGATGTGTGTGGCATGAAAGAGTGCCTTAGAGCCCAGCGGCAAACCAGGTTAGGCACTTTTGTGAAAATACCAAGCTGCTGATGGTGAGCTGGTTTGCTGCTGCTAGGGCTGGGCCCTAAAGAAAGGGCCGTCTGAGGCTGTGTGTAAGTGCAGAGGAAGTGACTGCAAGGCTGCAAGGCTGGTACAAGACAGGGGGTGTGCTTAGCCCTCCATAGCAAGTTTGTGAAGGAGGGCACTTGGTGAAGGGAATTATGCAGGTGTGGAAAGCAGCAGGCTCCAGGCTGGTGGGGCTGTGTCAGCCCAAGTGGCCTGATACAGCAGCCTTCACTGCCTATGGCATACCACACTGGCCTGAATGCACCCAATCCTTGAAGTGCTAAGGAGGGTCAGTCCGCCCGACCCTGCTTAGCGATTCCAAGATTGGACAGATTAAGGCCAGGGTGGTAGGGCAGGTAGCACCTCACCACAGGTGATTCCACAGTGTTTTTAACCAACTCTGCGGAATTCCATGGAATAGAGCTCTGCCCACCCCTACAAACTAGTGAACATTAAAGAAAAACATGAACAAAAGTATTTAAGTAAATACAAAATAAATAATAATAACAATCTCAGTAAGTTATTACTTAATAAAGTCAGAAAGATAAGAGAAAAAACTTTTAAAAATAATATAGTTATAAATAATTAAATAACATATCTAACATATATTACCACAATATTTTCAGTCTCAAAATATTATTTTAAATGTACATGTAATTAAAATAAAAAAATAGAAAATGAAAAATCAAGTCTAATAATTGTTTCTTAAATGCATTCTAATTTAAAAAAATATATAACTATATTTCAACATTCTTAACAAAAGCAATACAAATACACAAATATTAGCAAGAAAATATTGAGATACAGATCTTAAAACACTACTCGTCCAAAACCTATATAAAACCCAACAAGACTAAACATAAACAATGTAAAAGTACATTTTTAATTAGTAATTTAAAAATGGAAAAAATAATGTTATTAACTTAAACAAATAAAAAACATTATTTAAAAACAACCCCTTAAAAGTCTTAGCGAACAAAATATTCTAAAAACCTATGTAACATTAAACTAAAAAAATAAAATTTAATTTAAAACATTAACCATCCAAAACCCGTATTAAACCCAACACCACATCTTCAACAAAGCAAGCTCAGTCATCGCACCCCAACTTCGCAAGATCATCAACAGCTCCTTCGAGAGCGCCACCTTCCCGGAGAGCTGGAAATACGCTGAGATCAACGCCCTTCTCAAAAAACCCAAGGTGGACCCAAAGGACCTCAAGAACTTCCGGCCCATCTCCCTGCTCCCCTTCCAGACAAAAGTCATTGGGAAAATTGTCAACAAACAACTTACCCGCTTCCTTGAGGAAAACAGCACTCTGGACTCAATCGGGATTCTGCAGCAACCACAGCACCGAAACTTCCCACATTACCGCCACCAACGACATCAGGACCCTACTGGACAACGGCAAAACCGCAGCCCTCATACTCCTGGACCTCTAGGCCACCTTTGACACCATCTGCCACCACACCCTACGCACACGCCTCAACGACTCAGGGATCCGCAACAGAGCCCTGGACTGGATCACATCCCTCCTCACAAGCAGAACCCAGAGAGTCCGCCTCCCTCCATTCCGAAGCCACCAAGATCATCTGCGGTGTATCCCGGGGTCGTCCCTCAGCCTGATCCTCTTTAACGTTTACATGGCTCAGCTCACAAACATCATCTGATTACACAACCTCAACATCGTCTCACACGCCGATGACACCCAGCTGATCCTCTCCCTCACCTAGGAGCCCGACACCACCAAAACAAACCTCCACGAAGGAATGAAGGCCATCGCTGAATGGATGAAGAACAGCTGCCTGAAACTGAATTCTGATAAAACTGAGGTCTTCATCCTAGGCTCCACCCCTCCACCTGGGACGACTCCTGGTGGCCTGCCGCAATGGGAACTGCACCGACACCCACCGACCACGCATTCAACCGGGGTTCATCCTGGACTCATCGCTATCAATGACCCAGCAAGTTAACACCATCTCTTCCTCCTGCTTCAACACCCGCTGCATGCTTCGGAAGATCTACAAATGGATCCCCACAAGAACCAGAAGGACGGTCACCCAAGCCCTCGTAAACAGCAGACAGGACTAAGGCAACGCCTTCTATGCAGGAGCCATGGCCAAGCTCCAGAAAAGACTGCAACACAAACAGAATGCCTCCCCATGCCTCATCCTGGACATCCCCTGCCACAGACACATCACAGCCTACCTGAGAGACCTGCACTGGCTCCCTGTCAACAAGAGAATCATGTTCAAGCTCCTCACCCACGCTCACAAAGCACTGCACGACACCGGACCAGAACACCGCAACAGATGGCTCTCCTTCTACACCCCGACCCAACAGCTTCTCGCCACTGACCTTGCCCTAGCTACCATTCCACGCATCCACAGAATGACCGCCGGTGGCAGATCGTTCTCCCACCTCACCGCCAAGACATGGGACACTCTTCCTATCCACCTGCAACAGACACAGGACCTGCTAACCTTCAGGAAACACCTCAAGACATGGCTGTTAGAGCAGTAACAGAACCCTCCCGACTCCGTACCTTGAGACCCTCACGGGTGAGTAGTAGGCTTTACAAATGCTATGATTGATTGATTGATTTACCATTCATTTTTGGGGTAAATGCATTAGGTTGGCTTAGAACCTTAGGGAGATCTGCAAGAAACAGGGACAACAGTGTTGATGCCAACACACAACCTTGTCTTAGACCATTTCTTATCCTTACTCGCTTTGAAAGAAATCCTTCACTATCCTGTTCAGCTTGGGCCCAATTGTCCCTGTGGAGTTCCGGCAAAATTAAAAGCACATCATCAGGGATCCCATATTCTTTTAACACATCCCACAACATTACTCAATCGACAAAGCTAAAATCAACAAAACAGCAATAATACACTCCGGCCAGCTCTATGGCTTTCTTTGCAGTGGTCAATTGTTGAGTGGTTCTCCTTAAAACCACCCTATTCCTGAGGTATAATAGCATTTACTACAGCCTACTCTTTTAATATCCTGTAAGGAAATGCCTCCTTGGCATGATTACCCCCTGACATTTTGCCGTTGCTGATGCCAAGTTATGATTTGAAAGTGTGCTGAGGCCTGCTAACCAGGCCCCAGCAACAGTGTTCTTTCCCTAACATGTACCTTTGTCTCCACAATTGGCACACCCTGGCATCCAGGTAAGTCCCTTGTAACTGGTACCTCTGGTACCAAGGGCCCTGATGCCAGGGAAGGCCTCTAAGGGCTGCAGCATGTCTTATCCCACCCTGGGAACCCCTCACTCAGCACAGACACACTGCTTGCCAGCTTGTGCGTGCTGGTGGGGAGAAAATGACTAAGTCGACATGGCACTCCCCTCAGAGTGCCATGCCAACTTCACACTGCCTATGGCCTAGATAAGTCACCCCTCTAGCAGGCCTTACAGCACTAAGGCAGGGTGCAGTATACCACAGGTGAGGGCATAGGTGCATGAGCACTATTCCCCTACAGTGTCTAAGCACAACCTTAGACATTCTAAGTGCAGGGTAGCCATAAAAGTATATGGTCTGGGAGTCTGTCAAACACAAACTCCACAGCACCATACTGGCTACACTGAAAACTGTGAAGTTTGGTATCAAACTTCTCAGCACAATAAATGCACACTGATGCCAGTGTACATTTTATTGTGAAATACACCCAGAGGGCATCTTTTTTTAGAGATGCCCTCTGAAAAAATACCCGACTTCCAGTGTGGGCTGACTAGTTTTACCAGCCTGCCACACACCAGACATGTTGCTGGCCACATGGGGAGAGTGCCTTTGTCACTCTGTGGCCAGGAACAAAGCTTGTACTGGGTGGAGGTGCTTCTCACCTCCCCCTGCAGGAACTGTAACACCTGGCGGTGAGCGTCAAAGGCTCACCCCCTTTGTTACAGCACCACAGGGCATCCCAGCTAGTGGAAATGCCCGCCCCTCCGGCCACAGCCCCCACTTTTGGGGGCAAGGCCGGAGGAGATAATGAGAAAAACAAGGAGGAGTCACTGGCCAGTTAGGACAACCCCTAAGGTGTCCTGAGCTGAGGTGACTCTGACTTTTAGAAATTCTCCATCTTGCAGATGGAGGATTCCCCCAATAGGATTAGGGATGTGACTCCCTCCCCACCGGGAGGAGGCACAAAGAGGGTGTAGCCACCCTAGGGTTAGTAGCCATTTGCTACTGTCCTCCCAGACCTAAACACACCCCTAAAACAAGTATTTAGGGGCCCCCAGAACCTAGGAAGATAGATTCCTGCAACCTGAAAACGAAGAAGGACTGCTGACTTGAAGCCCTGCAGAGAAGACGGAGACACCAACTGCTTTGGCCCCAGCCCTACCGGCCTGTCTCCACACTTCAAGAGAGACTGCAACAGCGACGCTTCCCTCAGGGTCCAGCGACCTCTGAAGCCTCAGAGGACTACCCTGCATCTCAAAGGACCAAGAAACTCCAGAGGACAGCATCCCTGTTCCACAAAGACTGCAACTTTGCAACAAAGAAGCAACTTTTAAAGACCACACGTTTCCCGCCGGAAGTGTGAGACTTTCCACTCTGCACCCAATGCCCCCGGCTCGACCTGCGGAAACTAACTCTACAGGGAGGACTCCCCGGCGACTGCGAGCCCGTAAGTAGCCAAAGTTGACCCCCCTGCGACGCCTGCAGAGGGAATCCAGAGGCTCCCCCTGACCGCGACTGCCTGCTTCAAAGAACCCGACACCTGGGAACCCCACTGCACCCGCAGCCCCCAGGACCTGAAGGATCCGAACTCCAGTGCAGGAACGACCCCCAGGCGGCCCTCTTCCTAGCCCAGGTGGTGGTTACCCCGAGGAGCCCCCCCACTTGCCTGCCTGCATCGCTGAAGAGACCCCTGGGTCTCCCATTGAATCCTATTGCAAACCCAACACCTGTTTGCACTCTGCACCCGGTCGCCCCTGTGCCGCTGAGAGTGTACTTTCTGTGTCTGCTTGTGTCCCCCCCGGTGCCCTACAAAACCCCCCTGGTCTGCCCTCCGAAGTCACGGGTACTTACTTGCTGGCAGACTGGAACCGGGGCACCCCTATTTCCATTGAAGCCCATGTGTTTTGGGCACCACTTTGACCTCTGCACCTGACCGGCCCTGAGCTGCTGGTGTGGTAACTTTGGGGTTGCCCTGAACCCCCAACGGTAGGCAACCTTGGACCCAACTTTGAACCTTGTAAGTGCTTTACTTAACTGTGAAACTATCAAATACTTACCTCCCCCAGGAATTGTTGATTTTTGCACTGTGTCCAATTTTAAAATAACTTATTGCCATTTTTGCCAAAACTGTACATGCTAATGTGATGATTCAAAGTTCCTAAGGTACCTGTGTGAAATACCTTTCATTTAAAGTATTGTTTGTAAATCTTCAACCTGTGGTTCTTAAAATAAACTAAGAAAAGATATTCTTCTATATAAAAACCTATTGGCCTGGAATAGTCTTTGAGTGTGTGTTCCTCATTTATTGCCTGTGTGTGTACAGCAAATGCTTAACACTACCCTCTGATAAGCCTACTGCTCGACCACACTACCACAAAATAGAGCATTAGAATTATCTCTTTTTGCCACTATCTTACCTCTAAGGGGAACCCTTGGACTCTGTGCATGCTATTTTCTACTTTGAAATAGTACATACAGAGCCAACTTCCTACATTGGTGGCAGCGGTGGGATACAAGACTTTGCATTTGCTGGACTACTCAGCCAATACCTGATCACATGACTAAATTCCAAAAATTGTCATTAGAAACTGATTTTTGAAATTTGAGCTATTTTTCTAAATGTTTAAAAGTCCTGCTAGGGCCTTGTGTTAGTCCCTGTTAGCATTTCTTTTAGAGTTTAAAAGTTTTGTAAAAGTTTGAATTAAGTTCTAGAGATAGTTTTAGATTCTTAGAAAGTATTCCAACTTTTAGAAACAAAATGTCTGCTGCAGAAGAGATAGTGATGGAACTCAACCTCACCCCTTACCTGCATCTTAGGATGTCAGAGCTAAGGTCTCTCTGCAAAATCAAAAAGATAGAAACTGGTTCAAACCCTACCAAAGTACAGCACCAGGAGCTTTTGGCAGAGTTTGCTAAAAACAACCCCTCTGATGATGGCCTCACAGAGGGGGACACTAGTGATGTGGAGGATTTCCCACCTCCAGTCCTAGATAGGGAGCCCAGGGTTTCTCCAACCCTGACTCCAGAAGTGATAGTCAGAGATGTTGCTTCTCTCACAGGAGAGTCCAACAGCTCTAGAAGCATTGAGAGCAGTCTCAATGAAGATAACCTCCTGCTAGCCAGGATGGCCAAAAGATTGGCTTTGGAGAGACAGCTCCTAGCCATATAAAGGGAAAGACAAGAGATGGGCTTAGCTCCCATCAATGGTGGCAGCAACTTCAATAGGGTCAGAGATACTCCTGACATGCTAAAAATCCCCAAAGGGATTGTAACTAAATATGAAGATGGTGATGACATCACCAAATGGTTCACAGCTTTTGAGAGGGCTTGTGCAACCAGAAAAGTAAACAGATCTCACTGGGGTGCTCTCCTTTGGGAAATGTTCACGGGAAAGTGTAGGGATAGACTCCTCACACTCTCTGAAAAAGATGCAGAATCCTATGACCTCATGAAGGCTACCCTGATTGAGGGCTTTGGATCCTCAACTGAGGAGTACAGGATTAGGTTCAGGGGGGCTCAAAAATCCTCAAGCCAGACCTGGGTTGATTTTGTTGACTTCTCAGTCAAACACTGGATGGTTGGATTAATGGCAGTGGTGTAAATGATTATGATGGGCTGTGCAATCTGTTTATGAAAGAACACCTTTTAAGTAATTGTTTCAATGATAAACTGCATCAGCATCTGGTAGACCTAGGACCAATTTCTCCCCAAGAATTGGGAAAGAAGGCGGACCATTGGGGCAAGACTAGGGTGACCAAGACTACCACAGGGGGTGACCAAAAGAAAGGGGTCACAAAGCCTCCCCAGGGGAAGAGTGTTGAGACATCCAAAAACAAAAATAGTAAAGAGTCTTCTTCAGGCCCCCAAAAACCTGCACAGGAGGGTGGGCCCAGAGCCTCTTCACAAAACAATTTTGGGTACAAGGGTAAAAACTTTGATCCCAAAAAGGCCTGGTGCCGTAGCTGTAATCAGCCTGGACACCAAACTGGAGACAAGGCCTGTCCCAAGAAAACAACCACTTCTAACTCCACTCCAGCTAACACTGGAATGGCTAGTCTCCAAGTGGGATCAACAGTGTGCCCAGAGCAAATCAGGGTTCACACTGAAGCTACATTAGTTTCTGAGGGTGGGGTGGACTTAGCCACACTGGCTGCCTGGCCCCCTAATATGCAAAAATACAGGCAGCAACTCTTAATTAATGGGACTAGTGTAGAAGGCCTGAGGAATACAGGTGCCAGTGTCACCATGGTGACAGAGAAACTGGTTTCCCCAGGACAATACCTGACTGGACAAACGTATCCAGTCACCAACGCTGACAATCAGACTAAAGTACATCCCATAGGTATGGTAACTTTAGAATGGGAAGGGGTCAATGGCCTGAAACAGGTGGTAGTCTCCTCAAATATCCCTGTAGACTGTTTGCTTGGGAATGACCTGGAGTCCTCAGCATGGGCTGAGGTAGAACTCAAAACCCATGCAGCCATGCTGGGTGTCCCTGAACTGGTGTGTGTCAAGACAAGGGCACAGTGCAAGGCTCAGGGTGAAAAAGTGGTGTTGGAGCCTGGAATAATGGCCCAACCCTCCAAGAGAAAAGGAAAGAAGACTGGGGAACCAGCTTCAACACAACCAAAGAAAAATAACCTCTCCTCCCAGGAAGAAGTTCTGCCCTCTGAGGGAACTGAGCCCATAGAGTTGGAACCTTATCAGGTTGAACTCTTAGGCCCAGGGGGACCCACAAGGGAACAGTTGTGTAAGGGGCAAGAAACCTGTCCCTCTCTTGAAGGCCTTAGGCAGCAAGCCGTTGAAGAGACCAAAGGAAAAATCACTTGAACACATTGGCCTCCTTATGACCTTGGCGGGCGGCCACAGCCGCCCGCCAAGATTTGACCGCTGTGCGGCCGCCAATGCAGCCGCACCCCCTCTGCGGTCATTAGGAGATCCCTGCTGGGCCGGTGGGCAGAAACCTGGTTTCCGCCCGCTGGCCCAGCGGGGATCTCGGCCGCAACATTGGAGCCGGCTCCAAATGGAGCCGGCGATGTTGCGTCCGTGCGACGGGTGCAGTTGCACCCATTGCGCTTTTCACTGTCTGCATAGCAGACAGTAAAAAGCCGCCATGGGGCCCTGTCAGGGGGCCCCTGCACTGTCCATGCCAGTGGCATGGGCAGTGCAGGGGCCCCCAGGGTCCCCATGACTCCCCGTACCGCCAGCCTTTTCCTGGCGGTTCAAACCGCCAGAAAAAGGCTGGCGGTCGGGAACTCGTAATTCCCTGGGCAGCGCTGCTCAGGCGCATTATCACCGCCGGGGCAAATGTGGCGGAATACTGCCGGCCCCGGCGGTGCGACCGCGGAGCTTCCGCCACGGTCGTAATACCACAGGAAGCACCGCCAGCCTGCTGGCGGTGCTTCCGTCATTTTAGCCCTGGCGGTCTCGTACCGCCAGGGTCAAAATGACCCCCATAGAGTCTATTGGGAAGATCGACTCCTCTACACTGGGGCAAGAGATCCCACACCTGGTGCCACTAGGAGAGTGGTAGTGCCTCAGGAGTGTAGGACGTTCATTCTGACCTTAGCTCATGATATTCAACTTGCTGGGCATTTGGGACAAACCAAGACTTGGGAGAGATTAGTCAACCATTTCTATTGGCCCAACATGTCCCAGAAAGTAAAGGAGTTTTGTGTCCCCTGTGCCACCTGTCAAGCCAGTGGTAAGACAGGTGGCCATCCAAAGGCCCCCCTCATTCCACTTCCAGTGGTGGGGGGTCCCCTTTGAAAGAGCGGGTGTGGACATAGTGGGTCCACTTGAACCTCCGACAGCCTCAGGGAACCAATACATACTAGTGGTAGTGGATCATGCCACTAGATACCCTGAAGCAATTCCCCTTAGGTCCACTACTGCCCCTACAGTAGCTAAAGCACTCATTGGTATCTTTACCAGAGTGGGATTTCCTAAGGAAGTGGTGTCTGACAGGGGTACCAACTTTATGTTAGCATACCTGAAGCACATGTGGAATGAGTGTGGGGTGACTTACAAATTCACCACACCATGCCATCCACAAACCAATGGTCTTGTGGAAAGATTCAACAAGACATTAAAGGGCATGATCATGGGGCTCCCTGAAAAACTCAAAAGGAGATGGGATGTCCTCTTGCCATGTCTGCTTTTCGCCTGCAGAGAGGTGCCTCAGAAGGGAGTAGGGTTTTCCCCCTTTGAACTTCTGTTTGGCCATCCTGTAAGGGGATCACTAGCTCTTGTAAAAGAAGGCTGGAAGAGACCTATTCATGAACCTAAGCAAGATATAGTGGACTATGTACTAGGCCTACGTTCCAGGATGGCAGAGTACATGGAAAAGGCAAGCAAAAACCTTGAGGCCAGCCAACAACTCCAGAAGATGTGGTATGACCAAAAGGCTGCTATGATTGAATTTCAGCCAGGGCAGAAAGTCTGGGTTCTGGAGCCTGTGGCTCCCAGGGCACTTCAGGACAGATGGAGTGGCCCTCACCCAGAGCTAGAGAGAAAGAGTCAGGTCACCTACCTGATAGACCTAGGCACTAGCAGGACCTCCAAAAGGGTGATCCATGTGAACCGCCTCAAACTCTTTCATGACAGGGCAGATGTGAACCTGTTGATGGTTACAGATGAGGACCAGGAAGCTGAGAGTGAACCTCTCCCTGATCTCCTCTCCACTGACCCTAAAGATGGCTCAGTAGATGGAGTGATCTATTCAGACACCCTCTCTGGCCTACAGCAAGCTGACTGTAGGAAGGTCTTACAACAGTTTTCTGAGCTTTTTTCCGTAACCCCTGGTCAGACACACCTGTGTACCCATGATGTGGACACAGGAGACACCATGCCTGTCAAAAACAACATTTTGAGACAGTCTGACCAAGTTAAGGAAAGCATCAAAGTGGAAGTCCACAAGATGCTGGAATTGTGAGTCATTGAGCACTCTGACAGCTCCTGGGCTAGCCCAGTGGTCTTGGTCCCCAACCCTCACATAAAAGATGGTAAGAGAGAGGTGAGGTTTTGTGTGGACTACAGAGGACTTAATTCTGTCACCAAGACAGATGCCCATCCCATTCCAAGGGCAGATATTTTAATTGACAAACTAGGTGCTGCCAGATACTTAAGCACCTTTGACTTGACAGCAGGGTACTGGCAAATCAAAATGGCACCAGGAGCAAAAGAAAAGAGCATTCTTCACACCTAATTGGCATTATCAGTTTACTGTAATGTCCTTTGGCTTAAAGAATGCCCCTGCCACCTTCCAAAGGTTGGTGAATCAAGTCCTTGCTTGCTTGGAGTTCTTTAGTGCAGCTTATCTTGACGATATTGCTGTCTTTAGCTCCAGCTGGCAGGATCACCTGGTCCAACTGAAGAAGGTTTTGAAGGCCCTGCAAGCAGCAGGCCTCTCTATCAAGGCATCCAAATGTCAGATAGGGCAGGGAACTGTGGTTTACTTGGGACACCTTGTAGGTGGAGGCCAAGTTCAGCCACTCCAACCCAAGATCCAGACTATTCTGGACTGGGTAGCTTCAAAAACCCAGACTCAAGTCAGGGCATTCCTTGGCTTGACTGGCTACCACAGGAGGTTTGTGAAGGGATATGGATCAATAGTGACACCCCTGACAGAACTTACCTCCAAGAAAATGCCTAAGAAGGTAAACTGGACTATAGAATGCCAACAGGCCTTTGACACCCTGAAACAAGCTATGTGCACAACACCAGTTCTAAAAGCTCCAGATTACTCCAAGCAGTTCATTGTGCAGACTGATGCCTCTGAACATGGGATAGGGGCAGTTTTGTCCCAAACAAATGATGATGGCCTCGACCAGCCTGTTCCTTTCATTAGCAGGAGGTTACTCCCCAGGGAGCAGCGTTGGAGTGCCATTGAGAGGGAGGCCTTTGCCGTGGTTTGGTCCCTCAAGAAGCTGAGACCATACCTCTTTGGTACTCACTTTGTAGTTCAAATTGACCACAGACCTCTCAGATGGCTAATGCAATAAAAGGTGAAAATCAAAAACTGTTGAGGTGGTCCATCTCCCTACAGGGAATGGACTTTATAGTGGAACACAGACCTGGGACTGCCCATGCCAATGCAGAAGGCCTTTCCAGGTTCTTCCACTTAGAAAATTAAGACTCTCTTGGGAAAGGTTAGTCTCATCCTCTTTCGTTTGGGGGGGTGGGGGATGTTGTGTAAGGAAATGCCTCCTTGGCATGGTTACCCCCTGACCTTTCGCCTTTGCTGATGCCAAGTTATGATTTGAAAGTGTGCTGAGGCCTGCTAACCAGGTCCCAGCACCAGTATTCTTTCCCTAACCTGTACCTTTGTCTCCACAATTGGCACACCCTGGCATCCAGGTAAGTCCCTTGTAACTGTTACCCCTGGTACCAAGGAAGGTCTCTAAGGGCTGCGGCATGTCTTATACCACCCTGGGGACTCATCACTCAGCACAGACACACTGCTTGCCAGCTTGTGTGTGCTGGTGGGGAGAAAATGACTAAGTCGACATGGCACTCCCCTCCGAATGCCATGCCAACCTCACACTGCCTATGGCCTAGATAAGTCACCCCTCTAGCAGGCCTTACAGCCCTAAGGCAGGGTGCACTATACCACAGGTGAGGGCACAGGCGCATGAGCACTATGCCCCTACAGTGTCTAAGCAAAACCTTAGACATTGTAAGTGCAGGGTAGCCATAAGAGTATATGGTCTGGGAGTCTGTCAAACACGAACTCCGCAGCACCATAATGGCTAAACTGAAAACTGTGAAGTTTGGTATCAAACTTCTCAGCACAATAAATGCACACTGATGCCAGTGTACATTTTATTGTGAAATACACCCAGAGGGCATCTTAGAGATGCCCCCTGAAAACATACCCGACTTCCAGTGTGGGCTGACTAGTTTTACCAGCCTGCCACACACAAGACATGTTGCTGGCCACATGGGGAGAGTGCCTTTGTCACTCTGAGGCCAGGAACAAAGCCTTTACTGGGTGGAGGTGCTTCTCACCTCCCCCTGCAGGAACTGTAACATCTGGCGGTGAGCCTCAAAGGCTCACCCCCTTTGTTACAGCGCCACAGGGTATCCCAGCTACTGGAGATGCCCGCCCCTCCGGCCACAGCCCCCACTTTTGGCAGCAAGGCCGGAGGAGATAATGAGAAAAACAAGGAGTCGTCACTGGCCAGTCAGGACAACCCCTAAGGTGTCCTGAGCTGAGGTGACTCTGACTTTTAGAAATCCTCCATCTTGCAGATGGAGGATTTCCCCAATAGAATTAGGGATGTGACCCCCTCCCCACCGGGAGGAGGCACAAAGAGGGTTTAGCCACCCTCAGGGCTAGTAGCCATTGGCTACTATCCTCTCAGACCTAAACACACCCCTAAATCGAGTATTTACGGGCCCCCAGAACCTAGGGAGATAGATTCCTGCAACCTGAAGATGAAGAAGGACTGCTGACCTGAAGCCCTGCAGAGAAGACGGAGACACCAACTGCTTTGGCCCCAGCCCTACCGGCCTGTCTCCCACTTCAAGAGAGACTGCAACAGCGACGTGTCCCCCAGGGTCCAGCGACCTCTGAAGCCTTAGAGGACTACCCTGCATCTCAAAGGACCAAGAAACTCCAAGGACAGCGGCCCTGTTCCACAAAGACTGCAACTTTGCAATAAAGAAGCAACACGTTTCCCGCCGGAAGCGTGAGACTTTCCACTCTGCACCCGACACCCCCGGCTCGGCCTGCGGTAAACTAACTCTACAGGGAGGACTCCCCGGCGACTGCGAGCCTGTGAGCAGCCAGAGTTGACCCCCCCGAGACCCCACAGCGACGCCTGCAGAGGGAATCCAAAGGCTCCCCCTGACCGCGACTGCCTGCTTCAAAGAACCCGACACCTGGGAACCCCACAGCCCCCAGGACCTGAAGGATCCGAACTCCAGTGCAGGAGCGACCCCCAGGCGGCCCTCTTCCTAGCCCAGGTGGTGGCTACCCCGAGGAGCCCACCCCCTTGCCTGCCTGCATCGCCGAAGACACCCCGGGGTCTCCCATTGAATCCTATTGCAAACCCGACGCCTGTTTGCACTCTGCACCTGGCCGCCCCTGTGCCGCTGAGGGTGTACTTTCTGTGCCTGCTTGTGTCCCCCCCGGTGCCCTACAAAACCCCCCTGGTCTGCCCTTCGAAGTCACGTGTACTTACCTGCTGGCACCGGGGCACCCCTATTTCCATTGAAGCCTATGCACTTTGGGCACCACTTTGACCTCTGCACCTGACCGGCCCTGAGCTGCTGGTGTGGTAACTTTGGGGTTGCCCTGAACCCCTAACTGTGGGCTACCTTGGACCCAACTTTGAACCTTGTAAGTGCTTTACTTACCTGTGAAACTAACCAAATACTTACCTCCCCCAGGAACTGTTGATTTTTGCAGTGTCCAATTTTAAAATAGCTTATTGCCATTTTTGCCAAAACTGTACATGCTATTGTGATGATTCAAAGTTCCTAAGATACCTGAGTGAAATACCTTTCATTTAAAGTATTGTTTGTAAATCTTGAACCTGTGGTTCTTAAAATGAACTAAGAAAATAAATTTTTCTATATAAAAACCTATTTGCCTGGAATTGTCTTTGAGTGTGTGTTCCTCATTTATTGCCTCTGTGTGTACAACAAATGCTTAACACTACCCTCTGATAAGCCTACTACTCGACCACACTACCACAAAATAGAGCATTAGAATTATCACTTTTTGCCACTATCTTACCTCTAAGGGGAACCCTTGGACTCTGTGCATGCTATTTCTTACTTTGAAATATTACATACAGAGCCAACTTCCTACATATCGGAACAACATTTTTAGAAGACCTTACTACTTACATCCAAGATTGATATGCTGATAATTCTCAGGTTTGGCATGCTTCCATTTTTTGTAGATAGGTGTAATCACTGCTCTCTTCCAAATATCCAGGAATCTACCCTTGAAAAAGGCTATTGAACAGACTGGACCACAAACACAGTATTTGTTTTTACTCCCACTGTTTGTACATTATCAGGGCCTGCAGCCCTTGTGAGCTTTAGCATCTCAATTCTTTTATTAATTATTGACACAGAGAACCTCTACATTGTCTGCCTTTTCACAAAGAATCATGCTGAGCCACAGTAGCATTACTATTATAAATCTCCAATAAATACTTAACCCACACATCTTCGCTCACATGGCCTAATGACTGTCCCTGGGGGTTTCCTGTCTCACTCTGCACCAACTTCCAAAACTTCTTTAAATTATTTGTCTCAGTGGCCTCCATCATGCCTGCCCAGCACTTTGTGCTTTGTTCCAATTTCTTCCTTGTCAACAGATGTTTAGAGTCTTTCTTTAAGTTAAGAAGGCACGATTCCCCAATTCTATTTCTTAGGTGTCTTAAGTGTCTTTCAAGTTTCCAGATATTTCATTTTACTATTCTACATTCTTTATCATACCATCCATTCCTGGCGTACTTCATAGATTTATTTTTACTTTGGGTAAAATTAAAAAACGTAACTTCTGATGGATACAAGTACCTAATGAATTTTCCCCATGCGCCAGCATCCAACGGAAATTTTCTCTAGCTCTGCACGTCGACGATGATGTCACAATTGCCTGACTCCCATGCGACGCCGTATGACGTCATCCAGGCAATAAGAGGTCCTCATTGGCGTGCAGACGTCAGTTCCCTTTTTTCCGTGCCTTAGAGTAACGTTTTTTTCTTCGAGGCTCCAGGGAGCTACTGTTTCACTTCAAGTGTTACTATGTCTCAGCCACGCAAATTGGGTTTTAAACCCTGTAGGGAGTGCGGTGGCTGAATGTCAGTGACAGACCCACACGAAAATTGCTTGTGGTGTTTGAGTTCTGACCATGAAATCGAGGCATGCGGTTCATGCCAGCGCATGAATCCGAAAGCGCTCAAGGAGCGGGAGGCCAAGTTATTCTTGGCAAAATCAAAGAAGAAGAAAAGACATCACTATCGTAGGTCTTCCTCTAAATCTTCGAAGTCGCATAGGCGTCATCGAGACTCCCGGTGCTGGCATGGATCACAACGTCGTTCGAGTAAGGACCCGCTCGAGGTCGCCATCATCTCGACGCCGTAAGACATGGGAGGTTAGTCCGACGGTAACACCTCCGCCTCGGACGACTCCAACTTCTCCGACATCTCCTCTATCTGTCTTTGAGGTCGATCCTCATCAGGATCCGGCGGTTTCACCGGCGCAGATGGAGATGCCCAAACCGATGCCAGTGTCACCTCAGGCGCTGACTTCACCAGGATATCCGGCGTTCCTGGCGCCAGGTACAGACCCTGCCACATTTCTAAATGCGATGTTTAACATCTTTGCCAGCATGGCTCCGGGAGGTGGCCCGTCTGGACCCTCAGGTCCTTTGGCATATGACATGGGTGTTCCGGCTTCGTACAGACCGACGCCCTTCATGCCTTTCCTTCCCACGGGAGGTGCTGGTTCGGCGCCGGTACCAATGGCGTCGCCTAGAAGGCCTGAGACACCGACGATATCTGCTGCCGTGGTGCCGATGAGTTCACAACAACCTCAATCGACGCTGAAGAAGCCTACGGTGCTGATGGATCTGGCGTTGGATGAATCCGAGGGTCGATGCCGACTGAGGTCTTCGGCGTCAGCAGACGCCTTATCGACACCGAGAATTGAGGCCAGGCTGCGCTCCAGGAGATTGGCTTTGAGGCGGCTTGAGGAGCAGGAATATGAGAAACAGCTCTTGGAAGAGGATGAGATTGCAGGGCCCCAGGGAGACCTACAGAGCTTGGACACTGCCAGTGGGTTGGACACTTCCCTGGAGTGGGACTTAGCATCCCCGGGGGAGTACACCTAAGAGGCTGCTTCTTTCCATTCGGTGGTGAGGAGGGCGGCAGATTTTCTTGACCTTCCTCTTCCAGCTGCTGAAATAAAAACTAACATTCTCACTGAAGTGTTGCACCCTTCTTCAGCTGTGGTGGAGCCACTTCTTCCTTTTAATGAAGCACTCGTAGACCCGATAATGGAGGTATGGAAGAAGCCTGTGACTTCGACAGCAGTGAATAGGTCAGTTGCAAGGAGGTATCGGGTGGCTCCTGGATATCCAGCTTTCTTGTCAAAACATCCAACTCCTGAGAGCTTGGTGGTGCAGGCCTCATGTTCCTCCCGCACAGCTCCAGGATATTTTCCAGGGGATCCTTCGGACAGGGAATCTAAGAGAATGGACCAATCTGCAAAAAAGGCATTCTCTTCATGCAGCATGGCCCTGAAATCAACAAATGCAACCTGTATCTTGGGCAGGTACATCTATGCCCTGATGGACGAGGCCAAGAAGACACATCCTGGATTGCCTCAGGAGGTTCTGAACCTTTTGATGGACGCTCAGGCAGCGGCAACTCAGGTTATCCAATCTGGACTTGACACGTCTGATTCCATGGCCAGAGCAATGGGCATGTCCATAGAAACAAGAAGGCATGCCTGGCTACGATCTTCAGGATTCTCTCCCGATGTGCAGTCAACCCTACTTGACTTACCCTTTGATGGAGATAAACTCTTTGGGACAAAGGCTGACTCTGCCTTGGAGCGGTTGAAGGAGAGTAGGGCCACAGCAAAGTAATTAGGCTTGCAGGCCTCCGTCACCACTCCTTCACAAGTATTCAGGAGGTTCAGGGGGTTTGAGCGTGACTCTTCCTTTCAAGGGAGATTTCAGCAGACAGGCCAGCAGGCTGCCTCTACTCACCCCTATAGATCATATAGGGGAAGGGGGGGTAGGGTTCGTACCAGAGGGGCCACCCAGCAGCACTCTGCCTCTTCCTCTTCCTCCGGAGGGGTGCAGCAGGGAAAGCAGCCTTAGTCCTCCATCAATCCCTTCGCATGCATCTCCTATAGGGGGGAGATTGTCTCAGTTTCTCCACATGTGGGAGTCAATAACATCGGACTCCTGGGTCACTGATATTGTGGGGAAAGGCTATACTCTTCCCTTTTGGGAGTTTCTCCCTCCCATCCCTCCCTGACCATCCTTCTGTTTGGAAGACCATCTCCTTTTAAAACAGGAGGTTCTAGTCCTTTTGTCGAAAGGTGCAGTAGAGTTGGTTCCAGAGCAGGAGAGGGGTCAGGGCTGTTTTCTAAGATATTTCCTGATCCCCAAAAAGGACGGTTGGTTGAGGCCAATCCTGGACCTGAGGATTTTGAATTGGTTCCTCAAGCAGGAAAAGTTCAAAATGCTGGTCCTAGGACAGGTGCTTTTGGCGTTGAACAAAGGGGAGTGGATGGTGTCTGTCGACTTGCAAGATGCTTACTTTCATATCCCGATTCTCAAGTCGCACAGGAAGTATCTCCGGTTTGTGGTGGGATCGCAACACTCTCAGATTGCGGTCCTTCCATTTGGTCTTACTTCAGCACCTCGAGTCTTCACGAAGGTGATGGCGGTGGTTGCAGCAGTGCTCAGAATGAGGGAGATAGCAGTATTCCCCTACCTGGACAATTTGTTGATCAAAGCCAAGTCTCTGGAGCTCCTGCTGCGTCACCTGCAGTCGACAACCCAGTTGTTGTTCGATATGGGCTTTTCGGTGAACGTGCCCAAATCTCACATGGAGCCCTCTCAACGCCTCCTGTTCATAGGCGCAGTACTAGACACAACATTGAATCGGGCCTTTCCTCCACTGCAGCGGATTCAGGACATTCAGGCGTTGATTCCAATGTTTCAGAATGGAGCGGTCGTTCCAGTCCTCAAGGTCCTTTGTCTGCTCGGTCTGTTTGCTTCTTGCATTCTGTTGGTCACTCATGCACGCTGGCACATGAGGTCTCTTCAGTGGTGCCTCCGCAGGCAGTGGTTTCAACACAAAGGGGGTCTTGAGGAGTCGATAAGGATCTCCAGAGACGCTGCAGCGGATCTTCGATGGTAGACTGCGGTCGGCAACCTTTCTCAAGGAAGGCCGTTCTTGTTGCCACCTCCACTGGCCACAGTTATAACGGATGCTTCCCCTCTAGGGTGGGGAGCTCATCTGGGAGACCTGGAAGTCAAAGGTCATTGGTCTCCAGTGGAACAGAGGTTTCACATCAATCTGTTGGAATTGCTGGCGATACGTCTGGCTCTCAAGGCCTTCCTCCCTTCCCTTCGCAGTCGGTCGGTTCAAGTCCTGACGGACAACACTACCACGATGTGGTATATAAACAAACAGGGAGGAGTGGGGTCGTACCTTCTCTGCAGAGAAGCTCTGCGACTCTGGTCCTGGGCACAGGACCATCAGATTTGCTTGGTAGCAAACCATTTGGCCGGAGTTTTGAACGTACGTGCGGACAGTCTCAGTCGGCACATCTCGACCGATCACGAGTGGAGTCTTCATCCAGACCTGGTCCTTTACATCTTTCAGATGTGGGGGTTTCCTCAGATAGACCTGTTTGCCACTCAGGAAGACGCGCACTGCCTGTCATTCTGCAGCCTCCAGTATCCGGTGCATAGAGCGTTGGGGGACGTGTTTCAAATGTCCTGGTTCGGCCAGCTGCTTTACGCGTTTCCCCCCATACCTTTGATTCCTCGTGTTCTGAGGACGATTCACCAAGACCGGGCCCAAGTCATCTTAATAGCTCCGGATTGGCCAAGGAGGGTGTGGTATTCAGACCTTCTCCAACTCTCTCTGTGCCCTCCGCTCCGTCTCCCTCACAGGGCAGACCTCCTCTCGCAGCCACAGAGGCAGGTTCTACACCCCCACCTCCAGGGCCTGCACCTACATGCCTGGAGATTGAACGGGCAATCTGAGTACTTTTTCTCTCCACCAGAAGTGGTGGACATTATATTATCGGCCAGGCGACACTCCACCAAATCTATCTATGCAAGCAGTTGGGCTAAATTTGTGACTTGGTGTGGAGAGAATCAAATTGATCCCTTACGTGCCCACTTATCGGACATTTTGTCATTTGCGCTGTCCTTAGCGCAGAGGCGTTGTGCATTTCCGACTGTTAAGGGTTACTTGTCCGCACTGTCAGCCTTTCTGTGTCTTCCAGATCAACCCTCCTTGTTTAAGTCCCCAATAGTTTTGAGGTTCATTAAGTGTCTCACTAACAAGTTTCCGCCCACTCCATTTGTTATGCCGCAGTGGGATTTGAACTTAGTGTTAGCATTTCTGATGGGTTCACCATTTGAACCAATGCATTCATGTTCCTTTAGGTTTTTAGTTTTAAAAACTGTTTTCCTGGTTGCCATTACGTCAGCTAGGCGGGTGAGTGAGGTCCAGGCTCTTAGTGTGGAACACCCATATACTTTCCTTTATAGGGACAAGGGGGTGTTAAGGACCAAGGCGGCTTTCTTATCGAAGGTTGTTACACCCTTTCATTTAGGACAGTCCATCACACTTTCCTCCTTCTATCCTCCACCTCATCCATCAAAGGAGGAAGAGAGGCTACACCGACTAGATCCAAGAAGAGCATTGAGCTTCTTTGTCAACAGGACAAGAGAGTTCAGACAGGAGGATCAGCTTTTTGTCGGTTACGTGGGGAAGAGGAAAGGCAAGGCTGTCCACAAGAGAACGCTTTCCAGGTGGATCATTCTTTGCATCAAATTGTGTTATTCTTTAGCAAAGGAGGAACCTCCTGTTGGGTTAAGAGCCCATTCCACCAGGGCTAAGGCGGCCTCTTCAGCCTTAGCTAGAGGTGTTCCTGTGGTTGACATCTGCAAGGCCGCAACTTGGGCATTCCTCCACACGTTTGCTAAACATTATTGTTTGGATTCTAAAGTCCAGAGGGATGCCCATTTTGCACGGTCCGTGCTGCAGGATTTCTTGGTTTGACCACTCAGGCACCCACCACCGAGTGCGGTACTGCTTTTGGACTCTATTCATTGGTTGAGGAATCCACAGGTAGTTGTATCCATCAGAAGAACAAGTTACATACCTTCAGTAACACCTTTTCTGGTCGATACACTAGCTACCTGTGGATTCCTCACGGTCCCACCCGCCTCCCGCTGCCTGACTCGTCTTACCAAGATTTCCTTGGGTGAGCATCTGTATGTTGTTGATATGTATATACTGATGCAATTATTTATATATGTGTATATATATTTATATGTAGATATATATATATATTTGATGATATTGTGGAACTTTATACAGTAGGATGTTTATTTTTTCTCGTTATTTTTTTCTATTGGTTGAATTAAATGGTGGGATAAAAGTTTTGATTGATGTGTTCATGTCAAATAAGTAGTATCAATGTTCACCTGTTCACCTCAAAGGCATGTAAAAAATGGTGATAGCTGACATCTGCACGCCGACGAGGACCTCTTATTGCCTGGATGACATCATACGGCATCGCGTGGGAGTCGGGCAATTGTGACGTCATCGTTGACATGCAGAGCTAGAAGAAAATTTCCATCAGATGCTAGCGCAATGGGAAAATTAATTAGGTGAGGAATCCACAGGTAGCTAGTGTATCCACCAGAAAAGGCGTTACCGAAGGTAAGTAACTTGTTCTTCTCTTTTAAGACACGCACCACCTTATTTATTATTTCTTGATACCATACTAAAGGATCCACGGCTGCCTTTCCCGACTTCATTCCTCCAATGTTAAGCTGGAGAGCCTTCAGTAAATCTGCATGTTTTTCTGAGAGACTTGTTCTTAGGCTTTTAGGGCAACTTACCTTTAAAGGTAAGTCCCTCATCTGCCTGGATACCAAACCCATTTTAAACTTTGTACATAACGGATAATGATCCCTCCCCTCTAACTGTAGGACCTCAAATTTCTCAATTAGGGAAAAGGCCTACAGGGAAACAAAGACATAATCAATTGGATAATTCTGATTGTCATACAGAAACGTTTTCCTAGCAGTGGTATCTTATGGCTTTCATCCATTTAGACTCACCAAGCCAATTAATAAGAGGAAATCCAACAAGCCAACATCTCTCCCTGAAGCCGCATAAGATGGCACACAAACATGATGTATATTGAAGACAGCTAAGCAGTCCTCCTATTTCCTATCCACTTTGATGGAAGTCCCCATCACAATCATCAGTTTATCAGGATACAGAACAACTATTTTGAGCACATTCATTAAACAGTTCAATATTCTCCTTATAGTCAAAGGTACTTTGTCCGTGCATATATACATCTAGAACAACAATACATCGTTGTTCCCTGTCTCCATACAGCAATTGCATGCCACAGGCCAAAATCCATTTGCATTGTGTTTTAACCTGCCAAATCCTACAGGTGATTGTGGAGGCTACTAAGGTTAACAATCCCCCAGAGGGCCGACCTGAGACATTTCCTACTGCTTTCGAGTAAAGTCCCAAAAAGCCATTTATTTGCGGGGGCTCTCTGCACAGCCAAGTCTCCTGGAAACATAAAGTAGAGCACTGCTTTACTAATTTTTTAAACCCCTGCAACCTCATTACATTGTTGAATCCACGAGTATTCCAGGAGAACAAATTGATGACGTGCAGAGGCACCCCGCCCTTATCCAGATTACTTAGATTTCCCCTCTCACCTTCTGTCTCTTCCCAATAGGAGCAGTCATACCTGTTCTGGTTGAGGGGGACTACCCCATACCTATATCCTCCCTTTTGGGGCAAAGTAACTTGAAGTCTGCCTTTACTACTTTCATTAATGCATCTGTGGCAGATGTAATCCTCCTGCTAACACCATTTGACTTGATTGGCCTCTAGACTACCATGACAATTCAAAACAGCTGACCCTTGGTGGTTAAACTGTTCCCACACTAAATCCCCCCAAATATTCACCCCCTGAAGATTTAATTCACTTTCTGCTTTAAGAAGAGTGTGTGGTGTGTAGTATGTTGACAGGACATGAATGTATTAAAGTTACTTTTTCATTAGTCTCCAACAATACTTTTTTGTTATTTTATTTTTTATTTACAAAATATAATCATGTGACAGTATAGGACTTTTGTTTTTCATAAATTAGATAGTATTTTCTTTGTCAGCACTGCCATTATTTAGTGTAGACTATACACGCATTTAAAAGAAGACTATGAAAATAAGGTGTATGTCCCTGGCTCAATTATTTTATTTATTGTGTATTTCTTCTAATTTTCCATTAGTGTTAGTGAAAGATGCCGGGACCCCTTCTTTGTCAAGCACCACAATTATCATGTGCACAGTTCTAGATGAAAATGATAATGCACCCAGGCTTCTTCTTCCCTCTGCTACAATTCACATTCAAGAGTATCATGAACCAGGTGTGATTCTTACTGCAATGGCTGTTGACCAGGATGCTGGCAATAATGGATCTGTCCAGTATATGATAGTGGGTAAGTTATCTAGTATAAATGTGATGACCTAGTAAAGTTACTGCAGGATGGATAAAAGTGTCTGAACTATTTTTTCTATACATTTCTTTTATATCTTTTCCATTTTCCAACCATTACTGCCAGTGAAAATTATTAACAAATAATCTGTTAAACTGTTTGCGCTACAGCTCACAAACCAATATATGGTCAGAAGTCACAGAAAAGGGGGTATAACATAAACAACTAAAATATTCCACTTTACTTCTCTTTTGTTTTGCCCATTACCTATTGCTGCTGAAACGTGTACATCAGGAACCACCCTCAAGATCTCAACAGTCCTCCCAGGACCCCCATATCTTGTTATGCTTATTAGGGCATCCCTTTGATTCGTAGTTAGGGGTTTTCAGCATTTGTTTTTTATCCATTCCCCTGTTCCGCAGAGTCAGACAGAAAACAGTATGGCTCCTCCACTCTTATGCATTATCTTGTTTTCCCAGCATTCGAACCAATCATATCAGTGATTTCTTGGTAACTCTCTCATCCATCAAGTATATTTAAAAAGGCAACCTTATGGCTCAGGACAACAGCTTGACTAAGTATATGCCAGGTATACCTTCCTAGAAGGGTCCGGGGACCGGACAAGACCATACAGTATGAAAAAGTGGCCCAGTACAGCCTTGTACCATATGTACTCTGGGCCCTGTCCCTGCAGCATTCTGAAAAGCCTAGTTGTGGTCAGGTAAACTCGATAAAGATACCTAAACTGGATAAGTTGGTATCTATTGGATATTACTGCCTCTCAGGGGCATAAGTGCTTATGTCCATTCGTCATCTTCAGGGTGTCCTATATCATTTTCTAACATCTCTCAAAGCTGTGGAAAAAATATCTCAGGAGTATAAAACAAGGACTCTATAGAGAGCACATACCTTGACTCTGCAGGGGGGTGGGGACATAAGAAGTTTTGTTTCAAGGGGTAAATTCAGGCAAGTCATCCATCATCTTTAAATGTGAAGAGAGTGTGTGGCAATGCTAGAGGTATCAATAAAACTGCAAATGAAATAGGCAAAGTTCTTCCTGTACATCAGAAAAATCTCCAAAAGTATCCACTGGGGCCTCATCTCCTAGTAAGGAGAATCCCAAGATATCCCATCCCCTGATGTCCCACAGTGCTGCAGTTTCATGGAGAACATTATCTGTCCAGAGGATGGTCTGGCCTGTCGATCTCCTAAATCATTTAATGTGCTTGTTGGAGAACTTTCCCATTTCCAGCACCACTCTTGTCACTAGGGGATTACCCAGTGGCAATGTCTTCCAATAAAGGAATTGTATTGGAGAGCCAACTCCAGTCACCCATAACTCATCTCCATGTACTGATCAACTGCTCTATCTAACAAACTGCAAATATATAGTTGTTAATAATTATTAAGTGAGCAGTTCTGTAGTAAGAGTCGTCAGGATCTATAATGCCCAGACTTACGGTGAAGTGGATTTGCAACATTTGGCAAATGAAAGTCAGGGTGGCCCCCACTACTAAAGACTGGAAACAGGCTATAAGAGTAGGGAGTAACCGGCTTAGAAAAGGAACATTATATTTCTGCTCTGTTGTACATATAGGGCTTCGAATGGTAATTATGTTCAGTAACACCACTCTTCTTAGTATGGAAAATGGCAAGGATGGCTCTGCCTGTGTGTCTTTGTGTGTGTTTTCCATTAGGGATAGGGTATTTTTGGTACGTGCTGCTTCTTCTGTGCATGCCAGATGTACTAGATATTTCACTCTAATGCCCTAGCCCTCTGCCCAGGAGCAACAATTGATTTGATGAGGTAAGGCAAGCAGTTTAGTTTTCGACCAAATGGTTTTGAGGCCTGAGAGAGTGCCAAAGTCAGTCAGCATCTGCATTGTTGCTCGGTCTGAAGTCACTGGGTCATCCTCATAGAGCGACACTATGTCCTCAAGTGTCTGAGACCATTTAAATCTTGTTCCCCATTCAGATTGACGAAGAGCTTGAAGTCACTGGGTCATCCGCATAGAGCTACACTTTGTCCTCAAGTGACTCAGACCATTTAAATCTTGTTCCCCATTCAGATTGATGATGAGCTTGAGCCAGGGGTTCTATCACAATGGCAAACAGTAGGGGTGACAGTAGCACCCCTGCCTCACTGCTCTCTCAATTGGGAAAATTGGGATGCCTCTTTCCTGGTTGAACCTGTGTTGTAAGTCTGGTGTGAAGAAGATGGGTATAGGCCAAGAAATATGGCCCAAAGCCTATGGAATGAAGAAGATCAAAAAGGTAATCCCATAACATGCTGATGAAAGAATTCTCAATATCAATCTACAGCAGTGCCAGGTGCCCCTTAAAGATGATTCCCATGGCTATGGTGTTAAGGGCCCTTCTGATATTGTGCCTGGTACACCAATATAGCATGAATACACTCTGTATTAGTTTTGTGATTAGTCATCCCAGTTGAGTGACTAAAACTTTGGCCAGTATTTTCAATTCAGAACTGATTAGTGCGATGGGGCTGAATGATTTGCATTGTTCCAATTGTCTATGTGGTGTAGGTATGGTAGCAGTAGTTTACATACACATCTTAAGGGGGAAAGCCCTCTATTCTTTAGCCACCTCACATACGTTAAGGATTGTTTGAGCTTGTGGTGTACTGAGGCATTTTAAGAATTTCATGGAAAATCCATTTGGTCTCAGGATCTTGGAGGCCAATTGCTGTAGTGGCCCCATTATTTCTTCAGTGGTTAGCAGACCATCTAGCTGATTTTTATCTTCTTCTGAAAGTGTGGGCATCATGCAGTCGTTAAAGTATTCTGACAAGGTCTGAGGCAGTCATAAGGTAGGTGCTCTGTACAAGGCAGTGTAATACTGAGCGAAGTGTTGGCTATGTCTTGTGGTGGTATGTGAGAGACCCCGTCATCCCCTCGAATCATTGGGATGTGTTTAGTATCACCCTCTCAACTGACCAACTAGTGAGTTAATTTACTGGATTTATCAACCTGGTCACAGAGTCTGCTCCGCTGTGTCCATTCCAGACTGCCTGTGTTGTAGCTGTACTTGGGTGATATTATGAAAGTTGGATTCTGTGGGATGAAAATGTGGTGATCTTCTGCCAGGATTGCCTCCCCAAAGTTTGTTAGTACATTGAGGTGTTCTAATGTGTAATAATACTGATCATGTGTTCATGTATGTTGGCCTGGAATGTCTCCGAAAGAGTTACAGGAGAATTTACGGTAGCCACAATATTCTCACATTATTTTGGCGTTGTTTAAAGTAGGGCATCCCTAACCACTTGTTTTTGAGCCACCAAGAGCTCATGCACCTATCCCAAGCACTGGTTGCTGGTATTCTCAAAAGTAATAGCTCAAGAGTTGCATGATCTGAGAGGCTCCCAGCATATAGGTGTATTCCCTCAGTAATAGGAAAATCAATGGTAGGAAGTGGTAATGCCACCACATGTCACTCAGACCTATACTGCTTGAAAAATCAGCAAGAGAGAACACCTGAGGTGTGGGTGCAGCGGTGGTTCCAATCAATCCTAATGTAGTCTATTAAGCCATGAAACTTCTCCCCAATGATCGAAGCACCCATCAGTGCGCATCAACTGAGGACAGGATGTCATGTAATAGCGGGGGTTGGGCACATGCACAAACAAGTGTAAGGGGTGTGTCATATGGGTTGCCAGCAATGCTGGTGGAACCCCAAATGTGCCTTTTTGAGTATGTTTCACCGTTGTTGGGAAGATCTTATTGTAGCAAAGTGGGAGTATTATGTGGTATGACTGGGGGTCTTACCATGTAATACTAGCATGTTAACCAGAAGTGGACCTCGGATTCAAGCAGTAAATCTTAGCTCAGTCCTGGTAGAGTGGCAAAGAGCAGTCAGGCTACTTAGAGGGCATGTGTTAAGCATTTTACAACACCAACATGAGTATAATTAATTAATGCAACATTGAAAAAAACACAACAATTTCTAAAAATGAAGCAGATTTTTAGATTAATTTAGACACCAAAACCAGGTCAATGCTTTGCAAATAACCAGAGTTGTTGATTCAAAGCATTATGTACCTCAGTAATTTGCAGAGCTGTCAAACTCTATCATTGTGGTCAATGGGAGAAAACGCAGTATACAATTTGTCACTTGTGGGGTGAGTTCTGTGGAGCCCACCTGGGGTTAAGGTCTTGTGAGTTGCCAGAACATGTCTCAACAGACAATATTTCATTACCTTGCCCAGGGAGTCTGGGTGCAGTAGTGCTCCAGCTGCCCTTGGTGCTGACAGGATCCGCTGGCGCTGTCAAAATTGCATCACTTGACAAAAACACACTTGGAGTTGGATCTACACTCTGCCCTCAGAGATTAGAGCCATTTGGGGTCCCAGGACCTGGAATCCACAGCTGGAACTTTGCCATCATGTCCAGCGGCTCTGGGTGCAGAGGTAGCCTTGGAGCTGTCAATCACTGGAGGGTCCCACCAAAGATGCTTTCCCACTTGGTCGAAGTCACGTATTTCAGATTCAGAATCTCAGCAGTGGGGTCATTGCTGATGTCGGTCACTATTGCTGGGAGTTGCTCTGCAGTCGGTGATGTCTGGGAAAGGGTAGCTTACTGTGCGGATGACCAAACAGCTTTGGCAGTGGCAAAAGTAATCCATGGGTAGTTCATTGGCTGGATGTTGACAGGAGTTGTGTAGCAGCTCAAAACATGGCGTGAGCTGCACCTCAACCCTCAGGGTGCAGGTCACCAATTTTCTTTGGGCTTGTTCAAGAGGGATCCGACAGGTTACACTTCTTGTGACACAGCATGATGATTCTTCTGCAGGTTCCAGATGACTAGTTCCACCAGTCAGAGGAGTCTGCTTCCGTTTCTAACATCCACTGGGGTCCCTTTTGCTGGTAACAATGAGCTTTTGCCATGGGCATATGTCGAACACACAGTTCTAGTTTATGGTCTCCTCAGGGCACATAAGTGTCCTATCTTTGAAATCCAGTGGAGTCCAAAGTCTGTTGTCGGCCTCTTCTCTGTGCCTATTCTCAGATTCAAAGTCAGAACTGAGGTTCTGGTGCCAGGGGAGCCCCTTAAATCCTAGTTTAGAGGCTTTAAGAGTGTGTGGAACAGTGGCTAATGGGCTAATGGTCCCTGGGGCTAGGCCACCCCTGAGGTGACGACTTCCTGTGGGAGTACATCACTTTTCTACCCTTAACTCACTAATTCAGGGTTTGCCAAGATGGCAGAACCCTTCCTCTGCTGTACAGACCTCTTATTCCACCCTAGAGGTGTGACTTGCCTTTTTGGGGTGTACCCCTCCTGAATACCTAATGTTTCCGCTTGTCAGCTTGGACAGGGTGGGAAGGGCTTTGTTCTCGAGTGGGGAACAGGAGATCACATATCAAGGGTGGTGAGGCTCACTGCCTTGATTACTGTAAACACTAGTCAACATGGGAGGGAGGCGGTGTGACGCCCTTCCTGCCTAGGTCCTTTGCCTCCTTCCTGGGGAAGTGCTAGTACAACCAGCAGGAGAGCAGGATTTTGTCTTGGGGGCAACCACTCAGGGGAGCCGCCAAGACAGGAGAAAGCTGGCAAACTCAGTGGGCATTGTCTGAGGATGCCACCTGGGTACATGTTAGGTCAACCTGAGCATCAGAATTGTGTTCAGGGTTAAAAAGCACAATGTTTGACACCAAACATAGGGGAATTAGGTCAGACCATCATGGAGTTGGACATCTAGGATTTGCCCTGGTGCCACCCTACGTCAACCTATGGACCGCCAATCACTTGCAATAGCATTACGTTTTAAATGCTATCACAGGGCCATATATTCTTGTGCATATCTGTCCATACTCATAACAGTGCACCCTGCGTCTTGGGCTATAACAGGCCTGCGGTAACGGTAACTTGACCTGTGCAGTGGGCAGTGAAGGGACTCTCCCTGCACCTGATGCGAGCTGAGTCAAACTCAAGCAGGCAAGCTGCTCCTGCAGGCTTTGCTTTTACTCATGTCAAGAAGGGTGGCACAGTCAGTGTTGCAGCCCTGGTTACCTCTTTACCATCCCTGCCCTGGATACCACTGGTACCATCTACTAGGGCGTTAAAGGGGTGACACATTTCTTGCCAATTGGGATTACCAAATCATAGTACGATTTAAGGGAATGAGCACTGGCACTGGGGTCTGATTAGTGCACTTTCAGATAAAAAACGACAGCATCAAGTTGTCCAAATGGGGACAAAAAGTGGGGGGCATCTGCAAAGAACCCAGTTTGTTTTACCATGTAACTGCATGGGAGAAGGTGGGGAAACAATATCTGTGGCAGCACATAGAAAAGCCATCCTTTAGTTGTGTTTCTTGAAAAATTATATATCAGTTCCATAGTTTTTTGCAGCTCTTTTAACACCCCCTCCCCACTTGACCTTATTTAATAGGCCATTCACATTCCAGGAAATATCTCTAATGATGGAATATAAGGGTAGCAGCAGGGTATTTGTTGTCATGGTGGATGACATGGTTTGTAGGTGTAGTCCTGCATGTGCTGCTGGCTATCCAAAGCCTTAACTATATTAATGATAGAAACATGAAAAATCCCTCCAACCCTCCCCGTACTACAAAACGGAACACATCTATTGAAAAATAACAGCAATAGTGCCAAGCAGAAGTGACTAAGGGGGTTATTCCAACTTTGGAGGAGGTGGTAATCCGTCCCAAATGTGACGGATTTACCACCAGACGTATTACGAGTTCCATAGGATATAATGGACTCGTAATACGGCTGGTGGTATATCCTTCACTTTACCGTCACTTTTGGGACGGATTACCACTTCCTCCAAAGTTGGAATAACCCCCTAAATCATTTTCTGAACCCACCATCCATGTTTCTATGTCCCATCTAACTTCCCCAAATTCAAAGACGAAACAAGGCCCCCTTCAGGTGGTAAAGGATATTAAAGATCAAAATCATGGGTGTGTGGTTGAAGCACTCAGGATTGAGCAGAGGCAATAAAAGATCATCTGATTAAGGGGACATGTCTCAGTGACTACCCGTGGAGGCCTCCTGTGGCTCATGTCTTGGTTGAGTGTGGTGATGGTGAACGCAGAAGCATGCAAGTTAAATCTCCATCTTTCTTCTCTCATTCTGAAATGTGTCAGCAAGGTCTTGAGAGGAGGCTGGGGAGGCAGTGTTAGAGGGCCATGTGGGAGGGGGGGTCAAAGTCATGCTCCCCCTGCAAAACAAGCTGGTTGATTGGTTTGGGGAAACACGTGTGGCATCAGCCTTACAGGGATTCTGTTTTCCCTCACTGGTGCATTGAGGGTAGCTTCTGTTCCTTCAGATCTGCTGTCTTCCCCTTAGCCAGTTCTCTCTAGGCCCTGGCGTAAAACTCCACTCCACTGGCAGAGTTTGCGGAATTCAGGGACTTTGTGCTAAATGGAGTAGTGCAGAGTTCCTGAATTCCGCAAACCGGCGTGGAGCAGAGTTTGTTTATGTGCACGAGGTTGGCTTTTGGTGCTCTCTTGCAAGCACCACGATATTCTAGGGCCACTAGCAAGTATGCACAATACTTTACGTCTGCTTGCGCTGGTTTCAGCAGTGTGCGCAAGACTTTGCATTTACCCGCCCTGTTTCCGGCCGCGACAACAGCCAAAACAGTCCTGCTCTCGAGTGTGAATACACCTGGAGTAACTTTGCTACGCGAAATACGTCAAAATCTAGTCAAAAAGTGTTTTTTTAGTGCATTTTCTTCTCCAATGGACCCTTCAAAGTATTTTATAGAAGCCTTTTTTCTTTTTTTTCAAACAGGAAGTGCCTCATAGACTCCAACTTCCTGCTCCTGTCCAGCAGGCTCCTCCCAGTGCTTTGTCCATCACCTGGTCACTTTTCACCTGGATTTTCAGGTGGAAGGATCACTCTCTTTGTCTCCTGGCTATACCTCTGGATTTAAGGACTTTGTTATTATGAAATCACACACCTAAGTTCCTAAACTATTGAATAATAGTGTTGTTTGTTTGCTTGCATGCATCAGTATTTCGCTGTACTTTTATTTGATCTTAAAAATTTATGGTGGTGGGTCACCTGGAGTTTGAGTATGGGCGTAGTTATTTGTTTTGCATTTCATTGATTTTTCATCTTTAATAAAGGGAGATTGTTGCACAGCTCAGTACCTCTCCTTTTCTACATGTTTGTAACATTTGCAATATTATTTTACTATGTGGCCTAGACTTCTGAAGGACCATCTAGCCAGTAGGCCCAATACTTGTAGTCATTAGCACATTAAATAAATATTTCAATGGTATATGTTTTTAAACCTTCATTTAGGGCAGGGATGGCATTGGAATAAATGTAAAATGTTGGCTATTGTTTGAATTTCATTTTTTTTTGCAAAAAGTTTATATGTTGTGTGGTCATATTTGGTGGCATAGGAGGATATGTACTGTTGTTGTGAAATGTTTGTAGCTCAGTTAATTTTCCTGTTTTGCATTACTGAATTAATGTCAGTGTTTTTCTTAAGTGTTATCACCATGCCTTACTATGGCCAGTGTGCGTGTGTGGGCATGTATAGCCCATGTTGTGAGGACTGGTTCGGTCTTGATAGCATGGGTAAACACTGTAAGTTCTAGACAAACACTATCTTTGTGAGGACCAGTGCACTAGGAGGGCTGGTCCCCGTGATGTGTTTAGGTAGTTTTGAGTAAGTACATCAAAACACTATAAGTGCAGTTATATTTGACTCAGTCCACTTTATAAGGTATGTCATATTGTGTGTGTTTGTTTGTCATCGTCCACCATGTGTCTTGGTTCTGCATGCCGTGTGGCCAGGTGCCATTTTGTATAGGCTATGCCAAAGGATTGCATGTGTTCTTTGTTCCCCATGCCTCCTTGTTTGCAGTTGTTTCTGACCATGTGACTGGTGGCCATTTTGTCCATCCAACCAGTGTCCCTTTGCCATAAGCTTGCATATGTTCGTTGCTTGTCATGCCTCCTTGCTCCTTGTTGTTGTTTTACTTGGTGGCTAGCAGCCATTTTGTGCATCTACTCAGTGTGTCTTTGCCATAGGCTTGCATGGGTTCTTCTTTGTTCTCCATGCCTCCTTGCTCCTTGTTGGGTTTGACCATGTGCTGGGCACCCATTTTGTCCATCCAGCCAGTGTCCCTTTGCCATAGGCTTGCATGTGTTCTTTGTTTGCCATGCCTCCTTTCTCCTTGTTGTTGTTTGACCATGTGGCTGGCATCCATTTTGTGCATGCAGCCAGTGTGTCTCTGTCATAGGCTTACACACAAACATCGTAAACTATTACTCAATTGTTTATTTTCAGTTTATATTTTAATTGTTATTTTATTTTCCATTTTAATTTATTTTTTATTTTAATTTTAATTTTAATTTGTAATTTTATTTTCTTATTTTAGTCTTAATTATACTTTGTATTTTTTAAATTATTTTTTTATTTTAATTTAATTTCATTTAATTCTGCATTTTGCCTTGATCAATCCATTCATCCATCCATCCACATCCATTCATCCATCCATCCATCCATCCACAAAAGGTGCACAGCCATACTACAGCATTCTCTTTCAAGTGTGTAATAATTGGATTTTCTCCTAGATACCCTGATTGTGGTGCACTGCAGACATATCAGCAGTATAATTTCTTTTGTTAATTATTAATATTTAATTTCCCCTGGACCACCTTGCCGCCATAAGTTTTTTTAATGATTATTCCATTTACCCATGCACCTGTATCTTACTACCACAGGTGTCCCCACAAAAATAGATGGAGATAAAGCAAAGAATTATACATGCATGTTGTGCAGCCTAATTTGAAATGAACTTTTATGGTGTGGTTTGACTTTACAATGGTTGATTAAATTGGTATTTATTACATAAGTAATCAAATGCACTAATATTGCATTTGTCTGTACTATTTCAACCTGCAATAATGCCACGTTTCACTAACCACATGTTTTTCTTGCTTGGTTGCTTTTAGGTGCACAAGAGAAGAGACATCACATCACCCACGGTACTGCCAAAGAGAAGGCCTGTACAGTTAAGTCCTCAAATCTCTTCTGCTTGTGCAGCTTAGTGTTACTGCCAAAGGAGAGCTTTAAAATGGTCTCAAAGAAAGTTGTCCCCAAGAAAGAGGTCAATGAGAAGAAGCAGCTTTCCTCCAGTGGTGCACTGACCACAACCTTTTTTGGGAGATGTGTGACTGCCACACCGGCCCCTGGGGAGGAACCTGAGGGCAGCACTCCTGCATCTACAGCACCACCCCAACCTAAGCCCAAGACCATGCCTGTCAGTGGGACAGCCACAGCAGTCATGGCGATGCCGACGAGCAGTGACATTAAATTTGTCCCTTTCACAAAGTAGTACCTAATAATTTCAGGAAACAGAGCAAAGTGGACAGCAGCTGCAGCCAGCAATAGTAGATCTTCCCAAAGTTGGAGCAGAACTGGAGGGCGAACTTCCTGCCGAGCAAGAACTTCCTCTTTTAAACTCAATGGCTCCCAGACATCCAGCAAGAAAAAGGAAGGGTACTACTGTACCATCTTCTCCAAGCACCACTTCTGATAACGATGATAGGGGCATGGAGTGGCCCCCCGTAGAGTCCGGGAGACGCAAGGAGAGACAAGGGAAAAATAAAATTCCAGAGAGCCTTAGAATCATGCAAGAGAATGATATTGAGGAGGAAGATGATGACGAACAAGTCATTGTGCAAGCTGGCACAGAAAAGTATGACATTACTATCCAACCTGCTCTGAGGGATGTGGCACAGGCAGCACCAACTGCTCGCATATTTATAAGGCCCGAGCAGAGACCTGCACCATCCCATTCCTCAGTAGAAGTATGCACTGAAGAGAGGCAATTGACACACCCATCTACCTCCAATTCTTCTTCAGGCATTGACAGTGGCCCAGTAAGAAAGTACTCCTTCCCAGTTTGGGACTTTTTTACAATTAGCGAACAGGAGGAGAACATTGTAATATGCTCCATGTGCCACGTGAGTGTTCGTCGAGGTAAGCCTGGTTCACATTATGGTACTGGACGCCAGACGACCCATGTGAAAAAGAATCATGCAATCCTGTGGGAGGAACATCTTAAAAAAGCGGCTGAATGTGGTGGGGGTGGTGAAGATGAGCAGAGTCAGGAAACATTATCTACAACTGGTCAAATGATGGTGAAAGATGAGGAAGAAGAGAGTGACATCCTCATGCAAAGCAGACCTGCCCCCAGCAGTGCATCCAAATCACCTGCCTCAGCGACCTCACAATGGCATAGAAAGGCTCAACAGTAAGATGGAGACAACATGGCATGTGCTGACTCCACTACAACGCACATTGAGTCTGCCACCACCTTCATCTCAAAAGTCCCTTGCGTCAGTGGCCCCACAAAAGAAAAAAATCCAGGCTACTATCACTGGCATGTTTAAGCAGGAGAGGCCCTTGGTCTGCTGCGACCCACTGGCAGGTTTGTACAATGGAAATCTGGCAAAAATGTTAGTGCTGGACCTCCTCCTCTTTCTTTTTGTGGAAGCATTGGGATTCATAGAGTTTGTGACAGCCATCTAACTAAAATGGAAGGTTCCAAGTCAGACCTATGATGTCAGAGTTGCTGTTCCAGCGCTGCATCATGATGTGCTACAACTGGTTGGACATGCTCTGCAACAAAGTGTTGTCCACACTATCCACCTGACAACTGACATGTGGGCCAGTTGTCAGACTATTGATTGCATGTGAATCACTGCACACTGGATCTCTTTTGTGTGGGTAATGCAACAGATATCTACAGGTCTTGGCCCTGAAGAAATGTTTGAGAGCGCATTCTGCTGCATGCAGCAGTAGTCATGTTCACCATGGAGACATCACATATAGCTGCAAACTTCTTGGAAAAATTTTATTAGCAAGGTGTCTGAATGGCTGTGACAAAGAGGTCTCTTTAATGGATTTGTTGCCACGGACAATGACAGCTACATAGTCAAGGCCATGTCAGATGATTGCTAATTCAGGGTCCTGTGTTTGGTGCACTTTATCAACCTGGTTATACAAGACTTTCTAAAAAAAGAAGACATAGTCAGCAACACAATCTGCGCTCATTTCAGCCATTCTTTTAAAGTCTGGAAGCAGTTGCAGATTATTTATATATATCCTGGTACAGGAGGTACCAACACATTGGAGCTCAACCTATTATATGTTGCAACATCTGTTTGAGCAGTATAGACAGATGCATAATTGTGTCATTCTAAGAGGAAGGGAATTCAATTGGAAAAGCTATAACCATGGATGCAGACAAATTGGACCTAGTCAAATGCCTGACACAGATGCTGCTCCCCTTTGAGATTTTCACATGGGAAGTTAGCAAGGAGGAAAGTACAATGGGCAAAACTATCCTGTTGTTGCATCTGCTTCAGGATCAGCTAAAGAAGGTATCTGAAAGTTTTGCACACAAAGTTTTAACTAAATCTTAGAAGTACATGCCTTGCTTGGGAGCCTAAGGTCTCACTTGACTTGCAATTCAAGGCTGAAAAATGCCATAATCAAGTCCAAAGAGTACATCTTGTTCCACCCTACTTGATCCATGCTACAAAAAAGTCTTTCCACTTTCATTCCTTTTTCCAAACTGAATGTTTCAAAATGCAAGAGGTGGACGGTTGAGCAAGCTGGAGAACTGGAAGAAGACGGTTGGAACTTACAGCCTGCAGATCTTTGGTGCAGACTTTAACTTCCAGAAAGGGCAGCAGTCTGGTCTCACAGCAGCCAACACCAGCAACAAGAACACCAGCAACAACAGCAACAGAAAAATGGGACCCAACCTCTGCATTGGCTTGGTTTCAAATAGCAGGTCTTAAGTCTAGTGCAGAGGCAAAAGCAAAAGAGGTCAAGCAAGTGGCCAAACCAAAGACACTTCAGAAGATATTCAAGGAGTATTTGGAAGACCCAAAAGAGGTGTATGTGGCTCAAAACCCATTGGTGTATTAGTATGGGAAGATATGCCAATGACCAGAGCTCAGAAGGCTGGCACTAAAGTATTTGGCTTGTCCTGTAGCCAGTGTGCCTGCTGAACGTGTGTTCAGTGCAGCTGGCATAGTTGTTACAGTCAGAACGACCAGTCTCTTGCCTTAAAACGTGGAGATCATGATCAAAATGAACCAGCATTTTATACCACTTTATTACACCATTCTTGAAATACCACAGGAGGAGGAAGAGGATGAATGGTCAGAGTGAAGTGCTGACCAACTTCTGGGTGAACCACCTGAGTTTGAGGACAAAATCTACTTCCCTGACTGAGTATGCCAGTTCCACCATATAACTTTTTAATTATTTATTGTTTAACCTCTTTTTTTCTTTGCCAAAAAATGTAAGTATTGGAACATTATTGTAGCGGAGTGTCGGAAATCCCGGCTACATACGATGCTAACCCCCAGTCTGACAAGTGCCCCGGGGGTCCCGCAGGGGAACAAATCGTGGAAGCAGGATACCCGGGTATCCGGGTTTCCAAAGACATGAAAAGGGAAGAAGGACAACGCGCGCGTGGTGCAAGAGCAGAGGAAGACGAAGAGGAGAAAGACGCCGGGACGGAGGAGGAGAGCGCGACAGTAGAGGATGCGGGAAAAAGCCTTCTGGATGTCGGGGAAGAAGAACCCCATAACGAAAGACTCTTGAGCTCCATCTGAGACCCCACGGAGGGACAAGGAGGTCCCGAAAGGCAGCAGCTCCGCCACGTCCCTGGAGGGGCGTGGCTCCAGAAGGTACGGTCCTGCCTGAAGAAAAGAATAAGGGCTATAGTGGGAAGGGAGGAGGGTGGAGAGTGCAAGTAGAGGGAGGTTCGGAAGGGATATTTGGGGAAAGAAAAATACCAGCATGAGGGGAGCACTAATCATGTGTCTATTAGTGAGAAAGGTTTTTGGTGCCACCGAGGTGCGACGGGACGGGGCCCTATAAACTATACCCATCCTTTTTCCTTCTCTTTTCCCTCGGGGTGGAGTCGTACACCAGACCACCACCACTCACTCGATCTCTCCCTCTCTCTCTACACCCTCTCCCTGCACTAAAATCATACAAACAAACCACCCAGACATACGACGTACCTACCTTTCGTTCCTTTTTCCGGTCGACCTGATGACACCACCGCCAGGAGAAATACCATCAACCACCGGGAACCCTGAGAAAGAAGAGAACAAAGGAGATCACCAATACATAAGGATAAAAGACAGTGACTGTTACGAGGGCACCTGTCCTCTAAAATAAAACCACTCATATTCAACACCAACCTGAGTGTCTAATTAATCCCTATCGTTATACCCACTGCCACAATTATGTTTGTGTCAGATTTATGCTGCCCCACCATTTTTTAGTCACATATATGGCTGGATTGGAGTTGGACCCGTGTGCGGTGAAGAAGCCCTCACATTCCCTTTAGGACATTGGAGACAGTGCCTTTCTCCCTCACATGCCATTGCCTATCCTTTTTTACATCACCTAGCAGAGCTGCCTCAGAAGAGCATTGATTAAAAGACTGCCGGTGGCAATTCCAAATGTCAATGTGTTGCTACCATCAAAGAGGAGATAATATTGTGTATCAACCACTGTGATTGGATTGGAAGCAGTAGCTACTAACTGTTGCACCAATGAGTAGTGATATATTGAGTGATTATAAGTGATGATTGATGATGTACATGGTGGCTGACTGTAACTGAGGGAGTTCAACAAATTTGTAAGGTTGAATTTGATGATTTGCAATGTTTGCAGGCTCATGGGGGATCATTTTTTTCCTGAAAGTGATTGCCTTTTCAAACATAGTGAAATTTACCTGCAGGATCCCCTCCTTTTTTTTGGTTCCTCATAGACCAGACCAGTCACTGTAGTTACCGAACACAAATCTACACAAAATAGTCCAATCCAGTTTCTCTATTTATTTTTCAACAGCAGGGCACTACACTGGTCTACCTTGCTTGGTTTGGGACTGGAGTGGAGTCACTCAGAATCAGGAGCTGGAGGATAGAAGGACTCAGGGTGGCTCTACCTCAATAGCTAGAAGAAGAAAGTTATTGACTTCAAAGAGAAACCATGATGATGGCGAAGACTCTGAAGCCTACTACTCACTTAGCTCAGTACACTGGAGAGAGGTGTGTTGATTTGAGAAATTCTGCGTGGGTGTCTGCAGCACTGCTGACTCAAATATGAAAATTCTTTTTATGTTATTGCTCTACCTCTAAGTCTTCTTGGTACACTCCTAACTCCTCATGAAGCTTACCTTGCTTCCTTTCGTCCTTCACGTTTACTCTATAATACAGTTACTGTTTTTCAATATTCCGGCCTTCTCCTAGCCCTCTCTTGCACAAACAAAACTTTGTGAAAGCTTAACACTCCAGCTTACTTACCGGACAGGTTCAGCCAGGCACCCAAGAGTGACGGACATTCCAAGAAGAATCAGATGCACCGTTCAATTTGGCAATACAGTATCATTTTCCTTTTAACAATTATAATTTTTAGAACTGAGTGGGTTAACTTCAAACCTCCATAATTTGTATTTCTTCAAACCTAGAAGACATAACATTTAGGGGTATACTAACTTGGGTGTCTCTGGGGCAGAAGGACTGTTTGCAATGGTTCCCTTCATGGTTTCCTTCCACAACGGATTGATGATATTGTGCTGCTCAGCACCTGATGAATATTTTCATGACTCCTTTTGTGTAGTGTTTGTCTTTGTCACACCTTTCCCCAAATACCCTTTCCCATCCTTTCATCAAGCTCTTAACACTCTTTCCCCCGGCTGTGTGTTTTATTGAGGTATGACTTAATTTTGCACCATAAATGGATCACACACTTGCTGGGACAGATGTCTTGAAACCAACACCAACTCACTGCATGACCTTTTATCACCTCAGCAATATTCCACACCGGCGCCGTCAACATCATCATTAAGGCCTGGTGTTGTTTGTTGTTTCTTGCATAAATGTTTAATCTTGCCCAACCACTCCTGACCCTGAGCTCACACCTCCTGACTAGAGGATTTCTTTTAGTTTTTAAATACTAACTCCACAATGTTCAGAAGAAGTTGATAATGCTAGTTTTTACTATCATATCAAGTCTTCTTGGTTGTGTGTCAAATACTGTCATTGTCGTAGTCTGGTCTCAGTCTTCCTAAAGTTATGCTATAATATATGGCCCATTAAGGGCCAGATGTAGCAAGCCGTTTGCATGGCGCAAACTAAGAAAAACGCAGTTTGCGCCATGCAAACGGCCTCCCGCGATGCTCATTCCCAAATTGCGAGTCGGTACCGACTCGCAATTTGGCAATACGACTCGCAAATAGGAAGGGGTGTTCCCTTCCTATGTGCGACTCGCATTGCAATTCACAGTTGCTTTGTGACCGTGAATGCGGTCGCAAACCAACTCGCAGTTACCACCAGTGTCACACTGGTGGTAACACATTCACAAAGGGGAAGAGGTCCCCAGGGGACCCCTTCCCCTTTGTGAATGGCGACATAAATATTTTTTCAGAGCAGGCAGTGGTCCTATGGAGAAAAAAAACTGCTTTATTTAAAAAGCAGTCACAGACATGGAGGTCTGCTGACTTCAGCAGGCCACCATCCCTGTGAGTGCAGGGACTCGCTATGGGGTCGCAAAATGCGACCCACCTCATGAATATTGATGAGGTGGGTCTTTGCAACCCCATAGCGAGTCGCAGAAGGTGTCTGCGACACCATTCTGCATCCGGTTTTGCGACTTGCAAATTGCGAGTCACTCAGACTCGCGATTTGCAAGTCGCAAAATCGGATTTTGCAACATCTGGCCCTAAGTCTCTGTTTCCTTTCAATCTAGCTGACAGTGATGGATAACCCTTTGATTAATCCTTCAGTTGGAGCTCTCATAGGTGGGAGGGGCACCTTTTGGCTTCCCTGTTAGCACGCTAGCCTGCTACTACTATCACTGCCCCCTTAAGATGCCACCTTGGGATAAGCTCTGCAGTAAGAAGGCTGAGGTATTAGCCCTCGCTTCATCTATTCAGGTAAGAGAAGGACAATGGATTGAAGTGAACTTGTTTAGTTACTGATTAACTTCTATTGAAGAAGGTGTTGTTAGTGAGTATCTAGGTTCTTGTAGGCAACATAGGCAACGGCAATCATCCCTTATGGTCAATTTAGTTATAGAGGGTAGTAGAGTAATGGCTCAATTAAAAGACATACACTTTTTTTTAGCAGATTTAAAAATCAGGCTATACTATAAGACAGCAGTGCAAACTAAAACACCAAAATAAACATTTGAGGCATAAATGAAGTAAAAGATCCCTTTTTTTAACAAATAGAAAATCCACCATTTCCACCCACAACAAGCCCACCCCTTTCGCCAAACAAAAAGCTCTGTCCCCAAAAAGTCCAACAAAAGTCCAAAGAGAAACCCAGTCCGAACTCCCTCTCTACCCTCACCACCCACAACAAGTCCTTCCCGCAAAAACAAAAAATTAAAAAGGGGCTTATAAGAGGGCATTGTCTATTTGGGTCCAGAGTTGGTCCAGGGGAGCCGGCTCTCCATTCGGTCCATCCGCTGTAGTATGCACTAGAGTGAAGCCCTGTCACAACGGGAGGGGGTGGAAGCATATGCAGCCAGGGCCCCTGACAGCTGGTGGTAACACCAGCAATGTAATCGACAGGGGGGCTGGAGGCTGAGGCTGGTGTGCTACTGAATTGGGTCTTGTGTCAGAGGCATCTATTTCCATCTCTTCATCCTCCAGGACTACCAGCTGCTGGTATTCGGCCTGTATATTCTCCAGCATCTGACACCACAGTTGGATCACTATCTCCTGCCTGGTGAGTGGTGGTGGTCGACCAGCAGAAGTAGCTATATTAAGAAAAACAAAAATATAAAAGACAAATTATAAACAATGCTTTGAGCAAACACTTCCTTCAAAGTAATTAGTGGGTAGCACAGTAGCAGTACATTGCTGGTCCCCTAAGGACATTGGCATTTGATGTGCTTATGATTAGGCGAGCCACAGGTTTACACACACATGCCTCCCATAAAAAGCACTGACTAGCTGGTAGAAAATCATTAAGGCAGATTAACACCAGATTTTTAAAAACGGATTCGTTTTTTTCCTTTTTCTTTTAAAGGCTTTTCTACTATCTAAACAGACACTTTTAGTTGAACACAAATGAATCAGTTACCTCCCATTTATGAGTGGGAAATTATGCACTATGGAGTACAAGTTGTTGCACCAAATTAATGGAGGCATGCTAGCCAGCGCTTCGGGTACTTTGCTACTGTCTGCAGCTGGATCAGCTGTAGCTGACAGTTATCTATCTTTGATTCCAATGGCCCTGTTCTTCTCCAAATGCTTTTCACTTAGTTTCTACCCTGACTCTAAAGAGGCAGATGAATAATAAATAAGATACATCACACACAACATGTATAAAATGCATCTATATTATCCGCACTGCCGTAAGTAGATGGTGGGAAAAACGATGCAATGGACTACAGGGAACGGAATGGGCTACGTAGAATGTATTTGGCATTTTCGTCTAAGAGAATCCCTTCCACCAAACTTGAAATCAATTCAGGCACTTACTACTCCCACTTTACTCACTGGACTCACTCACCATCACAAATTATTTACAATAAATTAATTTGTTGGGCAGAATTGAAAGGAAACTTGACTTACTCTACTGCAGGGTAAGGCAAAGGGAATAGGCAGGTAGGTAGAGCTTTTAGTACAGAATAGAGGGGTGTCACTGATCATCATGTCATCATTTACCAAAACTTTGGTTTATTCAGTCACTGTAAAGACAAAAGTCTAAAGGGAAAAATCTGAACAGGCATAAAATAAATCTGTTATGGGAAATCAGGAAACATGTTGTAGAAACACTTCACATGGCCATAAACATGTGGCACATGGAAAGAATGGATTTTTCAATCTTTTTGGTAGGCTGGGATGGAAACTCTTAGGAAACGATAAAGGAGTGAAGAACTGAGAGGTGAGTGAGTGGGCATTGGGAAACACACCTTGTGTGTTTGGTTTTCAATGCATTGAAAAGTTTTGCAAATGCCACATTAACTGAAGCAGACACACATTGCACAGCTAACACTGCAGCCACAATTTGGTCTTTCACCAGAATTCCAAATCCATTATCCATCTATTCAGTATCCACCCTTCCTTTCAATCATCCTTTCACCCATCCATCCAATTAACCAATACACACCCACTCATTCTTTCACCCATCCACACATCCCTTCATTTCAGCCATTTCACCCATCCTATCTTTTAATCTTCCGTTTCCATCAAGCCATCATTTTTAGCATACATCATGCAAGCTTTTGCTGATTTGTATATAGAAGAGGCCATAACCCAAACACCACTGTTGCTGGTAACACGGGAGATTCATGATCATGATTACACCCTTGTAGCTAGTGAGTTTAATTGTAATTGTCAATAAGCAAGCGATGTGACCTACTACCGCCCATCCCTGTCGCTGCTTCTCCCCCTGCTCCTTCTGCTCCTCCAATGACACTTGACAAGCTGGCAGCACTCTGTGTGGTTAAAATATATATATATAAATTGTTTTGATGCGAGATACGCCTCCCTTTCATTTTTCATTCAAAAAAATACAACTGCAATATATCAGTACAGTTCGGTTACCACTGCAGTATCTTCTATCAAAAACATCACTCTGGGAATTTTGTTGGTTCACCATGTTAGAAGAGCCAAGTAGTGAAGTTACCAAGATCTTTTTGTAATGGAGGGGGACAGCTATAGCTTATCATGATGATGACTTTAATTAATTGAAGTGCAATGAAGGGGTGGAATAATATTAGACAATGAAAGACAGAAAAAAATATAATGCCAAGATAACAGGAATGAAACAGAAACTGGATATGGGAGTTGGAATAAAGAGGAGTCCGTATAAAAAAATAAACAAGGGTAAATTAAAAGTAGTATAATAGTGGGCAGAGGTAAAAGTTAGGTGTTGGAAAATGGGTTATTGGTAGGGCAGGTAGGTACCTACACCTAGCAACAAGCCACAAACCTCCACAAAAGTACAGTTAGGTCTCAGTAAATTAATCCCAGCTCTACCCTTGGTAGCTTGGCATCGAGCGTCAAGGCTTAACTTAGGAGACAAAGTGTAAAGCATTCAAATATCACAAAACAGTAATTAAATAAAACACAGGAAACAGTTTAAAAATCCGAAACCAATTTATAAAAATAGCTTATATTTTTATCTTTAAAATGACACAAAAACGATTAAAATCGGTTCAGGGGAACCGGAGATATGAATTTTTAAAGTATTATTATTTTCTAGCGCTTAGAAACGAAAAGCGCCAATCGGGTCATCTGGTTGCACCAGGACCGGGACAAAGTCAAACTTTCAGGCCGACCGCGATGGAGCCCTGCTCGGCTACAAGTCGCGGGAGGCCTCGGTTAAAAAGTTACCTTCTGACTTAGTCTCTTTTTTGATGTTTTTCTTCCCCGGGACGAACCTGCCAGTTGGATCCGACCTCCTGGAGCCCTTGTCCGGATACGCGAAGTCGGTTTCCTCGGTGGTGATTTTTACCTTCGGACTTAGTCGTTTTTTTCGAGATGAAAATCCTTCGACCGGGGTAAACCTGGATCTTGATCCGACGTCCGTGGAGCCCTTCTCGGATACGATGGCTGGAAGGTCCCGGTCAACTTTTTACGTTCGGACTTAGGCCCTCATTCTGACCCTGGCGGTCTTTGACCGCCAGGGCGGAGGACCGCGGGAGCACCGCCGACAGGCCGGCGGTGCTCCAATGGGGATTCCGACCGCGGCGGTAAAGCCGCGGTCGGACCGGCACCACTGGCGGGGTCCCGCCAGTGTACCGCGGCCCCATTGAATCCTCCGCGGCGGCGCAGCTTGCTGCACCGCCGCGGGGATTCCGACCCCCCCTACCGCCATCCAGATCCCGGCGGTCGGACCGCCGAGATCCGGATGGCGGTAGGGGGGGTCGCGGGGCCCCTGGGGGCCCCTGCAGTGCCCATGCCACTGGCATGGGCATTGCAGGGGCCCCCGTAAGAGGGCCCCTACATGTATTTCACTGTCTGCTGCGCAGACAGTGAAATACGCGACGGGTGCAACTGCACCCGTCGCACAGCTTCCACTCCGCCGGCTCGATTCCGAGCCGGCTTCATCGTGGAAGCCTCTTTCCCGCTGGGCTGGCTGGCGGTGGGCTGGCTGGCGGTCTGAAGGCAACCGCCCGCCAGCCCAGCGGGAAAGTCAGAATTACCGCCGCGGTCTTTCGACCGCGGAACGGTAACTTGACGGCGGGACTTTGGCGGGCGGCCTCCGCCGCCCGCCAAGGTCAGAATGAGGGCCTTAGTCTCTTTTTTGGATGTTTTTCTTTACCGGGATGAACCACGAAGTCAGGCCGGGTCGCGGTTGAGGCAAGCCGGCTAGAATTTCCACGTCGGGTCGGTCACTTTATGGAGCTTTTTTACAAAATTTGTCAAATCTTCTCCAAACTTCTGGGGCTTCACCCAGATGTTCTTTTAAGGTTCTTTTGGGGTCCACAGCTCACCCCAAGGGTCCAGAAGTTCTGTGATGGTCCTTGGGAAGTGCGGACTTCAACTCCCAGAATGCACCTGGCGCAAACTCCTTTTTGGCCACTGGACAGTGGTCAGCTGGTCACTTTTTCAGGAGTTGGTGCAGGGGACTCTGGATAGCAATTTTTCACCTGTAGCAAACAGGGAGTCCCTCCTTGAACCAGTGGAAGCCAGGCAAAGTCCTTCTTGTGGTGAAGCCCAAGTGTGCAGCTGGTGCAGTCTTTCTGAGTGCAGGGTCCAGGTGCAGGCCAGGGGTCCAGCAGGGCAGTCCTTCTTCTCCTTGTAGTTCTTTCTTCTTGAAATTTGGTGGGGATCTGAGGCGTGGGTGCAGGTCTGCCAGTTTTATCCTTGCTCCTGGGTGAAAAGCAGGGGGGCCCTGGTTCTCCAATCAGGGACAGGGTCGTCCCCCTGTGATGACCACTTCCTGGGAAGTGTGGCAAAAATCCATCCCAGAAGGCAACAGTCTCTAAAAATCCAAAATGGATGAATCTGATTTTTGGAGGAGAGATCTGGCTGAGCCCACCCACTGGTGTGGCTAAAAATCATAAACACACCCCTCTCCTACCCTCTCCTAATCTAATCAAGGGGGCACCTAGCTGTCTGGGGTTGCAGGATGTGGGGGTGTTGCTGGGTGCTCCAGATGTCCTTCTCTGCCTTTGAAGACCAGTTTGGCAGCCCTCCCCCTTCCTGCCTCACCATCTGCTGAGGGGAGATTCTCTCCCCCAAGCACATTCCTTTGTGTGAAGCCAGGCCACTTCACACCTCATTAAAGTGGCCTGGCAGAAGCTGCTGCAGGCTGGCCAATCAGAGCACAGCAGCAAAAACAATGCAGAGCTGAAATTGGCAACTTTTTAGGTAAAGTCTAAACTTTTTACCTGCACTAGTTATATTAAATCCAACAACTGGAAGTTGTGGGATTTATTATAACAATCAATTTGATACCAAATTCTTGGTATGTAACATTTAAGGAGACTTTAAAATTTAAAATAAAGTCTGCCCATTCTAGCCTATGAAGGCCATTTACTTCAATGAGGGAAAAACGAATTTGGCTGTTTTTACCTCACCAGGGCTTATAAATCTATTTTTATAAAGTCCCTGCTTATAGTTACATGGCACCCAGCCCTAGGGGCACATAGGGCACACCTTAGGGGTGACTTATATGTAAAAATAAGGTAGTTTAAAACTTTGGAAGTACCTTTAATTCCAAAGTCGAATTTGCATATAACTTTAATTTAAAAGCAGCCAGCAAGGCAGGCTTGTTTTTAAAATGACACTGGGCACCTCAGCAATGCACCTAGGTGTGCACCACCTATGCTGTGGTCCCTAAACCTACATGCCCTACCATATACTAGGGACTTATAGGTAGGTTAACTTAGCCAATTATAATTAGCCTAATTTGCATATCCATTTTACACAGAGCACTGGCCCTGGGACTGGTAAGCAGTACCCAGGGCACAGCCAAGAGTCAGTAACCACCAGTACCTATCCAGAAAGAGTGGGGGTGATCAGGCAAAAAAAAAGGACTTTCCTACATTAGGGAAATACTAATAATAAATAATAGGGCTTACTGGGATGAACAGAGCCCTCGGCAGTGACGCTGGTGGTCGGTGCTTCCTCCAGCTCTTCCCAGGCCTGTCTCAGGGCTGTCCCTCTTCTTGCCCTTAGGTGCTGATGGAAGAAATAAAGAAGATAAAAAATAGATTAGTGGTGCAGTTAATCTACAGAAAATTATAATAACAGGCAATCGAAGTAACATTGTACTTATCTAAATCAGATCGCCTATGGTACTAGTATTGACAGTTGTTGAGTTTGCTATACTAATCTTAAAATTCCTAATCCAAATTCCCTTAACAAAACCTACATTTGGAACGAAGGCATTGAAATGAATAAGCTTTGATTCTGTTCTAATTTCTCAACCCCCTTGATGGACCAACTTAGAGGGTCATTCTGACCCTGGCGGCCGGTGGCCGCCAGGGCCACCGACCACGGGAGCACCGCCGACAGGCTGGCGGTGCTCCAATGAGCATTCTGACCGCGGCGGTTCAGCCGCGGTCAGAAGCGGAAAGTCAGCGGTCTCCCGCTGACTTTCCGCTGCTCATTGGAATCCTCCATGGCTGCGGAGCGCGCTCCGCAGCCATGAGGATTCTGACCCCCCCTACCGCCATCCAGTTCATGGCGGGAAAGCCGCCATGAACAGGATGGCGGTAGGGGGGGTCGCGGGGCCCCTGGGGGCCCCTGCCGTGCCCATGCCAATGGCATGGGCACGGCAGGGGCCCCCGTAAGAGGGCCCCAAAATGTATTTCACTGTCTGCCTTGCAGACAGTGAAATACGCGACGGGTGCAGTAGCACCCGTCGCACCTTCCCACTCCACCGGCTCGATTACGAGCCGGCATCCTCGTGGGAAGGTCGTTTTCCCCTGGGCTGGCGGGCGGTTTAACTGGAACCGCCCGCCAGCCCAGGGGAAAACTCGTAATACCCGCCGCGGTCTTTTGACCGCGGCGCGGTAATTTGGAGGGCGGGATCCTGGCGGGCGGCCTCCGCCGCCCGCCAGGGTCATAATGAGGCCCTTAGTGTCCCTTTTTTGCAGTACATAGATGCATACTACTATACTACACAGTGTGAAATTGCTTGGGACTGTATAAGCTACATAGATAAATGTCACAAAGAAAGCTAACTCACTGATGTCACCAATTCACCATGGTGACAGGAGGACAGAGGTGTATGCATTGCAATGGCTTCTTAAATAATCAGCCAAAGCAAGCGCCAATGAGCATGATTAGGTAGCACCTGGCACCTCCCTAGCTCAAACTGGATCAATTAATATTACTATTCTTAATGTAAACTAAACGTACCTTACCTCTGAGTGTGAGCAGCATGCTATTTGGGAAAAAAGTTAGCATTGTAGAACACAAACACAACAAATATTATAATTAATCCTCACCGAGTGTCTGCCATGTTGGCTCGCTCAGCCGTGCTCTGTATTTGAACTATTCATAACCATAAATTTGCAATGTTCAGAGCCGTGGGCAGCTGCATTTGTTTGGTATTCTTTTGTGTTACATCACAGAACTACTTCTTACAACAGCATGAGACATGCCATGGATAGTGCATCCACTTGAAATACTTGTGTCTCCCATTACAAATGTTTTTGTTTTTATTTCAACAACTATATGCATACCAGCAACACCTTACCTGATAAACAGACAAAACAAGACTGTGATTATTGGTAGACATTTTCTTAGAACATTTGCTGTGTTAGTTATAAAAACACTTTCTAGTCCTAGTACACGTCAAGAGGGAGATTCCAGCCAGGGAACCACAACTGTAGGCTGAATGCCTTGTTGCAGATGCTGACTCAGATTACACGCCTTTGCTCAGGTATGAGGGTTGATGTCCTCCCTTGGGAACCTGAAAGGCAGGCTTAGAGCTTAACATGCTGTGCTCGAAATATAACTTGAGAGAGAATAATCTAGCTGCACTTTGATAGCCTTATTCTTGTGTTTCACTCTCCTCGTCACTATTTTAATATTACTGTGTTGTGTAGTCCTCGTTATTGCAGCTCATGCTTTGCTATCCAAAATGCAGTTGTTTTATTAACTCTATCTTTAAAACTTATACTGCCTTTATTGTCATTTATATATGAGACCGCAATGTGTATGAGAGAACCCGTTGTGACCTGAGTGACCACGACTTCCCTGAGAAGTACTAATATGTCATGCGCTCAGCTGCCCAATTGTCTCTACCATTTGAGAGAGATGAGGCACTGCTAGTTAGCCGGAGTAAAACCCGGATCTGGAGTGACAAGCGTCATCCACCGTGGGTCAGACTCAGTCCCCCACATTGTGGACGATGTTGCTGCTCAAAATCCAGTAGTCTCATTAGGATAATGAGAACCTACGCGACAAACCTATGTCACATGTCTGAAGCTATGACAACTTGTTTTTTATTTTTGCTATGAAATTAATGTCACAGAACGAAATCTATTTCAATATCCTAGTGTTTTCAAAGTATTTTCAAGAATTTTTTTAGAATGCATTAACTGTCATGAGGAAGCAACTAGTTTGCCCATTTGTAACTTTTAACCAGTCAGGATGGATGCACATTCATGTCTAGGAGGAAGAGCTTTGGAAATGGAAATGGGGCTAGATGGGGTTGACCATGAAATTTAAGGTGGTATTTGAAGCACTAATGACTTGTGTCTTTAGTCAATAGCAAGATTTTATAATGGTGCTGAAGAACTTGGAGGACAGATAGCCACGCTCCCCAAAATGTGAAGCAGAGAAAAATCTGGCTAGTATTCATGGTCCTGGTGGTGAAGAAAGGAATGAAAAATCTGCCAAAGAAAGATTGTTGAAATACTGTTGAATTTACACCCACGCATGAAGGGGTATAGAACAATAAAGACCCTCATATACTGTAGATTAAAACAATAAAGCAACAGCTTAGAATTCATAGGGCTAACTCACAAAACATGTTTTGCAGTTGCAAGTTTGGATTTATGGGTGGATATCTGAGTGCTCTCAGCACAGGGACAGCGGATGTCCACTTATAATGTAGCGAACGCCCTGTAGTCATAGCTTTGTGGGTTCTCACCAACACTTCTAATAGCTTTTCACACCAATGTACATACCCATACTCACATGCTCATTATGGAAAGCTCGCACATTTCTGATGCAGCCAATATGCACATGAACAGTGAGATCTGTATCATGATAGGCATGTAATTCCCAGTGGTAACAGTAGTTTCTAGCCCTATTGGAAATTGCAAATGTTGTGATAATGCCATGGATCTGGAGTTTCTCACCTGGATCTGGACATTTCGATTGCTCTTGGCAGGCCAAATGTCTGGGGGGAGAAAATTGCCCGCAAATGTGGAATAGCACGTGGCAGTCAGGGAAACATCAATGTGCATTTGTTATTCCCTGTGTCTATGGGGCAATCTTGTAATGGCTTGGTATTCCTGAAACCTGACAGGTACAGTAACCTTGTATTCTTACTTCCAGGTGTGCGAACACTGATGCGGTGTTCCGTCACACTCTATAACAGAGCCTAATTAGAAAAAAGTATTTACTACGTGAGTGAATTGAGTGAGAAAATTCGTATACCTCTACATTCTATATTTTCTGGCAGTAGAAGGTAAGAGTTTTCTTAACATGAAAAAAACGTTTATCTTGTGGAGCAAATAAGAAAAAAACCTTAAAGTGCATCACATCTTTTCACTAAAAATGAAACCATTTCTTGCTTGCAGATAATCTGCTGCTTTCCTTTTAAGTGTTAAATCAAATGCTTTCTTAGTGTTTGTGTTTTTACAAACAATACAGTCCTTTTGGCGAATACGGGCCTAAAAGGCGAAGGTGACACATAAGTAAGTACTCATAGTGTGCTGTGACTCAAAGGCAGCCTTTAAAGTGTAACAAAAGTCGGGATCTGAAAATATTGGATGGGCGATAGGATCTGCCTGCACAGTGTTCATTTATCTGTGTGAACTAAGATAATTTTTCAGTTGGTTCTAATAGTGAATTAAAAACAAAACAAAAATACAAATTTTTGTTTTCGTAAGTCCGTGACAGGGCTCTGCTATTTTTAATTTAGGAGCACACGTTTGGAGCAGGAGAATGGTTGCAACACGTTTTACCTGGTATGTTTTTTCGAGGAGAAAAGGGTGTACATCTGGCAATATAGTCGTTCTATCATGAATATGACGTTCTGCTCTTACCGTCAGTGCCACTCACTGATATAAATTAAATGGAGGTTGGAACTCTTCAAAAAATGAAAAAAATCCAGAGGCACTTGGGAGAACCAGCTGTACTAGCAACGTGCCTTTTTACTCCATTTATTAAACAGGTTCTGTCTTAGCATGGTATGAATTTGGAGTTGGATGCTCTCGAGTGATAATGTTTTCTTTCATTTCTTTTTCCCATTTCGAAGGTGGAAACTTTGGCAAGTACATCGCCATAAATAACACTTCAGGAGAGTTGTGGGCTACCCAAGCATTTGATAGAGAGGAAGTCAGCAACTTTTCCCTCATCATTGAATGTCATGACTTTGGCAGACCACAGAAGCGTGCCCAGGCCAAGCTAAGCATCGTTGTCTTGGATGCAAATGACAACAACCCTACATTTACGAAGAATGTCTATCACACATCTTTGATAGAAGATGCGGCCATCGGATCGGTGGTCCTTGACCTGTTGGCTTTTGACTACGACGAAGGCTTGAATGGAGAAATAACATATTCACTGATTGACTCCACCATGGGGTTCTTTACCGTAAACAGAAGTACAGGAGCCATTGTAACCACACAGTCACTGGATCGAGAGACCATAAATCAGTATATATTTAGGGCAGTTGCGTGCGATTGCAGCATGGATGGCCCAAAAAGATGTGTTACCACTCAAGTAGTTGTGCATATTGAAGATATTAATGACAACTCTCCACATTTCACGGAGAATCCAATCAATGCCCACATAGACATGGAGACAACATTGAACAAGACAATAACCACTGTGAGAGCGATTGACCCGGATCAAGGAACAAATGGCACTGTTGAGTTTCATTTTGCGGAAGATGAGCCTTTGTTTTATATCAACCGGCACACGGGGGAAGTCCAGATACTACGGCTTATGATTTATGAAACACTAAGTCCTAAAGTTCTTAAGGTGTTGGCTGTGGATCAGGGAAAGCCAGCGAGGACTGCAACTGGCATCTTAGTCATCCACATAGTGGGACAGGCGCAAGATATTGAATTTGTCTACAATGTCTACGAAGCAGTTCTCCCTGAAAACAGCAGTGCAGGTGAGTGTCACTCTATGATTAGCAGTGCAATCATGTCCTACTGAACCTCGTACTATAAGTGTGCCCTCATGTACTTAACATGATACGTTTCATGTCAGCAAACATGAAAGTCAAAATATCAAGTAACTGATTTTTGCTTCTTGATCATTAAATCCTTAAGACTATCTCATCTGCTCATATCTATACCACAATAAAAATTATACAAATCTTATGGAACGCCAGCAACAGTCAGAGTGAGAATAAGTGAAGACGTCCAGAAGGAAATACACTTTTCTTCACGTTGCTTTCCAAAAGTATTTTAGCACAAGTAAAAGAAGTGTACTTTTGTTGTAAATTTACAGCCAGGCGTTGGCAACTGGCTGTTAGCTATTGAGAGGGGGTGACTACTACGAAAATGATCAGCAACAACAAAATTCTATCTTTGTTGTCATATTCACTTGCATTGACAACATTTTTACATATTTAGTTTGTGCACCTCACTTTAGGTCCTCATTACGTGAGAGTGGGTAACCCTTTACAACCCCCTTCGGGCGAATTGTCCAGAAGAAATACGGAACTACCAGAGGAATTGGACCTAGAATTATCGATTCCTCCTGTAAGCCCTTATTACTAAGGACATTCTCAAGGCTTCAAAACTGAATCCCTTTGTCTACACCCACAGAGGTAACAAGACCATCAGCATCATTAATTGATGTAGAAATAATAAACCGCTTCCAGGGGCTTCATTATGAGGCAGTTAGTGCCACAATACTGCAGTAACTTTACAAGTTGAGTCGAAAAATGTTTTGGAGGATGCGCCGAACGTCTTTTCTCCACATGGAAATGCAGCTTCCATATGAAGAAAAATAGTTATGGTGCAATTTCACTATAATCCTAACAAGTGAAAACAAATAGATTTTCTAATGTTGGGAAATCAGCTAACACTATTTAGTAACCCTCCCCCTCAACAAGTAACTTTAAAAATCATAGGTACTGGTCTCCATTTGGTAGTGTCATTCCTTTCTTGAGAATCAGCAAAACTGTCTCTGGACATATTTTAGAGCAGCTAAAGCAAGGTTACTAATTTAAGGTGTAAGTGCAAAACAATCGTTCACAGAAATTATCAACATACAATCAGTCCATGAGCTAATCTTGTAAAACGTATTAAATGTGGTAAATGTTACTTCGAACGATATGTCCGATGGCAATATGTCTATGTTTCTTCATTTTTTTCATTTGGTTCTGCCAACTTTGTTACTAGCGACATAAAATATCATGTATGCAGTGGAGTACTTTAATGACCTGCAAGCATTTATGTTGCTGAGTTAATAATTCAATCCCGAATCCTTTTCTTATTTCTTTGTCACTTATATAGGCTCGTACATTCTCAAAGTCAGGCAAAGGTTTGACAGCACTTCTGTGCACATTGTCCCCTATGAGCTGCAAATCTTTCCATAAACGTTAAAGCATGGTCTCCAACTTAAAAAAAAAAAAAAAGAAAATGGACAGAAAGAAGCATCAACAAACAATGACAGCAATCCACACATAGGACTTTTAACACGTCAGTCCATATTTATAAACCTGTCACAACACAGCGCAGCACCCAAAGTTGCTTGCTTCATTGTATGACAGGGAGAGAGCAGGAAGCGCCATATATACAGACATAGGCCCATATTTATGAAAAATCGCGCACAACTGCGCTAATGCAGCTTTTTCTTTTTTTTTTAACACCATTCCCTAAAGCCATCCATGCGCCGTATTTATGAATTTACACACAATGGCACTAAGGAATGGCTAGCATCACTAAAAAAGACGCTAGCTGGTGGGGGATGGCATTAGGAAAAATGGCGCTAGTGGGTCAGAAATAACATTAGGCTGGTTAGTAGCAATATTTCTGCCGGTGATCAGCCTAGCGTCATCTTTTGATGCAAAAGCAGCCAAAAAAATGACTCCTGTCTAACTATAGACAGGACTCAATACCACCACCCCAATGCCCACCATAGGGGACCAGTTTCCCCTGGGCAAGCCCTACATACCCAGTGCCAGGCAGGGGGCCCCATCTAAGGGCCCCAATGGCACACCACACACATACACAGACACTTACCTGCAATTTACCTGGGATGGGCTCCCTCCTCCTCTAGTATCCCTGTGGTGTGGGTGGTGGGGTTGCTGGGGTTTAGGGTGGGCATCTTGGTGCCCATTCCATGGTCTTTCTCCATAGAAATGGGCTTACCTACACTTCAACGCCTGGCCTGACCAGGCGTTAAATAATGGCATTAAGCAGGCTTAGCACCATAATTTATGTCAGCCTCCCATCCGTGCGTAGTTTCTGCGCCAGGAGTTAAATATGGTGCTGGGGGGCTAGCGTACTTTTTAGGACGGGAATGCCTACCTTGCATCTCATTGATGCAAGGTGGGTTCGCGCATCCTAAAAATGGCGCTAACTCCAATATTCTGACTCTAGACGGGTCTAGCATCAAAATATAAATATGGAGTAAAGTCAGTGCTGCTTTAGTGCCAAAATAAATGGTGCTAAGGTGACGCTAATCTTCCATAAATATGGCCATATGGCAGTATCTTACTCTCTCCCCAGCGCTGTTGCACAATCAGGCTCCCAAGCGCCACACACACACACTCTTGTAGCACAGTGCACTGATGTGTGTGTCATGTCTAGCATAGGTTTTGTACTCGAAAAGCACAGTTTCATTAAAATACTATACCTAGAAAAACCTTACATTTTTTCCCACTTTGAATGTGTGCTGTACAGTGCAGCACAAATGCAAAGTTGCAAAAGGTAGGAGGAAGAAAAGCATTTCTCCTTTCTATTGTCTGCTTTCGGTGGTGTTAGTTTTTGGTGAAAACCTCTGTCTACCAATGTTAGTTGATAGGAGTTTTTGTCAAAAGCCATGGGTGGTTACACAGGAACACCCAGGTAGAGCTATGGAATACCCCCGTGACTCAGCATAGCACAAAGCAGCGCTTTGAACTGGTTTGCATTACTTTGTATTACAAACCAATGCAAATAATAATTTGCGTTGGTTTATCAATCCTAAAAAGGATTTTGTGTTGGGTCTGCTTTACAAAAGTAAGGAACACACGCTGCAAAACCTTCATAAATCTGACCTGGTGAGCTTTTAATAAATATCACTACTCTTTTCCAAGGACAAACCTCCTCCAGTCTTTCTGGTCTTGTTCCTTTCCTTGTCCTTCTTCTGTTGTCCTTTCTATGAGGATAGACAGCCTGGCAGCCCTTCTGCCTATTTACCTATATGCTCCTAGACAGTATCATATATTAACTAGGCATAGCTATTGAATGAGAGTCATATCATGAGGCAACAGGAAAAGGAGGACATTTTTAACTTCTGTGCACCTCTAATGAATCAATCACTACTGAAAGCCAGGAACCCCGGTCTAAGCAATTTCTACAGTTTAGATTTCAATACACTATGTACAAATACAGAAACAAGTATACATAAAGCAAATACACAAATTAGGAAATATTTTATTTAATTCACAGACAAAAAATAAACAACTATCTAAATTTTAATTTTAATAGGAAGGTTGGAGCTTTTCAAAATGTTTTTTTAATTCTAAAAGATAAAGCCATATGCTAGGATTTAGCATTTCACAGTTTTTTCTCTTAATGCATGTTTTCTTTTACGTTGGCATGCACCAGTTCTTCAACTGAGGTCACCAATTGTTTATTCTAGATTCTGTTTGCTGTATGTGAACTGCTCCCACAAAGCAAGGTAAGGATACAGATTTAGGGCCTGCTTTTGATGGGCAGAGTACTTTCTGGTAAATGCAAAAGTACCCGCCCATTAAACTGTCGGTCCACCCACCTCTTTTAGAGATGGGTAGAGTGTAAAGGTTCAATTTGTGGAGCCCCCCTTTTGTAAGTTTTTTTTCTTTACCAGCTGTTCCCCGCTGTTTGCCTGTGCCGGTGCCCCACTGTACAGCCTCTGCACCCGCAAGGATACAACGGCGTTCTCTCCCACCACCATCTTCCTTCCTGCACTTAGCGCACAAAACACCCAACAAAAACCCTGTACTCATGAAACAAACTAATATATCTAATGAAGAACACTATGCAGTGCAGTGCCGGTTTTTATTTTACAATAATACTACTGTTTTGTTGAGTATTGATTATATATTTTTTTATTCCATTCCAAGATGGCCGACCTCTTCTTCTCTTAGGTCACTTCCTGTTCTCTACTATAAAAAATACTTTTTGCTTTTATATTGTTTTCCATTGCTCACTCCTGGTTTCCGTGGACCTCCAAAGTCTCCAGTTGTTTTTTCTTGAAATTCCTCCTTCTCTGCAGTTCCAGTGTCATGCACTCACCTTGTTCCAACTGCAGAGACGATGTTGGACCTCCAATTCCAACTGAGGCAGCTTAACAAAGCAAGTAACAACTATCTAGTTCCTTCAACTGCCCCAGAGAGAAAGGGAGGATGAGATAAAATAACAAAAGATGAACTTGCATCACTAAGTGGACTGCTCTGCTGTCTTGTGCACTGCCTAGTAGGATCATGACTCCCTAGATCTTGTTATCCTTAAAGCAGGTGTGGAGAACTAAAAACAGCAAGAGACAATGTTACCCATTGGTTCTTAACTAAGAATGATTTAGCAATTGTTCACAGGATATGTACACTTTCAGACTCCATCATAAATGTTGCATGAGAGAGAGCAGGAGCCATATCAGGCATAAACTGGAGTTTTCTTGCACTCTGGTACATACAAGGTTCAGAATCAAAGTTGTTTGCAACTTCAAGCCCTAGAAGGTTTATCCAAAATACCAGATACAACATGTCAAGAAACACAGTAGCAAACTTTCAGTTCAGGTACAACAAAGTTCAGAGCTCCGCAATGAAACAAGTCGGAAGTGTTGGGCCTTAAGGGGTTAATACTCCAACAATGTCTAATATCCAAAAATGTGTGCATGCCTTTATGAAAATCAGTCTTGTAAGTGTCTACTAATCTATGGATTAGTGCTCACTAATCAGAGGGGAAAGTACTTAGCCTTGTCTACTAGAGGCTTCCGTGCAAGAAGCTAAGCGGAGGCAGAATCGTAGATCATGAAGGAAGCCACTGGAAGCATCACAGAAGCCAGGATCATGGCATTATCAAGAAGGCTTGGAAGACTACAGCGCTGGAAGTTCCAGGTGACTCAGGAAGTGAGTGCAGTGATGATGTTGCACAGGACTGGAACGAGGCCAAGCTCCAATGCAGGTTCAGAGGGGGTATTTATGCTGGAAGAAGAGATTGTTCCAGAAGCCACATGTCCCACGTTGAACAGTGGAATATTCCAATGAACCTGGGGAAAATCATGTGTTACATACAGTGAATATGAAGCCTTGCAGGTGGCAGGTGCAAATTGTGATTGGCAACAATTAACAAGTATAACAGAACTCTAAGTGCAAGATGATACATTTCAGTGGCTCATTGTGGATAGTGTAACTTGTCCTATGGACACATGATCATCTGCAGGTGCAGAACAGACTAAACTTGCTTAGCAACAGAACAGGAGGTTTAATGGTTTAAGCTTCCTGGTGGGGAAAAAGGGAAGGATGACTTGGAGTGCTCGGGACAGGGAGGCGCCACAAGGGAAGGATGACATGAGCCCGGTGAGTAAAACCTACAGCACATAGAGCACAAAATGGAGTTGTGGCATCCAGTACTTCTTATGAATCCAGCTAGCTACTGAAGTTTTTTTTCCTGTACTCTAGTTTTTCCTTTTTTGCTGGGCTTTTTCCTGGAGCAGTTGTGAACACAAAACTGTCACCAGCGTCACCTAGAAGACCAGCACCAGGTTGCAATGCCACCATACCGTACAAATGGTCAAGTTCCGGATGCACTTAAAGTCTAACACTTTTTGACAGCAGTTAATAACCTCACGCTGCAAGTTTAGAACCTAAGCTCTGAAAATGCATTGCGTCGCCAATCATTGGTCATTTTACAACAAGGCTCACTTGATACTTCATTTGCTGGTCTGGCTCAGATAATGTTTGATGAGAATCCAAGAAAATTGAATAACTTTCTACACAGAAGAAAGGTACATTTTACATCTAAGCCACACATGTATGCCTCCGATCATGCTGAAGTGGGCTTAAATGTTAGTAATGCCATTGGAAATGCTTTGGCATGGGCTATGCCTTTGATTGCTGAGTCAATTCCATTGTGGATAATTTCCAGCTTTTTTAAATGAATTTAAGTGAATGTTCAACCATCAAGATTATAAATTCAGTGCTCCAGAAGAAATTGTAGTCCTGTCTCAATGTTCCAAGGATTTGCATTCATACATTTCAAAATTCAAAGGTTTGGCCAGAGAAATTGACTGGACTGACTCAACCCTGTTTACTCTTTTCCTAAAGGGCCCAAAAGATGAGATTAAAGATGAAAGCCACCCAGTCTTCAGGATCTCTTCTGATGAACTCTTCAAATTGAAAGCCGTCTTCAGAAGAGACGTCCCGAAAGGAGAAGATAGCCCTTGTCCAATACCACTTTCCAACCTTTCTTCAAGCCAATGTCTAAGAAAAGTTTGATGTTGAACCCATGCAGGTGAGAATTGCTAAGGTGCCTTCAACTGAAGAAAAGAAGGCTAGAAGAAGAGAGCTTGGCGTATGTATGCACAGTGGTAGAGAAGGACACATTTTAAATGCTTGTCCTGTTAGGCCCATCCAATCGTAACAAAATATGAAAAACCAAAGCATTCACTTCTTGTGCAGGGAATAGCGATGAGTGATAGAAATCCTAGCCTGCCTACATCATACAGTATTTCTAGTGTTGTTCTTCCTCATGGTAAAGTTTTGATTCAGCCTAGTCCTCTTAAAATTCCCGTTCTCCTATACTGTGCAACCTCAAATATATGCATGGACATTCAATGGACAGTGAATCATCAAATTTTTGTTACCAAAAAGAAGGTTCCTATGGCAGGTAAAGTGGTATATGGAACGCTGGTGGTTTCTGGATTACTAGTCAAAGAGATCAAACCATTACCCTTAAAGAAAGCTGTGCATTATTAAGTTATCACCTTCAACTTGATTGTTTCCCCACGTTACCCAATTATTTTGGGAATTCCTTTCTATGTTAATTGGGCTGTTAAGATTCTGTTTTTGAGTGCTGAGTTTTGTATAGTCCACTGTACCTCTGATCAATCTTTTTGACCTGTACCTGAACTCAGCTGTAATTCTCCTATGCCGTCTATCACCCATGTTGCAGAAATGTCTGACAATTATCATAAATTCTTGGATGTTTTTCAAGAAACTAACATCAAAGCATTACCTCCTCATCATCCTTTTAATTGTGCAATCAACATTTTACATGATGCTCATATTCGCTATATTCAAAATTTCCCCTTGTCTCCTTTGGAAAGACATGGGCTTCTCATTCCCTACTAATCTCCAGCTGGAGTATCCTTGTTCTTTGTACCAAAGAAAGAAACATCTGATTAATTTAAAAGGGTTTAAATCAGATTACTGTGAAAGATTGTACCCTTTATCCTGAATGTCATTTAAAAGGATTTGTACAGCACAGACTATTCAGCACTGAGGGTTTCTAGTGCTGACTAGGTGCGGAAGGTATGGAGCATCAGACGAAGGGAAAGATCTTCAGTATTTTGCGGAATGTTGTGAGCATGGTGGCTGTTCAGATAGGTGAAAAAGTGGCCTCCTGCCCTGCTTCTGCAAATGCTGGGAATGTGTGCAAGTGACAGCGAGGGTGATTGAAGATTGCCAGTTGTCTGATGGACATGCAGGCAATAGTTAAGGTAGGCAGGTCCATTCTGATGTAGCTCTATGTCAGACATACCAGAAGCACTGCAAGGAGAAAGGCTCTTTACCAAACACCTGATTGAAATCAGGTCTGGAGAAAGTGGAAGGCTGCTTATGGAACCCCTTTTGGACATTTCAAATATAGATTAATGCCTTTTGGACTATGTAATGCACCAGCTGCTTGCCAACACTTCATGAATACAGTTTTGTCAGACTTAGGGCCAGATGTAGCAAAGAAACATTTAGCGACTTGCAAATAGCGAGTCATAGCGACTCGCTATTTGCAACTCGCAAAATGTTATGCAGAACGGTGTCTCAGACACCGTCTGCGAGTCGGTATGTTAATATTAATGAGGTGGGTCGCAAATTGCGGCCCCATACCGACTATGGGCACTCGCAAACATGGAGGCCTGCTGTAGTCAGCAGACCTCCATGTTCATGACTGCTTTTAAATAAAGCAGTTTTTTTTATTTTTAAGTGTAGCCCGTTTTCCTTAAAGGAAAACGAGCTGCACTTAAAAAAAATCCGAAAAAAAATCCGAAACCTTTAGTTTCGGTATTTTTTCAGGGTAGGTAGTGGTCCCTTGGACCACTACCTGCCCTGAAAAATTTTTTTGGGGTTCATTCACAAAGGGACCCCTTCCAATTTGCGAGTGGGTTACCATCCACTTGAAGTGGATGGTAACTGCGACACCATTTGCGACCGCATATGCAGTCGCAAATGGTATTGCATACCACTAGGAATCGCAAATAGGAAGGGAACACCCCTTCCTATTTGCGATTCTGAAATGCATTTTGCGAGTCGGTCCCGACTCGCAGAATGCATTTCTGCATAGGAAAATGCGATTTGCGACTCGCAAACAGCAGTTTTTGCCGTTTGCGACTCGCAAATCCTTTCCTACATCTGGCCCTTAGTTCTACAATCCATGGTAGTCTACTTTGATTATATTTTTGTTTTCTCCAAAGATCCACTCAAGCATGTTACACATGTCAAACAGGTGCTACAAAGGTCACAAGAAAACAAGTTATTAGCTAAACCAGAGAAATGCCTTTTTCATGAAAGTTCATTGGAGTACTTATGACACAACCTATCATCAAAAGGAATTGGCATGGACAACCTCAAGATTAACCTGATCCTTGACTGGCCTGTTCCTACCTCTCTAAAGGAAATTCACAATGCTCTTAGGTTAACTAACTATTATCCTAAATTCTTTAAAGACTTTTCTAAACTTTGTCTGACCCTCACTGACCTATTAAAAAAGTCATTTCAATGGACTCAAAATGCTTCTATAACCTTCAAAAAGCTAAAATCTGAGTTTGTTAAGGTTCCCGTTCTACAACAACCAGACATCACTAAACATTTTGTGGTTCAGACTGGTGCCTCTGATCAGGCTATGGGAGCTGTCCTAATTCAATCTAGTCATGATGGAGATGAACACCAAGTGGCTTTTTGTTTCAAAGAAATGTTCACCAACTGAGATAAACTACTCAGTATTGGAGAAAGAACTCTTAGTAATCAAAGGGGCCTTCCTGGAATGGAAACTTTTTTTACAAAGAGCGCAACAGAGTAGCAGCTCATGCAAAGCATATCGAAATTGTAGGAAAGTCCTCCTTTCTGCCTGGTCACCCCCAAACATTTTGAACAGATACTGGTGGTTACTGACTCTTGACTGTGCCCTGGGTACTGCTAACCAGTCCCAGGGCCAGTGCTCTGTGTAAAATGGATTATGCAATTTAGGCTAATTATAATTGGCTGTATCAACCTAACCCATAAGTTCCTGGTATATGGTACAGCATGCAGGTTTATGGACGCCCAGCAAAGGTAGTGCACACATAAGTACACTGCTGTGGTGCCCAGTGCCATTTTAAAGGCAGACCTGCATTGCTGCTCCTTTTAAGTTAAAGTTAACCCCAAATTAGACTTAGATATTAAAAGTACTTCGAAGTCCTAAGCTACCTTATTTTTACACATCACCACTAAGGTGTGCCTTAGGTCCCCCCAGGGTTGGGTGCAGTGTAACTATAAGTAGGGACTTTAGAAAAGATGTTTTATAAGCCTTGCTGAGGGAAAAATAGCTAAGCTTGTTTCCCCTCGGTGGAGTGAATGGGCTCCATATGCTAACATGGGATGATTCTATTTTAAAATAATAAAGTCTTATTTTCCATAGAAAGGAGCTAAATATGGCATGTTCAATACCAAATTAAAAGTAATAATACATCCAACAACTTGCCACTGTTAAATTCAAGATAACTTGCACCTAGAAAGAGTTTTAGAACTCTTACTAAAAGTTACCGGTTTCAGCTCTGTAGTGCCCTTCTCTAATTGGCCAGCCTCTGGCAGCCTGCTCAGGCTGCTTTGATGAGGTGTTAAGTGCCCTGGGATGATGCAGAGGAAGCATCTGGTGGATGGAGATCTGGCTCAGCAGATGGTAGAACAGGATGGGGGAGAGCAGCCAAACTGGTATTCAAAGGAGGGAAGGACATTTGGGACAGCAACTGTACTTCCCCCGTTTCCTGCAAACCCAGACAGCCAGGTGTCCCTTAATTAGATTAAGAGAGGGCTGGAAAGGGGTGTGCCAATAGAAACCTAGCCACGCTAGCGGGTGGGCTCAGCCAGAACTAACCTCTTTTTTGCCACGTTGGATTTTTGGAGATTGTTTCTCCATGGGATTGAGTTTTGTCACACTTCCCAGGAAGTGGTCACTCAAGAGGGTAGTGGCCTGCATGTGATTGGAAAGAGACCCCCTGCTTTCAACCCCCAGGAGGAAGGATAAAACTGGCACAGCTGAAACGCACTTCAAATACCTATAAGAAAAAAGACAAAAGAAGAAGAAGGACTTCCATGCTGGACACCTGACCCGTACCTGGACACTGCACTCTGAAGGACTGTACCAGCTGTACACCACCAAATGGAGTTTGCCTTTCTTCAACTGTTTCAAGAAGGAACTCCCTGTTTGCTGCAGGTAGAAAATAGCTGACCAGAGTCCCCTGCATCAATCCCTGAAGAGACTGACCAGCTGGCCAGTGACCAGTCGTCATTTTTGGATTTGAGCCAGGTGCATTTTGGGAGTTGGAGTCCTAACCATCAAGGAGTAACTCAGAGATTCTGGAACCTTGGGGTGAGTTGTGGACTACTAAAGCACCTTGAAACGACCTTCTGGAAGACAATCCAGAGGTTTGGAGCAACTTTGAAAAAAAGCTCTTAAAGTGGACCGAACTGATATTGTGAGTTAAGTCAGCTTACAAAGACCGTGATCTGGGTTGACTTGCAGGTTCACCCCTCTGAAAAAAGCTGGAGCCCCAGACTCCTTCACCAAGGTCTCCTGAAAAGCGCATCCGAAAAGGGCTCCAGGAAGGTCGGATCCAACATGCAACTTTGCCCCAGTGAAGAAAAAGACTAAGTCCAAAGGTAAAACTTTGACCAAGGCCTCCCGCTCAGTCTAGCTCACAGTAGCTGAGCATGGCTCCATCACGGTCAGCCTCAAATTTGACCTTGCCCCGGCTTGAGTGCGACCGGATGTTCAGATTGGCACTTTTAGTTTCTATGCACTAAAAACATTTAGGGGGTCATTACGACCTTGGCCGCACTCCCGCGGCCCCCATTACGACATCCCCGCTGGGCCGGCGGGGATGAGGCCGCAACATAGGAGCCGGCTCCTAATGGAGCCGGCGGTGTTGCGGCCGTGCGACGGGTGCAGTAGCACCCGTCACGCTTTTCACTGTCTGCTATGCAGACAGTGAAAAGCTGGCCGGGGCCCTGTTAGGGGGCCCCTGCACTGCCCATGCCAGTGGCATGGGCAGTGCAGGGGCCCCCAGGGGCCCCAGGACACCCCTTACCGCCAGCCTCTTCCTGGCGGTGCAAACCGCCAGAAACAGGCTGGCAGTAGGGGTGTCATAATCCCCAGGGCAGCTCTGCTTGCAGCGCTGCCCTGGCGGATTATCACCGCCGGGGCTAAAACGGCAGGAAACAGCCGGCCCCGGCGGTGCGACCGCGGCGTAATAAGGGCCTCCGTACCGCCAGCCTGTTGGCGGTACGGATGCCACATTACCCCTGGCGGTCTCGCCAGGGTCGTAATGACCACCTCAGTCTTTAAAAATTTATATCTCTGGTTCCCTTTATTGGATTTTTGTCATTTTAGTGCCATTTTAAAGACACAAATATAATATATTTTTATAAATTGGTGATGGATTTTTATTATGTTTTGTGTTTTGCTTATTTACTGTTTTGTGATTTTAAATGCTTTAAACACCTGTCTCCTAATTTAAGCCTAACTGCTCATTTCCAAGCTACCAAGGCTTGAGATGGGATTAATTTATTGAGACCTAACTGGACCTAGGGCTAGGTTAGTTAGTAGGTTAGTGGCCTATTGCTAAGTGAAGGTACTTACCTGCTGTTAGAAATGGGGTTTTTGGTTGGCAGTCAGGTTACCCCCTGTCCAAGCAAGAACCCTCACTCTAGTCAGGGTAAGTCACACACAATCCAAAATTAGCCTGTGCCCTCCCTCTGGTAGCTTGGCACGAGCAGTCAGGCTTAACTTAGAAGGCAATGTGTAAAGTATTTGTGCAATAAATCATACAATACCACCATATAGCACCACAAAAATACACCACACCGTGTTTAGAAAAATATATAATATTTATCAGGATAATTTAGGTCAAAACGAATAAAGTTGCAATGTGAATTTGTAAAGATATCACTGAAAAGTGATATAAAGTGTCTTAAGTCTTTAAAAAGCAAACAAAGTCTCTTTCAAGCAAAAAGTACCTGGTTTGGAGTGGAAAATCTCCACAGAGGGCTGCAGAGGAAGAGATACGTGGAAAAATGATGTGTGCGTCGATTTCTCCCCAGCACACACGGACTTGCGTCGTTATTTTTCACGCAGGGAAGTCGTGCGTCGTTTTCCGGCGCGTGGACAGTCTCTTTCTGTGGATCGCGGGGATTACCAGATGTCCCGGGTCTGTGCGTGGATTCTCCTGCTTGTTTTCTGGCTGCGCGTCATTCTGCGGGGCTGTGCGTCGAAGTTTTGCTCTCACGGCAGGCGTTGCGTCGATTTCTCCTCTGGAGGTCGGGCGGCGTTGTCCTTGCGAGGCCGTGTTTCGAAGATCCGGTCGTCCCGAAGGCGTCGCTTTGATCAGCGTTGGTGTGCGGTGTTTTTCTCACCGCGGAACAAGCTGTGCGTCGAAAATTTCGGCGCACGAAGCGTCGAATTGACAAAGAGAAGTCTTTTTGGTCCTGAGACTTCAGGGAACAGGAGGCAAGCTCTATCCAAGCCCTTGGAGAGCACTTTCACAGCCAGACAAGAGTTCAGCAAGGCAGCAGGCCAACAGCAAGGCAGCAGTCCTTTGTAGAAAGCAGACAGGTGAGTCCTTTGAGCAGCCAGGCAGTTCTTCTTGGCAGGATGTAGTTTCTGGTTCAGGGCGTCTCCAGCAAGTGTCTGATGAGGTAGGGCAGAGGCCCTGTGTTATGCCCAAATGTGCCTTTGAAGTGGGGGAGACTTCAAAGAGTGGCTAAGAAGTGCACCAGGTCCCCTTTCAGTTCAATCCTGTCTGCCAGGGTCCCCGAAGGGGGTGTGGCAGTCCTTTGTGTGAGAGCAGGCCCTCCACCCTCCCAGCCCAGGAAGACCCATTCAAAATGCAGATGTATGCAAGTGAGGCTGAGTACCCTGTGTTTGGGGTGTGTCTGAGTGAATGCACAAGGAGCTGTCAACCAAGCCCAGCCAGACGTGGATTGTAAGGCACAGAAAGATTTAAGTGCAAAGAAATGCTCACTTTCTAAAAGTGGCATTTCTAGAATAATAATATTAAATCCGACTTCACCAGTCAGCAGGATTTTGTATTACCATTCTGGCCATACTAAATATGACCTTCCTGCTCCTTTCAGATCAGCAGCTGCCACTTAAACAATGTATGAGGGGAGCCCCAATGTTAGCCTATGAAGGGGGCAGGCCTCCCAGTAGTGTAAAAACGAATTTAGGACTTTTACACTACCAGGACATATAACTACACAGGTACATGTCCTGCCTTTTACCCACACAGCACCCTGCTCTAGGGGTTACCTAGGGCACACATTAGGGGTGACTTATATGTAGAAAAAGTGGAGTTCTAGGCTTGGCAAGTACTTTTAAATGCCAAGTCGAAGTGGCAGTGAAACTGCACACACAAGCCTTGCAATGGCAAGCCTGAGACAAGGTTAAGGGGGCTACTTAAGTGGGTGGCACAACCAGTGCTGCAGGCCCACTTGTAGCATTTAATCTACAGGCCCTATGCACATATAGTGCACACTACTATAAGTAAATTAAATAGTCCAATCAGGTATGATCCAAAGTTACCATGTTTAAAAGGGAGAGAGCATATGCACTTAAGCACTGGTTATCAGTGGTAAAGTGTGCAGAGTCTAAAAGCCAGCAAAACAGGGTCCAAAAAGTGGAGGGAGGCAGGCAAAAAGTTAGGGGTGACCACCCTAAGGCATGTCAGGTCTAACACTTGCCTTTACCAATAATCCACTTTCTAACAGAAATCTCTAAGTACTTCAACAAGCTGAATGTCAATAGAGCCGACAAGCTCGGAGTGCAATCGTTCAACTCTCTCCTTAATTCTATTCCTAGCTCCTCAAATCCAGTAGCAAACTCCTTGTCCAGATGTTACCCAGAATCTGATCAAACTAAAAACATGGAGATCATCAACCCCAAGGCATTTATCTCAGCTATAACTCCCACATTCCCCATACACAATAGATTTAGAAACCAGTTGTCTCAAAATACAGGAACTTAGACAATTGAATCTGAATGTCCAATGGAAAGAGGTCAATTGATTAATTTTCCTTTAAGATAGACTTTTTATTTCAACAAAATGCTCACTGAAATATGCCTTCCAGTGCAATAATTTCTGGACAAAGGGGAAACAAGTAACTGAAAATCTTATACAAAGAAAATTTGGTGGCCTTCGCTTCATCATGATGTTGACACGTCTCATAAATCCTGTGAAACGTGTTCCCAAAACAAGTCTGAAACACAAAAGAAAGCAGGTTTACTATTGTCTCCTGAAATTCCATTCCATGAGAAATATTTTCTATTGCTTTTATCCTAGACTTATCTGTCTCTGAAAGCTATACAATAATCATGGTTAGCATTGATACTTTCACTAAAATAGTCCATTGTTTCTGTCTCCTTAAATTTCCAATGGCCTCAGAAATGGCCAACATTTTCTATTCAGATATATTTAGGCTTCTTAGCCTACCTAATTCCTGATCGAGGCAAGATCCCCAACATATCTCATTATGAAAGATTAAAGCTCGTGTTTGCAGTCCTAAATTTGTGATAATCTTATTTTAGAAAATTATTTATAAAAATGAAGTTGTGCTACCTTGTCATGTCCGCCAACCAAAAACATCAAATATCCCAGCACTTATATGCTGTACTCCTTTGATTATTAGCCCCTAGGTGCACTGACTGCAAGTGCTCAAAATAACTTTCAAAATACTTTAAGCATTACACCAATGTTTCCTTATTTCTTATTGATCTATTTAATCAGTGTTCATTCTCAAGTCCTCTTGGGCAACCAGTCTAAGTGCAGTGGTCATTCAATCTGATAGAGACTTCTAGCTCCAGATTCATTACCTTAGAATATTCCCCAGATATCAGACTGGAGCTTGAAACTTTTGACAAGTAGTACTCCTGCTAGCTGGTAGGTGCCATCGTTCGGCTCCACATGACGTCTTCGGCATCCTTCTGTCTGAAAGTGACATGCGGAGTGCCTTTAAAGGTGCAATCCCATTGCACTGTGATCAGTTATTTTATTTCAGCACAAGTTAGCACAGATCTGGAGAGAACTACCCCCATCACTTTTTGACTGACCTTTTTTCACCCTTTTGTCAAGTGTTTATGAGACTTTGGGGGTTATTCTAACTTTGGAGGAGTGTTAATCCGTCCCAAAAGTGACGGTAAAGTGACGGATATACCACCAGCCGTATTACGAGTTCCATAGGATATAATGGACTCGTAATACGGCTGGTGGTAAATCCGTCACTTTTCCGTCACTTTTGGGATGGATTAACACCTCCTCCAAAGTTAGAATAACCCCCTTTGTCTCCTGGTATGAGGATGCCCACCAAAAAGGCAGGTTTCAAACCATGTGGCGCATATTACCACTAGGTATCAGTGATGGACCTGCATTTGGTATTCCTTCGGTTTTTGGAGCATTTGAAATTGTGAGGATTGCTGTGCCATGCATCCAAAGGTGCATGGGAAGCCGTCCCTCAAGCTTCTTGCTACCAGACACTGATCGACCCCACGACTTTCCAGATCTCAGTCACAACAAAGTTCTTGAGACCGATCGGGGAGTTGTACCCAGTGATCATCATCCCACTCCAAGTTGTTTGACAAATCAGGTAAAACCCACAAGAAAAAGAAGTCATCAGAGAGGTCTTGGACTTCTCTGCACAAGTCTTCGAGCAAGGCGCGAGGCCATCGGCACCTCTGTGGTGAAGCCTGTACCTGTGCCGTCTCTAGACATCCCATAGTTTCCAGGAGCCAGAGTTACCCTCCCAGTTAAAAGAATTTTATGAGACCCTTCAGTTGATCTTTGGGTGGCCCAATCCCCCTGGAGCACCCTTGGGCCCCACAGATATGGGAGGGGCCCCTGCTGGTTTTCCACTAGCAGGCTTTCCCTCGATACCAGCTGGACCTTAGCAATCCAGTGATGCATCAGGAGTTGCATAGGTTGAGTGACCTCAACCTTCCCTGCTGCATGATGTGGTGCCTACACCCCAACACCAATGACCCCCAGCAATGGCACTGCCCCTATGGAGGGCCTTTGACCCTGTCACCAGGCAGGTCGCTCCCCCCATCTGCCACGCAGCCCCCTGTGGTTTGAACCTCTGTTGCCACTTTTGCCGCCTGACTACTCGCTCCCTTTTTTCTATTCCCCTGAGCTTGTGCTTCTGTGCCACTTGTTTTTTCCATTCTGTGCCCCTGTGTTTTGCTTCTGTACCCCTGTGCTCTGTTGTCCCTCTCCTGCCGTCTTTTCCCGCCGTTTTTTCCCCGGGTTTTCCCCTGGGTTTTTCCCCGGGTTTTTCCCTTGCTGCTGAGCCCCTGCTGCCCCGCCCCCTTCACTCCCATTGGCCACCCCGCTCCCACCTCCCAGCTGCCCCTCCCTCCCTCTGCCCTCATATGGAGGCTGCGAAGCGGGCACGCCGCTGGCGCGCCGCTGGCGCGCCGAAGGCGCGCCTAAGGCAAGCCCGTCTGCGCCCGTCCGCGCCTGGACCGCACCCAGCACCAGCACCAGAACCCCTGGAACCCGCACCCCCCGCAACGCCAGACTGCACTACGACGCAAGCACCCTCCACGCACTCAACACCAGACGAGACCAGCCCTGCTACCGGGCCACCCCGAAACGCACCTATGGGCCTTTCACCTGCCGGAACTGCAGATTCTCCAGCATCCAACCCTCCACACCACCAGCCAGAGAACCCAACCACCTCCGCTGCATCCTCCTCAATACCCGCTCTGCTCGCAAGCACGCCATCGAACTTTGGGACCTCCTAGACTCCACTGCCCCTGACGTTGCCTTCCTGACGGAGACCTGGCTGAACGCCACCTCAGCACCAGACATTGCCATAGCCATCCCACAGGGCTACAAGATCTCCCGCAGAGACCGCACCAACGGAGTGGGAGGAGGAATCGCCATCATCCACAAAGACTCCATCAAAATCTCAACGAACACCGATGACACCCTCACCACCGCCGAGCACATGCACTTCCAGATCCACACCGACCCCAACACCACCCTCAGAGGAACTCTCATCTACAGACCTCCCGGACCCCGCCCACAGTTCAGTGACACCATCGCTGACCTCATCAGCACCCACGCCCTCGCTTCCACAGACTACATCCTCCTCGGGGACCTGAACTTCCACCTCGAGAACAACAACGACGCCAACTCCACCGCCCTGATCGACAACCCCGCCAACCTCGGACTCAAACAGCTAGTAACGACACCCACTCACGCCGCTGGACACACGCTTGACCCCATCTTCTCCGCAAGCCCCCACGTCTCCTTCAACCACACCACCGAACCACACTGGACCGACCACAGATGCGTCCACTTCACCTTCAGAAAACCCACCACACACCACCGCACCCAACAGCTACCACGCCGCTGCTGGGGCAAGGTCACCAGGGACCAACTGACTACCGCCCTCGCCCTGAGACCACCCACCAACCCCACCGACCCAGACACTGCCGCGACCAACCTCACACAGTGGATCAACGACTGCGCCAACACCCTCGCCCCTCTCAAGACCTTTACAACCAACCACACCAACAAGAAAGCCGCCTGGTTCACCGAGGACCTCCGTATCTCCAAGCACAACTGTCGGAAGCTGGAGAAGAAATGGCTCCACGACCGAACACCAGACAACCACACAGCCCTCAATAGTGCCACCCGCAGACATCACCAACTCATCAGGACCGCCAAGAAGACCGCCTTCAAGGACCGCCTAGACAACAACGCACACAACACCAAAGAGCTCTTCAGCATCGTGAAAGAACTCTCCAACCCCAGCTCCATCACCAACGACATCCCGCCATCTCAAGACGTGTGCGACTCCCTGGCCACCTTCTTCCACCGCAAGATCACCGACATCCACGACAGCTTCAACCCCGACCCCCCCTCACCCACCACCGAGTCCACCACCCCTGCGACTACCACTCGCACCAGTCGCCTGACCGCCTGGTCCAGCGTCAGCGACGAAGACACCATCAAAACCATGAACTCCATCCACTCCGGATCCCCATCGGACCCCTGCCCTCACCACGTCTTCAACAAAGCCAGCGCAGCCATCGCGCGCCACCTCCGGAAAACAATCAACTGTTCCTTCGAGACAGCAACCTTCCCAGAAAGCTGGAAGCACGCCGAGATCAACGCCCTTCTGAAGAAGCCCAAGGCGGACCCCAAGGACCTCAAGAACTTCCGTCCCATCTCCCTGCTCCCTTTCCCGGCAAAAGTGACCGAGAAGATTGTCAACAAACAGTTGACCCGCTACCTCGAAGTCAACAACATCCTGGACCCGTCCCAATCTGGTTTTCACAGTAACCACAGCACTGAGACCGCCCTCATCGCCGCCACTGACGACATCCGGACCCTGATGGACAAAGGAGAAACAGCTGCCCTCATCCTCCTGGACCTATCAGCAGCCTTTGACACGGTCTGCCACCGCACCCTATCAGCACGCCTCCATGACGCCGGTATCCAAGAGAAGGCCCTGGCCTGGACCACATCCTTCCTCTCCGGCAGAACCCAGAGCGTCCGCCTCCCACCCTTCCGCTCCAAAACCACTGAGATCATCTGCGGCGTCCCACAGGGATCCTCCCTCAGCCCGACACTGTTCAATATCTACATGGCCCCCCTCGCCCACGTCGCACGACAACACAACCTCAACATCATCTCCTACGCCGACGACACCCAGCTGATCATATCCCTCACCGAAGATCCCGACACCGCCAAAGCTAACCTCCACTGAGGAATGAAGGCCATAGCCGACTGGATGAAGGACAGCAGACTGAAGCTGAACTCAGACAAGACGGAGGTCCTCATTCTCGGACCCACCCCATCAGCCTGGGACGACTCTTGGTGGCCCACGTCACTAGGCACAGCCCCGGAACCCACGGACCACGCACGCAACCTGGGGGTCATCCTCGACTCCACTCTCTCCATGACCAGGCAAGTCAACGCCATCTCCGCGTCCTGCTTCAACACCCTCCGTATGCTCCGCAGGATCTTCAAATGGATCCCCCTTGACACGAGAAAAACCGTTACCCAGGCCCTCATCACCAACAGACTCGACTACGGGAACGCCCTCTACTCAGGAACTACAAACAAGCTCCTGAGACGACTCCAACGCATCCAGAACGCCTCAGCCCGACTCATCCTCGATGTCCCCCGCCGCAGCCACATCACACTCCACCTAAGAGGCCTGCACTGGCTCCCCATCAACAAAAGGATCACCTTCAAGCTCCTGATCCACGCACACAAAGCACTGCACAACACCGGACCCACCTACCTCAACAACCGACTCAGCTTCCACACCCCCACCCGAAGCCTCCGCTCAGCCAACCTCGCCCTCGCCACAGTCCCCCGCATCCGAAAAACCACAGCCGGCGGCAGATCCTTCTCCTACCTCGCCGCCAAGACCTGGAACACTCTCCCCACCATCCTACGACAGACCCAGGACCTGCTGGCCTTCAGAAGACTCCTCAAGACCTGGCTCTTCGACCAGTAGCACCCCCCCTCCCCAGCGCCTTGAGACACTTGCGGGTATGTAGCGCGCTTTACAAATGCAGTGATTGATTGATTGATCAACATTCTTGACTCTGAAAGGGAGCCGGGCGGGTTTTGTCTGATGCTGACTGGGGCAGACTCCCCATGTCAGAGCCAGTCCCTTATTCCTATGACATGACTGGGAAGGGTCCGTGGACCCTTATGTTTACCAGCCCAAGATCCTGAGGACACCTGGTATGAGGATCTGGCAGATGTCAGCAGACTGAACACCTCCAGAGACCCTGGCCTGGTTTCTTCCCCAGCCATGGCTATGGAGAAGGGTGCCTCATTTGCAGTGGTGATGCGGAGGGCAGCTGAGTTCTTGGACCATGCACTATTCACAGTGGCAGTTAAGATGAACGTCTTGACAGAGGTGCTCCAGCCAAGAAGTGTTCCCATCGAATCCTTACTCCATTGAATGAAGCCCTTACAGATGTCCTCCTGGTCCAAGCCATACGCAAGGGATCCTTTAAACAGAACAATTGCCTGGCACCAATGGCCCTCCCCAGGGGTCCCAAGTTTCCTCATTCAGCACTCTTCCCCAGAGAACTTGGTGGGCCAAATCCCCTCCTATAAAATCAATCCTGGTGTGTTCCCTACCACCCCATCATATAGGTAATCCAAGAGGCATGATACCTTTGGGAAGAGGGTATTCTCTTCTGACAGCTTATCACTGCAGTTGGTGAACACCACATGGCTCTTGGGCCAATACTCCTATACGATCTGGGACAGGGATGCACAAGTGCGCCATGATCACTGAGGAAGCCTGAGCCATACTCTTTCAAACAATTGCTGATGGGGGAGGTGCAGCCAAGTTCACCATACAATGTGGGCTGCACATGACAGACTCACTGGGCAGAGCAATGTCTTTGTCCGTGGCCCCTGGGGGCCATGCCTGGTTGAGAACCATTGACTTTTAAGAGGATGCTCAGTCCTTGCTCATATACATACCCTTTGATGGCTCCTGTCTGTTTGGAGAAAAGGTGGGGGAAGTGCTGGAGCACTTTAAGAATAGCAGGGCTACGGCCAGGTCGTTGGGCTATGGAAGGGATTTTCATTCACAACTCTACCCTCCCAGCCATCATGACTAGCAAGTTTTCCAATCTTTTCATGGCAGAGGACACAGTTCCCACAGACCACGTGGAACAGGTAGCCAGAAGTTGGGCCAGTCCGCCAATACCCCAGCAGCCACACCCTCTAAAGCCCTTTTGTTTGTGCTCCGATCATCATGGGCATCCAGTGGGAGCAGGATACGCCATCACCTGTAACACTGGAGGTCAATAACATCCAACCGTTGGGTTTTTCAGCTCATCCTAAGGGGTTACTCTCTGCACTCATGCCACTCTGGATAGGCTAAGGAGAACTGCCTCTCCTTGCTCAGTCAGGATACACTGGCTTTCTTGGCCAAGGGATCCATAGAGAGGCTGCCGACATCAGAAGTAGGTCATGGTTGTCATACCCTCTATTTCTGGTGCTGGAGAAGGACAGAGGCCTTTGTCCTATGTAAGACCTGCACCTTCTGAACCTTTTCCTGAAAAAGGAGAAATTCAAAATGCTTGCACAGGTCCTGTCTGCTTTGGACTTGAGAGACTGGATGAAAGAGTTAGGCTTACAGGGCTCATGTTTCCACATCCCCGTCATGCCTGCACACAGACATTACCTGTGGTTCACGGTGGGCCAAGAGCACTTTCAGATTGCTGTGCTTCCATTTGGCCTTACCAGCAACCCTTAGGTGTTCACCAAAGTGATGGTAGTAGTTGCAGCCCATCTGCAGAGGCCAGGGGTTCCAGTCTTTCCCTACATTGATGATTACCTGTTCAAGGAGGGCTAGCCACAGGCAGTCATCTCCCACCTCCAGACTACGGTGAACCTCCTGCACTCGCTGGGTTCACTATCAATGTGCCAAAGTCACACCTCGTTCCCTTCATCAGAGATAGTCTCTGCACAATGCAGCGAGTCCAGGATATTCTTGCGATCACACAATAAAGTGCTATGTCAGTAGTAATAGTAGATACTCAGGTTATGATACCAATGTTTCAGCTTCTATCCTGAGTTTCAGTGGGACTGACTCTGAGGATGTTGGGCCTCATGGCCTCCTGCATACTGCCTGTTACTCATGCCCATTGTCAAATGTGGTCCCTGCAATGGGACCTGAAGGACCAGTGAGCGTAACATCAGGGGAATCTCTATGGCATGGTACAGGTCTTGGAGGGAACTGCAGAAGTCCTACAGTAGTGGCTTATGAACTGCCATTGGTCAGTGGCAGACCCCTCTCCATTTCCCAAACAGAGCTACCTGTAGTGACAGATGCATCACTCTTGGTATGGGGTGGCACCAGAGGGAGGTAGAAATCAGAGGACTCTGGTCTCCAGTGAAATCTGGGCTCCACATCAATCTGTTGGAGCTTCGGCCAATCCATTTGTTAAGGAACTCGCTAACCCCAGGTCCTGCTCCAACGACACCCCACCTTCACAAGACCTCTGTGACTTCCTCTCCACCTTCTTTCACCACAAGATCACGGACATCCACAACAGCTTCAACACCTCGACCCCACGACAGTCGATGTCACCAAAACCCCCGACACACCGGACCCCAGCCACACCAACCCCTCCTGCTCTCCTGGACCCACATCAACGACTATGATACCATCAAAACCATGGGCACCATTCACTCCAGCTCACCCTCAGACCCTGCCCCCACCACACCTTCAACAAAGCAAGCTCCATCATTGCCCCCCCAACTCTGAATGATCGTGAACAGCTTCTTCGAGACCGCCACCTTCCCAGAAAGCTGGAAGCATGCCGAAGTCAACGCCCTGCCAAAGAAACCCAAGGCAGACCCAAGAGACCTCAAGAACTACCGGCCCATCTCCCTCCTCCCCTTCCCAGCGAAGGTCATCGAGAAGATGGTCAACGGTCAACTAACCCGCTTCCTTGAAGACAACAACACCCTGGACAGATCGCAATCCGGTTTTCACAGCAACCACACCACTGAGACCACCATCATTGCCGCCACCAACGACATCAGGACCATGCTAGACAGAGGCGAAACTGCTGCCCTCATCCTCCTAGACCTTTCGGCTTCCTTCTACACCGTCTGCCACCACACCCTACGCACACGCCTCCATGTCACAGGATCCGCAACAAAGCCCTGGACTGGATTACTTCCTTCCTCTCTGGCAGAACCCAGAGAGTACGCCTCCCTCCCTTCCTATCTGAAGCCACCGAGACCATCTGCGGCGTTCCCCAGTGATCCTCCCTCAGCCCAACCCTTTTCAACGTCTACATGGCACCGCTCGCCAACATCATCCGATCACACAACCTCAACATCGACTTCTTCGCCGATGACACCCAGCTGATCCTTTTACTCACCAAGGACCCAGCCACCGCCAAAACCAACCTCCACTACGGAATGAAGGCCATCGCCAACTGGATGGAGAGCAGCCACCTGAAACTGAACTCAGACAAAACGGAGATCCTCATCCTCAGCTCCAACGCCTCCACCTGGGACGACTCCTGGTGGCTAGCCACTCTAGGAACTGCACCGACGCCTACCAACCACGCACGCAACCTAGCATCCTCAACTCATTACTCACCATGACCCAGCAAGTCAGCACCCCCTTATCTTCCTGCTTCAACACCCTCCACATGCTCCGCATGATCTTCAGGTGGATCCCCACCGAAACCAGAAGGACGGTCACCCAGGCCCTCATCAGCAGCAGACTGGATTATGGCAATGCTCTCTACGATGGAACCATGGCCAAGCTCCAGAAAAGACTGCAATGTATACAGAACGCCTCCACATGCCTCATCCTCGACATCTCACTACGCAACCACATCTCAGCCCACCTTAGAGATCTACACTAGCTCCTCATCAACAAGAGGATTACCTTCAAGCTCCTCACTCACACCCACAATGCACTCCACAACGCTCGCCCTGCTTACCTCAACGAACTACTCACCTTCTGCACTTCCAACCGTCAACTCCGCTCCACCAACCTCGCTCTTGCCACCGTCCCTCACATCCACCAAACTACAGCCGGCAACAGATCGTTCTCCCATCTCGCCACCAAGACCTGGAACACCCTCCCCGTCCACCTATGACAGACCCAGGACCTGCTGACCTTCAGGAAACGCCTCACGACCTGGCTGTTCGAGCAGTAGCACCTCCCTTGACCCCCCCCCCTTGGCGCCTTGAGACCCTCACGGGTGAGTAGCGCGCTCTACAACTGATTGATTGATTGATTGATTTGGCATAGAAAGCCTTCTTTCCTTCATTTGGAGGAAGGCTGATCCAAGTGATCACAGACAACACCACCACCATATGGTATTGAAACAAACAGGGTGGGAAGGTCATGTATGCTTTGTCAAGAGGCACTGGATCGCTGAATGTGGCTGGAACACCAGGACATATCCCTTGTTGTTCACGTCATGGCAAATTAACTCAGTCATCAATTTCTAATGGATCACAAATGGCATCTCCATCCGGAGGTGACACAAGGCCTTTTTTCAAGAGTGGGGAGAGCGTTAGTTCTGTTCACTACCAATGAGACCTCAAAATGTCAGCAGTTTTGCATGCTGGAGTTTCCAAGGCAGCTCTAGCTCAGAAATGCTTTTCATCTTGAGTGAAGCTCTGGCCTCCTGTTCGCCTTTCTCACTATACCACTCTTGCCGAGAGTTCTCAAGAGGATCAAGAACGACTGGGTCTTTGTCATTCTTGTAGCTCTGGATTGGGCATGGAGAGTCTGGTATCCTGAGCTGTTGAGTATGAGCATCAGCTGCCTCTTTTGGAGGATCGTCTGTCACAGCAACAGGACATGGTTCCTCACCAGAACCTAAAAACACTTTTCCTTCATGTGTGGAGATTGAACGTTGAAAGTTGAGAGCTCTTGACTTGCTGCCCGAAGACTTCAATGTTACTTTGGCAGCCAGGCGTCTCTCCACTGAGACAGTATATGCCTGCCATTGGTGAAAGTTTGTGGCATGCCTACGTCCCTTTCCCACATTCTACTCTATTCTTTCCTTGGCCCCAGAAGGGCACTGCCTTGTGCACATTGAAAGCCTATCTTTCTGCCATCTCATCATTTTTACAGTTGACAGACCAGCCATTCCTCTTCAAATCCCCCATTATACGTAGGTTCTTGAAAGGTCTCTAGCACACGTTTCCACCAGCACCTTCATTGTGCCCCAGTAGGACTTGAATTTGATTCTTGCATGTCGGATTTGAGCTTCCTTTGAGCTACTTCACAATTGCCCACTCAGACTCCTAACCATCAAAACAGCCTTTCCAGTGGTGATAACATCTACCTAGAGGGTTAGTTACATACAGGCTCTGTCTGCTTATCTTCCATACCATATCATCTATCCAGTCAAGCTGGTCCTTCGGACTTGAGCATCCTTTTTACTGAAGGTGGTAAGTCTTTTTCACATAGGACAGTCTGTCACTCTGCTTAACTTCTATGCGCTGTCTCATCCCTCTAAAGGAGAGGATAGAGTCCACCAGCTGGACCCAAAAACAGCGTTGTCATTCTACCTTGACTGCAAAAAAGAGTTCCAGATGGACAATCATCTCTTCATGGGGTATGTCAGAGCAAAGAAAGGAAAAGTGGTGCAGAAACGGACCATCCTGTGATGGATAGTGCTCTGACTCAAAATCTTCTATGCATCGGCCAAAGACAAGCAGGAGACATGACCCTTTGGAACTGCTACATTGGGTTTCCTGCATGCAGGAAATAGCTTCCTCAGCTAAAGGCCCTTCTGCACTCTCCAGCAACTGGAGAGACATTCCTATAAGCCAACAGACTTTCATGGCAGGGTCTAGACCCTATTTTACTCTTTCCAATTGGATGGAGGCTAGTGCAGATAGAACTGGAAGCAGTCCTAGAGCTAGAGAATTAAATGAGTGCATAAAAACAACTGACTCCAAAGTCAAAGCAGGCAGTCAGGCATGAATTATTGATGTGCAAGCAGGAATGTATACTTGCAATTACTATGTCTAGGTAGTTCTATCCTTGGAGTGGATTGAACCTGTTTTTAAAGGGCAAATGTTGTCAGCTTTTGTGGATGAGTAAACAGTACTAGAATTCTCAGAGTTCTCTCTCCGATTTGACTATTAATTCCTCTCTTGATAATCCTACTTCATCTGACCAAATGACATCACACTAGACTTGAATACTCTGTTCTATCCTAAATATTCTAAAAGGAGAAAGGGTCTCAACAAGCTACTCTGAGGCAGATTAGGAAGCCCCGGAGCTTCCTGGTTGGCCATGTTGACTTCTGTGTAGGGTGGTTCAGCTAAAACGTCCATGCAAAAAATAAATAGTTGTTTGTAATGCTTTGAACTACGAGGTTTAAGATTACAGTCATCTGTACATAAATAGATTTGTGAGCATGGTGAACCAGTTTGCCACCTCAGGTCTGGCCATATGAAGCAGAATGCTAAAAAGGTTGAGTCCCAAAATTTAGGATCAATATCGCTAGAATATGTATATAGTCCTTTGGGCATCAGTCCTACAATGAGGTCTGGTATTAAAGTGGCACCGTGGAAATAGACAGCGGGATTGGGCAGCGTTAACTGCAGTTAACTTGTTAAAATAAACCATTTTGACAAGTCAAAACCTCTCTTTTAATTATTAATAGGTCACCTTTAAGTAGGCTTGTTGCCCACAGGGCAGGGTGCATGGTATTAAATAGTAGGACATGTAGAAATGTAATGTCATCATCCTTACAGTGACTAACACCATAAGGCCATTTTTCACTGTGGTAGGGTTAGCTGTCCTATGTTGAAAACCAAAGAACAGATTAAAATTCTAATACTGTATCTCAGGAATTCAACAAGCTAGAAAACTAATCAAATAACTGTTTTTCATGGCTTTACAAATCCTATTTAATAGTGAAGCCAGATATTTATTAAATGGTAAGGAAAAGTAACTTTCAGAAAGTTACCCTTTGGCTTCCTGAACTGTCAGAAAGCAAATTATCCTAACCCCTGTCAGCTCTCGCCAGAGATTAGACTTTGAATATGTGTGAAATGCCTTCCAGGAGCAAATAATAGTCTGGTGTGGATTGGAGGAGATAACTCCTCTGTGACATACCTTATGACAACACAGTGTCAAATCCTGCTTGATAAATCTGCTGAGCTATATGTAACACTTGAAATGGAAAGAACAGAATGCCAAGACATTTATTGTGTATCCACTGTCTGGTTGCTGAAGAATTCTAATTCTGGGTTTACTATGGGTACAGCGGCTGCTGCTTCAAACGTTATGTTGGTGTTAAATGTGTGACCACAATATGATTACCATAGTACACTTCCTGGACACAAACTCAGCCCCCAGAGCCCACGTTTAGTGTTCCTGAACCCTTTAACCATCTTGAAAATGGCCAAAGTGGGTGGGGCGGGCCAAGGTACTAATCGCCCATTTGTTAGGGTATGCTAGGAGTCATTCCCTTCCACTAGGTTGTTCCAGGCATAAATGTGGCATTTCCAGGTATACACTTCTAAACACTTCTGGACCTTCAGAAGAACAAAAGAGGACTGGACCTCCTATCTGATCTGAGGGGAACCTTAAAAGACTGGACCTGCTCCCTCCTGTACCCAGGACAACAAAGTGGACTCATGGGTTCAGTTGGATAACCTCCTGTTTGGCTACAGGAGTGCAAAAAGCTACAAAAGGCACTTTCCTTGAAGTACCTAGCTGACCAATGGTAACTGGATCTGGACTGGACCCTGCTGTTGGCCTTTGCCTGATTCACTCTGAGCCTCTAGGTGTCTTTTGTGGGATCCTAAGGGGGTTTAGAAGTGCACTCCTGTGGTCAACTGGAATTTAATTAACTAAGTCAGAAGGCAAAAATATTGACCAGCACAAACCTGGTTGGTATATCTGACCTGGGCTCCATCACTGTCAACCTTAAATTGCACCTAGGTCCCAGACTACAGTTCACTATCACTGGCACTTTGAGCTTCTTGGTGTTATCATACCTAAAACTTTAAAAAAACATATCTCTGGTTACCCTTATATTGTTTTTGTAATTTGGTCTCATTGTGTTCATTAAACCTTACTCTATTTTTCTCATTTAGTTTATGATTTTAATGGTTTTACAATGTGACTTCATTACTGCTTTGGTATTGCATACATACTTTACATATTTCCCTAAATTCAGCCTGTCTGCTCTGTGCCATAACTACTTTGGGTTGAACTCAGATTAATTTAGTGACTTCAGAGGTTCACCCTGACAAGAGTTAGGATTATTCCTTGAGGTTGGTAGTCACTAATCACATTTAGTAATCCCATTTCTTACAGTTAGCATTTGTTTGCTATTCAACTGGGTTTTTTAGCATGTGATGCTTGGGAGAGGGGTGCAATGTTTTTTTATAGCGGATAGTTCTATCTATAGTGATGCCCCATTCCACCCAGTCGGGTATATTCTCATTTGAAGGGAAATCTCAAACTCATCCCCCCCTTAATATTATTGACCACCTAACTCACTAGCCGCCACTGTCGACCGTTGCCATGCAGTGTGATGCCCTTGTTCGTGCCCTGGCAGAAAATGTGGGAAGCAAGGAGGAAACCAGTAGTCAGCGTGCAAAGAATTGCTGGAGAGTTCAATAATGTACAGGAACACAGTTCCATCACAAATAGTTAGGAAACAAGTCCCACATGAGTAAAATGACTTCTTTACTGGACTGACAAGGAACAGAGGGGCATATTTACAAAAATGTGGTGCATCAGTCACGATGCACCACTTTTATTGCGTTTCACCTGCCTAACCTAACGACATCATGGTTGCGCTGTATTTGAAATATGGTGCACCATGGCAGTCGTTAGAACAATAGTGTCAACATTTTTTACGCTATTGTGGCGTTTTGATGCACTAGCATCAAAAATGTTGATGCTAGTGCAGCAAAGCACTATCGGTGCGTCATTTTAAAGCCTGCTCTGAGCATGTGTCAAAAGTCACGGAAAAAATGGCGCAGTCAAATGTTGTAAATTTCACTGCACCATTTTTTTAGGCCCCCCTGCGTTAGAACGCAGGCATACATTATGGCTGATACAGGCATAATGTGGCGCAAGGGGTTGCAAAGTGACCCAAAGCAAGCATTGCTCCACTTTGTAAATATTGCGTGGGGAAAAACCACCTTAGCGTTAAAAAAAAAGGCATTAGGACTGCCTAAGGTGGCACTAGGGGCTTGTAAATATGACCCAGAGAGTTAGTAAATGCGTTTATGCCTTGATGCATTACATAGCAAACATGCTTCGGATCAAATTGACGTTCTCCGTCTGACGTCTATGTTTTTTTCCTGTTTCCGCTGTGACAGTCCTTTCGTTGTGCTGCACTTAGGGTTGCATTGTAAATATCACGCGCCATTACCGTCTGGCGCGTGCATATTTCAATAGCTCGTTATTCAAAGGAGAATGTTTTCATAAAACTGCTGGCTTATATCTTTCACAGCGCGCCAGGTTACCCCTCTAACATAACAGCACGTCTCACTTCCCGAGTGATATGTTTGAAAGATTTCCCCCAAGGGCACCAAGTGACAGGCAACTTTTAACAGGGTCCTTTGTTAAGTGGAAGTGAAACCACATTAGATGAGGTAATCGTGTGTTACTGTACAGAGACCCGCACTATACCCGTCTCAGTCTGACCTATTGTGTTTTTTTGTCTTTTTTCACCGTAGGTACATCGGTTGTAACTGTCGAAGCTCGAGATCACAGCCTAACTAGAGAGAGGGTACACTATAGCATTTTCAGTGGAGATAAAGACGCAGTTTTCTCCATCAATTCTGGAACAGGTAAACATTTAGTTCTCTTCTATTCTCAAGAAACATTTTATATTTCAGTATATCTTTCAGCTAAGTCTATAGTGTGCAGGGTTGTCACATTGCAGACGTTTGCCACGCTGCAACTGTGCCATTATGTTTCCAAACCCCCGCAACTCCTCAGCATCGAAAGAATGTGGCATACATCGGCTCTGTATATCGCCTAAGTAATATATTGCCCCGTTCACACATCTGTCATAGAACTGTGATTTTACTGCTTCACCACTTTTTATATTTTTATAGCTTCATATTGTACCGTCAGTGCTGACAAATGTGTAAGTATATATGCAGCAACATTAAAATCAACGAAAGGAGTTGACATTTTCATAGCCGTATCATGTGTGCTAGGAGGATAATTTGAGAATTATAACGTGGCACAAAATCTCCACTCCAATCAATTATACTCCACTATATTAAAAATAAGAATGTGATGAACAAACTCAAACTTTTGATAAATGAGGCATCGATATTATATTTAGAATGCTTGTTGTTTGGAGTGGTTTTCTCTGACTGTTTTTGCTTTCTGACCTCCTGCTTTGCTGACTTCGTTTTTGCCAGCCGAACTTTGGACTTATCCTGGTCTAGCGGGATCAGATTGCCCCAGTTGTATTTTTTAAGCTTCTAAGCACTACAATTGCAGATACCATTTAAAAGTTCATAACTCAACGTCTCCTTATTGGATTTGTGTAGTTTTGGATTTGTTTTGTTCATCAAATTAAGCTTTATTTTTGTAATGGTGTGAATTATTTTTGTATGGTGTTTCTCATTGTTTGTATTGTTTTAAGTGTTGCACAAATACTGCCTCCTATGTTAATCCTGCCTTGTCTGTGTTCAAGCTACCAGAGGGTGAGCACAGGTTAATTTATGCTGTGCAACGTACTTACTCTGACTAGGATTGTGGTCCCTACTTGAACAGGGTGCACGCCTCTGACAACTACAGACCCGATTTGTGCACTCTTGACATGCCCTCTACCCCTGTACTACATCTAGCCTTGGGTGGACTTTATTTAGGAAGGAGGCAAATATTTGAACCAGAAAGTGATCCATGGGAGCAGGGGCAAAGGTGTGCCTCATTATCAAGCGACAGGACCTCACTGCTTTTAATCCACTCCAAGAGGCTCAACCAATCTTTTGGTATCCCAACAAGGAGGAAGCAAAAGCCTCCCAGCATAGTATGTAAATCTGTGTCCTCGTGCTGTGCTCAAGTGGGGCAATCATACTAGGCCTTTTTGGCCAGCTGAGGTCCCCAGCGGGACCAGTGAAGTATCTGGCCTGTAGGGAAGCAGAGCATGGGCATCAGGGGTGTGATGTAGTGATGGTTAAGTATCCCCAGAATATTAGAGGGGAAAGCACAGTTGAGGAGGTATCAAAGAGAGGATATGGTGTCAATTTGGTGACATTAGTACTGGGCTTCCAGGGAAGAATGGTGGGGGGTAAAGCATAAAAGATGGTTGGTAGCAGAAGGTTGTGAAGAGAGGAAGGGCTTGAGAAGTGGTCCCAGATGAAGAGTGAAAGGCACTGCTGAGGAGGTCGGGACAAGATAGTGATATTGCGAGGCAGAAACAGGCAAGCAGTATGCCCACAGGAACTGCAGGTTGGGAAACTAAAAGTAGGGGATTGGCTGAAGGGAATATGCTAGGGAAAAACACAGGGAATTAAAAAAATGGGAGTGGTAGAGGCCAAAGGGTTGGAGGAGCTAACTGGTATTGGTTGCCACAATAAAGGAAATGAAAGTCCCATTGGAAATGTTGATTTGGAGTTTGCATGGTTTGTAACTTGTAAAGCACATTGTTTGAGTGTGAGTCCTGTTGGTGGTTTATGGGGCATCTGGCGTGCATTCTCAATTGAATGTTGAAGGGCCCAACTTGCATTGCTAACCGTGATTTGATTGAAAGACTCTGTGATGCTATGATAAATCCACCCCCTCAATGTGGCAATGCAACTATAATGGGTGTAGTGTGTGAAGATGGAAGGACTCTATATGGGGTAAGTCAAGTCCACTTCAGGTTCTGTGCCCTGTTGCATACAAAGTGCCTTGCTCTAGCATAAGACATATTTAGCTTGACATGAAACATTACACATTTTATTGTAAAACACTTCTAAGAATATTAGCTGAAGTTTAATCTATACCCTGACCTCAAAAAATGCATTTTCCAAAAGTGATCCAGCTACTCTCAGAGTTGCCCAAATTCCATCATAGACATTGCCATCCAAGCATTCCACCCTATGAACAGAAGAGCGTAAACACAAACACTACACCTCTAGTTTAACACCAGACAAAAGCAGCAAAGAAATATAGAAAGAAGAGGATGACCAGACACAAGGATCAAAAAGAGTTTGGGGATAAATAAAAACTAGAAATTTACAGGGAAGACAACTAAAAAGGGGGAGAGAAACAAACTGGAACTGCAGTAAGGTACAAAAAGCAACAGAAAATTTTGGAAATGACCTTTCCACAGAGCTGTCCCCAAACCTTTTGCCTTCCTCCTTCTCTTTTCCTGACCTCATTTTGCTGGCTTTAGGACTCTGTGCACTTTACCACTGCTAGTCAGTGCTAAAGTGCATATGCTCTCTCCCTAAAACATGTTGACATTTGCTCATACCCAATTGGCATATTTAATTTGCTTGTAAGTCCCTAGCAAAGTGCACTACATGTGCCCAGGACTTGTAAATTAAATACCACTAGTGGGTCTGCAGCACGGATTGTCCCACCCACATAAGTTGCCCTTACCCATGTCTCAGGCATGCCACTGCAAGACCTGTGTGTGCAGTTTCACTTCCACTTCGACTTGGCATTTAAAGGTACTTGCCAAGCCTTAATCTCCCCTTATTCTACATATAAGTCACCCCTAAAATAGGCCCTAGGTAACCCATAGAGCAGGGTGCTATGTAGGTATAAGGCTGGAGATGTACCTGTGTAGTTTATATGTCCTGGTAGTGTAAAACTCCTAAATTTGTTTCCCGCTACTGTGAGGCCTGCTCCTTTCATAGGATAGCATTAGGGCTACCCTCATATACTGTTTGAGTGGTAGATTCTGATCTGAAAGGGGTAACCAGGTCATATTTAGTATGGCCAGAATGGTAGTAGAAACTCCTGCTTATTAGTGAAGTTGGATTAAATATTGCTATTCTAGAAATGCCACTTTTAGAAAGTGAGCTTTTCTCTACACTCAAATCCTTCCGTGCCTTACAGCCTGTCTCCAATCCACATCTGGCTGGGGTGGTTGACAGCTCCCTCGTGCATTTCACCCAGACAACCAAAAACACATGATGCTCTGTCAAACCTGCTCACATCTGCATACTGAATGGGTCTTCCTGGACTGGAAGGGAGGAGGGCCTGACACTTAAATTTGAAAGGACAGTGGCCTGCCCTCACACAATGGACTGCCAAGCCCCTACTGGGATCCTGGAAGACAGGATTGTAATGAAAGGGAACCTTGTGCACTTCTAAGCCACTCTTAGAAGTCTTTCCCAATTCAAAGGCACATTTGAGTATATAAACTGGGTCCCTTACCCTACCAACTCAGACACTTCTTGACAAGATACCTCCTGGCAAAGAAACTTTGAACCAGAACCTGCAACCTACTAAGAGAAGCTGCCTTGCTGCCCAAAGTACTAACCTAACTGCTTTGCTGTAAAGGACTGCTGCCTTGCTGCCCTCTGGATCTGCTGAGAAGTGTTCTCCAAGGGCTTGGAGAGAGCTTGCCTCTTGTTTCCTAAAGTCTCAGGCCCAAAAGGACTTAATCTGTGCAAAGAACTCCTTGTGCAGCGAAAATTGACACAAAGGCTGCCGGAATTAATGCACAGCCTGCCCTGCAGTAAGAAAATCACTGCATCGCCGAACCGGCACGATGCAGCCCGGCTCCCTGAGTGGAGATCGATGCAACACCAGCGTTGCAACCGGAACTCCGACGCACGTACCACTGGATCAACGCATCGCTGAGCCGGAATAACGCAGCCCGATTTCCTGCGAGACACAGCACCTGCTGAGCAGCAGAAATTTCCCCGCATCGTCCACCGGATCGAAGCAGCTCCTGTGACTTCGTCCTGCACGCCCGGTATTTCTCTGCATCGTCCCGGGGCGTCCAAATACCCCGCAACCTAAAGGGGATCCAAGTCTGTGTGCCGGAAATCAACGCAAAGCCCTTGCTGTGAGGAAAAGCAACAACGCATCGTCTGTGTGCACCCGGAGAAACTGACGCACACCTCCCCATTTTCCATGCATCTCCTCCTCTGCGGTTCCGTGCAGATAATTTAGACGCAAACCATGTACTTTGCTCTCGCAAGAGACCATTGTTGATCTTAAGAACTAAGAATGACTCTATTTATCATTATAAAAGTGATATTTCAACTAGTATTTATCAAATCCTGATCATTTTGACCTTAAGCTACTCAGATTAATATTCTATATTTTTCTAATCCTAGGTGATGTATTTTTGTGGTGTTTGCACTGTTATTGCATGATTTATTGCACAAATATTTTACACATTGCCTTCTAAGTTAAACCTGACTGTCTAGTGCCAAGCTACCAGAGGGTGGGTACAGGACAATTTGGATAGTGCGTGACTTATCCTGACTAGAGTGGGGCTGCATGCTTGGACAGGTGTAACCTGACTGCCAACCAAAGACCCTATTTCTAACATTGGTGATCAGCGGTGAGGATAGGACTTGTATTTGTGCAGTGACATACAATAGCTATGTGTACACTACCTACTCATAGTTGAAGGTCAACTTGATTTTTTATCTTTTTCTGCAATTTCTTTTTTCAACCTGACATTTTTAACTTAATCCTCATACAACATGTCTCTGGCTAGGTCTCAAGTAGGAGCTGGAGAGTTTGACCTAGCCAAACTGGAGACATACACTGTCAGCCAGCTGAAAGGATTCTGTCAGTGGATAGGTGTACTTACCCGGGGTGCCTCCAGGAAGAAGATGTACCAAAAGGTGCTGAGGGCCTGGGCAGAAGCCTGTTCACAAGAGAATGTTGAGGTGGAGGAGCCAGAGAGTGGCCCCTCAGAAGATTTGCCATCAGTGGGGGATGTTACCCCTGGAATTGTGCCCCCTGGTAAACCAGGGAGCAGTGTCTCAAGCCATGGCCTGGTCGCAGAGGAAAGGAGGGAGGAGAGAGAATTTCAATGGCAAATGGCAAAGTTAAACATAGAGGCAGAATAAAGGAACGCTCAGAGAGAGGCAGAGGAGAGGAGAGCTGAGGCTGCAGCTGAGAGAGCCCTGGCTGAAAAGAAACTTGTTGGCTCATAAACTGAGTCTCAAAGAGCTGGATATCAAGGTAAGGCAGTCCAACAGTGATGGTGGCAGCACATATGCAGGACCTGATAGAGACAAGAAGGTTTGTATACCCAAGAATGTGGTGCCAAGTTATGTGGTGGAAGATGACATTGATAAGTGGTTGGCTGCTTATGAAATTGCACTAAGGGCTCAAGGAGTTTCTGAAGAGCAAATAGAGTGCAGTCTTGTGGTGGTATGTACCAGTAGTGGGGAGGGACACACTCCTTGCATTAGATCCAAGGGATCAAAACACATATGCACCCATGAAACCCGCTTTACTTGCCAAGTTTGGGCTGACACCTGAGAAATACCATCAAAGGTTCAGGAACAGCACCAAACTCTCCACATACAACTGGGTAGACTTTTTTGATTTCACCAGTAAGGCACTGGATGGATGCGTGTGAGGCAGGAAAGTAAACAATTACACAGGGTTATATAATTTGATTCTGAGAGAGCATATGCTCAGTACTTGTTCTACAGAGTTGTGCCAGCACCTAGTTGACAGTAAGCTGACTGATTGTAGAAAGCTTGCTGAGGAGGTGGACCTCTGGGTTGGCACCAGAGTGTCCAAAAAGTTACCTGGAGGTGACCCCAGGAAGGGTGGTTCCGGTTCCCCAATCAGAATGAGGGTGAGGTTAAAGATGACTCAGACAAGTCCCAGAGTAAGGGGAGAGGAAAAAGGTTCCCATGGCCCATCTGAGAAACAGGGTGGTGGTTCTGGTGGGCAGTGGCCCAAAGCATCCCATTCCCAACGCGCTGCTTTGAGTGCTCCCAGCTAGGACACAAGAAGGGGGACTCTATCTGTCCAGAGGAACCACCCACTGCTGGGACCTCTTCAGGGGTGTCCAATGTGGCCTTAGGGGAAAGTGTCCCCATGGGCAGGTCACAGACCATGGCTTCATCTCCTTCAGTTGGGAGATAGACTCAGAGGGTGGGAGTCATCACTTCCACCAGGTTCGGAGTGAATGGGGTCCCAGTCACCGCTCTGAGGGACACAGGGGCTAGTCATACCATGATGGTGGTGAGACTAGTTTCCCCAGAGCAGTACACCGGGCAGGTGTGTAGGGTGACTCCAGCCCATGGGGAGGATTTCCTTCTGCCCCATGGCCCTGGTATCCCTGGAGTAGGGTGGGGAGGTGACCCAGAGGCGGGTCATAGTTAGCCCCCAGATGCCCACTGACTGCATTCTGGGGAATTAGTTTCCCCTGGTGGCAGGAGAACTGAAAGGGGTGACCCCTGAGGGTGCCCTAACAGTTCAGTTGTCTGGCTATACCACTCCCCGGAGAAGGGTACGTGTGCCCAGGTGTAGGTGCACGGTGAGGAAGGACTCACCCTTGTCTCCTGTTCAGCCTCAGGGTACAGACCCTGGGTTAATTGACCAGTGTCAGGGTACCACCCCTGAACTGGTGGGAGGTAGAGTAGAGAAGGGGTACAAGATCCCTGGGGCTACTGTCTCCCATTCTGAGATACCACAGAGGTCAGAGAAACCTCAGGAGCCCCTAGGGAACCCCCTACCAGCTTCCAGGGTGGAGGAGAAGCTTGCCCAGTGGCCCTGCTTAGGGCCTCCACTTAGCAGTGGATGGTCTTTTGCCTGGCTCCTGACACTTACAGCTGTTAGTGGCCTCTTTTGGTTGCTGTCCCTGTAAACAGAGTTTTCCCTGGGTTGGGGACAGAAGTCAGACCCAAGGGGTGGAACGGGCCACATCACTTTGTTGGCCATGATGGTACTGTCTGCATACTGGGATGCATCTGTGAGCAAATTAAAGTTAGGAGCTTCACAGGTGGGGTCCTCAGGTGAGGAGACAGGTTCCCCGTGGGTCAGTTCAGTGGCCCCAGAGAGTATAGACAGAGGAGCCTCACGAAGTGCAGAAAGACATAGAACTGGTAAGTGCCCCTGCAGTAGTGGGTCATTGTCCATGCTCTATCGCATTAAGCAGGGAAGACCATCAGAGTATCGATTAGCCTACCCTGGCTTTAGGCTGGAAGGGGATATGTTGGAAATGGCCTTTCTGTAGGGTCACCCGCAAACTTTTTGCCTTCCTCCTTCTCTTTCTCTGACCTCATTTTTGCTGGCTTTAGGACTCTGCGCACTTTACCACTGCTAATCAGTGCTAAAGTGCCTATGCTCTCTCCCTAAAAAATAGTAACATTGGCTCATACCCAATTGGCATATTTAATTTACTTGTAAGTCCCTAGCAAAGTGCACTACATGTGCCCAGAGCCTCTAAAATAAATACTACTAGAGGGCCTGCAGCACTGATTGTGCCACCCACATAAGTAGCCCTTAACCAAGTCTCAGGCCTGCCACTGCAAGGCCTGTGTGTGCAGTTTTACTGCCACTTCAACTTGGCATTTAAAAGTACTTGCCAAGCCTTAAACTCCCCTTTTTCTACATATAAGTCACCCCTAAGGTAGGCCCTAGGTAACCCATAGGGCAGGGTGCTATGTAGGTATAAGGCAGGTGATGTTCCTGTCTAGTTTATGTGTCCTGGTAGTGTAAAACTCCTAAATTCGTTTTCCACTACTGTGAGGCCTGCTCCTTTCATAGGAAAGCATCAGGGCTACCCTCACATACTGTTTGAGTGGTAGATTCTGATCTGAAAGGGGTACACAGGACATATTTAGTATGGCCAGAATGGTAGTAGGAACTCCTGCTTATTGGTGAAGTTGGATTTAATCTTGCAATTCTAGAAATGCCACTTTTAGAAAGTGCACATTTCTCTACACTCAAATCCTTCTGTGCCTTACAGCCTGTCTCCAATCCACGTCTGGCTGGGCTGCTTGACAGCTCCCTTGTGCATTTCATCCAGACATCAAAAAACACAGGATTCCCTGTCACACCTGCACACATCTGCATACTGAATGGGTCTTCCTGGGCTGGAAGGGTGGAGGGCCTGACACATTTGAAAGGATAGTGGCCTGCCCTCACACAATGGACTGCCAAACCCCTTACTGGGATCCTGGCAGACAGGGTTTTAATGAAAGGGGACCTTGTCTACTTCTATGCCACTCTTTGAAGTCTCCCCTCTTCAAAGGCACATTTGGGTATATAAATTGGATACCTGACCCTACCAACTCAGACACTTCTTGATAAGATATCTCCTGGGAAAGAAACTCTGAACCAGAACCTGTAACCTGCTAAGAGAAGCTGCCTGGCTGCCCAAAGGACTAACCTAACTGCTTTGCTGTAAAGGACTAGTGCCCTCTGGATCTGCTGAGAAGTGCTCTCCGAGGGCTTGGATTGAGCTTGCCTCCTGTTTCCTGAAGTCTCAGGGCCAAAAAGACTTAATCACTGCAAAGAACCCCTCGTGTGGCGAACATAGATGCACAGCCTGCCGGAATCAATGCACAGCCTGCCCTTCAGTGAGAAAATCACTGCATCGCTGAACCGGAATGACGCAGCCCGGCTCCCCGAGTGGAGATCGACGCAGCGCCATTTTTGTGACCAGAACTTTGATGCACGGCCCACCGGATCGACGCATCGCTGAGCCGGAACGACGCAGCCCGACTTCCTGCAATAGGAATCGATGCAGCACCTGCTCTGCGGCAGAAATTTCCCTGCATCGCCCACCGGATCGACACAGCTCCTGTGACTTCATCCTGCATGCCCAGGATTTCTCTGCGTTGTCCCCGGAGCGTCCTAATACCCTGCAACCCAAAGAGGATCCAAATCTGTGCGCCGGAAATCGACGCAAAGCCCTTGCTGCGTGGCAAAGCATCGATGCATCGTCTGTGTGTGCCCGGAGAAACCAACGCACACCTCCCCGTTCTCCACGCATCTCCTCCTCTGTGGTCCCGTGCTGATAATTTAAATGCAAAACAAGTACTGTGGGCTCGCAAGAGACCATTGTTGTTTTTAAGAACTAAAAGACTCTATTTATCATTACAAAAGTGATATTTCAACTTGCATTAATCAAATCCTGAATGTTTTGACCTTAAGCTACTCAGATAAATATTCTATATTTTTCTAAACCTGTGTGTTGTATTTTTGTGGTGTTTGCACTGTGTTATTGCATGATTTATTGCACAAACACTCTACACATTGCCTTCTAAGTTAAGCTTGACTGCTTAGTGCCAAACTACCAGAGGGTGGGCACAGGATAATTTGGATTGTGTGTGACTTACCCTGACTAGAGTGAGGGTCCTTGCTTGGACAGGGGGTAACCTGACTGCCAACTAAAGACCCCATTTCTAACAAAAAAAAAGGCATATTAACTTGACTAAGCTGTAACTATGTTTACCATTAGGGAATCCTCACATCAAGACCATTGCTCATCAATTATCCCTTCCCTCATCCATTTTATTTTAGACATTCCGTGCTGCCACTGGATCACCATTCTATTCCAGCAACCTTGCCATGTTTATCCTTCTAAAACCCAATTTCTACCTCAACTTGACTTTTCCACACTTTCCATCATTCTTCCTCGTCTTCCAATAAATGAGAGATTTACTCCGCTCAAGTCAGCAATACCCAGGATTTCCTTCCCTAGGTCGTGCAGTAATCACCAGAAAAAAGGAACATCCTCTGATTTCTGGCCAGGTCCATACATGTTTGCATGACCCACATGCAGAAATCCTTTTTTGGGGGCTGCCTTTGGATTCATAAGGTAATGATAATGATTACTGGCGTACTCAAGGATGCAAGGGTGACAGTTCCCATGCCCTTTTCAGGGGCTTTTCTGTGACCTGCTCTCTAACTCTTTAACAAATACTACCTCAGTGATAAATGTCACTTACCCTTGAAGATGACCTGCCCTCTAACTCTTTAACAAATACTACCTCAGTGATAAATGTCACTTACCCTTGAAGTCTTTTTCTTGGGTACTTGAGAAAAAGACACTTGGAAGAATATTGATATATTAGTTTGAATCTGTATTTGTAGATACTCAATTATATCAGAAAATTGCATTCATTTGATGTAATTTTTTTAATACATGTTTGTTATGTTCATTTTATCCCTCTATTGCAGTGGTTCCCAACCCTTTGACTTCTGTGGACCCCCATTTTATCAATACTGGAGCCCGGGGACCCCCACTGAATCATTATTGGAACACGGGGACCCCCGAGGAGTCATTTCTGATAGCTGGGACCTAATATTATTAAATGTTTTAAGCAGCCGCGGACCCCCTGAGGAGGTTTTGCGGACCCCCAGGGGTCCCCGGCCCACAGCTTGGGAACCACTGCTCTATTGTATCACTCCAAGGGCCTGATTGCGATCTTGGCGGGCAGGGTTACTCCATCAAAAGCATAACGAATATCCTGTCTGCTGCTTTACGATTCCATTATATGTAATGGAGATCGTTATACAGTGGACTGAATATCAGCCACATTTATGACAAAGTATTCCATCTGCCAAGATCATAATCAAGCCCTAAATCTTTCATTTTTCCAATTTTTTTTCACTTCTACTGTTTCTCACTCTCTTTTTCCCCATTCTGTGGACCTCTCTCACGACTCCCGCCCAAAGCTATTTTCTGTTGGTTCCTAACCTATTTTGTTTTAAGCATCTTGAAAAACCAGACCTCTTGGTCTGAATTTCTTCAGAGGTATATCTCCTATCGAGAAGGATCATGGAAGTTCACAAGCTATACCTTTGAGGTTTGTCCATATCTATTAACTGACGTGCTGAATTGCATGGAATCCTTCCAGTGTAACTTGCTGAATGATGTCCTTAGGAAAGTCGCAAGTGTAAAATCTATTGTGTTGTTCACAAAGTTGTAGTAAATACATGCAACAAAATATCTTATCTGTGCTTCAAATATACACTTTTACTTTATATACTGTGCTATGTTATTGTGTTCCCCAAACCTGTATGTTGTCATAGAAAGATGTCAATTATTTTCCTTTTTTTAATTTAAACCTAAAAACAGGCGAAATCACAGTTAAGGAACCAGCGTTTCTTGATTTTGAAGCCACAGAGAAGTTCAATCTTGTTATTCTTGCTGAAAATCTGAGGCAAACAGCCTATTGCACAGTGATAGTCTTCATCCAAGATGTGAATGATAACTTGCCACAGTTCGAGCAGCACGATCCAAAATCATCAGTATCAGAAGGCCAGGCCTACAAGACATATGTTTTACAGGTAATGGTGTGTTATAATTGGATTAGCAGTTTGAACTGTGATGTTGCTGTTGGTGAGCTGAGTGAACCAGTAAAGGCACTCCACCAGGTGCTGTGCATGCAACTGCCTGAACCATTAACTGAAACATCTTAAGAAAAGTAATTTTGAACAAATACCTGCATTTAAAAGGGGATCATTGAAAGCATGAATGTTTGGTAAGGAAATTGTATAATTTTGAGCTGAGGGTCTCAAAAGCTTCCTAAACTTGGCATTTCAAATGGTTTTCAATCAGTGGCACTCTGGTAGAGGAACAAATGGAGTGAGCAGTGATGATGGGACGGTTTTGGCTTAAAGTGGTGATGCAGTGGGCATAAGAGTGTGATCTGAATTTGTTAATCCAATGTCAGCCATTGGAGGACAGAAAAATGATTGTAGAGGTAGTGCTATTGTGGTACTGTTCACTCCTTGTCTGTTCTTTCAGGAGAATTGGCAAGTGGTATTGCTCTAATCAATTTGTCTGTGAAGTCCTGTTTTTGAATGTGTAATTGTGGTTGATGGACCTCACATCTAGCTTTACAGATACTTCAATGATACTACCTGTATTTGAAAACTATGGCCGGATTTTGAGTTTGGCAGATAAGATACTCCATCACAGATGTAACAAATATCACATCTGCTGTATTGCTAGTGCATTATAGTCTGTGGCACTTCCAATACAGAAGTTGGAATATTTGACACTTTATGACAGAATATCCCACCCAACATACTCTAAATAAGGTTGGCTGTTCTCTGCATGTTATACCTTACGTCGCTCTTACCTTGGATCACATCGTCCCCTAGAGGTGTTCCTTCATTAATACCTACTATTTATATTGAGGAAAATACATGTTTTCCCTTTGCCTGATTTAGCTCCAGAGGCAAATTATACAGTAATCTACTCCGTTGCTGGTCTAAGTAGGAGTTTCCAGATTTAATGGAAGATGGTACTCATATGGAAATCTAATCTTTGAAGTGAAAATAGAAGCCTTCCACCTCTACGTAACACAATCATTGCTAGTCTGTACTTTGAGTAAATGATCCAGTCACTTTTCTCCAATATGGACTCTTCTATAGAGTATCATGAACAGGACAGATACCAATTCATCGGTAGGGACTAGAATGCGTTTACATTTGTGCCTACTGAAATCAAACCAGTGTGTATAGACATATACCATTAAAAGGCATTTTCCGGTTACATATTTTGCTATCACAATAACATCTATTGACATTGAGGTATTCTCTGAGGCCTACTGTGCTTTTGGTAAGCACACCACTGCAAAAGAACGTATGTTTTAAGATTCTGTTTTTCCTTTGATCACTGCAGCTTCCTTATAACATACCTGAGGTTTACTGGTAAAGTAATGTTTTCCCTTTTTCCATCTGCAGTACTGTTTTTTTTGGCAGAACTCCTTCATGTTAACCGTTTGGTTCTTTTATTTTTTCTTACATATTTGTGTGCCTTATTTTACAGAACAATTTTACCAAGCACTGCAAAATAAAGAGCTGGAAAAGGAAATGTTGCATCTAACCATGTTAAATATTAAATGGAATTACTGTGTAACTATAACAAAACATTTGATTGCAGTATATTTTCCAAGGGAGTGACAAAGCTGGGCTATGAGGCGCAATTCTCAAAAAATTACCAGGGAGGTTTAGTCCTCATATTGTGATGGGAAAAGCTCACAGAACCATCTACAGATGCATCTCATTTCAGATCCACGAACCCTTAAGTACTGCAGGAGTGAAACATCGCTCCAGCCAGTCCCTGACACTCCCTTTCCCATCCCATCAATTGGCAGGATCTTGATGTAGCTCATGCAACCTCTGTATAGCATGAGCGAAATGTGCAAACTTGTAATGGTGCAAAGGCAATACTTAAAAATATAAAAAATGAATAAAACATATTTAAATTGATTCGATTCCGGTGCTTAGTGGCGAAAGATTCTTTCAACTGTGCATGTATCTAAGGGTAACTGTCTTCTCAAACCCTGTACAGACAGACACACTCTGGAAAGACCCAGTCATCTATTTCCAAGTCTTACAAAGATACCCGCCGTCACTATTCACACGATTGTACAATATTCTTCATTCCGTACACATCACAAAACAACACGTAGCATGTTTGTGCCTAGCACGAAGTGCATATCTTCACACATAACAATTAACACAAAACTAATTTTTCCATCCAAGAATGCAGAATATAATTATTAGGTATATGCCCCGCACAAATTAAAGAATAATCTATTGCTGTGCCTCTTAATAATAACACACTTCAATAATCTAATCCTATGAGTATCTTTAGTGGGAGGCCCAGGCGAAATTTAATTTATACCAGAATAATTATGCATCATTCCACGCATGCCATGTTACCACTGCTACGTGAAATGCCTGAGATTATGGCATTACACCACGTTGCGCTTTTGAGACTTTGTTTTTGGTAAAAATCTGATTGTAAGAGCATGGGAAGAATGCAAATAAACCATATAAGTGCGACTGTTTGTTTGCATCAAACATATTTTTTAATTTTTCAGCACAAAATGAGTCCTTGTGCCAAAATTGGAAGCTTATATTTCATGTAATAATGAGTGAATTTGATGTACTTTGATTTTGATGTACTTTTTGAGCATTTTGTCCAGTTTCGCCTAGACCCATTTACGAGGCATGTTTGAGGGGGAATAAGCACACCCGTCATCTGTATCAACGTCTGTGAACTTATGCACCCTTAAGCCTACGAAGTGTTTCTTGTGCCCATCATTTCTGCCCCAAAGCTAGTTGTTTTCATGTTTTGACCCAATACTTGGAGGCTTGTATAGATAGTATAAAGGTTTTTTTTATGCTGGAAAAGGCGAGAGAATGGTAAATGCCAGTGGTTCACCGTTCCCTGGGTCTTCATTTTTGAGAGGAAGAGCAGGCCAGAAGTACACAGCATCCATCCTTGAAGTTGTATGTGCCATAGATGGGAATATGCTTTGAGCCACTGATATGTACCTTTTATTTTTATTTGATCACTTTTTTGATTTAGCACCAGAGCAGTCAGGAAGTTCATTCACAATACTTCTATGAGAGGTGCTTTACTTAATTGGGTGTAAGAAGGTTCAGCTATTCAGATACCTGCGTAGCATGCATGTGTAGCGACAAATCCCATGTGGTAAGAGAATCTTCTATATTGGGTACCACATTTCCAGAAAAACCTTGGCAGAAGGTAGCCATTGACATTTGTGTGCCGTTTGATTCCAAAGAAATAACGGGAAAATATGCTCTAGTGTTGGTAGATTACTTTTCTAAGTGGCCAGAGGTAGCATTTTTGAGAGATGTGAAAACTGACAGTGTGATTGATTTTTGTGAAGAGGTGTTCCGTAGGGAGGGTGAAAGGATTCGCCGGTACACAGATCTCCTTAAGGTAAAGTGGGTTTATTCAGAAGATATTTATAATACAGAAACACCTCAGCCCACAGACAGTTTCTCTCCCTGTTCTCTTTCTCCTTCTCCAGTCCTCCAACTGTCGTTGTCTCCTGGGAGACCTTCACATTCTAAACCCCATTCTAACCTAGAATACCACACATCTTCCCCTCATTAACAAAACTTAAAAAAAACAAATATGTATTCTTAACACAATGCTATAAATTAGAAAAGAAAAAAAACAAACCCGCAACATACAGTACAATTATAGAAATTGTAATTGAAAATTGAAACAATAAATAATATGAAATACAGTGCATTCATTAAAAGACATATAAAGTAAGAAAAGAATAAGTGCAACTCTCCCTAGAGTAATGAAATAACTCTGTTGCACATATTCTTACATTGAGATAACAAAATCATCTAGAGACTTAGGATGTCTAGAGACTCTTGAGCTTCTTCTTAGTGCAGTATGGCTATCCCCTTGCTCACATTTCTCTTCATTCACTTTCCCAGATTTTTCATCACCATCCCCAGAGATTTTTACAATTCTCCCAATGTTCCAAATCCTATGATCCTCTGTCTTTACAGCATTCTTCATGACTTTTATCACTTTGAGAGGAGAAGAGAATTTAGAATAAGTGTTAGATAAACCAAATCGCGGATTTCTCACTTTGACAACATCACCCACTGAAATCACAATTTTCTTTACCGCCTTCCGTCTGTCAAAATTCGCCTTTCTTTCAAGAGTTTTCCTAATTTCCCTGTCTATTTTATGTTCTAAACTACACCCCAGGTTATGCTCTAACCCCACCTTGTCGTTAACCCAAGATGGACACATCTGCGTATTAGGTTTTCTGTGCCTAAACAATTCAAAAGGTGTAAGACCTGTACTTGTATGTGGAGTTAGTCTGTAATTCTTGATTTTGTTCAAAATCTCCTCTCTCCAACATTTGTTATTAGCTAGAGCTAATTGAATTGTTTCCTTTAACACCCTGTTTAATCTCTCCACCATGCCATTAGTCTCAGGATGATAGAGAGAAGCCTTCTTATGTATAATTCCCTTGTTACTAAGGAATCTCTCCATGTTTTGAGAAACAAGTTGCACACCATTGTCAGTGAGAATGGAAGAAGGAATCCCCTCCCTATCAAAGATCTGATTAAGAAAGTCTATGACAACCTGAGTTTCTACTGAAGAGGTGATCCCAATCTCAGGCCATCTAGAATACATGTCTATCAAAACCAAAACATACTTGTCAACGCTGGAATATCTAATAGGTCCCAGGATGTCTAAAGAAACCTCCTGCCACGGTTTACTAGGTAACTCCCTCACCACCATGGGTTGAACTCTACACATCCAAGTTTTGTCAGCCCTGGAACATTCCACACACTTCCTAACACACCGCTCAATTTGAACATCCATACCCGGCCACCAGTATGCAAGTCTCAATCTTTCCTTTGTCTTCGAGATCCCTGGATGACTCTCATGTGCTAAGGATATTAGCTCATCCCTTAATTTCTCCGGAGGAATACGTTTAGTACCTCTCAATAATAGACCTTCTTGAGAGGACAACTCGTCTTTGACCCTCCAAAAACCACATAAATGCTGATCTTGTTTTTCAGTGCCATCCCAACCATATTTGATTTTTTTAAGAACCTTTTGCACCACTGCATCATTACATAAATTACTCCTCCATTCACTCTCCCTAATTATTCATTCCCTAATCAGGCAAACATCAAATTCATCAAGATACTCAACAAATTGATCCTCAGATTCTGAGACTTCATTCACAAGTCTAGAAAAACAATCAGCAACAAGATTCTGCGCACCTGGTATATATTGTACCTCAAAAGAAAATTCCTGAAGAGCCACTACCCATTTCCTGATCCTACCCGAAATGATATCCAGCCCTTTTTTCTCAAAAATTTCTTTCAGTGGTTTGTGGTCGGTTTTCACAAGAAACTTGTTACCCCAAACAAACTTCCTTAGTTTGTTCACAGCCCAAAATACAGCCAGTGCTTCCCTCTCAATTACCGAATAATTTGATTCTGCTCCCTTTAAACACCTTGAGATGAACAGTATGTTTTTCTCTACACCATTATGAGTTTGAAGTAACACAGCACCAAGACCTTTTGCACTAGCATCAGCCATGATGATGGTTTGATGACTTGGATCAAAGCTTTGCAAGCACGGAGCACACTTCAAGAGATGTTTCACATTCTTAAATTCATCTTCACATGTTTTATCCCATTGAAACGTAACACCCTTCCTTACTAATTCCCTAATGGTTTTGGTCTTCTCCGCAAAGTTGTCTACAAATTTACTGTAGAATTCAGCCATCCCTAAGAACTTCATTACTTCCTCTTTTGACGTAGGACTCGCAAGATTTTCAATTGTATCCACTAAGCCCTTTCTTGGTTCAATACCAAGAGCAGAGATCTTGTGACCTAAATAATCAATTTCTTCCAGATTAAACTTGCATTTCTCTGCTTTCAACGTTAGGCCACTTTCCCTTAATCGCAGAATAACCTGGCGAACCCGCATGTTGTGTTCAGAAATGCTCTCACCATACACTAATATGTCATCTTGATATATTTTGACCCCTTGGATTCCTTCAAGAACTTTCTCCATAGCTCGTTGAAAAACTGCAGCCGCAGAAACTAAACCAAAAGGCATCCGAAGAAACTTGTAAGTACCAAAGGGCGTTATGAAAGCAGTCAAGTCTTGAGAATCCTGATGAAGTTTAATCTGATGGTACGCGGAGGTCAAGTCAATGGATGAAAAACATTTAGCACTACTAAGAAGAGCTAACATTTCGTTAATATTAGGTAAGGGATAGTGATCTGTTATCACACATTTATTCAGCTCTCTCAAGTCAATACATAGTCTTGGCTCACCATTAGCCTTTACTGCCATCACCACTGGAGCCAACCACTCAGTGGCTTCCACTTTTTCAATTATTCCATCTTGTTCTAGCTTTTCTAATTCTTTTTTCATCTTCTCTCTCACCATCAAGGGAACACCTCTCACTTTGCTGACTACTGGAATTACACCCTTCCTCAACTTGATCTCATGAACATATCCCTTCAAACAGCCTAGTTCAGGATGAAAAAGACTAGAGAATTCTTGTTCATAAGACGGTCTACCATTATCCACAGTATTAATACAATTTAAATCTTTCAACCTAACTGAAGGAGACTCATTGGGATCAAGGTAAACCCTTAAATCTCTCTGATGAGACCAACTAATGAGAGAATCTCCTCTTACTGAGATGTACATTTTACCAGCTGTGAATCTATCCATGTACTGAATGGAACCTATGAAATAACCCAACAGCTTAATGGGTTCACCCCCATATCCTTTTGGAGAAATATCTGGTCTGAACAACTTAACACCAGTTCTCAAATGTTTTTCAAAAATACTCAAAGGAATTAGAGTGATCTTAGCTCCAGAATCAAACATCATAGGTATAGAAACTCCCTCAATATGTACAACTTCTACTGGCCCACTAATTCCGTTTTTTATTTGTAAAACAAACTCTTTTGGAGAATCTTCATCTTCCAGCGTTATTTCTTGAACATTTTTCTTTTTTAAATTAATATTCTTACAACATGAAGCAAAATGACCCTTTTTGCCACAAATTTTACAGACAACCTTCCAACCTAAGCACCCTTTGAAATTGGCATAGTGACCGAACTCACCACACCTATAACATTTTCCCTGTACATTTTTTTTAACTCTTGGGTCACTAAAATTATCTTTTACCCCTTTTTGAGAGCCCATTTTATCTCGTAGACTACATCCTTGACTGACATAATGGACTTCATCATCCCTTGTTTGAGAATTTGTCTTCCTGATTTCATCAAGACAAGCTAAACTATGTTCATGTGTTTTTGCAATAGATACAACTTCATGAAGTGACGGATTGTCTTTAGTCCAAAAGGATTCTTTTGCTTTGTCGATGTTGCAGCCCAACATGAATTGATCTCTCAGACGCTCATCCTTACTACTCCCAAAACCACACGTGGAAGCTAATTTTCTGAGTACTGTAATGTACTCTTCAACAGATTCTCCAGATCTTTGCAGTCTTTTCCCAAAATGATATCTCTCTAAGACTGTTGAAATTTTGGGTAGATAGTGTAAGTCAAGCTTTTTTATACAAATTTCGAAATCATTGAGATCACCAGCATCGTCAATTGTAAGTTCAGGTAGATTTTCAAAAACTTCCTGTCCTTCAGGACCTAAACAATGCATCAGAAGAGACATTTTCCTTTCTGCACTTAAGGATGTGCCACAAACTCGAGCATAGTGTGCAAAAACACTTTTCCATTTTCTCCATGGAATCAGTGGTTCACCAGGTGAAGATAAAAAAAACGGTGGGCAGGTAACATTCTGCATTTTGTAAAATCTTTACAGAGTTAGATGTATAAAAACTCTATAGAATTGAAGAAATAGTCACAGTAATTGTGAGACTGATCCTAAAAATGTCGTTCTAATATGTCTGCCAGGATGATTACTCAAATGCAATTGTAAGCTTGGAAACGACTCGAAACAAATGGCGTCCACAATGTCTGGGTGAAAGTGAGGCTTGACACGCTTTGTAAGACGTGTGCGTTAAAACAGGAAGTAGAAGGGAGAGAGAAAAAACAGCGCGTGCGCTCGTTACCTGAGCAAAGCACGAGAGTCTGTTCGTCTGCTCCACACGCACGCGGCACAACCAAAACCAAAAAAACAAAGGCACCCAGGGACTTCAAAAGCAGCAGCTCCGGAGGTGCGCTGAGCCGCTCCAAGTGCCCAAAAACAAGGCAGCCAAAGACGCAAGCGATCACGCAGTCCCGGTTGAGGTGTTTCTTCGTGTTTCTTCGAGTACGTCTCAACACAAATTCATCCCACGTCGTCGCCAGTGAAAGGATTCGCCGGTACACAGATCTCCTTAAGGTAAAGTGGGTTTATTCAGAAGATATTTATAATACAGAAACACCTCAGCCCACAGACAGTTTCTCTCCCTGTTCTCTTTCTCCTTCTCCAGTCCTCCAACTGTCGTTGTCTCCTGGGAGACCTTCACATTCTAAACCCCATTCTAACCTAGAATACCACAGAGGGTTATCCAGAATGTGTGGTTTCTGATAATGGTCCGCAATTTGTGTCTGAACAGTTCAGAGACTATTTGAAGAATTTGAAGATGGAACATTATACTACTGCTGTATACAATCCTAGGGAGAATGGTCTTGTAGAGAGATTCAATAGAGTGCTGAAAGAGTGTGTTCAGTTGAGTGAAGAACAAGGTATGGACTGCAAGGAAGCGGTCAAAGAAATGATGTGGAGTTATCGAAATACCCCTCATGCAGCAACTGGTGAAACTCCTTTTTGCTTGTTAAAAGGGAGGGTAGCAGGTACTAAATTAACACCACCATGGATGAACAAAGCCAGGGTTAAAATGTTTCAAAGAAAGGAGATAGAGAAAAGAGTTGAAGAGTATCAGGACAAATATGTCAACAGACACAACAACTGTGTGGGAAGAAAGCATTGTATGTACAATGGAGGAGACTGGGTTAGGTCATGGGTACCGAGTAGTCAAAGGAGGAGTTTGTCAAAATGGTCTAAACCCAAACAAGTTGAGGTTGGGTTAGGAAACAGCGTGTGGTTAAGTGATGGTAAGAAATGGAATGTGCAAAAGGTTACTAAGTTGTTATTTAACTGGCTTAGTAACATGTTAATCTCTCATCCACGACGGGTTGACTGTAGTTTTACTGCTTTTCCTCACATTACAATCCATTAAATTTGGCCTCCCTCCACTATTTACCTCATCCTTCACTTTACACTCCTTCTCACTTCACTTAGTAACCTTTCGCACATTCCATTTCTTACCATCACACACTGTTTCCTAACCCAACCTCAACTTGTTTGGGTTCAGACCATTTTGACAAACTACTCCTTTGACTACTCGGTACCCATGACCTAACCCAGTCTCCTCCATTGTACATACAATGCTTTCTTCCCACACAGTCGTTGTGTCTGTTGACATATTTGTCCTGATACTCTACAACTCTTTTCTCTAGCTCCTTTCTATTAAATATTTTAACCCTGGATTTGTTCATCCATGGCGGTGTTAATTTAGTACCTGCTACCCTCCCTTTTAACAAGCAAAAATGAGTTTCGCCAGTTGCTGCATGAGGGGTAGTTCGATAACTCCACACCATTTCTTTGACCGCTTCCTTGCAGTCCATACCTTGTTCTTCACTCAACTGAACACACTCTTTCAGCACTCTATTGAATCTCTCTACAAGACCATTCTCCCTAGGATTGTATACAGCAGTAGTATAATGTTCCATCTTCAAATTCTTCAAATAGTCCCTGTACTGTTCAGACACATATTGCGGACCATTATCAGAAGCCACACATTCTGGATAACCCTCCCTATGGAACACCTCTTCACAAAAATCAATCACACTGTCAGTTTTCACATCTCTCAAAAATGCTACCTCTGGCCACTTAGAAAAGTAATCTACCAAAACTAGAGCATATTTCCCGTTATTCCTTTTGAAACAAACGGCTCACAAATGTCAATGGCTACCTTCTGCCAAGGTTTTTCCGGAAATTTGGTACCCGATATAGAAGATTGTCTTACCACATGGGGGGTTGTTCCTGTTTACTTAATAAAGAAGACTTTGCTCACACATGGTTGGCATCGCCTTTGTATCTTAACATTGGCGACGAGGATGGAATACGGCCATTAAAGACGATGTCAGAAGAAAATCCTGAAACTTGTGACCACGTCAACCCCTGCCAAAAGAGGGCGAATTTTCAGAGGTAAAAGAAAGGAAAGCGCGACGTGAGCAAAGATACGTTGGGAGGTGTCGAAAAAAAAATAAGAAAACGTAAGAAGATCGAAGCTCAAGATAGAACGGCCATTTTTAAAGAATCTGTCGTCTTCAGTAAAGATAAGTATAAGAGAAAAGAGCGGATGGACATGAATGGTGCAGTGTTTCTGCACTATTTACGCCACGTCAGGAATTCAGGGTTGTTTTGATGCTAAAGCGTGTACATGGAGCGGCAAGGAATTTTTTTTTGAATGGCAATAATAGAATCTTACCGTGTTACTACGGTAGGCTCGTGGAGGACGCGCGAGGAGCCGCGAGTACAGTTACGCGAGGAGCCACGAGTGCAGTTACAAGGTGACGTCAACATGCTAACAACGCAACCACAGCACTAACAGTGTGACGTGGAGTTGCACGCGTGTATGTAACCACGGCAACGGGCGCGTGAATGTAACCACGGCATACAAGGGAAGCGAGTGAAATAAACAGGAACAACCCCTGCCAGGGTTCACAGAAACACCCGGCTCCACCGACTTCTCCGTCTTCCCCCAACGTCGTCCTTCAAGCAATAACATTCCAAATACACATTCTAAACAACCCTGAACTGGTTACTAGGATACAACACATCTTCCCCATCAGAATGGCTTAGTCCTATTGTTTTGGTGCGTACACCTAACGGGAAATTACGCATGTGCAAAGATTTGAGAATCTCAACAAGTGTATATTGGTGGATCGTCACCCTCTGCCACGCATCAGTGAACTATTGTCATCTGTGAGGGGGGCTAAGTATTTTTCATCCATCGATCTTTCTAATGCGTATCACCAAGTACGATTACACCCCTCATCTAAGAAATTAACGTCTTTCATTACCCCTGAGGGCATGTTTCAGTGTGTTTGTATGCCGTTTGGGTTAGCATCAGCATCCTCAGTCTTTCAAAGAATCATGAATAGTATATTGTCAGGAATTAAGAAAACTGTAGTGTTCCAAGACGACATTTTAGTATGGGGCAAGGATATAAGCGACCACAATGAAATGTTGATGGAAGTTCTGCAAAGGTTACAAGATTCCGGACTCACCATCAGTGCGGATAAATGCAAGTTTGGTGTAAGGCAAATAGAATATCTAGGTCACACGTTATCTGAAGATGGTGTGAGGCCCCCCAAAAAATTGCTCGATGCCATCAAAAATGCGCCAGCTCCAGGGAACAAGGATAAACTACGATCCTTTTTGGGTCTGGCAGGGTATTATTCTAAATTTATTCCACAATTTGCCACGAAAGTACATGTTTTGAGAACACTTATGAAATCGAGGGTTCAATTTCTTTGGTCAAGGGAGTGCCAGGAAGCTTTTGACTTAGTAAAAAAGGAAATTTCAGAATCTGTAAGTCTTAAACCATTTGATCCCAATGATCAGTCTATCATTGCAGTAGATGCTAGTGCATATGGTCTTGGGGCGGTTTTGATGCAAAAAAAGAAGGGTCAAGAAAGAGTGGTGGCCTTTGCGTCACGCACTCTTAAAGGAGCGGAGGCTACATATTCGGTGATCCTCGTCATCTACTACTAACGCTTGATCAGGATGGTTAGGGTTCAATACCATTCCTAAGGACTTTTGTTCACTCCATCCCAATAAACTCTTTCCATGTTCTACCACATAAACAGGTACCTTTGCACTCCTTTCCTTGAAAACTATAGTACACATTATGTAGCCAACCAGGGGTAACTTGTCTCCACAATATCCTACTGGTTTGAAGTTTGTGGGCATGAGTTCACCACACCCCAACTCTTTCCACACTTGTTTACTCACAATGGTGTACGGCGAACCTGAATCTACCCACACTTCCACCATTTTATCATTTATCTTGACCATGCACTTCGGAGGGGTATAGTTAGCTCCAATTGCCCCCACACATTCTTCTATAGTTAACACTTCAACGTTACCCTCATCATCATTCTCATCCTCCTCATTATACTGTGTATCATGACACACTTTGATGCTGTTTACAGAAAGTTTTTGTCGTTGTTTCTGCACACGTCCCAACTTGCATACACGTGCAAAATGCCCTATCTTCTTACACTGGTAACATTTCATGAAGGTCGCAGGGCATTTGTTTGCCTCTGCGGTATGATTACTGCTACCACACCTATAACATTCCCTTTCCTTTTTTTTCCCCCACTTTACAACATTCCCTTTATTTGGCCTGGAGATAACGTTCACGTCTTTTGAAAAGCTTTCATTATTGCATTGTTTAAGATTAAGTTCAGATAAATATTTGGAAGTGTTCTCTATCCATCTTGCAATATTGATTGTCTTTTGTAGCGAGGGGTCCTTCAACTCCAGTAGTCGTTCTTGAATTTTGGAGTTGTTTGTTTTGTTAATAAATTGGTCTCTAATTAGTTCTTCCTGCAATTCTCTAAATTTGCATGACGCAGCTAAGGTTCTCAATTCGGCCACATATTGCTCTACAGTTTCTCCTTGTGCTTGAATCCTGGAAAAAAATTGTGTCTTTCAACAACTACACTGACTTTTCTGCCATAATTGTCATCTAATGCTTTCATAGCTATACTGTATTCATCACCACTGAAGTTTTCAGTAGGTGATGATGAGTCATCATCTCCTTCACCATCTACATTCGAGGAGACGTTACGACTGGGTCTTGGTAGGGTTTTCAGTACTCTCCGACCTTCGACACCCAAACAGTGTTTGAAAATAGCTAACTTTCGCAAAGGTTCGAAAGCGACTCCTCCAATTGCCCCCAAATATGTCTCAAAAGCTTCGCACCAGTCTTCCCACACCAAGCATGGTGGACCCGGACTTTGTAAGAATTTCACTGGCGCCAAAATGGATGACATTTCCATGCTGTTACCCTATAATTCTAACAGCAATCACAAAGCAAGTTCATACCCAAAAAATAAATCCATAAAAAAAAAAAATAATAATACCTAAACCATGAAACACCTTTGTCTGAGTTGCTTACTAGTCACCTTCAATATTTGAAACTCATGCACATTGTTTTTTTTGTTTTTTTCTGTAAAGTTATGCAAAGTTATATTATAGTTGTATTTGCTTAAAAAAAAATTCTGTTTAGTTCACTTGCTTCCCTTGTATGCCGTGGCTACATGCATGCGCCCGTTGCCGTGGTTACATACACGCGTGCAACTCCACATCACGCTGTTAGTGCTGTGGTTGTGTTGTTAGCGTGTTGACGTCACCTTGTAACTGCACTCGCGCTCCTCGCGTAACTGTACTCGCGGCTCCTCGCGCATCCTCCACAAGCCTACCGTCGTAACACGGTAAGATTCTATTATTGGCATTCAAAAAAAAATTCCTTGCCGCTCCATGTACACGCTTTAGCATCAAAACACACCTGAATTCCTGACGCGGCGTAAATTGTGCAGAAACACTGCACCATTCATGTCCATCCACTCTTTTCTCTTATACTTATCTTTACTGAAGACGACAGATTCTTTAAAAATATCCTTTCTATCTTGAGCTTCGATCTTCTTACGTTTTCTTCTTTTTTTTTCGACACCTCCCAACGTATCTTTGCTCACGTCGCGGTTTCCTTTCTGTTACCTCCCAAAATTCGCCCTATTTGGCAGGGGTTGACGCGGTCACAAGTTTCAGGATTTTCTTCTGACATCGTCTTTAATGGCCGTATCCCATCCTTGTCGCCAATGTTAAGATACAAAGGCGATGCCAACCATGTGTGAGCAAAGTCTTCTTTATTAAGTAAACAGGAACAACCCCTGCCAGGGTTCACAGAAACACCCGGCTCCACCGACTTCTCCGTCTTCTCCCAACGTCGTCCTTCAAGCAATAACATTCCAAACACACATTCTAAACAACCCTGAACTGGTTACTAGGATACAACAGATATACAGTGAGTTATATTATGAAACCCACGCTACGCTATAGACCTGTTGGAGCAGGTGACTCCTCCGGAATGGTTTGAATTATAAGAAGTGCATTTCCATTTAGATGGAAAAAGGAGGCAGGTTGCAAAGAGAGGGCTTTGAGAATTTATTGATCTACCATCTACTGCGGCAACGTTTAGTTCTTGAGAATTAATTGATCTTCCATCTACTGGGGAAACGTTTAGTGTGGCAGACCATAGGTCAGATGATATGGACACAACAAGCAAAATATTTGCAGGTAGTTTCCTGTCACAAGAGCAGATGGAGATTCTTCGCGAAAGAAAAGGGTCGGGTAAATATGAAAATGCATTTAGGCGTGTGAAAAAAGTTGATTTTTCTCTTGGTTAAAAACTTTTAAACTTCGTAAGTGCAAATAAATGCATTAATTTCCCCTTTTCAATAATCTACATCTGTTCCGTTTCCGTTTAATTTTTTAGCGTATCTTTTACTGAATAATAAAAACAATAAATCATAACATAAGCCGGTCAATTCTGATGGATACAACTACCTGTGGATTCCTCACCTAATGAATACTCCCATGGCGCCAGCATTCTACGGAAATCTTCTTCCTAGCTTCTGCACGTCGACGAGGACGTCACTCTAGCACACGCGACGCCGTCTGACGTCATACAGGCAATAAGAGGTCCTCGCCGACGTGCCGACGTCAGTTCCCTTTCTTCCGTGCATTCGAAACGGTTATCTCCGAGGGAGCTACTGTTACTTTCGTAGTTACAGTGTATTTTCTGCTGCGTAGTTCTTCTCTGCGGTAATAATGTCTCAGAGAAAGTCGGGTTTCAAGCCCTGTCGAGAGTGTGGGGGCAAGATGTCCGTTACAGATCCTCACTCCGACTGTCTATGGTGTTTGAGCTCCGACCACGACGTCGCGACTTGCGATTCATGTCAGCACATGAATCCGAAGACCCTCAAAGAACGTGAGGCTAAGCTATTCATGGCGAAGTCGAAGAGAAAGGAAAAACATCACAAAAAGTCTTCTTCGCCAAGATCTCATCGGCGTCATCGAGACTCCCGGCACCGTAGAGATTCACTGCGTCATTCCAGCAAGGAGACTCGTTCGAGGTCGCCTTCGGCTCGGCGTCGGAGGACTTGGGAGGTCAGTCCCACGGTCACGCCGCATCCATCGACGCCGTTGCCCTCTCCGGCGTCACCGACTTCGCCTGGACAGGCGTCTGTGATTGAGGTGATGCAGCCTCTTGTGTTGTCTCCGGCGTCGCAGATGTCGAGGCCGGCGTCGGGGTCGCCTTCGATCCAGGCACCCCAGTATCCGGCTTTTCCCACCCCTGGAGCCGATAGTGCCGCATTTCTGAATGCGATGTATACCATCTTTCAACAGATGGCTCCAGGTGGTGCTCCGGCTGGTCCTTTGGGCCTTTGGCCTTTTCATTGGGTGATCCTGCGCCTCTACGGCCGGCACCCTTTATGCCCTTTCTCCCTTTTGGGAATGTGGGCTCGGCGCCGGTGTCGGCGCCGGTGGCCGCTCCGGTGGCTTCAGAGGGATTGGCCCCGGAGGTTTCCATCCCGTCGACGTCAGGATTTCGTCCTGTGACTCCGGTGGGTCCATCGGCTCCAAGATCTCTCCGTCCTGCTCCTTCAACGGCGCCGAAGCTGCCTGTGGCGCCGGACGCGGCGTCGGATACTTCTGGAGATCGGCGCCGATCTTCGACTTCGGCGGAGGCCATGTCGACTCCGCGTATCGAGCAGAGACTTCATTCGAGGAGGCGTGCTCTCCGTCGTTTGGAAGAGCAGGAGTACCAACGAGTCCTGGAGGAAGGAGAGGTTGAGGACTCTGGTGATGGACTGCATGGTCTGGATACGGCCAGTGGGCTGGATACTTCCCCTGAGTGGGGCCTTTCATCTCCAGGGGAGTATACGGAGGAGGCTGCTACCTTTCATGCTGTGGTAAGGAAGGCAGCTAACTTTCTGGACCTGCCTTTGCCGGTGGCAGAGGCAAAGCAGAATTTATTGACGGAGGTACTGCATCCGACCTCTGCTGCAGCGGAGCCTCTCTTGCTGTTTAATGAGGCTTTGCTTGATCCGGTGTTAGAGGTGTGGAAGAAGCCAGTATCTTCCTCGGCGGTTCATAGGGCTGTGGCCAGGAGATATCGAGTTGCACCACCTGACCCTGGCTTTCTTTCCAGACACCCTACGCCGGAGAGCTTGGTGGTGCAAGCCTCCTGTTCATCGAAGTCAGCGCCTGGATCTTTCCCGACAGTACCTGGAGACAGGGACTCCAAAAAGCTGGATGCACAATCCAAGAAAATATTTTCATCTTGCAGTTTGGCGTTGAAGGCCACCAACGCAACTTGCATTCTGGGGAGATACATCCATGCTCTTATGGACGATATTTCATCTTCATTTACGGAGCTTCCCCAGGGACTCTTGGATGTTGTCTCGGACGCCCAGGCTGCCGCAACCCAGATTATCCAGTCTGGGCTGGACACGACCGACTCGGTGGCTAGGGCGATGGGCACGGCTGTGGTGGCAAGGAGACAGGCCTGGCTCCATAATTCAGGGTTTTCTGCGGACGTGCAGTCGACCCTATTGGACCTCCCGTTTGATGGGGACAAACTGTTTGGAGCCAAGGCAGATTCGGCCTTGGAGCGATTTAAAGAGAGCAGGGCCACAGCCAAATCGTTAGGGCTGCAAGCTCCTTCTTCCTCTGCCTCTTCCAGGTTTTTCAGGAGGTTTCGTGGATTTGGGCGTGGCTCTTCCTCCTCTTCCTTTCGGGGGAGATTCCAGCAACCCGCCTCTTCCCACCCCTATAGATCATTTAGAGGGAGAGGTAGGGCCCGCACCAGAGGAGCCTCTCAACAGCACTCTGCCTCTTCCTCGTCCTCTGGAGGGGTGCAGCAGGGAAAGCAGCCTTAGGCTTCCACCATTTCCCACTCACTCCTCTCCTGTAGGGGGAAGGTTACGGCATTTTCTCCACAAGTGGGAGGCTATTACAACGGACACTTGGGTTATCAGTATTGTGGGAAAAGGCTACACCTTTCCCTTTCGGGAGTTTCTGCCCCCCATCCCGCCCCGCCCATCTTATTGTTCAGAAGAACACCTCCTGTTGCTAGAACAGGAGGTTCAAGTCCTCCTTTCAAAGGGCGCGGTGGAGTTGGTCCCAGAGCAGGAAAGGGGTCGAGGTTGTTACTCAAGGTACTTCCTGATTCCCAAGAAGGATGGTCGGTTGAGACCGATCCTGGATCTGAGGATCTTGAATTGGTTCCTCAAACAGGAAAAGTTCAAGATGCTGACCCTAGCACAGGTGCTTTTAGCGTTGAACAAAGAAGATTGGATGGTGTCTGTCGACTTGCAGGACGTTTATTTTCATATCCCGATACTCAAGTCGCACAGGAAGTATCTCCGGTTTGTGGTAGGGTCGCAGCACTATCAGTTTGCGGTCCTCCCGTTTGGTCTTACTTCAGCACCTTGAGTTTTCACAAAGGTGATGTCGGTGGTTGCGGCAGAGCTCAGAAGGAAGGGGATAGCAGTATTCCCTTACTTGGACGACTGGTTGATCAAAGCCAAGTCTCCGGAGCTTGTGTCGCATCATCTGCAGTCAACAACCCAGTTGTTGTTCGACCTGGGCTTTTCGGTGAACGTGCCCAAATCTCACCTGGAGCCCTCTCAGCACCTCCTGTTCATAGGGGCAGTACTGGATACAACATTGAATCGAGCCTTTCCTCCGCCTCAGCGGATTCAAGATATTCATGAATTGGTTCCAATGTTTCGAAATGGAGCGGTAGTTCCAGTCCTCAAGGTCCTTCGTCTGCTCGGTCTGTTTGCCTCCTGCATACTGTTGGTCACGCATGCTCGCTGGCACATGAGGGCTCTTCAGTGGTGCCTCCGAAGGCAGTGGTCTCAACACAAAGGAGATCTAGAAGGTGCGGTCAAGATCTCCAGAGATGCTGCTGTGGACTTGAAGTGGTGGATTGCGAGCAACAATCTTTCACAAGGAAAGCCGTTCGAGCAGTCGCCACCAGTGGCCACGGTCGTAACGGATGCTTCCACTCTAGGGTGGGGAGCTCATCTGGGGGATCTGGAGATCAAAGGACTTTGGTCTCCAGAGGAACAGATGTTTCATATCAATCTGTTAGAGTTACGGGCTGTACGTCTGGCTCTCAAGGCCTTCCTCCCTTCCCTTTGTGGTCAGTCGATACAAGTCCTGACGGACAATACTACCACGATGTGGTACATAAACAAACAGGGAGGAGTAGGGTCGTACCTTCTCTGCAGAGAAGCTCTTCGACTATGGTCCTGGGCAAAGGACCATCAGATTTGCTTGGTAGCAAATCATCTGGCCGGGGTCTTGAATGTACGTGCGGACAGTCTCAGTCGCCAATTCTCGGCCGACCACGAGTGGCGTCTCCATCCAGATCAAGTCCGTTTAATCTTCCAGATGTGGGGGATTCCTCGGATAGATCTGTTTGCCACTCTGGAGAACGCGCATTGTCCGTTATTCTGCAGCCTCCAGTATCCGGTGCAGGGAGCATTGGGGGACGCGTTTCTGATAACCTGGTGCGATCAGTTGCTTTACGCGTTTCCCCCCATACCCTTGATTCCTCGAGTGTTGAGGAAGATTCGCCAAGACCGGGCCCAAGTCATCTTAATAGCTCCGGATTGGCCAAGGAGGGTGTGGTACTCCGACCTTCTTCAACTCTCGCTGTGCCCTCCGCTCCGTCTCCCTCTCAGGGCAGACCTCCTCTCGCAGTCGCAGGGGCAGGTTTTACACCCCAACCTCCAGAGTCTACACCTACATGCCTGGAGATTGAACGGGGCAACCTGAGTTCCTTCTCTCTCCCGCCTGATGTAGTGGATGTTATATTAGCGGCCAGGCGACACTCCACTAAATCTATCTACGCTAATAGGTGGTCTAAATTTGTTATGTGGTGTGGAGAGAGACAGATTGATCCCTTACATGCTCATCTGTCGGACGTTTTGTCTTTTGCTCTGTCTCTAGCACAGAAAGGTTATGCAGTGGCTACCATTAAGGGTTATTTGTCGGCTTTGTCAGCCTTCATTTGTCTTCCAGACCAACCATCGTTATTTAAATCCCCTATTGTTCTCAGATTCTTGAAAGGTCTTCTAAATAAATATCCTCCAAAACCATTTGTTATGCCTCAATGGGATTTGTCCTTGGTCCTCACTTTCCTTATGGGGTCCCCTTTTGAACCTATGCATTCTTGCCCCTTAACGTATTTAGTTATTAAAACAGTCTTCCTGGTGGCTATAACATCTGCAAGGAGAGTGAGTGAGTTGCAAGCCTTTTCGGTAAAACCCCCTTATACAACTTTTTATGGGGATAAGGTGGTGTTGAGGACCAAGGCTGCTTTCCTCCCGAAGGTTGTTTCACCTTTCCATTTGGCCCAGACAATTACTTTGTCCACGTTCTATCCTCTGCCTCATCCTTCTAAGGAGGAAGAGAGACTACATTGCTTGGACCCAAAGAGGGCGTTAAGCTTCTTCATTGATAGAACAAAGGATTTCAGGCTGGAGGATCAGCTGTTCATCGGATACGTGGGCAAGAGGAGAGGAAAGGCAGTCCACAAGAGAACACTCTCCAGGTGGGTTGTTCTTTGCATTAAAATCTGTTACTCTTTGGCAAAGAAGGATCCTCCTGATGACATTAGAGCTCATTCCACCAGAGCTAAGTCGGCCACTTCGGCCTTGGCCAGGGGTGTTCCTGTGGTCGACATCTGCAAGGCCGCAACTTGGTCGTCCCTTCACACTTTTGCGAAACATTACTGTTTGGACTCTGAGGTCAGAAGGGACGGCCATTTTGCACGGTCAGTGCTGCAGGATTTCTTGGTTTGACCATTTCGGCACCCACCACCGGGCGTGGTACTGCTTTGGGACTCTATTCATTAGGTGAGGAATCCACAGGTAGTTGTATCCATCAGAAGAACGAGTTACTTACCTTCGGTAACGACTTTTCTGGTGGATACATTAGCTACCTGTGGATTCCTCACGGTCCCACCCGCCTCCCCGTTGCCTTTCTGGTCTTACCAAGTAATCCTTGAGTGCGCTCCTCTTGGTCTTCAAGGTTGCAATAGATTTTGTATATATGGATACTTGTATATATATATATATACATATATATATATATGTATATATCTTTTTGTATATACATGATTTGCATATATTTGTTGTTTGATTTAAAAAAAAAGAAAAAAAGAGAAGAGTTATATTAAATCTACAGCCATTTTATTGCAATGTTGTGTGATTTACAATGTTATGGGGTATTGCCTTGCTCTTTCATTGCATTGGGTTATTATTATCATGCACGTAAAAAATGTTGGTACTGACGTCGGCACGTCGGCGAGGACCTCTTATTGCCTGTATGACCTCAGACGGCGTCGCGTGGGCTAGAGTGACGTCCTCGTCGACGTGCAGAAGCTAGGAAGAAGATTTGCGTTGAATGCTGGCGCCATGGGAGTATTCATTAGGTGAGGAATCCACAGGTAGCTAATGTATCCACCAGAAAAGTCGTTACCGAAGGTAAGTAACTCGTTCTTTCTGGATGTATAGATATTTACACATATGAGTGCTCTCGAAGTCACAGTTGCAGCATCTTGGAAGCGCTACTGAAATTATCCATAAACTCCAAAGATCGTGGAAATGTGCACAGGTGTTTGCAGAAAATATAGACGATGAAATATTTATCTTTTTTGTGCAGTGGACTCTTTGTTTTCAGCAAAATGCTTAGATGAAACAAATAGGAAGTTAACGTTTCCACATTATCTTTACCACTATCATTATTGTTTTCCAAAAGAATTGCGAGCACAAATTGGAGGCTTTCAAAAGAGGTCCAGTTGCACAATATCATAAAATTGGAAAAAGTGAATTTCACCCAGTTATACAGGAGAAATTATAATCACACACATCTTGTTGCGTTCAGTTGAATTTTCATCACTTTTGTATGAACACATTTAATGCTTTGGGTAGATAAATGGATCCAGTAAGGCCTGTTTTATCATGATTCAATTCAAAATTCAATGTACAGAGAAAAGCATATCGAAAGTGCACCATTAATTTATTTGTTCTTTTCTGCTTTTTTAAAATAAATAATTAACAATCAATGTTAAATTAGAGAAGATATTTAAAAAATGTTCAAAATTCGAAAGCTACAAGACTGAAAGGAATAGGTTTATCACTGTAGTTGAGGCATGTGAAGCTGTTTGGAAGTGTTATTATTCTCGCCATTATTTTAATTCTTAGAACTAAGTAATGCAAACCTTTAAATTAATTTGCTAAAATTCCTATAGTAAACTCTCTCCTTAAGGCTTCAAATCTTCCTTCCTACCTACACTTATTTTATTTTTTTTATGATTTCACATCAAATCAGTTTTATGCACAGAGTCGGACTGGTCTATAGGGCAATCAAGCGGTGCCCGATAAGCTTATCTCACAGATGAGTATGTGAGTTAGTTTAGTAACAGCTCGTTTACCTGTTTCATGGCCGGTGGCCAGGTTTTTACTGTTGGTGTCTCTGATATTAAAACAAATATTACCTTAGCAAACACAAATGCATGCAGTTTCCAATAGCTTTCAAAACACCTATATAGATTGTCTCTACAAGTTTAAAACTGTCCAGATTCGCAAATGTGAGCCTTTTTTTGCCTATCTGCTTTGCTAACGGGAGACTATTTTATTTCGGTGCCCGGGCCTACTTTTTGTCACAGTCCAACCCTTTCATGCAAACAGCATATATGCTATTGCTATCAAAGCAAATATTGCCTTTTGTTACTATATATGTATATTTTTTTAGGTGCACCGTTACCCCTGAGGATGCCCATGTGCTAAGGGAATTACGAGGATCTCACTAAAAGAAGAGAGTGCTCAATTGTCTTTATGGATGTATTGGGTGACAGATGAGTTTTAAGTTGTCGGACTGAATGCTAGATGACCAGATCCAGCATGTGGGTTGGTGGGTAGGTTATTCTGGTGTCTAGTAGCTAAGCAAGAGAATACCCTGTTTCCTGCATGGGCTTAGGAAATCCAAAGACAATAAAGCAGATGTAAATTGCTAGACCACAAGGTTCTAATAGGGTTATAAGGAAAAATCCGATCTTGTAGGCAGGAAGGACCTATCTTGTGCAGAGCACATTGACAGATACAGGCCCTCATTACGAACATGGCGGTTTGGCCCACCATGCCGGCATTGGCGGCTGAAGCCGCCAGCCGGCAATGCGGGCCAAACCGCCATATTCTGAACATGGTGAGGGCTGCCGTTGGCAGCCCTCACCCACTGCCAGCCTCCCGCCGTCAGGCAGCCTGGCGGTGAGTTGAAACACTATCCGCCAGGTTAGTGGTGCTACCCTGCGGATAATGTTTCATTTCCTGCCAGGAAAAGGCTGGCAGACGGGGTGCCCCTGCACTGCCCATGCACTTTGCATGGGCAGTGCAGGGTCCCCGGTGCAGAGCCCTGTCACGCAAAATCGGGCATTGATCTGTGTGACAGGTGCAACTGCACCTGCCGCACAGAGGCATTGACGGCGGCTCCATGTGGAGCCGCCATCAAAGTCCCGGCCGGGCCTTTCTGTGAGCCGGCGGGCACAAACAATGTTTCCACCCGCTGGCCCACAGAAATGTTCATAATGTGGCCAGCGGGGTTCCAGGGTCGCTGGCGGTGAGTGGTTTGACCGCCAGCATGAACACGGCGGTTGTTACCGCTGTGTTCATTATGGCCACCACAGACTATGCCTGTGAAACAGGAATCCAAAAGAAAAAAGTACAGGTCTTAAGAAAGAAACAGAGGGCCTATCGTGGAGCCCTCAGTTGCCCAATTCTGTTTAACATCCATGTTCTATCACTGTTGGATTCTGGTTTTGCTGTCATTCCCTTTATAACCAAACACATCTCCAAAATTTCTTTCCATCTTAAATTCCTCCTCTATAGTGTCATGTAATGTAGTGGTCAATGGTCAAAAGGTTATCTGCTTTTAATAAGATTTCCTATTCCAACTCTTCTGATATCAAAGCAATGACTTATATGGTTTCTTGGAATACAGCTGTAAATGACTATGAAAAAAGTGGATTATTAGTTGGAGTAGATGATAGTCTACCACAACTGATTATGTCACTGTTGATGGTAGGTCCAGGAAAGGTTTCCTTAACTTAAACCTAAACTAAGCCACTGATAGCTATAGCACAGAGCAGACAGACTTAACTTAAGAAAATGGTAAAGCAATTAGAAGTACAAAAATAATTGAAAAATAAAAAAAACACAACACAATAAAAGCCACACTCTAATTTATAAAAAAGAGAATTATTTAAATAACAAAATGACCCCAAAACAACAAAAATGCAATTAGGGGACCAGAGATATGAATGTTTTAAGTAAGATTTTTAAACAGCGCCCAAAAATGTTAAATGCAATCTGCGGTCATCTCTTGTGGTTGACTGTGAGCTATGCACAATTTAAGGCTGACTGTGATGGAGGGTGGGTTAGATACAGAAACCAGGTTCATCCCAGTCAGAGTATTACCTTCTGAAACACTCTCTGTAATGGAAGTCAAAAAATCTCAGCGAGGCAAGGCAGGACACTTGGCCGAGAAGGGCTCCATGGGATGAGATAGCAATCCGATAAAGTCTTGATGAAGGTGTTGACTTTTGATGGGAAACCTCTGAGAGGGAGAAATTAAAAATTTGAGCCAAGGAAGATCCCTTGCTGATTGGATACTTTTGGAGTCTTCGCCCAGTGAAGAGTTCTACGTTTGGGATTAGCCACTGTTTTGGATCTTGGATTCCTCCAGTAGGGCATAGCTTTATGCTGGAGCAGAACAGTGCTCCTGAATGTTCGATAGCCTCTCGGTGACATCACACTGAAACAGATTTGCTGATGCAGAAAAGCTCGGAGCATGAGAAAAATGAATCTATGTCCCATCATTAACACACTTTTGTTGGACTGACTTGGCAGATTTATCCCGGTCCCCTGGCTTCTAAGTTCCATGTTTTTCAGGATGGTAGAGGGAGTACACGTTGACACAGTCAAGAGTCACAGGACCGCAGGAACAGCACTTGTGGGCCAAGACTATCTCCAGCAGACTCCACCAGCTGGGTTCAAGACAGGTCCAGTTGGAACTCATCAGCTTGGCTTTTTAAGGAAAAGGATTTCTAGCAGGTTGTTGTGTACTTGTAGATTACCCAAACGTCAGCCAACTGACTCTTGGTGTCCACTTCTTTCTCGTGGGCACAATCCTAGGAGGTGACACATTTATCTCTTAACCTATCCTATGGGAGGCGTGACTCCTGGCCCCTCCCTAACCAACAGGGAAAGAAATCCCATGGGTAACCATACCTGCTTTTACAACAATTCCTATGTGTCCTACTGCAAACAATCCCACCGTGCCTCTCTATACCTAAACCCAAGATGGCAGAACATTTCTTCCCATATACATATCTTCTGCGCCGAACCCACAGGTGTGGCCAGAGAATGAGCAACTCCTCTCCTGTGGTCACTCAAAACTCATTCTGGGTGCAGTTACTCTCCCACTGTGATTGGTGCTGGCTAATCAGAGGGACAAAGGAGGAGGAAAGCCCAGATATTAGATAGATATGCTTGTGACAGTGTAGGCCTTTTTGAAGATAATTAAGTTCCTAGACACATCCCAGATGGTCATCCTTTCAAATGAATCGAACAGTTCCCCACACCCAAGGCCTTTGTCTCTAGGTGCACCTCATCAAGTGGGCTATTCAGCTTCTTGGTGACAGTTGGAAACACATGCAATGAGCTTCTAGTTGCTTTAGGGAAAAGGTAACTTTGTAAAAGTACCTGTTCCAAAATATGTATTGCAAATCTGAGTTCACCAGCGAACTGGGCTTGTAATAAATATTTTAAAAAGTCCAAGAATGATCTTTGTAGATGTTTCCAAGGCAGAGATAACATTGTTAAATATACTATTGTATTCCAATGCTTTCTCAAGGATTCTGCTGCAGTAAAGCTAGCTTTTGTGACCTTGTCACTCTAAGGACAAGTTTAACATTAAACATTTGCGCCTCTTGCTTGTAAACACAATGCACCCTGCCTTATGGGCATTGGAGACAACATAGAGGAGACTTATTATTTAAAAGGAGGTTTTAGGCCTGTCAAAGGGCGTTAGTTCGACAGATCCAATTTGCAGTTTTAAAGCTACATAGAAAATCTACATTGGTAGGCCTACACTGTTTCTGTAGTGGTGGCAAAATGGGTGGTTCAGTCCACTAGTGATATTTAACTTACTGGCCTTGGGTCCACTTTGTTTCATATACTAGGGGCTTATAGGTAGGTTAAAACTGGTAATTAGGAGTATACTCTATTTCAACATGTTTTAGGGGTTGAAACACATGCACTGTGGCCTGATCAGCAGAGTCCCAATGCAGAGAGAGAAAAACACGGCATCAGTCCAATGAATGGGAGTGATCATGCAAAAAGAGGCATTTTCCTACAGTGAGTCCAAACTCATGGCACAAAGCAGATGGGAAAGAGACAACCTAGCCAAGTGCCTCAGTATATCGTACAATTATTTCTCACTTCAATCGTCATTGAGATTTTAGCCTTTGTGTGATTACTGAGCCATTAGATATTGTTGATCAATTCTGCCGTTAGTTGGATCAAATAATTCACAATTGAATTGGTTGAGTGCTTTCTCAAAATCTTTTGCAACCAGTTTAAGTGTTATTTACCAATTTTCTGCCATGTTAATTTCTATTAAGAGATTGGAAGTGTGTCTAACCCTTAATCATCACAGTATACATACTTGTGCATTAAAGAGCACAATCCTGTGTATCATTACTGCATTCCATTGTCAGGAATTTTAAAAGAACATTTTGCCATCCAAGTCCAATAGTGTTACTGGCACATAAATACATAGTACAGCTTATAGAGATATTTCTCATTTTTCAAGAAGATAATTATTGTGTGTTCCCATTAGTTGGGCGATGGGGATTTATGGGGGTTTCAATATCTTTTCTCTTTTAAAGTTACCTCCATTAAGTGTGTCTTTGTGAATATTATATAATTATCCCCCAAACCCACCTGCTTCATAGGCTTTCTTATTGCTAAGTCTGATTATAGGTAGCTAGTGTTATTTCATCGTAATTTCAATACAAAATTACATATGGCCAAAAGAGAAGTTAATAATATAACAGCTTATTTGGAGGCAGGCATCTGTACGACAGGTAAAAGTCTTAAATGTAAATGGCTTTATTCATTTGTGTAATTGTGGTATCTATGATGGATGGATACATGCATGCAGGCATGGATGGATGGACCTTTAGACAGATGGATTGAATGGACAGATGTCAGTATGGATATATGCATGATTGCACATCTGCCCTCAACTATACACACCTGCTGTACACGTGTGAGGGGTACAGCTATGTTGCTTCAATTTGGGGTAGGATTGATGGAGTACTGGCACCAAAGCAAAATATTTTTAGGGCCTCGCTTACACTCCATGTAGATGGAGTTGGGAAAGAATGATCAGGAGTGAACGACTGCAGGTGCAAAACACAGCTTTCTTTAATGGTAATCTCAAAACTGTGTTTTGTGAGGTGAGTTTATATTTAAGTATATTTATTACCTATAATGTTCCAGCCTGTCCTGACAGATGTGTGTGAATTATATGTAGTTTTGTAGCTGGCGCTGTGACCACATGATATTGATATCATTTGGCAAGCAGTTCTTTTTCACAACATTTTAGCTAACTTTATTAAACAAATCTTGCGAAATAGTTCTGTTAAAGGACAGAAAATGGTGAGAAGATAAGCAGAAGGATTACTGATAAAGAACCTTTTGGAAGTAGGGACCAATGAAAAACTAAGACAGCAGCCCACCAAAATGGAAAATGCTTAAAATATTCTACATTAAGTCATAATCTCCAAAGGCATTCAGTGATTTAAAATAATTAATGGCAGTGATAACTCTATCCACTGACCAACAATTTTCAGTGGACCTGTGTTAGCTATGTACAGCTCCAAGTTCTGCCCCAAGGTTCCCACCATAAATGGGTTGTATAAATTCAGTTAAAGCATCATCAATTCTTACAATTTAAGAGTCAGGTACCACTTCATAGATAAGGCATAAAGAAATAATTTCTCTAAATGTTTTACATTTGTTAAAATGCTACCCATTTTTATGTTTCTTTCTTGATTATTTTTTTAACGATTGATTGGTTTGTTCTAAAGAGTGAGTCATCCTTAGGGGGCTTAGGCCAAGATGCTTTTTCTGATAATACATTTTACAACACACAATGTGTGAGAACTGTTAATAAAATGTACCTTAATGCACTGTTCAAAACATTGAATATTATTCTGTTCAATTAAGACCACACAACGCATTATTGGTTTAACTAATACTGTCATTGTGTTACAGGTGTTTGCGATTGATGATGATAGTGGACTGAATGGTGAAATTGAATATTCAATCATAGACGGTAATGAAAATAAGGAATTTATAATCAACTCAACGACTGGCATTTTAGAAACAAACGCAATCTTGGATCGTGAAATAGTTTCAGTCTACAGGTTTGCTTCTTTTGCTGATATAATAAATTCTGACAGTTTTTCTAAAGTATAAGCACATATTGTTCTTTGTTTTGGAAAGTTGCTATTGCAACATTTGTGTTTGGGCACAGTTTTTGGACTGGTAGCTTAGCCAGAGAATTACTAAATATTACCCTATTCACTTATTGATAGTACCTTTTGGATGAAGTACAAATACATTTCAATTGCAATTGTAATTATATATTATAAAAACAATTGAATTAGTAGCAAAGTAAGCAATTTGTCAGCTCCATATTTCTCTTGCTTTTTTAAAAGAAACATTGGTTTAGATTTTGATAAGTCATTCCCCACTACCAACCCACTTCAACAGTTTGCAAAGCAAAACAGACCCGGCTTTTCTCAAAATCAGGACGTACGTAGCTCTCAAGATTCAATTCTATCAGACTTCTATACGCAGCTATGCCACACACTTCTTCATCCGCCTCTTTATGAGTAGAATGCTCCTACACGCTGACGCACCAAGTCTAAAGCACACTTGATAGGCCGCACTTCAAGCAATACACTTTTCAACCCCATACACTATAAACGGAGTAGCCACTTACTTGGCCAACCGGAAATAGCACTTGGTCAAGCCAGAAGGCAGGAACGAGGATTTGAAATTATACAATACATCCTCCGAGAGTACCTTTATGTGTCTTCAAGTAAATACGCCAGTTTCATCTCACACAACACTCTTTCATAGTAGTGTGAAAGACCGTTGACACAATGGCAATACTGCAAATAAACGAAACATTGATTTGCATACTGCAATATTTTGTAGACGTCTTCTTAAAAAAATTGAAGCCCATATCTACAAGTGGCCAGCACTGCCAGTATGCCACCGGCAGTGCAGGCTGCATACCCATTTCTACAAGGCTACAGAAAGCCACTTTGCATGGCTTTTCAAGGCCTTCTAGATATGGAGTAAGGCAACTCAATGCAAGTCACTGCGTTGTCTTTCTTTGCGTCAGTGAGGCATTTCCATAGTTTGGGTGTTTTTGTTGGCATGTCAGGCCATAATAAGTAAACTTACAAGGGGACACAAATAGGTCGATGAACCTTTTGACTTGCAATTAAGATGTTCCTACCATAGCTCCAGTACATGCGGATCGATAATCAATTAACCAATCAATAACATTATTAATCAATGATAATCAATAGATTTAGTACTCAATTAGAGTCAATAATTATTACACACCATGACCTTTCAGTCATGAATGACCACACCTTTAGGTAAAAGTTAGAATATTTATTTCCCTTTATTAACAATGCTAATGTCACTAATCTCAATATCAAATGATAAACATACAAGAATACTGGCTGTCCAAAGCTTCTAAAGGAACGTAATCTAATCAAAGCTTGAGCCACTGCACATTCTAAAGTTACAGTGCAAATTAATAACAAGAACATTTGCGCAAACAATATCACATACATTTAGATTCAGCAAAGAAAAGACATTGGTGGTCATTACAACCCTAGTGGATGGTGTTAAAGCTGCGGAAATACCGCAAACAGGCCAGTGGACAAAAAAAGGGAATTATGACCCTGGCGGTAACCGCCAACAAAGACAGCCACTTTAACACTTCGCCCGCCACGGCGGTACAGACAAGCAGCGCAGCGGTCACCGCCAACAGACAGGCGGAAGACAATGTACCGCCCATAGTATCACAACACACCAATCCGCCACCTTTTCCGGGGCGGATTCTCCGTGGATAAAAACACGGCGGAAACAGCTTTTGCTATGGGAAAACGCTCACCTGAACACACTCCACGAGGAACGATGACTCCCTGGAGCCGGAACTCCAAATCCTACCTGCCCTTGTCTTTCTGCTCCTCTACGAACAACAGCGACGTAGGCGCAGAACATACCGGTGAGTACTGCATCTACGACACGGGGGAGGGAGGAGGCAAAAGTTAGGGGGACACCCACCAAACACCACCACCCTCGCATATCACAATATACACACCAATGCAGTCAAAAATATCACATTAACAACCCACAATTCCCCCGGAAGAATGCAAAAACAAAGCGAATTTCGGTCAAACATTGTAATGTGCAATATACATGACATACAAAAATATACTGATTTATATCTCGAAATCTGTCATAATTATATATACAATACAAGAAGTAGTGCAGATATGTACACAACAACGTCCGTGCACCAACAGTCCAAAAATGCATGGGCGAGGCCCACAATAGATACCTGACCAAAATCGGAGAGAACACTGCCGGGGCATCAGATTGAAACACTACAGGCACCTCAGGGGGAAGGGAATGGGGGGCACCTCAGCTGGATGACTGCAAAGCCAGATGCACGAGGGGGCTCCTTGCCCATTGATGTATCCTGGGGAGTGCAAAGCCACAGTCTCACAAGTCTTTACAGTGGGTGGTTTGCCCACTGTGCCATCCTGGGGAGTGCAAAGCCACATTATCGTAAGTAGATGCAGTTCTCAACTGGTACTGGGTGGGACTGGTGCCCAGACTGGATGAGTCTCCCCGTGAAAGTTCCTGTCCTGTCACTGTCCCAGCTGCACATGGGATAAGGATGCCTGATGTGGCGGCCTATTCATACCCACACGGTGTTTGCCCTGTTCAGCGGTCTTCACCATGGGAGTCTTGGCCTTGTTCAGCGGTGCTTTGCCATGGCGGTCTATGGACTGTTCAGCGGTGCTCTGACATGGCGGTCTTTGTCCTGTTCAGTGGTCTTCACCATGGCAGTCTTTGCCCTGTTCAGTGGTCTTCACCATGGCAGTCTTGGCCTTGTTCAGCGGTGCTTTGCCATGGCGGTCTATGGACTGTTCAGCAGTGCTCTGACATGGCGGTCTTTGCCCTGTTCAGCGGTCTTCACCATGGCGGTCTTTGCCCTGTTCAGTGGTCTTCACCATGGCAGTCTTGGCCTTGTTCAGCGGTGCTTTGCCATGGCGGTCTATGGACTGTTCAGCGGTGCTCTGACATGGCGGTCTTTGCCCTGTTCAGCGGTCTTCACCATGGCGGTCTTTGCCCTGTTCAGTGGTCTTCACCATGGCAGTCTTGGCCTTGTTCAGCGGTGCTCTGACATGGCGGTTCGGATACTGACATTGGTGTGTGGCATGACGAACTCCACCATGGACATTGGTGTGTGGCATGACGAACTCTACACTGGACATTGGTGTGTGGCATGACAAACTCCACACTGGACATTGGTGTGTGGCTTGACGTTCCATCATCGCCCAGCGGGGCTGTGGGATCCTGGTCCCTCCTGGGCACTGACTCCGGCGGTGGTCTCCTGACCAGTAACGATACTTGGGCCCTCCTGGGCAGTGACTCTGGCGGTGGTCTCCTGACCAGTAACGGTACTTGGGCCCTCCTGGGCACTGACTCCGGCAGTGGTCTGACCAGTAACGATACTTGGGCCCTCCTGGGCACTGACTCCGGCGGTGGTCTCCTGACCAGTAACGATACTTGGGCCCTCCTGGGCACTGACTCCGGCGGTGGTCTCCTGACCAGTAACGATACTTGGGCCCTCCTGGGCACTGACTCCGGCGGTGGTCTCCTGACCAGTTACAATACTTGGGCCTTCCTGGGCTGTGACTCCGGCGGTGGTCTCTGGACCAGTTACGATACTTGTGCCCTCCTGGGCTGTGACTCCGGCGGTGGTCTCTGGACCAGTGACAATACTTGTGCCCTCCTGGGCTGTGACTCTGGCGGTGGTCTCTGGACCAGTTACGATACTTGTGCCCTCCTGGGCTGTGACTCTGGCGGTGGTCTCTGGACCAGTTACGATACTTGTGCCCTCCTAGGCTGTGACTCTGGCGGTGGTCTCTGGACCAGTGACAATACTTGTGCCCTCCTGGGCTGTGACTCTGGCGGTGGTCTTTCGACCAGTGACGACGGTGCTGGCGGTTGTGTCTGGACCGCCGGAAATGATGGCGCACTTCTCCGCTGTGACACTCACAACAGGCTGGGGAGACTTCCACAGGACCTTCCCCACCTTCTTTGGAGTTACAGCTGACTCACCAATCGCCTTCAATCCCATTTCTCTTGTAGTCCCACCAGGAGTCTTGACACGGTCCCGTCGTCCACTCTCCAATTTCAGAGCCTTTACAGGGGGTGGGCTGACTGTGCCTTGGCTCCGGGTCCTACTGCCTGCCCTGGTGGACGGTGCACTCCAAAAACCTGGAACACGCACAACTGGTACTGGAGGCTTTTTGGCTGAGGCGCTACGACGGGACTGATGAATTGGAGGGGGGGATGGGGGCAAAAAGGTCAATTTGACAGAGGGACAGTTTCTGACGGACACTGGGATGGGTAGCTGGAGGGGGTCTGGGAGTTGAGGAAGAGGAGGTGGTTGTCGGAGGTGTCACTTTAGGTGTTTTGGGTGCAGGTGCAGATACTGGAGGCTGTCGTGAGGTGGATGGATGTTGGGTGAGTGATTGCCGGCGTTTGTGTACTTTGGGAGGGGGCGTCACAGACACACTGGGAGAGGACACAGGGGACGTGTAAATGGCAGTGGAGGTGGTGAGTGCAGGTGAGCGGCTTGTGGTGCTGGGTGTCCTGGTGCGAGTCCTGGTGCCTGTAGGTGTGGTGCATGCAGGTGTGTGTGTAGACGACACTGGGAGGGAGGAGGGAGAAGAGGAGGAGGGGGACACAGTGGAGGCAGTGGATGTTGCTGTGTCTGTATGGGTGTGATGCTTGTGTGAGTGCCTGTGGTGTGTGTGGTACCTATGTTTGCATGAGCTACTTTTGGGTGTTGACTTGTGTGCATGCTGGTCTGTAGGTGTGCTTGGGATGGGCTGGGCTACAGGGGATTGGGTCTGGGTGGAGGAGGTTGGAGGGGGGAGGCTGGACACAGGGGCAATGGCTGCCATCAGTGCTGAGGCCAGAGATTGCAGGGTTCGCTGAAGGGCAGCCTGACCAGAATGAATGCCCTCCAGGAATGCATTACCGTGTTGCAACTCTCGTTCTACACTCTGGATGGTATTCACAATGGTAGACTGCCCAACAGTGAGTGACCTGAGGAGGTCAATGGCCTCCTCACTGAGGGCAGCAGGGGTGACTGGGGCAGGGCCTGAGGTGCCTGGGGCGAAGGTGATGCCCACTCTCCTGGGTGAGCGGGCACGGGCGAACGCTGAGGGGCTGCTGGGAGGGCGGTGCTGGTAGGGGGGGTGGCGGCTGTACCTGTAGAAGTGGGCCGCACAGATGGTGCCGCCACCACAAGGGAGCTCCCATCGGCAGACGAGTCAGTGACGCTGGTTGGTGATCCTGTGGCCGACGTGAAGCTCCCCTCGCCCTCCGTCCCACTGGTGTATTCAGAGTCTGTGGTATGGCCCTCCATGGCCATGTGGGATGCAGCTCCCTCGTGCTCCGGTGCCACTGTACCTCCGCCTGATGAAGCTGATGTACAAAAGGACAGGGAGAGCAGGAAAAGGGGGGGAGACAGAAGAAAGAGAGTTTTAGTGCATGGCATACCGCTACCGTTGGTGAACAAGACAGACGCAGCAGCCCCATGCATTACGCCGTGCTCCTGCCCTCTGCACATGCAATTTCTGGGATATGGCCTACATGGCAATGGTAGAAATCTGCGCACATGGATAGCAAAGGGGCAACTATACCTCAACTTGCCACTGTTCTGAGCTGGAGTAGAGTGCCACATGGCCTACATTACGGAGGGGCCTTGCCTACCTAACTCGCCCTGGCCTAGGGACACCCACAGCCCACCTCCCCCACCCAGACCCCTCTACTGCACGCAAAGTCCACAGAATGAGGCTGTACTCACCCCCTTGTGTCTGCTGTGATGTCCTTAAGCGCCCATTCAACTCCGGGTAGGCCACCGCCAGGATCCGGAACATCAGGGGGGTCATGGTGCGACGGGCACCCCTCCCACGTTGGGAGGCCATCCCCAGCTGAGCCTCAGCCGTCTTCTTGCTGCAGAGGCGAATGTCCTCCCATCTCTTCCGGCAGTGGGTGCCCCGTCTCTGGTGGGCCCCCAGGGTCCGGACTTCCTTGGCGATGGCACGCCAAATGTCCCTCTTCTGGTGGGCGCTGGCCTACATGACATGCACAAGGAAAGAGGAACAGTTATTACCAACTGCACCGTCAATGTGAGTGTCCCCCTCCCAACTCTGCCCATGTGGCCCATTCATCCCCATGCATTTCTGTTCTTAGAACTCTGCCCCCTTCCCTCTCCCACCCAGCCCTGTCCACCCAGGCCTAGCCCATCCAACATGCTCCCAGTGTACTGACCTGTTGGTCTGGAGGACCGTAGAGTAGCATGTACTGGGGGAGGACCCCATCCACAAGTTTCTCCAACTCCTGTGCAGTGAAGGCAGGGGCCCTTTCCCCAGACGCAACAGCCATCGTCGCTTCCAGACCGAGGTCACAGCAGCACTAGCAGTGTAGGTCCTCTCCTGTAGAAGGTCAGGTATCTAGTGATTGAACAGATAGAAAATGGCGGTGACGTCTGCTTCGGTGACGTCCGCGGTGGTGCGCATCATCACCGCCAGCGCACCTGTTCATTGGCTCCTGGGACCCATAGGGTCCTATGTGAACCAATGCAGCATTGCGCCGCAGTCTACGACCGCCTACCACGACGGTGTGCAATGCCAGCGCAGTTACCCCACAATCCCATTGTCCCAGTTTAGAGGTCAGGCAGCCGCCATTTCAGGGGCCCACATGGCTTCATTTACTGCTGCGTCACTCATACCGAGGCCTACACTCAAAACATATCCCGGAAGGGTTAATTGTCTGTTGTAGTCTTGTGTGTAACTGTGGGTACATACCTGGAGGAATGGTGACTGTTTCTTCGCTGTTGTCCTTCTTAGGCACCGTCAGTTGGGATATATGGGAAGATGACGGAATCCTCCGGTGTACCGACCGCTGGTGGACCTGTTGACAATGGAAGAGAGACATTTGATTGTGACCTACCGGTTTGACCGTGCCACAATCCAGGAGCTATGTACCCAGTTGGAGCCAGACCTGATGTCACCAATCCGCCATCCGACTGGAATCCCCTCTGACGTTCAGGTGCTGTCAGTGCTCATTTCCTTGCAAGTGGGTCATTTCAGACAACAGTGTCCATGGCATCAGGGATGTCCCAGCCTATGTTTTCCACCGTTTTGTCCAGAGTGTTGTTTGCCCTGCTGAAACACGTAAGTAGATACGTCATTTTCCCTCAGGTGGAGGATTTGCCTACAGTTAAAGGTGACTTCTATGCCCTTGGACATATCCCCAACCTCATAGGTGCCATTGATGGGACCCATGTAGCTCTGGTCCCCCCCGCAGGAGTGAACAGGTGTACAGGAACAGGAAGAGTTATCATTCCATGAATGTCCAGATGGTCAGTTTGGCAGACCAGTACATCTCGCAGGTAAATGCTATGTTCCCCGGCTCAGTGCATGACGACTACATCCTGCGGAATAGCAGCATCCCTGATATGATGGGTCAACTCCAGAGGCACGGTGTATGGCTATTGGGGGACTCTGGTTACCCCAACCTTTCCTGGCTACTAACCCCAGTGAGGAATCCCAGGACCAGGGCAGAGGAACGCTACAATGAGGCCCATGGGCAGACTAGGAGGGTGATCGAACGCACCTTCGGCCTCCTGAAGGCCAGGTTCAGGTGCCTCCATATGACAGGTGGGTCCCTATTCTACTCACCGAAGAAGGTGTGCAACATCATCATCACCTGCTCCATGCTCCATAACTTGGCATTGCGACGCCAGGTGCCTTTTCTGCAGGAGGATGATCCAGATGACGGTGTTGTAGCAGCTGTGGAGCCTGTGGAGCCTGTGGACAGTGATGAGGATGAAGCTGAGGAAGAAGAAAACAACAACTGGGAGTCAGTCATACAGCATTATTTCCAGTGAGACACAAGTGAGTACATTTTCATGTTTTACATAACATTAACTTTCACATGTCTACCTCTATCCTGTACCTACATTTCACTCATTATTTGTTAACTGAGTTGTCCCCTTCCATTTCAGTTTCACAAATGTGGTAACCTACGTGTCAACAGTTTGCACCCTTGAAGGGCTTGTGATGTGTGACATTGGTATGTTGGCCTTCTAATGGGTAACCCTTTTGATCACTGTAATTGACAATACAAATTTCAAAATCATAGACTGACTCCAGTTTTATTGGTATTTCAAGGGTGTTTATTTAAGTGCTAAAAAATTAAGGGGGGTTGTGAAATGGTGATGGGTTATGGTGGAAGAATGTCCATGGCAGAGTCCAGTCTATTAGTCTCAGAGGTACATTGCACATCTGGGCATTGGAAGTAGAGCTGGGGCAGTTTAAGTATGGACAGGGTAACAAAGTGGGACAGTGGGAGGACAATCAGGGTGGTCTCATTTCCTGGCGGGGTCTTGCCATCTTGCTCTGTCCTGTTCCTGGATCTCAGGGACTGCTTTCGTGGTGGTTGTCCGTCTGCAGGGGGTGGGGTGCTGTGTCCTGTTCCTGGATCTCAGGGACTGCTTTCGTGGTGGTTGTCCGTCTGCAGGGGGTGGGGTGCTGGTGTGTTGGTCCTGTGGTGGGGCGTCCTGTCCACTAGCGCCGGCAGAGGTGGTGGGCTGTTCATCGTCGTGGCTAGTGTCAGGGGCCCCTTGGAGTGCCACGGTGCCCGTCAAGGTCTTTTGAATGCCCATCAGCACCCCTACAATGGTGCCCAGGGCGGAGGCGATGGTCCTGAGCTCCTCCCTGAACCCCAAATACTGCTACTCCTGCAGACACAGGGTCTCCTGTAACTTGTCCAGGACCGTTGCCATCGTCTCCTGGGAGTGGTGGTATGCTCCCATGATGGAGGAGAGGGCCTCATTGAGAGTAGTTTCCCCTGGCCTGTCCTCCCTCTGTCGCACAGCAGCCCTCCCAGTTCCCCTATGTTCCTGTGCCTCCGTCCCCTGGACCGTGGGCCCACTACCACTGCCCCCAGGTCCCTGTTGTGTGGGTGGTGGGTTAGCCTGGGTGCCCTGTAGTGGTGGACACACCGCTGATTGACCTGTCCTGGGTAGGGAGGTATGGGCCCGCTGGGTGGGTGCTGTGCTGGTGTTACCAGAGGGTGGAAGTTCGGTGTTGGGCTGTGGCTGGGCAAGGGGAACCGACTGTCCTGAGGCCCACGATGGTCCGGGCTGGTCATCAAGATCCAGTAGGGCAGGGCTGCTGTCGTCACTGTGGGCCTCTTCTGGGGGTGGAGTGGTGTTGTCTGGACCCTCTGGTGTGGTGACGTTCCTTCGGGTTCCTGTGGGGGTATGAGTACATGATTATTGCATGTGTGTGTTTCATGGTGTGCAATGTTTGGGTGTGCGTGATCCCCAGTGCAGGCATTCCTGCGTGGGGGCTTGTGTGCTGATGGTTGGTGGGTCTGTGCAGTGGGCATGCTTTAGTGATGGGTATCCATGCTTAGTTATGTCATGCAGGTCTTGGGGTTGGGATGGGTGGTTGGTGTCATGGGTAGATTAGTGAGGATTTGGGGTGATAGGGGAGGGTGTGAGGGTGTGGGTGTGTGATAGCATGCAGGTAGGGTGGGGGATATGATAGTTAAGATTTGACTTACCAGTGTCCGTTCCTCCAACGACTCCTGCGAGGCCCTCAGGATGCAAGATGGACAAGACTTGCTCCTCCCATGTTGTTAGTTGTGGGGGAGGAGGTGGAGGTCCACCGCCAGTCCGCTGTACCGTGATGTGGTGCCTGGATACCGTGGAACGCACCTTCCCCCGTAGGTCGTCCCACCTCTTCCTGATGTCCTCCTTATTTCTTGGATGCTGTCCCACAGCGTTGACCCTGTCGACTATTCTTTGCCATAGTTCCATCTTCCTGGCTATGGATGTGTGCTGTACCTGTGAGACAAATAGCTGTGGCTCTACCCATAGGATTTCCTCCACCATGACCCTGAGCTCCTCCTCAGAGAAGCGGGGGTGTCTTTGGCGTGACATGGGGTGGTGTGTGTGAGGTGTGGGGTGGTGTATGTGGTGATGAGTGTGGTGAGTGTAGTGGTATGTGGTGTTTTGTGCGTGGATGTAGTGTGGGTGATGGTGTTGTGTGCCTCTATGTGATGGGGTTGTCAATAGCTGTGCTGTCTCTCTGGCCTTCTCTCAGAATTTCTGGTTGTAGGGGTTTGTGGGTGATATGGGTGTGTGTTTTATATTGTGTTGAGTGTGTGGGAGTGTTGTTTGTATGTGTATCAGGTGTGTGTATTTGGAATTGTCCAATGTGGCGGTGTTTTGTATATGTGTGTGTATTTTGAGCGCAGCTGTGTGTACCGCCAATGGAATACTGCGGTTGAAAGACCGCCGCGTGGATTCGTGGGTCGTAATGGCATGGGCGTGTTTCTGTTGGCGTGGAGGTGGAGGATTTGTTTCCGCATGTTTATCGCTGACCTTTGGTGTGGCTGGATTGTGTGGGTGTCTGACTTTCGGCGGATTCCGTGATGTGTGTCATAATAGCTGTGGCGGGCTCCCGCTGCGGTGTATTGGCGGTCTTCTGCACGTCGGTAAGTGCCTTTTACCGCCAATGTTGTAATGACCCCCATTGTTTGTTACTCCATATAGTCAACTTTCATTAGTGAGGATCCAAACTAACAACCAGATTAGCATCAGCATGTTGGGCTTCATGCAAAACAATTTAGTCAACACAAATTTGGAAAAACATCTAACTATGGATCTTTCAAAAAAGTGTGGTTGGTACCTAGAAAGAAAAGAAAATAGACATAGCAAACAATCTCATAGTTGATATACCTGTCCTCAGTTTGGATCAGCAAGCTGTGACAGTCTTGTTCATCGGGATATCAGTTCGGTCAGCAAGGCATCAGGATTCAGCATTAAAGTTCAGAAAACCAAAGGGGGTTATTACAACTTTGGAGGAGGTGTTAATCTGTCCCAAAAGTGACGGATGTACCACCAGCCGTTTTACGAGTTCCATAGGATATAATGGACTCGTAATACGGCTGGTGGTATATCCGTCACTTTACCGTCACTTTTGGGATGGATTAACACCTCCTCCAAAGTTGTAATAACCCCCAAAGTCTTTAAGCAGTAAAGTTAGGCACCTCTCTTGTGAAGACTCTCAGTAACGTAATGGCCTTTCGGCACGAATGAAAATGGGCAAATGCGCTGTCTTTCCTTAGTTCAGTCCGGCTAAATTAGATTTCCGAAAACGACTTCCCAGGTCCCTATTGGTCAAGGGATTCATATGATCACACTTTGTCCAATAAAACTAAAACTTCAAATCTGCAGTTTCTACTAGTTCACGGTTCACATGTCGCTAGTTGGCTTCTCTTGTAATGTCCTCATCATTCGGCTCGTCAGGTAACAATATTGTTGCAGCTTATACTCCAGTCAGTGTCTCTATTGTCTTCTCCTGAGAAAGTCAGTCTTGCGCACATTATATTTACAATGTTACATTTAGCAAGAACAGCATCTTCTAGCAAGCAGTTCTCAGGAGAAAGACTTTTAGCTACAAGCACATTTGGACAGCACAGTGGAAAAACACAATTTAACTCTCTAAGCAGGCATTTTATTAAATGCCTAAGAAATACAGCTTGACATGAGGTTGTGCAACTAGGCCAAGACCTCTACTAAGTTAAGGCTTTCAATTAATAAAGCTAAGACATAATGCATAACCCTTAATATGACATATTACTACATTAATCAAACATAAGCTCAACTTTTCATTTTAATAAGCCATTAATAAATACACTTTGTGAACATTGGTGGCCTCTCACGTGGTCATACTTTCGAATGTGTGCATTCTTTTTTCTCTACATTATTACATGATCTTTGCAAATTCATTACTCAGAATACATGAATATTCATTAATATTTTTATTAAAGCTCCTGCGGTAGCAATCTCTCCTCTGATGACTAAATGTATCATCACACTAAACCATCACTCACAAATGTTTGCATCCGCTAATATTCTGTCATTTCAATCCCCTCAGATGTTTGTTCCCTTTTCGAGTTTTTCCTAAACATTTTTCCCTTTTCTTTTCTTCCCTCCTCTGATTATTCTTTGACTTTTTCAATTTCATTCTTTTACACAATTTACATATACCTCGTATTCTGATTAGACAAACCACAATAATTAATATTTCCTGTATTATTTTTTAATAAAATCCCTTCCCCAATGTTGCTGAGCCAATTTTTCACTGAAGCAAAACATTTGCCAACTTTCTCCCTAACACCTGGCTCTTTCAATTCTTTCCAATCAGCACTTTAATTAGTCAGATTAGTAAGTAAGCTTCTAATTTCCTTACTATCATCAGAAATAAATGAACAGCAATGCCTACAATTAAGCATTTTGCAAACTCCTCCATCCTTTGCTAAAAGAATGTCTAAAGCAAGGTGATTTTGAAGAGTCATAGGGGGTCATTTTGACCCTGGCGGTCAGTGTTAAAGCGGCGGCCAACCCTCCAACAGTCTGGCGGTCCAAAAAATGGAATTCTGACCCTGGCGGGAACCGCCAACACAGGCCGCCGCTTTAACACTCCGACCGCCACGGCGGCACAAACAAACAGTGCGGCGGTCACCGCCAACAGACAGGTGGCAGACAATGTACCTCCCACCCTATCACAACTCACCAATCCGCCACCTTTTCCGGGGCGGGAGCCCCGCCGATAAAAACACGGCAGAAACAGACATTTCCAATGGAAAACGCTCACCTCAACACACTCCACGCGGAATCGGGACAGCATGGAACCAGAACTCCACATCCTCCCAGCCATTGCCTTCCTGCTCTTCTTCCAGGATCACGAACGTCGCCGCAGACGACAACGGTGAGTACTGCACCTACGACACAGGGGAGGGGGGAGGAGGAAAGGTTACGGGCACACACATATGCCACACACCCACCCCCACCCTCACCCCCACCGAAATACCTACACACCGAAAAGTCAGAGTGACACCCCCAAACCCCCAAAACAAAAATGCAAAGACAAAAGGCAATGATTGTAAAAATAGAACTATATTACATCAATAATTAAGTATAGCGAACTTACCAATATATAAAGAATTAATACACATCTAGAACTATATATATACAAGTAGCAAAAGTCCGGCACAGTTTTGCAAAGTCCAAATGTCCGTGGGCCAATGTGCACCAACACATGGGCAAAGCCCACACACAAGATCAAGTCCATTGAAGAGAACACTGCTGGGGCATCACAAAAATAAAAAACTGGCATCTCAGGGGGAAGGGAAGGGGGGGCACCTTAGCCACATGAGTCCACGACGCCAGATCCACGAAGGGCCTCCATGCCCACTGTGCCATCCTGGGGAGTGCAAAGCCACAGTCTCTCAAGTCTCTACAGGGGGTGGATTGCCCACTGTGCCATCCTGGGGGGTGCAAAGCCACAGTCCATCAGGTGGATTACAGCGGAGCGGTGCTTGACAGGAGGGCCCAGCGGAGCGGTGCTTGAAAGGAGGGCCCAGCGGAGCGGTGCTTGACAGGAGGGCCCAGCGGAGCGGTGCTTGACAGGAGGGCCCAGCGGAGCGGTGCTTGAGATGAGGGCCCAGCGAAGCGGTGCTTGACAGGAGGGCCCAGCGGAGTGGTGCTTGACAGGAGGGCCCAGCGGAGCAGTGCTTGACAGGAGGGCCCAGCTGAGCGGTGCTTGAGATGAGGGCCCAGCGGAGCGGTGCTTGACAGGAGGGCCCAGTGGAGCGGTGCTTGACAGGAGGGCCCAGTGGAGCGGTGCTTGACAGGAGGGCCCAGCGGAGCGGTGCTTGACAGGAGGGCCCAGCGGAGCGGTGCTTGAGATGAGGGCCCAGCGGAGCGGTGCTTGACAGGAGGGCCCAGCGGAGCGGTGCTTGACAGGAGGGCCCAGCGGAGCGGTGCTTGAGATGAGGGCACAGCAGAGCGGTGCTTGACAGGAGGGCCCAGCGGAGCGGTGCTTGACAGGAGGGCCCAGCGGAGCGGTGCTTGAGATGAGGGCCCAGCGGAGCGGTGCTTGACAGGAGGACCCAGCGGAGCGGTGCTTGACAGGAGGGCCCAGCGGAGCGGTGCTTGACAGGAGGGCCCAGCGGAGCGGTGCTTGACAGGAGGGCCCAGCGGAGCGGTGCTTGACAGGAGGGCCCTGTTCAGCGGTGCCTGTCTTGGCGGGGCCCTGTTCAGCGGTGCTTCTCACGGCGGGCCCTGTTCAGCGGTGCTCTTCACGGCGGGGCCCTGTTCAGCGGTGCCTGTCTTGGCGGGGCCCTGTTCAGCGGTGCTTCTCACGGCGGGCCCTGTTCAGCGGTGCTTCTCACGGCGGGGCCCTGTTCAGCGGTGCCCTTCACCGCGGGGCCCAATTCAGCGGTGCTTCTCACGGCGGGGCCCTGTTCAGTGGTGCTTCTCACGGCGGGCCCTGTTCAGCGGTGCTCCTCACAGCGGGGCCCTGTTCAGCGGTGCCCTTCACGGCGGGGCCCTGTTCAGCGGTGCCTGTCTTGGCGGGGCCCTGTTCAGCGGTGCTTCTCACGGCGGGGCCCTGTTCAGCGGTGCCCTTCACGGCAGGGCCCTGTTCAGCGGTGCTTCTCACGGCGGGGCCCTGTTCAGCGGTGCTTCTCACGGCGGGGCCCTGTTCAGCGGTGCTCCTCACGGCGGGGCCCTGTTCAGCGGTGCCCTTCACGGCGGGGCCCTGTTCAGCGGTGCCTGTCTTGGCGGGGCCCTGTTCAGCGGTGCCTGTCTTGTGTTTCGAGTGAACCACACCTGGCCAATACTGCCTGCTCAGTCAGCATCGGACCTTTCCGTTGCAGGGCCCTCCTGTGATGGAGTCCTGGGGCCCTGGGTCTCCTCTGATACCCCCAGAATGGGGCTGGTGGGGCCCTCATGGCCAGGTCGGCTGCTCCCTGCCTTTTGCGCTTTGCTGCCCTTGCCCTCCTTGGCAGACTCTCCGTGGCCCTTGGCTCCCTTACCCGATGTGGCAGGTGACGGTGCAAGGCTACCCTCCTTGGGGGCAGGCGTATCAGGCCTGTCGCACCTGCCCTTTAGTTTTTTGTTCCTCTTCCCAGGGGGGGGGGCTGGCTGTGCCTTTGCTGCTGGCCGATGTCCCTGCACAAGGAAAGGGCGGACTCCAGAAACCAGCCACGACGTTCTTGGGAGTTGCTGGGCTGGTGGTGGCTGAGGTGTTTTTGGAACTCTTACGAGATGGAGGGGGTGGGTCAGGTGAGGAAAAGAGGTCCAGTTTATAGAGGATTAGTTTTTTAGGAGCCATGGGAAGGGTAGCTGGAGTGGGTATGGGAGTGGAGGAAGAGGATGTGGTTGTAGGAGAGTCAAGTCTGGTGTCTTTGGGTGCAGGTGCTTGGGCTGGAGGCTGACGTGAGGTGGATGGCTGTTGGTTGGGTGCCTGCCTGCGTTTGTGTGGTTTGGAAGCGGGGGTGACAGACACACTGGGAGAGGACACAGGGGACGTGTACATGGCAGTGGGGGTGGTGACTGCACATGTGCGGACTGGTGTGGAGGGTGTGCTGGTGATGGGTGTACTGGCTGATGGTGGTGTGCATGCAGGTGTGAGTGTAGATGTCACAGGGAGGGAGGAGGGAGACGAGGAGGTGGGGGACACAGAGGAGGTAGTGGCTGTTGGCATGTCTGCATCTGTATGTTGCTTGTGTGAATGCTTGTGTGTTCTGTGTCTGGATGAGCTTCCCTTGGGTGTTGAGGTGTGTGCAGGCTGGTCTGTAGGTGTGGATGGGATAGGCAGAGGAACAGGGGAGTGGGACTGGGTGGAGGGAGTTAGAAGAGGGAGGCTGGAGACAGGGACAATCGCTGCCGTCAGTGCTGAGGCCAGAGCGTTGAACGATCGCTGATGGGCAGCCTGACCCGAATGAAGGCCCTCCAGGTATGCATTGCTTTGATGCACCTCCCTCTCCACACCCTGGATGGTATTCAAAAGCGTAGACTGCCCAACAATGATGGTCCTCAGGAGGTCAATGACCTTCTCACTGAGGGCAGCAGGGGTGACTGGGGCAGGGCCTGAGGTGCCTGGGGCGAAGGAGATGGCCGCCTTCCTGGCCGTGCGGGCACGGGCCGAAGGCTGAGGGGCTGCTGGGAGGGCGGAGCTGGTGCGCTGGGTGGCGGCTGTACCTGTAGTATCGGTGGGCACGGATGTTGCCGCCACCGCAAGGGAGCTCCCATCCGAGGACGTGTCGGTGTCACTGACGTCTGCACGGGTCCCCGTAGTGGAGCTCCCCTCGCCCTCCGTCTCACTGGTCATGTCGGAGTCCGTTGCATGGCCCTCCGGGGCCATGTGAGATGCAGCTCCCTCTTGCGCCGATGCCACTTCTCCTCCGCCTGATGATGCTAATGCACACATTCACAGAAAAACAAAGAAAATGGGGGGGGGAGGGGGATGGAGAAATAAAGACAAGTTGAGTGCATGCATTGGGGACACTGTTGGCGGAGAGGACAGACACAGAAGCCCCCTGCACTACGCTGCGCACTCGGGGTACACTACTCATTCCCTGGGACATGCCCTACAAGCCTATGGGCGACAACTGCCCACACAGAATACACAGGTCCATGAATAGCGTTACTAGGCACCCTACAGAGGTGGGGGGCGGGGGCACAGGACCATACCTCACGGAGGGGCCTAGCCTACAGAAATCGCCCTGGCCTAGGGATACCCACAGCCCTCCTCCCCCACCCAGGCACCTCCACTGCGCGCAAATTTAGCTGAATGTGCTGGTACTCACCCCCTTGTGTCTGCTGTGATGTCCTCAAGCGCACATCAGGGGGGTCAAGGTACGACTGGCACCCCTCCTAGGTTGGGAGGCCATCCCCAGCAGAGCCTCGGCGGTCTTCCTGCTCCCGCGGCGGATGTCCTCCCACCTCTTGTGGCAGTGGGTGCCCCGTCTGTTGTGGACCCCGAGGGCCCGGACGTCCTTGGCGATGGCACGCCAAATATCGATCTTTTGATGGGCGCTGACCTATGTGACATGTACAGGGGGGGGAAAGAAACCTCATCACTTTTCTGCATGCTCGATGTGAGTGGCCCCCCCTCCCCAAACTTGCCAGGTGGCACATGCTCTCATCTGTCGTGCCATGCATTCGTAATTCGCTCCCCTCCCCTCCATCGTACATCCACCTCACTCATCACAGGCATTGCCCACTATGCATTGGCCCCCGTGTACTCACCTGTTGGTCTGGAGGACCGTAGAGTAGCGCATACTGGGGGAGGACCCCGTCCACGAGCTTCTCCAACTCTTCGGAACTGAAGGCGGGGGCCCTTTCCCCAGTCGCAGCAGCCATTGTCACTTCCAGACCGAGGTCACAGCAGCACTTGCAGTATAGGTCCTCTCCTGTGGATGGTCAGGTCTCGTGTGATTAAGCAGAGAGAAAATGGCGGTCACGCCCGGGGCGGTGCGTACCGCGGCGGGGCGTACCGCGACCGCCGGCGCACATCGTCTTTGGCTCCTGAAACCCATAGGGTTCAATGTTAACCAATGCTGCTTTGCGCCGCGGTCTTCGACCGCCTACCGCCACGGCGTGCCACGCCAGCGCAATTACCTCACTTCACATTGTGACACTTCACAGGTCAGGCAGCCGCCATTTCAAGGGCCCACATGGCTTAATTCCTACTGCGTCACACATAGCTAGGCCTTGCATCAACACTCATACAAGCTATTCAATCCAGAGAGATTCGTGTACTGTGCAGGCTGTGGGAACTTACCTGTGGGTTGATTGACTCTGTGCTCCATGTTGTCCTTCCTAGGCACCGTCCGCTGGGACTTGCGAGGAGACGGAGGAATGTTCCCGTGTACAGACCGCTGGTGGACCTGTCGACAATGGAAGAACGACATGTCATACTCACCTACAGACTCAACAGTGCCACTATACAGGAACTGTGTGCCCAGCTGGAGCCAGACCTGATGTCACCCATCCGCCAACCCACAGGGATTCCGCCTCTAGTGCAGGTACTGTCAGTACTCCATTTTTTGGCTAGTGGATCATTTCAAACTACAGTGGCCATTTCATCTGGGATGTCTCAGCCTATGTTTTCAAAGGTATTGTCCAGAGTGTTGTCTGCCCTGATGAAATACATGCGGAGCTACATCATATTCCCTGAGGTGGGTGACTTGCCTACAGTGAAGGGTGATTTCTATGCCCTTGGACACATTCCCAATATCATTGGTGCCATTGATGGTACCCATGTGGCTTTGGTCCCCCCCAAAGACAATGAGCAGGTGTACAGGAACCGAAAAAGTTATCATTCGATGAATGTCCAGGTGGTCTGTTTGGCTGACCAGTACATCTCCCATTTAAATGCCAAGTTCCCAGGGTCAGTGCATGACGCGTACGTCATGCGAAATAGCAGCATCCCTTATGTGATGGAACAGCTACAGAGACAGTGTGTGTGGCTAATTGGTGACTCTGGTTACCACAACCTGCCTTGGCTATTGACCCAAGTGAGGAATCCCAGGACAAGGGCAGAGGAACGGTACAATGAGGCCCATGGGCGTACTAGGAGGGTGATCGAGTGGACCTTCGGCCTCCTGAAGGCCAGGTTTAGGTGCCTGCATATGACAGGTGGATCCCTAATGTACTCACCAAAGAAGGTGTGTCATATCATCGCGGCCTGCTGCATGCTTCACAACCTGGCTTTGCGACGCCAGGTGCCTTTCCTGCAGGAGGATGGTCCAGATGGTGGTGTTGTGGCCGCTGTGGAGCCTGCGGAGTGTGAAGAGGAGGAAGACGAAGAGGATGACACAGACAACAGGGACAGAGTGATACTGCAGTATTTCCAGTAACACACAGGTAAGAATCTACTCCTGCATTTTATTATATCTGTAACAACACTGGCTCTCTACTGTCTGACCTTTCACCCCAATGTATGGTAACTTAGTTGTGAATTTGCCTTCCTATTTCAGTGATGTGGTCCCCACGGAGTGCCCTCTGGTTTATTTCCCCATGGACTACCGCTGTGTGACACTGGTATGTTGTCATCACAATGTATTTGGACATTTTTGGTTGGTTATATCGAATACATTTGGTTTAGAAAAATAAATAGCAGACTCCTGATGGTTTTTGTGCAATAATTGTGTTTATTGAAGTGCAAAAATTGGTGTATAGTTCAAAAGGGTGATGGGTGATGGTGGAGGCATGTCCATGGCAAAGTCCAGACTCACGTTCGCACAGGTGCATTGTCCATATGCCTGTGGAAGGTGGAGCAGGGGCAGTTCAAGGTTGGACAGGGTGAACAAGTGGGACAGTGGGATGACATCCGGGGGGATCCGTGCATGGCGGGGGTCTTGACATCCTACTCTGTCTTCTTCCTCGATCTCAGGCCTTTCTTGCGGGGTGGTTCATGTTCTGCAGGGGATGGGGTCCGGGTGGGCCGGGTGGGCCGTTGCTGTTGTGTCAGGGCCTCCTGACCACTAGCGCCGGCGGAGGTGGTGGGCTGTTCTTCCTCCATGCTAGTGGCAGGGGCCCTTTGGGGGGGCCACATGGTCCCGCAATGTGGTGACAATCTGGTTGAGTGCCACCACGATTGTACCCATTGCGGAACTGATGCTGCGCAGTTCTTCCCGGAACCCCATGTACTGGCCCTCCTGCATGGCCTGGATCTCCTGGAACCTGGCCAGGACCGTCGCCATCGTCTCACCACACTCTACAACACATACACCACCCCTCACCTCATCCACACCACCCCATTGCACCCCAAAGACACCCCAGGTTCTCTGACGCAGAACTCAGGGTCATGGTGGAGGAAATAGTTTGTGTAGAGCCCCAGCTCTTCGGCACACAGGTGCAGCACACCACAATAGCCAGGAAGGCGGAGCTATGGCAAAGGATCGTCAACAGGGTCAACGCTGTGGGACAGCATCCACGCAATCGGGACGACATCAGGAAGCGGTGGAACGACCTACGGGGGAAGGTGCGTTCCATGGTATCAAGGCACAACATCGCAGTGCAGAAGACTGGCGGCGGACCCCCACCTACTCCCCCAGAATTCACAGCATGGGAGGAGGAAGTCTTGCACATCCTGCATCCTGAGGGCCTCGCAGGAGTAGGCGGAGGAATGGACTCTGGTAAGGCAAATCTCCACTACTTCATTCCCCCCACCCCACCTGCATGCCAAATCATACCCCCACCCTCACCCCCACCCCCATCACACCAACTCCTTGCAAATGGCTCACCATCACAACCCACCCATCGCAAAACCTAGCCCTGCATGCGTCCCCAACTCATGGACACCCATCACCAAAGCATGCCCACTGCACACACCCATCACCCCCACAAGCCACTGTCACAAAAGCCCCCACAAGGGAATGCCAGCACTGGGGTACACGGCCACCCAGCCATTACACGAAATGCCACACACAGAAACAATAACCATACTCTTATACCCCTGCAGGACCCGAACGCCACCACACCGCCACGGAGGGTCCAGAGATGTCCATCCCACCCCCAGAAGAGGCCCCCAGTGATGACAGCCGCTCTGTCTCCCTGGACCCAGATGACCAGCCCGGCCCATCGGGGACCTAGGGACAGTCGGTTCCCCTCAGACAGCCACAGGCTACACCAGACCTAACCCCTCTGGGAACACCAGCACAGCTCCCACCCAGCGGGCCCATGCCTCTGTCTCCAGGACACGTCAATCAGCGGTGTGTCCACCACTACAGGGCACCCAGGTTGACCCACCACCCCAACAACAACAGGGACCTGGGGGTAGTGGTAGTGGGCACACCGTCCAGGGGACAGGGGCCCAGGGAAACAGGGGAACTGGGAGGGCTGCTGTGCGACAGGGGGGGGACAGGCCCAGGGAACCGACTCTCCAAGAGGCCCTCTCCTCCATCATGGGAGCATACCACCACTCCCAGGAGACGATGGCTACGGTACTGGCCAGGTTCCAGGAGATCCTGGTACTGCAGGAGGAACAGTACATGGGGTTCAGAGAGGAACTGAGGAACATTAGTTCCGCAATGGGGACCATCGTCGTGGCCCTTAACCAGATAGTCACCACATTGCGGGACCATGTGGCACCACAAAGGGCCCCTGTCACTAGCCTGGACCAGGAACAGCCTACCACCTCCGCCGGCGCTAGTGGACAGGAGGCCCCCACACAACGACAGACCACCAGAACCCCACCTCCTGCAGAAGAAGAACCACCCCGCAAGCGGAACCTGAGATCTCACAAGAAGACAGAGTAGGATGCCAAGACCCCCGCCAGCAAACGATACCCCCTGATGTCATCCCACTGTCCCACATTGTCACCCTGTCCAACCTTGAACTGCCCCTGCTCCATCCTTCCACAGGCATATGGACAATGCACCTGTGAGACTGAGAACTGGACTCTGCCATGGACATTACTCCACCATCACCCATCACCGTTTTACAATCATGTTCCTAAATTTAGCACTTTAATAAAATCACTTATTGCACTTAAAAAATCTGGAGTCTGCTTGTATTTTTAACAAATGTATTAGACATAACGGTGCCAAAATGTTCTGTTACATTGTGATGACAACATACCACTGTCACACAGCTGTAGTCCATGGGCAAACAAAGCAGAGGTCACGCAGTGGGGCCCACAGCTCTGAAAACGGAAGGGAAAGTCACAACTCAGTTAACAGGAACTGGGGGGAAACTCAGACAGTAGAGAGGCAGGAGACTTTAAGTAAATGTAAAATGGTGTGGTTGATTCGTACCTGTGTGCTACTGAAAATACTGTTGTATCACTGTGTCCCTGTTGTCTGTGTCGTCCCCGTCGTCTTCCTCCTCTTCACTCTCCACAGGCTCCACAGCTGCTACAACACCACCATCTGGACCATCCTCCAGCAGGAAAGGCACCTGGCGTCGCAAAGCCAGGTTGTGAAGCATACAGCAGGCCACAATGATATGGCACACCTTCTTTGGTGAGTACATTAGGGATCCACCTGTCATATGCAGGCACCTAAACCTGGCCTTCAAGAGGCCGAAGGTTCTTTCTATAATCCTCCTAGTTCGCCCATGGGCCTCATTGTAGCGTTCCTCTGCCCTTGTCCTGGGATTCCTCACTGGGGTAAGTAGCCACGACAGGTTGGGGTAACCAGAGTCACCTATTAGCCACACACGGTGTCTCTGTAGCTGTTCCATCACATAAGGGATGCTGCTATTTCGCATGATGTACGCGTCATGCACTGACCCAGGGAACTTGGCATTTACATGGGAGATGTACTGGTCAGCCAAACAGACCACCTGGACATTCAGCGAATGATAACTTTTTCTGTTCCTGTGCACCTGTTCACTTTCACTGGGGGGAACCAAAGCCACATGGGTCCCATCAATGGCACCAATGATGTTGGGGATGGGTCCAAGGGCATAGAAATCACCCTTCACTGTAGCCAAATCGCCCACCTCAGGGAAAACAATGTAGCTCCGCATGTATTTCATCAGGGCAGACAACACTCTGGACAAAACCTTAGAAAACATAGGCTGAGACATCCCTGATGATATGGCCACTGTTGTTTGGAATGATCCACTTGCCAAAAAATGGAGTACTGACAGAACCTGCACCAGAGGGGGAATCCCTGTGGGTTGGCGAATGGGGGACATCAGGTCTGGCTCCAGCTGGGCACACAGTTCCTGTATAGTGGCTTGGTCAAGTCTGTATGTCAGTATGACATGTCTTTCTTCCATTGTCGACAGGTCCACCAGCGGTCTGTACACGGGAGGATTCCTCCATCTCCTCGCAAGTCCCAGTGGACGGTGCCTAGGAAGGACAACATGGAGCACAGAGTCAAGCAACCCACAGGTACGTAACCACAGCTTGCACAGTACACGATTCGCTATGCATTGAATAGCTTGTATGAGTGGCAATGCAAGGCCTAGGCCTGTGTGACGCAGTAGAAATTAAGCCATGTGGGCCCTTGAAATGGCGGCTGCCTGACCTGTGAAGTGTGACAATGGGATGTGAGGTCAATGCGCTGGCATGGCACACCGTATCGGTAGGCGGTCGAAGACCGCGGCGCAAATCCGCATTGGTTAACATTGAACCCTATGGGTCTCAGGAGCCAATGACGATGTGCGCCGGCGGTCGCGGTACGCACCGCCGCGGTACGCACCGCCGCGGGCGTGACCGCCATTTTCTAACTGCTTAATCACTCGAGACCTGATCATCCACAGGAGAGGACCTATACTGCAAGTGCTGCTGTGACCTCGGTCTGGAAGAGACAATGGCTGCTGCGACTGGGGAAAGGGCCCCTGCCTTCGCATCTGAGGAATTGGAGAAACTTGTGGATGGGGTCCTCCCCCAGTATGCGCTACTCTACGTTCCTCCAGACCAACAGGTAAGTACACAGGGAGCACGTAGTATGGGCTATGCCTGTGTTGAGTGGGGTGGATGTAAGATGGTGGGAGGGGAGCGAATGAGGAGTGCAACGCACGACAGATGAGAGCATGTGCCACATGGCAAGGTTGGGGAGGGGGGGCCACTCACATCGACCATGCAGGAAAGTGATGATATTTCTTGTTCCACCCTGTACATGCCACATAGGTCAGCGCCCATCAAAAGATCGACATTTGGCGTGCCATCGCCAAGGACGTCCGGGCCCTGGGGGTCCACAACAGACGGGGCACCCACTGCCGCAAGAGGTGGGAGGACATCCGCCGCGGGAGCAGAAAGACCGCCGAGGCTCTGCTGGGGATGGCCTCCCAACCTAGGAGGGGTGCCACACGGCAATTCACCCCCCTGATGTTCCGGATCCTGGCGGTGGCATACCCCGATTTGGATGGGCGCGTGAGGACATCACAGCAGACACAAGGGGGTGAGTATCTGCACATTCTGCTATATTAGCGCACAATGGAGGTGTCTGGGTGGGGGAGGAGGGCTGTGGCTATCTCTAGGCCAGGGTGGTTTCTGTAGGCTAGGCCCCTCCGTTAGGCATGGCCCTGTGCCCCGCCCCCCACCTCTGTAGGGTGCTAAGTACAGCTATCCATGGTCCGGGCTCACCTATGTGTGCAGTTGTCCTCCATAGACTTGTAGGCCAAGTCACAATAATTGAGTAGTGTACCCGAGTGCGCGGCGTAGTGCAGGGGGCTTCTGTGTCTGTCCTCTCCGCCAACGGTGCCGCCAATGCATGCACTCAACCTGTGTTTCTTTCACCCCTCCCCTTTTTTTTGGTTTTCCTGTTCATGTGTGCATTAGCATCATCAAGCGGAGGAGAAGTGGCATCGGCGCACGAGGGAGCTGCATCTCACATGGCCCCGGAGGGCCATGCAACCGACTCCGAGTACACCAGTGATACGGAGGGCGAGGGGAGCTCCACAACGGGGACCCGTGGAGACGTCAGCGACACAAACACGTCCTCGGAAGGCGGCAACATCCGTGCCCACCGCTACAACAGGTACAGCCGCCACCCAGCGCACCAGCTCCGCCCTCCCAGCAGCCCCTCAGCGTTCGCCCCGTGCCCGCTCGGCCAGGAAGCCGGGCATCTCCTTCGCCCCTGGCACCTCAGGTCCTGCCCCAGTTACCCCTGCTGCCCTCAGTGCGGAGATCATTGACCTCCTGAGGACGCTCATTGTTGGGCAGTCTACCCTTTTGAATGCCATCCAGGGGGTAGAAAGGGAGGTGCATCGGAGCAATGCATACCTGGAGGGCATTCATTCGGGTCAGGCTGCCCATCAGCGATCGTTAAACGCTCTGGCCTCAGCACTGACGGCAGCAATTGTCCCTGTGTCTAGCCTCCCCCCTCCAATTTCCTCAACCCAGTCCCACTCCCCTGTTCCTCTGCCTATCCCAGACACACCTACAGACCAGCCTGCACACACCTCAACACCCAAGGGCAGCTCATCCAGACATAAGCACCACAGATCACACAAGCATTCACCCAAACAACATCCACATGCAGACATGCCAACAGCCACTGCCTCCTCTGTGTCCCCCTCCTCCTCGTCTCCCTCCTCCCTCCATGTGACGTCTCCACTCACACCTGCATGCACACCACCATCAGCCAGTACGTCCATCACCACCACACCCACCAGAACAGTCCGCACACGTGCAGTCACCACCCCCACTGCCATTTACACGTCCCCTGTGTCCTCTCCCAGTGTGTCTGTCACCCCCTCTTCCAAACCACACAAACGCAGGCAGTCACCCACCCAACAGCCATCCACCTCACGACAGCCTCAAGCACAAGCACCTGCACCCAAAGACACCAGACTTGACTCTCCTACAACCACATCCTCTTCCTCCACTCCCATACCCACTACAACTACCCGTCCCTGTCTGTCTAAATTGATTTTCCTTTCCAACCTTGACCTCTTTCCAACAACTGACCCACCCCCTCCATCTCATAAGACTCCAATCAGCCACCACAAGCCCTGCACCTACTAGGACCATTGTTCAGGGCTATTGGAGTCCACCAGCTCCGAGGGCAGGAACATCGGCCAGCAGCAAGGGAACAGCCAGCCCACCCCCTGGGAAAAGAACCAAAAAAGGGAAGGGCCGGCGCGACAGGCCTGAGACGGCTGCCCCCAAGGACACCACCCTTGCACCGTCACCTGGCCCATCCACAAAGGGAGGCAAGGGCCCCAGAGTTTCTGCCAAGGAGGGCAAGGGCAGCAGGGCGGACAAGTCCGGCAGCAGGCGAGCTGCCCAGGAGGGCCCCACCAGCCCCATTTGGGGTATGACGGAGGACACCCACGGGCCCAGGACTCCAGCACAGGAGGGCCCCGGAAGCGAAAGGTCGGATGGCGACTGAGCAGGAATTATTGGCCAGATCTGGTTCCCTAGGAACACAAGACAAGCACCGCTGAACAGGGCCCCGCCAAGACAAGCACCGCTGAACAGGGCCCGCCAAGACAAGCACCGCTGAACAGGGCCCCGCCGTGAGAAGCACCGCTGAACAGGGCCCGCCGTGAGAAGCACCGCTGAACAGGGCCCCGCCGTGAGAAGCACCGCTGAACAGGGCCCCGCCGTGAGAAGCACCGTTGAACAGGGCCCCGCCGTGAGAAGCACCGCTGAACAGGGCCCCGCCGTGAGAAGCACAGCTGAACAGGGCCCCGCCAAGACAATCACCGCTGAACAGGGCCCCGCCGTGAGAAGCACCGCTGAACAGGGCCCCGCCAAGACAAGCACCGCTGAACAGGGCCCTGCCGTGAGAAGCACCGCTGAACAGGGCCCCGCCGTGAGAAGCACCGCTCCGCTGGGCCCTTCCTGTCAAGCACCGCTCCGCTAGGCCCTTCATCTCAAGCACCGCTCCGCTGGGCACCGCCGTCTCTGAACTGCTCCGCTGGGCCCTTCATCTCAAGCACCGCTCCGCTGGGCACCGCCGTCTCTGAACTGCTCCGCTGGGCACCGCCGTCTCTGAACTGCTCCGCTGGGCCCTTCATCTCAAGCACCGCTCCGCTGGGCACCGCCGTCTCTGAACTGCTCCGCTGGGCCCTTCATCTCAAGCACCGCTCCGCTGGGCACCGCCGTCTCTGAACTGCTCCGCTGGGCCCTTCATCTCAAGCACCACTCCGCTGGGCCCTTCCTGTCAAGCACCGCTCCGCTGGGCCCTTCATCTCAAGCACCGCTCCGCTGGGCACCGCCGTCTCTGAACTGCTCCGCTGGGCCCTTCCTGTCAAGCACCACTCCGCTGGGCCCTTCATCTCAAGCACCGCTCCGCTGGGCACCGCCGTCTCTGAACTGCTCCGCTGGGCCCTTCCCGTCAGGCACCGCTCCGCTGGGCCCTGCGTCAAGAAAGACAAAGAACATGCATCACGCTCACAACAAAACAACCAGAAAGGTTTTCTGTAGCCAGGCATACACAAAGCCGGAGCTTTGTACAAGATTTCTCTCAATTCAGTAAATGCTTTCATTCCAGCCTGGTCTAACACTATGGGATCAGTGACTTCTTTATGGGTCAGCATCTGCAATGGTCTCAAAATGACTGAAAAATTGGGAATTCATTGGCGGCAGTAGCCTACCATCCCTAGAAACATCATAACATCTCTCTGTGTGGTCAGGGGATTCATCTGCAATATGGTTGTGACCCTTTCTCTGGATATCTTTCTCAACCCGTTCTCAATCTGGTAACCCAAGTATTTCACTTCTTTCTGACAGTATTGCAATTTAAGTGGAGACACTTCATGACCATTCTTTCCCAAATGGTTCAGTAAGGCAATCGTATCATACTTGCACTCATCCCTTGTCTTGGACGCAATCAGCAAGTCATCAATGTACTGTACCAAGGTCGATTGGAAAGGCAATTTGTATGACTCCAAATTATTTTTCAAGATCTTACTGAATATGGAAGGTGACTCTGAAAACCCTTGAGGAATTCAACACCAATAGTAAACTCGGTTAAACAATTTCAAACAAAAGAGAAATTGGCTGTCCTCATGAAGAGGGACAGAAAAGAAGGCTTGCGACAAATCAATGACAGTGAACCATTCAGCATCACATGGAATATGAAACATTATCACAGCTGGATTGGGTACCACGGGGCAACATTTGATCACAATGTCATTTATTTTTCTTAGATCCTGGACAATTCAAACTTTTGCACTGGACTTTTTCAGACCCATTATCGGTGAATTACATGGGCTGCTCAATACTGCCTTCAGAACCCCTTGTTTCACAAATTTTGCAATTATTTGGGTGACCTTCATAAGAACATCTTGTGGCATATGCTACTGGGGAATTTGGGGAAAAATCGCATTCAGCTTTACAGTAACTTTAAGTGGCTCAACTCTCTTTATGAGACCTATCTCTTTCACTGTCAGATCCCACACGTTCTCCTTAACTGTTCCCTGTAAATCAGGATGAAGCTCCTTCACTGTGAACACTGAGAAAAAAATCATTCAGTGGGTATTCTTCATTTGTAGTTTCACACTCTGTCTCGGGGGCCTGGTCATCTTCATCATCACTATTTGTTTGTATCTCAATTCTGTCATTTGAACAAGTAATTGAGCATCTTGTTTTGCACAGCAAGTCTTTTCCCAGCAGGGATACTGGACTTAAATCACAGACTACAAATTTGCGCAATCCCTGAAAGTTACTAATTTTAACCTGTACTGGATCTGTTATTGGGTTTGTCAAATATTGAGTCGCTACTCCTACAATCTGGACTGTCTTTCCTGAAAGGGGCAAGTTTGGAACTTCTGCACTTCTTACTGTAGAGCATGTAGCTCCTGTGTCAACCAATAATGAAACTCTGTGACCAAGGACTTTTCCTTTCACATAGGGACCTTTTTGATCTACTTCTAGGGAAGCTGCAATCCTTCTCATTCGAACTCTCGCTCACCCACTCATTGTTTAATCCATTCTCACTTGTAACGGGAATTGGTGAACTGTGTTATTACTTTGGCTAAGCCTCTGACCTGTGACCTGTTGAGGAAGCATCACCTGCTGCTGTTCCATTGGGACTTGAGGTATTTGGATTTGCTATCTAAGTACCATGGAAATCTGCTGTTGCATTGGCTGCAACTGCATCATTTGCACACATGGCATTTGCACCTGCTGCATGGGTTAAAAACTCTGCATCTGATTCACATTATTCTGAAAATTTGGATTAGGACCTCTCATTCTCAGTCCTCTCATGTTTTGGAATGAATTGATGTCATTAGTTTGCTGAACAACACCTTCATGCACCAACATTTCGACACTCCTGTTTGTGACAAGGTAACAATGTCTTCATTCCCTGCACATCATTCTGAACTTCTACAGTACCCAAGTCTGGACTGCAATTCACATTACCTCCACGACCTCTACCTCTCATTGGGGTTTGAAATACCATGTTTCCCTGCTGTTGCTGTGGTAGCTGTTGTGGAAAATGTCCTTGTATGCTTCTCTGTGCAGCTTTAATCTGCATCACCATCGCTTTCTCTTTCAGCTTTCTTTGCTTCAACTCAGTCTCATCACTACAGTACTTTGCATACTGCAACACCTCATCAATCGGTTTTGCTTCCCAGGAAATCAAATGACTCTAAATCATCTGGCTAATTTCAGTTCTCAATCCTTCCACAAACGTAAACACAAAATTAGTCATGTCTTTCAGCTCAATTGTCTCTATACCACTGTAATGATTGAATGCCTGCAACAATCTCTCATAATACGCATGTATTGACTATTTTGCTTCCTGAGCTGTCCTGTCAATTCTCTGCCAGTCAATTTTTATGGGCAAAATTCTCATTTTCAAAAATTAATTCACCTTATACTAATATTTCATTACCTCATGAGACGGTGCACCTGTAAAATGATCTCTCTCCAGTTCTTTTGTCGGCCAATCTATACTCCTCTTACACTCCATTCACAGATCAGCTGGAACTACTATCTCTAACAGAGTGTTCAAGTCCTCCTGCAGGCACTTTGCAAGTTTTACAAACCTGTCTGTCTGCTGGTACCATTCTACTGGCTTCTCTCTTAATTTTGGGTAATCATTTGTAAATGACAGAATATGACTTCTGCTCCAAGGGGCATGAACAAAACTCCACCCCTGGAATCTCTCTCATTTGGTAAAATTTTCACCGGACCATTGTCCTGCTGCAAATTTGCAGTCAACTCTGTAGAATCCCTTCTTCTTTTATCTCTTTTCTTCACCCATCTGTCTTCCCCTCTGTCTAATGCTCCCCAAATCTAAGCACTTTGAAGTAACTCCCTAAGGTGTGCCTTCATTCCGGCAGATCTCATGTGTTCAAAGTCTTTAGTCTCAAAATCTAATCTGCAACTCCTTTTCAAATGCTTCATGTTCTCTAATTCTATGCCATATTTCTCCGCCAGGTCTGCTAGCTTCTGATGCACATTGTTCACTTCCCTCGTAATCTTCGGGCACAAATATCTCAGCTCTGCTTCTGTTTAGGATTCTAACCTGTTCACACCCATAGTTCCCTCAATGAGCTCACCCGCTTCCATGCATAGTCTTGCGTAGTTCAAGTACTCCTCTCCCTTAGGAGCATAAAGCAGGGTATTCAGCTTGTCTAACCATTCGGTCAATTGCTGGGCTGTCAACCCCTTCAACTAAATGTTGCTGGCTTGGACAGGTGGTACCTGTTGCACAACTTTATTTGGGGTCTGTGGTGTCAATAATTTCAGGCTCTGACTAATGTTCGATCCTATCACAGTATCCGGAGGAACTCCAAACAGACTAAGGTCTAGCAAACATCTGGACCCGTCAAAGGTCTGTCCCACAGGAGAGGCTACACAAATATTCTCATTAAGTCCTCCCCTCATTACATTCTGACTCAGGACTCCCTGTCCCCCTGAACTGGGTTTCTCTTGAGCAAATAATGGCACAGCTGGACCTATAGTAATAGGTACAGATACAGCACCCAGGCTTGGTTTGACACCTAAATTCTGTGGGAGAGTAACTTTCATGTTCTGATTCATCAGTGCCGACACATCTGACTGTGTCCCTGTTATTGGAGTGAAACTTGACATTACCTGTGGCTGCACCTGCGGTAGCAAGAGTGGGGTTGGCTCTGTCTGAACCAACGCTGGTCTCGGGAAAACCTGTTCTGTAGGCACAATTAAGTCTGTGGCAGTTTCCACTATATGCACATCAGGGTAAATTCTCTGGACATTTGGCTGTGGCACCTGATTTCATACTACTAAAGTAGTATGTGCATTAAGACTACTCTGCATCGGACTCTGTGTCTGGCTAGTATTAGCCTGCACCGGACTCGCTGTCCCTTTAACCTGTGTCGGAGCTGAAGGATCAGGACTGGTACTCGGACCACTCTCATGGGCTGCATATGGTGGTGGACGATTTCTCAATAACTGTAAAAGAAATTCATCATCGTATGATTCTTCCTCCACTGTGCAAGACTTTCTAGCCTCCCTGCTCTCGGAAGGACTCTTTTTAGTCTTTCTCGTAGCCTTCCTTCCTTTTTTCTCAATGTCTTGTGTAATCGCTGGAAACAAATTGATCCTCTGTAAAGTCTCGGTTCTCCAAAATTTGAGCATGATCCGATCTAGCCTCCGCTAGTGTCTTCTCTGCCCCTCGTATTCTCCTCTCAAATTTCTGTTGCTGTCTGGCCACTAGCTCCCAGATCGCTAATGCTTCAAACTGTGCTGGTCTCAGAAGGGGCTTCGATTCATATAGCACCATCCTTAAATGCTCTAAAACCCTCAAATTGAACGTTCCATTTGTAGGAAATGCTCAGTTTCCATCTTTCTCTGTCACCTTGCACCATTGTTGTAGCCAAAGACCCTTCTCTTCCATCGCAGTGTAATCTAGTATATCTTCTGGCGGTGTAAATTCCCCTATACTTGTTGTAATCTACGCATCTCCCCTTAAGGCACTTTTTAAAGCTTTGAAAAATTTCATCTTTTCGACCTTTATTATTATGCAAAATCAAATCAAGAAGTGACTTTTAATCCCAGAATTCTCTTCACCCACTTTCTCAACCAATTGCCTCTCATGGACAGCTGCCAATCCGTGCACAACCCTTCTCAGTAACCAGCCTATCCCAGTGCGGCTCCAATGATGTCACACTCACATATACTGCGGCTGACAAAGTCTTGTGGCTTGTCCTCCCAAACTCCGATTCACACTAAACTAATACAAAATTATTGCGAGCACTACACAAAATCAAAACCAAATTTGCCAGTTTACTACAGGAATCCATTCAGAAACTTTACGGATTTTTTACTAATGCCTCTCACTCTTGCAGTTTCTCCTTCTTTCTCAGTCTCCCTGATTCACAGGCAAAACTCAACCCACAAATTTTACTCTAAACTGATCAGTGGGATTGTCCTGGTGCACATAGGACTGATCAGATCTCAGACAAAATTTTCTTTCACTGACTTTGACTCACACTCCGACTTGTTGATCACACTGGATCGACCTATTAAACCAGACAACTTACAACATAAACCAAGTGTCTCATACACTTTTCAATGTACTCCAGACTCTCAGACCACGCACGGTCCGTACATCAACAACCACGTGGACATTTTTTTTTAACACAAAGCGCCCGACACGTGAAGTTCGATGACTTCCCTACTCTCACTCTGCAGAGTACGCACACTCCCTCTACAACTTCATTTGGAGTACGCAAACTCCCTAAGCCCCTACAAACACCACAATTCACCTTTGATTTGCATAAGTTGTGCAAGTGCAAAACCTACTTCATTCACACTGTTACTAGATCGCTGAGAACATCCTCAAAAAAACATTGGCAGGCTCCAAGATTCTGGGAAAGTCATTTCAGGACTTAGGGGCACATTCTCTCTCCTATTTGTATCATTGAAAAATAAAATCCAAATCTCAGTAATAACGAACTCTCAAAAGACCAGATCATCAAGCTACTACCATCTCTGGGAACACCTGTTATTTCTTGCTTAGAATCTCTGGGACCAAGTATTCTACTACCTCTCTCTGGGCATCTATGATGAGCTTTTAAGGAGACAAACCATCAAGCTGTTACTATCTTTGTGAATACCGGTTGTTTCTCAGTACCATGTACCGGGCTTCTACGATGGGCTCTTAAGGAGACAAATCATCTATCCCTGCTACCATCTCTGTTGGTGCGTCAGGCCTTAATCAATAAACGTACAAGATGACGCGAATAGGTCAATGAACCTTTTGACTGGCAATTAAGATGTTCCCACCATATCTCCAGTACATGCAGATCGATAATGAATTAACCAATCAATAACATTAATAATCAATGATAATCAATAGCATTAGTAATCAATTAGAGTCAATAATTATCATACACCATTACTTTTCAGTCATGAATAACCACACCTTTAGGTAAAAGTTAGAATATTATTTCCCTATATTAACAATGCTAATGTGATGTAAAATAATCTCAATATCAAATGATAAACATACAAGAACAACACTGGCTGTCCAAAGCGTCTAAAGAAACATAATCTAATCAAAGCTTGAGCCACTACACATTCTAAAGTTACAGTGTAAATTATTAAGAAGAACAATTGTGCAAATTATATCACATACATTTATAGACAGCAAAGAAAAGTCATTGATTGTTACTCCATATAGTGAACTTTCATTAGTGAGGCTCCTAACTAACACCAGATTAGCATCAGCAGTTTGGGCTTCAAGCAAAACAATTTAGTCAACACAAATGTGGAAAAACATCTAACTATGGCTCTATAAAATTAGCATGGTTGGTACCTAGAAAAAAAAGCAAATAGATGTAGCAAATAATCTCATAGATGATATACCTATTGATGGAAAATGGGTTATTGGTAAGGCCAGGTAAGTACCTACACTTAGCAATAGGCCACTAACCTCCACTTAGGTCCAGTTAGGTCTCAGTAAATTAAACCCAGCTCAACCCTTGGTAGCTTGGCAACGAGCGTCAAGGCTTAACTTAGGAGACAGAGGGGGTCATTCTGACCCCGGCGGTCTCAGACCGCCGGGGCCAGGGTCGGCGAGAGCACCGCCGACAGACCGGCGGTGCCCCGCAGGGCATTCTGACCGCGGCGGTTTGGCCGCGGTCAGACAAGGAAAACCGGCGGTCTCCCGCTTGCTGCGCCGCCATGGGTGATTCTGACACCCCCTACCGCCATCCTGTTCCTGGCGGTTCGCCCGCCAGGAACAGGATGGCGGTAGGGGGTGCCGCGGGGCCCCCGTAAGAGGGCCCCACTGTGTATTTCAGTGTCTGCAATGCAGACACTGAAATACGCGACGGGTGAAAACTGCACCCGTCGCACATACCCACTCCGCCGGCTCCATTCGGAGCCGGCTTCCTCGTGGGGAGGGGTTTCCCGCTGGGCTGGCGGGCGGCCTCCTGGCGGTCGCCCGCCAGCCCAGCGGGAAAGCCTGAATGGCCTCCGCGGTCTTTCGACCGCGGAGCGGCCATATGGCGGTTCCCGCGAGGCGGGCGGTATCGGAATCACCCCCAGAGTGTAAAGCAGTCAAATATCACAAAACAGTAATTCAATAAAAAACAGTTTAAAAATCCAAAACCAATTTATAAAAATAGATTATATTTGTATCTTTAAAATGACACAAAAACAAATAAAATCGGATAAGGGGAACCGGAGATATGAATTTGTAAAGAATTATTGTTTTTTAGCGCCTAGAAACAAAAAGCGCCAATCGGGTCATCTAGTTGCACCTCGACCAGGGCAAAGTCAAAGTTTCAGGCCGAACGGGATGGAGCCCTGCTCGGCTACAGGCCGCGGGAGGCCTCGGTTAAAAGTTTACCTTCACACTTAGTCTCTTTTTCGAAGATTTTCTTCAGCGGGACGAACCTGCGAGTCCAATCCGACCTCCTGGAGCCTTTCTCCGGATCTGCGTCGCGGGAATCCTCGGTGGAGATTTTTACCTTCGGAAGTAGTCATTTTTTTCGAGGTGAAAATCCTTCGACCGGGGTAAACCTGGATCTTCATCCGACGTCCCTGGAGCCCTCCTCGGATACGCTGGCTGGGAGGTCCCGGTCAACTTTTTACCTTCGGACGTAGTCTCTTTTTCTGACATTTTCTTTACCGGGACGAACAAGCAAATCAGGCCGGGTCGCGGTTGAGGCAAGCCGGCTAGAGTTGCCGCAGCGGATCGGTCCCTCTATGGAGCTTTATTTTTCAAAAGTTCTCCAAACTTCTGGGGTTTCTCCCAGATGTCCTTTTAAGGTTCTTTTGAGGTCCACAGCTCACCCCAAGGGTCCAGAAGTTCTGTGATGGTCCTTGGGGGGTGTGGACTACAACTCCCAGAATGCACCTGGCGCAAACTCCTTTTTGCCCACTGGGCAGTGGTCAGCTGGTTGATTTCTTCAGGAGTTGGTGCAGGGGTGCAATTTTTCACCTGTAGAAAACAGGGAGTCCCTTCTTGAACCAGTTGAAGCCAGGCAAAGTCCTTCTTGTGGTGAAGCCCAAGTGTGCAGCTGGTGCAGTCCTCCAGAGTGCAGGTTCCAGGTGCAGGCCAGGGGTCCAGCAAGGCAGTCCTTCTTCTCCTTTGGTTCTTCCTTGTTGGAATCCGATGGGGATCTGAGGTGTGGGTGCAGGTCTGCCAGTTCTATCCTTGCTCCTGGGTGAAAAGCAGGGGGGTCCTGGTTCTTCAATCAGGTGCAGGGTCCTTCCCCCTGTGATGACCACTTTTTGGTAAGTGTGGCAAAAATCAATCCCAGGAGGCAACATCCTCCAAAAATCCATCATGGCTGAATCTGATTTTTGGAGGTTACATCTGGCTGAGCCCACCCACTGGTGTGGCTAAAAATCATAAACACACCCCTCTCCTGCCCTCTCCTAATCTAATCAAGGGGGCACCTAGTTGTCTGGGGTTGCAGGATGTGGGGGTGTTGCTGGTTGCTCCAAATGTCCTTCTCTGCCTTTGAAGACCAGTTTGGCAGCCCTCCCCCTTCCTGCCTCACCATCTGCTGAGGGGAGATTCCCTCCCACAGGCACATTCCTTTGTGTGAAGCCAGGCCACTTCACACCTCATCAAGGCAGCCTGGCCAGGCTGCTAGAGGCTGGCCAATCAGAGCACAACAGCAAAAACAATGCAGGGCTGAAATTGGCAACTTTTCAGGTAAAGTTTAAAACTCTTTACCTGAACAAGTTATATTAAATCCAACAACTGAAAGTTGTGGGATTTATTATAACAATTAATTTGATACCAAACTCTTGGTATCCATCATTTAAGGGGACTTTAAAAATTAAAATAAAGTCTCCACATTTTAGCCTATGAAGGCCATTTACTACAATGAGGGAAAAACGAATTTGGCTGTTTTTACCTCACCAGGGCTTATAACACTATTTTTATAAGGTCCCTGCTTATAGTTACATGACACTCAGCCCTAGGGGCACATAGGGCAAACCTTAGGGGTGACCTATATCTAAAATAAGGTAGTTTAAGACATTGGAACTACTTTTAATTCCAAAGTCGAATTTGCATATAACTTTAATTTAAAAGCACCCCGCAAGGCAGAACTACCTTTAAAATGACACTGGACACCTCAGCAGTGCACCTATGGGTGCACTACCTATGCTGTGGTCCCTTAAACCTACATGCCCTATCATATACTAGGGACTTATAGGTAGGTTAACTTAGCCAATTATTAATTAGCTGAATTTGCATATCCATTTTACACAGAGCACTGGCCCTGGGACTGGTAAGCAGTACCCAGGGTACAGCCAAGAGTCAGTAACCACCAGTAAATGTCCAAAATGTGTGGGGGTGACCAGGGCAAAAAGGAGGACTTTCCTACACCTATCCTCAGTTTGGATCAGCAAGCTGTGACAGTCTTCGTCATCAGGACATTAGTTCGGTCAGCAAGGCATCAGGATTCAGCGTCAAAATTCAGAAAATGCAAAGGGGGTCATTACAACCCTGGCGGATGGTGTTAAAGGTTCGGAAACCGCCAACAAAGACAGCCACTTTAACACACCGCCCACCACGGCGGTACAGACAAGCAGTGCGGCGGTCACCGCCAACAGACAGGCGGAAGACAATGTACCGCCCATAGTATCACAACCCACCAATCCGCCACCTTTTCCGGGGCGGATTCACCGTGGATAAAAACACGGCGGAAACAGTTTCTGCAATGGGAAAACGCTCACCTGAACACATCCCACGAGGAAGGAGGACACCATGGAGCCGGAATGACAAATCCTACTGGCCCTTGTATTCCTACTCATCTACGAAGACCAACGCCAGCGCCGGTGAAGACAACAGTGAGTACTGCACCTACGACATAGTGGAGGGGGGAGGCAAAAGTCAGGGGGCCACACATGCAACACCCCCACCCCCACCCTCGCATATTACAACACACACACACCAATGCATTTAGAAACATCACAGTAACAACCCACAACCCCCCCGGAAGAATGCAAATACAAAAAAAAATCTGTTCAAACATTGTAATGTATCAATATACATGTCTCAAATATATACAGATATATTAGAAAATCATTCAAAATTATATACATTACAAGAAGTAGTGCAGATATGCACATATCAATGTCCGTGCACCGCTAGTCCAAAAATGTATGGGCGAGGCCCACACAAGACACCTGTCCACAAACGGAGAGAACACTGCCGGGGCATCAGAGAGAAATACAACAGGCACCTCAGGGGGAAGGGAAGGCAGGGCACCTCAGCCGGATGAGTGCAAAGCCAGATCCACGATGGGGCTCCATGCCCATTGATGTATCCTGGGAAGTGCAAAGCCACAGTCTCTCAAGTCTCTACAGTGGGTGGTTTGCCCACTGGACCATCCTGGGGAGTGCAAAGCCACAGTCTCTCAAGTCTCTACAGTGGGTGGGTTGCCCACTGGACCATCCTGGGGAGTGCAAAGCCACAGTCTCTCAAGTCTCTACAGTGGGTGGTTTGCCCACTGGACCATGCTGGGGAGTGCAAAGCCACAGTCTCTCAAGTCTCTACAGTGGGTGGTTTGCCCACTGGACCGTCCTGGGGAGTGCAAAGCCACAGTATCCTCAAGTAGATAACAGCCTCCACTGGTTCTGTAGGGGGACTGGTGCCCAGAGTGCTTCATCCTGTGAAAGACAGACAGAGTGGATGGATCTCTCCACTGGTTCTGGAGGGGGACTGGTGCCCAGACTGGACATGGGATAACGATGCTTGATGTGGCGGTCTTTTCCTTCTTCAGCGTTGCATGCCCTGTTCAGCGGTTCTTGCCCTGTTCAGCGGTGCATGCCCTGTTCAGCGGTGCTTTGCCATGGCGGTTCTGGACTGTTCAGCGGTGCTTTGCCATGGCGGTCTCTGGACTGTTCAGCGGTGCTTTGCCATGGTGGTCTCTGCACTGTTCAGCAGTGCTTTGCCATGGCGGTTCTGGACTGTTCAGCGGTGCTTTGCCATGGCGGTCTCTGGACTGTTCAGCAGTGCTTTGCCATGGCGGTCCTGGACTGTTCAGCGGTGCTTTGCCATGGCGGTTCTGGACTGTTCAGCGGTGCTTTGCCATGGCCGTTCTGGACTGTTCAACGGTGCTTTGCCATGGCGGTCTCTGGACTGATCAGCGGTGCTTTGCCATGGCGGTCTCTGGACTGTTCAGCGGTGCTTTGCCATGGCCGTTCTGGACTGTTCAGGGGTGCTTTGCCATGGCGGTCTCTGGACTGGGCATTGGTGTGTGGCATGACGTTCTCTGGACTGGGCATGGGTGTGTGGCATGACGCTCTCTGGACTGGGCATTGGTGTGTGGCATGACGTTCTCTGGACTGGGCATTGGTGTGTGGCATGACGGTCCCTCATTGCCAAGCGGGGCTGTGGCTGCCGGGGCCCTCCTGGGCAATGACTCTGGCGGTGGTCTCCTGACCAGTGACAATACTTGGGCCCTCCTGGGCACTGACTCCGGCGGTGGTCTCCTGACCAGTGACGATACTTGGGTCCTCCTGGGCACTGACTCCGGCGGTGGCCTCCTGACCAGTGACGATACTTGCACCCTCCTGGGCACTGACTCCGGCGGTGGTCTCCTCACCAGTGACGATGGTGCTGGCAGTGGCGTCCCGGCCGCCGGGAAGGATGCTGCCCTTCTCCGCCTTGATGCTCACACCAGGCTGTGTAGCCTTCTTCTGGCCCTTCCCCACCTTTGGAGGAGTCACAGCTGACTCTGCAATCCCACTGGGACCCAGGTGAGTTGTTTTGCCTCCAGGAGTCTTCACACAGTCCCGTCGGCCACTTTCCTACTTCAGAGCCTTTACAGGGGTGGACTGGCAGTGCCTTGGCTCCGTGTCACAATGCCTGCCCTGGTGGCCGGTGCACTCCACACACCTTAAACACGCACCACTGGTACTTGAGGCTTTTTCGCTGAGGCGATACGACAGGACTGATGAATTGGAGGGGTGGGGGCAAAAAGGTCAACTTTGCAGAGGGACAGTTTCTAACGAATACTGGGATGGGTAGCTGGAGGGGGGCTGGGAGTGGAGGAAGAGGAGGTGGTTGTAGGAGGTGTCACTTTAGGTGTTTTGGGTGCAGGTGCAGGTACTGGAGGCTGTCGTGAGGTGGATGGATGTTGGGTGTGTGGGTGCCCGCGTTTGTGTACTTTGGGAGGGGGCGTCACAGACACACTGGGAGAGGACACAGGGGACGTGTAAATGGGAGTGGAGGTGGTGAGTGCAGGTGAGCGGGGTGTGGTGCTGGGTGTTCTGGTGCGAGTCCTGGTGCCTGTAGATGTAGTGAATGCAAGTGAGAGTGTAGACGACACTGGGAGGGAGGAGGGAGACGATGAGGAGGGGGACACTATGGAGGCAGTGGATGTTTCTGTGTCTGTATGTGTGTGATGCTTGTGTGAGTGCCTCTGGGATGTGTGGTGTCTATGTTTGCCTGAGCAACTTTTGTGTATTGAGGTGTGTGCATGCTGGTCTGATGGTGTGCTTGGGATGGGCTGGAGTACAGGGGATTGGGTCTGGGTGGAGGAGGTTGGAGGGGGAGGCTAGACACAGGGACAATGGCTGCCATCAGTGCTGAGGCCAGAGATTGCAGGGTTTGCTGAAGGACAGCCTGACCAGAATGAATGCCCTCCAGGAATGCATTACCGTGTTGCAACTCCCTTTCTACACCCTGGATGGCATTCACAATGGTAGACTGCCCAACAGTGAGCGACCTGAGGAGGTCAATGGCCTCCTCACTGAGGGCAGCAGGGGTGACTGGGGCAGGGCCTGAGGTGCCTGGGGCGAAGGTGATGCCCACCCTCCTGGGTGAGCGGGCACAGGGCGAATGCTGAGGGGCTGCTGGGAGGGCGGTGCTGGTAGGGGTGGTGGCGGCTGTACCTGTAGAAGTGGGGCGCACAGATGGTGCCGCCACCACAAGGGAGCTCCATTCGGCGGATGAGTCTGTGTCGCTGGTTGGTGATCCACTGGCCGACGTGAAGCTCCACTCGCCCTCCGTCCCACTGGTGTATTCTGAGTCCGTGGTTTGGCCCTCCATGGCCATATGGGATGCAGCTCCCTCGTGCTCCGGTGGCACTGTACCTCCGCCTGATGATGCTGATGCACAAAAGAACAGGGAGAGCACAGAAAGGGGGGGGAGACAGAAGAAAGAAAGGTGGAGTGCACGGCATACCGCTACCGTTGGCAGACAATAAAGACACAGCAGCCCCCTGCACTACGCCGTGCTCCTGGCCTCTACAGATGCAATTTCTGGGATCTGGCCTACATAGCTATGGTGGACATCTGAACACATGGATGCCACAGGGGCATGTATATCTGTACTTGGCACTCTACTGCGGTGGGGTAGAGTGCCACATGGCCTGCATTACGGAGGGGCCTAGCCTAAGTATTTCTGCCGGGCCTAGGTACACCCACAGCCCTCCTCCCTCAGCCAGCCCCTCCACTGTGGGCCAAGTACCCAGAATGAGGTTGTACTCACCCCCTTGTGTCTGCTGTGATGCCCTCAAGAGCCCATCCAACTCCGGGTAGGCCACCGCCAGGATCCGGAACATCAGGGGGGTCATGGTGCGACGGGCACCCCTCCCACTTTGGGAGGCCATCCCCAGCTGAGCCTCCGCCGTCTTCTTGCTCCAGCGGCGAATGTCCTCCCATCTTTTCCGGCAGTGGGTGCCCCGTCTCTGGTGGACCCCCAGGGTCCGGACGTCCTTGGCGATGGCACGCCAAATGTCCTTCTTCTGGTGGGCGCTGACCTACATGACATGCACAAGGGAAGAAGAGAAGTCATTACCAACTGCACCGTCGATGTGAGTGTCCCCCCTCCCTACCCTAGCCATGTGGCACATTCATTCACATGCATTAATGTTCCCTGAACTCTGCCCCCTTCCCTCTTACAACCAGCCCTCTCCACCCAGGCCTAGCCCATACAACATGCTACCTGTGTACTAACCTGTTGGTCTGGAGGACCGTAGAGTAGCGTGTACTGGGGGAGGACCCCGTCTACTAGTTTCTCCAACTCCTGAGCAGTGAAGGCAGGGGCCCTTTCCCCAGACGCAGAAGCCATCGTCGCTTCCAGACCGAGGTCACAGCAGCACTTGCAGTGTAGGTCCTCTCCTGTGGAAGATCAGGTATCTAGTGATTGAACAGATAGAAAATGGCGGTGACGTCCGCGGGGGTGCGTATCATCACCGGCGGAGCACTTGTTCATTGGCTCCTGGGACCCATAGGGTCCAATGTTAACCAATGCAGCATTGCGCTGCGGTCTACGACCGCCTACCGTGACGGTGTGCAACGGCAATGCAGTTACCCCACAATTCCATTGTCCCAGTTTAGAGGTCAGGCAGCCGCCATTTCAGGGGCCCACATGGCTTCATTTACTTCTGCGTCACACATAGCTAGACCTACACTCAACACACATACAGGCAGGGTTTTGTGTTTGGTGTTGTGTTCTGTGTAACTGTGGGTACATACCTGGAAAAAAGTTGACTCTGTGGTCGCTGTTGTCCTTCCTAGGCACCGTCATTTGGGACAATTGAGAAGATGGCGGAATCCTCCGGTGTACCGACCGCTGGTGGACCTGTTGACAATGGAGGAGCGACATTTAATCGTCACCTACAGGTTTGACCGTGCCACTATCCAGGAACTGTGTACCCAGTTGGAGCCAGACCTGATGTCACCAATCCGCTATCCCACTGGAATCCCCCCTGACGTGCAGGTGCTGTCAGTGCTCCATTTCCTTGCAAGTGGCTCTTTTCAGACAACAGTGGCCATGGCATCAGGGATGTCCCAGCCTATGTTTTCCAACGTGCTGTCCAGAGTGTTGTCTGCTCTGCTGAAACACGTAAGGAGATACATAATTTTCCCTGAGTTGGAAGATTTGGCTACAGTGAAAGGTGACTTCTATGCCCTTGGACATATCCCCAACATCATAGGTGCTATTGATGGGACCCATGTAGCTCTGGTCCCCCCCCCCACAGGAGTGAACAGGTGTACAGGAACCGGAAGAGTTATCATTCCATGAATGTACAGATGGTATGTTTGGCAGACCAGTACATCTCTCAGGTAAATGCTATGTTTCCTGGCTCAGTGCATGATGCCTACATCCTGCGGAATAGCAGCATCCCTGATATGATGGGTCAACTCCAGAGGCACCGTGTGTGGCTATTAGGAGACTCTGGTTACCCCAACCTGTCCTGGCTATTGATCCCAGTGAGGAATCCCAGGACCAGGGCAGAGGAAGGGTACAATGAGGCCCATGGGCGGATTAGGAGGGTGATCGAACGCACCTTCGGCCTCCTGAAGGCCAGGTTCAGGTGCCTCCATATGAAAGGTGGTTCCCTATTCTACTCACCGAAGAAGGTGCGCCAGATCATCATCTCCTGCTCTATGCTTCACAATCTTGCATTGTGACGCCAGGTGCCTTTTCTGCAGGAGGATGGTCCAGATAACGGTGTTGTGGCAGCTGTGGAGCCTGTGGACAGTGATGAGGAGGAAGCTGAGGAAGAAGACAATGACAACAGGGAGTCAGTCATACAGCAATATTTCCAGTGACACACAGGTGAGAACATTTTCATTTTTACCATTACATTCACTGTCACACGTCTTCCTCTATCCTGTGTGTAATTTCATAGGATTATTTGGTAACTGAGTTGTTCCTTTCCATTACGGTTTCACAGGTGTGCTTACCAACGTGTGTCATCTGCATGCATCCTTCAAGGACTTGTGATGTGTGACATAGGTATGTTGCCTTTACAACTAGATACGCATTTTGACACTGTCATTGATAATACATTTTTCAAAATCATAGACTGGCTCAACATTGTTTTGTGGTTCAAGGGTGTTTATTTAAGTGCTCAAAAATGGAGGGGGGTTGTAAAATGGTGAGGTGTGATGGTGGAGGAATGTCCATGGCAGAGTCCAGTCTATTAGTCTCACAGGTGCACTGCTCATATGGGCATAGGTGGTGGAGCTGGGGCAGTTTAAGTATGGACAGGGTAACAAAGTGGGACAGTGGAAGGACAATCAGGGTGGTCTCATTTCCTGGCGGGGTCTTGCCATCTTGCTCTGTCCTGTTCCTGGATCTCAGGGACCGCTTGCGTGGTGGTTGTCCGTCTACAGGGGGTGGGGTACTGGTGTGGTGGTCCTGTGGCGGGGCGTTCTGTCCACTAGCGCCGGCGGAGGTGGTGGGCAGTTCATCGTCCATACTAGTGTCGGGGGCCCCTTGGAGTGCCACGGTGTCCCTCAAGGTCTGCTGTATGACCTTCAGCACCCCTACGATGGTACCCAAGGCGGAGCTGATGGTCCTGAGCTCCTCCCTGAACCCCAAATACTGGTCCTCCTTCAGACGCTGGGTCTCCGGCAACTTGACCAGGACCGTCGCCATCGTCTCCTAGGAGTGGTGGTATGCTCCCATGATGGAGGAGATGGCCTCGTGGAGAGTGGGTTCCCTTGGCCTGTCCGCCCCCTGTCGCACAGCAGCCCTCCCAGTTCCCCTTTGTTCCTGTGCCTCCGTCCCCTGGACCGTGTGCCCACTACCACTGCCTCCAGGTCCCTGTTGTTGTTGAGGTGGTGGGTTATCTTGGGTTCCCTGTAGTGGTGGACACACAGCTGATTGACCTGTCCTGGGTACGGAGGTTTGGGCCCGCTGGGTGGGTGCTGTGCTGGTGTTACCAGAGGGTGGAAGGTCAGTGTTGGGCTGTGCCTGTGCAAGGGGAACCGACTGTCCCGAGGCCCACAATGGTCCGGGCTGGTCATCAGGATCCAGTAGGGCAGAGCTGCTATCGTCACTGTGGGCCTCTTCTGTGGGTGGAGTGGAGTTGTCTGGACCCTCCGGTGTGGTGACGGTCCTTCGTGATCCTGCAGGGGCATAAGAGCATGATTATTGCATGTGTGTGTGTCATGGTGTGCAATGGGTGGGTGTGCGTGTACCCCAGTGCAAGCATTCCTGTGTGGGGGCTTGTGTGATGATGGTTAGGGGTTGTTATGGGTATGTGCAGTGAGCATGCTTTAGTGATGGGTGTCCATGCTTAGTTGTGTCATGCAGGGCTTGGTGTTGGGATGTGTGGTTTGTGTTCTTAGTACATTAGTGAGGAGTTTGGGTGATAGGGGAGGGGGTGAGGGTGGGGGTGTGTGATAGCATGCAGGTAGGGTGGGGGATCTGATAGTTAAGATTTGACTTACCAGTGTCCATTCCTCCACCGACTCCTCCGAGGCCCTCTGGATGCATGATGGTCAAGACTTGCTCCTCCCATGTTGTTAGTTGTGGGGGAGGAGGTGGGGGTCCGCCACCAGTCCGCTGAACCGCGATGTTGTGCCTGGAGACGGCTGAACGCACCTTCCCCCGTAGGTCGTTCCACCTCTTCCTGATGTCCTCCCGATTTCTTGGATGCTGTCCCACAGCGTTGACCCTGTCCACGATTCTGCGCCATAGCTCCATCTTCCTGGCTATGGATGTGTGCTGCACCTGTGAGCCAAATAGCTGTGGCTCTACCCGTAGGATTTCCTCCACCATGACCCGGAGCTCCTCCTCGGAAAAGCGGGGGTGTCTTTGGCGTGACATGGGGTGGTGTGTGTGATGTGTGGGGCGGTGTCAGTGTTGATGTGTGTGGTGATGTGTAGTGGTGTGTGGTGTTTTGTGCGTGGATGTTGTGTGGGTGATGGTGTTGTGTGCCTCTGTGTGGTGGGATTGTCTATTCTGTGCTGTCTCTCTGGCCTTCGTGACTAATTTTTGGTCGTAGGTGTTTGTGGGTGATGTGGGTGTGTGTTTTATATTGTGTTGGGTGTGTGGGAGTGGTGTTTGTATGTGTATCAGGTGTGTGTATTTGGAGTTGTCCAATGTGGCGGTGTTTTGGAGATGTGTGTGTATTTTGAGCGCGGCGGTGTGTACCGCCAATGTAATACCGCGGTTGAAAGACCACCGCGTGGATTCGTGGGTCGTAATAGCATGGGCGTGTTTTTGTTGCCGTGGAGGTGGAGGTTTTGTTTTCGCCAGTTTAACACTGACCTTTGGTGTGGCAGAGTTGTGTGGGTGTCTGGATTTCGGCGGATTCCGAGATGTGTGTCATAATAGCTGTGGCGGAATTCCGCGGCCGCGGCTGTGTATTGGCGGTCTTCTGCATGGCGGTAAGCGGCTTTTACCGCCAATGTTGTAACGACCCCCAAAGTCTTTAAGCAGTAAAGTAAGGCACGTCTCAGTAACGTAATGGCCTTTTAGCAAGAAAGAAAATGGGCAAATGCGCTGTCTTTCCTCAGAGCAGTCCGACTACACTAGATTTCCTAAAACTACTTCCCAAGTCCGTATTGGTCAAGGGATTCGCATGTTCACAATTTGTCCAATAAAACTAAAACTTCAAATCTGCAGTTTCTACTAGGTCACAGTTCACATGTCGCTAATTGGCTTCTCTTGTAATGTCCTCATCATCCGGCTCGTCAGGTAACAATATTGTTGCAGCTTATACTCCAGGCAGTGTCTCTATTGTTTTCTCCTGAAAAAGTCTGTCTTACACACATTACATTTACAATGTTGCATTTAGCAAGAATAGATCTTCTAGCAAGCAGTTCTCATGAGAAAGACTTTTAGCTACAAGCACATTTGGACAGCACAGTGGAAAATCACAATTTAATTCTCTAAGCAGACATTTTTTTAAACGCCTAAGAAATACAGCTTTACACGAGGTCGTACAACCAGGCCAAGTCCTCCGCTAAGTTAAGGCTTTCAATTAATAAAGCTAAGACATAATGCATAACCCTTAATATGACATATTACTACATTAATGAAACATAAGTTCAATATTTCATTTTAATAAGCCATTAATAAGTACACTTCGTGAACATTGGTGGCCACTCATGTGGTCATACTTTCAAATGTGTTCATTATTTAAACTCTACATTATTACATTATCTACACAAATCCATTACCCAGAATACATGAATATTCATTAATCTTTGTATTAAAACTCCTGCGCTAGTATTTCTATTCAACACACATGAATTTGGATGCCTTCCCAGATTTACAAGGTTTTGTAAACCTGGGAAGGCATCAAAAGCTTATGCCTCCCAGGGGTGGCTTAAGAGTGAAGCAATGGGAAGAAATATCTTTTATTTCTCCACGTTTTTCCTCTTTTTATGTGTGCTGCATTCTGCAACCCACATAGAATGAGGAAAGTGCCTCCATTGGTTGTTTTTATGAAGGAAGGCTTTCCTTCCTGCACAAAAACAATCATCCCCACAAAGAAGGCACCCGCACCCTTGCACCATGGTGCAAGGGTGCTTGTGTTGGTACATGGCAGCAATTTTGTGCACCAGCACAGGGGAAAAGGACAGAAATACACTGTATCTTGTAGAAACAGTGCATTTCTACCCATTCCCAGTGGCGCAGGGCAGATCAGGATGGCACTTACTGCGCCTCCTTGTGCCATGGGCTTTGTAAGTATGGCCTTGTGTCATCATTAAATATAAATGGCATTTGCCATTTACCCGCATGTGACTATGGGGGTCATTACAACATTGGCGGTAAAAGATGCTTACCGCCGTGCAGAAGACCGCCAACACACCACCGCGGCCGCGGAATTCCGCCAAGGTCATTATGAACCAAAGCCCGTAATCCGCCAAAATTCAGACACCCACACAAGTCCGCCACACTAAAGGTCAGTGATAAACTGGCGATAACAAAATCTCCACCGTCACGCCAACAGGAATACGCCCACACTATCACGACCCACAAATCCACACGGCGGTCTTTCAACCGCGGTATTCCATTGGTGGTACACACCGCCACGCTCAAAATACACACACATTTACAAAACACTACCACATTGGACAATTCAAAATACACACACCTGATACACATACACACACCACTCCCACACCCAATACAATATAAAACACACACCCACATCACCCACAAACCCTTACGACAACAATTGCGACAGAAGGCCAGAGAGAGACACCATCAGAAAGAACAATAGCATCCACGGGCACTCAACACCATCACCCACATAGCATCCACGCACCTCACACAACACACCTCTAAAATCACCCCACCCACCACCCCACACATCACCCACACCACCCCATGGCACGGCAAAGACACCCCAGGTTCTCTGAGGAGGAGCTCAGGGTCATGGTGGAGGAAATCATCTGGGTAGAGCCACAGCTATTCGGATCACCGGTGCAGCACATCTCCATAGCTAGGAAGATGGAGCTATGGCGAAGAATAGTGGACAGGGTCAATGCAGTGGGACAGCACCCAAGAAATAGGGATGACATCAGGAAGAGGTGGAACGACCTACAGGGGAAGGTGCGTTCCGTGGTCTCAAGACACCACATCGCGGTACAGAGGACTGGTGGCGGACCCCCGCCTCCTCCCCCACAACTAACAACATGGGAGGAACAGGTCTTGGCTATTCTGCATCCTGAGGGCCTCGCAGGAGTAGCTGGAGGAATGGACTCTGGTAAGTAAATTCTTTACTATTACATCCCCCACCCTACCTGCATGCCATCACATACCCCCACCCTCGCCCTCACCCCATCACTCCTACTCCTCACACATGTCCTAATATCACAAACCGCCCATCCCAACACCAAGCCCTGCATGCAACACCAAAGCATGAACACCCATCACCAAAGCATGGCCACTGCACATACCCATACACCCCCCTAAGCCATCATCACACAAGGTCCTACACAGGAATGCAAACACTGGGGTACACGGTCACCCACACATTGCACACCATGGCACATACAGATGCAATAATCATGCCTTTACACCCCTACCCAACGTCACCAGACAGGAGGGTCCAGACATGTCCACTCCATCCACAGAAGAGGCCCACAGTGATGACAGCAGCTCTGTCCAACTGGATCTAGATGACCAGCACGGCCCATCTTGGACCTCGGGACAGTCGGTTCCACTCACACTGGCACAGGCCACTACAGATCTTGCCCCCTCTGGAAACACCGGCACAGCACCCACCCAACGGGCCCATACCTCTGTCCCCAGGGCACGTCAAGCAGCAGTGTGTCCATCACTACAGGGAACCAAGTATAACCCACCACCCCAATAACAACAGGGACCTGGGGGCAGTTTTAGTGGGCACACGGTTCAGGGGATAGAGGCCCAGGAACACAGGGGAACTGGGAGGGCTGCTGTGCGACAGGGGGAGGACAGGCCCAGGGAACCCACTCTCCACGAGGCCCTCTCCAACATCATGGGAGCCTACCACCATTCTCAGGAGACGATGGCAACGGTACTGGCCAAGTTTCAGGTGACCCAGCGGCTGCAGGAGGAACAGTATTTGGGCTTCAGGGAGGAACTCAGATCCATCAATTCCACCCTGGGCACCATTGTAGGGGACAACACGGTGCCCCTGACACTAGCCTGGACAATGAACTGCCCACCACTTCCACCGGCGCTAGTGGACAGGAGGCAATGCCATGGGACCACGACACCAGCACCCCACCCCCTGCAGATGGAGAGCCACCCCGCAAGCGGTCCCAGAGATCCAGGACAAAGACAGAGAACAATGCCAAGACCCCCGCCAAGAAATGAGACCACCCTGATTGCCATCCTTTTGTCCCACCTTGTCACCCTATCCATCCTTAAACTGCCCCAGTTCCACTTCCTATGCCCCTTTGGACAATGCACCTGTGAGACTAATAGACTGGACTCTGCCATGGTGTACCATCACCCCTCACCATTTTACAACCCCCTCCAATATTGAGCACTTAAATAAACACCCTTGAAGCACAAAACAATCAGGAGTCTGTCTGTGATTTCGAAATAGTGTATTAGCAATTACAGTGGCAAAATGCTCTTTCAAATGTAATGTCATCATACCTATGTCACACAGCTCTAGTCCATGAGGAAACAAAGCAGATGTCACACTGTGGGACCCTCATCTGTGAAATTGTAAGGGAAAGTGACAAATCAGGGTCCATACACTGGGTGAAGTGTAACAGTAGAGAGGTAGTGGATTAAAATCAGATGTAGCAGGCAGGTTTGTCTTCTTACCTGTGTCTCACTGGAAGTATTGCATGATCATTGTGTTCCTGTTGTCGATGTCCTCTTCTTCTGCTTCCTCCTCTTCACTGTCCACAGGGTCCACAGCTGCCACAACACCTCCATCTGGACCTTCCTCCTGTAGAAAAGGCACCTGTCGTCGCAAAGCCAAGTTGTGAAGCATACAGCAGGTCACGATGATCTGGCACACCTTCTTTGGGGAGTAGAATAGGGAGCCACCTGTCATATGGAGGCACCAGAACCTTGCCTTCAGGAGGCCAAAGGTCCGCTCTATAATCCTCCTAGTTCGCCCAGGGGCCTCATTGTAGCGTTCCTATGCCCTTGTCCTGGGATTCCTCACTGGGGTCGGTAGCCATGACAGATTGGGGTAATCAGAGTCACCTGCAAATGGCGAGGGACAACTGTTAGACACACACTGACTCATAGGGACATCCACAGACCCAGACAACTATTCCCATTGATTTGGGTCCAGCTGCTCACCTAATAGCCACACCCGGTTCCTCTGGAGTTGCCCCATCACATAAGGGATGCTGCTATTCCGCAGGATGTAAGCGTCATGCACTGAGCCAGGAAATTTGGCATTAACATGGGAGATGTACTGGTCTGCCAAACACACCATCTGCACATTCAACTAATGGTAACTCTTCCGGTTTCTGTACACCTGTTCACTCCTGCGTGGGGGGACCAAGGCCACATGTGTCCCATCAATGGCACCTATGATGTTGGGGATATGTCCCAGGGCATAGAAGTCACCTTTCACTGTAGGCAATCCTCCACCTGAGGGAAAACGATGTAGGTCCGCATGTGTTTCAGCAGGGCAGACAAAACTCTGGACAACACATTTGAAAACATAGGCTGGGACATCCCTGATGCTATGGTCACTGTTGTTTGAAATGACCCACTTGCTAGGAAATGAAGTACTGACAGCACCTGCACTTGAGGGGGTATTCCTATGGGATGGCGGATAGCTGACATCAGGTCTGGCCCCAACTGGGCACACAGTTCCTGGATTGTGGCACGATCAAGCCTGTAGGTGATGATCACATGTCTTTCCTCCATTGTCGATAGGTCCACCAGCGGTCTGTACACCAAAGGATGCCGCCATCTCCTCACATGCCCCAGTGGACGGTGCCTATGGAGGAGAACAGCGAGCAGAGAGTCAATCAACTCTGACGTACGTAAACACAGCTTACTCTGCAAGTATTCATAAATCCAAATTTGCCGGTATGAGTGGTTAGGCAAGGCCTAGGTATGTGTGACATAGTAAAAAATAATGCCATGTGGGCCCCTGAAATGGCGGCTGCCTGACCTGTAAAGTGGGACAGGGGGATATGAGGTAACTGCGCTGGCGTTGTACACGTCGCGGTAGGCGGTCGAAGACCGTGGCGCAATTCTGAATTGGTTAACATTGGGCCCTATGGGTCCCAGGAGCCAATGACGATGTACTCCGGCAGTGACGGTACGCACCGCCGTGGACGTGACCGCCATTTTCTATCTGTTCAATCACTTGATACCTGATCTTTGACAGGAGAGGACCTACACTGTAAGTGGTGCTGTGACCTCAGTCTGGAAGAGACAATGGCTTGTGTGTCTGGGGAAATGGCCCATGCCTTCAGCACGGAGGAGTTGGAGAAACTCGTGGATGGGGTCCTCCCCCAGTACACGCTACTCTACGGTCCTCCAGACAAACAGGTAAGTACACTGTGAGCATGCTGTATGGGCAATGCCTGTGTGGAGTGGGGTGGATGAAAGATAGGGGGGGGTGAGAATGAGGCGTGCATGAAACAACGGTGAGTGCATGTGCGTCATGGCAAGGGTAGGGATGTGGGCCAATGACTGTGACGGTGCAGTTGGTAATTACTTCTCTTTTCCCCTGTACAATTCCTGTAGGTCAGCACCCACCAGAAGAAGAACATCTGGCGTGCCATCGCCAAGGAAGTCCGGACCCCTACCACAGACGGAGCACCTACTGCCGGAAAAGATGGGAGGACATTCGCCGCTGGAGCAAGAAGACGGCAGAGGCCCAGCTGGGGATGGCCTCCCAACGTGGGAGGGGTGCCTGTCGCACCATGACCCCCCTGATGTTCAGGACCCTGGTGGTGGCGTATCCGGACTTGGATGGGCGCTTGAGGGCATCACAGCAGACACAAGGGGGTGAGTACACTCTCATTCTGCTGATTCAGCGCGCATTTTAGGTGTCTGGGTGGGGGAGGTGGGCTGTGGGTTCCCCTAGGCCAGGGTGAGTTTGCTAGTTAAGTTCCCTACTTCAGGCAGGCCCTGTGGCACCCCACCCCACCTGTGTACAGTGCCAACTACACCTAGTCAGACTCCTGTGACATCCATGTGTGCAGAAATCAGCCATAGCCTTGTAAGCCATGTCCCATGTCTTCTCCTTCCCTGTCTCGTCTCCACTCACACCTGCATGCACTACATCCTCAGCAACTACGTCCATCACCCACCAGCACACCCACCACCACACCCCGCTTACGTGCACTCACCACCCCCACTACTATTCACACATCCCCTGTGTCCTCTCCCAGTGTGTCTGTGAGGCCACCTCCCAAGGTACACAAACGCAGCCACACACCCACCCAACAGCCATCCACCTCTCCAACCCATGCACCTTCACCCAAAGTCACCAAACCTACACCGCTTACAAATACTACCTCTTCCTCCACTCCCAAACCCCCTCCAGCTACCCGTCCCAGTGTTCCTAAGAAACTTTTCCTGGCCAGCCTTGACCTCTTTCCCTCACCTTCCCCACCCCGTCAGTCTCCTAGGGCCCGACTCTCCAGGTCCCAACCTAGCACCTCAGCCACAACATCGGGGGGACCAGTGGTTCCAGTAGTCACCGGATTATTGAGTGCACCAGGCAGCAGGGCAGGCAGTGTTGCAAGGAGCCAAAGCACGGACAGTCCCCCACCTGTCAAGCATAAAAAGTTGGACAGTGCCCGGCGGGAGACGGGAAAGAAACCAGCCACCAAAGCCGCTCCCAGGGGTCCAGTTGGGAGTGTGGATACAGCTGCGACACCATCCAAGGGGGGAAAGGGGCACAGTAAAAGCGGCAAGTCTGGGAAGATCAGCACGACGGACAAGACCAGCAGCAGCCCCGCTGCCCAGGAAGCGACTGCCAGCAGCAGCCCCACTGCCACAGACCGGACAGCCAGCAGCCACACTGCCCAGGAAGCGACTGCCAGCAGCAGCCCCGCTGCCACAGACAGGACCGCCTGCAGCCCCGCTGCCCAGGAAGCGACCGCCAGCAGCAGTCACGCTGCCACAGACAGGACCGCCAGCAGCTGAACCGCTGCCAGGACACTGCCGCCAGCAGCCAACAGGGAAGAACAAGACTGCCAGCAGCTGAACCGCTGCCCAGGACACCGCCGCCAGCAGCCCCGCAGGGCAGAACAAGACCGCCAGCATCTGAACTGCTGCCCAGGACACCGCCGCCAGCAGCCCCGCAGGGTGGAACAAGACCGCCAGCAGCTGAACCGCTGCCCAGGACACCGCCGCCACAAGCACCGCTGCCCAGGACACCGCTGCCAGCAGCCCCACAGGCCAGTCAGCGCAAATGATTCTGACGCTACTGAGTCCGCCACGGGCAGGATGAAGCCCTCTGGGCACAAGGCCCCCTCCAGAACCAGTGGAGAGATACATCCACTACCTCTGTCCTTGGCAGGATGAAGCACTCTGGGCACAAGGCCCCCTCCAGAACCAGTAGAGAATGTTATCCACTTGAGAGAATGTGGCTTTGCACTCCCCAGGATTGAACAGTGGGCAAACCACCCACTGTAGAGACTTGAGAGACTGTGGCTTTGCACTCCTCAGGATTGAACAGTGGGCAAACCACCCACTGTAGAGACTTGAAAGACTGTGGCTTTGCACTCCCCAGGATTGAAGAGTGGGCAAACCACCCACTGTAGAGACTTGAGAGACTGTGGCTTTGCACTCCCCAGGATTGAACAGTGGGCAAACCACCCACTGTAGAGGCTTGTGAGACTGTGGCTTTGCACTCCCCAGGATACATCAATGGGCATGGAGCCCCCTCATGGATCTGGCGTTGTGCGCTCAACCGGCTGAGGTGCCCCACCCTTCCCTTCCCCCTGAGGTGCCTGTTTTATTTCTATCTGATGCCCCTGCAGTGTTCTCTCCGTTTTGATCGGGTATTGAGTGTGGGCCTCGCCCATGCCTTTTGGGCCCAGTGATCCACAGACTATGATGGTGGAATCCCTTGGACTTGTGTTCTTGGTGTATATAATTGTATATCGTATGAATGTATATATTGGATATATTTTAGATTCATGTCTTTGAATATATACAAATATTCGACTCATTTCCTTTTGTCCTTGCATTCTTCCAGGGGGGCCTGGGGGTGTAACTGTGATGTATCAACATGTAATTGTGTGTGTGTTGTAGTGGGTGAGGGTGGGGGTGCGGGTGTTTGTGGTTGCGTGTGTGTGTCACTGTTTTTTCCCTCCCCTGTGTCGTAGGCGCAGTACTCGCCGTTGTCTTCGCCACCGGCGTTCGTGCTCCTGGTAGAGGAGCAGGAAGATAAAGGCTGGCAGAATTTGGAGCTCCAGTTCCATGGCGTCCTGGTTCCTCGTGGGGTGTGTAGAGGTGAGCGTTTTCCCTTCAAAGTCCTGTTTCCGCTGTGTTTTTGTTCGCAGTGAATCCACCCCAGAAAAGGTGGTGGATTGGTGGGTTGTAATTCTGTGGGCGGTACATTGTCCTCCGCCTGTCTGTTGGCGGTTACCGCCGCGGTGTTTGTTTGGTGCGCCGTGGCGGTCGGGTGTTAAAGTGGCTGTCTATGTTGGCGGTTTCTGCTACGGTCGTAATTCCATTTTTTTTACCACCGGCCTGTTGGCGGTTTTACCGCCGCTTTAACACCGACCGCCAGGGTTGTAATGACCACCTATGTGTTAGTGCTATTCCTCTTTTGAATCAGAGACTGCAATTAATCAATATTACCATACACAGAGCTGAAAATAAAAATCAGGACAGGAACACTGCTCAGTCTGTAACAAACAAGTATAACAAACAAGTATAAGCAAAGCCATTGGGTCTTGGCGTTTGAAAGCAGGCACTGACCAATTGACTTTTCCAATTCTTGCTAGTATTACCATTCCCACGCATTTTACTTTCTATTTACATTTTACCATTCTGAAAGGTTCACCAGGCTTGTTAAAACAGTATTGTGAAAAAGCTGGTATTGTCATCAGTGCTTCATAACACATGTGCACTCATGCATGCAGAGGGCATCCATCATGGTATTGTTTGTAAGAAATGTTGTGAAACTGGTGACCGTTTGAATGTTTTAGTTTACCTATGCAACGGCTGTCAGCCATTTCGGAATGACGAAGTACAAATAAAAAAATAAGGAATCATTAAAAAAAGCGAAGAGGTAGGTAGCACACTGCATCTGCTGGGCCCTCAAAAGAATTATTAAAAAATAAATTTAAAAAAAAACATTTTTAAAAAGGGGACTGGAAGGGATGAGGGAGCACTGGGTAACATTAGAAAAGCGGTGGGGGTGAAGATAGACACCGCCTGTGGTGTGGACTCTCTGGGGAAAACAAGGATTTTGAAGCATTTATTTAAAAAACAGGGTGTTTCATGGGGAGCAGCAGAAGAGCCAGGAGGATGAAAGCAGAAAGAGGGAGTGGGGTGGGATGGTAGAGAGAAGAATCAGACATGGAAGAGAGCAAAGAAAGAAGATATCAGCTCCTATTGAGTGGTGAATGAAAAATAGAAATTCCCCTCTAGTCATCTGTGGAAGGCTAGAACTCATCCAGTGAAAAGTACTGCTTCCGGGTAGGGCAAACACCAGAATAAGAGCAACATAATCAAAGACATAGAAAGGAACTAAGTGAGACAAGAAAGCCATCCTATCACGAGCAAGGGACTGACCATTTCCCTCTGTATGTACTGCATTGTTGACAATTCAGTACAATAGGGCTCCAACAATAGATGTCTGCAAATGGGAACCTGAAAAAGCCAAATACGTTTTTCTGGCTGTTCATTCCTAACTTCGGCATAGCCTAGAGAACAGAGAGGCGTGAAACAATATCATACACATCAGACTGAACCATAACATATGAATGAGAGCCTAAAGGGAAACAAAGAATATTCAACACCTAAAAGAATGAGATAGAAGAGTACAGCAGAGACTACTCTGATGATTTGAATGAAGAAACCTCTTTCCTGGATCCTGGTGAGTTGGTGGCACATACCATTTACTTGGAAGGAAATAAGTAGGTGTGACCTCAAAGGAAGTAACAGGAGCAATGTCATCCATTGTGCTTGTGAATATGTAAATATATGTGAGCTCTTGAATCCCTTTTCCTTCTCTTCCCTCTACCCTATAGAAGTAAGGTAAAGATACGCTAACAGCAGCAAGGGCAGCACCAGTTGTCCACTGCCTGTCAGGCTGAAGAGACGTTGGAGCAGCAGAAGGCTCCTGTAATTCGTTTGACAATCAAATTGGTTGTCAGCTGCTGCGACATCACAGCATGTTGCAACGTTTCTCAAACAATCAATGTGTATAAACTCTTCCTCTTTATGAAATATATAGTAACAGTATTGTGAGTCCCCAGCACGTTCCGAGACATGTAGATCAACACAGCATATTTTTCATATGGTGGTGGGTTGTGATTTCATTGATACAATGTCACTCCCCAGATACTTCCTCTAAAATAAGTTTTTCCTTTTCAGATACATAGAAAAATAAATGGTGTACTGTGAAAGTAAAACAAAACAGCATAGGGCCAAAACATATTAAATCCATCTGGTATGTCTCTTTTCAGATTTATGGTAACTTTGAATATTTTTCCAGCTACCCCGAATTGAGTTCATTATGGACAGACAAATTGAAAAATGTAAATTGTTAAAGGAAGCAAGCTCACATAAATGGGACGAGAAAAATAATTTAAAAAATTGATTATATAGAGTTGCATTGTTTGATGATGGATCACTGGCAGAATATCGAAAACAAGAACATGGCAAGGGCAGAATATCGTGTCAAAAATATTGAGGACCAAAATATAGAGAAGGTAAGTGAAAATAAGTATTATAGATGTACTATTCTTAACTCCACATCTATGTACCTTGAGGATATACATTGTCAATATACATATATATGGAGTTATATATAGTAAAACTTTACTTCCTCATAGAACCTTACTTTCACGTTGCCCCACTATATTTGCGTTTGCAATATTTTGTCTAAATACCGATCAAATCAAATATGATGTGCTTAATTTATGCTGTACTCTAATACTAATATTTGATGGAGTGGGGTTTATTTTTAAGCACACACCAAGAGAGATAAAGGCAGAGAAGGAGGAAAGAAGGATTAAGAGAAAGATAGAAAACCAATGACTAAAGAGAAAGCTGGGATGAAGAGAACTTGAAAGATTGAGATAAAGAGACAGGAATAACATGGGGATGTAACAGCAAGAGGTGGAATTAAGTGAAGACAACCTCGTAATCAGCCACCCTGCATTTGATGACTTTAGCAATGAACGTTTTAGGAAAATGTTGGGCTCCTGCAATTATTTGTTTTGACAGATTATGAACTTAGCAATATAAAATACAATGAACATAGCATCTTGTTTCTTTCTTTGGTAGGTTAGAACTTCAGGCAACAGATAAGGGAAACCCCAGACTCTCTTCCACAAGTATGGTGACAATAGATGTTTTGGACATCAACGACAATGCACCCACCATTCCACCTCTGGGAACGCTTATGGTGCCTGAAGGTACATTTTTGAAATTATTATTTTAGTGAACCTAGAGAACTATAGGATAGGTTAGGACTTTAGTTTTGTTTCTTCATTATTGAAATGAGTGAGACGTTTCAAATGAATGTTTCCTTCTAGTTGAACAGTAATATGATTGTAAGCAGTACTGATTTATGCATGCACAAATGAATAGTCGAACAACTAAAGTAATATGCTTGCCTCCCTAAATTAGAACTACAGCAGCTCTAACAAATAAATTAGCAATCATGAATTTTAAATTAAGCTTTGGAAGTTTATCCTCAGTTAAATACGTTTTCCTTTTTTTTAAAGAAAAAATATATATATTTTTCCCATTAATGTTTTATTCTGCGATGGGTCACGTCTCCACATGTGAAGCTGGCACAGTGAATTTACTCATGTTATGATTTCATGACATAATACATTAGTTAGTACAATCTAATTAATTGTGATACCCCCAAATGTATTCACCCAAGAGAGCCTCAAATGTAGATAGGCTTGCCATAATACAACATATTTACATCAATACTAGTTAAAACAACACAACTAATCATTGTGTAGTTGCTAGAAATTGGGGGGCATATTTACAATCTTTAGATGCAGGGTACCAGCAGCCTTTTTGCTGCACTGCATAAAAAAAGGGCGTGAATGCGTGGTATCTTCAAGATATGGCGCATTCCTGTCCTTTTGTCCTGCGCTGGCCCACAATGTGCTGCCAAGTGCCAATGCAGGCACCCTTGCACCATAGTGCAAGGGTGTCTGCGTTGTGAGGAAGATTATTTTTGTGCAGGAAGGGAGCCCGTCCTTCACCAAAACAATCACAAGAGGCATTTTCCTCTTTCTATGAGTGCTGCAGAATGCAGCACAGATAGAAAAAGGAAAAAACGAAGAAAAATAAAGATATTTCTCCTCGTTACGCCTTCCCTGGGGAGGAATAGGCTTTTGGCTCATTCCCATGTTTACAAATCCTTGTAAATCTAGGAGTGTGTCAAAAGTCATGGGTGTTGCGTGTGAACACCCACCGCAACACCAATGGAATGCCTCTTTGACGAAGAGTAAAGCAACGTAGCTTACTTTCCTTGTGTTGCCTTACTCCATATCTACAAGACCATCAAAAGCCACACAAAATAGCTTGGTATGGCCTTGTAGATATGGGCTTGCAGCCTGCACTGTTTGTGTGTCAAAATAAGTGACGTACTGGCGTCCCAAGCCTCTTGTAAATAAGGCCCTGGGTTTCTGGTTGGCAGAGGTATGCACCCTGTCCAAGCAGAAACCACAACCCTAGTCAGGATATGTCAGATACACACTAAAACTAAACCTGTGTTCACCCTACAGTATCTTCGCACAGAGCAGTCAGGCTTAACTTAAGAGGCAATGTGTAAAGTATTTTTGCAACACTTCAAACAGTAACACAGTGAAAATACCACAAAGAGATTCCATATACAGTTAGAAATATATATTATATTTTTATAAACAAAACAAGACCAAAAGAACAAAATAGAAATCGAAAATGAATTTTTAAAGAATAAATGTGCAGGTAGCACTTAGAAGCAATGAGCATATTTTGGGATATCTGGTTGTGCTGGACCTGGATAAAGTCAAGAGTTCAGGCCACCCACAATGGAGGGCAGGCCAGCTACAGGATCCATGCAGGGCCCACTGAGCAACAGTACCTTAATCCTTGTCGCAGCATGAGAGGCGGTGATGATCCCCATGCAGTTGGAGTGTTGCGCTGGATTTCTCCATGCAACAGTGGTGATGCATCAGTTCTATGTGTGATGCGCTGGTTCTGTGTGTGGCAGTTCCAAATGTGATGTGGTGGGTTAATCCATGCTGGAGGGGTGATGTGTCCATCTTCTCCACATAGTGGCGCTGACATGTTGGTTCCGAAGGGATTGTTCTGGAGGCAATGTAGTGGTTCCGAGTGCGATGCTGCAGTCCAGACCCTACACAAGCAGTGATGCTTTGATCCTGATCTTGCAGCCGGAGATCTGTCAGTTCAGATCAGTGCAACAGCATCAATGCACAGGTTCTGGCAGATGTAGCATTTTATACTCACCTCTCAGGGGCCTGGACTGGATTGTCATCACTTGGCAGAACACGACTTGCAACAAGCAAAGCCCAGGTGTTTGTAGATGGAAGAGCACACTCTAGTTCTGGGGATGGAGAGGTGCAGGTCCAGTCCTTCCCACTTCCAGGCGAGGAAGACAGCAAGGTAGGCACAAAAAAGCAGGAGTTCAGAAAAGTCCAGCAAAGTGACCGTCCCTTCAGCAGCACAGCAGTCCTTCTTCCGGCCAGAATATCCTCAGGTCCAGAGGTGTACTCAGTTGGTAGTGTCAGAGGTGCAGTACTTGTACTCATTTGTGGCTTTGAACTGGGAGAGACTTCAAAGAAGGGTCTTTGAAGTGCACAGAGGCTCTCCCTTCCTACCCTGGTTCTGGACTCACTACGGAGGAGTGGGGTTATGCAGCTCTTTGTGTGTGGCAGGGCACTGCCCTTTCAGGTGTGTCATGGACCATCAAAATGTTGATGGTTTAGCAGTCACATCTAAGCTCCCTTGGTGTGTGACTGTCTAGGGGGAATGAACAACCCAGCTGTCACCACACCGCAGACATGTATTGAAGACCGCGAGTAGGCACTAAGGGCCAGATGTAGGAAGGTTCCCTTTTGCGAGTTGCAAATTGCGAGTCCCAGCGACTCGCAATTTGCAACTCGCAAAAGGGAATGCAGAAAGGTGTCTCAGACACCTTCTGCGACTCGCTATGGGGTCGCAAAGACCCACCCCATAAATATTTATGAGGTGGGTCTCAGTTTGCGACCCCATAGCGAGTCTAGGCACTCACGGGGATGGTGGCCTGCTGGAGACAGCAGACCACCATGTCCGTGACTGCTTTTCAATAAAGCAGTTTTTTTTTTTCTCTTTGCAGCCCGTTTTCCTTAAAGGAAAACGAGCTGCAAATAGAAAAAATACCGAAACGTTCTTGTTTCGGTTTTTTTCAGAGTAGGCAGTGGTCCATAGGACCACTGCCTGCTCTGAAAAAATAATTTTGGGAGCATTCACAAAGGGGAAGGGGTCCCATGGGGACCCCTTCCCGTTTGCGAATGAGTTACCATCCACTGCAAGTGGATGGTAACTGCGAGTTGATTTGCGACCGCTTTCGCAGTCACAAATCAACTCTACATCGCGGTGCGACTCGCAAATAGGAAGGGGACACCCCTTCCTATCTGCGAGTCTGAAGCACATTTTGCGAGTCGGTACTGACTCTCAAAATGTGTTTCTGCATCGCATGAGGCCTTTTGCGCCTTGCAAACGGCGTTTGTCGCCGTTTGCGAGGCGCAAAAGGCTACGTACATCTGGCCCTAAATAGCTCAAGAAAGAAAATGCCAACTTTCTGCAATTTTAAATCCAACTTCATCATAAATTGTGATTTTGACAAACTAATTTCTTCCAGATTGGGTGTTACACATATATGGTGTAATAAATTAATCCTAATGTTATCCTATGGGAAAGATTGCCCTTGCAGTACTAAAAAAATAATTTGGGAGTTTTTCACTACCAGGATATGTAAAGCTTAAAAATACATGCCCTGCCTTCTAAATGCATGGCACCCTGCCCTGTGGGTGATATAGGGTATACCTTAGGGGTAAACTTAAACATATGAAAATGGAAGGTTTTAGCCTCGCAAGGGGTTTAAATTGCCGGGTCAACATGCAAGTGTAATTGCACAGAAAGGCTCTGCAATTGTAGGCCTAACACATGGTTTAGGGACTACTTAAGTGGGTGGCACAATCAGAGGTGCAGGCCCCCTATTAGCATTTAATTTACAGGCCCTGGACACATGTAGTGAACTTTACTGGGGACGTATATGTGTAAATTAAATATGCCATTTGGGTATGAGCCAATGTTACTTTGTTTTAGGGGAGAATGCACAAGCACTTTAGCACTGTTTAACAGTGGTAAAGTGCACAGTCATCAAAAAAACAATGTCATAAAATGGAAGAAAGCAGGCAAAAAGTTGGGGTGAAGACTACTCTAAGGCTGTCAGGTCTAACAGTAGTGTTATAAAATAAGGCTCCCAGAGTCAGATTGCCTGTGTTTTTATTTAGCTATCAAATTTAAAGTAGAAGCTGAGCAGTGTCTCAACTCTGGAACGGGTAAAACCCTACACCCCATAGGATTGTACTGTATAGATTAAAACAGTGTGAACTCCAATTTATTCATGTTATACATCAGATATTTAAAACGAAGATTTCTGTAAGAACATAATACACAAATATTTAATCAGTATAGACATTATTCTTTCTCCTCAGATGACAAATTTGATGATCCTGATAGACTTAGCACGTCTATCACCTTACAAGTCCTGTTAATATAAGCCTTTTTGAAGCCTTTTTGAAGGATGAAAGCTTTTACACTATAAATATGATTTGGAAATATTATATTATCACAAAAACAATAATTCTAGATATGCATTATTTGTGAATTTCTTTGTGTGATTGTACTAATCAACACACCAAATAGTGACGACCTCTATAATTGTAGGCTGGACTGTTGTTGAAAAAGGAATAGTGGATGTGAGCAACAATACCAGTGAAAAGTGTTCTGTTGGAAATATTCTAAAATAATGGGGACTTTATTAACCCCTTTGCTGCCAGGCCTTTTCCCCCTCCTGTGCCAGGCCTTTTTTTGCCTATTTGGAATAGTTCTCGCTTAGGCCCTCGTAACTTTTTGTCCACATAAGCTACCCACGCCAAATTTGCGTCCTTTTTTTCCAACATCCTAGGGATTCTACAGGAACCCACAAAGTCTCACTTGTGTGGGTAGGCCAAGCGCCTGCAACAGGAAATGCCCCAAAACACAACGTGGACACATCATATTTTTTCACAGAAAACAGAAGTGTTTTTTGCAATGTGCCTACCTGTGGATTTTGGCCTCTAGCTCAGCTGGCACCTGGGGAAACCTAGCAAACCAGCACATTTTTAAAAACTAGACACCTAGGGGAATCCAAGATGGGGTGACTTGTGGGGCTCTGACCAGGTTCTGTTACCCAGAATCCTTTGCAAACCTCAAAATTTGACAAAAAAAACACTTTTTCCTCTCATTTCGGTGACAGAAAGTTCTGGAATCTGAGAGGAGCCACAAATTTCCTTCCACCCAGCGTTCCCCCAAGTCCCCCGATAAAAATGGTACCTCACTTGTGTGGGTAGGCCTAGCGCCCACAAAAGGAAATGGCTCAAAACACAACGTGGACTCATCAAAATTATCAATTACAAAACTACCTGTTTTTGCAGGGGGGGCGCCTGCATTTTTGGTCCTGGGCTCAGCAGCCTTCTAGGGAAACCTACCAAACCCAGACATTTCTGAAAACTAGACACCCGAGGGAGTCTAGTGAGGTGTGACTTGCGTGAATCCCCCAATGTTTTCTCACCCAGAATCCTCAGCAAACCTCAAATTTAGCTAAAAAATCACATTTTTCCCACATTTGGGATCACCGCACTGGGACACATTTCATACCACCCAATGTTCCCCTCAGTCTCCCGATAAAAATGATACCTCATTTGTGTAGGTGGGCCGAGTGCTTGTGAAAGGGAAGAGCCAAAAACATGTTGATATTGAGGGGGAATAAAGGGGTTCCAAAAGGGCAGTTTGCAAAAAAAACATTTTTAGGCTGACAAGTGCAGCAGAATTTTTATCGGTATAGATGAGACAATGCTGGGTGGTAGGAATTTTGTGGATTTCTGCAGATTCCGGAAGGTTCCATCACAAAAACGTGGGAAAAATGTGTGATTTCCAGCAAAGTTGGAGGTTTGAAGGGGATAGTGGGTACAAAAATGGTGCGGGGTGCATGTGAAACACACCAGTCTGGAATCACCCAGATGTTTAGTTTTCAGATGTATCTAGGTCTTGTGGATTTTTCTACATGGCAGCGTCCCTAAGTCCATGTAGGGGCAGAAAAGGCCTTAAAAAAAATGCCCCCCTTGGGAGTGACCCTTGCCCAAGGGGTCGCTCCCTTATGCCAATTTCCAAATAGAAAATAAATCCCTGGTGTCTAGTGGGCGTTTCAAAAGCCGGATTGCTTTACAATCCGGCTTTTGTAACACTCAGAAAGACTTCAAAGGGAAGGAAATTAATTTCCTTCCCCTTGAAGCCTCTCCGCGCTGACGTCACAGGGGGGTCGGGGTGGAAGGGGAAGGGATTCCCCTTCCATCCACGACCGGGGGTGTGGGTGGGGCCCTTGGGGGAAGCGCTAGCACTCCCCCCTGTTCCCGGGTGCAGGACGAGGTGATCTCATCCAAGGCACGGTGCAGGATGAGGTGATCTCACCCGGGAACCGGTGCCTTGGATGAGATCACCTCGTTCAAGGCACCGTAGTGGTTAAAGAATATATATATATATATATACTGGACTATACTGGTGTTGAGTGTGAGGCTTATGGGATGCAAATATTAGGAGTGGGAAGAGCAAGTAACATTATATGTTGGGAACATGTAAAATTGGATCTCTGGTTTTATGTATACCTTACAATGTTGTACATTAATGTCAGTCTCTAAGGTTTAAAGTAACTATTAGAATCAGACTTAAAAAAGCCACATGACAACCAGCCATATAGATGAAAAACACGTGGCTGAACTATATCCAGATCCCTACAACTGTAATTTAAGGATCAAAATCTGTACAACACCTGGATATATATTCTGTAATAGTCACCTGTGCATGTATTTTGTAAGGTACAGTGTAAGAAACTGGGTTATTAGTTGAAAGATTTGTCAGCCTCACTCAAGCAATAAACACAATGCTTGCCAGGATGAAACACAAAAGTCACTAAGTACATCTGTGCTTAACCCTCTGGTAAATGCCACAAAGGCAGACAGGCTTAACTTAAAGGCAATTTGTAAACTATGTATGCACCACTCAAACAGTGAAAATGTGAACACAAAACACAAGAAAAACCAAAAATGTTTTTAGAAAAATAAAAGTAAAATTGAGTAAATAAACTGACATCAAAATGTCAAAATTTCAATAAGTAGAACTGGAGTTATGAATTTTTACATAGTTTTTGATACGTTTTTGATAATAGCACCAAAAATCACAAAGTGCCATTTGTCAGTATCAGGTCGTGGTGGAATAGAAAGTTCCAAGTTTAGGCTGATTGCGATAGAGTGCGGGTGCCCGGTTTGTCATGGAGAGGGTTTAGTTTTCTTTGAGTCTGTGTCCACATGAGGAGCCTTAGCTGGAGCTTTGTGTTGGTGGCGGCCATGAGGAGTTTACTGTCAGCACGAAGAGCAGCTGTCACTGGAGCTTCTCATTGGAGGAATACATGGGTGATCTCTGTTTGACCCGAAGAGCAGGCTGCCATTGGAACTTCATGTTGGAGGGAGAAGCAGTGACTGTTGCTGATGCAAGGAGTTCATTTGAGATTGCAAAGATCCAAAAAACTCAGAATTTTCACCTGAAGTGCAGATGCTGCAGGTTTGAAGCAGGAGGAACACACTCTGATGTCAGCTAAGGGTCCAGGACCTGAGGGACACCTCTTGGGATGAAGCCTTAATCCAGCAGAGTCCACCAACAGGTCTCAGGCAGGTCCACGTGGTGCAGGTCAGCTCAGCAAGTGCAGGGGGTCTCTGGAAACTTGCTCTGTCCCTGTAGCTTAAAAAGATAATCAGCCAATTGACCCTTGGAGTTGCTTCTGGGGATTTTGGGTTTCAGGGCACGCAGGACCAGTCTTCTTCAGACAGCAGAGCCGTACTTCTCCTGAATCTTCCAAAGGTCCAAAAGTGATATGATGACACAATCTGAAAGTGTTATTATACCCAGTGCTAGCCTGTGTGTGTGAGGGATGTGCCACCTTTGTCTACCCTTCCTACTTTCCTGTGTATGGTTCCTAAGTGTCTAGGGTAACAAAAGGCAGGTAGGCTTAGGTGTGAGCTGCATCTGCCTCAAAGGCCAGGTAGGGGGTTGGCATAACCCTCAGGCTACCCTTTGAATTTCAGGAAGGCTGAGTACAACCCCGCAGGATGTCCTGCTCAAGAGAGGAACCTCTGCCCCACACCCAAGGCCCTTTTCTCTCCATATCTGGATTAAATACACAACACACCACAGGAGAGTCTTTCACCATTGTGCCACCCTCGACATTGGCAGAAATGCACATAAGGTAAATGCCAACTTCCTAAATATGGCAATTTCAGAATTGTAACTTAAAATTAAACTTTGCTGTTAAAGAAATTTTGAAAGTACAAGTCAAATGAGTGGAAGAAGAATATCTCCATCTGTTCCCAAAGTGAAGTTATCACTTATTTAGTGTAATACGGTAACCAAATATTAGGCTATGAGACAGACAGCTTCACTAAAATGAAAAATTACTTTAGGAGATTTTCACTGTCAGGACATGTAAATAATAAACACACACTTGTTTGATTTTTTAAATTCCATGCACCCTGCCCTATGAGTATTTTGAGCATACTTTAGCTTTTATACAAATGTGTACACCAACTACACAAGTCTGGATAGTGTACCAATCATTGTCCGTGGACCAGTGGTCCCAAAATGAGTGGGCGAAGCCCACACAAGATACCTGACTCGAAACGGAGAGAACACTGCTGGGGCATCTGATTGAAAATAAACAGGCACCTCATGGGGAAGGGAAGGGGGGGCACCTCAGCCGGATGAACGCACAACGCCACTGCTGCACGAGAGGGCTCCATGCCCATTGCTGTATCCTGGGGATTGCAACGCCACAGTCTCTCAAGTCTCAAGTGGTGGTTTGCCCACTGCTTTATCCTGGGGAGTGCAAAGCCACAGTCTCTCAAGTCTCTCAAGTGGGTGGTTTTCCCACTGCTTTATCCTGGGGAGTGCAAAGCCACAGTCTCTCAAGTCTCTCAAGTGGGTGGTTTGCCCACTGCTTTATCCTGGGGAGTGCAAAGTCACAGTCTCTCAAGTGGATAACAGTCTCCACTGGTGCTGCAGAGGGCCTGGTGCCCAGAGTGCTTCATCCTGCCAAGGACTGAGGTAGTGGATGTCATTCTCCACTGGTTCTGGAGGGGGCTTTGTGCCCAGAGTGCTTCATCCTGCCAAGGACTGAGGTAGTGGATGTCAATCTCCACTGGTTCTGGAGGGGGGCTGGTGCCCAGAGTGCTTCATCCTGCCAAGGACTGAGGTAGTGGATGTCAATCTCCACTGGTTCTAGAGGGGACATGGTGCCCAGAGTGCTCCACATGCAGTGTGGCCGGTCCCGTTCCCTCACCTGGGTGTGTGCCACGAGATTGCCTAGGAACAGGTAGCTTGATACGCCATGGAGGCAGAGACATACCCCACACTGTTGCGGCTTCCCCTTCCACCTGTAGGTGCAAACAGTGATGGAAATCATGCCTCATGGAAGCTGGGCAGGGTCCAGGAACTCTCCTCTAGCCTCGAACGACTGACCACTGGGGATGGTAGCCATGTCAGTGGTGGTGCCACTGTCCAAGCACGTCGCGGGGCTGGTGGCGGTGCTTGCGGTGGTGTCTGTGGCGGCGGTGCTGGCGGTGGTGCATGGGTCAGCACCTGTTGAGGGACACAGCAGGACGTCTCCTGCAGCCTCGGACGGCTGCCCACTGGGAAAGATGCTGGGGACTGTTGGTGAGGCTGCAGACATGCCTGTGGCTGTGCAGGTGGCGGGGCAGGTTGCGGTGTAGGTGGCTGGGCAGGTGGCGGTGCAGGCGGCGGTGCTGTTGGTGGGGCAGGTTGCGGTGTTCGCCGCCGTACAGGTTGGTGGAGTCATGGACAGAAGGGGTGACACAAGTCCCTCAGTCGGTGCCACCGTGCCCTGCCCTGACCTGCTCTTCTGCTTTTGTCCCTTCCCAACCTTTGATGGTGCCGGAGGTGTCTTGCCACTGTCCCCTTTTGTTTTGGCGGAGCCCTTGGTGGCTGGTAGGTGCAGCTTCTCCCTCCAGGATGTGGACACCTTCTTCACTTTGGCAGGTGGTGGAATGTCCTTGCCCTTGCTACGTAGCACAATGGCTGCCCTGATGGGTGGGTCACTCAATGACCCCGCAGTTGCTGGCACCACTGTGCCTGGGGATTTGGTGGCTGAGCTGTTGGGTTGGGACCTGGAAAGCCTGGCCCTATGGGAAGGACAAGTGGGAGGTGAAGGGCAGAGTTCAACGTTTGCCAGGGAAAGTTGTTTAGATATACTGGGATGGGAAGATGGAAGGGGTTTGGGAGTGGATGAAGAGGTAGTGGTTGTAGGAGGTGTACGTTTGCTGAATTTTGGTGAAGGTGCATGGGCCGGAGGCTGTTGTGAGGTGGATGGCTGTTGGGTGGGTGTGTCCCTGCGTTTGTGTACTTTGGGAGGAGGGCTCACAGGCACACTGGGAGAGGACACTGGGGATGTGTGCATGGTAGTGTGGGGTGGTGATTGCACGTTAGCGGTGTGTGGTGATGGGCGTGCTGGTGATGGAGGTAGTGGCTGAGGATGTAGTGCATGCAGGTATGAGTAGAGACAAGACAGGGAGGGAGGAGGAGGATGTGGAGGAGGGGAACACAGTGGAGGCAGTGGATGTTGCTGTGTCTGCATGGGTATGGTGCTTGTGTGAGTGCTTGTGGTATGTGTGGTGCTTATGTTTGCCTGAGCCACCCTTGTGTGTTGATGAGTGTGCATGCTGGTCTGATAGTGTGCTTGGGATAGGTTGAGGTACTGGGGATTGGGTCTGGGTGGAGGAAGTTGGAGGGGGGAGGCTGGACACAGGGACAGTGGCTGCCATCAGTGCTGAGGCCAGAGACTGAAATGCTCTCTTTTGGGCCACCTGCCCAGAATGAATGCCCTCCAGGTGTGCATTTGTTTGTTGCAAATGCCTCTCAACACCCTGGATGGCATTCAAAATTGTAGATTGCCCAACAGTGAGAGATCTCAGGAGGTCAATAGCCTCCTCACTGAGGGCAGCAGGGTTGACTGGGGCAGGGCCTGAGGTGCCTGGGGCGAAGGAGATGCCCACCCTCCTGGGTGAGTGGGCACGGGACACACGCTGAGGGGCTGCTGGGAGGGTGGTGCTAGTAGGGGGGGTGGAGGCTGTACCTGTTGATGTGGTGGGCACAGAGGTGGCCACCACAGCAAGGGAGCTCCCATCAGAGGAGGAGTCGCTGTCGCTGGTGTATGCTCCAGTCCCTGTCGTGGAGCTCCCCTCGCCCTCCGTCCCACTGGTGGCTTCACCCTCCAGGGCCAAGTGGGTTGCAGCTCCCTCCTGCTCCGGTGCCACTGCTCCTCCGCCAGAGGATGCTATTGCACACAAGAACAGGGAGACAAAATAAAAAGGGGGGGAAGATAGAAGAAAAACATGTTCAGCGCATGCAACACCACTAGCGTTGGCGGACATAACACGCAGGGAGCAGCCCCCTCCACTACGCGATGCACTAACAGTTCCTGGCAAATTCACATGCCCATGGGGTATGAGGCCTAACCCAATTGCTGCACACCTGGAAGTCACAGGAGCCTGACTGTGGCACCCCACCACTAGTGGGGTTGGGGTGCCACAGAGCCTGCCTAACAAGGGACCTTGCCTACCAAATCCGCCTTGGCCTAGGGGAACCCACTGCCCACCTCCCCCACCCAGACACCTCGTAATGCACGCAGAGTCAGCTGAATGAGATTGTACTCACCCCCTTGTGGCTGCTGTGATGCCCTCAAGCTCCCATCCAACTCCGGATAGGCCACCGCCAGGATCCGGGACATCAGGGGGGTCATGGTGCGACGGGCCCCCCTTCCACGTTGGGAGGCCATCCCCAGCTGGACCTCCGCTGTCTTCTTGCTCCAGCGGCGCAGGTCCTCCCATCTTTCACGGCAGTGGGTGCTCCGTCTGTGATAGACCCCCAGGGTCCGGACGTCCTTGGCGATGGCACGCCAAATACCCTTCTTCTGGTGGGCGCTGACCTAGAGGAAAGGTACAGGAGGAAAGGATATTACTCACCCGTCCGGACCGTCATACTCATTGCCCACCATTCCCACCCATGCCCTGACGCACATACACTCACCATCCGCACATGCAGGCCTCAGCCCCCCCCATGTATCCCCCATCCACACCACTCTAAACAGGCATTGCCCACGCAGCCTGCTCACAGTGTACTCACCTGTTTGTCTGGAGGACCGTACAGTTGCGTGTACTGGGGGAGGACCCCATCCACCAGTTTCTCCAACTCCTCCGAAGTGAAGGCAGGGGCCCTTTCCCCAAACAATGTAGCCATCGTCGCTTCCAGACACAGGTCACAGCAGCACTTGCAGTGTAGGTCCTCTTCTGTTGAAGGTTAGGTATCAAGTGAGGGAACAGATAGAAAATGGCGATCACGTCTGCGGCGGTGCATACCGTCACCACCGGCGTACATCGTCATTGGCTCCTGGGACCCATAGGGCCCAATGTTAACCAATGCTGAATAGCACTGCGGTCTTCGACGGCCCACTGCGACGGTGTACAACGCCAGCACAGTTACCTCATTTCTCCTTGTCCCACCTTACAGGTCAGGCAGCCGCCATTTCAGGAAGCCATATGGGATGGAAAAAAACTGCGTCTCACCTATCTAGACCAGGAATACAGACAGATATCGGCACATTGTGAATTACCAACGTTTCAGCAAATTACACATTGTGATACCTCAGTGTTGGATGACCCTCTGCTCGCTGTTCTCCTCCATAGGGCACGTCTGCTGGGGCAGATGATGAGAAGGCAGCATCCTCCGGTGTACAGACCCCTGGTGGACCTGTCGACAATGGAAGAGAGACACATCATAATCACATACAGACTTGATCGTGCAACAATCCTGGAACTGTGGATCATCGTGGCCTGCTGTATGCTGCACAACCTGGCTTTGCAACGGCAGGTGCCTTTTCTGCAGGAGGATGGGCCAGATGGTGGTCTTCTGGCAGCTGTGGAGCCTGTGGACAGTGAAGAAGAGGAGGCAGAAGATGAAGATGTTGACAACCGAAACAACCTCATCATGCAAAATTTGTGAAAGCACAGACTGACTCCAGCTTGTTTAGTGAATCAAGTGTGTTTATTTGTGTGCAAATAAGTGGAGGGGGGTGTAAAATGGGCTGGAGTGATGGTGGAGGAATGTCCATGGCAGAGTCCAGTCTATTTGTTTCACAGGTGCATTGTCCAATGGGGCATAGGAAGTGGAGCAATGACAGTTTCAGGTGGACAGGGTGTCAAAGTGGGACAGAACAGTGATATTCAGGGGGGTCTTATTTCCTGGCGGGGGTCTTGGCAATGTTCTCTGTCTTGTTCCTGGATCTCAGGGACCATTTTTGGGGTGGTTCTCCATCTGCAGGGGGTGGACCATTTTTGGGGTGGTTCTCCATCTGCAGGGTGTGGGCTTGCTCCTCTGGTGGTGCCTCCTGTCCACTAGCGCCGGCAGGGTTGGAGGGATGTTCATCATCCAGGCTAGTGTCAGGGGCCCATTAGTGTGCCACTGTGTCCGTCATGGTGTTGAGAAGGTCTGCCAGCACCCCTACAATGGTAACCAGGGTGATATTAATGGACTTGAAGTCCTCCCTGATCCCCAGGTACTGTTCCTCCTGCAGCCGCTGGGTCTCCTGAAACTTGTCCAGTACCATGCCCATGGTCTCCTGGGAATGGTGGTATGCTCCCATGATGTTTGAGAGTGCCTTATGGAGTGTTGGATCCCTGGGCCTGTCCTTCCCCTGTCGCACAGCAGCCCTCCCAGCTTCCCTGTTATCCTGTGCCTCTGTCCCCTGAACCGCGTGCCCACTGCCACTGCCCCCAGGTCCCGGATCATCCTGTGTTAATGGGGTTGCCTGGGTTCCCTGTAGTGGTGGACACACTGCTAATTGACGTGTCCTGGGGACAGAGGGATGGGCCCGCTGGGTGGGTGCTGTGGTGGTGTTTCCTGAGGGGAGGGGTTCAATGGTGGTTTGTGACTGTGTCAGGGGAACCGACTGTCCCGAGGTCCCAGATGGGCCGGGCTGGTCATCTTGATCCAGGCGTGCAGAGCTGCTGTCGTCACTGTGGGCCTCTTCTGTGGGGGGACTGGATATGTCTGGCACCTCCTGTCCAGTGACGTTGGGTAGGGGTCCTGTTGGGGTGTAAATGCATGGTTATTGTATGAGTGTGTGCCATCTTGTGCAATGGGTGAGTTACCCTCTAATCCTGTGCTTGTATTATTGGCTTGGCCCTTGTGTGATTGGTGATTTTGGGGCATGAGTGAGTCTCTCTGCTGGACATGCTTTGGTGATGGGTGTCCATGCATTGGTGTTACATGCAGGGCTTGGTTTTGGGATGTGTGGGTTGTGTTGGTGGGGTATCTGTGGGTTGTTGGGGTGATGGGTGTGAGGGTGGGACTATGTGATGGCATGCAGGTGGGGTGGGGGGATAAAGTAGTAAAGATTTGCCTTACCAGAGTCCAGTCCTCCTGCTACTCCTGTGAGGCCCTCAGGATGCATAGTTGCCAAGACTTGTTCCTCCCATGTTGTTAGTTGTGGGGGAGGTGGTGGGGGTCCACCACCAGTCCTCTGTACAGCAATCTGGTGTCTGGATACCACGGAACGTACATTCCCCCGTAGGTTGTTCCACCTCTTCCTGATGTCATCACGTGCTCTTGTATGCTGTCCCACTGCATTTACCCTGTCGACAATTCTGTGCCATAGCTCCATCTTCCTTGCAATGGATGTCTGCTGCACCAGTGATCCGAATAGCTGTGTCTCTACCTGGACGATTTCCTCCACCATGACCCTTAGCTCCTCCTCTGAAAACCTGGGGTGTCTTTGGAGTGCCATGTTGTGGTGTGAGTGATGTGTGAGGTGGTGTCTGTTGTGCTGTGTTAGGGGATGTTTTGGTGTGTGTTGTTTTAGGTGAGTGGATGTTGTATGAGTGATCGCGTTTGTCTGTGGATGCAGGTGTTGTGTTAGGTAGTCTCTCTGTCTGGCCTTCTTTCAAATTTCTGGTTGTAAGGGTTTGTGGGTGATGTGGGTGTGTGCTTTATATAGGAATGGATGTGTGGGTGTGGTGTGTGTATGTGTATCAGGTGTGTGTATTTTGAATTGTCCAATGTGGTTGTGTTTTGTAAGTGTGTGTGTATTTTGAGCGTGGCGTTGTGTACCGCCAATGGTTTACCGCGGTTGAAAGACCGCTGCGTTGATTCGTGGGTCATGATACTGTGGGCGTATTCCTGTTGGTGTGACGGTGTGGGTTTTGGTCTCGCCACTTCATCACTGACCTTTGGTGTGGTGGACTTGTGTAGGTGTCTTTATTGTGGCGGATTCCGAGATATGGGTCGTGATACCTGTGGCGGAATTCCGCTGCCCCGACGGTATGTTGGCGGTCTTCTGCACGGCAGAAAGTGGGATTTACCAGCAATGTTGTAATGAGGGCCAATGTGTTTTCACAAAGATCCACAATTTGTTAAGTCTAGTGGGTGTGTGGTAGAGTCTGTGTGAGAATCTGACATGAATCAATTTTAATCTGCAATTGGGCAAGAACATACCCATTAGAGTGCAGCAATACTGCCATTTCTTATCCATCAAGTCATCATCTACTTCAGCCTGCTAGTCACTTTTGGTTCTGGGCTTTGTCACAGGGGCTATTTCTTGTGCAGTGGAGCACAGTCTTGTGATTACCTTCCTGGAAGAGGAAGAGTTTAGTACACCAGCTAGCACCTCCAAATTCTCAAGTTCTTGTGGAAACATTGTATGTATCTGTTTGCAAGTACACTGAAGTCCATACTAGAAGAACATATCAAATGATGTGCAATCTATCGTTTTCTGGACATCTTGTAAAATAATGAAGATACCAGGGGGCATGGCCAAACCACTGACCAAAATGTCCATGCGGCTCTGAAGCTCCTGTGGCAGCTCCCTACAGTCGAGCCGGAGAGGGCCCCCTTGACCAGGAGGTGGACGAATGGCTAGAAGGGAGCGGTGAAGAGTGGGGGAGAACACGGGGGGACAGCGGCTGCTGGTTTTGTGGTGCCCGGGCACTGCTGTTGTTGCGGCCAGCGCCCACAGGCCTACGCGACTCAGAGGCACGAGGTGATAGGGGCCTCAGGTGAGCCTGAGGGGCTGGACCACCTGTTGGTGCGGGACCACGGGGGCAGTCGGTTGCTGGTACCGCTCCCCCAAGCCCAGAGCGATGCTGGAGGAATGTTCTACATCCCCCTTGGACCTTTGCTGAGGGGGCCACGTGGTGGTGGTGTGGCTTAGAGCGGCTCTCTCTGTGGCCTTGCTAATGCCAGTGGGGCTGGCCGGAGGCTGTCTCCATGAGGACCAGCGGCGACGTGGGGGGTGGCTCTGCCACCCCCTTTCTTTGCTATTCAGTTGGGATACAAGCGGGGTCGCGCCCTTCTCTGCATCCGGGCCCTATATTTGATTGTGTTTACCTGGCCAAATCGTCATTCTTTATAGCCACAGTCCTCAACCTCCCCTCGACCTTCTCAAGGCGTTTCCTAAGCATCGCTGTGTCATCCTCAATGGTAGAGATTCAACCCTCCGCTCCTTCCATGCATGACTGGTGTATGTCCCACCTACTCCTCAAGTTGTCAAGCCTGGTGGTCAGCAAGTCAAATCTATTATCTATGGTGTGAAAGAAGGCCCTCAGCTCTGTCAATATTTCCTCCACTCCCGATGTCTGATCTCTCATCTAACCACTCCGGGCGTCATCCGATTCCCTCGCCGGCGAGAGAGCCATGTAGAAATACTCAATGTTCCTTGCTTCTTCATATGAAGCACAAACATTTGTGACTAGCTTCTTGGCATATTCCTCGTGAAACTGGGTCATCAGACCATCTAGGCCAGGGGCCTTATCCTCAGACATACTGCACATTACCTGTATTATATCTTCTTCATCAAATGGGGTTTCAAGGTATGGCCTGTGAACATTTATTTTCCAGCCAAAGCAACTCAAAGGAGTCTAGATAGTCAGTGATTTCAACTGGGTGGAGAGTTGGTAGTAGAATAGTATAGGGTGGAGAAGAACCGATGCATTATGTGCACTGGTCATTCTCCAACTCAGTAATTTAGGAGGTGGTCTACTTTTTCTCAAGTAATGTGGTTAAAGATTTACCAGCTGTATCCCCCTCCCCATATTTCCAACCTGCCTCATCATATTCCAACAGTTTACTGGGAAAGTGAGCCAGATATTGCAACTTCCCTGTTCAGAATATTGCAGCTCAAGAGCATGAAGCTTCTGCTCCAGTGAATTCAGTCACATTTGTAAGTCCCAGAGGACTCAAAGTTGCCTTGACATAAAATCGCCACGGATATAGGCCTTGAAGTACTTCTATATGATACCTCTGTAACTCACTAATCCTGTGTTAAAACTGAAGAATTCTATAATATCAGACCTTACTTCTGATTTAAAAAGTGGATCTCAGAGCATTCAAAGGCAGTCTAAAATAAAAGCTCAATTTCATGTGTCAGCCAACCGCAGTGTCAGCACAGTAAGTGCGTGGTCAGAGTGGCCGAGAAGTTGCTTGACACAAGCACTCTGTGCAGCAATATTTCTAGTGACAAACAAGTAATAAATGTGCGACCAGGCATTGCATGAAGTAGTGATACACAGTAGTGATACACATGCCCTCTGTTGCCAGGGGTATCTATCTTTCTAGATATTAATTAAATCATATTCCGCCATGACAGAGTGCAGCTTCAATACTATGAGGTTGTATGGTTTCCAGTCGGACTAAGACTTGTCCAAATCTGAATTTAGAACTCCATTGAAGTCTCCCCAAACAACAATGTAGTGCCACATACTAATAGTTTTGTGCAATATAGTTAAGAGTAAGTCGGGGGAATCAATATTTCCCCATACACAAAAGCAATAGTAGCCGTCTTACCTATGAGAATTTCATGGAGAATAAGTTATCTGACATCGTCATCAAAGAGCAAATTCAGGGTGTGCGACTGAACCCCCTTTCAAATCACAATAGCAACACACTGCATATGCTGAGTATGTCAACACTTGTGTCTCTCCAATCCACCCCACCCTAAACCTCCATTTCGTATATGCTGTGAGGTTCAATTCCAGCAGCAGGCAAAAGTCTTCATTGTGTCTCCTATGATATGCAAAGACCTGTCTTTGCTTCCTTTGGTTGTTTATGCCCTGAACTTTCCAAGACAGCAGTGTCGTCTCCAAAGTTTTGCATTGTGTAGTTGGAAATGGCAGTCAATGCAGTTGGTTTCCAGGGAGCAACTTAGATGTCCCTATGACATAGCAAAATCAAGGACTCTTTATGCAGCTATCCAAATGTGTAGCACTGTTCTGACCTAGAGGAGCCACTAACAACTTTACAAACAACACCCGTCCCGTCACCTAATTCAACACCCCTAACCACTTGAAGAAATACTCCTCCCCTTAGGATCTCACAGAGAAACGAACACACAGGACCAATGTAGTCCCTTCCCAACCAAGTTGGAACCAACCTGAGGGTAACCCATTAGCCGAGTGGACTACTCTTCTCTGCTGGGGGACAGGTGGCTGGGTAAAATGGTAGTATAGGAACAGTAAATATACCTCATTGATTTGTAGGGCTGCCCACTCTAACCCGGTCAATCAAGGCGCAAAGTATCAGAAGCTCCATCAAAAATGAAAACATTATTAAAAAAGTCCAGAATATCGAAAATATCAGAAGCATCAGTCAATGCAAACAAGTCATTGTCACTAAGATGATCGCCAGTGTCATTTGCAGAAGAGGTACCCTTCTCTGAAGACTTAAATGTGTCCTTGAGGAGAACGTCATAGCCAGTTTGGGACCTGTGAAGAAATTAGTTTTACCATCAACATTTACGCAAAGCTTGACTGGATAGGCAAAAGCATAGGGCAGGTCTGCTTTTATCAGTAGTCTTTTGGCAGGTAAGAATTCTCATTGAGCAGCCTGCATGGACAGGGTGTAGCTGGAATACAGGGTAATTTTGTTCCCCTAACAGTACAGTTCACCATTTTCCTTTGCAAGATATAGGACGATAATCTGGTGAGCTGGAGCACCTGATGGGGACTTCTGTGCACTCCACAGAGAATATGGCCATCAACTGGTCAGATAAAAGAGATTTGAGCAAGGATTCTGCATAACCTTCAATTTTGTTCATGGCCGGGGGCTCTGGAAGGCCCAGTAGCTGCTATTATTTTTCTCGGGCTTCATTCTTACCTCAAAAGCTGTTTGCTTCGTATTGTGGCCCCATCCTACGTATCACTCTTTGTTTGAGGTCATCTAGCCTGTCATCATCTTTTTCAATTTTGCCATTCATATGGTCCAATAGATTCGTGAGTCCATCGACTTTGTAGTCAATGGTATGAAGACTACACTGCAGGTCACCAAGCAGAGATGTTATGTCTGTATCTGTGGATAGTAGTAATAGTAGGTGAGCGCTTGCCTGCATTGTTCATACTGACAGATCATGAGGGACACTTTTTTCAAAGGACAGTTTGGCCTGCGTACGGTCGTGTTTCCACATTTTGGATAGAAACACAGGATTGTAAGCAGTGGTGAGTGCACCAGAGCTCCAAAGCTACGAGTTTGCTGTCCTGGTTGCCAGTCTGGGAATTTAAAAATGGATATATCCAGTTCCCATTATTAAATATCAAATAGTTTAATGCATTTTTCCTCATACCATTTTCCATATTTTCTAAATTTGTTTGATAATTTTATTGTGTAATGTTTCTTGTTGGTAGTGCAAACGAGCATATTGGACAATTGCCTGATGCATGTGCAGTGGCTATTAGGGTCTGAGAAGAGAACTGTGTTGAGACCTAGCCAGGGATTGTTTATTAAGTCGGTAGGAAACCCCCTCCCCACTTTCTAGAGCTTATGTAAGAAAAACAACTTCGTGGATAAAGCCTTTGTTGCAGGACAAGTGCAGGCGTAATTCAGTTTCAACTTTGTCACAATCTACAGATTGGCAAAACTGATGATGTTTTAAATGTATTCTTCTGGGACATAGTTACAGGTCTGCTTATTGTGTCAGAAATTGGAGTAAGTAGACAAAATCCTTCAGATGCGACTACACACCATTTGGCTGCCTGTGTTTCCAAAATTTGGAAACCATGTAGGGAGTAGTTACTCTTGCCCATATTGTTTGGAAATATCTGCTGGCTCAATAATTTTGGAGATGAATAATGAGAGTCCTTTTCCCTTACTTGAAATTACATTTCTATTTTGTGCCACTGACAGTGCTGTTTGGAAATTATGGGCCAGATGTAGCAAAGGGTTTTACCCATTTTGTGTCTATGGGAAAATGTGTTCGTACATATGGCCCTATATTACTTGTTCGATTTTCCAAGCACTAAAAAGAAACTGGCACATGCAGCCTTTTTGCATAACATGAAGATTGCGGAGTCCAATTGGAGTTACCTTGTGGGTAAAATATCTATCATACTCACCAGAGAACAGAATGCAATCTGGGTATCAAGCCGAAATGGCAAATTAATTCTATGAAGTGCTTTAAGCATTTAAGAAGATTTGAGGTTCATTGTAAGGAAAGTTTTTCCGCAAGGCGATAGCCGATAAGTCTTAAACCATGTAAATAAGATGGACATACTTTTAGAGATGGCATAATTTGGTGGGCATAGGACGATAGTAGGAATAACAAAACAAAAAAAACATTGGCAAACCAATCCATCTTTCCTTTTAAAAGTAATACAGACTTTTCTTTTTGGTAATGCTTCTTATCTATGCGGTTTCATAGCAGCAAAACATGTTTTTTGCCGTACTGAACATCATTGCCCACCAAAAAGTGATCTGATGTCTAGTTGTGCATGCAACTTGATGTATGTGCCTGTGTGCATCATGACACTACAGTGGCCCAGCATAATGATGTATATGCAGGAATGTGTCGTCATAAATGTGCGGATATCGGACATGACATCATTGTCATTTTGTTTTTTTAATCCACAGTTCCAAGTTGGTGGATGCCTATCTTGGAACAGTAACTTAGGAAAATGAATAAAATGTGCACAAAAGCACAAGTTAAGAAAGGAGCAGCCCATCTACAAGTTGCAACGAACAGGCCTTCCATAAAAATACATTGAAAAAAGAAAGTAATGTGGAGGGCCAGGGGAACCACTGAGGCTCAGTGGGAGGAGGTAGTCAAAGCCAACAAGTGACAAAAGCAGTGGCGGAATGGAGGAGCCTTGGAGGGGTAAATGCGGGGAAGGTGAGTTAAAAGAAATATTGAAAAGCTTACTGGGGAGCATTAGAATAGATGTGGGGCGTGGAGAGCAACGCAGATAGTGTCAGGGTTATGATTGGAAAAGCAACACATGAGGGAGAGAAACATGTAGTTCAATGGAGTGATAAAAGAAAAAAGTAGTTTACTGAATTGAAGCAGTGTAAGAACACAAGCCATCCAATCAGAAAGCAATAAATAACAATTCCAGTGGTGGGACAAAGAAAAAAGAGGGAATAAAGCCATTGTATAAAATGAAGGGAAATTAGATAGAAAAGAAAGCGACCCAATGAAGAGCAAGGGATTTCTCCAAAAATCACTATTTGGTGGAAATGAGATTGCAAATTAATATATATACATATAGTTGCATTTTAGTGTCACTGACATTTATTTAGGACTCTAAGGGCCATATTTATACTTTTTGACGCAAAACTGCGCCAACGCAGTTTTGCGTCAAAAAAATTAGCGCCGTCTAACGCCATTTTGAAGCGCCGTGCGGGCGTCAAATTTATACTTTGACGTACGGCGGCGCAACCAACAGGTGGGAGTCATTATTTCGTGACGCACACAGCGTCGGTCTGTCGTAAAGGAAACCAACGTAAAGGCGACGCACATCACTGTGGGTCGATTTACGACAGCGCAATTCGGAAAGCGCTGGTTTTCTTCACGCTATTGCGTTAAATTTTTGCGCGAAAACTGCCCTGTCAGCAGAGGAGACCCAGAATGGATCCCAGATGCCACAACAGACCCCAGGAGTATGAGAGCAGACCAGGAACCAGCCAGGAGGATCCATACAGGAACCAGGACATTTTTTTAAAAAAAAGAAAGTGTCGCTTCAGTGAAGAGGAGCAGGAAATCCTGGTGAAAGAGGTGACGGAACACCAGCACCAACTTTTCATCTCCTCTAAATTGCCACTCAGTAGGAGAGAGGCCATATGGAAACAAATAGTGGACAAGATCAACAGTGTGGCTGAAGAACGCCGCACAGTCACTGAGTGTAAGAAACGCTGGCATGACTGCAAAGGTAGGACAAAAGAGAAAATGGCCAGGAACAGGAAGGCAGCAATGCAGACTGGAGGGGGGAGTCCAGCACAACAGGAGGCCCTGGACCACATGGAGGAGATGGTCGCAGCCGTCATCCCGGAGGAGATCGTCACAGGGATTCAAGGACTGGACAGCGCAGACTACCACGACACAACGCACATGCAGGGTAAGTCGCATGGGGAATTCAAATGCAATAATGGGGACTGTAAGCAGGGGGGGGATACCTACTACACAATGCATGTAAGTCAGCACATATATGAAGTGGCATGGGTAAAGGGGCACGGCAGGGGGGCATGCCCAGCACAGACCGAAGCTGGGGCACGACAAAATACAGCAACAACAACAGTCCCAAGGGGACATCCTGTAATGACAACAATAGAGCCAAGGGAAAGCAGCAACAGGTGGGAAGGCCACTACCTCAAATCCACATCCAGGCACTTGTATTGCAAAATCTATCCTACATCAACTAGGTCCCTATCAGTAATGCAGTAGCCAAAACAACAACTGCAATGTAACTGCCACAACAGTTGACAATAACACCTCTCATCTCTGTGCAGCTATAGTACCAAATGGCAGGAACCTCCCCATGGAACATACATACCTAAATTAGGGGGTGAGGATGACATCCGCAACTATTCATAGAAATAAGACAAAGGCACCAGTACACTCAAATGCCGAATGTCCATACCTGACACATACATAAGCCTAAGTAAACAGCAATAGGAGCCACACAGCACTAACGACATACACATGCTGCATACGTCACGGTCCCTCGCATGCCTGGCTAACAAGGCTACATCACTAATGTCATACTGCTCAGACAACAACATTGAGGAGGGGACACAGGCAACTGGTCACTGAAACACACCTGCAAAGTCTGACAAACAAATAGGACATTCATACGATAAACAGGCCAATCCAGTAAGACACACATGACCCAACATCATCTTCAAACATCAACAATGTTTACATCCATACCACATCCTAACATTGACATGCATAGGTAATGCCACGTAACATGTACAGTTCATGCAATGTGAATAAAAAGTGTATGGGGCAGGGCCTGAGAGGCAAGTGTGCTGGCAGGGCAGTCACAACACCCACAGTCAGTCAAAGTGTATTGTGGCAAGTGTAACGTATACTTTGTGCATTAGCCTCAGGCTGGAGGCCTTTGTGCATCTTACCCTGAATGTACTTATACTCATTTGCTCACATCTAAGAGCCTCAGAGCACTTTGCACTAAATGATTCTCATTGCCCTTCCTATCAGTTAATTTAGCAAATAGCCAGTCCTAAGGTGTTGTCAATTAGTCAAATCACACTGTTTTGCCTACTTCTGCACTGAAGTTTGCCAGAACATATTCACTCTGTGCCCCAGTGAAGGATACAGTCTGGTATGTTGCTGATAGATATGGTAGGGGTTAAGGTTTGGCATTCCTGCATAGGGAAACTTTGTCATCACGATGACATATGACTTATAAAATCACTTCCTTGTCCCAAGATATGCAAGAGGGATTTTCCAAACAGAGAAACACAACTAGATGCTGCCTGCCTTGCTGCTGATGCACAACCAGATCACAGCCCATTCCTCTGATATGAGGGATGATGTCTCCCCTGTGATTCAGACAGGCAAGCTCCAAACTTAACATGCTGTGCTATACATAGAACAAGCAGAGGGAGAGTAGAAACTGTTAGGCACCATGATAGCTGTGTACTAATGTATTACTCTCCTGCGGACTATTTCAATTCTAACAGTGTGTATTGTTTGGGTTATTGTGGCTCACACCTAAATTTCTACAAGTCAGTTGTACAATGAAACCTCATATTAAACAAATACTGTCTTTGTCATTTGTGTATGGTAACATACCGGAAAAGACATAATAGTGTAGGATCTGAGTGACCACGACTTGCCTGAGAAGTTCCAAAGATGTCATGCGCTCGGATGTCTAAACATTCCTTTGATGTGGGAGACCAGAGGCACTGCTAGTTAGTCTGAGCAAAATGAAATATCAGGGTGACAGAGTTATTTACAAGTGGGTCAGACTTAGTCCCCCACACCATTAGCTATCCTGCTGCCTAGAAAGCCAGTAATCACATGTAGGATAATGAGAGCACACCCAACAAAATGTCCCTCCATAACAATAGTTAAACACCGAGGGAGGAGTAGGACCAAAAGACGCCTATTCCTAAATAATTACAAAGCAACACCTAGAGGCGATCTGGCAGACATGTCTGATAGCTCCATATCATACATGTGACACACAGGTGGGCCATAGGCCTACAACAATGCCCTATGACGGACAGCAGATACCAAGACAAACACAGAGCACAAAGTTAAGGCATACCAAGGCTTGTATCTTAGTGCAAAATTGTCACAACACAGACACACTAATTGTACCCTGTTTCATTGCAGAGGAACACGGATCTCCTGCCGATATGCCTGTCCATGAGTTCCCTGATGACATGGATGACGAGCCCATAAACCTCCCACAAGAGACCATTCAAATGGTCCTTGAAAGCCTCCAAACCCCACCTTCAGTCACAAGGAGGAGCACAGAAGAAGCAGCCACCACAGGAGAACCACCCGCCACCCCAATTGTAAGACCTGCCAGCTCCAACACAGCTGAGGACTCTGACGACACTGGCACCAGCTTTGAAAGAACTGTCGTTGGGGTCCAGCGGGAGCTGGCCAAGGAGGTGCGGGTGGGGATGCAAACTATGGCAGCCAGCCTTGAGGGGGTGCGTTCGTGCATGTTGTCAACTGCTGATCAGGCAGCTGCAATGCAAGCCCAAACATTGCTCTTGGAGGAACTTTTAAAAACACAGAAGGAAATCTGCACAGCTGTCATCCAGTTGACACAACAACTCCAACTGCAAGCCAGTCAACGTGTGCACGAATGCAACATAGAACCCCTCAGGGCCGACCTGGCTGCCTACCATCGTGATGTGGCTGCCATTCTGAAAAACCAGCAGGCCCTCCTTGCTGCAGTACTGCCCTTCATAACTCGACAGGGAGCAGCCCCCGGGATGTCTGCCTCCATGTCTTCTAACACTGAGGTGTGTGTTGCCCCTTCACAACCAACAACAACAAGGACACACCAGGCAACACACACATCAGAAGAAGAAGACATGGAACAGATAACATGCACACGCAAGAGTATCCGGAAGCCCTAGTCCCTGCACCATGGCCTACTCTGACCAAGGTCCTACGTTTTGACAAATGCCAGTCTCACTACAACTACACTCAATGACTGTTTGGCAATCCACTGTATGACTTGTCCCCATTGCCAGTGAATGTCTCTCTCCTACTATTTGGCAATTCCTGTTCCTCTGCACTGTCTGTGACATCACCCCAGCATGTCAGGAGCATCATCCACACCCCGTCTGTAGGATCACCATGTAAGAATGCACCAGAACGGACTCAGCTAACATTGTGAATGGACATTTTGCACTACAGCACCTATAAATAAATATCACTTGCACACCTATTGTGTCTCTGTGTTATTTCACACTCCAACTGTGCAGTACATAACTCCAAAGTGGCTGTGTGGCAACCATGTCGATTCTCTATACTACTGTCCTGATTTCATGTATACTGAAACATCTGTGCAGTGGCCAGGAATGCATCATAGCCTTACTATACTGAGGAAAATAACTGATGAAGGGACTAAGCACACACAATCATGCTGTGTTGGACAGAATGATGCACCATCTATAGCTATTCTAGACAACTAATGGTGGCTGAGAAATGTAGGCACCATGCAATACTTAAATAAGAAATAATGCTGTAAAATGTAAGGAATCATTAACAAATTACGCTGCATCAATCACCCTTACGGAGTATACTTCCATGAAGGAAAGTCATGCTGAATCAGTACACACATGATGTAGGTCAGCAATGACAGCAACAAGACAAGAGTGTGAACAATTCCTCATCTACAAAGATCTCCCTGAACTTCACACTGCTGTCCGACCTATCTATTTACCCACAATAACAAGTCTGGAAACACTCTTTGTGAAGTAGGATACATGCCAACCCAAAACCTTGATGATCAATGCACACTACTAATGGTGGGTCTCCCACATGGTGGATACTTACCAAGTTAGCACACGGGTAGCTGGCATGTTAAACCTCAATATCCTGGGGATAGCGAGCATAGGACACAAATGTCATACTAAAACATTCTGCTACACTGATGTCAAGGCCATGATAATGTAGCACCTAACGCATCATGTAAAGGGTTAACTAAATTTTTATTTCAATGAAGTAATAAAAGAGGCAACTAAGGGAAAGGTAAACCTACACTAATCTAACCTGACTACTACTAACCCACAACTGTCCCTAACTAGCCTAAGCTAAACTTACTCTACACATGTAACGAAACGATCTAAACATCAACCCCCCACCCACCATTATGAGACAAGACACATGCAGGACAACACTTACTAACCTACACACATACTATACTATCCTAAACAAACATATATTTTTTGGGTAATATTTTTTTAATAAATATATATATATATATATATATATATATATTTTTTTTTTAAACAGGAATCCCAACATTGCCCCCCACCCACCCACCCACACAAAAATACAAGATAGAAAGAAAAAGGACCCCCCACCCTCTTCCCTAACACTAACTAAGCTAATTACCTATACTTATCCTATAACTAACCCCCAAAACCCAACTAACAGTATAAAATAGGAAAGAGGTGAGAGGGGAGGGGTAAAAGTTCAGGAGGGCAAAAGTACTACAGATTTGCCCTCCGTAGTGTGCGTCTGATGGAGTGGACCTTCTTTTTCACATAACTCATGTCCTCCCTCAGGTTGTCCACCTTTTTAACCAACTTGTCCAATTTTCGGGACAATGCCAGGAAGGCAGCTGGGTCGACAGGAGGGTCTGTGCTGGTTTGCGTGCCGGCGGAGGTGGATGTTGTGGCAGGAGTTGCGTGGCCACGGGACAGTCCTGCTACCCCCATACAGCTGGGTCCAGGTCTGGAGGAAGATGCTTGGTCCGTTGCTGGGTCCACTTGGGCAGACCTGGTGGATGTGGTGTCGGTGGTTGTTGGTGGCACTGTAGGGGGAGCCTGTGGTGTGGCCCACCATGCCCCGGAGGCCCGATCTGAATGGTACTTGCGGGCCATCCTCCGATACCCACACTGCACCTGCAGGATGTGCCTGTATCTCATTGCACAGCGCTCAAAATGGTTGCGATCTGCGGCACTCAGGTTTGCAGCTGTGAAGAGAAAACGCAAATATTTAGCTTTGGATTTGCATTGGGTGGAATACCACAATGGGTCATTTGTCCATTACTAGAAATGTATTGGTTGCAGCAATTGTCACAACATAGTTCACGGAAAGGCTCAGAGGAAGTACATGTGAAACATGCATACATAAGGGCATATCACACCTAGCATATCCATGTCTATACATGATGGATGGCATCACCCTAAACTACTCATCCAAATCATACCTAAGGCATTTGACATCATGGCAGCACCTCTTCTGCATACTGACTTCACTACATATGTCATTCTATGTGATAACAATCACACTCCTCACTCAATGGCATTTGGAATTAGTTGTGTGCTAAGATTGAACCCATGGGCAAGAATCAAATGTCAACACTAGGGGCCAGATGTAGGAATTTGGAAAATGCAACTAGCAATTTGCAATGCAGAACGGTTTCTCTGACACCGTCTGCGAGTCGCTATGGGGTCGCTAAGACCCACCTCATGAACATCAATGATGTGGGTTCCAAGTTGCGCCACCTTAGCGACTATGGGCACTCACAGGGATGGAGGCCTGCTGGGAACAGCAGACCTCCATGGACGTGACTGCTTTTAAATAAAGCAGGTTATTTATCCCCAAGTGTAGGCCGTTTACCTGAAAGGAAAAAGAGCTGCAATGAGTAAAAAATCACAACAACTTCAATCTTGGAATATTTCACGGTAATTAGTGGTCCCTTAGACCACTGGCTGTTTTGTACAGGATTATTTCGGTCCACTCACAAAGGTGAAGGGTTACAATGGGGACCCCTTCCAGTTAGCAAGTGGGTTACCATCCACTTCAAGTGGATGATAACTGCGACTCACTTTGCAACCACGTACTCGGTTGCAAATGGGATTGCCTACCACTGTGAGTTGCAAGTAGGTCTGGAAAACCCCTTTATATTTAGCATTTTGAAAAGCATTTAGCTAATATGTTCATGACCACCAAATACATTTCGGAATAGGAAACAGACGTTTGCAACTCACAAACAGAAATTTATGCCATTTGCAACGTGTACACAGTTTGCTACATCTGGCCCTAGGTACTAACTCAAGTCACAAAAGGTGTCAAGTACGTGTAACATACTGGTTGCTAGAGTCCTAGGTACCCTGTTTCACAGTAACATCCCAGTCTTTGTGGGTGGTGTGGGAAGAACAACCAACAATCCCATGTTCAATGCACACCCAGGAGTGTATAGAAAGTTCAACAAGTATGTGCCTTCACACACAACACCTATGAAGGGCTAGCAACACGTTGTAGTCAGCCAAACATTGCCAGGTCCACACATGTCAAAATGATATGACTTAGGCCAACATGACATACTATCAGTGAGGCATGTTTTACTACACACACAGAGGAGGTAGAACACCCATTCTCATGATTAGACAGAACACCTAGGCCATTGCACTCAAGTCACACACACTTCTAGTTCACCTTGTGGAAGTACATTCCCCCGGAAGATCCGACCTACAGTGTACACAGTCCATCCTCAACTAGGAAGAAGCACTTGTCATCAAAGCCATGTGCCTAAGCTATCTGGGAGACTGTCAGTCTGATATGCAGACTCAGTTCATGGCAAGTCCCTGACCAAGTCTAACATTGACCAGTGTATTCCAAATGAGTCATCCCATTCCCCATTGCCGCACAACTGGAATGACCTACAGCCCCTCAATCTGAGAGATGGCTAGGTATTGCTTTACAGAAACATAAGTCCTATTTGATATCACACTAAAAAAACAATGCCAATGAACGGCGAGCGCATCAAATCATGAATTCTCTTGAACACACAGTAATCCATCATGCTTCATTACCAAACAATGAAAATAGCACTCAGGCGACACTCACTGTAGGTATCGGGGTCGTCAAAATGTGCCACCTCTCCCACGGTGTACGGGGCTGGTCCACCTGTAAAGCATGAAAGGAAGAATATACTCAGACTGGGTGAACTGACAAATAATTTCAGTTACAATGACACTGTGTGAATATGACATGGTAATGATAGACTTTCCCACATGCTCATACTGCATGGATGACTTTGTATTCAACATTATCATTGGATGAGTCTCCTGCTACAGTGACACACCCTACTACACACATGCAGTGGCCAGGACAGTCATGTGTCGTCCAAGTTAACCCTCCATTAGTATGCCCCAACAATAATGTTATCCATACATCTCAGCATGTGCATCCCAGAGAGACATTCCAAAACTGGTTCCATGAGGACTGCATGACCACTCACAATCAAACAGGCTAGGTGGACATGTTCAACACACAGCAACCACACACACATGTGACACATGTGTGGACAACATAACTAACTTCATGTGACGTGAAGGCAACACACATGTATAGCATCATCATGTGTTTCTAATTTTCTGTCTAGCTATGGCGTCTACATATGTAGGTATGTTGTTTCTACATGACTTACTCACTGGCCATTATGACCACTAGAGTACAAATAGAGCCGTTCACGTGTTGCTTGTCTGACACAAATGCAACACTACATTACATACAGCTATAGCCATCTGGTATGTGTTGCAAAAATGAGCCATCGGACTGGTAGCATTGGTCTTCCTACACATTGTGCAACAAATACACATTAGGGCACATATGGATACCTTTGTAGCGCATCATTTGCATCATTTTGTGACGCAGAGAGGGGGCTAATTAGCAAAATACAGATAGATGTTGCAATTTGCTGCTGTTATTGCGTGAAAATGTGTTGCAAAAATGGTGATATATGTGTATAAACATGGGCCTAGGTTTCCCTAGCATTACACACAGTCAGCTACTTATTTAGCAGATTGGCTAACAATCATCACATGTTCCCACACAGATTTCTATTATTCCCATGTAATTGATTTGTACTCACCAACATGGCCACCAATCCTGAGTCCCAGGTGGTCCAGCAGGTCCTGTTCCCTGGTGATCAGATCTGCCCAGCGGTGCTTCAATTGATGGACATTTCGCATGCTCCCGTAGACCCGGACCAGGTGATGGCGCACCTTCTCCCACCGGATTTTCCTAGCCTCCGTGTGATACCCCTGTATCACACGGCCCCCAGCCTCCAGCATCAGTGGGAGGAAATGGCTAACTAGCCATATGAACCCCCCCAATTCATCTTCACCCATCCTGGACAGGCGAGGCCTACCTGACATATTGACAGCTAGAAAAATGGACAAATGAAATTAGAAAGTAAAAGTGGGAAATGGGGAAAGGTAGAGGTGTGAAAGATAATGAAAAAGGAGAAAAATAGCCCAACTAACCCCCCAAACTATGCTACCCACAACAGACTCCCACAGACAATACAAACAATCACAGGAATAGACAAAACAAGACTAAACAGACTGAGACAATGTTATACAACAAGAATAGATTGACAAAAAGACAAAATACAAGGGACACAGGACACTAAAGCAGTTAAACACAGGACAACACCTTTCACACAACCACACAGTCTAGATAAATCTGAGACTGCAAAGTGAAAGTGAAAGTTAACTCCCAGTACAGATTTTGTAAACAGGATATCCTATTACATCACTTCCTGCATAAAATGGCCGCCGTTTTTATTTTCCCGTTATGCGTCATATTTTCACGCATACACAATTGTGCGTCATTTTTTTTTTACGCATTACATTGCACATGATGCCGAGTCAAAAAATATGATATGAATATTAATACATTTTAATGTACATGAGATGACCAACATATTGTCCATGTAGCGTCAATTTTACCACACATACATCATGGGCGTCATTTTTTTCCACGTACAGTAGTGCACATGATGCTGAGTCAAAAAATATGATATGAATATTAATAATTTTAAATGTACATGAGATGACCAACATATTGTCCATGTAGCGTCAATTTTACCACGCATACATCATGGGCGTCATTTTTTTCCACGTACAGTAGTGCACATGATGCTGAGTCAAAAAATATGATATGAATATTAATAAATTTTAATGTACATGAGATGACCAACATATTGTCCATGTAGCGTCAATTTTACCACGCATACATCATGGGCGTAATTTTTTTCCACGTACAGTAGTGCACATGATGCTGAGTCAAAAAAATGTATGATGTAAATTATACTTTGATGGCTAAATATGTGACACTTTTGGATACATTTCTATTTCACTCTGCATTCTGTGCACTCATGTACGTGAACAAATTATGACGCCCATGCTGTATGCGTAGAATTTGGAGCAAATTTTTCCTTATGTCTTCATGTTTTTAACTTTGGAAAGGTGATTTGTCATGGTCAAACGGTGCTATGTGATACACATTTGTGTTTGGATATGACACATGTCCGTTGTTGTATGTATAGAAGGCATTCACACTGTCATGTTTTGGATACGTTAACTAATGTATTGACCATATTTGTCAACATATTTGGGGTAATTGCTGATGGCTATTTTAAAATGATGGATGGGATACCATGATGTATTCCTTCTCCAAAATGTGTCCACAATTATGATGGTGATGCTTTTATCTGTAGTCCTAACAGGGAGTGCAATAGTCACTTACAGTTTTTATGGGGCTAACCATGTCCCATTATGATTTTGTGTTTCAGATTTGTGTTGGACTTTTGACATGTAGCCCACACATGTGCCTTATGCATGTGTTTAGTTCACAAGTACAAGATTCTTGTATGTTTTGGGGGCGGTAGAGGTGGACTTACGCCCCCAGCACCCTAGGATTTGACCATCCAGAATAGCTACTGTATCCATGGAGTATATTTATTATATAATGGCAAACCTGCAGCAGCAGGCTAATGTAAGGCCATATGGTATGAATGACTGTTGACCATTCATTCATCTCATTAGCCCATTTGACGTTTGCTGTAATGATGAATTGGAGCAAACTTGCATACCATTTTCCAATGACTATGTTTGCAAGACTCTCAGCGTTCCCGATGTGATAACGAGAATAATTTTGTTGTTGTCTGTGTCCCTTTCTGCATAAACTGGTTTAGTGGCATGTTACATTCTTCCTGCTAGGTTCAAACTGGGACACAACTGTGATGGTCTACTTTCAAATATTAGGTTGATTGTATGACATATGTGTACATGTGTGTTGGAATGTGTATCCACTATCACCTGTCTGGGTGTATGTTGTCACTGTGACTTCAAGGTCTCCTCCTGAGTTAGTGGCAGCTGATGTTGTTCCAATTGTGAATTGCTCATATCACACACTTGAGAGAAGCCATTGATGACATGGTCACGTACACATGGATGGTCCCACCCTGTCTCTGAACACGTGTGATGTGACTTTCAAATGATCTCAAATTTTGGGCTGGATGAGAGACTGTTTCAGGTGTTTGGATCCGGCATGTGTAATTGCCACATTTCTACTCCTGTTGGGCTCTGTGTATGGTAATGTATCATGTCACATCCTACCCTCTGTGCATACATTTGTGATGTTAATTTTTGGTGTGATGACTGTTATAGCATTCTTGCTCAATGAGGCGACATTCTTCTTCAGCAATTTCAAACTAAAGGTGGTCAGAAATGCATAGGCCAAAGCATGATGTGGTGTTGGTTATCTGTGTTTATTTACAAGTGTGGAATACAAGTTATTATATTACATTAAGAAAAAAAATGAATGACAAGCTGTTGGCGCCTACGCACTCCTGCTGCCGTGTTCGGTTGTTCCCCCTCCTGTTGCAGGCCAGCATCCTCCTCTTCGTCATCCTCAGGCATGTCTGGGTCCAGGTCAAGAAGGGGAATATTCCTTTTAACACAAATATTGTGTAATATGGCACAAGTGAGTATGATCTTACAGACCATCTCTGGGGAATAGAGTAGGCTACCGCCAGTTATGTGAAGGCAGCGGAACCTTGACTTTAGGATCCCAAAGGTCCGCTCCACAATGCTGCGTGTCCTCTTGTGGGCGTCATTGTATGCCCGCTCAGCAGCAGTATTTGGGTTCCCATATGGTGTCATTATCCAAGGCTGGATGCCATACCCCTGATCAGCTGAAAGAGAAACGCAGAATGGTATCAATTAGATGTAGGAGGCACTGTTGTACGTATCTTTGATGGCAGTAGTTGTGTTGTGTTGTCTGTGACTATTTTGTGTACTAATGTGACAACCTATGGTTGTTGGTGAAAACTTTTGCATTGATTTTTTTTCCTTGGCTGAGCAAGTGTTTGTTGGCTAACTGTTTGTCAGCAGGATGTATTGGTTTCTCCAGTACAGTGTGCCCTCCCTTGCATTGTGACTTGTGATACAGGTGTCCGTGTGTCCTCACTGGGGGTGTGATGATAGTTCCATGTAGAGTTGAAACATGAAAGTGTATTAGAAACGTTCATATGAACATACCCAGGCCATCCCATACCTTTAAACTTATGCATTGTATTAGTGTACAGGTTTTGTGAGACTTCCAATTTGCAAGGTGACATTTAGGCAACCACAGTCATTAATGTCTTCACACTAAGCTGTAGAGTAAATTCCAATGTGTGAGAGGTTCAATGGTGACTTGTGAAACATGGCTAGTGATGTGAGTACCTCAGTGTGTTCCTGGCTAGGTGTTGCTATTGTGGTGTATGTGTTGTTTATCCTAGAGGGTTTCTGAGCAGTGTGTATATGACTTTGTTTTTTGTCCTTACCAACAAGTAGTCCATTGCCATACCGTCCATCCTGGAAGTGTTGGTTGATGGTGGAGTGACGGAAGATGAATGCGTCATGTACACTCCCAGGATATTTAGCCACAATGTTGCTGATCAGTCCTTGGTGATCGACTATGGCCTGCACGTTGATTGAATGTGTGTGCTTCCTGTTGCGGTAGAGGTGTTCACTCGCAGCAGGTGGCACAAGGCGTACGTGTGTGCAGTCAATTGCACCAAGGACGTGCGGGAAGCCACTGATGGCGTAGAACCCCTGTTTAGTTTCCTGCTGCATCTGCAGTGTGTTAGGGAAGCAGATGTGGTGGGGTGTCAGGCGAATGATGGCATCCAGTACTTTAGGCAGGAATGCGGAGAAAGATGGTTGTGATATTCCACCAACCAGGGCACCAGTTGTCTGAAACGAGCCACTTGCCAGCAGGTGAAGTACGGCAAGCAGCTTTGTTTCTGTTGGGATAGTGCGGGGAGTCACTAAAGTGGGGGCCAACTGCTGTTCAATATTTGTCAGCAGCTGCTGAATGGCCTGCCAGTTCAACCGGTACCTCTGGATGATATCTTGTTCCCTGAGGCCATGCAGGGTTGTTCTTGGGCGGAATATCCTCTCCTGCCTTCTGCGCTGTCTTTGGGGTCCCTGCTGTTGTTGTTGTAGCTGCTGTTGTTGCTGCAGGGCTCTGCGTCTACGTGCACGCTGAAGAAAAAGCACCTCCATGTCTCCCTGTTGCTGCTCTGCTGCTCTGCTGCTCTGTTGTTTGTTCTGTGTGTTCTGATTAAGTACAGGTGTGTTTGCCCCATTTTAACGCCTGCCCTGACCCAGGCGTTAAAATTTCACGATATTCGTGCTTTGCGTCATTTTTTTGCGCCGCCTGCCGCGCGGGAGTCATTTTTGCACGGAAGCATAAATACGACGCACCGCTGTGTGCGTCGGGTTTTGGACGGGAACGCCTACCCTGCATGTCATTAACGCAGGGCGGGGTGCCGCTTCCAGAAACTGACGCACAAAGCGCCATTTTCCTTGTGCGCCGGCTCGGGCGTCAGGGTTTAAATATGGGGCAACGTTTGCGCTGAATGTGCGTCAAAATTTGTGACGCACATTCGGCGCAAACGGAGTATAAATATGCCCCTAAGTTTCCACGACTAGGGACAAAGCAGCTGCAAAAATGAGGACTGCAGATAAATTATTTTTGTGGAACTCTGCAGGCACAGTTGCTGATTTTGGAGAAGAATGTTGACAAGTTTGTCTGGTTCTTGTTTTTTAGGAGGGACCACAGACACAATCCACTGGCGGTTGGTGGCAAATCACATTGGGTGGGCGCAAAACACATACTCAAAAAACTACACACAATATACACAATGACATACACGCTAAATAAATGTTAAAATAAATTACTTACCTTAGTTGATGTTTTGCAGCATGTCCCCTTTGTTCTACAGGGCTACTCATAATGCGAAGCCCACAGCCAACTACCTCATCCAGTCAAGACGCTGTTTTCATGCTGTAAAGCAGCAAAAGTAGTCTTGATTGGCTAGAGTGGGCCGGCTGCACACTCCATAAGGCATTGTAGGCCTGTGCATGCTCTGCGACCCAGCAGTCCAGGACAGCCGGGTTGGAGATGTATGGATTGCGCATGATGGTTTGGCCTTAGCAAGGTAGCCAGCCAAACCAACAAGCATACTTCAAACTTAAGTGGCCATGTCTCACTGTTGCCAATCATTGGCAGCAGTGATGCACTTGCCTTGCCCTGCCCTCCCATTCCGTTTGCTGGCAGAAAGTGTCAAATAGTAATAACATTATTTTATTACCATTTTCTTTTTTATGCTTTCTGCAAAGCAGTGTGGGGGCGGCAATGCTCCCCCCCACCCACAAAGGACCCGCCGCTGGCAAAATCCCTGTGGTCTTTTTTCTGATAATGTGGGAACAGTTAATGTTCAATGGTCTTGATGGTCTTGGAGAGTTTAAGTAAAATGTCACACACTGTTCCTTGGCTTCTGATTGAGAGAGGTCCTGCTCGTATGGTTAAAATTGTAGTTGGTATTTTCATGACAACAGAAGACCTACAAGGGTACAATGTTAGTACAATGTTACTGAGCGGTTGTTTGGAGAAGGTTTTGTGTTGTATACAGTCCAGCTGTAAAGCAGGATCTCAAAGTCTATAGTCATTTGAAGAGAGTTGTGGAGATTGCTTGTTTCTTTACTGTCTAGATTTGACCAAAGTGAAATAAGCATTGATTAATAAAATTGTGTGTTCGTCCAGGGCTATGAGGTATAGAGTGAGATTTTCGACATTGCATGCCTATGTTGTATGTAAAGACTGACTAAGAGACAATTGGATTTTTATGACTTTGGCTTCAAGAACCAGAGTTAACTTGCATAGAGATACTGAGCTCAATTGCTTGGTGATTATCTTTGCTGAAGGTGTGCCCATTTTATCCTTGAATGGGGATAATAGTTTGTATTTTGAGGCTATAGGCTGGGGTAGAGCCACTCATTCCTTCTACAAGGTTTTTTAATTTTAAATGTATTTCTAGCCTTATAGAGGCAGGTTCACATATGAACCTTTTTGGTTCAAAGTAAGACTTTTTTGTACCTCCATAATGCACATTGTGTAATTCAGCCAAGCATGATTGCTTCCAGTGTGACTTCAAGGTTTGTCTGTGATGTTTGAGTGATGTTTGAGGTGCTGGTGTGACTCATTATGCCAACTATTAGAAATGTGTTTCCCATTATAGTTATTTTAGTTCTAGTGAAGTTACTAGGTCAAGTGTGATGGTGTCTACCAGTTCACTAAGATCAATGATGGCAGCCAGAGAGCTGTATGACAGAAGATTTAACAAGCATTTGCAATGCAATAGGTCTCGCATATTTCAAATAACTAAATTGTCATCATTTGAGAACAGCGCCCACGAGCAAAAACAAAAAGAAAACATGAGAAGAAACTGAGAAAAGACGTCTTAGCAACATAAAATAAAGTAAGCTTTAAAAGATAAAAGTTTGCAATTTTGCGCCTGCTGGGCACGTTTTTGCCAGCCACAAACCTTCTGTCTGAGGGGCACTTGAAGATAAACACAACAAATATTACCTCAATCAAATCGGGAGCAGCAGACTGGTACTAATTCAATTGCATTAATCAGTGCTTGATCCATGCTCCACACAGAGAAACGGAAGTGATGCCAGGCATGCCTTGACGAAATACGAGGCTGTAAAGAAGAGTGTCATCTAAACCAACAAATGGTGAGCGACAGGCGGGCTCCAGGCCCTGTACTGAACACAGTAGTCTCTCGCAAGTGAAATGTATGCGCTAGTGCATGCACTCGCAGGCTCAACCCTAACAAAGAAGCCATTTCAGGAAACAACTGGCCAAGTAATTGTTGATGAGGTTTCTGATTGGATTGAAAGGCCTTGTAGTTGTTAAAGATTTGAGCTGCTACCAATTTTTGCATTTCTCTGAAATGTAATGAATACATGGTCAGGCCAAGAAAGAGGCAAAAAGACTGACATAGGTTAGTTTTGAAAGATGCACTTAGCCAAAAAATTTAATGATGCCAAGCAGGCTCGCAAAATGAGAACTTATTTTTATCAACCCCACCTCATGTTGGCTGTTCGGCTTGAAACCCATGTGAAGGGGCCATCATTCGGAGAAACCTGTTACGTCTGATCTTATTGCAAGATTTGCAGGAATATCACAGCCTCGGATACTTTCTCTAAGACATTTCATTTGGTATAAAAGGCACTATGCGCAGGTTAAAAAAGGCTAGGTGAAGGGGAAAATACTAATGCCACCTTTATTGTCCCTTTTCAAATCACAACGTCCCTGTTTTCCTGCATGCCAGAAATGCCTATACTGAGGTAGCTGCACTTACATTTATCGGAATATGATTGCAGGAGACCTGCCTCGTTTGAAATGTGATACTAAGATTCTCAAAACAATTGGCTCGTTTTTCTCGAATCCCATAGCAAACATGAGTTTCTCTGTAAGTGTAAACCAACAAAATTTGCATATTACACCACTTTTTAAACAGAACAATTTGTAATAGGCAGGAATGACCATACTTTTAATTTCCAATCCTCAGAAAATCCAAATTTGAAAGGTTAGATAGTTAACACATCTCGAGCCGGGCCACCCCTAATGAGGGCCGTTGAGGGAAAGAATAGTTGCTGCAATTAATACCACAGGTGCAGAGGTTTCAGATTGCTATGTGTGACATTTTCATAATTTCAGTGTAATTATGAGTAACACTTCAATGGCTATGAGTGACACTTTCTCACAAGCAAAACCAAGCAATGATCATGACAAGGAAACATGTAAATATAAGATATTACACCTACTTGAACAATGAGAAATTCTAAGACCTTAAAACTGCTGCAAAGCACCAATATTTCAAAAAGACTCAGCTCAGTCACTATTCTATAAAAATGATCATTAATAGTGAGCGACCACCTTGGGGAAATAATCAGCACCCTCCACCCCAAACTTAGCACCAGGTGACAAGTAACAAAGGAATCTCTGTGTCAAAAGCAGTAACACACTGAACTATCCACATAAAGTACAGTTCTATAATAATCTGGTAGACTTTCTTTACAGCCGGCATATTAACCGTGTGCGCTAGTTTATGGTGAGAGTCAAAACTGCCAGTAGACAAAATCTGACCTCTCTCTAGCGGGAACATTAATCACTAACTTTATCTGTGACTTAACCAAGTCTCACAGTGTTGGGAAAATAAAGCTTGCCACTTCCTACTGCCACTGCTGCGGTCACTAAATTGTCAGCAGAGTCACCCTTACTGGTTGCAGACAACTTCTAAGACAGTATTGCTGTGATTGTTTCAAAAAATGGGGCCAACCCAGTAACCCTGGGACCTGGGTGAACAATGTTGTGACAGCAAACAGTGTTGCAAGAATTGTAGCCACATTTGTTTTTATTGCCTTGTTAAAAGCACTGATGACCTTTATTGACACCTTGCTTACTTGCATTGTGCCGTCACTTTTTAGGAGCAGCCAATATAATATATTGCTTTATTTGTCCAATTTAAGTACATTTTCCTAATAAAATGGATGTTAGAAATGGGGTCTTTGGTTGACAGTCAGATTACCCCCTAATCAAGCAAGGACCCTCACTCTAGTCAGGGTAAAAGAGAATCACCCTCAGCTAACCCCTGCTTACCCACTTGGTAGCTTGGCAGAGCAGTAGGCTTATCTTCAGAGTGCTAGGTGTAAAGTATTTGTACCAACACACACAGTAACTTAATGAAAACACTACAAAATGACACAACACCAGTTTAGAAAAATAGGAAATATTTATCTAAACAAAACAAGACCAAAACAACATAAATCCAACATGCACAGGTCAAGTTATGAATTTTTAAAGATTAAACTCAAAAATAGCGCTTAGGAACACAAAATGCTTCGATGAGGTGTTAACACGGCGTCGTGATGGAGTCGTTCCCAACAAGTCAACACCAGCGGCACCGGACACGGAGTCGCGTAGACCCCCAAGTAGAGTACCTTTGGTGAAGAGTGAAAACAAGTCGATGCGCGAAGTCGGGGATCGCGGCGTCAGTGTGAAACGTTTAATCCGCGCACTTCGAGCGGCGTTGGTCACGACGTGGTGTGGCGACTTCCACAGAGTTGCGGACTTCAGCGGGGCTGCAGTGGCGTCGGGCCTGCGAAGATAGTCGCGTTCCAGCGAAGGTCACGGTGTCGGGTGCAGGCAGCGTCACCGGATTCAGCAGCGGCGTTGGTCCGAAGTCGTCCGAAGCCAAATTCCTTGGATTTCCACCAGCTTTCCTTTCAAGGGCCCAGGGACTGGATAGGGCATCACTTGTCAAAGCAGGAGTCTCTCCAGAGACTCCAGGTGCTGGCAGAGAGAAGTCTTTGCTGTCCCTGAGACTTCAAACAACAGGAGGCAAGCTCTAATTCAAGCCCTTGGAGATTTCTTCACAAGATGGAAGGCACACAAAGTCCAGTCTTTGCCCTCTTACTCTGGCAGAAGCAGCAACTGCAGGATAGCTCCACAGAGCACAGTCACAGGCAGGGCAGCACTTCTCCTCAGCTCTTCAGCTCTTCTCCAGGCAGAGGTTCCTCTTGTTTCCAGAAGTGTTCTAAAGTCTGTGGTTTTGGGTGCCCTACTTATACCCAGTTTCTCCTTTGAAGTAGGCCTACTTCAAAGTAAAGTCTCTTTGGAATGTGAAATTCTGCCTTGCCCAGGCCAGGCCCCAGACACTCACCAGGGGGTTGGAGACTGCATTGTGTGAGGGCAGGCACAGACCTTTCAGGTGCGAGTGACCACTCCTCCCCTCCCTCCTAGCACAGATGGCTCATCAGGATATGCAGGCTACACCCCAGCTCCCTTTGTGTCACTGCCTAGTTTGAGGAGCAACCAGCTTAACTGTCAAACTGACCCAGACAGGGAATGCACAAACAGGCAGAGTCACAGAAATGGTATAAGCAAGAAAATGCTCTCTTTCTAAAAGTGGCATTTTGAAACGCACAATCTTAAAATCAACTTTACTAAAAGATGTATTTTTAAATTGTGAGCTCAGAGACCCCAAACTCCACATGTCCATCTGCTCGCAAAGGGAATCTACACTTTAATCAGATTTAAAGGTAGCCCTCATGTTAACCTATGAGAATTGCAACATTGAAAAATGAATTTAGCAATATTTCACTGTCAGGACATATAAAACACATTACCATATGTCCTACCTTAACCATACACTGCACCCTGCCCTTGGGGCTACCTAGGGCCTACCTTAGGGGTGTCTGACATGTAAGAAAAGGGAAGGTTTAGGCCTGGCAAGTGGGTACCCTTGCCAAGTCGAATTTACAGGTGAAACTGCACACACAGACAGTGCAATGGCAGGTCTGAGTCATGATTACAGAGCTACTTATGTGGGTGGCACAACCAGTACTGCAGGCCCACTAGTAGCATTTGATTTACAGGCCCTGGCACCTCTAGTGCACTTTACTAGGGACTTACTAGTAAATCAAATATGCCAATCATGAATAAACCAATCACATACACATTTTGTAAAGGAGCACTTGCACTTTAGCACTGGTTAGCAGTGGTAAAGTGCCCATAGTAACGGAAACAGCAAAATCAGAGTCCAGCACACATCAACAACCTGGGAAACAGAGGCAAAAAGTTAAGGTAGACCACGCCAAGGATGAAAAGTCTAACAATAGATATAATACTAAATTAATCCTATTGAGTCAGGGTGTTTTAGTGGTACAACCACTGCTGTGGAAGTTTAGGATTACGCTTCCCCTGGGGGGACCACTGTCTGCTGTCGCATAAGTATTGCTGTGATGTCAGGAGTCAGTTGCTGGTTTGAAAATGGCAGGCTTGTGTAAGCGGATGTTTTCTGTTGAATGAAGCATGCTGTGCTTATAAATAAATGCCGTAGCAATAACTTGCAAGAAAGAATGACTAACTGCTCAGAACAATCCTAAACAAGTAACATATCTCAAGGTAAGAGACACGAGTAGCTGTCTGGCGCCGACTTAGATAAGTAATACCCTAATGGCATGCAAAAGTGGGTAGTCAAATTACAAAGGACATACCTTATAAACCAACAATTAAGGTTCTTAGACATTTGTTGTGTTAGACCTATGGGCATAGATATTTTACAGTGGACAGAAGGTGTCTCACTAAGCGTATAGGGCAGGAGGGAGACTCCTCTGGTACTACCAATGTAAGGACTTCCTCAGGATGAGGAACTGACCAAAACAGAATACTTACATCCTAAGGTTCTGGGCTTGGGAATTCACATTAATAACGTCCTCTCACCAGGCCTCATTGAGTTCTGATGCTGGTTGCCATGATACCAAGTAGCAAATGCCCTCTTAGACCCTCGGAGGCTCCAGGCTCGCACAACACTCTGCCATGCATCAGAACGCCTCTCTCAAAGTGCCCGACTAGCATCTGGTTTTAATTAACTTTCTTCCTGTCAGCTCTGTCCTTCCCAGTGATGTGCTCAATGTTTTTAATGTGCATGTCTATGCAGACTTTAATGGCAGAGCATTAGAACACTCACACAATTCCACCTGAAAGCTATAGCTTCTGGTTTTCAGGAGGAGGACTCCTTGCAGCTTTTCTGGCAACTGTGCATCCGCAGGTGACAGTGTTAGTCGGGGAAATCTTATACATATGTTAAAGTACAGCAACATCATGACTAGTGTGGCTGAATGTGTGCTGCCGTTTCCATCATGCCTGCGCCTGACAGACAGCCACTACCTTCTTAGTTCACCCAGGCTCAGCGCTCGCAGGTGCCAAGTTGCTAAAAGTGCGTGATAATGCATTTAAAGGCGGTGATGCAGACCACCACATTAAAATGCATTAGTCTAATGCATGATGCGTGGTACTTGGCAGGACTGCAATGCATTTTCCTTTGGAGCTGACTAGCCATTAACATTTGCCATTTTAGTTCAACGAACTGTTAACGCGTCCTTCTATGTTAATTTATTACACATTAGGACTCGTTTTAGGCCAATGACTCTTGTGACCCAGTGGAGACACCGTAGGACGAGATAACTGATCAATATGTCAAGCAATATATCAATAATGTCATCAATATTTACCACCACAATGCACTTTACTTTGGATAAAGACATTAATCAAATTGTCGGCGCAACCATGACCTTTCAGCCATGAATAACCAAACCTTTGATAGAATTGTATGCATTTTATTCCCTATTGATTACAATCTACGAGCAAAAGAGTTAATCTTAATACCAGGAAACATAAGAGCATAGTCACGATATGGCAACTGTGATAAGATTTCATTAATGCAAGAATCACAAACATAAGAGCATAGCACGGCGTGAACATAGATCAGAATACAGCAAATGTCATATACGTCTCAGTTCAGCATAGCGTAACGTCATTCATTTGTCTATTTACGTCAGTCGAAGTGAACTCCTGTACTAACCACTAATTAGCATCAGCATGTTGGGCTTCACGCAAAAACAATTTAGAACACCAATTTGGAAAGCATCTAACTAAGGTCTCTACCAAAATGAGCAGTTGGTACCTAGAAAGGAAAAGCAAACAGACAAATTACAAATTGCATTGTCATAATTACCCTCCAAGGATTAGGTCAGCGCACAGGATCAGTCTTCGTCTTCAGGACAGCAGTCAGAACGCCATCAGTCTAAACTTCGTCTAAAGGACAGGGGACACTTCCCTCATAAGGAGGAAAAGTGTATAGGGGTAGTCTATGGGTGAAGATGGTTTCAATAAGTCTCAAAGTCACCAAACAGAGTGATAGAATTTCTGGATAAAATCAATAGCATTCCCTACCTCGTTCTCTCGACCCTCCTGTGTCATGGGTGTTTATCCCTTTTTCGTAATACCTCCCCCCAACATTCTATTGGACATTTACTATACCCCACTATCTTTAACCTATCAAATTATACATTGGGTAATTCTAATTGTCACCCCACATTTATTCATACCACTTTGATTGGTCTTCATAATTGACGTATTCGGAGGTGGCACATCTGGGGGTTACTTCACATCTTGGCACGTTTTCTCGGGTCAGCAGGTCCTTTGTCCATGGTTTAAACGTCCTTGTACATTACAATAATCTACATTTGTTTCAATCTTGTGCATAAAACTTATACTAAAGCAGCAAGCATGCGGATGAGAACAGGATTGTAATGATACATTCATCTTCCAAGTTGAAGAAAAAGAACATTTGCAGGGTCATGGCCCTTTGCGAGTCAGCACACTGGAAAACAGAAAAAAATGCTTTTAATATGAGAGCCAGGCAGCTAAAACCCACGGCTCACGCTAACTTAAGGCCTATAAGGTTTTCAATATAAATGCAATATCGTAATCGTTAATATAACTTGATAAACCATATCATTAATGATTCTATTTATTAGTTCGCGTATACATTGGTGGCCACACACATTATTGTCATAATTCAAGTGCACGTTTAAGCAAAATCACTATTATTGTCGTTTTCTATGCAACATCGTAAGCATTGATATGAGCCTTTCATTTTAATATGTATTATTTAAACTACGCTCTCTCAGTCCCTCCTCTGATGACACTCGTCATCACACAAACCTTTCCCTTTGACCTTTCACTTTTAATTTTTCACCTTTCGCATAATGCACATTTCAACATCTTGCCCTTTATGTGAAGTTTTCCAAATTTCATTGAACATTTTCTCTCTTTGACTTTCTTAATTTCTTCTGGTTCTTTTAGTCCAATGTCTCTTGATTTTATCATTGATTTTGCATGCCCCCAATAACCCTAATAGACAGGCCAGAACATTTAATAGGCCCATTAGTATTTTTGCAAGTACCCCATTCCAAATGTTGGTAAACCAGCTCCCTACTCTGGCAATTCCTTTTCCAAAATTTTCCCAGACACCAGGTTCCTTCAAATCTTTCAAATCTGTACTATCTCTAGTTAGGTTAGTAAGCATACCTCTAATCTTTTTACTATTATCTGGAATAAACGAGCAACAGTGGCGCTCGCTGAGCATCTTGCAGACCCCTCCACTCTTTGCTAAAAGAATGTCTAAAGCGAGTCGATTTTGAAGTGTCATAGCTCTTTCTGCAGCAAGTTCAGTATCCATCAGGAGTATAGCCCCTGTGAAATTTGTCAGCATGTTAACCACGATAGTAGACAACTTTTGAATCTTCATAGAATTCAAGATAACCCCCACTGAAGGGATTATGCCTCCAAATATATCACCAATGACAGCAGCCACTGATTCTCGTTTTTGTCCAGCATGTTGTAATTCAGACACAACATCCAGATTTGAATAAAAGTATTGCACGTGCTCTTGATTATAGAACCTTGTTAGTAGCAAACTGCAGCTAATCCCGTAAGTTAGAGGAAGGCTATGGTAGGTAACTCCTTCCTGCACAGATGAAAGAGTTTTAGTGCACACATAACAGTCTTTCGCATCCATGGTTTCCACATACTCATTCAGCAAGCGATAGAAGACATTAATAGAAAGTTCCCCTTTTGAATTAGTTTCCTCATGCAAGTATCTTGCATCTTGCTCAAATCTTTCCCACGGTGTTAGTGTTGTAGTTTCAGGTTTTGAAGTTGCGTTAATAGTCTCTTTCTCTATCCATGGCATTCCCACAATCACTCCCACAATTATTACTGCACACACAATACCTATTACAAGACCTAACCAACCATACACCTTACTTCCCTTGTTACTACCTCTATTATAAGCCATGTCTGTATAGAATCAGATAGTAGAATAACAATCAACTTGAGAATGATTTAAAATCTTCTCTTTCTCTCTGCGTGTATTTACAGTGTCTTCACTCACTCCAGGACCCCCTTTTGTCAAATCAGGTTAGCAGCTTGTCATAATCGGGTTTCTCAAAGTCAATCCGGTTCTAATGTCACATTCGGTAATTTATAAAGTCTCTTTTCTTAGTTTTCAATTTTCGTTTTTAACCAGGTCTCTCCTTTTGATTTATTCAGGTACCGTAGTATTGGCCTGGTACTTCTCGGTCAAAACAGAATGCTAGGAATTCTTGTTGCCACTCAGATGTTGTAGCATACGCCCATTCAGGACCTGTATATCTTCTGTTTGCGACTCTCTTTCTTTTCAGCCTTCTTTCACCTTGCTGTTCTCCTTCACTTAGGTCTTCCACTCGGGATGTATCGTTCTCCTCTGTTATTGTTTCATTTGGTGTGTCTCTTATCCTTAAGAGTGGTTTCTCTGGCCAGTTATCACCTTTATACGTCTTCTTTCGATGTGTCTTTTCAGGACGTTGGATAGCACCCTCCTCTTGTGATATGGTGTTTTCACTTGATGGACCTGCGACTGGCTCAGGTGATGCTGGCACACTCTGATCTTTTTCTATTATTTCTCCTTCTTCTTCTTCTTCTTCTTCTTCTTCTGGATCTGTACCGGGTTCAAATTCTAACCCGTATCTGTCTACTTCTGGGAGAAACTCTCCTTGTCTTAGTTCTCCTGCTGCCTCTACTGAGATAGGCACTCTGTCACCTCTCTCGAACTCATTCACTGTTTGAGGGACGAGGCTGTTCTCAGTGGGCCCTCCTGCTGTCTCAGTTCCTTCTTGACTGTTTTCTGGCCCTGAGACTTCTCTTTCTGGAACTGTTGTGCGGGAAACTTCAAGTTCCTCGTCAGTTGGGCACGTTACCTTCTTTGTGTGACTGGCATGTATCCAGTTTGGAACTCCTGCACACTTCACGGCAGTGGTAGTTGTCAAGATTACTTGATACGGCCCTTTCCAGCGTGGCTCCAGACACGATTTTCTCATGTGCTTTTTGACAACCACCCAGTCACCAGCTTGTAGGGTGTGGCCTAGATCTCCAATCGGTGGTAATGTGTTAGCTTCTACCTGGTGAGAGAAAGAGCGAATCACATCAGCCAAACCTTTGCAGTAGTCCAACACCATATCATCTGTGATATTCACTAGAGCATTTGCAGATACTGTGGGTAACCTCATAGCTCTACCCATGAGGATCTCATGGGGGGACAGTCCTGTTTTCTTGTCAGTGGTGTTTCTCATTGACATCAGCACTAAGGGCAACACATCTGGCCATTTCATATTGGTAGCTGCGCACATTTTTGCCATTCTCGATTTAAGAGTACCGTTCATTTGCTCTACTAGTCCTGATGCTTCAGGGCAGTAGCTACAATGCAGCTTTTGTTCGATGTCGAGTGCGGCACACAGGTGTTTAATCACTTCATTGTCGAAGTGTCTGCCCCTATCTGACTCTATAGAGACCGGAAACCAGAACCTTGGTATCAGTTCCCTAAGTAGCAGCTTTGCAACTGTGAGACTGTCATTTCTACGTGTGGGGTAGGCTTCAATCCAGTGACTGAAAACACACACAATCACCAACACATACTTCAATCCTCCACAAACAGGTCCATTTGCATTTTGCTGAATGGACCACCAGCTCTCCCAAAGTGGCTCAAAGTTACCACAGTTCCCTTTCCAGCATTCATCTGTTGGCAGATGATGCACCTGTGACAGATAACCTCAGCAGCACGTCTGAATTTTGGGTTGAACCACTCAATTTTAAATGACCTGATCATTGCATCTCTCCCAAGGTGAGTCTGTCCATGATACAGCCTGGCAAACTGAGATTGAAGACTGTTTGGTAGGACTAATTTTCCTTCCTCTGAGACCCATAAATCATCAGCCCTCTGTACACATTGCATTCTCTGCCAGGAACGTTTTTCCTCCTTGCTTGCACGACTTTGTAATGTTTTTAACTCATCTAGAGTATCAACCACCCTTAATGCAAGGTTCAAACACTTGTCATTTTCAGTTTGCGGTAACAATTCCCACTGCTCCTTCAACGATGTACAGTTCAATGCGCAAAACCTTGCAACTTGATCTGCATAACCGTTTTCCATGGACACAAAGTCTTGTGATTTAACATGAGCATTGCATTTCACCACAGCAATTTCAAGAGGTAACTTTATTGCATGTAATAAATCCTTTATTTGTTCACCATTTTTCACAGGAGAACCAGAAGAGGTCATGAAACCCCTCTGTGACCATAGTTGGCCAAAATCATGTACAATTCCGAATCCGTATCTGCTGTCAGTATAGATAGTGCCTCTCAGATTCACAGCTGCGTGGCATGCCTTGGTAAGGGCAATTAATTCTGCCACTTGTGCGGAAAACACTTTTTCAAGCCAGAAGGCTTCAATGATATCAGCTATGGTACATACCGCATAACCAGCTCTCAGTGTTCCAACAGAATCTCTTAAACAGGACCCATCGACAAACATGATACAGTCATTTTCTTTCAACTGTGAGTCCTGAATATCTGGACGTGGTTTGGTACATAGTTTTATTACCTCAAGACAGTCATGTTCAAACTCTTCCTCATTGTTAATTTCAGCATTCTCAACAGGAAGTAAAGTTGCCCGTTTTCAATACAGTACACCGTTTTAGTGAGACATTTGGTAACCCCAGTGTGATTGTCTCGTACTTAGTGAGACGAGCATTTGTCATGTGCTGAGTTTTAGTTCGAGTCAACAAAATTTCAACTGAATGTGGAACCATTACAGTTAGGGGGTATCCCATGACTATGCCTTCACACTGCGTAAGGCTCTGACCAACTGCTGCAACTGCGCGCAAACAACCCGGTAAGGCTGCTGCGACGGGGTCCATGGTAGCTGAAAAATATGCTACAGGGCGATTTGCACCTCCATGGACCTGTGTCAAGACAGACAAAGAACAGGCATCACGTTCATGACAAAACAGTAGAAAAGGCTTCGTATAATCAGGCATGCCTAACGCTGATGCCCTGCACATGCATTCTCTCAATTCCATAAATGACTGAAGCTCCTCTTTGGACAAAGCTATGGTATACGGCTCATCCTTGATTTCTTTTCCTGTCAGTCTTATTAAAGGTTTCGAGATGATCGAGAAGTTGGGTATCCACTGACGACAGTAGCCCACCATTCCCAGAAACATCCTGACATCTCTTTTTGTCGTTGGAGGGTTCATTTGCAAAATAGCTGTTATTCTTTCTTTTGATATTCTCCTGGACCCCTTTTCGATTAGATGCCCTAGATATTTCACCTCTTTCTGACAGTATTGCAGTTTCTTAGGTGACACCTTGTGTCTGTTCTTTCCCAAATGATTCAGCAAGGCAATGGTATCGTATTTACAGTTGTCCCTAGTTTTAGATGCAATCAGTAAATCATCAATGTACTGCACTAGAGTCGAGTTAAAAGGCAGTACTAAGGTTTCCAAATCCTTTTTCAGTATCTGGTTAAAGATGGACGGTGATTCAGAAAACCCTTGTGGAATTCTGCACCAACTGTACACCTTATCCAAGAATTTGAAACTGAACAAAAATTGGCTGTCCTCATGAAGAGGTATCGAAAAGAAAGCTTGTGACAGATCTATAACGGTGAACCACTCAGCATCACATGGAACCTGGAACATGATCACTGCTGGATTGGGCACTACGGGGCAACATTTTACCACAATTTCGTTTATTTTTCTCAAATCTTGCACAATTCGAACCTTTCCACAGGGCTTCTTAAAACCCATTATGGGAGAGTTACACGGACTGCTCAAAATCTCTCTCAGGACTCCCTGTCTGAGAAAATCTGCAATTATCTGTGACACTTCGATAAGGACATCTTGTGCCATATGATATTGTGGCACCTGAGGAAACACCGCATTCGGCTTTACCTGGACTCTAACTTGTTCTACGCCTTTTATTAGTCCCACTTCTTTTCCTGTCAGATCCCACACCTTCTCTGTCACAGTTCCCTGTAACTCAACAGGTAGATCGATCATGGTAAGCATTGGGTACAGGGTATTTAAAGGGTAATCCTCATTTGTTGTTCCTGTCTCTTCTTCTGAAAACTGACCTTCGTCTCCTTCATCGTCACTATTTGTCTGTACTTCGATTCCATCAGTGGAACAGGTAATCGAGCATTTTGTCTTGCACAATGAGTCCCTTCCCAGTAGGGATACTGGACTTGAATCACAGACTACAAACCTATTTAGCCCCTGGAAGTTGCCGATCTCAACCTGTACTGGATCTGTAATCGGGTTTGTCAGATATTGGTTTGCTACTCCGACTACCCTTATGGTACGCCCTGAAAGTGGTAGTTTTGGAATGTCTGCACTCCTGACTGTAGAGCGTGTAGCTCCGGTATCAACCAGAAACAAGACTTTGTAGCCCATCACCTTTCCTTCCACATATGGACCCCTCTGATCTACCTCTAAGGATGCTGCTCTTCGCTATCTGAGCTATCATCTGACCACTCTCCATTCATGCCATTTTCACCTCGTAATGGAAACTGTTGCACTGTATCATTTTGACTCATTACCTGGCCTGTGACCTGTTGAGGAAGCATCACCTGTTGCTGTCCCATCGGAGCCATTGGTAATTGCATTTGCTGTCTAGGTACCATGGGAATCTGTTGTTGTACTGGTTGCATTTGCGCTGGCTGTAAACGCGCCATTTGCATCTGCTGCATGGGCTGTACCCCTTGCATTTGTACCAGATTGTTCTGAAAAGTCGGGTTTTGATATCTTATTTTTGGGCCTCTTATATTTTGCAATGTACCAACATTAGCGCTTTGCTCAACAACACCATCCTGCACCATATTCGGGCACTCCCGTTTCCAGTGCCCCACGCCCCCGCACGTGTGACATGGTGACATCTTTTTTGCCCCTTGTTCGTCATTTTGAACCACAACGGTATTCAAGTCCGGACTGCGATTCACAAACCCTCGGCCTCGACCTCTCGGCTGTGTCTGAAACGCACCATTCATTTGCGGTTGTTGCTGTATCATTTATTGGACTCCATTTCCCTGTATTCCTGCCTGTGCAGCCCTTATCTGCATCACTTTCTCTTTCAGCTTTTTCTGCTTCAGCTCAATCTCATCACTACAGTATTTCGCATACTGCAACACTCCATCAATCGGCTTCGCTTGCCAACAAATCAAATGATTTTTAATCATCTGGCTAACTTCTGGTCTCAGTCCTTTGACGAATCTAAACACAAGATGGTTCATGTGTTTCGGTTCAATAGTCTCAGTACCACTGTAGTGTTTGAATGCCTTTAACAATCTCTCATAGTAAGCGTGTATAGATTTGTTAACCTCTTGTGAGGTCCGGTCAATCTTCTGCCAATCAGTCACCTTGGGTGACACCTTTTGTTTCAAAAACTCAATCACCTTATGATAATACTTCATCACCTCTTCAGAGGGTGCCCCGGTCACCTTATCCCTTGCTGGCTCCTTCGTCGGCCAATCTACTCCTCTCTTGCACTCAAGCCACAAATCAGGCGGAACAATTATTTCGAATAAAGTATTCAAGTCTTCCCAAAGACACTTTGCTAGTTTCACAAACCTGTCTGTCTGTTGGTACCACTCGATCGGCTTCTCCCTCAATCTAGGATAATCATTGGTAAAAGATAGGATGCCTCCTCTGGTCCATGTTACATGAACTAAGACACCACCAGCTGTTTCTCTCATAGGTAATATTTTTATTGATTCCAGATCGGGTGAGGCCTTGGCTTGATTTGACCCTGGGCTGTCACCCTTTTCCTTATCTCTCTTCTTTGCCCACCTGCCTTCCCATTTTTCCAGCACACCCCAAACTTGCGCACTTTGCAACAATTCTTTCAAATGTGCCTTCATTCCCGCAGATCTCATGTGCTCAAAGTCTTTGGAGTCAAAATTCAATCTGTAACTCCTTTTCAGGTGTTTAGTGTTTCCAATGTCAATATTGTATTTATCTGCCAAGTTAGTTAATCTCTGATGCACCTTGCCTACTTCTTTGCTAATCTTGGGGCACAAGAATCTTAATTCTGCTTCCGTGTATGATTCCAATCTATTTACTCCCATTCTACCTTCCACTAATTCAGCAGCTTCTGCACCTAGCCTCACAAAGTTTAGGTATTCATCTTGCCTTTCCTTTTCTGGTTCGACTGTAGTCAGTGTGGCCTTTTGTGAAGTATATGTCTTTACTAGCCATTCGTTTAGCTGTTGGACTGTGAAACCCTGCAGTGAGATGTTCCCTGCATGTATCATCGGTGACTGTGAAGTGTTTGTACTCATTGTCTGCGGGGTTAAAACCCCTAGCTCTGCTTGACGCATTGCTTCTATGGGTGCTCCCACTGGGCTAAGGTTTAATAAAGACCTCAGCTTGTCAACTGCTTGTTCTCCTGGGGCCATTATCTGGGGAGTTCCCATAGACCCTCCTCTTATCACATCTTGAGTCATTACTCCCTGGTCACATACGCCAGTTTTGCCTTGTGCATACAATGGCACTGGTGGACCCACAGTGATTGGTAATGATATGGCAGCAGGTGTCTGACCTGGTCCCAGACTCTGTGGAGCAGTAACTCCATAGGTCTGTTCCAAAGTACCCGGGACAGGCACTAATGGCAGACCAGCTACTGGGTTGTACCCTGGTATCAGTTGTGGCAGTGGCTGGGTCAGCAATTTTGGAGTTGACTCAATCTGCACTAATCTTGATTTCGTATATATCGGGTCTGGCGGCACTATCCGATTTGTAGTAGTCTCAAGTACTGGAACATCTGGGTAAATTCTCTGTATCTGCGGTGGAGGCTGCAACTGTATCGGTATGTCTGGTGCAGTGGGTACACTGACACCATTCTGTATCGAAGCCGTATCACTAGTCTGTACAGTATCAGCAACTCCCTTTTCCTGCGTCTGGTTCCCAGGATCCATGCTAGTGCTTGGAGCACTGTCGCTCACCGCATAAGGTGGCGGGCGATCATGTAATAATCTGTCCATGAATTCCTCATCGTCTGAATCATCTTCCTCTTCCCAAGGTCTTTTATTTTCTTTACAATTGTTCGCGTCTTTATCCGTCTTACAGGAGGCTTTCTTTCCCTGTGTTTCCTCTCCCTGTGCTATTGCTGGGAACAATTTTAGTCCTTCAACAATTCCCCTTCTCCACATTTTACTCTCGTTATCCCATCTAGCCTCGGCAAAGGATTTTTCTGCCCTTCTCAGTCTTCTCTGAATCTTTTCTTGCCTTTGTTTAAGAGCCATTAGATCCCAAACCCCTAAAGCTTCATACTGGGCTGGCCTCGGAGGTGTTTTTTGTGTACTTAACATCCACCTCAAATTCTCTAGCACCCTTGTATTGAATGTCCCATGTTCTGGGAATGCTAAACATCTCTCTTTCTCTGTTAATTTGTGCCACTGTTTCATCCATAAACAAGGCACAACACCTTTCTCTTCCATGACTATATAAGCTGGAGTACCCTCGGGTGGTGTAGGCTTCCCATCAGTTGCTACAATATATACGTCTCCATTCAGAACGCTCTTAAATGCTTTGACAAAATTCATTTTGCAATTTTCTCTTATTTGTATTTTAATCAGAAGTGACTTAGGGGGTCATTCCAACTTCGGCGGGTGGCGGAGGCCGCCCGCCAAAGTTGACCGCCAGAAGACCGCACCGCGGTCAAATGACTGCAGCGGTCATTCTGACTTTCCCGCTGGGCGGGCGGGCGACAGCCAAAAGGCCGCCCGCCCGCCCAGCGGGAAAGACCCACCAACGATGAAGCCGGCTCCGAATGGAGCCGGTGGAGTTGCTGGGGTGCGACGGGTGCAGTGGCACCCGTCGCGATTTTCAGTGTCTGCTAGGCAGACACTGAAAATCATTAGGGGGCCCTGTTAGGGGGCCCCACGACACCCGTTCCCGCCATCCTGTTCCTGGCGGTAAGAACCGCCAGGAACAGGATTGCGGGAAGGGGGTCGGAATCCCCATGGCGGCTGTTGGAAAATGGGTTATTGGTAGGGCAGGTAGGTACCTACACCTAGCAACAAGCCACTAACCTCCACATAGGTACAGTAAGGTCTCAGTAAATTAATCCCAGCTCAACCCTTGGTAGCTTGGCAACGAGCATCAAGGCTTAATTTAGGAGACAAAGTGTAAAGCATTCAAATATCACAAAACAGTAATTAAATAAAACACAGGAAACAGTTTAAAAATCCAAAACCAATTTATAAAAATAGTTTATATTTTTATCTTTAAAATGACACAAAAACGATTAAAATCGGTTCAGGGGAACCTGAGATATTAATTTTTAAAGAATTATTACTTTTCTAGCGCTTAGAAACAAAAAGCGCCAATCGGGTCATCTGGTTGCACCTCGACCGGGGCAAAGTCAAACTTTCAGGCCGACGGCGATGGAGCCCTGCCCGGCTACAAGTCGCGGGAGGCCTCGGTTAAAAAGTTACCTTCTGACTTAGTCTTTATTTTGAAGTTTTTCTTCACCGGGACGGACCTGCCAGTTGAATCCGACCTCCTGGAGCCCTTGTCCGGATACGCGATGTGGGTTTCCTCGGTGGTGATTTCTACCTTCGGACTTAGTCGTTTTTTCGAGATGAAAATCCTTCGACCGGGGTAAACCTGGATCTTGATCCGACGTCCGTGGAGCCCTTCTCGGATACGATGGCTGGGAGGTCCCGGTCAACTTTTTACGTTCGGACTTAGTCTCTTTTTCGAATGTTTTTCTTTACCGGGACGAACCACGAAGTCAGGCCAGGTCGCGGTTGAGGCAAGCCGGCTAGAATTTCCGCGGCGGGTCGGTCCCTCTCTGGAGCTTTTTTACAAAATTTGTCAAATCTTCTCCAAACTTCTGGGGCTTCACCCAGATGTTCTTTTAAGGTTCTTTTGGGGTCCACAGCTCACCCCAAGGGTCCAGAAGTTCTGTGATGGTCCTTGGGGGGTGCAGACTTCAACTCCCAGAATGCACCTGGCGCAAACTCCTTTTTGGCCACTGGACAGTGGTCAGCTGGTCGCTTTCTTCAGGAGTTGGTGCAGGGGACTCTGGTTTAGCAATTTTTCACCTGTAGCAAACAGGGAGTCCCTCCTTGAACCAGTTGAAGCCAGGCAAAGTCCTTCTTGTGGTGAAGCCCAAGTGTGCAGCTGGTGCAGTCCTTCTGAGTGCAGGGTCCAGGTGCAGGCCAGGGGTCCAGCAGGGCAGTCCTTCTTTTTCTTTAGTTCCTTTCTTGTTGAATTCTGGAGGGGATCTGAGGCGTGGGTGCAGGTCTGCCAGTTTTATCCTTGCTCCTGGGTGAAAAGCAGGGGGGCCCTGGTTCTCCAATCAGGGACAGGGTCGTCCCTCTGTGATGACCACTTCCTGGGAAGTGTGGCAAAAATCCATCCCAGAAGGCAACAGTCTCTAAAAATCCAACATGGATGAATCTGATTTTTGGAGGTTACATCTGGCTGAGCCCACCCAATGGTGTGGCTAAAAATCATAAACACACCCCTCTCCTGCCCTCTCCTAATCTAATCAAGGGGGCACCTAATTGTCTGGGGTTGCAGGATGTGGGGGTGTTGCTGGGTGCTGCAAATGTCCTTCTCTGCCTTTGAAGACCAGTTTGGCAGCCTTCCCCCTTCCTGCCTCACCATCTGCTGAGGGGAGATTCTCTCCCCCAAGCACATTCCTTTGTGTGAAGCCTGGCCACTTCACACCTCATCAAGGCAGCCTGGCAGAAGCTGCTGCAGGCTGGCCAATCAGAGCACAGCAGCAAAAACAATGCAGAGCTGAAATTGGCAACTTTTTAGGTAAAGTCTAAACTTTTTACCTGAACTAGTTATATTAAATCCAACAACTGGAAGTTGTAGGATTTATTACAACAATCAATTTGATACCAAATTCTTGGTATGTAACATTTAAGGAGACTTTAAAATTTAAAATAAAGTCTGCCCATTCTAGCCTATGAAGGCCATTTACTTCAATGAGGGAAAAACGAATTTGGCTGTTTTTACCTCACCAGGGCTTATAAATCTATTTTTATAAAGTCCCTGCTTATAGTTACATGGCACCCAGCCCTAGGGGCACATAGGGAACACCTTAGGGGTGACTTATATGTACAAATAAGATAGTTTAAGACTTTGGAAGTACCTTTAATTCCAAAGTCGAATTTGCATATAACTTTATTTTAAAAGCAGCCAGCAAGGCAGGCTTGCTTTTAAAATGACACCGGGCACCTCAGCAGTGCACCTAGGTGTGCACCACCTATGCTGTGGTCCCTAAACCTACATGCCCTACCATATACTAGGGACTTATAGGTAGGTTAACTTAGCCAATTATAATTAGCCTAATTTGCATATCCATTTTACACAGAGCACAGGCCCTGGGACTGGTTAGCAGTACCCAGGGCACCATCAAAGTCAGGAAAACACAAGCAAAAAGAGGAAAATGGGGGCAAAAAGTTATGGGGCCTCTGCAATCAGCCCTGTTTTCTCACACAACCCCCCCCAGCCCACACGCCCAGGAGACTCAGCCCAACCCTGGGAGAGTCTTCCTGGCTTGTTAGGCGAGGAAGACAGTGAAGAAAACTGGCTGTCCCTTTGCAGGGCCTACTCTGCCTTATATCCTCCTGTCAGGGTCACTCCCTATGGGTAGTGAAGCCATCCCAACAGTAAAAGGACCCAACTCAAACTGAAACTTTCCTCTAGGGGGGTCTTCCTCCTTTCTCTCTGCCAACTTGGGTAGTGAGGTGCCCACCTCCCCTACTCCAAACATTGCTAGGGCAACACCTAGCTTACCCAAAGAGGTCACCCAACACTTGAGCAACCCCACCATGACCAATAGGGTCAGGGGGCCTACTTTGCTATTGGCCCTGGGGTCTGCCTCCCAGGCCAAGTACAGTGCTGCCAGGAAGGCTAGCACCCAGCAGAGGCTACTGACAGCTGTCAGTACCCAGAACCACACCCTAAGCTCTCCACTGACAGGTGGCTGAGCTGCTTTAGGGGCATCTTTGGGGTCCTGGCACCCCTCTTGCTGTCTAGAGTGGGGGGCTACCACCTCCTGTGGCAGACACCCTCCTTCCACTCTCCCTTCTGTCAGTGCAGGGGCAACACCTTGCATCTGGACAGCTGCCTGACTACTCAGGACTTCCTTGGGGTCAGGTGAGGCCTCACCAGTGCCAACTCTGGGCTCCCCCCCTACTGGGGCAGAGGGCCCTTGGCTCCCTGGAACTCTCTTTAAGAGTGGCCTACCCTTCCTTTTCTTTTTTCCTTTTCTTGGGGACCCCTGTCTCCTAACTGTAGGGACTGACTCCCCAGGATTTTGGGTTGGGGGGGCACCCTGGGCGACCACCCCATCTGGGACCAGACTCACCTCTGGGAGGTCATTGCCCAGGATACAATCTAGGGGGAGGTCAGCACTGACTACCACCCTAATCCAGTCAAGGATACCCTCCCTCTTTAGGGGCACTATGGTTTGGAGGTGACCTCCCCTGTGGCTATCCTGACTTTCTTTGTCTTTCCTGGGACATACATGTCTGGCGTCACTAACCGGTCACTCACTATAGTGTGACTGGCACAGGTGTCCCTCAGGCCAGTGGTAGGGATCCCATTCACTTGAATGTGGTGGAAGTGCCTACTCCCACCCTCAGGGATCACCAGCTTACCATCTGGTCCTGTCTACCAGCACAATGCTAGGAGGACTTCATCATCTGAGTAATCCTCCTCTATGGCTACACTGGACAGCCCAGTGCTAACCACCTTCCTTGGACAGGCTGCATCTCCTCTGAAGTGACCTGTCTGCTGACAGTCAAAGCAAGCCCTACTGTCCAAGAGTTTTTTTAACCCTGGGTCTCCCTGTTTCTTCTTGTCAGAGTGGGAGTGGGATTTACTCTCCTCCTTCTTAGGGTTCTGGGGTACAGAGGGAGTCTCTGTGGTGGGCTTACCACCTCCCTCCTTAGGTTTTTGGGGACCTGTCCCCCCCTTCTTGGAGTCTCCCCCCTGGGACTTGACAACCCCCCTGGTTCTCAACCACTCATCAGCTGCCTCCCCTAGCTCTCTAGGGTTGGTCTGCTTAGAGTCCACTAGATGCTGGCGTAACCTTTCTTGGGTACAATTGGTCAAGATGTGCTCTCTCATGATCAGATTGTATAACCCCTCATAAGTATCTACTTTGTTACCAATAATCCAGCCCTCTAGTGCCTTTAGTGAACTGTCCACAAAGTCAACCCAAGACTGGGTACTGACCTTCTGGGTGTCCCTGAACTTCATTCTATATTGCTCTGGGGTCAGACCAAACTTCTTGGCTAAGCACCTCTTCATACTAGGGTATGAATCTGCCTCCTCCCCCCTTAAGGTCAGAAGCCTATCCCTCCCTGAGTTGGGGACCAACTCCCACAAAAGGGAACCCCAGTATTGAGGCCTAACCCTTCTCATTTGGAGTGCCCTCTCAAAGGCCCCCAGCCACTTATCTATGTCATCCCCCTCTTCATAAGCAGGAACCACCCCCTTGGGTAATCTGGGGCAAACTCCCCCACCCTTGGACACCTCAGCTTCTTTATCGCTGCTTCCATCTCTTTTCTCTTTGTATGCCCACTTTTTCTTTTCTAGGGCCAGCTTCTCTGCTTCCAAAGCTATGTATGCTAGCTGGGCCTCAAGCTCTCTTTCTCTGATGGATGGGTTCTCTCCTCCTGAAAGGACCCCCTTCCCACCACTAGCTTTGGATCTGCCCCTAGTGACTGTGTTTACTGAGGACCGTTCTTCCTCATCCTCACTTAGGCTCAGATGCCTTCCCTCCCCTGAGTGGTTAGAGCTTGCATCCTCCCTTCTTTCTCCCTCCTCTGGAGCTTCTTCTGACTCTACCTCTTGGGCCTCAGCCCATGCTGTCAGGGATGTGATCAGGATTTGCTTCCTGAGATCAGTGGTTGCAGGCAACCCTCTTTCAATACACAACCCCCTAAGCTGGACTACTGTCAGTGTGGGTAGGCTAGCCAGATCAAGCTCCATGGTTCCCCAGTTTTGTGTCAACAAAAACTTTTTGCAAAAATTGGAAACAAGAATTTAGAAAAATTAAAAAAATTCAATAATTGAAATTAATCCAAATTAAAAATTAAAAACAATTTTTGCACTAGGACAATTTAAAGGATTTTTAAATTGTTTTACCTAAAACTGTAACGTGATATTGAACACAAGTACAGGATCCCGTCGCTGCTTCCAATTATGTTGGAAAATGGGTTATTGGTAGGGCAGGTAGGTACCTACACCTAGCAACAAGCCACTAACCTCCACATAGGTACAGTTAGGTCTCAGTAAATTAATCCCAGCTCAACCCTTGGTAGCTTGGCAACGAGCGTCAAGGCTTAATTTAGGAGACAAAGTGTAAAGCATTCAAATATCACAAAACAGTAATTAAATAAAACACAGGAAACAGTTTAAAAATCCAAAACCAATTTATAAACATAGTTTATATTTTTATCTTTAAAATGACACAAAAACGATTAAAATCGGTTCAGGGGAACCGGAGATATGAATTTTTAAAGAATTATTACTTTTCTAGCGCTTAGAAACAAAAAGCGCCAATCGGGTCATCTGGTTGCACCTCGACCGGGGCAAAGTCAAACTTTCAGGCCGACCGCGATGGAGCCCTGCTCGGCTACAAGTCGCGGGAGGCCTCGGTTAAAAAGTTACCTTCTGACTTAGTCTTTATTTTGAAGTTTTTCTTCACCGGGACGAACCTGCCAGTTGAATCCGACCTCCTGGAGCCCTTGTCCGGATACGCGATGTGGGTTTCCTCGGTGGTGATTTCTACCTTCGGACTTAGTCGTTTTTTCGAGATGAAAATCCTTCGACCGGGGTAAACCTGGATCTTGATCCGATGTCCGTGGAGCCCTTCTCGGATACGATGGCTGGGAGGTCCCGGTCAACTTTTTACGTTCGGACTTAGTCTCTTTTTCTGATGTTTTTCTTTACCGGGACGAACCACGAAGTCAGGCCGGGTCGCGGTTGAGGCAAGCCAGCTAGAATTTCCGCGGCGGGTCGGTCCCTCTCTGGAGCTTTTTTACAAAATTTGTCAAATCTTCTCCAAACTTCTGGGGCTTCACCCAGATGTTCTTTTAAGGTTCTTTTGGGGTCCACAGCTCACCCCAAGGGTCCAGAAGTTCTGTGATGGTCCTTGGGGGGTGCGGACTTCAACTCCCAGAATGCACCTGGCGCAAACTCCTTTTTGGCCACTGGACAGTGGTCAGCTGGTCGCTTTCTTCAGGAGTTGGTGCAGGGGACTCTGGTTTAGCAATTTTTCACCTGTAGCAAACAGGGAGTCCCTCCTTGAACCAGTTGAAGCCAGGCAAAGTCCTTCTTGTGGTGAAGCCCAAGTGTGCAGCTGGTGCAGTCCTTCTGAGTGCAGGGTCCAGGTGCAGGCCAGGGGTCCAGCAGGGCAGTCCTTCTTCTTCTTTAGTTTCTTTCTTGTTGAATTCTGGAGGGGATCTGAGGCGTGGGTGCAGGTCTGCCAGTTTTATCCTTGCTCCTGGGTGAAAAGCAGGCGGGCCCTGGTTCTCCAATCAGGGACAGGGTCGTCCCCCTGTGATGACCACTTCCTGGGAAGTGTGGCAAAAATCCACCCCAGAAGGCAACAGTCTCTAAAAATCCAACATGGATGAATCTGATTTTTGGAGGTTACATCTGGCTGAGCCCACCCACTGGTGTGGCTAAAAATCATAAACACACCCCTCTCCTGCCCTCTCCTAATCTAATCAAGGGGGCACCTAATTGTCTGGGGTTGCAGGATGTGGGGGTGTTGCTGGGTGCTGCAAATGTCCTTCTCTGCCTTTGAAGACCAGTTTGGCAGCCCTCCCCCTTCCTGCCTCACCATCTGCTGAGGGGAGATTCTCTCCCCCAAGCACATTCCTTTTTGTGAAGCCTGGCCACTTCACACCTCATCAAGGCAGCCTGGCAGAAGCTGCTGCAGGCTGGCCAATCAGAGCACAGCAGCAAAAACAATGCAGAGCTGAAATTGGCAACTTTTTAGGTAAAGTCTAAACTTTTTACCTGAACTAGTTATATTAAATCCAACAACTGGAAGTTGTAGGATTTATTACAACAATCAATTTGATACCAAATTCTTGGTATGTAACATTTAAGGAGACTTTAAAATTTAAAATAAAGTCTGCCCATTCTAGCCTATGAAGGCCATTTACTTCAATGAGGGAATAACGAATTTGGCTGTTTTTACCTCACCAGGGCTTATAAATCTATTTTTATAAAGTCCCTGCTTATAGTTACATGGCACCCAGCCCTAGGGGCACATAGGGCACACCTTAGGGGTGACTTATATGTAAAAATAAGGTAGTTTAAGACTTTGGAAGTACCTTTAATTCCAAAGTCGAATTTGCATATAACTTTAATTTAAAAGCAGCCAGCAAGGCAGGCTTGCTTTTAAAGCGACACTGGGCACCTCAGCAGTGCACCTAGGTGTGCACCACCTATGCTGTGGTCCCTAAACCTACATGCCCTACCATATACTAGGGACTTATAGGTAGGTTAACTTAGCCAATTATAATTAGCCTAATTTGCATATCCATTTTACACAGAGCACAGGCCCTGGGACTGGTTAGCAGTACCCAGGGCACCATCAAAGTCAGGAAAACACCAGCAAAAAGAGGAAAATGGGGGCAAAAAGTTATGGGGCCTCTGCAATCAGCCCTGTTTTCTCACACAACCCCCCCCCCAGCCCACACGCCCAGGAGACTCAGCCCAACCCTGGGAGAGTCTTCCTGGCTTGTTAGGCGAGGAAGACAGTGAAGAAAACTGGCTGTCCCTTTGCAGGGCCTACTCTGCCTTATATCCTCCTGTCAGGGTCACTCCCTATGGGTAGTGAAGCCATCCCAACAGTAAAAGGACCCAACTCAAACTGAAACTTTCCTCTAGGGGGGTCTTCCTCCTTTCTCTCTGCCAACTTGGGTAGTGAGGTGCCCACCTCCCCTACTCCAAACGTTGCTAGGGCAACACCTAGCTTACCCAAAGAGGTCACCCAACACTTGAGCAACCCCACCATGACCAATAGGGTCAGGGGGCCTACTTTGCTATTGGCCCTGGGGTCTGCCTCCCAGGCCAAGTACAGTGCTGCCAGGAAGGCTAGCACCCAGCAGAGGCTACTGACAGCTGTCAGTACCCAGAACCACACCCTAAGCTCTCCACTGACAGGTGGCTGAGCTGCTTTAGGGGCATCTTTGGGGTCCTGGCACCCCTCTTGCTGTCTAGAGTGGGGGGCTACCACCTCCTGTGGCAGACACCCTCCTTCCACTCTCCCTTCTGTCAGTGCAGGGGCAACACCTTGCATCTGGACAGCTGCCTGACTACTCAGGACTTCCTTGGGGTCAGGTGAGGCCTCACCAGTGCCAACTCTGGGCTCCCCCCCTACTGGGGCAGAGGGCCCTTGGCTCCCTGGAACTCTCTTTAAGAGTGGCCTACCCTTCCTTTTCTTTTTTCCTTTTCTTGGGGACCCGTGTCTCCTAACTGTAGGGACTGACTCCCCAGGATTTTGGGTTGGGGGGGCACCCTGGGCGACCACCCCATCTGGGACCAGACTCACCTCTGGGAGGTCATTGCCCAGGATACAATCTAGGGGGAGGTCAGCACTGACTACCACCCTAATCCAGTCAAGGATACCCTCCCTCTTTAGGGGCACTATGGCTACAGGTTTGGAGGTGACCTCCCCTGTGGCTATCCTGACTTTCTTTGTCTTTCCTGGGACATACATGTCTGGCGTCACTAACCGGTCACTCACTATAGTGTGACTGGCACAGGTGTCCCTCAGGCCAGTGGTAGGGATCCCATTCACTTGAATGTGGTGGAAGTGCCTACTCCCACCCTCAGGGATCACCAGCTTACCATCTGGTCCTGTCTCCCAGCACAATGCTAGGAGGACTTCATCATCTGAGGAATCCTCCTCTATGGCTACACTGGACAGCCCAGTGCTAACCACCTTCCTTGGACAGGCTGCATCTCCTCTGAAGTGACCTGTCTGCTGACAGTCAAAGCAAGCCCTACTGTCCAAGAGTTTTTTTAACCCTGGGTCTCCCTGTCTCTGCTTGTCAGAGTGGGAGTGGGATTTACTCTCCTCCTTCTTAGGGTTCTGGGGTACAGAGGGAGTCTCTGTGGTGGGCTTACCACCTCCCTCCTTAGGTTTTTGGGGACCTGTCCCCCCCTTCTTGGAGTCTCCCCCCTGGGACTTGACAACCCCCCTGGTTCTCAACCACTTATCAGCTGCCTCCCCTAGCTCTCTAGGGTTGGTCTGCTTAGAGTCCACTAGATGCTGGCGTAACCTTTCTTGGGTACAATTGGTCAAGATGTGCTCTCTCATGATCAGATTGTATAACCCCTCATAAGTATCTACTTTGTTACCAATAATCCAGCCCTCTAGTGCCTTTAGTGAAATGTCCACAAAGTCAACCCAAGACTGGGTACTGACCTTCTGGGTGTCCCTGAACTTCATTCTATATTGCTCTGGGGTCAGACCAAACTTCTTGGCTAAGCACCTCTTCATACTAGGGTATGAATCTGCCTCCTCCCCCCTTAAGGTCAGAAGCCTATCCCTCCCTGAGTTGGGGACCAACTCCCACAAAAGGGAACCCCAGTATTGAGGCCTAACCCTTCTCATTTGGAGTGCCCTCTCAAAGGCCCCCAGCCACTTATCTATGTCATCCCCCTCTTCATAAGCAGGAACCACCCCCTTGGGTAATCTGGGGCAAACTCCCCCACCCTTGGACACCTCAGCTTCTTTATCGCTGCTTCCATCTCTTTTCTCTTTGTATGCCCACTTTTTCTTTTCTAGGGCCAGCTTCTCTGCTTCCAAAGCTATGTATGCTAGCTGGGACTCCAGCTCTCTTTCTCTGATGGATGGGTTCTCTCCTCCTGAAAGGACCCCCTTCCCACCACTAGCTTTGGATCTGCCCCTAGTGACTGTGTTTACTGAGGACCGTTCTTCCTCATCCTCACTTAGGCTCAGATGCCTTCCCTCCCCTGAGTGGTTAGAGCTTGCATCCTCCCTTCTTTCTCCCTCCTCTGGAGCTTCTTCTGACTCTACCTCTTGGGCCTCAGCCCATGCTGTCAGGGATGTGATCAGGATTTGCTTCCTGAGATCAGTGGTTGCAGGCAACCCTCTTTCAATACACAACCCCCTAAGCTGGACTACTGTCAGTGTGGGTAGGCTAGCCAGATCAAGCTCCATGGTTCCCTAGTTTTGCGTCAACAAAAACTTTTTGCAAAAATTGGAAACAAGAATTTAGAAAAATTACAAAAATTCAATAATTGAAATTAATCCAAATTAAAAATTAAAAACAATTTTTGCACTAGGACAATTTAAAGGATTTTTAAATTGTTTTACCTAAAACTGTAACGTGATATTTAACACAAGTACAGGATCCCGTTGCTGCTTCCAATTATGTTGGAAAATGGGTTATTGGTAGGGCAGGTAGGTACCTACACCTAGCAACAAGCCACTAACCTCCACATAGGTACAGTTAGGTCTCAGTAAATTAATCCCAGCTCAACCCTTGGTAGCTTGGCAACGAGCGTCAAGGCTTAACTTAGGAGACAAAGTGTAAAGCATTCAAATATCACAAAACAGTAATTAAATAAAACACAGGAAACAGTTTAAAAATCCAAAACCAATTTATAAATATAGTTTATATTTTTATCTTTAAAATGACACAAAAACGATTAAAATCGGTTCAGGGGAACCGGAGATATGAATTTTTAAAGAATTATTACTTTTCTAGCGCTTAGAAACAAAAAGCGCCAATCGGGTCATCTGGTTGCACCTCGACCGGGGCAAAGTCAAACTTTCAGGCCGACCGCGATGGAGCCCTGCTCGGCTACAAGTCGCGGGAGGCCTCGGTTAAAAAGTTACCTTCTGACATAGTCTTTATTTTGAAGTTTTTCTTCACCGGGACGAACCTGCCAGTTGAATCCGACCTCCTGGAGCCCTTGTCTGGATACGCGATGTGGGTTTCCTCGGTGGTGATTTCTACCTTCGGACTTAGTCGTTTTTTCGAGATGAAAATCCTTCGACCGGGGTAAACCTGGATCTTGATCCGACGTCCGTGGAGCCCTTCTCGGATACGATGGCTGGGAGGTCCCGGTCAACTTGTTACGTTCGGACTTAGGCCCTCATTCTGACCTTGGCGGGCGGCGGAGGCCGCCCGCCAAAGTCCCGCCGTCAGGTTACCGTTCCGCGGTCGAAAGACTGCGGCGGTAATTCTGACTTTCCCGCTGGGCTGGCGGGCGGTCGCCTTCAGGCCGCCCGCCAGCCCAGCGGGAAAGAGGCTTCCACGATGAAGCCGGCTCGGAATCGAGCCGGCGGAGTGGAAGCTGTGCGACGGGTGCAGTTGCACCCGTCGCGTATTTCACTGTCTGCGCAGCAGACAGTGAAATACATTTAGGGGCCCTCTTACGGGGGCCCCTGCAATGCCCATGCCAGTGGCATGGGCACTGCAGGGGCCCCCAGGGGCCCCGCGACCCCCCCTACCGCCATCCGGATCCCGGCGGTCGGACCGCCGGGATCTGGATGGCGGTAGGGGGGGTCGGAATCCCCTCGGCGGCGCAGTAAGCTGCGCCGCCTTGGAGGATTCAATGGGGCGGCGGTACACTGGCGGGAGCCCGCCAGTGTTGCCGGTCCGACCGCGGCTTTACCGCCGCGGTCGGAATCCCCATTGGTGCACCGCCGGCCTGTCGGCGGTGCTCCCGCGGTCCTCCGCCCTGGCGGTCTTTGACCGCCAGGGTCAGAATGACCGCCTTAGTCTCTTTTTCTGATGTTTTTCTTTACCGGGACGAACCACGAAGTCAGGCCGGGTCGCGGTTGAGGCAAGCCGGCTAGAATTTCCGCGGCGGGTCGGTCCCTCTCTGGAGCTTTTTTACAAAATTTGTCAAATCTTCTCCAAACTTCTGGGGCTTCACCCAGATGTTCTTTTAAGGTTCTTTTGGGGTCCACAGCTCACCCCAAGGGCCCAGAAGTTCTGTGATGGTCCTTGGGGGGTGCGGACTTCAACTCCCAGAATGCACCTGGCGCAAACTCCTTTTTGGCCACTGGACAGTGGTCAGCTGGTCGCTTTCTTCAGGAGTTGGTGCAGGGGACTCTGGTTTAGCAATTTTTCACCTGTAGCAAACAGGGAGTCCCTCCTTGAACCAGTTGAAGCCAGGCAAAGTCCTTCTTGTGGTGAAGCCCAAGTGTGCAGCTGGTGCAGTCCTTCTGAGTGCAGGGTCCAGGTGCAGGCCAGGGGTCCAGCAGGGCAGTCCTTCTTCTTCTTTAGTTCCTTTCTTGTTGAATTCTGGAGGGGATCTGAGGCGTGGGTGCAGGTCTGCCAGTTTTATCCTTGCTCCTGGGTGAAAAGCAGGGGGGCCCTGGTTCTCCAATCAGGGACAGGGTCGTCCCCCTGTGATGACCACTTCCTGGGAAGTGTGGCAAAAATCCATCCCAGAAGGCAACAGTCTCTAAAAATCCAACATGGATGAATCTGATTTTTGGAGGTTACATCTGGCTGAGCCCACCCACTGGTGTGGCTAAAAATCATAAACACACCCCTCTCCTGCCCTCTCCTAATCTAATCAAGGGGGCACCTAATTGTCTGGGGTTGCAGGATTTGGGGGTGTTGCTGGGTGCTGCAAATGTCCTTCTCTGCCTTTGAAGACCAGTTTGGCAGCCCTCCCCCTTCCTGCCTCACCATCTGCTGAGGGGAGATTCTCTCCCCCAAGCACATTCCTTTGTGTGAAGCCTGGCCACTTCACACCTCATCAAGGCAGCCTGACAGAAGCTGCTGCAGGCTGGCCAATCAGAGCACAGCAGCAAAAACAATGCAGAGCTGAAATTGGCAACTTTTTAGGTAAAGTATAAACTTTTTACCTGAACTAGTTATATTAAATCCAACAACTGGAAGTTGTAGGATTTATTACAACAATCAATTTGATACCAAATTCTTGGTATGTAACATTTAAGGAGACTTTAAAATTTAAAATAAAGTCTGCCCATTCTAGCCTATGAAGGCCATTTACTTCAATGAGGGAAAAACGAATTTGGCTGTTTTTACCTCACCAGGGCTTATAAATCTATTTTTATAAAGTCCCTGCTTATAGTTACATGGCACCCAGCGCTAGGGGCACATAGGGCACACCTTAGGGGTGACTTATATGTAAAAATAAGGTAGTTTAAGACTTTGGAAGTACCTTTAATTCCAAAGTCGAATTTGCATATAACTTTAATTTAAAAGCAGCGCCGCCATGGAGGATTCCTATGGCCAGGGGAAAACCGGCGGGAAACCGCCGGTTTCCCTTTTCTGACCGCAGCTTTACCGCCGCGGTCAGAATTGGCCAGGAAGCCCCGCCAGCCTGTTGGCGGTGCTTCCGCGGTCATTGGCCCTGGCGGTCCTACCTCATCAGACACTTGCTGGAGAAGAAACCTGAACCAGAAACTACATCCTGCCAAGAAGAACTGCCTGGCTGCTCAAAGGACTCACCTGTCTGCTTTTCTACAAAGGACTGCTGCCTTGCTGTTGGCCTGCTGCCTTGCTGAACTCTTGCCTGGCTGTAAAAGTGCTCTCCAAGGGCTTGGATAGAGCTTGCCTCCTGTTCCCTGAAGTCTCAGGACCAAAAAGACTTCACTCTTCCTCTTGGACGCTCCGTGCGTCGAACTTTTCGACGCACAGCTTGTTCCGCGGCAAGAAAAACGCCGCACACCGACGCTGATCAACGCGAAGCCTTCGGGACGACCGAAACTTTGACGCACGGCCTCGCAAGGACAACGCCGCCCGACTTCCCGGGAGAAATCGACGCGACGCCTGCCGTGAGATCAAAACTTTGACGCACGGCCTCGCAAGGACAACGCCGCCCGACTCCGCAGGAGAAATCGACGCGACGCCTGCCGTGAGATCGAAACTTCAACGCGCAGCCCCGCAGAACGACGCGCAGCCGGAAAACAAGCAGGAAAATCCACACACAGACCCGGGACATCTGGTAATCCCCGCGACCCACAGAAAGAGACTGTCCGCGCGCCGGAAAACGACGCCCGACTTCCCCGCGTGGAAAATAATGACGCAAGTCCGTGTGTGCTGGGGAGAAATCGACGCACACACCCTTTTTCCACGCACCTCTTCCTTTGTGGCCCTCTGAGGAGATTTTCCACCAGAAACCAGGTACTTTGTGTTTGAAAGAGACTCTGTTTACTTTCTAAAGACTTAAGACACTTTATATCACTTTTCAGTGATATCTTTACAAATTCATATTGCAACTTTGATCGTTTTGACCTGAAGATACCCAGATAAATATTATATATTTTTCTAAATACTGTGTGGTGTATTTTTGTGGTGTTATGCTATGGTGTTGTATGATTTATTGCACAAATGCTTTACACATTGCCTTCTAAGTTAAGCCTGACTGCTCGTGCCAAGCTACCGGAGGGTGAGCACAGGCTGATTTTGGATTGTGTGTGACTTACCCTGACTAGAGTGAGGGTTCTTGCTTGGACAGAGGGAAACCTAACTGCCAACCAAAAACCCCATTTCTAACATTGGTGATCAGCGGTGAGGATAGGACTTGTGTTTGTGCAGTGACATACAGTAGCTAAGTATTTCACTACCTACCCACAGTTGAAGGTCAACTTGATTTTTCATCTTTTTTGGCTCTTGGTTCTCTGATGTCCTCCTGGATATACTATTGATATTTTGGACTTTGGATTTTGGTTTTTGCTGATAAGATCTTATCAAAATGGGATTGTGTACCTACTCATTCTTTGTTCGTACTGACCACCTCACTAAGGCTGACCTAAGGAAGCTTTGCAGACAATGGGGCCTTCCTGTAGCAAGGAGATCTACTAAAGCGGAGAAGCTCCATCACTACATAGTCTGGGGGGAGGAAAGATGGGCAGAGAGAGAGGCAGCAAGAAACCAAATGACTAAGTACCCCTCAGAGGAGGAGGAGGACTACGCACATGAGGAGGAAGACTACTCAGATGAGGAGGAAGACTACTCAGAGTTGGACAGTGACCCAGAAATAGATGAATGGCTCCGAAGTCAAAGGCGACAGGAGCAACAATTAGAGGAGTATCTTGCAGAGGTTGAGGCAAAAAGACTCTTAGCCCTGGAAGAAGAAAAGATTGCAGCTCAAGAGCTGAGCTGTAAAGAGCTGAAACTGGAGGCCGGAAGGGCTGAGTCCAGTTCAGATGGTGGCAGCAAAAATCTTGCATCTAGTACTGCTGAAGAAGGGCACAAGCCCAGAGATGTGGTGCCCAACTTGAAGAAGGGAGTTGACACACCCCAGGCAGTTCAAGGGTATGAGGTAGTTCCCGTTATGCACAGGGTCCCTGAGAAGGATTGGGGAACTGGCACAGGGAGTCATATTCCTATTGGGGGGAGGGACACTTTACTGACTCTAGCAGAGAGTGACAGAGAAAAGGGTTCCCCCCTGGTGGACGTCCTGGATATAGAGTGTAGAGACATCCCAGAAGAGTTTGGGTTGAGTGTCAGGGACAGACAGATACTGTCTCACCAGTCTCAGGAGGGTGAAGTAGAGTGCTTTTCCAAGGTTGAGTTACTGGGTGGTTGGGTGAAGGGTACTGTGGTTAATACATGTGAAGGGCAGAGTGATGTAATTGCTGGAGAGCATATGTCTGGTCCTTATTTTCCAGAGCTACGCCAACACCAGGTGGAGTGTGAGTTCTCTGACCCCAGGGAACTTACAACGGAGGCAGACTTCTGGGTGAGTTCCAGAGAGTCTGAAGAGGCATTTGGGGGTGCTCCTGAAGGGAGTGGTCTGGGTGGTTCCCAACCGAGTGTGGTGGGAGAGGATTGTAGTGTCCCAGGTAGGTCCCAGGTCCTAGAGGGTTCCATGAGGGAACACCAGGAGGGAAGCCTAGCCTGTACCGTAGGGCCACCTTTTGAGGGAAGCCCCGCAGTGTCAGAAGAACTTGGGGGGGTGACTGTAGCCAGCATCCCAACAGTTCTGGTGTCTGGCAGTACCCCTCCTAGTGAGGGGGTGCAGAAGTCCAGACATAGGGTTGAGAGGGGGTTGCAGACCCCAGTGGAGGACCTTGAGAGTCAGGGGACAGCTCTGAGAGCAGAGCCCCCCAGGAATGACCCAGGTGAAACCGTTTCTGGTTTGGGGGAAACCCAGACTCTGCCGGATGGGCAGAGGTCGGGAGACCTGCGCCAACCAGACTCTTGTGTGGCCCTTGGGGACGGTGTGTCCCTTGTGGGGGGTGAGAGTGCCCCCCAGGAAGTCCTGGCATGCCAGGCAAAGATTCAACCTCAGGGTGGTGACTCTGGGTTGGATACCCAGCTTCAGAGGTTAAACTCTGACCTGGTGGGAGGTAGATGTGCCTCCCAAGAAGTCCTGCTGTGCCAGGCAATTGTCCAACCTCAGGGTGTTGACTCTGGGTTGGATGACCAGGTTCAGAGGTTAAACTCTGACCTGGTGGTGGGTAGGTGTGCCCCCCAGAAAGTCCTGGCATGCCAGGCAATTGCCCAACCTCAGGGTGGTGACCCTGGGTTGGGGAACCAGGCTCAGAGGTTAAACTCTGACCTGGTGGGAGGTAGGTGTGCCTCCCTGGAAGTCCTGGCCTGCCAGGCAATGGTTCAACCTCAGGGTGGTGACTCTGGGTTGGCTAACCAGGTTCAGGGGATAAGCTCTGACCTGTTGGGGGGTAGGCGTGCCCCCCAGAAAGTCCTGGTGTACCAGGCAGTGGTCCAACCTCAGAGTGCTGACTCTGGGTTGGATTACCGGGTTCAGAGGTTAAACTCTGACCTGGTGGGGGGTAGGTGTGCCCCCCAGAAAGTCCTGGCGTGCCAGGCAATTGTTCAACCTCAGAGTGCTGACTCTGGGTTGGATAACCGGGTTCAGAGGTTAAACTCTGACCTGGTGGGGGGTAGGTGTGCCCCCCAGAAAGTCCTGGCGTGCCAGGCAATTGTTCAACCTCAGGGTGGTGACTCTGGGTTGGATACCCAGGTTCAGAGGTTAAACTCTGACCTGGTGGGAGGTAGATGTGCCTCCCAAGAAGTCCTGCTGTGCCAGGCAATTGTCCAACCTCAGGGTGTTGACTCTGGGTTGGATTACCAGGTTCAGAGGTTAAACTCTGACCTGGTGGGGGGTAGGTGTGCCCCCCAGAAAGTCCTGGCGTGCCAGGCAATTGCCCAACCTCAGGGTGGTGACCCTGGGTTGGGGAACCAGGCTCAGAGGTTAAACTCTGACCTGGTGGGAGGTAGGTGTGCCTCCCTGGAAGTCCTGGCCTGCCAGGCAATGGTTCAACCTCAGGGTGGTGACTCTGGGTTGGCTAACCAGGTTCAGGGGATAAGCTCTGACCTGTTGGGGGGTAGGCGTGCCCCCCAGAAAGTCCTGGTGTACCAGGCAGTGGTCCAACCTCAGAGTGCTGACTCTGGGTTGAATAACCGGGTTCAGAGGTTAAACTCTGACCTGGTGGGGGGTAGGTGTGCCCCCAGAAAGTCCTGGCGTGCCAGGCAATTGTTCAACCTCAGAGTGCTGACTCTGGGTTGGATAACCGGGTTCAGAGGTTAAACTCTGATCTGGTGGGGGGTAGGTGTGCCCCCCAGAAAGTCCTGGTGTGCAAGGCAATTGTTCAACCTCAGGGTGGTGACTCTGGGTTGGATACCCAGGTTCAGAGGTTAAACTCTGACCTGGTGGGAGGTAGGTGTGCCTCCCAAGAAGCCCTGCTGTGCCAGGCAATTGTCCAACCTCAGGGTGTTGACTCTGGGTTGGATGACCAGGTTCAGAGGTTAAACTCTGACCTGGTGGGGGGTAGGTGTGCCCCCCAGAAAGTCCTGGCGTGCCAGGCAATTGCCCAACCTCAGGGTGGTGACCCTGGGTTGGGGAACCAGGCTCAGAGGTTAAACTCTGACCTGGTGGGAGGTAGGTGTGCCTCCCAGAAAGTCCTGGTGCGCCAGGCAATTGTTCAACTTCAGGGTGGTGACTCTGAGTTGAATGGCCCAGTTCAGAGGTTAAACTCTGACCTGGTGGAGGGTCAGTGTGCCCTCCAGGAAGTCCTGGCGTGCCAGGCAATTGTTCAACTTCAGGGTGGTGACTCTGAGTTGAATGGCCAAGTTCAGAGGTTAAACTCTGACCTGGTGGAGGGTCAGTGTGCCCTCCAGGAAGTCCTGGCGTGCCAGGCAATTGTTCAACTTCAGGGTGGTGACTCTGAGTTGAATGGTCAGGTGCAGAGGTTAAACTCTGACCTGGTGGGGGGTAGGTGTGCCTCCCAGGAAGTCCTGGTTTGCCAGGCAGTGATCCAGTCTGAGGGTACAGACCCTGGGCTGGAAGACCAGGTTCAGGGTGTCCCCCCGGACCTGGAGGGAGGGGCTACTGATAACAGTGCCCCTACCATGTTGTCTTCTGAGGAGGCCACTCCTAGTTGGAGGGTGCTGGACCCCAGAAGGGAGGGCAAGGGGAGGGAAGCCTCACCCCGGGCCCTAGTCCAACCTGAAGGTACAGGCCCCAGGTTGGAGGGCCAGTTGCAGGTTAACAGCCCTGCACTGGTGGAGGAATGGTACAGGGTGACTTCTGAAAGCACCCTGACCATGTTGGACTCTGGGGGTACCGCTCCAGGAGGGAGGGTACAAAGCCCCAGAGGGGAGGACCAGGTTCAGGCTGTCATCCCTGACCTGGTGGAAGGGAGAGTGGTTAAAGGGTGCCCAGCACCTGGGGCTACCGCCCCCCACTCTCCACAGCCACAGTGGTTGGAGAGCTTTGAGAGGCCTGGGGCCTGGCTCTCATCCCTGGCAGCTGTCAGTAATCACTGTGGCTTGCTGTCCGGGTGGACAGAGTTATCCCTGGGGAGGGGACAAGTGTCACACCCCAGGGGTAGAGTGGGCAACACCACTGTGTTGGTCATGGTGGTACTATCCTGCTCCTGGGATACATCTGTGAGCAAAGTAAGGTTAGGTGCTGCACAGATGGGATCCGCAGGTAAGGAGAAAGGTTCCCCATGGGTTGGCTTAGTGGGCCCTGAGAGTATGGACAGAGTGATCCAATTGGAGTCAGGAAGGCGAAGAACTGGAGCATGCCCCTGCTGTTGTGGGCCTGGGTCCTTGTTCTGTCGCCTCAAACAGGGAAGTACATCAGGATAGTGATTGTTCTCCCCTGGCTTTAGGCTGGTAGGGGGTCATGTTGGACCTGGCTTTTTGACAGGGACATCCCCAAACTTTTTGCCTCCTTCCTCCTATTTTTTCTGACCTGTTGTTGTTGGCTTTTGACCTCTGGGCACTTTACCACTGCTAACCAGTGCTAAAGTGCATATGCTCTCTGGGTAAATTGTACTACTGATTGGTTTATCCATGATTGACTATTTAATTTACTTGTAAGTCCCTGGTAGAGTGCACTACATGTGCCTAGGGCAGGTAGATTAAATGCTACTAGTGGGCCTGCAGCACTGGTTGTGCCACCCACCTCAGTAGCCCCTTAACCCTGTCTCAGGCCTGCCATTGCAAGGCCTGTGTGTGCAGTTTCACTGCCACTTCGACTTGGCATTTAAAAGTACTTGCCAAGCCTAGAACTCCCCTTTTACTACATATAAGTCATCCCTAATGTGTGCCCTAGGTAACCCCTAGAGCAGGGTGCTGTGTAGGTAAAAGGCAGGACATGTACCTGTGTAGTTATATGTCCTGGTAGTGTGAAACTCCTAAATTCGTTTTTACACTACTGTGAGGCCTGCTCCTTTCATAGGCTAACATTGGGGCTGCCCTCATACACTGTTGAAGTGGCAGCTGCTGATCTGAAAGGAGCAGGAAGGTCATATTTAGTATGGCCAGAATGGTAATACAAAATCCTGCTGACTGGTGAAGTCGGATTTAATATTACTATTCTAGAAATGCCACTTTTAGAAAGTGAGCATTTCTTTGCACTAAAATCTTGTTGTGCCCTTCAATCCACGTCTGGCTGGGCTTGGTTGACAGCTCCTTGTGCATTCACTCAGACACACCCCAAACACAGGGTACTCAGCCTCACTTGCATACATCTGCATTTTGAATGGGTCTTCCTGGGCTGGGAGGGTGGAGGGCCTGCTCTCACACAAAGGACTGCCACACCCCCTACTGGGACCCTGGCAGACAGGATTGAACTGAAAGGGGACCTGGTGCACTTCTTAGCCACCCTTTGAAATCTCCCCCACTTCAAAGGCACATTTGGGTATAAAACAGGGCCTCTGCCCTACCTCATCAGACACTTGCTGGAGAAGAAACCTGAACCAGAAACTACATCCTGCCAAGAAGAACTGCCTGGCTGCTCAAAGGACTCACCTGTCTGCTTTTCTACAAAGGACTGCTGCCTTGCTGTTGGCCTGCTGCCTTGCTGAACTCTTGCCTGGCTGTAAAAGTGCTCTCCAAGGGCTTGGATAGAGCTTGCCTCCTGTTCCCTGAAGTCTCAGGACCAAAAAGACTTCACTCTTCCTCTTGGACGCTCCGTGCGTCGAACTTTTCGACGCACAGCTTGTTCCTTGGCAAGAAAAACGCCGCACACCGACGCTGATCAACGCGAAGCCTTCGGGACGACCGAAACTTTGACGCACGGCCTCGCAAGGACAACGCCGCCCGACTTCCTGGGAGAAATCGACGCGACGCCTGCCGTGAGATCAAAACTTTGACGCACGGCCTCGCAAGGACAACGCCGCCCGACTCCGCAGGAGAAATCGACGCGACGCCTGCCGTGAGATCAAAACTTTGACGCACGGCCTCGCAAGGACAACGCCGCCCGACTCCGCAGGAGAAATCGACGCGACGCCTGCCGTGAGATCGAAACTTCGACGCGCAGCCCCGCAGAACGACGCGCAGCCGGAAAACAAGCAGGAAAATCCACGCACAGACCCGGGACATCTGGTAATCCCCGCGACCCACAGAAAGAGACTGTCCGCGCGCCGGAAAACGACGCCCGACTTCCCCGCGTGGAAAATAACGACGCAAGTCCGTGTGTGCTGGGGAGAAATCGACGCACACACCCTTTTTCCACGCACCTCTTCCTTTGTGGCCCTCTGAGGAGATTTTCCACCAGAAACCAGGTACTTTGTGTTTGAAAGAGACTCTGTTTACTTTCTAAAGACTTAAGACACTTTGGGGCTCATTCTGAGCCCGGCGGGCGGCGGGAGCCGCCCGCCTGGAGGGAGCCGCCAAATGACCGCACCGCGGTCAAAAGACCGCGGCGGCCATTCAGACATTTCCTCTGGGCCGGCGGGCGCTCTCCAAAAGAGCGCCCGCCGGCCCAGAACAAATGCCCCTGCAACGAGGACGCCGGCTCAGAATTGAGCCGGCGTAGTTGCAGGGGTGCGACGGGTGCAGTTTGCACCCGTCGCGTATTTCAGTGTCTGCATTGCAGACACTGAAATACACAGTGGGGCCCTCTTACGGGGGCCCCTGCAGTGCCCATGCCATTGGCATGGGCACTGCAGGGGCCCCAGGGGCCCCGCAGCACCCCCTACCACCATCCTGTTCCAGGTGTCTCCCGCCAGGAACAGGATGGCGGTAGGGGGTGTCAGAATCCCCATTCCCCATGGCTGCGGAGCGCGCTCCGCAGCCATGGAGGATTCCCCCGAGCAGCGGGAAGTCGGCGGGAGACCGCCGACTTTCCGCTTCTGACCGCGGCTGAACCGCCGCGGTCAGAATGCTCGTGGGAGCACCGCCAGCCTGTTGGCGGTGCTCCCGTGGTCGGTGGCCCTGGCGGCCACCGGCCGCCAGGGTCAGAATGACCCCCTTTATATCACTTTTCAGTGATATCTTTACAAATTCATATTGCAACTTTGATCGTTTTGACCTGAAGATACCCAGATAAATATTATATATTTTTCTAAATACTGTGTGGTGTATTTTTGTGGTGTTATGCTATGGTGTTGTATGATTTATTGCACAAATGCTTTACACATTGCCTTCTAAGTTAAGCCTGACTGCTCGTGCCAAGCTACCGGAGGGTGAGCACAGGCTGATTTTGGATTGTGTGTGACTTACCCTGACTAGAGTGAGGGTTCTTGCTTGGACAGAGGGCAACCTAACTGCCAACCAAAAACCCCATTTCTAACAGTCTTCATAATTGACGTCTTCGGAGGTGGCACATCCGGGGGTTACTTCACATCTTGGCACGTTTTCTCGGGTCAGCAGGTCCTTTGTCCATGGTTTAAACGTCCTTGTACATTACAATAATCTACATTTGTTTCAATATTGTGCATAAAACTTATACTAAAGCAGCAAGCATGCAGATGAGAACAGGATTTAAATGATACATTCATCTTCCAAGTTGAAGAAAAAGAACATTTGCAGGGTCATGGCCCTTTGCGAGTCAGCACACTGGAAAACAGAAAAAAATGCTTTTAATATGAGAGCCAGGAATCTAAAACCCACGGCCCACGCTAACTTAAGGCCTATAAGGTTTTCAATATAAATGCAATATCGTAATCGTTAATATAACTTGATTAACCATATCATTAATGATTCTATTTATTAGTTCGCGTATACATTGGTGGCCACTCACATTATAGTCATAATTCAAGTGCACGTTTAAGCAAAATCACTATTATTGTCACTTTCTATGCAACATCGTAAGCATTGATATGAGCATTTCATTTTAATATGTATTATTTAAACTACGCTCTCTCAATACCATGTACAAATGAATAATTTAAATATTGCTTAACTGTTGTGCTTCCAAAATACTTTTTGTATCCCACTTCAGATGCACCGCTTGGTTACACCGTGACTCAGCTATCAGCTAACGACGTCGATTTGAATCCAACGATATTCTACAGTTTACCTGAGAACGGCAATCCTGGACTAAGGTTTGCTTTGGATCGCTACACTGGAGTCCTTACTCTCGTGAAGCCTCTAGATTATGAAGAAGCAGCTGAATATCGACTGCGAGTCCAGGCTTCTGACTCACTGCATCACACGGAAGCGGAAGTGACCATTCAAGTTTCAGACGTGAATGACAACACACCCATATTTACTCAGGATTCATATCAGGTAATTATTTTGCAGAAGTAGAGACAACTTTAGTTTCATGACTAATAATGTTGAAGATTTTATTTTTCATAATGAAGCACCAAAATGCAAGGATTTACAACTGTAAGATGTTTTCTCTCTTAGGCTCAATTTACAAATCCTCATGCAAAGCAGAACCAGTGGCAGTTACTGGATTTATAAAGCAATGGGGTGTAAACCGCCACATCAAACTGCCCTAGTGTGCAAAATCTAACCTCTTAGGAGGTATTGGAACGTTTCACCTGCCAAGGAATTTTTTGGGGAAAAATGGCAAATTAATGGAAGGGTGCTGACAGTGCCGCTTTTATTTTCCTGTCAAATGTGTGTGCTCAAGAAATGTTTAGGAGATAAGAAAGTAAATAGCAAGTGTGCAAATGCTCATCCCCTTTTATTTTCAATTCAGTGGCAACAGGGTTCACAATTACCTTTTCAGTCAACCTCTTTCCTTTGATTTCTTAAAACCAATGTTTTTGTGCCCCAACAGTGTGTATTTTCAATCACTGGAAACATTGGAAACCATGAAACAAAAAAAACAGCATTCTCTCTGATGGAGCTCGATGCGCAGCGTTCAAGCCTCATTTCTATTGTGCTCACTGCGTTTTATATAGTGTTTCATTATAAATCATCCAAAATTACAATTCAGTGCACTCTCACTTCAGCATTCTTCATCTCTTTTAGAAGATTACCTCAAGAGCGCACAATGGCAGAATTCAGGCTTTACATGCCTTCTGCAACGGAGGGAGTCCATCATTATGAAAGCAGAGCCTGCATGCCTCAAAGGAAAAGGCAGCTCTCTTCAAGTCCCCTTCATTTATTCTCGGTGTGTAGGAAAGAGCTTTATATCAAGCGCAAGGGAATGGCCAATCAAGTAGAGTTACAAAGTGATTGGCCATATTCTGTGAACCTCCACCTCTTCGCCACCACCGCTATATTTACAGAGTCTCCTGCCGATCAGTTAACGGCAGTTCTTGCACAAAAATGGCTGGATTGAGTAACATGCACCTAAACGCAATGATGCAAGGCGAGTTTGTGATGTCTAGCAAAGACTTTGTCACTGAAGATGTTTAACAATTCAAAGAGCAGTCTGGAGATGCTTGTGTTATCCTCTGGATGGTTGTTCACCTCATATTTCGGGATGTACGTGTGGAATAGGGTCAGTACTGATTGGCGGGCATCTATTTATAGGGACAAATCGATGAGCTGGAATGCAACCCAGAGCAATAACCAGAGCAAATATTCCCCTCATCACCTTTTGTGTATTTGGCAAACAACCACTTTCCCCATTATTTGCTTCCGGTTTTCCTTGGCTTTTAGTTTTTATGCAATGCAAGGTCATGCTATCTCAGTTGACTGGGCACGCATAAAATCCTACATATGTTTGTGCTGACCTTCCCCCAAAATGCCTCTTTTGCATATATTATCAGCGCAGTGGCCCTTCACCTCACAAGCACTTTCAATACTGCTCAAAGGCCAACTTCCACTGCTATAGAGATTTTGCCCCTCATTACGACCCAGGCGGCCTTCAGACTTCCAGGGCCGCGGTGGTGGTATGATGCTGCAAAAGCAGTGGTCTGACTGCTTTGGCAGAGGCCAGACCGCCACATCATGACTGTTGATTGGGCATCATGACCATTACGGCCACCCTCTCCACCACCAGTAAAACCTCTCCACCGCCATGTAAAAAATGATGGAGATGTAGTGCAGGGGACTCCATGGGGGCCGTGGGCAGTGCAGGGGCCCCATGGACAGCCCCATCATGCTTTTCATTGTCTGCATTGCAGACATTGAAAAGCGTATTGGGGGTATGTTGCACCCTATGCACCGTAACATTGGCGCCAGCTCAATTAGGAGCCAGCGTCAATATTGTGGGTTCTTCCCCGCTGGGCTAGTGGGCAAAAAGAGCATTTCCACCTGCTGACCCAGTGGGGGACTTGTAATGGGGCCCGTGGGAAGACGGCCGCACTGGCAGCGACCTGACCACAGGAGATTGGCAGGTGGCCTTTTTCACCAGCCAAACACGTAATGACCACCTTACTGTAGTATTGCAGTCAGTGGAAGCTGCTGTTAAGTCTTCTTGTGCACACAAACCTTTAACAAAGCTGGTCCTGCGAAATGGAATTTGCGGTATGAACTGTGATTGAAAATTGGTGCATCTGACGCTTTCTTTTCTATTAGAGGTGTTAAAATTATAAGGTGAGGCAATTTTCGCTACACTAAACCTGTAAATTGAGGAGCTCAAGTTTAATAGACCTTTCAAGAAACAAACTTTCTTTTTTACTTGAATTATAATGTATTTCTTGCTTCAACTGCTATTGCATAGCTGTGTTCTGAAGCATCATATGTGGACAAGAGGAAGGTTTGTATGTCAGTAAAGGCTCCCTTAACTAGTGTGTGCCGATACCGTGTCCTCATAATAACGGTGCACTTCGAGTTCTCCGTTGTCCTGCTATATCTGTTTCTGCTCAGATGTTGTTAAAAGTTTCAGGAATATAATAGGCTTATGTCTTTCAAGACTCTTACCTCTCAAGTCCAATATCGAATGCGCTACATCAAATAGAAAGTTGCCTCGTATATGAAAATAGATTTAAGGAATATGTTTTGCAAACATGACTCCGTCAGATGCAGATTATTATTTCATGGTACATGCTGCCCTTTCTACCGCAAGTTACACTAATTAATGATACAATTCTTTCACATAAATCTGCATCTATGTCTATCGCAACGTTAAAGACAGTACACTTAATATATTGATTTTAAAGACCTCACAATATGTCATCCAGTGAAACAAGGTACATAAAGAAAAAGAAGTGGATTTAGAACGCTTTTTGTGCAAATTCAACTTAGAGTCTGAGAACATGTTGCAAGTTCCCCTTAAACGGTTACCAGAGTGCTGTTAAACCAAGACTGCCTTCTACGTAAAAAAGCACGGGTATAGTAAATCCCACAATCTATATTTGCAAGCTTGTTCAAGACATTGTACTACCAGAAATCCTACATTTTTAAAAAAAAAAAACTCACCCCTAACTTGGAAAATACATTACGTAAATTAGGAGTGTGATATATATTAGTAGGTGACGAAAACAGTCATTTTCCACACCTGTCTGCAGAACTATGTGACTATGTGACTTCCCATGCACCGCCAGCCCTGCAAGTACGAAGTCCAACACACTACAGTTTACCTTATCACCGTACCTATAGTTCTTGCATCTTATTTCCTTAGCTCTTGCCTTTTCATTCTCTACTTAGGCCCTTGCCACCATATCCTGACTGTGAGTGGTACACTCTGCAGCTTTCCCTACAGGAACATGTGGCATAATTACGTCCCCCAAGCATAGAGTACTCTACTATATCTGTTGACCAGCCTACTCCCTCCAGGGCACCATGACAAAGAAGGTATATCTAATAGAACTCAGGAGGAGTGGTAGGAAAGGGGTCACAGGAGTGGGTGTGCTAGTGGTGCAGGTATGGGTAAGGAGTCTCTAGTGCCAGTGGAATGTGTGCAGATAGCCTGAGTTTGACTAAAGGAAGAGTCTACTCCCCCAGACCCACTTCTTGTGCCCCGGATGCCTCTATGATAGGTTGTGACCAGTTTATACTAGGTATAGAGATGCTGTGCATAGGATGTTGGAATGTTCTTACCTACTGCTCAGTGACAACTGATCTTGTCAGAGCTACTGTCATCCCATGGCACTTGTACATTCACATATTTTACATACTTGGCCTCAATTGCTTGCTATGGTTTCACAGATAGTTCTGCTGGTGTCCTGCTATAGTTGATGTTGGCAGGTTACAGGTGTGAGTTGCACTGAATTAGGCTGTGACACTATGAGATCACTTGACCTGGGTGGATGTTGAGTGAGGGCATCAGTATTTCCTAGTCATGTACTCATGGGTGTGGAATGGGTCATGATCCATGCCACTCCTTGGCGAAGTTAGCACCAGCAAGAGAATACAGAAGTCAAGTGCATGGAGGGTACCACATTGATATTTGCGATATGTTGAAGTGCTTCCTGGCATACTGCTATGCCCTGGCGCTGGGGCATCCTGTACTCAAGGTGTATGGTTTGTTTGCAGAGGTTTGGGCACAAAGTTCAATGGTCAGTATGACGAATGGCAAATAGGTGATCAGTGTTGTCAATTCATATGTTGGTCTGACTCTTAATGCAGGTTGCTTGTTTATGGGTAGCTGTGCCAAGTTTGTTCCCTTATCGCACGTTATGCTATTTCATACTTCTCCAGTCTATCTGAGCGTGCACGTCACATAGTGGTAATTCTGGTTCCTGTGGTATGGGACTTTCCGAGCAAGGGGTGATAGCGATTAAATGCTTGGTCATGTTTCATAAGGTTTCTAATACATATTTTGGATCACTTGTTGATTGCGTCGCAATATATGTGTTATGTGTCTTGAATGTTATGTTGAAGGACTTGACTCAGCAAAGTGTGTTGTGTAACCCATAACTACTATCTAGTTAGTCAACATTATCGGTTTGTGCACAGATTCACGTGGCGAATGGAGATGTTTGACGTGGGAGAGAGTTTAGTTTGTCCCAGTATCTTAATGCTGCAAAGTAATGGTTTTATGCCATTGTTGTAAATGAAGAGAGATTGTGTGTATGTGCGTGTGTGTACCTGTGCGCACACACACACCCACAACTGCAGGTTTTTTCTCACTTGTAGGTTGTTGAAGTTCCTTTCTAAATACACCGTGTCATGCTTGTGCATTAATGTCCGTATAGGACGTTGTTTCCATGGGTTTGCAGTTGGGTAATGTGTTCTGAGGGGTTATAAAGTAAGTGTCCCTTCGAATGAAGTTCACCCAGACATTGACAAATTAATTTTCACTCTATTTATGTGCCCTAGGGTTTGGACTTGAGTTTCTGTTTGGTGAACACCACCTTCGCATCTTCGTGACGGCCAAATGTTGTTGAACGCACTGGCCAAATATCCATCACCTTTCTGTTTAGGTATCTGCAAAGATTAGAAGCACGTAGAAGCTAATTACATGCGAGTTCGTAAAGCATCGTCAAATACACTTCTGGACAGTTCCTTTAAGAACGCAGGTCAAACAGAAACTGTCACCTCCATACTCCAAGCAAGTTCATTACTCCTTCTCACATAACAATTGTCACACTCGTGGCAAGTTCAGTACTCAAAGCAGATCTTCAAGCTCAACACAAAAACGCTTTTTATCATTAAAAGCCAAACTTATTGGTATTGTCAACCCTTAATTTAAATCGAATAATTATTGCATTCTTTTAGTTTCATTTCACATTTATAATACATGGCAATTTGTTATGTTACTATAGTGTACTAGATTTTCTTATTACAGACATGACCATCTGTGGTCGCCAGTAATCATTTAACACACAGGAGCAGATTCTCTGCTATGAGCAATAATAAAACCATTGATAGCGTAACTTCTGAGCCCATCTTTCTTCTGAGTCTGCAGGGGAAGATGAAGCATGGACAGCCAAGCACTGACTCTTTCTGCTGCCACCAAAGTGAGAAACATACCCATGCTATTATTGTCACAGGGCACAGTTTTTGGCCATCCATCCACTACCTTCGCGTTCTGATTTTTAAAACAGAGGCACATACTGTTGCACCTGCTTTTCTCCCTCCCTTGTTTGTCATAAATAAACATTGATTAGTGCATTGATTTGTGAGTGGGTGAATGCAAGAACGAGCCAATAGTAGGAAGAATGGATGGATGCCAAAGTGATAGAGTGCATGTATAAGTGCATGTGTGGACGAATAGGCGAGTAGCTGTATGTATTGGTGGCTGCAGGGTCGGCTCTAGGGTGGTGAGACTGGTGCCACTGCGCCCGGTGCTGACTTCAGGTGAGGACGCCTTGTTTGCAATTATATTATGGTTTCAAAAGCACCTGATGCTACGTTTCTTGCCTCCAGCAGTTTTCAGGCAACAATAAAAATTTCAAGATAACTCTGGTGATTCATGTTCTTCCTGGAGAGAGATCGGAGTTTGGTCTAGTGGAAGTTTTGACTTAGTATAAGCAGCACAACTGGAATTATGTGATTTTGCGGTGGCAGTGATTTTCGCATGATTACAGATGTGTTGCATTTGCCACATAATCCGTCATCTGCTGTGTCATCTGCAGATTGCAGCAAAAAAATATTGTTTCTAGCTCAAACGATTCAAAAGTTACTAAAAGTGCAGCCGTACGTGTTGCTGTGCAGTGAAAAGCCTTATGCAAAACTGTAAAAGTCACCTTTTTGTTGCATATTGCTGCGTTTCGGTATTAAAACGGTACTAACAAGGTGAAACCAATGTCCAGGCAGGGTTATCAAGTTTAAACATGTTGAAATAATGAAATAATATTATTACAAAGTGTTCAGCATTATGCCGCATAATTTGCCTTTCCTGCCACATAATTTACTCAACCCTGCCACATAATTTGGCCCATCCATGCCTCATAATTCCAGTGACTCTGATCATAAGGTAGCGCTAGCTCAGCGGGTTAATATGCCTGCTGCAAAGAACGTCTACCATGCAGATCAAAAAGTGCATATAATGTGAATAGGTCAGTGAGTTACTACTTTTGTCAGAGAGATCCTTTTGTTGCTTGCAGTTTATAAGGTAAATCATAATATAGAACAGTGATCAATTTACTGTTGTCAAAGGGGTGCATGCAACCTCAAGGTATAAATAAGAGTGTTATGATTTTTTTCCCATCTTTTATTAAAAGAAGATGTGACAAGACTGACCAGAGCTGCCAACCTTGGAACTGGGACACTAAGTGTGAGTCTCTGTCTTGGCTCAACATCCTGTGATTCTGAGAAAATCACTTAGGGGCATATTTATACTCTGTTTGCGCTGAATTAGCTTAGTTATTTTTTACGCTAATTCAGTGCAAACCCAATGCCATATTTATATTTTGATGCCCGTCTAGCATCAAAATATTGGTGTTAACGTAATTTTTCAGATTCATGAAACCTCCTTGGGTCAATGAGATGCAGGGTAGGCGTTCCCATTCAAAAAATGACTCAAACACCCTAGTGCCATATTTAACCACCTGGGCAAAAAAGACGCACAGGTGGGAGGCGGACCCAAAAAATAACGTTAAAACTGATTTGCGTCAAAATTTAATGCCTGGGTAAGGGCAGGCATTAAAATGAGGCAAATACACCAATACTTAAGGAAAACACACAGAAGCAACATTACAACCCACAGGAGAAAATGGAGGTGATACTGATACATCTTGCAAGACGGCGCAGAGGACAGCAACAACTCCAGAAATCACCAGCACGACAACGCAGCCCACAAAAGCAATGCAGAAGGCAGGAGAGGGTCTTCAGAACTAGGACAACCCTCCTTGGACTCAGGGACCTGGACATAATTCGGATTTATAGACTCAACCGGCAAGCCATCCTACACCTGCTGCACCACATTGAGCCACAAATTAGAGCCAGCCTGCAGACCCCACTCAACATACTACCTATTATAGAGCTGCTTGTTGTCCTGCACATGCTGGCAAGAGGCTCATTCCAAACAACGGGTGGACTGGTTGGTCGAGTCTCACAGCTGTCATTCTCTGCATTCCTGCCAAAGGTTTTAGACACCATCATCTCCCTGACATCCCGCCATATCAGATTCCCCAACACCCAGCAAAAGCAGCAGGAGAACAAACAGGAGTTCTACCAAATCCATGGCTTCCCGCATGTGCTAGGTGCAATTGATTGCACCCATGTCTGGCTCATATCAACTGCAGCAACAGAGCACCTATACCGGAATCACAAGCACACGCATTCCATTAATGTGCAGGCCATAGTGGACCACTGCGGATTATTCATAAACATTTTAGCCAAGTATCCTGGGAGTGTCCATGACGCCTACATATTACAGCACAGTACGATCAATGAACAATTCCAGGAAGGACCTACTTGTGGGTAAGTCTACAAATCTAGTAATATGCACACAACACCCCAACCCTGTCGGACACACAAGACATACACCACTACAGTAACATATGGCCAGGGTACACACATGTGCAGGTGGTAACACATATGCACCATGCTGCAGTATAGCACAATCAGTGCACAACACTAATACATACACCCACATGTACGTAACACACCCACAACATGACAAGCACACCACAGGAAGGACAGGTGAAGACATGTATCCTTTGAAAACAGCACAACTACACAGACCACCACAAGTGCCCTCAGGTTGCCCACTACGTACACATCACACACACTACACCAAACAAACAATAGCACAGACATGTCAAAGGCATACTGTATGCCCATATCATGTAACTTCAAAATAGGCACAGATGTCTCAAGTCATGCTGTGCAAATCACTGCCAGAACAAATATCAAACACCACACAACTTGCGCCTATATCAACTGCATCTCATCAACACATACCTAACTTATCTGTAGTGTGCACAGACATCTGCCTGACGCATTGGCTCACACACATAGGAATACAAGATCAATGCCTATTACCTACCATGTGCCAGATGTGTGAGAAGTGGAACCACAGTTACTGTAGTGCAACCTCACATGCATCACTCACTGACTCATAACACCATCATGTCTGTACCAGATACGATAAATGGCCTAACAGGGGGCAGAGACACAGTCAGACAGTGCAGATCACGGATGTCATAGTGGGACCCAGTAGGAGACAACAGGACATCACTGACCTCACATGCACTGTGCCAAGGGAAACATTTGCAAAGTAGTTGAGCTACATCCCATAGCCTGCACTGTGCATGTATCGACAGTAGAAATGCACATAAATGTTTTGGAAGATAGGAGAGACACTGTTAGTGATGTTGATCATCCTGTGACAATGGGATACACACCCTTGGACACCTCATGGCTGACACAAACATTAGCTGCCACTCAGGAACACCAAGGGAACAATGTAATAGCCCACAGTTCCATAGTCATGGCATGCACAGTATGTACATCTTGGCAGATGACCATCTCATCATTTCTTGAAGCCTCATTGTAAATTGGCCACCCTCCCATGCTGTATGTAGCGTGGAAGGGGTGTGCAATGTTTCTCGCTGCAGGTCTGTCACCACAAGAAACATCGCATGATGGTGCAGACTCAAATGTAGCTGTCCCCTACAATCTGAGGAAGTGGCAACAACAAATACCACCCCAGGGGTGCAGTATGCAGGCTGCAGAAAGGAAGTAGACTGTGCTATGACCTCAGATGAATGTGGCACAAATGCATGCTGCACACAGCTGCACACACAAGAACAGCCAATTGGCCATCAAAAAAGCATATGTCCAGGGTGGTGTACCATCCTTCACAGATACATCCACCTCCACAAGGTAGATAGCCAAGTACCCAAGTGTAGTGTAGGTAGCGTTGGTGCACGGCTACACATGAGCAACTGGTGCAGGGGACAACAAAGTGTTGCCAAGTAACATGTCACACATGGGGCATTCTTGCATAGATGAAATGTTGCAGGATACAGCAGCCAATTTAGGAGATGTGTAGTGCATTCACACTAACCGATTTCATAGGCCCTAAGTGTCACACCTCATCTGCAATGACACATGTCAAAAGGGATGGGATGTACAGGCACTGTAGTGCTCCCATGTTGCCACCACACCTGACCTGACTGTGTTGTTAGGATGTGTCATGTCCCCTTTAGTGATAGCACACTGATACAAAGGTGCACTACTCAACAGATGCTACATACATGATGACTATCAGTGTGGAATCCAAATCAAATGTTCCAGGTCCTTGACCCAAACACAAGATTGTCATTTCCAACAACCTAGTGCTGAGGAGAGATCACACAAGGAAAGAAACTCACACCAAAACACAAATACAGATGAGCCAGCTCATATATGAACTGCCATGCTACATGACTTACCTGTTGCAAGCCCAATCAACAAATTATTCCTGTATTCTTTTGCCACGGAGCTGGGTTATGGCATACAGCCATGAATAATGACCCATTTTCACAACCCAAGATATCGGAGGACATGTACCATTTTGGAGAGGACATTTGGTATCCTGAAGTCCAGATTCAGGTGCCTGGACATCACAGGAGTGAGTCTCCTATATGCCCCACAAGTGGTCTGCAAGATCAAATTGACTTGTGCTATCATGCACAATATATGTGTACGGTTGAACATATGTGTACATATGTGTACATATGAGCAGGTTGATGACCTGACTAAGGAGGAGGAGAAGGATGGTAGAGAAGAAAATGAGGGGGAAGACCACAGCACAGCTGCTGCGATACGCCGCAGACTGCACATTGTGCAGAACTTCTTCACATAATCATCACGTAACTCACCTTGTACATTTTGTCAATAAACATCTCACTTATTCACACAATCCGGCTTTGGTGTCTTTAATCTCTTAAACATATACCTTAGGATCATGAGTCTAACCTCAGGGAGCATGTCATAAATACAAATCTGAAGAGTACTGTGGGAACATCACATGTGAAGCATAAGAGTGAACTGCTACCAACACACACATCACAATTAGCCCCATCACCTGAATGTGACAACTGAAGAACACAGTTTATGGACCACAACACATAAATTACATCCACGTTGCCAACTTGTATCACAATAGCTCATCACACACACACCAACATGTCTAAAAATTAGCTAAATAAGGGCCCACACATGAGGCAGTGGATGCCAAAATATGGTGAGACTGTAATGTTTAAACAGACCACTAACACAACTCAGTGTGAGAGGTGCAATGGCTGCATGGAGCATGTGTGACAAGGTGGGGACATCATTGGTGACAATGCTCAACATGATTATCCCATGTATGACAAACAATGGGAGATATGGAGCTTGCACAGTGTATCCCTGGAAATCACTCCTGCCACTGCCATGGGGCCCAATCCTGTCACAGGGTACACATGACCTCACACTTCTCATGGACATGTCTATGGAATACAAATCAGAATGGATGAGAACATATGCAGCTAAGGCTACAGGTCCACCACAAAGTAATTGTAATTACAAAACAAAATGTTATGATTTTCAACTATTGTGTTCAATACATAATATGGTTGGAATGTAGGCAGAGTGTGTCAATCACAGTATGTAGCAACGATGTACACATGTCAGACATATGTGTAGTCCCCACACAAGTCATCCATATAATCAAAATCAGCATATGGAGACATTTGTCGGGTAACATTTGCCAGATTTCATTCATCAGCCATCATCAACAATGCCTGAGCTGTGAATTTTGTATGAAATGTGATGCTCTGTAAGACAACTACAGACAGCACATAAGTGAACACAATTCACAGTCACATACCATGACTCTTGTATAGTACTGACTGCCATACATATGTGGATACACTGTTGTCACACATCAGACATATGCATGATGTGTATACATTTGCATGCTGTTGATTCTGTAACACACACATTGGTGTAACACACCAATCACACGCAAATCACATTGTACAATGGACTACCACATGCGGCCATACACAAAATGCCATACTGCAGCCCAGCACATACGCTTTGTATGTTGATACAGAGTGCAAACATTAACAAATGTCAAAAACACGCAATCAGGAATAGAGTAAAAACAAATTATGCAAATGCGTAGAAAATATCCGCAAACACAAAGTATATGACCCTTGGGCCCTTAGCGTATTTTCCACCTTCTCACTCACCGCAATGCTGATTTACTGTTAATTCGATGCATAAGGGTAATGCGTCTATATAAATAAATAGACGCACGTAACTAATGCATCTGAAATACTCATGCACATATCAGATGCATCAAAAAAATACACACATAACAGAAATCGGGACACAACGGCACAGGACGTGATGTTAAATTAAATCCTGTTTACAGCCATGGTACAATGGGTGTACTTTCACTTTCTCTTTACAGTCTGTGCCTCTTTTGACTGTGTGGTTGTGTTTTGGAGTTGGTGGTGTCTTCTTGCTCTTTATTGTATCATTTGGTGTCCCTCTTGTTGTGTTTTCTGTTGTATTTGATTGGTATTAGTCCCAGTGTCTGTGAATTTGTGTGTCTAGTGTATTTTACCTTGTACCTGTGCTGTGGGGTGTCTGTCTGGGTTAGTTCTTTAGGTGGGTTAGTGGGGTTAGTGAATTTTTGAGTGTTAAGTTTCCTTTCATTATTTCTGTTTCTCAATACTACATTTTACATTTTTTCAACCTGTACCCCAGTGCAATGTCTGGCAGGGGGCAGACCAGAATGGGAGAGGAGGATCTGGGAGGCTTTATTTGGCTGATAGCCCACTACCTACCATTGATGCTAGAGACAGGTGGCCGTATGATCCAGGGCTACCGTACGGAGGCAAGGTGGCTGCGGTGTGGAAAGGTGCTCCAACACCTGAAGAGGGTGTACTACAGCAGTCACAACAACCATCAGCTGAAGCATCGTTGGGCTGATCTTGTGGCCATGGAGCAGGATATTCTGGACGATCTTAGTGTGGTGATTGGTGGCCCTGTTGGTGAGTACCACACTGGCTAACTAATTAGTGTTCACTGCACTTGAATGACAGAGGCAGATGTGTTGGCGTGCTGCATGCAATGCTTGTGGACAGGTTGCATGCAACCAGAATGAAGTGTCACTGTGCCAGTATAGACATGGGCTTCACATATCCTACCATTGTACCAACGCAAGTCAGATGTTAGGAGAGTCATGCACATCCATCACTAAGTCACACATTTCAGGGGCCATGGCGCCATCTGTGCCCTAGCATTGTGTCATGTATGATAAGCCAAGACACTGCCAGAATACCATTTGTAAGTGGATTGTGATAACAAAGTACGACAATCCATTTATGTTTCAATAATGTCAGATTTTCACATATACTATCCCTGCCATAATGTTTACAAAGGGGGCATACCTGCCTTGGCGGACACTGGCAATGGGCCGTTTGATGCCATCACCCAACTGTGACACATCAGTCATGGATTACTGAATACATGGAAATTGCAGACTAACTATTTAGCCGCTTGCCCTCCACAAAGTGCCTCTATGTGCCTTGCAGGACAAGCCAGAATACCTGAATCAGTTGTCTTGCAGAGCACAAAGGTACTGTAATTTATCTGTCACCCAACTCCCTCTCATTCCATGGAGTTCCATCTTCTACAGATTGGCCACGCATGGTTGTTGCAGGGTGTAGCACTACATGAGTCTCAAGCGCAGTGTAAGAGTGCAGATGTATGGCTCTCATTCAGCAGGGTGTCAGTCTCATTGTGAGTTTGCAGTGGTATGTCTGTTGCACTGTCCACAACCTGGATAATTACCTTACTCTTCTGAAATAGTACATACTGCCACATGTTGTCCACTAGTAGTGGCAGTGATGTGATACTAACCATGGTTTTCCATCCATTAATTTCAGATGGACCTTTCCCCTACCCCATAACCGAAGTGGCAAAATCTGAGGACCCAGATGTGTCTAGTAAGTGTGATTTTGTCTGTCGTGTGTAGTGTTGAAGTGTTTTGTGTGAGTGAGCCATGAGTTTTGCATCCAATGCTAGAAGTGATGAGCTGTAAAATAATCAGAAATCAAAGTAGGCTGGATGGTGACACTGTGTCACATTCAAGTGGTTCCCCATGCACGTGCAGAGAGTCATATCTTGTGTGGCTTCTGGGGCTCAAAGGCCAGCATTGTGAAAACAAGGTGATGTCAAGCCACATGTAGCTCCAAATGTGACTTAGATGTGCACTGTTGTGTGTATAATGGCACTGGAACACACCGTCATTCCCACAACACAGTGGTGCACCATTTTGTAGACAAATTGGTGCGTCCCTGTATTGTAATGTACATGTAGGATTGTGTGGGCATTTGGCCCCCAGCATGGTGCCAATAATTTAGTAGTCCACTTACGTGACACTTATATGGAATGCACTAGGCGCACATGCAGCTCAAATCTAATTGTGTGCTGGCATGGTTATGGGTGTGTGCGAAATTGTATTGGCTGATCAGGCATTGATGGGTGTCTATACCTGGACACATGAATGTAGAAGTGATTGACCTATGGATACCAGGTTCATTTTTGTCATCACCTAACTTATGGTCCACTCCCTGACTTCACGTATGAGTGGGCATGCATTGTTGGATGACCTGGGCAGCTGAGATGTTGACCTGCATGACCATACCCTGAGGCACAGAGAGTGGGAACAACAAATCTGTAGGTAGATGTGATGCTTACAGTGTAGGTGACAGTCATATTGATCAGACTTGCATGTGTACCAATCAACACTGAACCCTTATGGTTAACAATAGCATCCCATACTACCAATAACAGAAACAAGTTTCAGGTGATGTATGTTAGAATGTTTGACACATATGACGAGGAATTGTGGCCCTGATTAATGTGAATTTGACACTGCCTTAGCATTGTCACTCATGGTACAAAGTCTCCTCAGATCTAATTTTGTGTGTTACCTAATCTTGTTGTGGGTGGCTATGGTGGAAAGGAAATGGTGCTAAGGCAGCGTTGTTGTTTCATCCATCAGGGCCATTGTATCATCTGGATTGTGAGTAGGAGTGCATGTACAATTCGAAGTAGTGAGTAAGCTAATTTACTGTACATACTCCGCACAATGCTGGCACTGATGGTTGCCTGTCTCATTTCAACAGCTGGCAACATAAATAACAACCAGTAACGACCAACTCCGTGCCTTTCAGAAGAGGCACATATTGGTAGTGGTATCCGGGTTCAGGAGGATGGCACGCCGCTATCGCTCTCAGCGATCCACTGGTGAGTGGCGGGCATTCAGCCAAAGGGGACCCACACTACACACACAGGCTGGACCAAGCACCACAGCTGTGCAGGGGCCCACAGCTGCCAACATAAAAAGTTGGTCTCCATTGAAAAGAAGGTGGCCAAGAATACCAAGGCCCTCAAGAACATTAAGAAAAGACTGAAAAGGGCCAACGTCTGAATGGCATTATGTCACTCCTCCTAAGTTAATCCCCCTCCCTCCTCTTTTTTCTCGATTTTTTAGGGTATTAGGGTGTTAGTTGAAAAGGTTAGTGGATTAGTTAGGGTAAGTAGGTTTAGGGGTTGTTTTTCTACTTCTAGTGTTTTACTATGTGGGTGGGTGGGGAGTGATGTTGGGGCTGTTATATGTTTATAAAAAAATAAAAAAACAAAAAAATAATAAAAATATAAAAAACAAAAAATATATATATTTGCTTAGTCATAGTTAGTAAATGTGTAGTTTATTGTATGTTGTCCTGCATGTGTCCTGTGATATAAGGGTGTGGAGGGGGGATGGTTAGAGTGTGTCGTTAAATGTGTTAGTAAGTGTAGCATAGAGTAGTTAGGGTCTGTTGTGTGTTATGTATAGTTCGGATAGGTTAGATTAGGACAGGTGTTAATAACTATTTTTTTTATTTATTTCATTATCATAATAAATATTATTGGGTACTTCATTACTTTATGTGTCATATGCTTGGGTCTCAGGGTCATCCCATGGGTGTACAGTGCAAATTGTGTGTTTTCTTGGGGACTCCGTCCTGCATCCAAATCCTTCTCTTGACATGTTCAACACCTCCACATGAATGAGCTATCACATTGGCAGCTACAACACATCGACTTACCTGTGCACCTGCCATCCAGTGTTCCAACCACTCTAGCTGACTATGTTGACCATGTTTAGGACAGTATAGGTGTGGGAATTCGGCTGACATTGTATGGGTTTTGTTTTGGAATGTTGGGCACTGTGGGACACTTCACAACAGCATACATATCATTCCTATCCTGCTAAACTGACCAGTGGCAATAATTGATGAGTTTGAGTCCCGCTGTCTCACACCAATGTGCTCTACTGGTAATCACAGCTGATGATATTGAATGATTACTGTTTCACACCCATTCTTGCAGTGTGTAGTGGGTGTAGCATACATGTGTTCAACATGTATCACATATTCAGTGAATTGCTTGTAGGGGATGAGGATAATATTGACGTACAACATGTAGGTACCATGTACATAGATATGTGCCCACATATTCATGCACTCTTGTATTGACACTCTGTGACTTGAGACATGTTACACACATTACAAACACTAGGCATGGTAGAATTGTCACAACAGACATAAACATGCTGGTTGTGTATGTGGTATTTATTTACAAGTGTAACAGTGCAAAGAATATACAATGTCCAGATCTGTGACCCCATTCATGGAATCCATCCAGTTGGTCCAAATTTGAGGGACATGTCATGGGACATGTTTGGGTAAAGTGTCTTTCCGCGCAGGAGAACATAAATTGCCAAATGGAAAGTTAGGGACAATAGCAGTCCATAGCAGAAAGGTCAACAGCGTGTTGTGAAGATGATCTCTTCCACATCTTCATCCTCCGATGTGTGTGGTGCCTCCTCTACCCTTGATGGTGGTAGTGGGGAGATAGAGGGGGCTACACAGACCTCAGTGGTTGCAGATGTGGACTCCCAATTCCTGGCAGCTGCCATCTGTGGCACTACATATGGCATTACTGCAGCAAGGTGGAGCTGCAACATCCCTGTGGTAACCAGCCAAGTCTGCCCTGAGGGAGACAATTTCCCAGTGCATGGAGTCCTTATTGTCCTCAGGCACACTGCTGCCAGTGTGGCAGGACAATTGTTGTGGGCTCTCCCTCATAGCCAAAGCTATGTCCCTCAGACACTCCCACACTCCACGCATTGGAGAGTGTGTGCGTCGGTTGGCTGCATTCTGTTCTGTTGCCGTGGTCATGCACGTCCGCATCCCCTCAAGGCTGGCTCCCATCGCACCTCCTGGGCCAGCTCACGCTGGACTCCTACCACTGTCCTCTCAAAGCTGGTGCCTGGGTCCTCGGAGTCCTCTGCTGTGTCGGTGCTGGTAAGTTGTACTATTGGGGTGCTAAGTGGGGCCTGTGGAATGTCTGCTACTTCAATATTCCTCCTTGCGACTGGAGGTGGTGTCTGCAAGTATACAAGGACTTCTTGGAGGGTCTCTTGGCTGATAGTTGCCACTGGTCATCCAGAACATCAGGGTACTACAGGACAGCCAATTCCGCAGGAAAGCCATCACCCTCTGCAATGAGATGGTGTAAAATCAGTCTATCTGTGTTGTGGCAGTTGCACATCATGTCACTGACTTGATATTTGATGGTCATTGTCATAATAGCCCCATGTTGATGTAAATGTGGTGCAGCACAGTGCTGTGCAAAAATAATCAGTGCCGCACTGCATTACTTTGGTGACACAAGGATGCACCATATGTAAGTGAATACGGGCCACCCCTTTGTTGTCCCCCATGCTGGTGCAAGATTCAGCTGCCAGCGTCATCACAGGCATCCTTGCACCATCATGCAAGGATGTCTGTGTTGAGGGGTGCAACTGTTTATGTGCGTGAAGGTGTCCCTTCCTGCTCATTAACAATCATCAATAGCACTTTGGCACTTCTGTGTAAGCTGTACAATGCAGCATTCTTGGAAGAGCCAAATCGTCATTTACATATGATTGTTTATGTGCATGAAGGAACACCTTCACGCTCATAAACAATAATTTCTAGCATTTTGCACTTCCTATGCATGCTGCAGGATGCAGCACACATTGGAAAAGCAGAAACGTAGGAGGTATTAATGTATTCCTCCTCGTTGCACCCTACTAATGCCACCCCTGGAGTAATTGGTTTGGCCCTACCTCAAGTTTACAATATTCCCTTTATCTGAGGCAGCATCTAAATTTGATGTGTTTTGCTGTGGCACGCCCACAGCAACACCCATTGCACCAACATCCACGCACAGTCATGATCAGGAGGCTACGTATTTACAAGGTGACATAATGCCACAAAAAGTGGCTTAATGCTACCTTGTCAATACAGTGCAGTGCTTAGCGCCACAGAAGCATCACTGAAAGTGATGCTCCAGTGGTACTAGGGGACTATGATGTGCCCATTAGTTCCAAAGAAATGTTCCAGTACATCATAGCTGCAGTCTGCAGCCCTATGCCCCACCTGCATGTCACATTAATGGCAGCCCAGTTGCCACTATTGGCTGCGTCATATCTTTTAAGTGTGTTGTCTATCGGTTTTGTGTCTTGTTGCCCTCTTATCTTGTTCTACCCTCCCTGTGCATTAATTTGTATGGTGAGGCCTTTCAATGTATGTTGCTGTGCTCATGCCACAGCACCACACATGGCAATGTTCACCTGTCCCAGTCTTACATGTTTCACATAAACCCATGCTGTGCTGAGACCTTGCACCACCCCAGGGATGGCATAGTCAGGACAATGTGCTCTTGTTTGCTTTAATTTCTCCTCATCTTGTCATTTGTGCTTGTGTGCTACTTTCCATAGTACTCATGGACCTGGCAGAGTACTATTTCAACATCTGTCTGTGTAGGTTTTTTACCTTACTAAACACCTATGTCCTCCCCCTCAATGCAGCTCTCCTTGCACTATGATACATGAGTACAGCATGGTGAAAGTACAGCTCATGTGACAAAAGCACAGGGTTGAACCCAGGGATGGGCAATATGTGTATTCTTTCTTCTGTGTACATCATTCTATATTTGTGACAGGTGACAGTGCCTGATGGTAAATGTGTCTATGGAAATTGCCAATTCACAGGAGTTATACTTAGGTCAGGGCCTGAGGCAAGTTCATATTTCATGTGCATCCGTCCAAGGAGCACCTGACTGCCACTGTGCAATTGTTCCCCCCTACAGCACAGGTGGTAGTGACAACTGTTGTCAATGTGTAATGCCCCATGGGCAAATGGCCTGGACATGGCAGGTTACCAGCAGCTTACAGACTGGCTCTGGCATCTGTCCTGTGACACCAGACCAGTGATACATTCAACCACAACCCTCCAGGTATGTTTCCACATTTCCTCCAGCCTTTACATGGCGGTGTAACCTCCATGAAATGGTTGCCAGTGTGGTGTGGTGTGCCCCTGGGGGTCTCTGTACAGCCCATGCACTTCGCCTGGGCAGTGGAGGGTGTCCCATATTTCGGCCCTTTGTCCTTTCCACTGCCTGATTTGCAGGGCTGAGTGCAGCGTGTCCTGTTACACCCAATGCAGGCCAAAACTGGCACTGACTATTTGATCCATCTATAATGTCTAGTAAGTGCTCCACAGAGCTACCAGGTGCAGCCATATTACCAGCCTCCATCCCATTGTGTGACTCATACTGCCAAGTACAATGGGTACACTGCACTGGCAGTCTTACCAACACCAGGCTTGCCCATGCATCATCTCCCGCCAGTTAATGTGGAATTAACCACCATTATGTGACAGTCATACCCCATGTGTTCTATGTGTGTGTTTATTTCCCCATTCCCATGTGCCTGACATGGTTGTGTCCAAATAGTTGTTGGCTCAGCCTGTGACTGTTGTGGCCTACTGTTTGCTATCTGTGTTACATATTTTCTGTAGTGGCACATTTCAGTTCAGCATCAATATGTGTGGTTGAACACAACTTCAGTTTAGTTGGTCTGGGTAGTGGCATGTTACCAATGATACCAGTCCAGCCTGCTATTCCCCAGCACCTGTTGAGTAAAGTGTTCCTTTTATCCAGGGGACACCCTCACTGCGTGATGTAGGGATGGCTGATTTATGTGCATGTGTTGTCTAAGTGTGGTGTGGTGGTGCTACCGGCACATGCCTGGGTACTGTTGGGACAGTTGCAATGACTAGTGTGCTGTGAGATGCAGCACAGAAGTGTTTGGGCAATGAGGCAAGGCTGTTGCAAAATATTACAGCAAGGGACACCAATACGTAGTAACCCCAGGAATTGTGTTGACTGACTACCTGGTCTCTGAGGTTTTGGTCATGTTAGTGGTGTTGATGTGATGAAAAGCAAGGGATATTGTGATGTCACAAGCAATGGCACAGTGATTATACATGCCATCCATCCCATGTGCTGCATTTGTACATGTAGGTATTGAGGCCTGGTGTTCTTAATATGTCCAGATGTGTATGTGTCAATGGTACATGGGACTCCCAAGGCGTAGGTACATGGTTAAGTTTAAACTGGCATGGTGCAACTTGCTTAATGTGCATTGTATCCCTCTGCGCTCCATTGACATACATTGTGTGAGTCCTATGTGCCTCCCCCTTCTTACACTTTACATTTAAGCATATATTTTCCCCATGCAACTTACCCTTAATTTGTGGTGTTTCCTGGTATTCTGCTCTGTCCTGTCTTTGTATCCCTGTGACGATTTCCTCCGGGATGACTGCTGCAACCATCTCCTCCATTTCATCCATGTCCTCTTGCGGTGCTGGAATCCCACCTCCTGTTTGCAGTGCTGCCTTCCTGTTCCATACCATTTTTTCTGTGGTCCTTCTCTTGCAGTCATGCCATTGTTTCTTGCACTCTGTCACAGTTCTCCTGACCTCTGCCACACTGTTGATCTTATCCACAATCTGCTGCCAGATTGCCTTTCTCCTTTCAATTGGCAATTTAGAGGTGACTTCCTCTTTTTCTTCTCCATTCCCTGGGTCTTGTCTGTGTCCTGCTGGCTGGTTCCTGGTTGAATGGGGTCTCCCTGGGGTATCTTTGGGCTTCTGGGATCCATTCTGGGGCTCCTTTGCACTATTTGCTCCATTAGCATCTGTTTTTGAAGCTATTGAGTGCAAAAATGGTGCATTTTAGTTTTGCGACGTGCTTACCTGTCATAAACCGGATTGGTGTAATTTTTCCCCCGGTAACGTCATTTCGCCTTACGACAAGGCACAATAGTAAACAGGGGAAAAATGACTCTAAACATTTTTTAGCCCCACCCAGTGTCAAAGTATAAATTTGATGCCCGAATGGCGTTAAAAAATGGCACTAGTCAGCGCTAACCTTTTTGACGCAAAACTGTGTTAGCACAGTTTTGCATCAAAAAGTATAAATCAGGGCCTGAATCTCCCTGTGCCTACCAAAAATGAATGTGTCCTTGTGTAAAGTAACTCATGCTCATGTGAAGTGCTCCAATACCTTTGGGTTGGGTTCGTGCAATATAACACAGCAAAAAAAAAAAAGAAAATACTGCAAAACAGGTTCATTTGAGGAGTAATAGATTCTTATTATTAAAGAGCACCCCCAACCATGGTGTTATGTTTTAAATATTGAGTTTGTGCTTCTCCAGACCAAGTACTCTTAAATTATATTGCCTACCAGTATGGATGTTGTGACTCCTACACCTTGTAGTCCTCTGTCTTATGAAACAATTGCTGTGCACTGATTTACATATGATTGATTGTCTGTTTAATGTGTGTGATGTAAAGTGTCCTGACACCCTACATTGGTATGGGTGACGCTATAAAATGAATAAATGAGAGAGGGTGGTTATGGAGCCATGAGGGGCACTGTTAAAGTGTGGCAGTGAGGGAATCCATGGAAGAGGTGGTCATTGGGGGGCACCAACAAATATTGTTGCACTGGGTGCTACCAGCGCTAAAGCTGGCCCTGGGTGGCTGCATGCATGGATGAATGCGTGAGAGTATATCAGCTAATTAATCAATGCAGTCATGGAAGAATGAGTAAGTTGATGAGTGAGTGCTGGGTGTATGGATGAAGTTTACTTGTTAGAAACAGTCACGTGGTCTGGTAAGATGAAGAAGTCTATGCTCCACAACCTGCTATCCACAGCTTTAGTTGAATTCAACTGGCATCACATGCAAATTGAAGGACACAATGTGCCAAGAATTTCCACAATGATAGCAGGGACAGTATTGTGTTATAGATTGTTGCCATTGTGCCTGTATTATGTCAAGAACTGCCACTGTAACTCTAAATCCATCACTAGATATGAATGGGTATCATCATGCCATGGATGCCTTCATTATGTACTAAATTAACACCAGTCTGCCAGTGTCATGATAACCTTGGGAACACTCATCATCTAGATACAAAAATTACAGTAAGAATTACAGCCATATTTCCATTCGGACATTTTCTCTGCACTGGGTGCCATCATGCCTTGCGTGTTCATAGTAAATCAGGTATTACCACCATTTATGTCAGGGCCATAGCTCTGTACTTTCAAACCATGGAAGGTCACATAACCGTACTAATGACACTATCAGCCAATAATAATCACCATAATGCTGGAGACAACATTGCACATTACACCAATGGGGTTAATGTAATAATGGTTCACAATCTGTCAAAATGACAATCGTTGTGCCAGGACCAGCAGTATGTGATGATGTAGTCAAGCACTCTATGTGTATATTCTCTACTCACTCACCCCAAATAAATCACAATACTTCTGTCGATCTGCGACAAATCCCTCATCCGAACAGCAATATTGCTGCAGTTTGAATCACTGTTGAGGAAATGAGGCTGTTTATTCTGTCTTATACTGTGTGCTGTTTTATATTAATTTTATTTGTTAATGTGCACAAAACCTCATATGCTTTAAATAAAGGCAGGTTCTGAGTGTCATTCAGTGAAAGAAGGAAATGAAGCTACGTATTCAAATATAAAAGGCTGGGAGTGATTTATTTATTAACAAAACAGGTGTTCAAGCGTTACCTATAAAGATGTAGAATTAATTCTGCTCATAGAATGTATGGCTAGGTATTCCAGAGTTTAGAGACCATAACTGAGAAGTGCTGGTCATCTATCCTTGCTCCTGCAAACCCGAGAAGAGGTTGCTGTGCTCACGGCTCATATGTGGACAAGAATGACTCTGCCCGCAATTCCTCCTCCTTTCCTTGTTTCTTTCACTCAGCACAAGCAATACAATGCAGACATAAACATACAAACATGAAGTGCCACAACTGGGTTGTATGCAATGTCTTTGTTGCTTGTTCATGGAATCTGGGTAAAGAGAGCTGTTTACTGGACACACAACTTACTTGCAAGCTGAAGTGTCTCAATGAGCATCATCCACTTCTCAAAGGGACAAAGTTTGTATCAGGTAATAAATGCTATCTGTTAGAAATGGGGTCTTTGGTTGGCAGTCAGTTTACCCCTTGTCCAAGCAAGGACCCTCACTCTAGTCAGGGCAAAGGAGAAATACACCTGGTTAATCCCCACCCACCCCTTGGTAGCTTGGCACAAGCCAAGGGAGGCTTGACTCAGAAGCAATGTGTAAAGTATGTGTACCAACACACACCGTAACACAGTGAAAATCCTACAAAATGGACTCCACACCAGTTTAGACTAATAGGTAATATTTATCTAAATCAAAAAAGACCAAAATGACAAAAATCCAATATACACAAGATAAAATATGAATTTTCAAAAGAATGAGAGTCTTACTCTATGGAAAACAATGTAAATTATGATTTTGCACAAAGTACCTGGTTTGCGTCAAAAATAAAGCTGCACAGGCGAGTGTGCATCGGAAAAGTCGGTGATGTTTAGTTTTCCTCCCTCACAAGAGAGCAATGCATTGATTTCCAGATGGGGCAACACGGATCTGCACAGAGTTTGGAGGACTTTGAGGCCCACGGACGATGCGTGAAAAATCCATTTGCATGTTGTTAGAAAATCGCGATGTTTGGGGTTTGCGTCATTATCAGCAGTTGCAAACCGGTGTTGCATGTCATTTCTCCAGCTGCGGTGCGTCGATCTCCCAGCCGCTATGCAGGTGGAGTGTAGATTTCAGCTGCAAAGCCGGCAGCACGTCATTTACCAGTCGTGCTGCAGATGGTGCATCGAACATTTCCCTGCACAGCGTTCTCTGTGTGGATTTTCAGCTCTTGTTCTGCCAAATTTACCTTTCCATGGCCCAGGGACTGGATAGGGCACCACTTGGCAGGGAAGGAGTCTCAGCAGAGAGTCCATCTGCTGGTAGAGGAAGTCTTTGATGGCCCTGTGACTTCAAAACAAGAGGCAAGCTCAGTTCAAGCCCTTGGAGAATCTTAACAAACAAGAATATATCACAAAGTCCAGTCTTTGTCCCCTTTAACAGGCAGAAGCAGCAACTGCAGGATAGCCCAACAAAGCAAAGTCACAGGCAGGGGCAGCACTCCTCCTCAGCTCTCCAGCTCTTTTCCTCTGCAGAGGTTCCTCTTGAATCCAGAAGTGATCTAATTTTCAAGGGTTTTGGGTCCATCACTTATACCCCTTTCTTCCTCTGAAGTAAACATACTTTAAATGAAAGTCTCTGTTGTTCACAAGATCCAGCTTTGCCCAGGCCAGGCCCCAGACACACACCAGGGGGTTGGAGATTGCATTGTGAAAAGGCAGGCACAGCCCATTCAGGTATAAGTGAACACTCGTCCCTCCACTCTAGCACAGATGGCTCATCAGGATAAGCAGGTTACACCCCAGCTCCCTTTGTCTCACTATCTAGAGGGGATTCACAAACAGCCCAGCTGTCAAACTGACCCAGCCAGGAAATCCACAAACAGGCAGAGTCACAGAAAGGTTTAAGCAAGAAAATGCCCACTTTCTAAAAAGGCAATTTTCAAACTAACAATCTAAAAACCAACTTCACTAAAAGATGTATTTTTAAACTATGAGTTCAGAGACACCAAACTCCACATTTCCATCTGCTCTCAAAAGGAATCTGCACTTTAAAGTTATTTAAAGGTAGCCCCCAAGTTAACCTTTGAAAGAAATTGGCCTTGCAAAAGTGAAAACTGAATTTAGCAGCATTTCACTGTTAGGACATGTAAAACATATCAGTACATGCCCCACCTTTAACATACACTGCACCCTGCCCAAATGGGACTACCTAGGACCTACCTAAGGGATGCCTTACATGTATAAAAGGAAAGGTTTGGGCCTGGCAAGTGGGTACACTTGTCAGGTCGAATTGGCAGTGTGAAACTGCACACACTAACACTGCAATGGCAGATCTGAGCCATGTTTATGGAACTACGAATGTGGGTGGCACAACCAGTGCTGCAGGCCCACTAGTAACATTTGGTTTACAGGCCTGGGCACCCCTAGTGCACTTTACCAGGGACTTACTAGTAAATCAAATATGCCAATTCTGGATATACCAATCAACAATACATTTACACATATGCACTTTAGCACTGGTTAGCAGGGGTAAAGTGCCCAGAGCCCCAAAGCCAACAAAAACAGGCCACGAAAAATAGGAGGAAGGAGACAAAAGGATTGGGGGTGTCCCTGCAAAAAGGGCCAGGTCCAACACTATCCATTTGTGTCAACTGATTTTATGCTATTAGACAAAAAGCAGAACTGCCTAAAACACAAGGGACATACACTTGCCTAGGTATTGGATTACATAGGGCAATTTCCTGTGGTCGATGAAATCGATTGTAGCCGTAAGTATTCAGTTAACAAAAGTAGTACTTGACAGTTACGTAGGGCCAGTTAGGCATCTATTGTAATGTCCCACCGGCCAAATAACTAATGCGCTTTCACTAAATGGGATCCGAATTTTAAAATAAGCTTTAGCACGAAGTCCTGGGTCTGGCCAAAAATGGGGCCAGCCTTGCCAAAGTATCCGGAAGGACCATTGTTATTATACATTAATGAAGCAGAAGTGGTGCCATCACCATTTCTGGTTCCTGTTGCCTGAACCCACAACTGTCCCCCACCACATCTTCTGCCTGAGTACTAGCAGAATGCTCAGTATGGCCATGGTCCTGCTATCTGTGCAGCATGAAAAGCAGAGGCACTTGTTTTAAGACACACCTCCCTAAGCATCCATGCTGGTGCTACCAGAAATGAGAACATGTTTGCATTGCCGGAAACATGACTATGTTGGTGAAGGACGTAGCGTTGGTGATTCACTGTGAGGGACATCCATGCTCGCACTAGTACACTACGTGTCATGAGGCACCAGTAGAGTCCATGCAGGGGACGGCCAGATAGACATCCAAGATTCAGAGTGCTGCTGCTGTGACACAGCACATGCAAGAAACTGTGCACTAAAAAGAGTGCAACCCTTCTTACAAGGACACAAAGTGGGAAAACTCCAAATGCCATTACTGACAGGTTACAAAATCCAGTGGTAGCAATGCAGGTTTATCCAAAATGAGAATAAGACTTTCATCAACCAATGTCTAAAGAAGGTGGATCAGTTGCCCCTCCATCGTTGCCTTGTGACTTGCTGGTATAAGTTCAGACAAGAAGTGCAAGGTGTCGCAGTAGACCTAAAAACAAGGCTGAGGAAAATAAAGTGTAATGGCAGTGTTCTATTTCGTGACTCAGGGAGTGTGTACATTCCCTGCACTTCAGCTGTCTGTAGAAATGAACTACTTCTCTCGTTAATGTGAGGACCCAAGCAAAAATGCACAATCTCCTTTTCAGTTTGCTTATTCACTGCAGATTCCGTTTAATATACGTTTAAAACGAATTTTGTTTTAGAAATGGAAGGAATGGAAATGGCAGAGAGGAAAGAGGAGCGAATGTCACAAAATTTTAAGTGAGAAATGGGAAGGAGGTTATGAAAAATAAGTAAGTTGAGAGGAACTCTGACAAAAAGGCATTTGGTAAAGAAGGGCACAGTGATCAAAAACAAAAAATATTTGTTATCAGCATTGGGTGAGCACATCATTAGAACATAATAAAGGCGGTGACAGAGCGTAGAAAGAATTAGCAAATAAAAGACATTTTGAATAGAGGATTAAAAAAAGAATTACAATACCCTAGTTTCATTTAAAGTATATTTCAAGTGACTGATTCCAGTGTATTATAAAGTAACTTGGCCTACAGCCTTGTACCTCTGCAAAGTCATATAACCCCTGCACGTTTTACAACATCCTTATGTACACCTAGGTTAGTTAATCCCAAAACCTGCTAGGTCACCTTGGTCTTTCATTAGAAAGTATACAAGAAACTGAATGCGTATGAGTGGCCTCTAGTACCTACGAACAGGCACAAAATCAAGCATCAAAACAAGTCAATGGTGAGATTACGTGCATGACACGACGTGCAAGTGTCCGTTTTTTGCCCCGCCAGAGTTCCTCAGGCCTTGGCTGAATGGACAGATCACAGACTACGAGAGCGTAGCTCCCTTCCAGAGCCAACAACAGAGAGAATGCCAACCGTGACGTCACTTGTAATTGTGTTTGTGGTGACGCAGGCACCTGCCAACCGAGAAGTGTACTGAGGCCCATTCTTCCTTCTTCATAGCCCTCAGAACCTCGGCGGTAATGAGCTGGAGTCTTTATTGACCTTGCCGTGCGTTAACCAGTGACCTAGATGAGAAGAGACTAGTTCACAAACCCTTAGCCAAATGTTTGCGCAGTACGGGCTGCTAATTACTCTGAAAGCGTGGAATGATTTTGTTACAACATTGCAATGCTGTTTGTTAAAAAATATGTAATTTTGTTAAATGGCAGTTAATTGCAGAGACAATACACAGAGCAATGAAAAACAGCACAATAAAAAGCATGTTAAATTCTGGGAAATACAGACAGTCGATTGCCCAAAACAGAGGTTGCCCCGACAAGCTTGGCAGCCTAACAAAAATGATTTCATGCTCCGTGGGTATGAAAATCAAAATTAACAAGAGTGTTATTCTTTTGCAGAGGCCAAATAGAATTCCCAGTAATCATCTTTTGTAATAAGAGGAGACGTCATCATTTTGGGCTCCAGCAGATGATGAACAGTACAGTTAGAAATTAGCAGGGGTGTGTGTGTGTTTGTGTGTGGGTGTGCGCGCATGCGTGACAAAAGAAAGAGGGAACACCCTCGATTTTAATGGTTGACAGGCCCCACTGTCAAATTATCCAACGTTAGACCCTTTAATTTCGCAAGAGTCAAGTAAACTTTCTTGCTTGATTAATTAAAATAATTACAGGACACACATCTAGCGGCGGCTCCTCCGCCAGCCCCCCTCTCCTCCTGTCACCCACCCCCAGCAGCAGCAGCTGCAAACCTTTTACAATAAGGCCATAACAAACTGTGTTTATTATCGTTTTAATGTAAAAGGGACTGGACCATGGGGTGTGACAGGAAAAGAAGGGGAGTGCACAGCACTCCTCTCACTGCACATGTATGTTTAACTGGCTGTCTCTGGCCGGCCAAACACACATGCACACGGGGCTCTCACCAACCCGGCACTGTGTTGCTGAGTTGGAGACAGCAGGCAGACGCTCCCACTCTGCCCCGGAGCTCCAAGCCAGGGCACTTCGGCCAATCCTAATGCTGCTTTCGTGCTGCCAGCAACATGAAAGCAGTGTTAGGATTGGCCGCAGGGCAAGCTGGGAGCCTGTGCCTGCTGTGAAGACCAAGGAGCGGTGTGGCGGAGGTGGTGAAGAAGGTCTGCTTTTTTTAATTAATATTTTTTTGTTTGTCCTTTTCCTCCACCACACGCCGTGCCACCCAGCCACTTTTCCCTCCGCAAGCTGTGACTGTATATATCCAAAAATATAATTTTAAAAGCAAAACAACAAAAAATAAAATAGACTTCGACTAGCAAAAACAAACAAACACCCTCTTTTGTCATGGTTCCAACTAATGATCCTAAAGACAAAGTGGAAGGAACTAAGCAGTCCAGTCCTAATGGTAATAAAATAAACAGCCTCGAGGATCGTGTGTCCCTCTTTTGAGAGTTGTCAATGACAACGGTACAGAGAAGCAGGACGTGTTGTCTGGGAAGATTACTTTTAAATGGGGCACATTATGAGAGGGCTCCGGATTGGGTTACTACATAATACGTTATGAAAACAGCTGTGAAAGGTACGATAAATTCATTGTGGCTCAATAAAGTGCTGGTGCATACAAGTAAGTGGCACAACCAGTCCTCTCCTGGGCCAGTGAACGGTCTTGAGGCACTTTAAGGTCAAAGGAGTTTCTTAATGTGCCAGCTATTTAAATACGCATACCTAGCTGCCTTTCAATATTGTTCAATTGTGGGCCATTTAAAACAGCTACGAGCAGTAGTGTAATTTTATTGTGGCTCAATAAAGTGCTGGCACATTGATGGAAATGCTGGTGTCTGAGAGGTTATGGCTATTCCTGCTGCTTGGATGCATAAGATAGGACCTACTTGCCTTACATTACAAATGGATTGACTGCCATTTAAAGGTGCGATAACTGCGAGATGACAGGACTCTTAAATCTTGTTGAAGCAATTTTCACCTAAGAGATAAGAGACCTGGGCAAACGCAGATTAGGAGGAGCATCCTCTCTTGGATATATCCACATCCAGTGGTTGTTGTACCAGGACTGCTTCCAAGTAGGGACCAAGGGCTATATGTACAAACACTTTTTCCCATAGACACAGAATAAGAGGAAAAAACTTTGCTACATCTGGCCCCAAGTCCTTTGATAGCAATATGCTGAGGTGAATGAGCAACAGAGCATGTTTCACGGCTGGGGAAAAAGGAGTGACCAAATATGGCAGTGGGTCCCATACAGTATATGATGGCAGAACTGCCCACGGTTGCCGTTTGTGAGTGAACTCTGTCTTGTCTAGGATTTGTGATTGGAGCTTACCGGCTTTGTTGGTAACTCATTTGAAGGCAGCATATTCCATCATTGTATTCCAGGCTTCCTCTAATTTGAAGCTTGAATGGCTTGTTGTAAAGCAGTGGGCGATGAGGATTTACAATTAGGCTGCTTCTACATTTCCAGCCAACACAGGGACACCACTGAAACTGAGGGGGCTGAACTAAGCTTCCAGCACAATTTGGCAAGAGCCCCAGTCCTCACTGGTCCCTGGTGGAAGAGGCCAAACACTAGTTTGACTTGGGATTACAAGCTGTGTTGTGGTAAAGCAAATAGCTTTTTGAAAAGGGGTGACAGGAGTGAATTTAAGGTGGTTGCATCTCTCCCCTTCAGCAGTTCAGAACTGTAAGTGATGGATTGCAAGAACTTTGCACTGATGAACTGAAACAAATAATGGTACTTGGTGCTGCGTAGATTTGTATTTAACAATTTGAATGCAAAGAAGAAATTGTTTACTGTTGCTCTTCCAGATGAAAGGTGCTCTCTGAATGATAGGTGAGAGTCCAAGCATGCACCTAGATACTTCTAGTGGTTGGCTGTTTGCCTGCCAGGTGTTCACAATCTTTGTCTTGGAGGAGGAATTTAAGAAGCATACCACTTTGGTTTTGTTTTGGTTTAATTCCAGCCGCAGGTTTTGAGTGCATCCCATCAATTGATCAATGAAGCGCTGCAAACTAAGTGGTGTTTGGCTAAGCAAAACTATGTCAGCCGCATGTTGGAGGCATCATAGTTGTTCCTGAGGAGTTTGGTGGGATCGCTCACCATTTGGGCTAGCTGACTACCAAGGTTGGTCATGTAAATGTTAAATAGGCATGGTGCCAGGATGCACCCATGCTTCTGGCCTGTTTGGGTGCCGATCTTACGTGTGGTTCACAAGCCATTGCTCACCTTAGTTTGTACCCAGATGTCAATGTATAAGTTGAAGATTGCACACAGGAGATTGGGTGGCACCCCACACTGAGCCATTATTTTACAAAGGGGCCCCCTTGACATCATATTAAAGGTCGAGTTCAGATCGAGAGAGGAGGCAAAATGTTTGCTATTTTTTGCTTTTGCCTTTTCTGCAAGAATAGTAACTGCCAGAAAATGTGTTGCTGTATTCTTGCCAGCTCTGAAGCCATTCTGGGTTTTTGGAATTATGTTTGCCTTGTTAACCCAACCCTCCAACAATTTTGAGGCATAAAGCTTTTCTTCCATATCAATGATCACAATTAATCTGTAATTTTCAGGGATGGCATGTGCACTTGATTTGTAAATTGGGTGGAGTATGCCACCATGCCAAGATACTGGAATGGTGTTCCTAAGAAAAGCATGATTAAACAAAGGTGATAGGCTAGTGGCCCAAAATAAGGGATCTCTTTTAAATAAAGCACTTACCAGGCCATTAGGTCCAGGCGCCCTTCGGACCTAATCCTTTTCAATGGTTCAACAGGGCATTGAGCTGAAATGGGTACGGACTCCCCTGATGGACAAGCAGGGGGCACGTGGTGGGGTACGTAGACAGCTGATGGCTTTGTAATTAGAGTGAGCCAAGTTGGATTGAGATCGATTGTAATAATTGCTGAAGGCCGGACAGCATAGAGGTGTTGTACTTGGAGGCGTTCAGCCTATGGAGTTCAGCTTGTGTGCTCGATAGCTGGCCAGGATTCTCTGAAGCATAAACTGGGGTTGTGTGAGTGGTCTAGTCAGCCCCTGTGATGCTGGCAGTGTTGTGACCTTGAATTCCATTCCTTAGTTTGTTGATCTTTTCCCAAAATGCTTTGCAATTTTTTTGATTGCTCACATAGAACAGTTTGGTCTAAACCTTTGTAAAGTAGATATTTTGTGCTGTGATATGGCTTTTATGTGGGCTTGCCTCATTGTGATAAGCATAGTTCTGGCTTCATTGTTAGACTATTTTTTCGCCAAGAGCATCCATCTACCTATTAAGTTGCCTTTTCTTTTGCAGCAGTTGTGGAGGGAACCACTCTGCTTCTGTTGGACTGCGTCCTTGCTTTGAAGGGAGTTTGGTTGGAAATGTAGAGATAAGAATGTTAACAAAAGTCTCCCAAACCTGTGTATTTATTTCCCTCATGGGATTAACTTTTTTTTATTTTATTTCCTAGGGTGTTTTATATGCTGATGAAATTAAGACTAGCAGATTGTTTGTAGCTTCCTGTCAGATGCAAGCAAACTTTGGTAATGGGATTCCTAGAACTATCAGAACAGCATATCAATTTAAGGGGTAACTTGCATAGGTCAATCAGAATTTGTTCAAAACAAGGAGTAGTAGTTACCTTCATTAATACACCAATGTTGGAAAAGGAGTAAAACATGTTAGTGGATAAAACAGATCCTGGTGGATGGCCAGCCAGCCTTTCAGGTCAATAGAGGCCCTCGTAGCACCCCCCAGGAGAAGGACTATCCATTGTGTCTCAAGAGTCCCACCTGACTGGTAGAGACCTCTAAGCCATCAGTAAATTTGCTGGGATGGCAAATGCACTTTAGGCACTCATGTATGCTGAGCAGGTACCTTGCTTTTTAGCCACTCAATAGTTTTTTATTTTTTTTATTTTACACAAGCACTCAAAATTTGTTCATGAAAAACAGACAATCATTGGCCCTGACAAACAAGGACTTTTCTCCTGTTGCAAGGGGGGGGGGGCAGCACCCATATAAAGAGGAAAAGGCCTCTCAGGATTGTTTTGGTGTCACTTCCTGCACAATAACAATCCTGCATGCAACACAGGCACCCCTGTACCATGGTGCAAGGGTGCCTGCGTTGGAGCTAGGTATCTCATTATGTGCCAGCACAGTGGAAAGGACAGGTATGCATAGTATTGCCTTAAATATGGTGCATTCCTGCCCTTTCCCTGTGACGCAGCACAGCAAGTTCACAAATCTGTAATCGAACTCTTGACTTGAGCGAATTAAGGTTCCTCCAGACACATTACTTGCAGTGCAAGTGAAATGTCAGCCAGCGCTGGAGAGAGGAGAGGCTCTTGGCTTGGATGCTGTGCAAAGTCTTGCTTCCATTAGTGTTCGGGGAGACAGTGAATATCACCTTACTCGCTGACATTTTCTGGAAGCAGAACTGTTTTAAAGGGAAATCTGAAATTGATATTGTTAATAAAACAGAACGAACAGTTTGAAATCTGGAACATTTGAAAGTGTTATTTTAGTATCTTAAGCCTGCAAGGTTGTTTGAGCTTAAAAAGATCAACGACTACAAGCAGTTTCAAGAAAGGACTGTATATCTGGTTTCTGGAATGAAAGAATTAGGTCTAAAATGTGTGGGCTGGTCTTCTTTCAGCCTCAGACCTCCGGTGCTGCTCACGTTGATGTCTGTATTTTAACTTTGCAGGTTATGCTGTCCGAGCTGGCACCTGTGCACACCTCTGTTCTGACCGTGTCTGCCACAGACGAGGACTCGAGGGAGAACGGGATGATTTCCTACCGAATACTTGCACCTCTCCACGACTTCTCAATTAATCCCATTAACGGTGAGTTACTGTAGTTCGAGAGTTTTTGTCACCACCTCACACAGTGTTACTGCACAGTGTCCAAATTGTTGAGGTTTGCGCAACCTGCGCCACAACATCTGATTGATAAAGGTGCTTCTTGACAAAATCGGAGTTAGATTCACAAAAAGTCACGTGTAAATTATGCATGAATCTAAAAAAAAGGAGCTACGCAGTTATTTGTGTACGTATGGTGTAAGAGTGAACAATCGCCAATAGATATGTAGACTTTGCGTGCACTTAAGTTATGGGTGATATTAAAATATATTGGTAAAGCCAACAGGATTGGCATTCTTGTGCTAATGCATGGAAAGGCATAGACACACAGGCATATGAAAATGCTGTTTTCATGTGTTAGCGTATTAATGCTACAACTATTGGCGGAGGGGAGCGAGCCAGGGAAAGGAGAGATAGAAAGAATGGACAGGAGTCTCAGAGTGAGAGAGAATGGAGGAGGGAGGAAGAATGCAGAGCAGGGAGAATAAAGGTGAGAGAGAATGGAGGCGAGAGAAACAAAGGAGAGATTAGAAAGTGAGACAAAGTGAAGGAGAAGAACAATAAAGAGAGAAAGTGGAGAGAAAAAGCAAGGCAGAGTGCAGGACAGAGAAAGAGAGAATAGAAGGAGAAGATGAGTGAGATTAGAAGGAGAGAGAGAGAATGTTAATTCCTGCCAGTTAGTAGAAGACTTCCTGTGTACTGAAGCCCATTGCTTTGATTTGATATATTTAGTAGGCCCCAAAGTACTCTCCTCTGCTGGTTTATGTAGTGTCTTGCATGATTTAGAGTGAAACCTTTCTGGCTCCCATACCAGTGTGAGGTAATTGCTAGAATAGAATGTAATGAAGGCTTGGTTTAGAATGCTGGAGTTCACAGGTACATGGAGGGGAATAAAGACATGTGATATACAACTCCATGTGTGGCCTAGTCATTCAGGGGGTACCAGGCTTGGGAGGATGCAACAACTGGCACATATAGGGCATAAATAACCTGAAGAAGAAAGTGCTGTCCTGGAGGGTTTGCTGTGGTCCAAGCTAACTGCTTGCGCAGGCCACCTGTGCCTTTGACAAAGTGTAGAGTCAACAGATGGCGTATGTGGAGTCAAAGCACAACTCCAGTCCACGCATGGTTGGTCAAGAAAGTACGACCAAGATTCTACAAAAAGGTACTGTGTCACTACGCAAAATAAAGGTATACAGTATACAGCGTGTAAACACTAAAGATGGATTCAACCACAATTATACAGCACAGTTAAAGACAATTATCAATTACCAAATAATGCTGCAAAGCAGAGATGAACCAAGTGTAAGAAAACACAAACTGAAGTGTAAAAGGAATAAAATAGATACGTTACTGAGTCCGATAAGCAGTCATCACACCCCAGTTGAAGGTGGCCCTAAGAATAGTGCCGGGGTTGTGCTAGCGGAGAGGTCCATATCTACGGTAGCCAGGAACTTATCAAAAGTTCATTCAGCTGATGGAGTCTATCAAGGATGACCCGGAGGCATGCCCAATTGCAAGTCAGGGGCACAAATGGAACTGATCCTGGTTTACAGTCAGAGAGGCCAGGAAGAGCTTCAATCCAGACATCAGTAAATTCCACACTAGTCTAAAAATCTGCTGCCTTCCTGAAATCACCAACACCTTTCAATACCACCAAGAAGCTAAATATTAGTGATAGGTGGACTGACTGGAACAGGTTTTTTGAGGATTTCATTGATGCACTTGAAGAGACTGATACAAGGAAGATTATTAAATATCTTTAAAATCTTGCTAGTGATAGTGTAAAAGAAGTCATAAAAAAAATGCCAAAAACTGACAAAGAAGTCATATACTGTCAGATTAAGAATATGTTTAATCTCAAGGTCAATCCATTACTAACTGTTGTTTTCAGTCAAGAACATCAAAGAGTTGGTGAAACAATTGATGAATTTGTGGAATGACTCAGCACACTCAAACATGCAGAGTGATCAGTGGATGCTTGTCTGAATCATTCAGATGACGAATGCTGAGAGTACCTCTCAGACCCAGATTTAAGAGGGTCTAGTGCCATACCAACGCCACATTAGCATCACTTTTTATGCTAATGTGGTGTTTGAAGGCCAAATACGCTGCACCACATTTACAGAGTGGCGCAATGCCTGCATTGTGCCACTTTGTAACTCTTTGCACCCCGTTATGCCAGCACCAGGCATAATCTATGCAAGGTGAGCATTCCAGTGCTATGGGGCCCGAAAAAATGGCTCATTGAAATCTAAGAGATTTAATTACATCATTTTTATCTGCATTTTTAATGCCTGCTAAGAGCAGGTGGTAAAGGGAGGCTCCCATTGTTTTCAGTAGGCCTGTATGTGCTTCGGAGGATTAGCGTCAACATTTCTGATGCTAATACTGCAAAGCGCTGGACTAGCATAGAAAATGATGATGACAGTACCCTTGACTGCCACCATGGTGCACCGTATTTTAAATTCAGCGTGCTCAAGGTGGCGTTAAGGGTAGTGATAAGGGGTGCAAGAAAAGTGGCGCTGCATTAGGTGCAGCACCACTTTTCATAAATCTGCCCCTTAGTCTAGAGCAAGTGTTGATGGCTGCCAGAGCTAAGGAACACGCTGAAAGACAAACTGCCAACATGGAGGCCGGCGGTACCCAGAGCAAGTCAGTCATGAGTGTGAAAGTAATTCACAACAAAAAAGTTAAGGACACAAAGTGATGTCCACACGTGAAAAGAAGTTGTGTTCCAGATATGGTTATGCGTTTCCACATGAAGGAAATTGCCCTTCCATTGGTCAGATATGCAAAGGCTGTGGTAAGGAGAACCCTTTCGTCACAATGTGAAGAGCGAATGAAAAAGTAAGTGTGTCACAGCACAAAGACAATATGACAGTGAGAACTTTCTAGAAGCAACATTTGATGATCGGCCACAAGGTCAAGTGTCAGTTGAGGCAAATAGATGCTAAACAAAGTCGATCATCAACTAAGTCTTGCACCATGTCAGAAAAGTGTGCCCTTGTCAGACTGGTCGCCTGTGAGGAGAAAAGTCAGTCAAAGAAATGTTGATGCAAGGCAAGGAAATCATATAAAGACTGCACTAAGATTACATTGAAAATAAACGGATGTTCAGTACCTTTCATTATCAATAGTGGTGCATCAATAAATATAATGCAGAAGGAAAAGTGCAATGAACTGTATTTGTTACTGTTGCTGACGCGGTCAAAGACCAAAGTGTACACTTGGACTGCATAGACACCCCTAAGGAGTTGAGGATCGCTTATAGCGACAGTGCAACATAAGAAAACAAAAGTACAAGCACAGATCCATGTGCGTCAAGGTACAGCGGCAATTACCTTCTTGCTTAGCTTCAATACGGCTGCTGACATGGGACTAATTTAGGTGAATCACAACATGATTGCTCTTCAAAAATTAGTAAGTCAATTCCCTTCATTGTTTAGGAAAGTTAAAGACTATGGTGGTCATTACAACCCTGGCGGTCGGTGTTAGAGCAGGCCGGCGATAAAAATTTAGCAATTACGACCGTGGCGGAAACTGCCAACAAAGACAGCCACTTTAACACTCCGACCGCTACGGCGGTACAGACAAACAGCGCAGCGGTCTCCGCCAACAGACAGGCGGAGGACAAAGTACTGCCCACAGTATCACAACCTACCAATCAGCCACCTTTTCCGGGGCGGATCCACCGTGGATAAAACCACGGCGGAAACAGGATTCCGAAGGGAAAACGCACACCTCTACACACCTCACGAGGAACTAGGACACCATAGAGCCGGAACTCCAAATTCTCCCTGCGATAGTCTTCCTGCTCCTCTACCAGGAGCACGAACGCCGGCGGCGAAGACCACGGTGAGTACTGCACCTACGACACAGGGGAGAGGGGAGGGAAAAAACAGACACACACACATGCAACACGCAACACTCCCACCCCCACGCTCACCCACTACAACACACACACTAATACATATTAATATATGATAGTCACACACCCCGTCCCCCCAGAAGAATGCAAAGACAAAAGGAAATGAGTGTAACCATTGTAATATATTAAAAGCAAGTATGCAAAAATATATATGTACACCATTAACAAAATATACACCAAGCATAGTAGTGCAGGTAGTGCTCCAGTTAAGTCAGTGGAACACTGGGCCCACATGGTGTGGGCGAGGCCCACACAAGATCTCCGACCATGACGGAGAGAACACTGCAGGGGCATCAGAGAGCAAGAAAACAGGCACCTCAGGGGGAGGGAAAGGGGGGGCACCTCAGCCTGTTGAGTGCACAGAGCCAAATCCACGAGATAGCCACATGCCCACTATTCAATCCTGGGGAGTGCAAAGACACAGTCTTTCAAGTCTATACAGTGGGTGGTTGCCCACTGTTCAATCCTGGGGAGTGCAAAGCCACAGTCTCTCAAGTCTCTACAGTGGGTGGGTTGCCCACTGTTCAATCCTGGGGAGTGTAAAGCCACAGTCTCTCAAGTGGATAACAGTCTCCACTGGTTCTGGAGGGGGCATTGTGCCCAGAGTGCTTCATCCTGCCAAGGACTGAGGTAGTGGATGGATCTCTCCACTGGTTCTGGAGAGGGCCTTGTGCCCAGAGTGCTTTATCCTGCTAAGGACAGAGGTAGTGGATGGATCTCTCCACTGGTTCTGGAGGGGGCATTGTATCCAGAGCGCTTCATCCTGCCAAGGACTGAGGTAGTGGATGGATCTCTCCACTGGTTCTGGAGGGGGGCTTGTGCCCAGAGTGCTTCATCCTGCCAAGGAGAGAGGTAGTGGATGGATCTCTCCACTGGTTCTGGAGGGGGCATTGTGCCCAAAGTGCTTCATCCTGCTAAGGCCAGAGGTAGTGGATGGATCTCTCCACTGGTTCTGGAGGGGGCATTGTGCCCAGAGTGCTTCATCCTGCTAAGGACAGAGGTAGTGGATGGAATGGCGGGCTCCTTTGCAGTGACTCAGCTGCTGGTGGTCCTTCATGGCCCAGCGGGGCTTGTGCTGGTGGTCCTTCATGGCCCAGCGGGGCTTGTGCTGGCGGTCGTCCATGGCCCAGCGTGGCTTGTACTGGCGGTCCTCTATGTCCCAGCGGGGCTTGTGCTGGCGGTCCTCTCTGTCCCAGCGGGGCTGGTGCTGGCAGTCCTCTCTGTCCCAGCGGGGCTTGTGCTGGCGGCCTCTCTAACCCAGCGGGGCTTGTGCTGGCGGTCCTCTCTGTCCCAGCGGGGCTTGTGCTGGTGGTCCTCTCTAGCCCAGCGGGGCTTGTGCTGGCATTCCTCTCTAGCCCAGCGGGGCTTGTGCTGGCGGTCCTCTCTAGCCCAGCGGGGCTTGTGCAGGCGGTCCTCTCTGTCCCAGCGGGGATGATGGCTGTGGCCTCCTGGTCAGCGGGGATGATGGCTGTGGCCTCCTGGTCAGCGGGGATGATGGCTGTGGTCTCCTGGGCAGCGAGGATGATGGCGGTGTCCTCCGCCGCGCTGCTCTTCCCAGACTTTCCTGGTTTCTTGTGGCCCTTCCCCACCTTGGAAGGTGTCGCAGCTGACTCCACACTCCCACTGGGACCCCTGGGAGTGGCTTTTGTGGCTGGAGTCTTCCCCCTCTCCCGCCGGGCACTGGCCAACTTCTGATGCTTCACAGGTGGGGGACTGTCTGTGCTGTGGCTCCGTGCCACACTGGCTGCCCTGGTGGCTGGTGCACTCTAGATTCCGGTGACTACAGGCACCACTGGTCCCAGAGATGTTGTGGCTGAGGTGCTAGTTCGGGACCTAGGAGACGGAAGGGGTGCGGGAGGAGTGGGAAAGAGGTCAAGGTTGGAAAGGAAAAGTTTTTGGGAGACACTGGGACGGGTAGCTGGAGGGGGTTTGGGAGTGGAGCAAGAAGTTGTGGTTGTAGGAGGCGTTCGTTTGCTGACTTTGGGTGAAGGTGCATGCGCTGGAGGCTGTCGTGAGGTGGATGGCTGTTGGGTGGGTGTGTGCCTGCGTTTGTGTATCTTGGGAGGGGGCATCACAGACACACTGGGAGAGGACACAGGGGACGTGTGAATGGTAGTGGGGTGGTGACTGCACGTGAGTGGGGTGTGGTGGTGGGTGTGCTGGTGATGGCAGTAGTGGCTGTAGAGGTAGTGCATGCAGGTGTGAGTGTAGACAAGACTGGAAGGGAGGAGGGAGACGAGGAGGAGGGGGGGACACAGTGGAGGCAGTGGAAGTTGGTGTGTCTGCATGTGTCTGATGCTTGCGTGAGTGCATGTGGGATGTGTGGTGCTTATGTTTGCCTGAGCTTCCCTTGTGTGTTGACGTGTGTGCATGCTGGTCTAGAGGTGTGCTTGGGATAGGCTGGGGTACAGGGGATTGGGTCGGGGTGGAGGAAGTTGGAGGGGGGAGGCTAGACACAGGGTTAATGGCTGCCATCAGTGCAGAGGCCAGAGTCTGAAAAGCTCGCGGAAGGGCTGCCTGACCAGAATGAATGCCCTCCAGGAATGCATTGGTTTGTTGTCACTGCCTTTCTACACCCTGGTTGGCATTCAAAATGGTAGACTGACCAACAGTGAGGACCTGAGGAGGTCATTGGCCTCCTCACTGAGGGCAGCAGGGGTGACTGGGGCAGCGGCTGAGGTGCCTGGGGCGAAGGTGATGCCCACCCTCCTGGGTGAGCGGGCACGGGCAAACACTCAGGGGCTGCTGGGAGGGCGGTTCTGGAAGGGGGGTGGCGGCTGTACCTGTAGATGGGGGGGCCACAGATGTTGCCGCCACCACAAGGGAGCTCCCATCAGAGGACGAGTCTGTGTCGCTGGTCTCAGCTCCTGTCCCCGTCGTGGAGCTCCCCTCGCCCTCCATCCCACTGGGGAAGTCCGAGTCCGTAGTGTGGCCCTCCATGGACATGTGGGATGCAGCCCCCTCGTGCTCCGGTGCCACTGCTCCTCCGCCTGATGATGCTAATGCACACAAGAACAGGGAGCCCACAAAAAGGGGAAAGACGACAGAAGAAAGACATGTTGAGTGCATGCATTACCGCTACCGTTGGCGGACACAACAGACACACAAGCCCCCTGCACTACGCCGCGCTCTTGGCCTCCACTGTTCAATTCCTGGGAAATGGCCCACTAGGCTAAGGACGACATCTGCACACATGGATGACACAGGGGCATGACTAGGTGTACTTGGCACTCTACAGAGGTGCGGTGGGGTGCCACATGCCCTGCCTTAAGGAGGGACCTTGCCTACAGAACTCGCCCTGGCCTAGGGAAACCCACAGCCCACCTCCCCCACCCAGACCCCTGCACTGTGCGCAAAATCAGCAGGATGAGAGTGTACTCACCCCCTTGTGGCTGCTGTGATGCCCTCAAGCGCCCATCCAACTCCGGGTACGCCACCGCCAGTATCCTGATCATCAGGGGGGTCATGGTGCGACGGGCACCCCTCCACGTTGGGAGGCCATCCCCAGCTGAGCCTCCGCCGTCTTCTTGCTCCAGCAGCGAATGTCCTCCCATCTTTTATGGCAGTGGGTGCTCCGTCTGTGGTAGACCCCCAGGGGGGAAGAGAAACTTATTACCAACTGCACCGTCACAGTCATTGGCCCCCATCACTACCCTTGGCATGTGGCACATGCACTCACCGTTGTTTCATGCACGCCGCACTCTCCCCCCTTCCTTCCTACATCCACCCCTCTCCACACAGGCATAGCCCATTCAGCATGCTCCCAGTGTACTTACCTGTTTGTCTAGAGGACCCTAGAGTAGTGTGTACTGGGGGAGGACCCCATCCACGAGTTTCTCCAACTCCTCTGATGTGAAGGCAGGGGCCCTTTCCCGAGACACTCGAGCCATTCTCTCTTCCAGACCGAGGTCACAGCAGCACTTGCACTGTAGGTCCTCTCCTGTCGAAGATCAGGTATCTAGTGATTGCACAGAAAGAAAATGGCAGTCACGTCCGCAGCGGTGCTTACCGTCACTGCCGGCGTACATCGTCATTGGCTCCTGGGACCCTTAGGGTCCGATGTTAACCAATGCAGCATTGCACCGCCTTCTTCGACCGGCTACCGTGACAGTATACAACGCCAGCGGAGTTACCTCACATCCCATTGTCCCACTTTAGAGGTCAGGCAGCTGCCATTTCAGGGGCCCACATGGCTTCATTTTTAACTGCGTCACACATACCTAGGCCTAGCCTCAACACACACACAGGCCTCTTTTTGGATTATGATTCGTGTTCTGTGTAAGTTGTGGGTACGTACCTCTGAGTTGTTTAAATCTGTGCTCGCTGTTGTCCTTCATAGGCACCGTCCGCTGGGACATGTGAGGAGATGGCGGCATCCTCCGGTGTACCGACCGTTGGTGGACCTGTCGACAACGGAGGAAAGACATGTGATAATCACATACAGGCTTGACCGTGCCACAATCCAGGACCTGTGTACCCAGTAGGAGCCCGACCTGATGTCAGCTATCCGCCATCCCACAGGAATCCCCCCTCAAGTGCAGGTGCTGTCAGTGCTCCATTCCCTTGCAAGTGGGTCATTTCAAACAACAGTGGCCATAGCATCAGGGATGCCCCAGCCTATGTTTTCCAACGTGTTGTCCAGAGTGTTGTCTGCCCTGCTGAAACACATGCGGAGCTACATCGTTTTCCCTCAGGTGGAGGATTTGCCTACAGGAAAGGTGATTTCTATGCCCTGGGACATATCCCCAACATCATAGGTGCCATAGATGGGACACATGTGGCTTTGGTCCCCCCCCCACAGGAGTGAACAGGTGTACAGAAACCGGAAGAGTTATCATTCGATGAATGTACAGATGGTATGTTTGGCCGACCAGTACATCTCCCATGTGAGTGCCAAGTTCTCTGGCTCAGTGCATGACGCCTACATCCTGCGGAATAGCAGCATCCCTTATGTGATGGGTCAACTCCAGAGGCACCGTGTGTGGCTATTAGGTGAGCACCTGGAAGCAAGACAGTGGGAATGGTTGTCTGGGTCTGGGGATATCCCTACAGGTTAGTATGTGTCTAACAGTTGTCCCTCGCCATTTGCAGGTGACTCTGGTTACCCCAACCTCTCATGGGTACTGACCCTAGTGAGGAATTCCAGGGCAGAGGAACGCTACAATGAGGCCCATGGGCGAACTAGGAGGGTGATCGAGCGGACCTTCGGCCTCCTGAAGGCCAGGTTCAGGTGCCTCCATATGACAGGTGGATCCCTATTCTACTCACCAAAGAAGGTGTGCCAGATCATCTTGGCCTGCTGTATGCTTCACAACTTGGCCTTGCGACGACAGGTGCCTTTTCTGCAGGAGGATGGTCCAGATGGCGGTGTTGTTGCAGCTGTGGAGCCTGTGGACAGTGAAGACGAGGAAGCAGAAGAAGAAGACATGGACAACAGGGACTCAGTGATCCAGCAATATCTCCAGTGAAACACAGGTAAGAATACAAACCTGCCTACTACATGTACTTAAACACTACTACCTCTCTACTGTCTGTTGTTTTCACCCAGTGTATGGTCACTGAGTTGTCACTCTGCCTTACGATTTCACAGATGTGGGTCCCAATGTGTAACATCTGCTTTGATTCCTCATGGACTATAGCTGTGTGACATAGGGTATGTTGACATTACAAATGAAAGAGCTTTTTGCCGCAGTAATTGCTAATACACTATTCCGAAATCACAGACTGACTCCAGATTGTTTTGTGCTTTAAGGGTGTTTATTTAAATGCTCAATATTGGAGGGGGTAGCAAAATGGTGAGGGGTGATGGTAGAGGAATCTCCATGGCAGAGTCCAGTCTATTAGTCTCACAGGTGCATTGCCCTAATTGGCATAGGAAGTGGAGCTGGGGCAGTTAAAGTATGGACAGGGTGACAAAGTGGGACAGTAGGATGACATTCAGGGTGGTCTCATTTCTTGGCGGGGGTCTTGGCATCGTTCTCTGTCTTTGTCCTGGATCTCAGGGACCGTTTGCGAGGTGGTTCTCTCTCTGCAGGGGGTGGGGTGCTGGTGTGGTGGTCCTGTGCTGGTGCCTCCAGTCCACTAGCGCCGGCGGAGGTGGTGGGCAGTTCATCGTCCATGCTAGTGTCAGGGGCCCCTTGTAGTGCAACAGTGTCCCTCCTGGTGTTGAGTACTTCCTTCAGCACCCCTACAATGGTGCCCAGGGTGGAATTGATGTCTCTGAGTTCCTCCCTGAAGCCAGAATACTGTTCTTCCTGCAGCCGCTGGGTCTCCTGAAACTTGGCCAGTACCATTGCCATCGTCTCCTGGGAGTGGTGGTAGGCTCCAATGATGTCGGAGAGGGCCTTGTGGAGAGTGGGTTCCCTGGGCCTGTCCGCCCCCTGTCGCACAGCAGCCCTCCCAGTTCCCCTGTGTTCCTGGGCCTCCGTCCCCTGGACCGTGTGCCCACTACCACTGCCCCCAGGTCCCTGTTGTTGTTGGGGTGGTGGGTTAGCCTGGGTGCCCTGTAGTGGTGGACACACTGTTGATTGATGTGTCCTGGGGTGATAGACTGTTTTTGAGAAACCTTTGATGAAGAAGTGTTTAAAAAATCTACGTAGGTATGGGCCCGCTGGGTGGGTGCTGTGCTGGTGTTTCCAGAGGGGGGAAGGTCTGTGGTGGCCTGGGACTGGGTGAGGGGAACTGAATGTCCAGAGTTCCCCGATGGGCCGGGCTGGTCATCTAGATCCTGTTGGACAGAGGTTCTGTTATCACTGTGGGCCTCTTCTGTTGGTGGTGTGGACATGTGTGGACCCTCCTGTCCGGTGACGTTGGGTAGGTGTCCTGCAGGGGTATAAAAGCATGTTTATTACATCTGTGTGTGCCATGGTGTGCAATAGGTGGGTGACCGTGTACCCCAGTGCTTGCATTCCTGTGTGGGACCTTGTGTGATGATGGTTTAGAGGGGTGTATGGGTATGTGCAGTGGGCATGCTTTAGTGATGGGTGTCCATGCTTTGTTGTTGCATGCAGGGCTTGGTGTTAGGATGTGTGGTTTGTGATGTTGGGACATTTGTGAGGAGTTAGAGTGATGGGGTGAGGGTGAGGGTGGGGATTTGTGCTGGCATGCAGGGAGGGTTGGGGATGTAATAGTTAAGATTTGACTTACCAGAGTCCATTCCTCCACCTACTCCTGCGAGGCCCTAAGGATGCAGAATCGCCAAGACCTGCTCCTCCCATGTTGTTAGTTATGGGGTAGGAGGTGGGGGTCCGCCGCCAGTCCACTGAACCGCAAGGTGGTGTCTTGAGACCACGGAACACACCGTCCGCCGTAGGTCGTTCCACCTCTTCCGGATGTCCTCCCGATTTCTTGGGTGCTGTCCCACTGCGTTGACTCTGTCCACTATTCTTCGCCATAGCTCCATCTTCCTTGCAATGGTGGTGTGCTGCACCTGTGCTCCGAATAGCTGTGGCTCTACCCAGACGATTTCCTCCACCAGGACCCTGAGCTCCTCCTCCGAGAACCTGGGGTGTCTTTGCCGTGCCATGGGGTGGTGTAGGTGATGTGTGGGGGGGGGTGATAAGTGTGCTGATATGTAGTGGTGTGTAGTGTGAGGTGCGTAGAAGTTATGTGGGTGATGGTGTTGTGTGCCTGTGGATGCTAGTATTGTTGATTGTGGTGTCTCTCTCTGGCCTTCTCTCTGTAATTGTGGTCCTAGGGATTTGTGGGTGATGTGGGTGTGTGTTTTATATTGTATTGGGTGTGTGGGAGTGGTGTGTGTATGTGTATCAGGTGTGTGTATTTCGAATTGTCCAATGTGGTTGTGTTTTGTAAGTGTGTGTGTATTTTGAGCGCAGCGGTGTGTACCGCCAATGGAATACAGAGGTTGAAAGACCGCCGCGTGGATTCGTTGGTCGTGATAGTGTGGGCGTATTACTGTTGCCGTGACTGTGGAGGATTTGTTTTCGCCAGTTTATCACTGACCTCTGGTGTGGCGGACTTGTGTGGGTGTCTGAATTTTGGCGGATTCCGTGCTGTGGGTCAAAATAGCTGTGGTGGATTTCCGCTGTCGCGGCGGTGTATTGGCGGCTTTTACCGCCAATGTTGTAATGACCACCTATGAAAGTAAAGCTGCATATTAATGAGGATGTCTATCCTGTAGCTCAGAGAGAGAGTTGACGTGCTTATCATTTATAAGAAGCTTTTGAAAAAGAACTAGAATCATATTTCAAGCACAAAAAATTTACTATACCACTGGTCCAACGCCATGGGTTTCTCCCATCATAGTAGTATATAAAAAGGACAGTGAAGGAGCTGTGGGCATATGCATTGACATGCACCAGGTAAACAAAGCAATTGAACGAGAACATCATCCCAAACTACATATTGCTGACATGATAATACAATTCAGTGGTGCCAAGGTCTTTTCCCGACTTGATTTGAAATAAGCTTATCATCAGTTAGAACTTGAAGACAGCTGCAGATATATCATAACCTTTTCAACTCATGTTGGTTTATTTTGGTATAAGAGATTTAGGGCCTGATTTAGATATTGGCAGATAGGTTACTCCATCACAACGGTGACAGATTTCCCAACTGCTGGAATCTAAATCCCATTACATCTTATGGGATTTAGATTTCAGCTGACGGGTTATGCGTCACCATTGTGAAAGAGTAACCCGTACACCAATATCTACATCAGGCCCTCAGTTTTGGCACGTCATTTGCTACAGAACTTTACCAAGATGTCATACGGAGCATCATACAACCTTTTCTGAATGCATATAATTATAGTGATGACATATTTTTTTTTTAAGCTCAACATAAGGAGCACAATAGAGCTCTTACACAAGTATGTCAATTACTCAATGATGCGGGATTGACCTAAAATGCAGACAAATTTGAGTTCAACAAGGCCAAACTGAAATTCTTTGGTCATATCTTTTCTGATGGGGGTATGTCCCTTGATCATGTAAAAGTACGAACTTTGATAAACGCTGAGCCCCGTCAGATTTTTCAATGGTCCATTCCTTTCTTGGAATGGCCAGATACTGCTCAATATGCTTAAAAGACTTTACCACTGTAGGTGCTCCATTACAAGAGTTAAAAAATAAAAATGTTTCTTGTAAATGGTCACGATAATGTGAAAAAAGTTTGAATAGAATCAAACACATCATCAGACAGATTGGGGTCAACGGTAGCACGGTCATTTTAGGCACTATACTTGCACAGTATAGTGGACACCCAAATCTTAGATGACAAAATATGGGCCCATGCTAGTAGAAGTTTGTCTCAAACAGAACCTGCTTATTTACAGCCTGAGAAGGAAAGTTTGCCTGTAGTATGGGCTTGTGAACATTTCCATGTACTCCTGTAAGGAAAGCCTTTTACACTGGTGACAAATCATCATGTGTTACTGACCATCTTCAGCAATCCAAAGGCCAAGATGCCTCCTCTAATTGAATGATTGGAACTACGATTGCAAGAGTAAGATTACACAATTGTGCATTGACTAGAAAAGGATCAAAATCTTGCTGACTACTTTTTGAGAGTGCCTATCCAAGGTCATGGTACTCCATTCAGGACGGCTGAGGCCTACATCAATTTATAGTCAAAACCAGTACACCAGCTGCTGTGTCATTAGCCCAGATTGTCATTGCTATGAGTCATGATAGTGACCTGCTGAAGTTAAAATAAATAATTACACATCAGTTGTGGAATAAACACATTCAACCTCTCAGTATTGATGGTGAATATCAAAAATACAATGTTAAAGATCCATTGTCCATAACTCAGGAAGGAGTTATACTTTGAGGATCAAGGATCCTGATTCCAGAGAGGCTATGACAAAGGTGAGTTTTCCTTACCTAGATAAAAGCATTAAAAAGGAGCTCAAGGCCTGTCACATATGCAATTGCCAGTCAACTAAAGTTACTCAACATACTCTGAACATGTCAAAACTCCCTAAACGTGCCTGGGAGAAAATAGCCATTGATTTCTTTTGTCCACTTGAAAGTGGACATCATTTAATGATGAATATTCAAATTTTCCTTTGATTGAAGAGCTTTCATCCACATAAGCAAGTAATCCAAAAACGTGATGGCATCTTTGTAACATAGGGAATACCAGTCATTGTAAAGTCTGACAGTGGTCTACCCTTCAACAGTAAAGAAATTAAAGAATTTCTGGAGCATCAGGACATAAAGCATCAAAAGATGGCACCTTTACATCCAGAGGCCAATGGACTTGTTGGCGTTTTATGAGTATGCTAAAGAAAGCAGTGCAGCATGCAACTCTTGAGAAGCTCAGTTTAATTACAGTATTAATTTCTACTTTACAAGCTTAATGTTCAACACCCCATTCAACCACAGGTGACAGTCCTGTGACTTTGATGTTTGGGAAAGCAATAGCAACCAGGTTACCTCACTGGACCACAGAAAGAAATAGAAGTGAAAACCTGAGTTGTGCCAGGGACTTGGTTCACAAACAGAAAATGAAAGTTCATTCAAACAAGAGGTAATGTGCAAAAGACCTCTCGTTCATAAAAGAAAAGGTGGTGATTGCTCAACAGATAACGCAAAAAAAAGTCTGATGCTCCTTATGATGCTGAACCTTTTCAAGTGGTGTCCACCAAATGACTCATGGTGACTCCCAAAAGCCCTAAGAAGTCTATTACAAGAAACCCTTCTCAATTCAGAGCTGTATTTCATCGGTCTTCAACTTGAGATGGTGAAAGAAAGACTGATTCTGAAAACTCAGTGACTGTTGCTGATTCCTTACCATCTTTAATCATCTCTAACCCTGAGGATGACAGTCCACAGCTTCTAGTAACCAGATTGGTTTGGGTGATCAGAGCGCCAAGAAGATTAATTACAGAGACATTGTTGTACAAGGTTTCTATATGTAGACATTTGTGTATGTCCAATGATTTTCTAAAACATTTGTAATTTTTCATTTAACAGAGGGCAGATGTAGTGCCCTGCCTGATTTAGAACAGAACATTTCTGGATACCTGAGGACACCGTACCAGTGTGACATAATCACTAGAATATAATGTAATAAAGACTGGTGTAGAATGTTGGAGTTCACAGGTACATGCAGAGGAATAAAGACATGTCATCTACAACTCCGTGTGTGGCCTAGTCAGTCAGTGGGTACCAGTCTGGGGAGGACACTACGGTTTCCAGTCTGTATTAATGGCTTTTTTTTTTAGCCAACATAGGGCTCTTAACCTCACCATATTCAACTAAATTCCTCTCCCAAGGAACAAACATGCCATCACCACATTCAGCATCTCTAACAAATTATGCACGTAGATCAATGTGCAGGAGGCAAGATCACAACTGTGTCCTAAGCCGTATACCAGTACCGAAGCCTTTCTTTCAGCCCTCCCTGACATTAAACCACTACTGCTTTGGGTACCCTGAAAAATCTTTTAAGTGGGGAGGGCTCTAAGTGAACTCAACCGATTGGACGTAAGACCAAGTCTGAAAATATATAAACAGCAAAGGGCTTTCTATGAAAAAGCAAGTGCAGGCTCTTGGAAGGAAGGGGAATGAAACTGACTTCTAGATTGACCAGGACATGCTGTGGCTTACTCACTTACTCATTATTCTAAAAACAGAAAATAGTATAATCAATTTTTGATTTCTATTGTAATTCATTCCATAATAGTGTAATCTAAATATGTTTTTTATGTATTTACTGTTGGCGGTTCTATATAGCAGGTACCTGGTCCACGAGCATCATATGTTACATGAGCATCAGATAAAAATATATTTTTTGAGAGGTTGGAGAGATTAGGTGATTTTCAAAGGATCACAGGATGTTGAGCCGAGGACTGGACTTGAGCCTAGTATTCCAGTTCCAAAGCCAACAACTTGGGTTTACCCTGCTCAAAAATTACTACAGATGCTTTTATGGTGTATTCTTCAGTGTGAAGGACAAGGATAATACATGACCAATGGGTTTAGGAGGACAAAGTAACAAACAAGCAAATAAGATAAAGTCCAACTTCTCAAGCACTGGTCATGAGGTCTGATCTATCAGTCATTACAGCTGAAACTACAATTACTGTAGGGGTGAGTTGCAGACTTTACAGGAGTTGGGATTAATTTATTACAAGGCATAATATCAATTTTTAGGTCAGGATAATTTGCTGGAGCTGTCTGATGTGGCCTGTTGCCTGGCCTCTTGGTCCAGACCCTCCCATCCAGCTGTCCCAACATCACTCTTTCAAAATGGGTAACATGTGTGAGTGCCCATACTGAAACTGAGGGTAACACACAAAAGCTGCATCAATGTGGACATAATGACCCATTTATAAATGAGATTTGATAATTGGTGTGTCTACAGTTTTTGACCCTGGGTTCCAGTGCCACCATTTGAAACCTACCATCTGCACATATTTTGGCAAAGTAGAGACATGAGTAAATCTGTGGTAGTGCGAAATGTGGGTCACCCAATTTCTTCGGTGTTTACCCAAAATATTGTTTTAAAAATATCAGGAGACAGAAATATGGGATATTTACTATCATGATGCACAAATATTGACGAGAATATCATTTTTGTGAGTTAACCCCTTCGCTGCCAGGTCTTTTCCTCCTCAGGTGGCAAGCCTTTTTTTTGGCTATTTGGGGCAGTTTGCGCTTAGGCCCTCATAACTTTTAGTCCACATAAGCTACCCATGCCAAATTTGCGTCCTTTTTTTCCAACATCCTAGGGAATCTAGACGTACCCAGACTTTGTGGGTTCCTCTGAAAGAGAACAAGAAATTAGCCAAAATACAGCAAATTGTTTTTTTGTTTTTTTAAAAGGGAAAAAATAGCTGCAGAAGGCGGCTTGTGGTTTTTTCCCTAAAAAAATAGTATAAAAATCACCATCTTCCCTGCTTTCATGAACAGGCAGACCTTAATCAGAAAACCACATTTTTCAACACAATGTTGGCTTTTTACTGGGACATACCCCATTTTTACTATTTTTCCTGCTTTCAGCCTCCTTCCAGTTTATGAAAGAAATAAGTGTGAAATCAATGCTGGATCTCAGAAAGCTAAACATTTTTGAAAAGTAGACAACATTCTGAATATAGAAAGAGGTAATTTGTGTAGATCCTACAAGGTTTTCCCACAAAATATAACAGCTGAAATAAAAGATTATTGAAACTGAGGTGAAAAAACAGCCACTTTTCTCCACGTTTTACTCTGTAACTTTTCCCTGGGATGTCTGATTTTTTAAAGCAATATGCCGTTACGTATGCTGGACTCTTCTGGTTATGGGGATATATAGGGCTTGTAGGTTTATCAAGAACCCTAGGTACCCAGAGCCAATAAATGAGCTGCACCTTGCAATGGGTTTTCATTCTATACCGGGTATAGAGTCATTAATTTGCTGAAATATAAAGAGTGAAAAATAGGTATCAAGAAAACCTTTGTATTTCCAAAATGGGCACAGGACAAAGTGTTGAGAAGCAGTGGTTTTTTGCACATATCTGAATTCCGGGGTGCCCATACTAGCATGTGAATTACAGGGCATTTCTCAAATAGACGTCTTTTTTACACATTGTCATATATTTGGAAGGAAAAAATGTAGAGAAAGACAAGGGGCAATAACACTTGTTTTGCTATTCTGTATTCCCCCAATTCTCCCAATAAAAATGGTACCTCACTCGCGTGGGTAGGCCTAACGCTCGCAACAGGCAATGCAACATGGACACAACACATTTTTACGTTGAAATCTGACAGGTTTTTTGCAGAAAACAGAGCTGTTTTTTGCAAAGTGCCTAGCTGTAGATTTTGTACTCTAGCTCAGCCGGCACCTAGGGAAACCTACCAAGCCTGTGCATTTTTTTAAACTAGACACCTAGGGGAATCTAGGATGGGGCTCTCACCAGGCTCTGTTATCCAGAATCCTTTGCAAACCTCAAAATGTGGCCAAAAAGACACTTTGTCCCCATATTTTGGTGACAGAAAGTTCTGGAATCTGAGAAGAGCCCAAAATTTCCTTCCACCCAGAGTTCCTCCAAGTCTCCCGATAATAGTGGTACCTCACTTGTGTGGGTAGGCCTACAGCCTGCGACAGGAAATGCCCCAAAACACAACATGGACACATCAAATTTTCCCAAAGAAAACAGAGCTGTTTTTTACAAAGTGCCTAGCTGTGGATTTTGGACTCTAGCTCAGCCGGCACCTGGGAAAACCTACCAAACCTGAGCATTTTTAAAAGGAGACACCTAGGGGAATCTAAGATGGGGTGACCTGCGGGGCTCTCACCAGGTTTTGTTACCCAGAATCCTGTGCAAACCTCAAAATTAGGCAAAAAAACACTTTTTTTCACATTTCGGTGACAGAAAGCTCTGGAATCTGAGAGGAGCTAAAAATGTCCATCCACACAGAGTTTCCGCAAGTCTCCCAATAAAAATGGTACCTCACATGCGTGGGTGGACCTAGTTCCCGCGACAAGGAATGCCCCAAAACACAACGTGGACACATCACATTTTCCCAAAGAAAACAGAGCTGTTTTTTACAAAGTGCCTAGCTGTGGATTTTGGCCGCTAGCTAAGCCGGAACCTAGAAAAACCTACCGAACCTGTAAATTTTTTAAAAGTAGACAAGTAGGGGAATCCAAGATGGGGTGACTTGTGGGGCTCTCACCAGGTTATGTTACCCAGAATCCTGTGCAAACCTCAATATTTGGCAAAAAAACACATTTTCCTCACATTTCAGTGAAACGAAATTCTGAAATCTGAGAGGAGCCACGCATTTACTTCCACCTAGCGTTTCTCCAAGTCTCCTGATAAAAATGTTACCTCACTTGTGGGGGTAGGCCTGTATCTGGGACATGAGATGCCCAAAACACAACGTGGACACATCACATTTTCCCAAAGAAAATAGAGCTGTTTTTTACAAAGTGCCTAGCTGTGGATTTTGGCTGCTAGCTTAGCCGGAACCTAAAAAAACCTACAGAACCTGTACATTTTTAAAAAGTAGACACGTAGGGGAATCCAAGATGGGGTGACTTGTGGGGCTCTCACCAGGTTATGTTACCCAGAATCCTCTGCAAACCTCAATATTTGGCAAAAAAACACACTTTCCTCAAATTCTGGTGACAGAAAGTTCTAGAATCTGAGAGGAGCCACAAATTTCCTTCTAACCAGCGTTCCCCCAAGGCTCCAGATAAAAATGGTACCTCACTTGTGTGGGTAGGCCTAGTGCCCGCAACAGGAAATGCCCCAAAACAGAACGTGGACAAATCACATTTTCCCAAAGAAAACAAAGCTGTCTTTTGCAAGGTGCCTAGCTGTGGATTTTGGCCTGTAGCTCAGCCGGCACCTAAGGAAACCTACCAAACCTGTGCATTAAAGTAGACACCTAGGGGAATCCACGATGGGGGGACTTGTGGGGGCTCTCACCAGGTTCTCTTACCCAGAATCCTTTGCAAACCTCAAAATTTGGCTAAATACACACTTTCTCCTCACATTTCGGTGACATGAAGTTCTGGAATCAGAAAGGAGCCACAATTTTGCTTCTACTCACCATTTTCCCAAGTCTCCTGATCAAAATGGTACCTCACTTGTGTGGGTAGGCCTAGTGCCCGCGACAGGAAATGTCCCAAAACACAACATGGACACATCACATTTTCCCAAAGAAAACAAAGCTGTTTTTCGCGAAGTGCCTAGCTGTGGATTTTGGCCACTAGCTCAGCCGGCAACTAGGAAAACCTACCAAACCTGTGCATGTTTGAGAAGTAGACACCTAGGGGAATCCAATATAGGGTGACTTGCGGGGCTCTCACCAGGTTCTGTTACCCAGAATCCTTTGCAAACCTCAAAATTTGGCAACAAAAAACACTTTTTCCTCACATTTCGGTGACAGAAGGATCTGGAATCTGAGAGGAGCCACAAATGTCCTTCCACCTATCGTTTCTGTAAGCCCTCTGATAAAAATGGTACCTCACTTGCATGGGTAGGCCTAGTTCCCCCAACAGGAAATGCCCCAAAACGCAGCGTGGACACATCACATTTTCCCAAAGAAAGCAGAGCTGTTTTTTACAAAGTGCCCAGCTGTGGATTTTGGCATCTAGCTCAGCTGGCACCTGGGGAAACCTAACAAACCTGTGCATTTTTTAAAAGTAAACACCTAGGGGAATCCGAGATGGGGTGACTTGTGGTGCTCTCACCAGGTTCTGTTACCCAGAATCCTGTGCAAACCTCAGATTTTGGCAAAAAAACACCTTTTCCTCAAATTTTGGTGACAGAAGATCTGGAATCTGAGAGGAGCCACAAATGTTCTTCCACCCAGTGTTTCCACAAGTCTTCCGATAAAAATGGTACCTCACTTGTGTAGGTAGGCCTAGTTCCCGCGACATGAAGTGCCCCAAAACACTACATGGACACATCACATTTTCCCAAAGAAAACAGAGCTGTTTTTTACAAAGTGCCTAGCTGTGGTTTTTGGCCTCTAGCTCAGCTGACACCTAAGGAAACCTACCAAACCTGTGCATTTTTAAAAAGTAGTCACCTAGGGGAATCCATGATGGGGTGACTTGTGGAGCTCTCACCAGGTTCTGTTACCCAGAATCCTGTGCAAACCTCAAAATTCGCCAAACAAAAAAACATTTTCCTTAAATTCTGGTGGCAGAAAGTTCTGGAATCTGAGTGGAGCCACAAATTACCTCCCACCCAGCGTTCCCTTAAGTCTCCTGATAAAAATAGTACCTCACTTGTGTGGGTAGGCCTAGTGCCTGCAACAGGAAATGCCCCAAAACACAGCGTGGACACATCACATTTTCCCAAAGAAAGCAAAGCTGTTTTTTGCAAAGTGCCTAGCTGTGGATTTTGGCCTCTAGCTCAGCCGACACCCTGGGAAACCTACCAAACCTGTGCATTTTTTAAAAGAAGACACCTAGGGGAATCCAAGATGGGGTGACTTGGGGGGCTCTCACTAGGTTCTGTTACCCAGAATCCTGTGCAAACCTCAAAATTTGGCCAAAAAACACTTTTTCATCACATTTCAGTGACACAAAGTTCTGGAATCTGAGAGGAGCCACAAATTTCCTTCCACAAAGCGTTTCTCCAAGTTTCCCAATAAAAATGGTACCTCACTTGTGTGGGTAGGCCTAGTGCCTGCAACAGGAAATGCCCCAAAACACAATGTGAACACATCACATTTTCCCAAAGAAAACAGAGGTGTTTTTTGCAAAGTGCCTAGCTGTGGATTTTGGCCTCTAGCTTAGCCGACACCTAGAGAAAACTACCAAACCTGTGCATTTTTAAAAAGTAGACACCTATGGGAATCCACGATGGGGGGACTTGTGGTGCTCTCACCAGGTTTTGTTACCCAGAATCCTGTGCAAATCTCAAAATGTGATTTAAAAAAAACACTTTTTCCTCACCTTTCGGTGACAGAAAGTTCTGGAATCTGAAAGGAGCCACAAATGTCCTTCGACCCAGCGTTCCCCCAAGTCTCGCGATCAAAATGGTACCTCACTTGTGTAGGTAGGCTTAGTGCCCGCAGCTGGAAATGCCCCAAAACACAATGTGGACACATCACATTTTCCCAAAGAAAGCAAAGCTGTTTTTCGCAAAGTGCCTAGCTATGGATTTTGGCCTCTAGCTCAGCCGGCAGCTAGGGAAACCTACCAAACCTGGTCATTTTTTAAAATTAAACACGTAAGGGAATCCAAGATGGGGTGACTAGCGGGGCTTTGACCAGGTTCTGTTACCCAGAATCCTGTGCAGACCTCAAAAAATGGCTAAAAAACACTTTTTCCTCACATTACTGTGACAGAAAGTTCTGGAATCTGAGAGGAGCCATAAATTTCCTTTCACCCAGCATTTTCCCAAGTCTCCCGATAAAAATAATACCTCACTTGTGTGGGTGGCCCAGGTACCCGCTATAGAAAAAGGCCAAAAACCTGTAGAGATTGAGGGGATAGCACAGCAAATTGATGAGCACATATTTTTATTTTATACATCTTTAGGCTGACTCTGTTTTGGGGACCCACACAAGTGAGGTATCATTTTACTTGGGAGACTGTGGGGAATGCTGGGTGGTAGGAAATGTGTGACGGAGCGGTGATCCTACAAAGGAAAGTGAGGAAAATGTTTTTTTTAGCAAATTTTCGAGTTTGGCAGAGGAGAATGGGTAAGAATTTTTTGGCGGATCCACTCAAGCCACACCTCCTTGGAATTCTTGAGGTGTCTAGTTTAAAAAAATATTGAGGTTTGGTAGGCTTCCCTAGAAGAAGGCCGCACCCGGGACCAAAAACATATGTGGCAACCCCAAACACAGGTAGTTTTGTCATAGATCATTTTGATGTGTCCACGTAGTTCTGTGATGTTCCAAACTCTAAAATTGTGAAAAGAAACACTTAGGTTATGTGAAAAAGACACCTCACCCACCAACCAAGTGTCAAGGGTGTGGTGCGACACCTGATTACAGCGGAGCAGGTTTTGTCATTTTTGCCTCACAGCTTGTGAGCTGTAAAGCCGCGTCAAGGCACCAACCGCTTGACAGTCCATTCACACACCTTTCACACATGAAATACACAAGACCATTCATACTGCCAGCCGCAGGCCCAGCACATTACAACACTCACATCAACAGACTGCGCCATTCAAGGGCCCATCACTTTCATACGCCCACATGCCTGAAACAGCAATTACACCAGCTGATGGGAGCCACTCCACACACACTGCCAGCCAAGCACCACCCATGCACACTGCCAGCCAAGCTCCACCCCACACGTGCCACCCCACACACACCACCAGCCAAGCGCCACTCCACGCACATCGCCAGCCAAGCGCCACCCCACACACACGCCAGCCAAGCACCACCCCACACACACCGCCAGCCAAGAGCTACCCAACACACACTGCCAGCCAAGTGCCAGTCCATGCACACCGCCATCACTTTTTTTGTTTTTTTAAACAACAAAGAAATCACTAATTATAAATAAGAACCAAACTACAAACACAAAAGCTCTAACTGAATACATGACAGTAATGCCAACCGTGAAAGTGAACATATGAAAATATAAAACAGCAGTTTACGCTCACAGTATTTCCCAATAATTCTTCTGTGTGTGGTAGTTCCTGAAACAGCCACCCACGCACAGCCCAGGCTTTGAAGGACAATAAGGGTAGTACACCCTAGTATCCTTCCTGATACCTCTTCAAGCAGACTCTCCATCTCATAGCAGGAAATAATTTTTTGGCCGAGGTAGGAATGTGCTCTACAAAGTGACGATCTAGCCACATCCTCCTCCACTGCTTCTGTAGGAACTCTTGCCTATTCCAGCACAACCAGGCTCGCTATGATAGGCTCCTGAAATTTCACAAATGTCATCCTTGACTCTGGAGAACTATCCTTGAACACAACAAAAGCATTAAAAGTTGCCAAGTGGAACAGGTTGATAATTTCTTATATCAAACATAAGCCTTAAGAGCAGCAGTGTAAGGTTCCAACCACTGATCTACGCTATCAACACCACCCATGTGCTTATTGTAGTCTTAAATGCACACAGTTTTACACACTTTAGCAACTTGACCCCAAACAGCCACAGGTGAAGTACTCTCATCATGGATGGTAGTTAGCATGTACACATCCCTCCTGCCTACAAATTTCAGAGTTAGCAGCTCATCATTCTGTACGGCACTGCACTGTCCCTTCTCAAGTTTTTTACAGACAAAACTGTCTGCCTTTCCGATTAGAGCGGATTGTGCCACAAGCAACAGTGTCCACTCCGATCAATTCCTTGAATAACTGAACTCCAGTGTAGAAGTTATCCACATATAAATGGTGACCTTTGTTAAACAGTCGTTTACCAAGTTCCCACTCAATTTTCTCACTAACTCCAAAAGTGGGCGGACAGCCAGGGGGGTCAATACTAGAATCCCCACCAGTGTAGACCAGGAAATTATAAACATATCCTGTACTACTTTCAGACAGCATATACAATTTCATTCCATACTGTGCCCTCTTGCTAGGAATGTACTGCATAAAAACCAAATGACCCTTCAACAGGCCCAAAGACTCATCTACAGATATTTCTTTGCCTGAAAGATAGATGTCTGAAAAACAATCTACCAAATGATCAAGTAACTGGACAAATGCACCACCAACAACCAGCACTGTGTAAGATAAGCAATAAACAATGTGTAGCTTTATCAGTAAGAGTTATAAACTCAAAAAGTATACTGCTCACTTGCCTGAAAAAGATTGACTCACCAGCAACTACTCTGCACAGCCACAGCAATCACCAATGATATCCCACTAAAAAGAAAAAAAGAAAAGCAAATTAGATATAAGACAGCACAAATATCATTGAGCATAAAACCAAGGACAATTTCAAACACAATCCTGCATTTAGTATACCACCTACAAACATGTCATTCATGCATGGAAACAATACTTCTTCGGAATAAATTTATTTACTTACCTAAAACATGCAACTACGCAAACTGTAGGACAACCACTGCCAAAACAGCAACAAGCCACAGCAAAGGAAGTAAAAGCTTTGAACTAGAACAAAAAGGAGAAATAAACTGTTATAATCACAAATGCGATTACTTCGCCAGTTGACAAACACCCTGCCACCAAACATTTATATATTTTCCCTGGTGTCTAATATTCTCTGACCCCCTTGGGGGCAGATGGGCCTAAAAAAATAGGCAAATCTGCCCCCAAAGGGGGCAGAAATGGCATAGAATACATTGCCCCCAACACACAAAGCACCCCCCCACACACACACTTGATCCTTGGCGCTAAGTGGATTCTGCTCCCCTTGGGGGCAGATGGGCCTAAAGAAAATAGGCTGATCTGCCCCCAAGGGGGGCAGAACTACCAAAAAGTGATTTGTCCCCTTTGGGGGGGCGACCCTTGCCAAAGAGGGCGCCCCCAACACAAAAAAACAAAGGAAAGAAAAATAAAATCCCTGAAGTCTTTATGGCTTCTGCCCCACCTGGGGGCAGAAGGGCCTAAAAAAAATAGGCCAAGCCCCCTAAAAATAAAAAACCAATCTGCCCCCAAGGGGGGCAGAAATGGTGATAAATATATTGCCCCCCCCCCAAGGGGAGCGACCCTTGCCCAAGGTGTTGCTCCCCCACACTTTAAACACACACACATACACAGAAACAAATTCCCTGGGGTCTATTGAGCATCGCAATCGGGCAGCAGGAATGCTGAAAGAGACATCGAGGGAAAGGAAAACCGTTTCCTTTCCCCCGATGCCTCTTTTTTAGATATCCCCCCTCCCGCCCAGAGGAAAAATCTAACTCCTTGGCGAAGACACGCTGGAGGCAAATGGCTTCCAGCACGTCTGGCACCCTCTGATGATGTCAGCGCACAATCGCACGCTGATGTCATTTGGGGGGGTGGGGTGATCAAATGATGTCTGCTTTCCTACGGTGTCCGGAATCTCTTTCCTTATGAGGGTGTTGTTGATGAACATATTGGATTTCCGGGACCCGGACCGGACCGCTTATGAAGGACCTCTGCATTTACCGGAACTGTGCTTCCGACTAATATATATATATTTATGGTAATATTTTATGATAATATTTTTTTATTAACACCTGCAGTGCGGCCCTGGGCCACAGGCCAATGCACACACTACCTTCCTGTTGCGGGTCTCGACCAATGGCCGACACCAGGGAAGGGGTTAAAAAATACTCAGGTGCCTTGTACCCGAGGATTTTTCTTTTTATTTAAAAATACCCCGGGAGACATAGAACATCTTCCATGTCTCCCCCGCCACCCCATCCGCCCCTTTGTTACTGTTTGTTTTCTCCACCAGAGCTGGAAGCGGCCTTGCCATCGCTTCCTGCTCCAATGGGGAAGAACAGCCCCAAACAGCCTTCCCGATGTTCAGACAGGCCTCGTTTGAAAAGGGAGACTCTCCCCTTTCAAACGAGGCCTTCCCAAACGGGTTTCCTGGCCCTCGATAGGTAGGTAGGTAGGTTTACCCCGGGGGGGCGCGATCACACCCCTCTACGGGTGTAAAAAATTTAAAAGAATTTAAACAAATGGAAATAAAACAGAATGAAATGAAATGGACAGGGGTTCGGCCATGAGCAGGGCGATCCCCTGTGGGGGCAAACATTTTTTTGAACAGCTATGGCCCTCAAGGAAACCATACAGCTGTTAAAAAAATATATGCATCTATATATATATGATCTGACTTTTTTCTAGTGGCAGTTTTGATGCCATAATGCGCAGAAGGTTTATATGCCCACTGAAAGGATCAACACTGTATTATATGTGAATAGCTGAGTGGATTAGTAAAGCCAGACATTACCTGCGCTATAATACAAATGAAATGTATATGCGAGGGGGCTATGGAGAGATGAAATGCACTTTTGCTGGGTGGTCGTGGGGGAATCGGAGGAGGGGATATTGGGCGTGGAAGAAGCAATAATGATTGTTGGACTGGGCGCTAGAGGCACTTAAGACTGTGATGATTGGTATGTGACAAGGTGATGTAATAGTGTGTCTTTTTTGTTTTTTTGAGTGTCTTGAGAGAACATGCTGATTGAGGGAAGAAGTGAAGGTAAGGTGACCTTTACGGTTGCAGGTATCACACACACATCCACCAGCAATTTTGTGACTGTCTAAATAGGCTTGTGTAGAGCAGCAGGTTAGCCAGTAGCAGAGATGTTGGATGACTGCTGCTCAAGCCTTAACTCGGGTTATAGAGGACAGCTCTGACATAGGATCAGAGACTGAGACAGCAGATACTGAGACAGCATTTGAAGAATAAGGCAATTGTGCAGACTCTGGGAGTGATTTGTTAGTCGGAGGAGTCCCATTCGATAACTCCTCTTCCAGTGATTATGAATGAGGTGATGAGGACAGTCCTGCTGTCCTTTCGCAAGCACGGTCTTTGCAGCGGGACAATAGCTGGTTAGCCCAACCCAGAGAGCAGGTGCATGCAGCGGCAAGCACACAAAGAGTGCTCTCTTGGGAGCTCCCCAATTTAGTGCAACCCCAAATTCCACTGCCCAAATCGTATTGAGGAGACATCAAAATTATCTATCACAAAACAAACTGGGTTTGTAAGGCAGGCACCTGCGTTTTTGGACCTGGGCTCGGCGGCCATATAGGGAAACATACCGAACCCAGACATTTCTGGAACCAGACATCTGGGGCAGTCCAAAGAGGTGTGACTTGTGTGGATTCCACAAAGTTTTCTTACCCAGAACACCCTGCGAAGCTGAAATGTTGAATAAAAACTCTATTTTGTATTGCATTTCTGTCACACAAACTACAGGAATATGCTGGGATCCTCAAACGTCCTACCAGCCAGTGTTTCCCCACCTGTCCTGATAAAAAGGCTACCCCACTTGAGTGCCTGTACCTAGTCCCTGCATCAGGAATGGATCACCCCAGGGTCAACAGTTGCCCTCATGTAAGGACCAACATTGACCGTTGTGAGATATATTCTTGTCGCGGGCACTAGGCCTACCCACACAAGTGAGGTACCATTTTTATCGGGAGACTTGGGGGAATACTGGGTGGCTTCTCTCAGATTTCAGAACTTTCTATCACCGAAATGTGAGGAAAACCTTTTTTTTGCCAAATATTGAGGTTTGCAAAGGATTCTGGGTAGCAGAACCTGGTGAGAGTGTCACAAGTTACCCCAACCTGGGTTCCCCTAGGTGTCTAGTTTTACAAAAAAAATGCACAGGTTTGGTAGGTTTCCCTAGGTGCCGGCTGAGCTGGAGGCCAAAATCCACAGCTAGGCACTTTGCAAAAAACATCTCTGTTTTCTTTAGAAAAATTTGATGTGTCCACGTTGTGTTTTGGGGCATTTCCTGTTGAGGGCACGAGGCCTACCTACACAAGTGAGGTACCATTTTAGCGGGAGACTTGTGGGAACGCTGGGTGGAAGAAGATTTGTGGCTCCTCTCAGATTCCAGAACTTTCTATCACCAAAATGTGTGGAAAAAGTGTTTTTGGGCCAACGTTTGAGGTTTGCAAAGGATTCTGGGTAACAGAACCTGGTGAGAGCCCCACAAGTCACCCTATCTTGGATTCCCCTAGCTGTCTAGTTTAAAAAAATGCACAGGTTTGGTAGGTTTCCCTAGGTGCCGGCTGAGCTAGAGGCCAAAAACCACAGATAGGCAGTTTGCAAAAAACAGCTCTGTTTTCTTTGGGAAAATGTGATGAATCCATGCTGTGCTTCCTGTTGCAGGCATTAGGCCTACCCACTCAAGTGAGGTACCATTTTTATCAGGAGACTTGGGGAAACACAGAATAGCAGAACAAGTGTTATTGGCCCTCGTCTTTCTCTTCATTTTGTCCTTCCAAATGTAAGACAGTGTGTAATCTATTTGAGAAATGCCCTATAATTTCACGTGCTACGTACGGGCACCCCAGAATTCTGAGATGTGCAAATAACCACTGCTTCTCAACACCTTATCTTGTGCCCATTTTGGAAATACAAAGGTTTACTTGATACCTATTTTTCACTCTTTATATTTCAGCAAATGAATTGCTGTATACCTGGTATAGAATGAAAACCCTTTGCAAGGTGCAGCTCATTCATTATCTCTGGGTACCTAGGGTTCTTGATGAACCTACAAGCCCTATATATCCTCACAACCAGAAGAGCCCAGCAGACGTAATGGTATATTGCTTTCAAAAATCTGACATTGCAGGAAAAAGTTACAGAGTAAAACAAGGAGAAAAATGGCTGTTTTTTTTACCTCAATTTCAATATTTTTTTATTGCAGCTGTTATTTTCTGTAGGAAAACCTTGTTGGATCTACACAAATGGCCCCTTGCTGAATTCAGAATTTTGTCTATTATAGAAAATGTTTAGCTTCCCCGGATCCAACATTGGTTTCACACCCATTACTGTCACTAACTGTAAGGAGGCTGAAACACAGAAAATAGTAAAAATAGGGTATGTCCCGGTAAAATGCCAATATTGTGTTGAAAAATGTGTTTTTCTGATTCAAGTCTGCCTTTTCCTGAAAGCTGGGAAGATGGTGATTTGAGCACTGCAAACCCTTTGTTGATGCCATTGTCAGGGGAAAAAACACAAGCTTTCTTCTGCAGCCCTTTTTTCCCATTAAAAAAAAAAAACTTCTTGCTGTATTTTGGCTAATTTATTGGTCTTCTCCAGGGGAACCCACAAACTCTGGGTACCTTTAGAATCCCTAGGATGTTGGAAAAAAAGGACGCAAATTTGGCATGGATAGCTTATGTGGACAAAACGTTATAAAGGCCTAAGTGCGAACTACCACAAATAGCCAAATAAGGACTCATCACTGGGGGTGGGGGTAAGGCCCAGCAGCTAAGGAGTTAAGAGTTTAATATTTTTCTACATTCATGGGGTCACTCAAATATGTAATGTGTTTGTTGTGAAGTATTTTGCTTACTCTTGCTTAGACTGCCGTAGAAAAAGTAAAATTAACCTCTATGCAGGTCAAAATTTGATCTACTGTTACACTGTGTGGAGTGGGAATAGTACATTTCACCAATCTGAAATCTAATGCTTTCTCCACTGTTGCAGAGACTGGAATGGGAATTGTGACATTTACCCGTCCATAGTCCAACACTATCACTATTGTTGCACTAACTGGAATGGGAATAGTAAATCTCACCCCTCTGAAATCCAATGTTTTCCCTACTATTGTACAGACTGGAGTGGGAATAGTACATTATAACCCTCCAAAGTCAAAAATATTCCTTACTGTTGTGCTGTTTGGAGTAGGAACTTTAAAGTTTGCCCCTCTAAATCCAATGATTTCCATACTTTTCCCCTGTTTGGAGTGGGAATAGTAAATTTCACTTCTCCAAAACCCAACGCTTTCTCTACTGTTTCACAAACTGGAGAGGGAATAGTAAATTCCACCCCTCCAAAGTCCAGCGCTTTTTCTACTGTTGCACTGACTGGGGTAGGACTAGTAAATCTAACCCCTTCTAAGTCCAACACTTTCCCTACTATTGTGGTGATTAGAGTAAGAATAGTCAATCTAACCCCTCTGAAGTCCAACACTTTCCCTACTGTTTGCATAAAGTATAGTGGTAATAGTATAATATTTAGAGACTTCAATAGTTTTCATAGTATTAGTTAAATAGATTTTATACTATGAATAGTTTATTTACTATTTTATAATTTTTATTTTTATTTTTCAATTTATTTTAATGTTTATATTATTTTTGCAAAATAATATTTGATAGAAGTAGATGAATATATATTTATATACCTTATTAAATGCTAGTGGAATATAGTTATTGTATATTATATCACATTTATATATTAAAAGATTCAACATGCATTACTTACAAACAATATTTATATTTAAAAATGATATTTTGTCTATTTGTGGATGATTTTAGTGTCAATGATATTTTTTCTGATATTTTTGTACTTACAACTAGAAGTATAGGAGCACTATATTGTAGTAAACTATATTTGTGACACAATATTTTTGTCATCCACACTATAATGTGTCAGTGATCCATTTTCTTCTTATATTTAACACCCTAAAAGCATGAAATGTTGAGGTAGTCATTAAATTCCACATTTGTTTAGTAAGATCCACCTAATTCATGAGGGACAACTAATTCACTCCCAACTGTAAATGTCTGCTGTTCCTTTATGCCCATGGTAAAAATGTTACCCCTCTTGTTTGGAAAGGGATACAGCACAGGAGGGGAATGAGCTGCTAACTGGATTTGTCAGCTGCTTTTGAGGTTATTTTTTAAATAATACTTGACTAGTTGGATGTCTACGTGATTTTCAAGTATTGTGCTAGCTTTCCTTACACACACTGCACTGGAAATGTCACACATTATACTCAATGTTAGTGCTTTTAAAGGACTGTAAATTGTGGTCAACAGCAAATTAAGCCTGAGCAAAATTATTTTTCTTCTCACAAATGTATGTGATTGTTTAGCTTGAGAAATACTAGTTCTAGCAGAAAATGGTCTGGTGGAGACACTGACTCTCCAATCTTAACTCCTGCTATTATCTTTTGCCACTTTTGTACTTTCACATTCAATTTTCAAATAGTGGCAAGTGAATTTTGGCAAATGTTTCTGTAACATCCATGCAATTTGTATGACATTAAGGGCCTGAATACAACTTTGGAGGACGGTGTTAATCCGTCCCAAATGTGACGGATATACCACCTACCATATTACGAGTCCATTATATTCTATGGAACTCGTAATACGGTGGGCAGGATATCCGTCACATTTGGGATGCATTAACACCGTCCTCCAAAGTTGTAATCAGGCCCTAAATGTGATTTCAAGCACCCTACTCAAATGTGGTTTCACATTTGTACTGATAACACTGGTGCCCCTTCTGTTTAGGTAGTCATTTTGTACAAGAGGTGAATGAACCACAATTACGAGCTTGGGAATTAAAATTGGTTCCGGCTTAATGTGGTTGGAAGTTTGACCCATTTCCTTCCCATTACTACAGTTAGAACCATCACTAGAGGTATGTTTGTATCAGAAGTAGGAGGAAACACAAGTTGGTAGGACTTTCCCATCTGAAAATGTACCCAGTTCCAGTAAGATAAATGTCAACCATGGACTGCAGCACATATTGTGCTACCACTAAAGAGTCTAGTGAATACATGACTCAAAGTCTTCCACTGCAGCATTGCTGCACAATTTATAAACTCAAAATTCAACCTGGCAAAATCCACCTTTTGCTAGATCTAAGCCTTCCTTTTTAAAACTGGTACGTCACCCATAAGGCAGTCCCTAAGCACCCATAGGGCAGGGTGCATGATGTTTAAAGAGTTGAACATTTTTTTTTGTATTCTTACATGTACTGATATTGAAATATCTTGAAAGTAGTTTTTCACTAAGGCAATGCTGACTCTCACATATAAAAGCGCTGGGCTTCAGTATAATACCTTATAATGTATACCTTTGCTTTGGGAATAACTAGTCCCATGATTCAAGGACTCAAATTCATAGGGATATAAAATGTAATATGATGAAAAAGTCAGATGTTAAATTACTATTTTGAAAATGAGACTTTTAGAAAGTTGGCATTTTCATGCCTAAATCCTGTAGCATCCCTTTCCGAGATAATTCCTAAATGTCACCTGGGAGCCTGCTGGGAGGTATGAATCACTCTCAACAAAGGGAACAAAAGGACCTTACCTGGGAGGAGGTGTGACGTCCTCCTGATGGATGACTTCGGTATGTGGCCACCTAGTTTACAAGCTTCAAAGGGGCAGCCAATCTCGTGGAGAGAGGTAACTCACTCCTTGGCATGCCGCAGACATTGCCTATTGTCTGGAGTGGCTTCAATCCTAGTGGGGGAACACCTGTCCTAGAACTGATTTTGCAGGGGGAGATCCTCATTTGCCTAAACACACATCAGGGGTGTGCCCAGAGTTCTGAGCAAGGAAAGAAAAATTCTGTTGTATTGGATTTTGGCAGAGTAGGGCATTTTGGGATTGCTAGTGCCAGACTTAAAAGTGGCACCTCAGCTAACTTCCTCAGAACACTGCCGGACCTGAGGTACATAGAAGAAGGACTTCACCTACTAAACTCTGACTTCAGAAAGAGTGATTCAACTGCTGTAACCTGTGGAGAGAAGCCACAATGCGTAGGCCTGTTACTACTTAAGCCCAGGATAGAAGATTGGACTTCAGGTGCTAGTTGTTTAGCCTCGATTTAAGCTACAGGGGCACAAATGCTGCAAAAAAGCCCAGCTTCCTGAATACCTCAACTGACCAGTTCAAACTGGACTTGTCCTTGATCCTGCTGATGGCTTCCACTAGAGTGAAACCTGAGCCCCAGGAGGGGTTCCTAAGGTCTTCGGGCCCTTAGATAAGTGTCAAGAGTGGACCTCTCCTGTCTAACACTAAGAGCCAGACTTCAAAACTTTTCCAAGGATTTTTGGAAAATGAACCATGGTCTACCTCGAGACAACCACCAAGATGCAGCCGTCAAAATTGTATCACCTGTCGGATTCAACTTTTTGGTTTGCCATGCTGAAATACGTTTGAATTTAAAAAAAAAGATGTCTAAGTCCAAAGGTAGAACTCTTCACCTGAGGAAGATGCTGGAAGTATCTGGTTGACAAAGGACCTTCTCTAATTGCCAAATCTGTTTTTTCCCCCACTCTGAACTTCTGTGGCAAAAGTCAACAGCTTCAGTGGAACTTTGTCTCATGGCTATCCAACATCACGGAACCCATCTCGGCTACAGCCTGCTGCCATTCCTCACTGACAATCTTCAACTTCAAAAGTTGAAGATTGTCAGTGTCATGTAGATGTTGAACAGCCCGACGCTGTTCAACATCTACATGGCCCCCCTCGCACAAGTGGCCCATCAGCACAACCTCAACATCATCTCCTACGCCGACGACACCCAACTCATCCTCTCCCTCACCAAGGACCCGCACACCGCCAAAACCAACCTCCACGAGGGACTAAAAGCCTTCGCCGACTGGATGAGAGACAGCCGGCTAAAACTGAACTCAGACAAAGCAGAGGTCCTCATCCTTGGGCGCACCCCCTCTGCCTGGGACAACTCATGGTGGCCGTCCACGCTGGGTCCCCCACCGACAGTGCACGAAACCTTGGCTTCACCCTCAACTCCTCACTCTCCATGTCAAAGCAGTTCAGCGCCATCTCCTCCTCCTGCTACAACACCCTCTGCATGCTTCCCAGAGTTTACAAATGGATCCCAACAGAAACAAGAAAAACAGTAACCCAGGCCCTCGTCAGCAACAGACTCGACTACGGCAACGCCCTCTACACCGGTATCCCATCCAGACACCTCCAATGCCTCCAACGCATCCAAAACGCCTCCGCCCGACTCATCCTCAACATCCCTCGCCACTGCCACATCACCCCCCACCTAAGAGACCTTCACTGGCTCCCCATCAACAAGAGGATCACCTTCAAGCTCCTCACCCACGCACACAAGGCACTCCACAACACCGGACCAGCATACCTGAACAACAGACTCAGCTTCTACACCCCCACCCGGCACCTCCGCTCCGCTAACCTCGCCCTCGCCTCCATCCGCCGCATCTGATGCAAATCTTCAGGCGGCAGATCATTCTCGTACCTCACCGCCAAGACCTGGAACACCCTCCCGCCGGACCTACGACAGACCCAGTACCTCCTCTCCTTCAGAAAACTCCTCATGACTTGGCTCTTCGAGCAGTAGCAGCACCCCCCTTATCCCCCCTCCAGCGCCTTGAAACCCTCACAGGTATGTAGCGCGCTTAACAAATTGATTGATTGATTGATTGATATGTAGTTAGAAGATAAAACGTTCACTTTGGTATTCATTTGCACACCAGCCATATTTAGTAAGCCTTTGCATCACACAAGGTGCAAAGGCTTATTCTGAATAGACAAAGTGAGGCAAAGGCTGATTTGCACTTACAATACATTGCATTACATTTCTTAGTTGTAGGTGTTCCAAGGGTGGAGCTCGGGCATTTCAATGCATCCACTTATGGATTTCATGCAATTCCAGATTTACTGAGGTTTGTAAAGCTGGAAATGTGTGAAATCAGTATACCTACTACAGAGAGGCATGACAATGAGAAGTACATTTATTTCTCCTAGTTAATTCCTCTTTCGATGTGTGATACATTCTGCATTGCACATGGAAAGAGGAATATGCCTCTTTGGATTGTTTTTGTGCTAGAAGATATCCCTTCCTGCCCCAAAACAACCCTGCCCATAATGCAGCACCCTTGCACGGTGGTGTCAGGGTGCTTGCATTGGCTCTGCTGCACACAGTGTGCCATATCTTAGTAGATATGGCTCTTCTCAGCACTCACCCATTCATGAAAAGCAACACAGCAACTTCAGTCACTGCCCTGCATTGTGTGAACTTTTAATCAATATGCCCCTAGAATTTACTCTGTTTTTATACACTGGAGTGGAGGTTTTACTGTGTTGTGTTTTCTGCCACCCTTGATCTCCGCCTCGAGTGCGGACCTAAAGCCAGTACTCATAAATGCCCTATGTGAATTCTCAAAGTTGTAAACTTAGATGTTTGGTCTAAGTTTAGACCAAGCTACTAAGTTTGCCTTTGTGAATGGAGCCCCTAGTGCTCAAGTGTTGAGCACTCTGAGGTAAAATGTGTTTTTTGTGTGTTTTGGAGACAGCACTACGATCTGTCACCAAGACTCAGAGTTCACTACTGTCTATCGGACATGCCCATGCATCCAGGGATTATTTGGCAAGACAGTAAGAGTGGTTAGATGTGCCTGTGCACTAACTTTGAGCCAATTATTGAGCAAATGTGTCCTCCTTCCGTGCCACTCAACTGCAAACTGACATGTCTGTCTCAGGCTGAGTTTGTGACAGAAAAACAGATAAGGACATCACCCAAAGGTCCTGATGGGGTACGAAAAAAAAAAAAGTCAACATGAAGTCAGTAAGAATCACGTAACATGTCCTGCCACACCCACAATGCCCATTTAGTAAATTAGAAACTTATGGTACCTCTGCCTCTTACTGAAAACAATAGGTTGTAGGACCTGAACATTTACCTCAAAGTCGCCCATGATAGCAACAGAGTCATGAAAAAATATCTGCTATGCCTCAGAAAAAATACCAAATTCTACTGAACATGGGTGTAAGTCAGCTAGACAGTCTGAAGAAACATTTCAACCCACAACTCAATCCAGAATAGAAAAGATTATTCCAGCTGAAAGCACAGCAGAAAATGCCCCATGGGCAAATTTTATGAATACCTCCTAGAGCTAACCAGAGTGTGCATAGATTATGATTCTATCAAACAGGTGTGTGTACTTGTTATTCATGGATAAGATTCTGCTGTCCTGCACAGGCTGATACTCAAAGATCTTACATGAGCCTGGACACTAGGGAGATCACACAAACGTTCAGATGCATGGAGTCTGCATTGGCGCACATGATCAGCATTTCATAAACTCACCTCATCCTCATACCCGCAAGTGGGGAGCATAGACATTGTAACTTTATTGCCCAAGCAGCCAGACTCTTCATCAAAGCTACAAAAGAGGGAGGCACTCATCAGGCTGTGCAGCCCCTGCTGCATTGCAATGCACCACTGCAACAAATACCCAGCATTGGAGGTGCAACGTGATCTACATGAAACTAACCCACTTAACTAAGGTATGGTGCAGCCCACAGCCTGAATGGCTCTGCCACAGACAACTCTACTAGGGCAAGGACTTGAGAAACATCACAGGCATTAAAATAGAATAGTTCTCTGCAATAACACGATCTTATAGGATGATGAACAAAATGATGCTGAGATATTTCTAATCTTGCTGGTGAGCCAAAACAAAGAGAATCACTGAACAAACTCAGCCACGTTGCAAAATCATAATCCAGGTGATGCACAAATATGCTTTCATTGATATGGGAGGTTCAGCAAATAAAATGAAAAAGTCACAATATGCTGGGCAGAAACCTGTAACAACCTGTCTTTCACAGCCACAAGAATATACACCATGAAAGGACCGATTCACTTCCTCTAGCTGGTACATTTTTATCAATAGCTCAACTCAAAGTCAAATTACTCAAGCAAACCTCTTTGCTATTGAGTGAACCACCTACTTAGTTTACAGTATATGCACTTTTTCTCAATTCTGGGTTGCCTAAAGGTTGCTTGAAGGCTTAATCCCTTGAACTACAAACTACATATTCACCTACAAATCAAGTAAGGGAGACTCTAACCTTGTAGAACCCCTTTTCCCATCAGGTCCAAGGGAGAGTAGAAGTTACTGAATCTTGAAGTCCTGACTGTAATGGAACAAGTGACCAGGTGCAGGCCTTGGCTCACACTGATAGTGGTCTCAAGAAAATGACTCAGATCCAATCCTGTATGCATTTAACTGCACCTCCCAATGTGAAAAATCAAATGTGAAAACTACCTAACATCCAAAATTGATGAACTATTGATTTTATTTTATTTTAACAAGGAATGTTTTTTAATGTTCCCTGTATGTTGGCTATCACCAGCTTCAGTTAGCTGAAAGTTGTTGATATATCACCACTTTCTCAACACATATGGGACTTTAGAGTTCCAAAAGCCAAACTTCGGAATTTCTTTCACTGCACAGGTGTTCCAAAATAGCATTAGTGAAGTAGACTTGGGCTGAAGGGTGTCATGAATGCGAATGATGGTATTCGTATCTATTCAACCTGTACACGTTCAATGCCACTGCAAGCAAATGCTCTTTGCTTAAAACATGGTAACTTTGGCTTGTACACAACTGGCATTTTTTATTTTCCTATACGTTTCTAGTAAAGTAAACTACCTGTTCCCAGGACATGTAAATTCAATGCTGTTAGTGGGCCTGTAGCACTGACTGTGTCACCCACTTCAGTAGCACTTAAAACCTGTCTCAGGCCTGCCATTTCAGAGCCTGTGTGTGCAGTTTTAAACTACCATGCCGACCTGGCAAGTTAAACCTCTTGTCAGGCCCAAACCTTCCCTTCCATCCCTTTTAATACATATAATCAATCAATCAAACTGGATTTAGAGAGCCAGGCAAGTCACCCTCAAGGGTATCCAGGCACTGAAAACATAGCTGCTATGGGGTTCAGTTGAACAGCCAGGTTTTGAGTCATTTCCTGAATTCCAGAAGAAGGGATGATGTCTGTAGGGGAAGGGGGATGTCATTCCAGGATTTTACCACAAGGTAGGAGAAGGAGCGTCCTCCACTGTTGCTTTAGCAGATGATGGGGGTGTGTGCGAGTGAGAGGGAAGTGGAGCGCAGGTGTCTTCAGGGTTGGTGGAAGTTCAGGTGATAGTTGATGTATTCTGGTCCTTGATTGTGAAGGCCCTGCAGATGTGGAAAAGCGTCTCTTCTGAATGAAGGGCCTGTGGAAGTTCTTGAGGTGGGGGGTGCTGTGGGTTCATTTGGGGAGGCTGAGGATGAGTCTGGCCATTAAATTCTGTATGGTATATAGTCTCTGCTGTGTTTTCTGTGATTTAGAACGGAACCTTACTGGCTCCCAGCACACTCCATATCAGTGTGACGTAATCGCTAGAACGGAATGTAACAAAAACTTGGTTTAAAATGTGAGACTTCACAGGAACATGCAGAGAAATAAATACATGTGATTTACAGATCTGTGTGTGGCCTAGTCATTGACGGGTACCCAGGATGGGGTAGACTCCACAACTAATGAGGAGATAGGGGATAAGTAACCCAAAGAAGAAAGTGCTCTCCTGGAGAGTTTGCGGCGGTTCAAGGAAACTGTTTGTGCGTGCCTTGTGCCTTCATCAAAGTGTCGATTTTATGGTTGGTGTCTGTGAAATCAAACCACTACTCCAGCTGGTGAAGCAAGTAAATGGAAAGAAATCTTCACTAAGAAGTCTTTGCATTGTAGGCCAAGAAGCTATGCCCAAGATCTTACAAAAAGGTACCATGCTGCCATGCAAAATAAAGTTATACGTTAGGCAGTGCATTAACGCTGAAGGCAGATTCAACCAGGTTTACAAAGCACAGTTAAAAACAATCATATTTTGCTATATGTTATTATGAATAATAGCGCTGGCTGACAGATCAAGTAAAAAGGAAGCATACTGCTATTTCTCTTACCTGAGTCTTGATAAGTGGAGCATGAGGACCTCAGCACTTGGTGGAGTGACCCAAGAAGAAGCACTAGGTACTTGTACTTGTACTTACTGAGCTGTCTAATACCTGAAGCAGAAAACTGTCAAGTGGTGACTCAGAAAAACTCCAGCGGTCTCCATGAGTGATGAGGCTTCAATGGAGACCAAGAAAAAGGTCAAAAGTTCAAATTCTGTATTGCATTACCCAGAGGCTGAACCATCATTAAGCCTCCGTGATGATGCAGATTCCCAGGGACAGCTGACAGCATGTGACCGAGCTCCACCCTCAATGTTAGCCACTCCAATAAACAGTTACAATGATGCCACCTATCTGGAACCACCTTCATCTTTCGATACTGCCAAAAAGCAAAATATTGGTGATAGATGGAGTGCCTGGAAGAGTCATTTGAATATTTAGCTGATGGACTTGAAGAGACTGATAACAGAAAGATGAACAAATATCTTAAAAATCTTTGCTGGTAATGGTGTGAAAGACGTCATAAAAAATACAGAGAACTGACAAAGTCACATACCATCAGGTTAAGAATGAGTTGAATCTCAAGTTCCATCAAGTACCAAACGTTGATTATGAACCATATGCTTTCAGTCAAGAACATCAAAGAGTTGGTGAAACAATAAATTAATTTGTGGAAAGACTTGACACGCTCATCAGACACTGTAAGTTCAATGAATTTAATTATACAGAAGCCATGCGGCTTAGAGTTACTGATGGATGCTTGTCAGATTCATTCAGATGACAAATCCTAAGAGAAACTCTTAGTATGGAGCAAGTGCTGATGGCTGCCAGAGCTGAGGATTGTGATAAGAAACAAGCTGCTGAAATGGAGGCCAGAGGTCCCCAGAGTGAGTCAGTGGTGAGTGTGAAAAGTAATTCAAAACAAAAGACTGAAGGACAGAAGGGAATGTCTACACTTAAAAAGAAGTTGTGTTTCAGATGTGGATTTTTGTTTCCACACAAGGGAAAGTCTTCCACCACTGGTTAGCTATGCAAAGGCTGTGGAAAAGAGAACCATTTTGTGATGATGTTTAACCCCTATGGTGCCTTGGACGAGGTGATCTCGTCCAAGGCACCGGTTCCCGGGTGCCTTGGACGAGATCACCTCGTCCTGACTCCAGGAACTGGGGGAGCGCTAGCGCTCCCCCCATGGGCTCACTCCCCACCCCCCAGTGGTGGATGGAAGGGGAAGCCCTTCGCCTTCCACCCCCGACTCCCCCACCCCCACCTGTGACGTCAGCGCTCATCGCGCGCTGACTATCACAGAGGGCCTCCTCCATTGCGCTAGAAGCTCAGCTTCCAGCGCGATAGATCACGTGGAGGAGGCCAGAGAGGCTTCAAAGGTAAGGAAAGGAATTTCCTTCCCTTTGAAGTCTCTCTGAGCATTTCAAAAGCCGGATTGCAATCAATCCGGCTTTTGAAACGCCCACTAGACACCAGGGATTTTTTTTTTATTAGAAATTGGCGTAAGGGAGCGACCCCTTGGGCAAGGGTCGCTCCCAGGGGGGTCATTTTTTTGGAAGGCCTTTTCTGCCCCCAGGGGGGGCAGAAACCTCTGGGCACCAGGCATTTTTTTTTTTTTTACAGGTGGGGAGCGACCCCTTAGGCAAGGGTCGCTCCCCTAGGGGGCAAATTATATTTAGGCCATTTCTGCCCCCCTTGGGGGCAGATTGGCCTGTTTTTATGAGGCCAATCTGCCCTAAGGGGGACAGAAACCACTAGACACCAGGGATTTTTTTTTTTTTTACTTGAATTTCACGCAAGGGGAGCGACCCCTTAGGCAAGGGTTGCTCCCCTGGGGGGCAAATTTATTTTAGGCCATTTCTGGCCCCCCTGGGGGCAGATCGACCTATTGTTATTAGGCCGATCTGCCCCCGGGGGGCAGAAACCTCTAGGCGCCATGGCAAAAAAAATATCTTTTTTTTGTATTTTTTTTTTTTTTTAGAGATGGGGAGCAACCCATTAGGCAAGGGTCGCTCCCCTGGGGGGCAAATTGTATTTAGACCATTTCTGCCCCCCTTGGGGGCAGATCGGCCGATTTTAGGTCAATCTGCCCCCAAGGGGGCAGAAACCACTAGGCACCGGGGATTTTTTTTTGCACCAATGTCACGCAGGGTGAGCGGCCCCGTAGGCAAGGGTCGCTCCGGGGGGGGGGGTTGGGGGGCAAAATTTTTTTTGCCCATTTCTGCCCACCCTGGGATTCCCCTAGGTCTCTAGTTTTCAAAAATGTACAGATTTGGTAGGTTTCCCTAGGTGCCGGCTGAGCTAGAGGCCAAAATCTATAGGTAGGCACTTTGCAAAAAACACGTCTGTTTTCTGCCAAAAATTGTGATGTGTCCACGTTGTGTTTTGGGGCATTTCCTGCCACGGGCGCTAGGCCTACCCACACAAGTGAGGTATCATTTCTATCGGGAGACTTGGGGGAACATAGAATAGTAAAATAAGTGTTATTGCCCCTTGTCTTTCTCTACATTTTTTCCTTCCAAATATAAGAGTGTGTAAAAAATATGTCTATTTGAGAAATGCCCTATAATTCACATGCTATTATGGGCACCCCGGAATTCAGAGATGTGCAAATAACCACTGCTCCTTAACACCTTATCTTGGGCCACTTTTGGAAATACAAAGGTTTTCTTGTTACCTATTTTTCACTCTATACATCTCAGCTGTATACTTGGTATAGAATTAAAACCCACTGCAGGGTGCAGCTCATTTATTGGCTCTGGGTACCTAGGGTTCTTGATGAACCTACAAGCCCTATATATCCCTGCAACCAGAAGAGACCAGTAGATGTAATGGTATATTGCTTTCAAAAATCTGACATTGCAGGAAAAAGTTACAGAGTAAAACGGAGAGAAAAATTGCTGTTTTTTTCTCCTTAATTTCACTATTTTTTTAATCAGTTGTTATTTTCTGTAGGAAACACTTGTAGGATCTACACAAATTACCCCTTGCAGAATTCAGAATCTTGTCTACCTTTCAGAAATGTTTGGGTTTTACTGATTCAAGTCTGCCTGTTCCTGAAAGCTGGGAAGCTGGTGATTTTAGCACCGCAAACCCTTTGTTGATGCCATTTTCAGAGGAAAAAACACAAGCCTTCTTCTGCAGCCACTTTTTCCCATTTTTTTGAAAAAAACGAAATTATCACTGTATTTTGGCTAATTTCTTGGCCTCCTTCAGGGGAACCCACACAGTCTGGGTACCTCTAGAATCCCTAGGATGTTGGAAAAAAAGGACACAAATTTGGCTTGGCTAGCTTATGTGGACAAAAAGTTATGAGGGCCTAAGCGCGAACTGCCCCAAATAGCCAAAAAAATGGCCTGGCACAGGAGGGGAAAAAGGCCTGGCAGCGGAGGGGTTAAAGCGAAAGAAAACGTAAGTGCATCACAGCGCAAAGACAAAACAGCCACCTGATCATTCCAGAAGCAACAACTGATGCATACCCACAAACCCAAGCTGCAACATCAGTTGAGGCAGACAGATACTAAATAAAGTTGATTGTCATCTAAATCATTGTCAAACAGTTCTTCTACCTCAGTAATCAGTGAAAGTGAAGAAAGTGATTGTGCCACGTCGATGTTTAAATCAGTAAAATGTGCAGACTAGTCGCATTTGAAGAAAAAAGCCATTCATAAAAAAGTTAACATGCTAAAGCAACAAAACCATAAACACTGTCCAAAATTACATGGAAAATAAATGGATATTCAATACCTTTCATAATCAACAGTGGTGCATTGATAAATATAATACCTGAAAAGGAGTACAGTGAACAGTTTCCGTTACCTCGTCTTATGCCATTGATAGAGCGTTCCGTACCAATAATTTACCTGTATTTGGACGCTCTTTAGGCCGATGAATCTTTTGGCTAAGTGGGACTCTCTTCACCCGAGATCAGTCAATTTAATCAGATCAATAATCAATAACGAACATAAGCAATACCCTGATCAACATAACACTTAACAATTAATCCAGAATACATTTCGGCGAACCCTGACCTTTCGGTCAGGAATGACCACACCAGTTTATTCAAAGTTAATGAATTTATTTCCCTATATTAACAAAGCTAGCACAATATAGATGTGTCTCAACACCAAATGATAAACGTAAATGAACATTAATAGCTGTCCATAACGACGAAACAGATGCAATCTATGCAGCATTTGAATAACAAGGCATTCGATAATAGCAATGCAAATCACTAAAACTATAATCTGTAATGAGCTAATTGCATACATTAGTCAGCATAACAAGGTCTCAAATTGCATCGTGCAACAAAAGGAATCCTCATCTAACCTCAAATTAGTATCGGCATGTGGGACTTCATGCAAAAACAATTTAGCAACATTAATTTGGAAAACTCCTAGCTAGGGATCTTATCAAAAATCAGCAGTTGGTCACCTAAAAGAAACACAATGCAATTGTACAATTTCCTTTCATATTTACCAATTACAATCAGCATTCAAGGAAGTCTTCGTCCAACAGGTACCGTTTCTTGATCAGCATGGGACGGGGCAAAGGGGCAGGGGTGGACGGGGCAGTTGCCTCACGGCGGCAAGATAAAATTACTACTTCATGCAAAGGGATCAAAGTTAAAGTCTCTAGGGCAAGAATCATATAAAGTCTCTTTCTCTCGATTAGAGAAAGCATCAGAGTCTCTTTCAAAATGGCGTCGCAGCAAGGTGGGCCATAATAGCTGCAATGTCCTGCAAAATGGCGGGTAATGGCTGATAACAGCAATAATGGCTGCAATGGTTGCTTTCTTCTCGTGCACCTGGTTTAAATAGACAATAGTTCAAATCCAGTAGGGTCTTCCATTGGAGGGTTCATAGGTTGGCTCCAAATTATCCAATCAAAAACAACAGTTCTCAAGCTTTTACTTAAGCATACATTATCCTTGGAGACGGGTACGCAAGTTGCAACATTTTATACCAATTAACTCACTTTCAGAGCTTCCATTGTCCGCACCTGCAGATTGACCTTGGAGCAAAGAGAAAAATGCCAGGCTGGCACGAAACCTCAAGATAAGCATGTGAACGATCTCAGTGGAAAAGTACAGCTTCAAGCAAAAATACACGTTTATTAGCACATTGGAAAAATACGAGCATCTAAACCGTGAGACCAGGCAACTAGGCCAAAGCCTCCAATAAAGTAATGCTAAGCTAAAGCATTTCAAACAAGCAAATCCTAGCACACGTTTACGATTATGTCGGATTCGTGCAGTTCTAATACATCACGTTATATAAAGCACGCTTATAAATGTTGGCAAACTACTCTAAGGGCACATTTTGTCCCCGTACAATCTTTATTAGTTCGGTTAAAGTCACACTTGATTATTGCAGTACTACGTTTAAGCACTAATAAATGTAAAACCTTCATTTTTGCTTCATCAATCCCTCCTCTGATGACTACTTGTCATCACACAAACTATTCCCACAAATTTTATTCCATTAAAATTCTGTCAGTTCTCTTTTCCTTTTAATTCCCCTAGTTTTCGCTTTGTATTCTTCTGCCATTCTTTTCATCATTTTCTCTTCCTTCCTTCTTTTAATTCTTGCCATTATCATTATTATTCCCCTTTTTATTCCCCAAATTCCAAAAATACAAATCAGTACTATTAATATTCCCTGTATTATTTTTAGTAATATTCCATTCCAAATTCCACCAATCCAATTTCCCACTGAAGCAAGCCCTTTTCCAACCTTCTCCCACACTCCTGGTTCTTTCAATTCCTTCAAGTCTGCACTCTCCTTTGTTAGATTAGCAAGCATAGTTTTAATTTTCACACTGTTGTCGGGAATATACGTGCAACAGTGGCGCGCACCAAGCATTTTGCAAACGCCGCCATCCTTTGCTAAAAGAATGTCTAAGGCAAGCCTATTTTGAAGAGTCATAGCTCTTTCCGCTGCAAGTTCAGCATCTATCAGGATTATAGCACCTGAAAACTTTGTCAACATGTTATCCACTATAGTAGACAACTTTCTTATTTTGATGGAATTCAACACAACTCCCAATGAAGGAATCATGGCTCCAAATATATCTCCTACCACAGCAGCTGCGGTCTCTCTTTTCTGGATACGATGGGATCCAGATGTCTTTGAAATCATCGATAGGTCATCCAGTTGATAAACTTTTGGGAACACTATACCCAAATAACATCTCCCCCACCATCCTTTCGGAAGACGATAATAGGCATTATACCCACAAATGTAATATACACCTGGAATGACAGGGTCAAGTCCGTTCATCATGAATGTCCATTTGGCCTTAAAGATAAACGTATGTTTACACTCACTCGCTCCTACGAAAATGTTGTCATAATAAGATTCACCTCGATATATACAAAATTTCCCTACATGCCAAGCATCTAAAGCTATTCTCCCTTGTGTTTTTATTGCAGCAATATCATAATGATCTACTGAAGTCCTCTTACTTACCTCTTTTTCTATTTTCGCATTCATTTGTGCCCTTCTATCATCTGTGCGATCTAAAAAGCTTATTTCTACTGCAGAGAGCGAGCAGGTAAGGTTTTCCCTATGAGCGTGAGCCGTTTCAAAAGGTTGCATTGGCTCGAAAAATTCCCTCATTATCTTAGCATCCCAATATTTAGCAATCTGGCTTAGCTGCGCTATTATAGGAACATATGCAAACGTAACATCATAATTTGAATAAAAATACTGTATGTTTGTCTGACCATAAAATCTAGAAGTTACTATACTACATGTAATCCCGTATGTAAGAGGCATGTGGTGATAAGTCACCCCTTCCTTTACTGATGTCGGTATCTGTGTACACACATAACAATCTTTCGCATCCATAGTCTCAACATATTCTGTTAGCAAGCGATAGAAAACATTATACGAAAGTTCCTTCTTATCATGCAAGTGTCTCTCGTCTAATTCTAATCTTTTCAATGCGGTTAGTTCAGTGACAGTAACAGGAGCAAAAGTAGAAGCATCAATTTTCTCATTCTCACCCTTTCCATGCATTGCAAGCACTATTGCCATTATTATTAGTACGCATGCAATTATCAAGCCTATACACGCATATTTACAATATTTCACTCTACTGTTTTGTGTAGCCATGATCTGTATAGAATCAGAGAGCTAGATGCACCTATAAAGAAACTATTTAGCAATTCAGTCACAAAGCTGAACGAGCGCAATGTTCACACAGTCTTCTTCAAGAGGCCAGTCACTTATCGGTTAGCAGCATTTGTCTCAATTCGGCAATAACTCAGTCCGTTTTTTTTTTTTTTTTTTTCAAAGTTCAATCAATAACTCAGTCTTTTATCTGTTCAGCAAATGTCTCATCCGGTGTAGCAATGTCTCAGCTGGTTGTTTGTATCACGTTAAATTGTAGCAAGCAATGTCATTTATCACCCTTTCAATCAACAGCGTCCATAAAACTTTTCTTTTCTATTGGTATCTCTTCTTCTTCGTTCTCGAGGCTTAGAGATACAAATTCGTCAGTCCAATCGTCATTGACTACATATGCCCATTCTGGACCGGAATATCTCCTGTTTGGTATCCTTTTCCTTTTCAATTTTGCTTCTCTTTTCGATTCTGCCTCACTGGTACTTTCCTCTTTGGCCAAGTCTTTTCCTTCACTTGAGGTTGGTACCACGACAGACACTTCCTTTCTTTTCTCTTTCACTTTTGGCCTTTCTCCGTCGTTCAACTTTTCTCTAGTTCTTTGTTTTACTGGTGATATACTTAGTCTCCTCTTTGCACCGTGTCCATTTGATGGACCTGCAATCTTTTCTGTGGAAGCTTGAACAGTTTCGTTCTGTTCTGCCTTATCCCCTCCTTCTGGGGAATCAATCACGTTCTCTTTTTCTTTTTCTGTATCGTCTGCTTCTGGGAAAGCCCTCCTCTGATCAGGCTCTCCTGCTTCTTCACCTCTCTCGAGCCTTTCGTCACCTTTACTTTCGTCAGGCTCTTTATCACTTTCAGCTGCTTCAGGCTCTTTGTCACCTTCAGCTGCTTCAGGCTCTTTGCTACCCTTAGCTGCTTCAGGCTCTTTGTCACCTTCAGCTGCTTCGTCGCTGTCTGAGGTTTCTCCTTGGTCTTCCCCAAGTGAGTCTGTTGCTTCGTCCTCAGAGAATATTTCTCTCTCTCCTGTTTCTGCCTGTTCGTTTTCAGTTTGGTTTTGCTCTGTCTCAGCGCTCAGCACTGTTTTATCAGGCACTGGCAGTTTCAGCGCTTCAACTTCCTCATCTGTGGGACACAACACTTTCTTTGTGTGACTGGCGTGAATCCAGTTGGGAACTCCCGCACACTTCACAGCAGTAGTTGTCGTCAGGATCACTTGGAAAGGGCCTTTCCAACGGGGCTCCAGACACGACTTCCTCACGTGCTTCTTTACCACGACCCAATCACCTGCTTTCAGTGTGTGTCCTGGACCTTGAATCGGTGGCAAGGTGGTTGCTTCCACCTGGTGAGAGAAAGAGCGAACCACGTCAGCCAGACCTTTGCAGTAGTCTAACACCATATCATCTGTAATATTCAAAAGCGCGTTTGCGGGAACTGCAGGAAGTCTCATAGCCCTGCCCATGAGAATTTCGTGCGGAGACAATCCAGTCTTTCTGTCAGGGGTGTTTCTCATTGACATTAACACCAAAGGCAATGCGTCAGGCCATTTCAAATTTGTCGATGCACATATTTTCGCCATTCTTGATTTCAATGTACCATTCATCTGCTCCACCAGTCCTGATGCTTCAGGGCGATAGCTACAATGCAGTTTTTGCTCAATGTTCAGCGCTTCGCAAAGTAACTTTATCACCTCGTTATTGAAGTGACTTCCTCTATCTGATTCTAAAGAGATCGGGAATCCGAAACGTGGTATTAACTCCCTCAGCAATAGCTTTGCAACTGTAAGGCTGTCATTTCTACGTGTGGGGTATGCTTCAATCCAGTGACTAAAAATGCACACAATCACCAACACATACTTCAGACCTCCATGCACAGGCATCTCAATGAAATCCATCTGCATTCTACTGAAAGGGCCGCTTGCCCTACCAATGTGGCTCGCGTTCACAACCGTTCCCTTCCCTGGGTTCATCTGCTGGCAAGTGACACATCGATGGCAAACTGCTTCTGCAGCTTGACGAAATCTGGGGTTAAACCAATCAGTTTTGAACAATCTTATCATGGCATCTCTCCCTAGGTGAGCCTGCCCATGATAGAACCGCGCAAGCTGCGATAAGAGACCATTTGGCAAAACAAATTTTCCCTCATTTGAAACCCATAACTCATCTGGTCTCTTTATACATTGTGATTTAATCCAGGAATCTCTTTCATCCTCCCTGACATTATTCTGTAATGCTTTTAGTTCATCTGTTGTATCTACGACCTTCAAGGCAAATGCTTCAGCTGGTTCGAGTTCTGGTTCACTTATTGAATTCCATTCATCTCTGAGTAATATACAGTTCAAGGCACAAAATCTTGCGACTTGATCCGCATATGCATTTCCCAGAGAGACATAGTCCTGTCCTTTTGTATGAGCACTACACTTTACCACTGCAACTTCGGCTGGCATTTGAATGGCGTGTAACAATTCCCTTATTCTCTCCCCGTTTTTCACTGGGGATCCTGAAGAGGTCAGGAAACCTCTCTGTGACCATAGTTGGCCAAAGTCGTGCACAATTCCAAACCCGCACTGACTATCAGTGTAAATGGTGACTTTCATCAATGCAGACAATTGGCATGCTCTTGTAAGGGCTACAAGTTCTGCTACTTGTGCAGAATAGACTCCTTGGAGCCAGGATGCTTCCAAGACACCTCTTACAGTACATACAGCATATCCTGCTTTCAAAATTCCCATCCCATCTCTTAGACATGAACCATCAACAAAAACAATTTGGTCATTTTCATCAAGCTTAGTATCCTTAATGTCAGGTCGAGGTTTTGTGCAAAATTCAGTCACCTGAAGGCAGTCATGCTCGACGTCTTCAGCGTTCTCAATTTCAGCATTTTCACCAGGAAGCAATGTTGCTGGATTCAACGTAGTGCACCTTTTCAGCTGCACATTTGGTGAGCCCAGAATTATCGTTTCATACCTTGTGAGTCTTGCTCCAGTCATGTGTTGCGTTCGGGAGCGGGTCAAAAGTATCTCAACTGAGTGAGGGACCATGACTGTTACTGGGTGTCCCATCACTATTCCTTCACTCTGAGTGAGGCTGATACCAACTGCTGCTACGGCGCGCAAACACCCTGGAAGTGCTGCTGCGACCGGATCCAAAGTAGCTGAAAAATACGCTACTGGTCTGTTTATGCCACCATGGGCTTGGGTCAAGACAGACAAAGAACACGCATCACGTTCATGACAAAACAATGTGAAAGGCTTTGTGTAATCAGGCATACCTAAAGCTGGAGCCCTGCACATGCATTCCTTTAATTCAATAAAAGCATCCATCTCATCTCCTTTCAGCTCAATTTGATCCAAGGCATCCTTCTGGGTCAGTTTCAGTAGAGGCTTCGCTAGAGTTGAAAAGTTGGGAATCCACTGGCGACAGTAGCTCCCCATTCCCAAAAACTTCCTCACCTCCCTCCTCGTCTTTGGTGGACTCATTTGAAGTACACTTGTTATTCTTTCCTTCATTATTCTCCGTGACCCTTTCTCTATCTGGTGACCCAAGTATTTCACTTTCTTCTGACAGAACTGCAACTTCGAAGGAGACACCTTGTGTCCATTCCTTCCCAAATGGTTCAACAGAGCGATGGTATCGGCTGTGCAGCCACTTTCTGTCTTTGATGCAATCAGTAAGTCATCGATGTACTGTACTAGGGTTGACTCGAATGGCAATTCCAATCCTTCCAAGTCTTTCTTTAGAATCTGATTGAATATTGACGGTGACTCAGAAAACCCTTGAGGAATTCGACACCAACTGTAAACTCTGTCTAAGAATTTGAAACAAAAGAGAAATTGGCTATCCTCATGAAGAGGCACCGAAAAGAATGCTTGTGACAAGTCGATGACTGAGAACCACTCAGCATCGCAAGGGACTTGAAACATTATCACAGCTGGATTTGGCACGACAGGGCAACATTTAATTATGATGTCATTTATTTTTCTCAAGTCCTGTACAATTCGGACCTTTCCACTCGGCTTTATTAGTCCCATGATTGGTGAATTACATGGACTGCTTAACACTTCTTTCAGTACTCCCTGCTTTACAAATTCGTCAATGAGTTGGGCAACTTTCATGAGGGTGTCTTGTGCCATGTGGTATTGTGGGGTCTGGGGAAAGATTGCATTGGGTTTTACAGTCACTTTCACTGGTTCCACTCCTTTCATCAATCCCACCTCTTTCCCTGTCATATCCCACACTTCCTTTCCGACTGTTTCTCGTAATTCAGCTGGAATATCTTCTTCAGTTATCATCGGGAAAAGGCAAATCAGAGGATACTCCTCATCGACAGTTTCCATCTCGTCCCCTTCTACACTGTCCTCTTCTTCCCCATCACTGCTCGTCTGAATTTTAATTCCCTCGTTCGAACACATAATCGAACATCCCAACTTGCACAATAGGTCTCTCCCCAACAGTGCTATCGGGCTTGAGTCACATACCACAAATTTATGTAACCCTTGATAGTTACCAATACTGACTGGTACCGGATCTGTAATTGGGTTTGTCAGGTGCCTGTTTGCTACTGCCACTACTTGAACTGTTCTCCCTGAGAGTGGCAAATTCGGTACTTCAATGCTCTTAACAGTTGAACGTGTGGCTCCTGTGTCAACCAAGAATGAGACACAATGACCCATTACTCTTCCCTCCACATACGGACCCTTTTGATCAACTTCCAAGGATGCTGCAAGCACACAATCTCCTTCCTCTCCTGAACTTTCACTCTCCCATACATTGTTTATTCCACTCTCACTGTGTAATGGAAACTGTTGTACTGTGCCATTTGTACTCATTACCTGACCCGAGACCTGTGGAGGAACCATCACTTGCTGCTGACTCATTGGTGCCAAAGGTATTTGCATTTGCTGATTAGGTACCATGGGAAACTGCTGTTGCATTGGCTGCATTTGCGTCATCTGCATACGGGGCATCTGCATCTGCTGCGGCTGCATAGGTTGTAATCCCTGCAACTGATTTATGGTCTGAAAATTTGGGTTTGGACCTCTCATTTTCGGTCCCCTCATTGTCTGAAATGCATTGACATCATTGTTTTGCTGACCAACACCTGCACCTTCCTGCACCACCATCGGGCACTCGCGTTTCCAATGTCCGACAATTCCGCACACGTGACACGGCATCACCTTTTTCAATGCCTGCATACCATTCGGAGTCACAACAGTGTTCAAATCCGGACCATTATTCCCAAAACCTCCTCTGCCTCTGCCTCTCGCCTGTGGCTGAAACATCATATTTCCCTGCAACTGCGGCTGCGGTACCTGCTGTTGGAACCCTTGCAACCCCTGCAAACCTTGGAGACCTGTCTGAGCTGCTTTAAGTTGCATCATCATCACTTTCTCCTTCAACTTTTTCTGTTTCACTTCAATTTCGTTGCTACAGTATTTCGCATAATTCAACACCTCATCAATCGGTTTCGACTGCCAACAAATCAAATGCGACTTTATCATCTGACTTATCTCTGGTCTCAGCCCTTCCACAAATCTAAACACAAAATGAAGCATGTCCTTCGCCTCTATTGTTTCCGTGCCACTGTAGTTCTTGAACGCCTTCAACAACCTCTCATAGTAACTATGAATCGACTCTTTAGCCTCTTGGGCCGTTCGATCGATCTTCTGCCAATCCACATTTTTCGCGGCCACCTTCATCTTCAAATGCTCAATCACCTTATAGTACAAACTCATCACCATAGGTGATGGTGCACCCGTGTCCCTGTCTCTCTCTGGTTCACTTGTCGGCCAACCTACAGCTCTTTTGCAATCCTCCCACAAATCTGCCGGACCCACAATCTCAAAGAGAGTGTTCAGGTCTTCCCAGAGACATTTTGCAAGCTTCACAAACCTATCGGTCTGTTGATACCATTCAATCGGTTTCTCTCTCAGTTTGGGAAAATCATCCGTAAAAGACTGAATGTCACTTCTGTGCCATGGTACATGTATTAATTTTCCCCCTGCTGTCTCCCTCATTGGTAACATGGTTACTGCATCACTACTCTGTGGTCCTTTCTCGTTGAGCTCTGGGACACTGTCTTTCCTCTTTTCCTTTCTCTTTACCCATCTGCTTTCCCATTTGTCTAGGCACCTCCACACTTGTGCACTCTGCAGCAATTCTCTAAGGTGTGCCTTCATGCCTGCTGACCTCATGTGTTCAAAGTCTGTGGTCCCGAAATCCAATCTGTAGCTCCTGCTCAAGTGTTTCATCTTGTCTATATCAACCCCGTTTTTGTCAGCTATTTCTTGCTAGCTTCTATGTACCTTGTTCACTTCTCTCGTAATTCTGGGACATAGATACCTCAGCTCTTCTTCTGAGTAGGACTCTAACCTATTCACACCCATAGTCCCTTCCACCAATTCTTGTGCTTCCATGTTCAACCTGACCCTATTCAGATAGTCTTCTCCCTTCCCACTGGCTGAGCTTTGTGTGGAATTCAGACTGTTGAACCACTGTGTCAGCTGTTGCGCGTTCAACCCCATCAGTGTAGCATTCACATCGACTGCCATTGATGGTTGCGGCAACTTTTCAGTGTTCGATGATAGCGGTATCACCAGTGGGGGACTCGACCTCACCAGTGTTGACTGAGCACATATGGGACTAAACTCCATCAAGGACCCAGATCCATTTGGCAGAGCCGCTATCGGAGTTGTCTCTGGAGTGTTTTGAATGCACCTCCTTTCCATCCCGCCCTGCACCATTGATCCTTGACTGCTCATACCTGAATTAGGCTGAATATACAAAGGTACTGGTGGACCTACAGTAATGGGTAGGGATATCGCATCTGCGTTCTGTCCATTCCCCATGTTCTGAGACATGTTCATTCCCACACTATGGGTCATCATTGCCGGCATGCCCATCTGACTCCCCGTCATCTGAGCATGTGCGTTTCCCCCCTGCATCTGCTTTTGAGGCATCAGAAACTGGGTTGATTCAGCTTGTGCCAATGTTGGGTTGTGACCATTCTGTACTTCCATTACAGTCGGATCTATAACCATTCCCGTACTGTTGTCACTGCTGTAGTACCTTGGGACCTGCGGCTAATAATTTTCTGCTGGTTTCAATATGGGCACATCTGGATATATTCTCCTAACCTGCGGTACCTGCGGGGTGAACAGTAAACTCGGGTCCTTAGATCCCGATGACGCTTCTGAACCCGGAGTTTCATTATTCTGTACCGGTGCCGGAGGGGCAGAACTGGTACTTGGACCTTGTCCACTCTCTGCATAAGGTGGTGGACGGTCGTTCAGCAATTGCATGATTAACTCCTCATCCTCTAACTCCTCTTCTCTTCTCAACTTTTCCTCGTCCTCTCTATCCTTGGAACACCTCCTGTTTGTCTTACAGGTAGCTTTCTTGCCTGTCGTCTCTTCTTCCTTAGTGATTGCGGGAAACAGTTTTATCCCCTGCAATACATCTGACCTCCACACCTTCTGTGCATTATCCCACCTAGCGTCCGCTAGTGTCTTTTCTACCTTTCTTATCCTGGTCTCGAACTTATTTTGCTGTTGCTGTCTAGCCATCAGTTCCCAAATCGCTAGAGCCTCAAACTGTGCTGGCCTTAGGGGTACCTTCATGTCGTACATCGCGAATCTCAAATTCTCTAGGATCCTTATATTGAATGTCCCATGGATCGGGAACGCTACGCTCCCATGTTTCTCTGTCAGCTTGTGCCATTGCTTTAGCCAAAGGCACGGAACTACCCCTTTTTCCTCCATTACAATGTAAGCTGGTGTACCTTCGGGTGGCGTCTCTTCTCCTACGCTCGCTTTAATGTAAGACTCCCCCATCATCGCACTCCTTAATGCTTTAAAAAATTTCATTTTCTCGTCTTTTATTTCACAAAGTTTGTAATCAATAAGTGACTTTAATTCCCGGAATACTCTTCGCTTGCCTTTCCCCTTCCAATCGAGCCCCACGGACTGCGTCCAATCCGTGCGCGACCCTTCTCACCAACCAACCTATCCCAGCGCGGCTCCTAGTGACGTCACACTCACACACACTGCGGCTGACAAAGCCTCGCGGCTTGTCCTTCTTCACTCAGCTCCTCTCGTAACAACTTCTGGCATGTATTGCGAGCTACCAAAAATTATAATAAAACAGATCTGTCGGTTTACTACAGGAAAGGTAACACAATCGCTTCAGGACCTTAGGGATTTTTCACTAGCCTCGGCAGTTATTCCATCTTTCTCGGTCCCCACGTTCGCAAGCAAATCTGACCCGCAGACTGCTCTCAACTTGTCAGTGATCTATTCTAGTGCACTTAGAATTTTGTCAAAGCCCGAAGTCGAAGTTTTCTTTCACTCCCTTAACACACGTACCGACTCGTTGACCACGCCCGATCAACCTACTAAACCGACCAGACCACAACATAAAACAAGTGTCTCATACACTTTTCAACATACTCCGGAGTCTCTTGACCTCGCAGGGCCCGCCTCAACAACAACAACCACGTGGACCTTTTTCTGCACAAAGCGCCACACACACATGAAGTTCGACGACTTCCCTACTCTCACACTCGGAGTCGCACCTCCGCTATTTCTATGAAGTTCGACGACTTCCCTACTTCTACACTCGGAGTCGTACCTCCGCTATCCTCTAAAATCCTCGCAACCTTTTCACACAATCTGCGGCAATAAGCTGTGCAAGCGCAAAATCCTAACTTCACTCATACCATCACTAGTTCCGCCAACGCCGATCTCACACCTCCATTCTCTCCATTCGCAAGCTCCGAGATCCCGGGAAAGTCACGGTGGACCTAGCCCATCATCATTCTGTCAATCTGTTTTACCCAAGAAAATCTAGTTCAACTTCTCGAGTGGGATCTCAAAAGTCGAAACCGTTAATTCAACACCATGTATGTCTCGAATGGGGTCCCAAAAAGTCGAAACCGTCCTCTGCTACCATCTACTGATAGAGCGTTCCGTACCAATAATTTACCTGTATTTGGACGCTCTTTAGGCCGATGAATCTTTTGGCTAAGTGGGACTCTCTTCACCCGAGATCAGTCAATTTAATCAGATCAATAATCAATAACGAACATAAGCAATACCCTGATCAACATAACACTTAACAATTAATCCAGAATACATTTCGGCGAACCCTGACCTTTCGGTCAGGAATGACCACACCAGTTTATTCAAAGTTAATGAATTTATTTCCATATATTAACAAAGCTAGCACAATATAGATGTGTCTCAACACCAAATGATAAACGTAAATGAACATTAATAGCTGTCCATAACGACGAAACAGATGCAATCTATGCAGCATTTGAATAACAAGGCATTCGATAATAGCAATGCAAATCACTAAAACTATAATCTGTAATGAGCTAATTGCATACATTAGTCAGCCTAACAAGGTCTCAAATTGCATCGTGCAACAAAATGAATCCTCATCTAACCTCAAATTAGTATCGGCATGTGGGACTTCATGCAAAAACAATTTAGCAACATTAATTTGGAAAACTCCTAGCTAGGGATCTTATCAAAAATCAGCAGTTGGTCACCTAAAAGAAACACAATGCAATTGTACAATTTCCTTTCATATTTACCAATTACAATCAGCATTCAAGGAAGTCTTCGTCCAACAGGTACCGTTTCTTGATCAGCATGGGACGGGGCAAAGGGGCAGGGGTGGACGGGGCAGTTGCCTCACGGCGGCAAGATAAAATTACTACTTCATGCAAAGGGATCAAAGTTAAAGTCTCTAGGGCAAGAATCATATAAAGTCTCTTTCTCTCGATTAGAGAAAGCATCAGAGTCTCTTTCAAAATGGCGTCGCAGCAAGGTGGGCCATAATAGCTACAATGTCCTGCAAAATGGCGGGTAATGGCTGATAACAGCAATAATGGCTGCAATGGTTGCTTTCTTCTCGTGCACCTGGTTTAAATAGACAACAGTTCAAATCCAGTAGGGTCTTCCATTGGAGGGTTCATAGGTTGGCTCCAAATTATCCAATCAAAAACAACAGTTCTCAAGCTTTTACTTAAGCATACATTATCCTTGGAGACAGGTACGCAAGTTGCAACATTTTATACCAATTAACTCACTTTCAGAGCTTCCATTGTCCGCACCTGCAGAATGACCTTGGAGCAAAGAGAAAAATGCCAGGCTGGCACGAAACCTCAAGATAAGCATGTGAACGATCTCAGTGGAAAAGTACAGCTTCAAGCAAAAATACACGTTTATTAGCACATTGGAAAAATACGAGCATCTAAACCGTGAGACCAGGCAACTAGGCCAAGGCCTCCACTAAAGTAATGCTAAGCTAAAGCATTTCAAACAAGCAAATCCTAGCACACGTTTACGATTATGTCAGATTTGTGCAGTTCTAATACATCACGTTATATAAAGCACGCTTATAAATGTTGGCAAACTACTCTAAGGGCACATTTTGTCCCCGTACAATCTTTATTAGTTCGGTTAAAGTCACACTTGATTATTGCAGTACTACGTTTAAGCACTAATAAATGTAAAACCTTCATTTCTGCTTCATCACCATCAAAGACCAAAGTGAATACTTGGGCTACATCGACACCCACAAATGTTAATGGTTCGTTTGTAGTGACAGTGAAACACATAAAAAAACCAAAGGTGGAAGCCCTGATCCGTGTGCTTCAAGGTACAGCGGCAAGTGCCTGCTTGCTCAGTTTCATCACAGCTGCTGACATGGGACAGAATTCTGTGAATTACAACATGAATTCTCATTATGAATAGTAAGTCAATTCCCTTCATTAATTCATGGCTCGGAAAAGTTAAAGACTATGAAAGTAGAGCTGCATGTTAATGAGGATGTTTGTCCTATTGGTCAGAGACATAGATGAGTTGCTTTTCATTTACAAGAAGCTGTTGAAAAAGAACTTGAATTGCTACATAAGCATTATATTATTGAACGTTCCACTGTTCCAACAACGTGGGTTTCTCCCATAGTACTAGAGCCCAAAAAGGACTGTTAATGAGCTATGCACATATGTGTTGACATGCGCCTGACAAACAAAACAACTGAACAAAAACAACATTCAGGTCTGCACCTTGTTGACATGATAACGCAATTGAATGGTGTCAAGGTCTTCTTTCAACTTGATTTCAATAAAGGTTATCATCAGTTGGAACTTGAAGACAATTGCAGGAATAAAACAATGTTTTCTACACATGTTGGTTTGTTTAAATATAAGAGACTTAGGACCTCATTACGAGTGTGGCAGTCTTCAGACCGCCACAATCGCAGTGACATACGGACCATTGTACTCCAGGAGGTACCACTGCCACATTACGACCCTGGCTGGCAAGACCACCTAAAGATCGCCATTACTGCCATGAATGTGTCTCCCAATGGTTAGACGGCGATCTGAGTTGTGGTCAGCATGAGTGCCGCCATGCTGATTACAACTCAGATTTCTGCCAGCATTTCCATAATGGTCACCCGCCATGGGAAGGCTGGCGGAAAGCCAGTGCTGGGGCCCACTGCCCAGCACCCTCGGAATGCGCACTGTCTGCTTTATTGGTCTCGGCTCCCTTAAGGGAGACAAGACCAAAATGAGCACTGTTCCTACCGGTCAGTCCAGCAGGAATGCTGTAATACAAAGTTTCCACAGGGCAGGCTGGCAGGAACATTATAATACAACTGGGGGGACACCACTGGCATGGTGGTGGCATCCTCCCCATGGCACTGGCAGTCCTGTAGTGGGAACGCCAATGTTGTAATGAGGCTTATAGTTTTGGTGTGTCATCGACCGCAGAAGTTTTCCAAGATGTCATTCAATATTTCATACAACCTGTTGTGAATGCATTCAATTATAATGATGACATATTAGTTTTAGGAGCTACACAGAAGGAGCGTGATAAAGCTCCCACACAAGTATGTCAATTGCTCAGTGATGCTGGTTTGACTTTGAATGCCGACAAGTGTGCGTTCAGTTATACAACATTGAAATTCCTAGGCCATATCTTTTCTGATGGGGCATAACACCTGATCCTGCAAAAGTACAAGCTTTGGGAAATGCTGAAACCCCACAAGATATTTCAATGGTACGTTCTTTTCTTGGAATGGGCAGTTAGTGTTCAATATACATACCAGACTTTGCCACTGTTAGTGCTACATTACAAAAGTTGACAAAGAAAAACATGTTGTTTCAATGGTCAAAAGCATATGAGAAAAGTTTCAAGAGAACCAAACATGCCATTGAAAATGCTACAGAAATGACATACTTTAATTCAAAGCTTCATACAGAGATTGTGGTTGACGCCAACCAGGTCGATTTAGGTACTATACGTGCACAGCATAATGGATGCTGAAATGCTAGTCGGCATATTGTGGCCTATGCTAGTAGAAGTTTGTCTCAAACAGAATATGCTTAGTTACAGCCTGAGAAACAAGGTTAAGCCATGGTATGGACATGTGAACATTTCCATGTGTTCCTGCATGGAAAGCCGTTTACGCTGGTGACTGATCATTAAGCTGTGCTGACCATCTTGAGCAATCCAAAAGCCAGAATACCTCCTCAAAATGAACAATGGGGATTGAGATTGCAAGAGTATGATTATACAATTGTGCATCTTCCAGGAAAGGATCAGAATTCTGCTGATTACTTTTCAAGAGTGCCCATACAAGGTCATGGTACTCCATCCAAGACACTTGAGGCTTACGTCAATTTCACTGTCAAGTACACCAGCTATAGTGCCATTAGCCCACTTTGGCACTCCCAAGAGTCATGATAGTGACCTGCTGAAGTTAAAAGCCATAATTACACATCAGTTGTGGAACAAACACATTCAACCTCTCAGTAATGATGGTGAATATCAAAAATACGAAAACGTCATTTGTCCATAACTCAGAAAGGAGTTATATTGCGAGGATTGGGTGTCTGACGAGGCTCATGAAAGATATCACATTATTTTTGCCATAAAGAGCAACCTCTCAGAGACCTTGCTTGCTTTCCATATTTAAACAAAAGAGTTGAAAATGAAATTCAAGGTCTGTCACATACACAATTGTCTGCCAAAGTTGCTCAACATAGTCAGAACTCCGTAAACATGCTTGGGAGAGACTAGCCATCTATTTCTTTGGTCCAATTGATAATGGACATCATTTAATGGTGATTGTAGATAAATACTCAAGGTTTTCCTTGGTTAAAGATCTGTCATCCACGACTCATGAATACAAAATTGAAAAACCTGATGGCATCTTTGCAACATGGTACATACCAGCCATTGTAAAGTCTGGCAATGGTCCTCACTTCAACAGAAAATAATGTGAAGAATTTTTGGAGCATCTGAGCATAAAGCATCAAAAGATCACACCTTTATGGCCACAGGCAAATTGACTTGTCGGGCGTTTTGAGTACACTAAAGAAAGTAGTGCAGCATGCAACTCTTGAGAGGCTCAAATCTGAAAACAGTATTGAATTGTACTCTACAAGCTTATCGCTATACACCTCACTCAACCCAACCACAGGTGAAAGTCCTGTGACTTTGATGTTTGGGAGAGCAATAACAACCAAGTTACCCCAATAGACCACTGAAAGAAATAATAATGAAAACATGATTTGCACAAGGGACTTGGTTAACAAACGGAAAGTGAAAGGTTTTGCAGATAATAGGTGACATGAAAAGACATCTCGTTAAGAAAAGGAGATGTGGTGATCGCTCGACAGATACGCAAAAGAAAGTCTGATGCTCCTTATGATGCTGAACTTTTTCGAGTGGTGTGTACCAGAGAACACATGGTGACTGCCCAGCACCCTGAGAAGTCTATTACCAGAGACTCTTCTCACTTCAGGCCTCTGTTTCATCAGTCTTCAACTCAAGATGGTGAAAGAAAGACTGATTCTGAAAACTCAGTGACTGTTGCTGGTTCCTAACCATCTTTAATAATCTCTGACCCTGAGGATGACCCTCCACAGCTTCCAGTAACCAGATCAGGTCAGATGATCAAGACATTGATTGATTAATTGTATATGTTTCTATATATATGTGTATGACTAGCGATATTCTAAAAAATATATATTTTTCATTTAACAGAGGGTAATATGTAGTGTCTTGCTTGATTTAGAACTGAACCTTTCTGTCTCCCATCAGACTTTACATCAGTGTGATGTAATGGCTGAAATGGAATTTAATGAAAGCTTGGTTTTAGAATGTAGAAGTTCACAGGGACACGCAGAGGAATGAAGAAGTGCTATGTACAGCTCAGTGTGTGGCATAGTCATTGGCAGGTAACCAAGTTGAGAAACAATTGAGGTCTCTGAGGAAGATGTAGTGTGTGGAGTTGATGGCTATCGGGTCGATGAATTCGGGGACGGGGTCACAGAAACTAGGGCATAGTCCTTGAGCACTGTAGGTGAAGATACCACTGTTGGTGGTTTTGCCTTTGATTTGGATTTGGAAATTGAGGTGTTCCATGATCGAGGTGGTGTTGTCTGTGGTGGTGGAGTGGTGGAGTGGTGGATGGCTTCTCAGTGGATGACAGGGATTCCACCTCAGTGTTTGTTGATGGGGTCCCAGTGTGCTATCTAGTAGTCATCTTGAGTTGGTGAGGCGACGGCGGGAGCAAATACAGTATTGAGCTAGGCCTCAGTGAGGAAGACAGCGTAGGGGGTGGGGAAGGTAATTATGTTCTAGATCTCGTGGCCTGCTTGAAGAGTGATCGTGCATTGAGTAGGAGGCAGTGGAATTGTTCCAAAGCAGTCATGCTTGGTGTGGTGGGCGTGGTCATTGTGTGTGTGGGTGCTCCGATGTTGCTGGAGAAGAGAGAGTGCTGGCAGTTGAAAGGTCCTACTGTGCAGCATCAGTTGTTGCAGAGTCTTGGGTTCGAGGCTCAGAACTCACAGTAATGTTTGGGCATGTGGCAGGAGAAAGAGGGTTCCTGGTGCTGGGAACAGTACAGGTGTGGATGGGTGCAAATGTGCTTGCCTTTGGTGTGCCGTTGGTACGGCGGTGGCACAGTCGCTTCATGGCCTTGAGGTGGCCTCCATTAAGTAGATCCTGCAAGGAGGAAGGGGTAGTTGGGGGGGGTTAGCTGGGACTGCGAGGACAGGAAGTAGGAGGGACATGCTGCAGAAAAAAGCAGTGGAAAAACAGCAGGAAATTGAGCAGGTAGAGAAACAATAGAAATTAACAAAGGCATTACAAAACTGAACAAGAGTAAACAAATATGAGTTAAACAAGGTTGAGCACAATACCACAGTAACGATTCAGTAACCAGAGAGGCAGCGAAGCAGCAAGAGGGTAGCTGCAATGAAGGACCTGCTCAATGGGGCCGTACTGGAGCCTCCATTAGGTAGGCCCTGGGAGGATGGAGGGGCACTGGGAGGCAGTGGGCAGGGCCTGCAAAGACAGGAAGTGGGAGGGAGATGCAGTGGAAAACAGCTGCCGGAAAAATAGCAGGAAAGCAAGCAGGTGGAGAAACAGCAGAAATTAACAAAGGCAGTACAAAAATAAAGAAGTTAAACAAGATTAAACAAAGATGAGTTAAACAAGGTTGATCACAATAACACAATAACAGAGTGAGCAATTCAGTAACCAGGTAGGGCAGCCAAGCAGCCAGGGGAGAGCTGTCACAAAGGACCTGCTCCTAAGTCAACACTAAGGTAGGCCCTGGACAGCCCAAGGGCAGGCAGGGTGAAATATATTTCAGAAGTAGGACATATACCTTTAAGTTGTACATGTCTTAGTAGTAAAGAACTCTTAAATTATTTTTCCCTACTGCAAAGCCTTTCTCTTTCAAAGGATAACATTGGGATTACCTTATGATAAGTGTAATTTCCAATTGGGAGGGATAGGACCCCCAACTTTGGTGACTCTGGAATCACAATTCTAAATCACAACTCATGGTGAAGTGAGATTTTAAAGTTAAATTCTGAAAATGCCACTTTTAGAAAGTTGGTATTTTCTTACTTTAACCATTTGGTGCCTCTTGCCGTCCCTGAATACACATCTGTGGTGCGTAACAGCTGGGTTTGTGCATTCCATCTAACCAGTCATACATAAAGGGAGCTTAGGTGTGACTGATGTGCCACCTACATCCTGCTGTGCCATCCCTGGCAGGATGCAAGGGAGGAGCTGACACTTACACCTGAATGGGCTGTTTCCTGTCCCCACACAAAGGGGTCCATACACCCCTGAAGTGAGCCTGAAGCCATGGCAGAAAGGACAGTGACTTTGCACTTAAAAGGCATCTCTTTGGAGCCCGCCCACTTCAAAGGCACAACGGGATATAAGTATTTGACTTCAGACATCCCCAACTCAGTACACTTCTGGATCTGTGGATACTCTCCCAGGAAGAAAGACTGCTGGGCTGCTAATAGGACTGCCACTCTGCTGGGCTGCTGCTCTACAAGAAAATGCTGACCTGCTGTGCTGACCTGCTGCCTGCTACCCACTTGCATCTGAAAGGACAACTGGACCTGCAAACCTCCTTCTTGAACACAGGGCCACAGAGTGACTTCAAAGGCTAGTGTGCACGCCTCCTGATCTGAGCTTGAGTGACATTACAGGTTCCCCACAGAATCTGGACCTGCCTTCAACGTGCTCCGGATCCCCCAAGAGGAGTCTCTCAAGTCCTGGGCCTTTGGAATTGTTTTTTAGGCTCATGAAATCAAGTTTTAGGGTTTTGGGCTCTTTGCGACTGTGAATAGGCCTGTTCGCTTCGGAACTGCGCCACTCACCCGATGAATCAATGCAAGCCACCGAAAGTTTGTCACTTCACACAGCGAGCATTGCAGATCATGACTGTGAGACTCTAGCCAGTCTGTCTGTGATGCCTGGCCAGCTCTTCTCAGCCGCGGACCACCACCAGCGATGCTCTTCTTGCCATGGCAAACTTCTTCCCAGCGAACTGGACTATTGGTCCAATCCTTGAGAAGGTAAAACTTCAGCGGGACATATCTGGGGTATTATTCGACCTGCTCTCCATCGTGGTCAGCCTGAAATATTGGATTTAACCTGATATAGGGCAACCACATCCATATCATTAAAGCCACCAAGAATGCTGTGTTACATGACATGATTTTGAATTGTTTGACTGGTACAAAAACATGGAACCACCCGTTGACAGGACCCACATGACTTTGGTACTGTCCTTCTTCAGTAGCAAAATAATTATGCCTGTGCCCTGATTGCCCATGCATGATGTTCACGAAGTCTATACTCATCTATATTGGGTTTTAATTTCCATGTCATCTCGGACCACAAACCTCTACTAAGCCTGTTCAAAAAGTAAAAAGTAAATTTATCAGCTTGATATTCACTCTGATAGCCTCGACTAGAGACCCCAGATAAAAATCCTGTTCATTATCACCCCCACAACACACTGTTTGTAGCACAAGGAGAGGGAAAATCCATGAACAACATTAAAATACATGACTATCTTGTCGAATGTGAGAGATACCCTTTGCATATCACTGTACGAAATTGAAGAGATCACTAATGTATGCACTGGTGCCTGCAATACAACCCCAGGACAACACAAAAACATGCTTTGAAACACTTTCTGGAAGGTTACAATCAGTAGAGAGATTCTGTTTATTCCTCATACCCTTTATAAAGTCGGGATAAAATAATTGCTGCCACCAACAGAATAGTGTTAGGGCACAACATTGTCAATCCACAAGCCCTCGTTCAATGTGTTCTGCTGCTCACTCCACAAGGTCACTAGGAAATTTTCAAGATAAAAGCAGAGATAAGGATTAAATTGCGGTTCCTTAACATTGATCTCTTGATCTCCTGGTTATAGACTTCATCTCATCATCTATATTTTAACAAAATACACAAGGAGCGGGCAGCCTCACTGGAACTAATTATCATGAAAGACGTTTGCTAACCCTACTAGTGCATGGACAAAACATTCTGTTTTCTAACTGGTGGAATCAATCTCATTTGAAAAAGTTGCACTGAACCTAGTGGATATACTTACAGCATACAGATTTGCCTAGGAAGTGAGGACAAATAAAGACCCGCCATTCCAGATTATCAAATTCAAGGAGTGCCTAGCAATGTAGCTACTTCAAAAAAATCCCACCCATGTAATCAAAGGTCAAAGGTGAAGTCAAACAATTCATAAGAACCAGTAAGAAAGTGATGAATATTGGAAAAGAACAATAGTTAATTACTGAATGGACAGGGCATAACTTTTGTGCACCTAAAGCACATACAGGCACATACCTTGCTGTCCACAAGGTTAAACTTCTGGTGAAGTTCGGTTGTAATATAAATATCACCAATCGAATCGAAGTGTATAAGAGGGGACTGTCACTAGACCTGAGAGTGAGATCATGACAAAAGAGGATCATAGTCTGCTAGATTCTGCAGAGATGCTATGGAGTAAGCTTGGGGAATTGAATACAGGGTGACGATTTGCCATGGAAAGACGTGTTAACAGGCCTTGTTGGTGGATGAACATGGAGGTATGTCACTTTCAACCTGTGTCATTTGCGCTTTAAATTCCATACTGCTCTATCTAGTTAAAAGGCATGGTTAATGTGACAATGACTCAGAAAGTGAATTATGTTTTTTTGGTTTAACGATCCTTCAGCCAAATCTGAGGTGCTTGAGCAGAGAATATGTTGGGATTTGCAATTTGTTCATTTACATACGACATAAACCCTTAGTTATGAAAGCCTGTACTTCGACCTTTTTTGATTATTGATTGTTGACTTTCAGTATCATTCTGAGTGCTATGGTAAGTGCAAAATATGGACTGAATTTTATTTGCACCCGATTTTATAATCACAAGTTTTGCATTAATTGCATACTGAACTTTGTCTTTGCCTGTATAGTTTGGCTTATTATTATAACTGGCCATGAATGGGAAATCTGGATTTATGGCTGAAGGCAATGCGAGTTTCTCACAGTGCCTGTCAGTGGGCCAAAAAGATAAAAATGTAAAGAAAAATGTACTCACCCACGCTCCTCGTCCTTGTCTTCACTGTAATCAGCATCCTCATGCATCCTCAGCCTCCTCCCCTCTCCAAATCCTGATGCTGTCATGCTGCAGATGACCAGCATGAGAGCAGTGCCAGGACTGGCCAGAAAGGGCTGCCTCAGTGCTCCAGCAGGCACATGGGATCTGTGCATGCTCTCCTCCCAGCTGCCTAAGACAGCTAGATGGAGAGGTTAACACTGCACGTCTGGCTGGCCATTGCTAAACAGCCAGCCAAACTGATATGCGCAGTGTAAACTGGTGGAGTAAGCACCACTCTTCTGCTGCCAGTCAGAAGCAATATCCCACCCCAAACATTGCTGGGTTTGGGAGAAGTGAAAAATAAAATGGTAATTCATTTTATTCCCATTTTATTTTTCACTTTAGCTGCACTGGCAGCAGGGGGGCGTTGCCCCACCTCTTTAATTGGGAGGTGGGAGGGCTCCACTGGTTAGATGTGATTTGAATGCTACCTAGGGCCATATCATGAACCCATTTCAGGGTCTGGCTGGACCATGCTGTTTCTGCTTACCTCTTGTGATCACCAAAAAAGCTTTAAGAAGCATACAGAGAAGGTGGATTTGGCTCACTCACATGTTGGTTACCTTGAGTACCGGGTTTGAGAGGACAAAAGTTGCAGCTGCTGCTGAAAGAATGCCTGTTGCACGCTTAGTGGCTATTGAGGGAACTGCACTTCCTTAATATTACAGTTGAGTCCAGTCGAATTAATTAAGCAGCATACTGGTTTACCTTGTGTGGAAGAGTAGAGCATGCATGAATTAGTAGTCCAGCTGGGTTCAGCCTTTGCTTCCAAGACTGTTGATGTATCAAAATCAATTTATGCTTCAGGGCTTCTAAGTTAATTTGCTGGTACTACTTTTAATAAAAGACAATATAACAATATAAGAAAATGTATATGTTACAGCGAAAAATAAAAAAAACTTCAAAACTCTAAATTATTATACAAATAAACACATACGTATTGAAAGATACTGCACCGCAGGTATGCTTACAGAGATGTGTTTGGAATCCTTCACTCCTATATTAAATAAAAGATATATATAAAAAATATATGATCAATAAATATAAACAATGTATTGAAAGTTGTTTTTAATGTCTAAATATTTTACATTAGACGGGATATTTAAAGATGTCCTCCTTATTGAAAAAGCTCAGAGGAGGTTGTCAACGAGAAAGTGCTTAACATGGGAATATGCTTCAATATTTATGCCTCTCACTTTCATTGCCTTTTTCTTTCTGGCAGAGGAGAGCAAGGGAGGATGTGGTGGGGGAAAGGAGGAAAGAGTGCTGGGGGAGAATGTAGAAGGTAAGGTCTGAGAGACCTTCCTAGTCCAGTAGTCAGGCCCAGCAATGCAAACCTCTGCCGCAGAAACAAGGTTTCCCAACACTGCCCTTACATGAACTCCAGAGTTAGAAAAGTGTCACCTTCACTAGGGCCATCCATATCCCCATTCATAACTCAACATGACTACCCCATGACTACTGGGATACCCTCTTGTCCACCAGGTGATAGAGTTGGCGGCCTGTTGGTGTAAAGTGTTGTAGAAGGATGTTTCTACAGTGGCAACGCTTGATTCGAAGAGCTTGGGAAGGGGGTATTAGTCGATTGATGCATAAGTGTAAATAACACCGCATGTGTGTGACTACTTGTATCTATGCAGTAGTGTAACAAAGGCCACCGCAGCCTCTGTGCTGCGAGGGGGCCCATGAGCTCCAGGGCCCCCTTCAGCTCAGTACCCTGGCATGAGAGCTCCTGCATGAGTTTGAAAAGTACTTTGCAGGGGTCCCCCTTTAGGTTTCGTTACACCACAGGATCTATGAGGTGGTATTGAAGCATGTGGCTCAGACTGATCCTGGCAGGTACTTGGTTTGATGATACAGGTGGACCTTAGCTAATGGGATAATCTGGGATAATCTGGTTTTAAAGAATATGCTACATAAAGATTGCAAGACGCTTTGTTTCATGGCGTATGTGACCCAAGACCTGTGAGGCCTTCCATCTGACCTCACAGGGGCACACTTTAACCCCTCGGGTGCCTGGGTCGAGCTGGTCTCGTCCTCGGCCTTGGTTGCCGTGTGCCGAGGATGAGACCAGCTCGTCCTGCACCCACACCCCCAGTCAGGGATGGAAGGGGAATCACTTCCCCTTCCACCTCCGCGCCCCCCCAAGTGACGTCTGATGATGTCAGCAAACAGCCTCATCAGAGGTCAACTCCCAGCTGAGCTTCCAGTGCAATCAGAAGAGAAATGCAAAGCATGGAGGATGGGGGCAGGCAGAGGCATGAAAGGAAAGAGCTTTCCTATCCTTTCATGTCTGTTTGAGCAGGAATGCCACCAAGGGTGGCTCCCCACGGGGGGGGGAATTATTTAAGGCCTTTTCTGCCCCCTGCCTATTGTAATTAGGCCGATTGGCCACCAGAGGGGACAGAAACCTCTAGACGCCAGGGATTATTTACTTTTTTTTTTTTTACAGGTGGGAGCGACCCCTTAGGCAAAGGTTGCTCTCCTGAGGGGCAAATTTATTTTAGGCCATTTATGCTATTTTTCTTAGGCCAATCTGCTCCCTCCGGGGGCAGAAACTCCTTAGGCACCAGGGATTGGTCTGAGTGTTGTTTGGAGGGGGTAGCCCTTTGGGCAAGGGTCACTCCCCAGGGGGGCACATTACTGTTGGCCATTTATGCCCCCTCTTGGTGGTAGATCCGCTTATTTTTGGGAGGCCCATCTGCCCTAAGGGTGGGCAGAAAGCAGAGACCAGGGAAGAATTGTTTTTAAAAAAAAGAGGGGGGATATGGCCATACCCCCACCCGAAATAAATGGGGACAAATTTGTTCTGCCCACCAGTGGAAAGATGGGGCAAATACCCCTAATCCACTCCCCAGGGGGCAGAAAGCCTACTAGATGCCAGGGAATTTAAAAGAAAATAGTGGGGTGGTGGCTAACAATCAGTATGGGCATGACTATGCCCCCATCCCAACTAAAGGAGGTAACAGTCTTTCAGCTCTCACCCAGCACACTAAAAGATCTTATCCCAATGGCAAGCAAGAGTACATTTGATTATTTTGGGTTTGTGTTTTACATTTGGGCCATGAGAGCTTGTCTAACTCTCAAAAAGTCCCACTTGGAATGGTGAGGGCTGCACTTTTTGGACTTTGGGACGCTGCCATGTAGAAAAATCTACGAGACCTAGACACATCTGAAAACTAAACATCTGGGTGAGTCCAGGGTGGTGTGCTTCACATGGAGCCTGCACCATTTTCCTACCCACAATGCCCTGCGAACCTCCAACTTTGCTTGAAATGACACATTTTCCCCACATTTTTGTGATGGAACCTTCCGGAATCTGCAGGAATCCACAAAATTCCTACCACCCAGCATTGTCGTATCTATACCAATAACAATTCTGCCCCACTTGTCAGCCTAAAAACTTTTTTTTCCAAGCTGCCCTTTTGGACTGGCTTAGGTTCCCCCTCAATTTTGACATGTTTTTGGCTATTCCCTGTCACAGGCACTTGGCCCACCTACACAAGTCAGGTATAATTTTTATTGGGAGACTGAGGGGAACGTTGGGTGGTAGGAAATTTGTGCCGGTGCAATGATCCCACACAGAAATGTGGGAAAATGTTGATTTTTTTGCACAATTTGAGGTTTCTGGGTAAGAAAACACTGGGGGATCCACGCAAGTCACACCTCCCTGGACTCCCTCGGGTGTCTACTTTTCGGAAATGTCTGGGTTTGGTAGGTTTCCCCAGATGGCTGCTGAGGCCAGGACCAAAAACGTCAGTGTCCCCCCCCCCCCCGGGGCAAAAACAGGTAGTTTTGTATTCAATAATTTTGATGTGTCCATGTAGTGTTTTGGGGCATTTCCTGTTGCGGGCACTAGACCTACCCACACAAATGAGGTATCATTTGTATCGGGAGACCTGGGGAAGGCTGGGTAGTAGGACGTTCGTTGCTCCCCTCAGATTCCAAAACTTTGCAGCACCAAAATGTGAGGAAAAAGTGTTTTTTCTAAATTTTGAGGTTTGCTCAGGATTCTGGGTAACAGAACCTGGTGAGAGCACCATAAGTTACCCCATCCTGGGTTCCTCTAGGTGTCTAGTTTTCAGAAATGACCAGGTTTGTTAGGCTTTCCTAGGCGCCAGGTGAGCTAGAGGCCAAAATCCACAACTAGGCACTTTGCAAAAAACAGGTCAGTTTTCTTTGGGAAAATGTGATGTGTCCACGGTGTGTTTTAGGGCATTTACTGTTGCGGGCACTAGGACTACCCACACAAGTGAGGTACCATTTTCATCAAGAGACTTGGGGGAATGCTGGGTGGAAGGCAATTTGTGGCTCCTCTCAGATTCCAGAACTTTATATCACTGAAATGTGAGGAAAAAGTGTTGTTTTGCCAAATGTTGAGGTTTGCAAAGTATTCTGGGTAACAGAACCTGGTGAGAGCCCCACAAGTCATCCCATCCTGGATTCCCCTCCGTGTCTAGTTTTGAAAAATGCACAGGTTTGGTAGGTTTCCCTAGGTGCCGTCTGAGCTAAAGGCCAAAATCCACAGCTAGGCACTTTGCAAAAAACACGTCAGATTTCAATGTAAAAATGTGATGTGGCCATGTTGCGTTTCCTGTTGCGGGCATTAGGCCTATCCACACAAGTGAGGTAGCATTTTTATCGGGGGACCTGGGGAAAATAAGTGTTATTGCCCATTGTCTTTCTCTACATTTTATCCTTCCAAATGTAACACAGTGTGTAAAATAGACGAGGCTCTCATTATTCTAATGAGACTACTGGATTTGAGTGGCAGAATCTCCTGCGGTGTGGGAGACTGAGTCTTAACCCACTGCAGGTGACACTTGTCACCCTAATACGGGTTTTGCCCCGGCTAACTAGCAGTGCCTCATCTCTACCCAAGAGCAGGGATGATTGGGCAGCCGAGCGCATGACATAATTGACTCCTCAAGGAAATTGTGGTAACTCAGGTCTCATCCGCTTTCTCTCAGTTACATTAGTCTCACATACACAATGACAAACAGAGGCAGTATATGTTTCAATAGGGTTTTAATCAAGCGTCTGCATCTTAGATAACAAAGGATGTACTGCAATAACCAGGCCGATACAGCATGATAGAATTAGAATTGTGACAAGGAGAGTGAAGCATAGAAATAACGCTACCATATTGTCACTAGAGTCAATAGAATAATTCCTACCTAGGCTATAATAGAGCACAGCATGTTAAGCTCTAGTTCCGCTGATTAGGTTCCCCTGGGAAGACATCATTCCCCATACCTGAGCAAAGACCTGAAGTTTGCATAAGCATCTGTAATGAAGCGTTCAGCGATCAGCATACAGTCGTAGTCCTCTTGCTGGAATATCCCTCTAACGTGTAAAGGACAAGGAAGTGTTTTTATGATAAAACAGCTGATGTTCTGAGAAAATGTCCCTACGTAAGGATGTGTGTTTTTCTATGAATACCAGAGACAAAACTTTTACCACGTTCACCAGCAACCTATCTTACTGCAGCCTTGAAAGAAGCACAGAGTGAACAAGACTTTCTTCTTTGAGAACGTAATGCTGGCCTAGGCGAAAACAGCTAGATAAAGAGAAATAAAACAAGACCGCAAAAGTGGCTATTGGTAAAATAATAAATGAAGCTGAACAAAATATATCTAGGATAAAGTGCACGGTGGCAGGTCTAGTATGCTAAAATAACGTGCATGGAGCTATAACTAAAATATCTACACAACACCCTCCCCTTGTCGATTGAAGGTGGTTCAAAGCCTAAATATATATAAAAGTTACTAAAACTCAACCTAAGATATATGTGTAAAAAGTGTCAATAATGGCAAGTTAAAAGGACGCATGAGCATATTTAAAAGGGCAATTTAAAATGTTAACAGGTAGTGAAAGTGGCCGAATTTCAAGAGTCAGAGTCATTTTGAAAGTTGGCAATTGAATCTGGGACAATGGAGGACAGGAAATCTTCCACTTCGGCAGGTGTTAAAGTTTGAAAGGCATCACTGAGAAGGACCAAGGAGCAGTTGTGTTTCATAGCTTGAGCTCCAGCCAAGGCAGCAGCGTTCCGTGGTGTGCCCTGCAATGAGTTCAGAGCCACATCCTCCAGGAAGGGCAACTCATAAGCAGCGTCCCGTAGTAAATGCACCCTCAATGTGCATGTCCGGTAATGAACCCTCAGCGAGAACATCAACAGCTCAGTGTCCAATGAAAGCAAGCACTGCGTAGAAAGACAAACCTTCAATGCATGTTCGAACGAGCACCAAAGGTACCGAAACACGGGCTGCACACAATGCAAAACCAGTCTGAATGACAGGGACCAATCACACTCCAATTGCTCAAGCAGTGTTGCTCCAAAGTACTGCATCATGCGTTCATGACACAGCTGTGTTGGTTGGAGCGCCATCATTCCTCCTTTTTGCGGTGGGAAAGCCATTGAGCATGAAAAATAGCAATAGCAAAATGCCAAGTATTGTAGGCAAAGTTATTGGAAATCTCCTGAAAATACTGGAGAATATTAAGTGGATGGCTGATGGTATTAAACCAAATATGGAGGAAAAGGTGTGAACGAAACCAGAACCAACAGCCTTAAAGAAATTTGCGATTCCAGTAGTACTGGACACATTAAATATTCATACCACGAGTTCACCAAAGTGTCTCGGAAAGTTGGTACTTAAAAGGGACTGAGGTGGTCATTACAACCCTGGCAGTCGGTGTTAAAGCGGCGGTAAGACTGCCAACAGGCCGGCGGAAAAAAAATTACATCACGACTGTGGCGGAAACCACCAACAAAGACAGCCACTTTAACACTCCGACCGCCATGGCGTTACAAACAAACAGCTTGGCGGTCACCGCCAACAGACAGGCGGAAGCCAATGTACCGCCCACAGTATCACAACTTACTAATCCGCCACCTTTTCCGGGACGGATTCCCCGCGAACAAAAACACGGCGGAAACAGGACTTCGAAGGGAAAACGCTCACATCTACACACCCCACGAGGAATCAGGACGCCATGGACCCCGAGCTCCAGCTCCTACCAGCGCTTATCTTCTTGCTCCTCTACCAGGAGCACGAACGCCGGCGGCGAAGACCATGGTGAGTACTGCACCTACGACACAGGGGAGGGAGGAGGGAAAAAACAGGGACACACACACGCAATACGCAACACCCCCACCCTCACCCACGACAACACACACACTAATACATATTGATACATTACAGTTACAACCCCCAAAACCCCCGGAAGAATGCAAAGACAAAAGGAAATGATTGTGACCATTGTAATATATTAAAATTCAGGACGCAAAAATATATATATATACACTATAAACAAAATATACACCAAGAATAGTAGTCCAGGTAGTGCTCCATTGAAGTCCGTGGAACATTGGGCCCACACGGTATGGGTGAGGCGCACACTCAATCCCCGACCAAGACGGAGAGAACACTGCAGGGGCATCAGATAGCAATAAAACAGGCACCTCAGGGGGAAGGGAAAGGGGGGGGACCTCAGCCGGTTGAGTGCATGATGCCAAATCCACAAGGGGGCCACATGCCCACTGTTCCATCCTGGAGAGTGCAAACCCACAGTCTCTCAAGTCTCTACAGTGGGTGGGTTGCCCACTGTACCATCCTGGGGAGTGCAAAGCCACAGTCTCTCAAGCCTCTACAGTGGGTGGGTTGCCCACTGTTCCATCCTGGGGAGTGCAAAGCTCCAGTCTCTCAAGTCTCTACAGTGGGTGGTTTGCCCACTGTTCCGTCCTGGGGAGTGCAAAGCCACAGTCTCTCAAGTCTAACAAGTGCGTGGTTTGCCCACTTCTTTATCCTGGGGAGTGCAAAGCCACAGTCTCTCAAGTCTCTACAGTGGGTGGTTTGCCCACTGTACCACCCTGGGGAGTGCAAAGCCACAGTCTCTCAAGTCTCTCCAGTGGGTGGTTTGCCCACTGTACCATCCTGGGGAGTGCAAAGCCACAGTCTCTCAAGTCTAACAAGTGGGTGGTTTGCCCACTGTTCCATCCTGGGGAGTGCAAAGCCACAGTCTCTCAAGTGGATGCCTTTCTCCACTGGTTCTGGAGGGGGCTTTGTGCCCAGAGTGCTTCATCCTGCCAAGGACTGAGGTAGTGGATGTGAATCTTCACTGGTTCTGAAGGGGTCTTTGTGCCCAGAGTGCTTCATCCTGCCAAGGACAGAGGTGGTGGATGTGATACTCCACTGGTTCTGGAGGGGGCTTTGTGCCTAGGGTGCTTCATCCTGCCAAGGACAGAGGTAGTGGATGTGATACTCTACTGGTTCCGGAGGGGTCTTGGTGCCCAGAGTGCTTCATCCTGCCAAGGACAGAGGTAGTGAATGTGATACTCCACTGGTTCTGGAGGGGGCTTGGTGCCCAGAGTGCTTCATCCTGCACGTGACGGACTCAGTAGCATCAGTGCCCTTGGCACCCATGGGCCAGCGTTGCTAGTGGCGGCGGTGCCCAGTTCAGCGATGCTTGTGGCGGCGGCACCCTGTTCAGGAGTTCTAGTGGTGGGGGTGCCCTGTTCAGCGGTGCTTGTGGAGCCGGCGCCATGTTCATCGGGGCTTGTGGCGGCGGTACCCTGTTCAGCGGTGCTTGTGGCGGCGGCACCCTGATCAGTGGTGCTTGTGGCAGCGGTGCCCTGTTCAGCGGTGCTAGTGGCGGCGGACCCCTGTTCAGCGGTGCTTGTTGCGGCAGGGTCCTTTGCAGTGACTCAGCTGCTGGCGGTCCTGTCTGGCCCAGTGGGGCTGGTGCTGACGGTCCTGTCTGGCCCAGCGGGGCTGGTGCTGGCGTAGGCCTCCTGGGCAGCTGTGCCGGTGGCATTGGCCTCCTGGGCAGCAGGGCTGGTGGCGGTCACCTCCTGGGCAGCTGTGCCGGTGGCGTTGGCCTCCTGGGCAGCAGGGCTGGTGGCGGTGGCCTACTGGGCAGCAGGGCTGGTGCTGGCGGTGGCCTCCTGGGCAGCGGGGATGATGGCGGTGGCCTCCTGGGCAGCAGGGCTGGTGGCGGTCGACTCCTGGGCAGCGGGGAAGATGGTGGTCTTCTCCGCCGTGCTGCTCTTCCCAGACTTGCCGGGTTTCTTGTGCCTCTTCCCCACCTTGGAGGGTGTCGCAGCTGACTCCACACTCCCACCTGTACCCCTGGGAGCGGCTTTGGTGGCTGGAGTCTTCCCCATCTCCTGCCGGGCACTGGCCAACTTTTGATGCTTGACAGGTTGGGGACTGTCCGTGCTGTGTCTCTGTGCCACACTGGCTGCCCTGGTGGCCGTTGCACTCCAGATTCCGGTGACTACAGGCACCACTGGTCCCAGAGATGTTATGGCTGAGGTGCTAGGTTGGGACCTGGAGAGTCGGGCCCTAGGAGACGGACGGGGTGGGGGAGGTGTGCGAAATAGGTCAAGGTTGGACAGGAGAAGTTTTTGGGGAACACTGGGATGGGTAGCTGGAGGGGGTATGGGAGTGGAGGAAGAGGTTGTGGTTGTAGGAGGTGTTCGTTTGGTGACTTTGGGTGAAGGTGCATGCGCTGGAGGCTCTCGTGAGGTGGATGGCTGTTGGATGGGTGTGTGCCTGCGTTTGTGTATCTTGGGAGCGGGCGTCACAGACACACTGGGAGAGGACACAGGGGACTTGTGAATGGCAGTGGGGTGGTGACTGCATGTGAGCGGGGTGTGGTGATGGAAGTAGTGGCTGTAGATGTAGTGCATGCAGGTGTGAGTGTAGACGAGACAGGGAGGGAGGAGGGAGACGAGGAGGAGGGGGACACAGTGGAGGCAGTGGATGTTGGTGTGTCTGCATGTGTGTGATGCTTGCATGAGTGCCTGTGTGATGTGTGGTGCTTATGTTTGCCAGAGCTTCCCTTGTGTGTTGACGTGTGTGCATGCTGGTCTGAAGGTGTGCTTGGGATAGGCTGAGGTAGAGGGTATTGGGTCTGGGTGGAGGAAGTTGGAGGGGGGAGGCTAGAGACAGGGACAATGGCTGCCATCAGTGCTGAAGCCAGAGTCTGAAAAGCTCACGGAAGGGCTGCCTGACCTGAATGAATGCCCTCCAGGAATGCATTAGTTTGTTGCAACTGCCTTTCTACGCCCTGGATGGCATTCAAAATGGTAGACTGCCCAACAGTGAGGGACCAGAGGAGATCAATGGCCTCCTCACTGAGGGCAGCAGGGGTGACTGGGGCAGGGGCTGAGGTGCCTGGGGCGAAGGTGATGCCCACCCTCCTAGGTGAGCAGGCACGGGGCAAAGGCTGAGGGGGTGCTGGGAGGGCGGTGCTGGTAGGGGGATGACGGCTATACCTGTAGATGCGGGGGGCACAGATGTTGCTGCCACCACATGGGGGCACCCATCAGAGGACGAGTCCGTGTCACTGGTGTCAGCTCCTGTCCCCGCCGTGGAGCTCCCCTCGCCCTCCGTCCCACTGGTGAACTCTGAGTCCGTAGTGTCGCCCTCCAGGGCCATGTGGGATGCAGCTCTCTCCTGCTCCGGTGCCACTGCTACTCTGCCTGATGATGCTAATGCACACAAGAACAGGGAGACCACAAAAAGGGGGGGGACAACAGAAGAAAGACAAGTTGAGTGCATGCATTACCGCTACCGTTGGCAGACACGACAGACGCAGAATCCCCCTGCACTACGCCGCGGACTTGGCCTCCACTGTTCAATCCCTGGGACATGGCCTACAAGGCTATGGACGACATCTGCACACATGGATGACACAGGAGCCTGACTAGGTGTACTTGGCACTGTACACAGGTGGGTTTGGGGTGCCACAGGGTCTGCCAGAACAAGGGGACCTAACTAGCACACTCGCCCTGGCCTAGGGAAACCCAAAGCCCACCTCCCCCACCCAGACACCTCCACTGCGTGCAAAATCAGCAAAATGAGAGTGTACTCACCCCCTTGTGGCTGCTATGATGCCCTCAAGCGCCCATCCGACTCCGGGTACGCCACTGCCAGGATCCTGAACATCAGGGGGGTCATGGTGCGACGGGCACCCCTCCCACGTTGGGAGGCCATCCCCAGCTGGGCCTCTGCCGTCTTCTTGCTCCAGCGGCGAATGTCCTCCCATCTCTTATGGCAGTGGGTGCTCCGTCTGTGGTAGACCCCCAGGGTCCAGACGTCCTTGGTGATGGCACGCCAAATATCTTTTTCTGGTGGGCGCTGACCTACATGAATTGTACAGGGGGAAAAGAAAAGTTATTACCAAATGCACCGTCACAGTCATTGGCCCCCAGCCCTACCCTTGCCATGATGCACATGCACTCACCGTTGTTTCATGCTTGCCTCAATCCCCCCCCCCATCTTTCACCCACCCCACTCCACACAGGCATAGCACATACAGCATGCTCCCAGTGTATTTACCTGTTTGTCTGGAGGACCGTAGAATAGCGTGTATTAGGGGAGGACCCCATCCACGAGTTTCTCCAACTCCTCTGATGTGAAGGCAGGGGCCCTTTTCCCCAGATGCACTAGCCATTGTCTCTTCCAGACCGAGGTCACAGCAGCACTTGCACTGTAGGTCCTCTCCTGTCAAAGATCAGGTATCGAGTGATTGAACAGATCGAAAATGGCGGTCACGTCCGCGGCGGTGCGTACCGTCACCGCCAGCGTACATCGTCATTGGCTTCTGGGACCCATAGGGTCCAATGTTAAACAATGCAGCATTGCGCCGCGGTCTTTGACCGCCTACCACAACAGTGTACAATGCCAGCGCAGTTACCTCACATCCCATTGTCCCACTTTAGAGGTCAGGCAGCCGCCATTTCAGCGCCCCACATGGCTTAATTTTTAACTGCGTCACACATAACTAGGCCTTGCCTCAACACACATACAGGCCAAATATCGGATTATGATTCGTGTTCTGTGTAAGCTGTGGGTACGTACCTCTGAGTTGGTTGACTCTGTGCTCGCTGTTGTCCTTCATAGGCACCGTCTGCTGTGACATGTGAGGAGATTGAGGCATCCTCCGGTGTACCGACCGTTGGTGGACCTGTCGACAAAGGAGGAAAGACATGTGATCATCACCTACAGGTTTGACCGTGCCACAATCCTGGAACTGTGTGCCCAGCTGGAGCCAGACCTGATGTCAGCTATCCCCCATCCCACAGGAATCCCCCCTCAACTGCAAGTGCTGTCAGTACTCCATTTCCTTGCAAGTGGGTCATTTCAAACAACAGTGGCCATAGCATCAGGGATGTCCCAGCTTATGTTTTCCGACGTGTTGTCCAGAGTGTTGTCTGCCCTGCTGAAACACATGCGGAGCTACATCGTTTTCCCTCAGGTGGAGGATTTGGCTACAGTGAAAGGAGACTTCTATGCCCCGGGACATATCCCCAACATCATAGGTGCCATTGATGGGACACATGTGGCTTTGGTACCCCCCCCGCAGGAGTGAACAGGTGTACAGAAACCGGAAGAGTTATCATTCCATGAATGTGCAGATGGTGTGTTTGGCAGACCAGTACATCTCCTATGTTAATGCCAAGTTACCTGGCTCAGTGCATGATGCTTACATCCTGCGGAATAGCAGCATCCCTTATGTGATGGGTCAACTCCAGAGGCACTATGTGTGGCTATTAGGTGAGCACCCGGAAGCAAGTCTGTGGGAATGGTTGTCTGGGTGTGGGGATATCCCTACAGGTTAGTGCGTGTCTAACAGTTGTCCCTCGCCATTTGCAGGTGACTTTGGTTACCCCAACCTGTCATGGCTACTGACCGCAGTGAGGAATCCCAGGACAAGGGCAGAGGAACGCTACAATGAGGCCCATGGGCGGAGTCGGCGGATAATAGAGCGGACCTTCGACCTCCTGAAGGCCAGGTTCAGGTGCCTCCACATGACAGGTGGATCCATATTCTACTCACCAAAGAAAGTGTGCCAGATCATCGTAGCCTGCTGTATGCTTCACAACTTAGCTTTGTGACGACAGGTGCCTTTTCTGCAGGAGGATGGTCCAGATGGCGGTGTTGTTGCAGCTGTGGAGCCTGTGGACAGTGAAGACGAGGAAGCAGAAGAAGAGGACATAGACAACAGGAACTCAGTGATCCTGCAATATTTCCAGTGAGACACAGGTAAGAATACAAACCTGCCTACTACATGTACTTTAACACTACTACCTCTCTACTGTCTGTCGTTTTCACCCAGTGTATGGTCACTGAGTTGTCTCTTTCCCTTACGATTGCACAGATGTGGGTCCCACTGTGTGACATCTGCTTTGTTTACTCATGGACTAGAGCTGTGTGACATAGGTATGTTGACATTACATATAAAAGAACATTTTGACACTGTAATTGCTAATACACTATTTCGAAATCACAGACTGACTTCAGATTGTTTTGTGCTTCAAGGGTGTTTATTTAAGTGCTCAATATTGGTGGGGGTTGTAAAATGCTGGCGGGGGATGGCGGAGGAATGTCCATGGCAGAGTCCAGTATATTAGTCTCACAGGTGCATTGCCCAAATGGGCCTAGGAAGTGGAGCTGGGGCAGTTTGAGGATGGACAGGGTGACAAAGTGGGACAGACAGATGACATTCAGGGTGGTCTCATTTCTTGGCGGGGGTCTTGGCATCGTTCTCTGTCTTCGTCCTGGATCTCAGGGACTGCTCGTGGGGTGGTTCTCCCTCTGCAGGGGGTGGGGTGCTGGTGTGGTGGTCCTGTGGTGGTGCCTTCTGTCCACTAGCGTTGGCGGATGTGGTGGGCAGTTCATCATACAGGCTAGTGTCAGGGGCCCCTTGTTGTGCCACAGTGTCCCTCCTGGTGTAGAGTACTTCCTTCAGCACCCCTATGATGGTGCCCAGGGTGGAATTGAATGCTCTGAGTTCCTCCCTGAAGCCCAAATACTGTTCCTCCTGCAGGCGCTGGGTCTCCTGAAACTTGGCCAGTACCGTTGCCATCATCTCCTGGGAGTGGTGGTAAGCTCCCATGATGTTGGAGAGGGCCTCGTGGAGAGTGGGTTCCCTTGGCCTGTCCTCCCCCTGTTGCACAGCAGCCCTCCTAGTCCCCCTGTGTTCACGGGCCTCCGTCCCCTCGACCGTGTGCCCACTACAACTGCCCCCAGGTCCTTGGTGTTGTTGGGGTGGTGGGTTAGCCTGGGTTCCCTGTAGTGGTGGACACACTGCTGATTGACGTGTCCTGGGGACAGAGGTATGGGCCCGCTGGGTGGGTGCTGTACTAGTGTTTCCAGAGGGGGAAGCTCTGTAGTGGCCTGTGACTGTGTGAGGGGAACCGACTGTCCCGAGGTCTCCGATGGGCCGGGCTGGTCATCTAGATCCAGTTGGACAGAGCTGCTGTCATCACTGTGGGCCTCTTCTGTTGGTGGTGTGGACATGTGTGGACCCTCCTGTCCGGTGACGTTGGGTTGGGGTCCTGCAGGGGTATAAAAGGATGTTTATTACATCTGTGTGTGCCATGGTGTGCAATAGGTGGGTGACCGTGTACCCAAGTGCTTGCATTCCTGTGTGGGACCTTGTGTGATGGTGGTTTAGGGGGGTGTATTGGTATGTGCAGTGGCCATGCTTTGGTGATGGGTGTCCATGCTTTGTTGTTGCATGCAGGGCTTGGTGTTGGGATGGGTGGTTTGTGATGTTGGGACATTTGTGAGGAGTTGGAGTGATGGGGTGAGGGTGAGGGTGGGGGTATGTTATGGCATGCAGGTAGGGTAGGGGATGTAATAGTTAAGATTTGACTTACCAGAGTCCATTACTCCAGGTACTCCTGCGAGGCCCTCAGGATGCAGAATCGCCAAGACCTGCTCCTCCCATGTTGTTAGTTGTGGGGGAGGAGTGGGGGTCCGACACCAGTCTGCTGAACTGCAAGGTGGTGTCTTGAGACAACGGAACGCACCTTCCCCCGTAGGTCATTCCACCTCTTCCTGATGTCATCCCAATTTATTGGGTGCTGTCCTACTGCGTTGACCCTGTCCACTATTCTGCGCCATAGCTCCATCTTCCTAGCTATGGAGGTGTGCTGCACCTGTGCTCTGAATAGCTGTGGCTCTACCTGGACGATTTCCTCCACCATGACACTGAGCTCCTCCTCAGAGAACCTGGGGTGTCTTTGCCGTGCCATGGGGTGGTGTGGGTGATGTGTGGGGTGGTGTGTGTAGTGATAAGTGGGGTGATATTTAGTAGTGTGTTGAGTGAGGTGCATGGAAGTTCTGTGGGTGATGGTATTGTGTGCCTGTGGATACTTGGTAGTTGTTTGTGGTGTCTCTCACTGGCCTTCTCTCAGTAATTGTGGTTGTAAGGGTTTGTGGGTGATGTGGGTGCCCGTCTGCGCCCGTCCGCGCCTGGCCCGCGCCCAGCGCCACGACCCCTGGTCCCCAGCTCTCCCAAGCCCCGCTGACCCGCTACGACCCCACCAGCCTCCACGCCCTCAACCCAGGACGCTCCAACACCTGCTTCCAAGCTCACCCTAAACGCACCCATGGACCCTTCGCCTGCAACTCCTGCAAACGCACCTTCCACCACGCAACAACCACGACCACAAGCCCACGCGCCATCAACCACCTCAAGTGCATCCTAGTCAACGCTCGCTCCGTCCACAAACACGCCATTGAACTCTGGGACCTCCTGGACTCCATAGCACCGGACGTCGCCTTCATCACGGAGACCTGGATGAACGCCTCCTCGGCCCCTGACATCGCCACTGCCATCCCCGAAGGCTACAAGATCTCCAGAAAAAACCGCACCAACCAGGTAGGAGGAGGTATCGCCATCGTCTTCAAAGACTCCATCAGCGTCACCACCTCCACCGAAGACACCCCTCTCGCCGCTGAACACCTGCATTTTCAGATTCGCACCGATCCGAGGACCACCCTCAGAGGATCCCTCGTCTACCGTCCTCCCGGGCCACGCGCCCCTTTCAGCGACGCCATCGCCGACTTCATCTCCCCGCACGCCCTCGCCTCGCCGGACTACATCCTCCTAGGTGACCTCAACGTCCATCTGGAACAAAACAACGACCCCAACACCACCACCCTGCTCGACAACCTCGCCAACCTCGGCCTCAAACAACTGGTGAACACCGCCACCCACATTGCCGGACACACGCTTGACCCCATCTACTCCGCCAGCAAACACGTCTTCTTCAGCCACGCCTCCGCCCTACACTGGACCGACCACAGCTGCGTCCACTTCACATTCCGACGCGAGACCCGCCACCTCCGCACCCAACCCATCCCTCGTCGACAGTGGAACAAGATCCCCGAAGAGCAACTCTTCTCCGCACTCGCCGCCAACCAACCCACCCTGACCACCGACCCCAACGACGCAGCCCTCAACCTCACAAACTGGATCTCCAACTGCGCAGACATCCTTGCTCCCCTCAAACGCACGCATCGACAGACTAACACCAAAAAACCTCTCTGGTTCTCTGACACCCTCAAAGAATCAAAGAAAACTTGTCGCGCCCTTGAGAAAGCCTGGCGCAAGGTCCGCACCGCTGACAACATGACCGCCCTCAAGAACGCTACCCGCGAACACCACCACCTGATCCGCGCTGCCAAAAGGAACTTTTTTACCGACAGACTGGACAAAAACAGACACAAAAGCAGAGAACTCTTCAGCATCGTCAAGGAGTTCTCCAACCCCAGCGCCAACGCCAACGCCAACGCCGTCACGCCCTCACAGGATCTGTGCGAATCACTCGCCACTTTCTTCCATCGCAAGATTAGCGACCTCCACGACAGCTTCGGACACCAGACCCATCCATACATCACCGAACTGGCATCCACGGCCATCACCCTCAACAACTGGTCCCACATCAACACGGAAGAAACCAAATCCATCATGAATTCTATCCACTCCGGTGCTCCTTCGGATCCCTGCCTGCACTTCATCTTTAACAAAGCCGACGACATCATCGCCCCGCACCTCCAGACCATCATCAACTCTTCTTTTTCTTCTGCTACCTTCCCCGAATGCTGGAAACACGCCGAAGTCAACGCCCTACTAAAGAAACCTACGGCTGACCCGAGCGACCTAAAAAACTTCCGCCCCATCTCTCTTCTGCCTTTCCCAGCCAAAGTAATAGAGAAGACCGTCAACAAACAGCTGACCACCTTCCTGGAAGACAACAACCTGCTCGACCCCTCACAAACCGGATTCCGAACCAACCACAGCACTGAAACCGCCCTCATCTCAGTCACTGACGACATCAGAACCCTGATGGACAACGGTGAAACAGTCGCCCTCATTCTGCTCGACCTCTCGACTGCCTTTGACACCGTCTGTCACCGCACCCTAATCACCCGCCTCCGCTCCACCGGGATCCAAGGCCAAGCCCTGGACTGGATCGCCTCCTTCCTCTCAAAACGCTCCCAAAGAGTTTACCTCCCTCCGTTTCGCTCAGAACCCACCGAGATCATCTGCGGCGTACCCCAAGGCTCATCACTCAGCCCGACACTCTTCAATGTCTACATGAGCCCCCTCGCCAACATCGTACGCAAGCACGACATCATCACCTCCTACGCCGACGACACCCAACTTATACTCTCCCTCACCAAGGACCCCGCCAGCACCAAGACCAACCTACAAGAGGGTATGAAGGACGTCGCAGATTGGATGAGGCTCAGCCGCCTAAAGCTGAACTCTGAAAAAACGGAAGTCCTCATCCTCGGCAACACCCCGTCCGCCTGGGACGACTCCTGGTGGCCCACGGCCCTTGGCACCGCACCGACCCCCACAGACCACGCCCGCAACCTCGGCTTCATCTTGGACCCTCTTCTCACCATGACCAAGCAAGTCAACGCCGTGTCCTCCGCCTGCTTCCTAACCCTCCGCATGCTCCGCAAGATCTTCCGCTGGATCCCCGCCGACACCAGAAAAACCGTGACCCACGCCCTCGTCACGAGCCGCCTGGACTACGGCAACACCCTCTACGCCGGGACCACAGCCAAACTCCAAAATCGCCTGCAACGCATTCAAAACGCCTCGGCCCGCCTCATCCTCGACATACCCCGCAGCAGCCACATCTCCGCACACCTGAGACACCTGCATTGGCTCCCTGTCAGCAAAAGGATCACCTTCCGACTTCTCACCCACGCACACAAAGCCCTCTACGACAAGGGACCGGAATATCTCAACAGACGCCTCAGCTTCTACGTCCCCACCCACCTCCTCCGCTCCTCTGGCCTCGCACTTGCTGCTGTCCCTCGCATCCGCCGCTCTACGGCGGGTGGGAGATCTTTCTCCTTCCTGGCGGCCAAGACCTGGAACTCCCTCCCCACTAGCCTCAGGACCACCCAGGACCACTCCGCTTTCCGGAGACTCCTAAAGACCTGGCTATTCGAACAGCAATAACCCCCCCCTTTTTTCCCCTAGCGCCTTGAGACCCGCACGGGTGAGTAGCGCGCTTTATAAATGTTAATGATTTGATTTGATTTGGGTGTGTGTTTTATATTGTAATGGGTGTGTGGGAGTGGTGTGTGTATGTGTATCAGGTGTGTGTGTTTCGAATTGTCCAATGTGGCTGTGTTTTGTAAATGTGCGTGGATTCGTGTGTCGTGATAGTTTGGGCGTATTTCTGTTGGCGTGACGGTGGAGGTTTTGTTTTCGCCAGTTTATCACTGATCTTTGGTGTGGCGGACTTGTGTGGGTGTCTGAATTTTGGCGGATTCCGAGCTGTGGGTCATGATAGCTGTGGCGGATTTCTGCGGCCGCGCCGGTGTGTTGGCAGTCTTCTGCGCGGCAGTGGATTCGTGTGTCGTGATAGTGTGGGCGTATTTCTGTTGGCGTGACGGTGGAGGTTTTGTTTTCGCCAGTTTATCACTGATCTTTGGTGTGGCGGACTTGTGTGGGTGTCTGAATTTTGGCGGATTCCGAGCTGTGGGTCATGATAGCTGTGGCGGATTTCTGCGCCGCGCCGGTGTGTTGGCAGTCTTCTGCGCGGCAGTAAGCGGCTTTCACCGCCAATGTTGTTATGACCGCCTGTATCTTTGCTGTTTCAATTTCAATATTTTTTTTATTTCAGCTGTTATTTTCTGTAGGAAAACCTTGTAGGATCTACACAAATGACCCCTTGCTAAATTCAGAATTTTTTCTATGTTCTAGAAATGTTTAGCTGTCCTGGATCCAGCATTGGTTTCACACCCATTTCTGTTGCTAACTGGAAGGAGGCTAAAAGCATAACAAATAGTAAAAATGGGGTATGTCCCAGTAAAATGCCATAATGGAGTTGAAAAATGTGGTTTTCTGATTCAAGACTGCCTGTTCCTGACAGCTGAGAAGGTGGTGATTTTAGCACCGCAAACCCTTTGTTGATGCTTTTTTCAGGGGAAAAACCACTAGCTTTCTTCTGCAGCCCTTTTTCCCATTTTTAAAAAAGAAAATGAAAATGTTGCTGTATTTTGGCTAATTTCTTGGTCTCCTCCAGGGGAACCCACAAACTCTAGGTACCTCTAGAATCCCTAGGATGTTGGGAAAAAGGACACAAATTTGGTGTGGGTAGCTTATGTGGACAAAACGTTATGAGGGCCTAAGCGCGACGTGTCCCAAAGAGCCAAAAAAAGGCCTGGCACCTGAGGGGGAAAAGGCCTGGCAGCGAAGGGGTTAAGACGATATTGTCTTGAATTATAGGTAGCCCGAGGAAATGGTCTGATCGTGTGAAACACATGCTTTGTAGGACTCAGCTTGCAGAACAACTGGTGTTTACATATTGTGGGATACTTAACCATGTTTCATTGCATTTTCTTCAGATGCTGTTGAATTACATTGTTTATTGTAGCCTAGTTCACTTTTTTACAGGTGTCCTTGCAAACAGAAAAGACCCTTCATGTAACGAGAATGCTGTGTAATATGCATCTTAAATAGTTGTGTCGACATAATAATTACATGTATTTATTAGAAAGTACCATTAGTAAGTCTTTAACGTTTTGTCTTTATCAAACTGGATAACCTTGCATAAACGCATCATGATTTTTGAATGCCCATTGACCAAATAATTACTGTTTTTTAATATCGCCACACACACAGAGCTACAACAAGCAAGATAATAATTTGGTGAGAGGACTGTGCTTCAGAGTGAAGGGCGAGTGGCATCCCTGTGTGAGTGCAGGGAAGCATGTGCGTCTGTGTGAGTGTAAAGTGAGTAGTAGCTGCCTGAGTGTACAGTGTATGTTTTTGTCTGTGTAAGTGTAAGGTGAGTACAGGGGGAGCAGTGTGCCTGTGTGAGTAGAAGACGAGGGGAGATCCTGTGTGAATGAAGGGTGAGTGGTGTGTCTATGTGAGTAGAGGGTGAGGGGCTGTCCTGTGTGAGTGCAGGGGGAGTGACGTGTCTGCATGAGTACAGGGTGAGCAGTGTGCCTGTGTCAGTAGAGGGTGATAACGCGTCCAGCCCTTATAAATTACCTGTACCTGGACACGTTGGAGGTCGGTGAATCTTTTAGCCGAGTCAGGCTCTCCTCATCCTGGAATAGTCGGGTCATTCTGATCAATAATCAATAACTATTGCAATCGGTAATCAATACTCAATTAATAGATCAATATAGCACATCAGAAATCAATAACAGTTGGTATTTCGGTGCACCATGACCTTTCAGTCATGAATAACCACACCAGTTTATTAAAAGTTAGTGAATTTATTTCCCTATATTAACAAAGCTAACACGATGTATATAAGTCTCAAAACCAAATGATATATGTATATAAACATTACTGGCTGTCCATAATGGCGGAAGAAACGCAATCTACGCAAAATCTGGATAATGATACACTCAGTTATGGCAATGCAAATCACTAATATGGCTAACTGTATTTGACTAATTTCATACATTGGTCAGCATAACAAGATTTCAAATTAGCATGGTACATCGAATGAATACCTCGACTAACCTCTAATTAGCATTGGCATGTGGGGCTTCATGCAAAACGAATTTAGTCAACACAAATTTGGAAAACTTCTAGCTAGGACCCTATCAAAATAGCAGTTGGTACCTAAAAGGAAAAACACAATGCATAATACATTTATCCTTTCATATTTACCAAATACAATCAGCATTCAAGAAAAGTCTTCGTCCTTCAGGTACCGGTTCGATCAGCATGGGGCAAGTTTCAAAGGGGCAAAGTTAAGGGCAAGCTTCCTTGCAGCGGCAAGGAGAATGGGGCAAAGTTACTGCATGGGCAAGACGGGGCAAATCAAAGTTAAAGTCTCTAGGGTGAGAATTCTTAAAGTCTCTTTCTCTCAGATAGAGAAAAGGGCATCAGGGTGTCGTCCAAAATGGAGTCCGGCATCTGGCTTCAAATTGGCATCGAGGAAAATGGCTGACTTCTCTTTGTCCAGTGTGTTTAAGTAAGAAACATTCCAAATTCTGCAGGGTCTTCCATTGGAGGGTTCATAGGTTGGCTTCAAATTGTCCACTGAAAATTGTCTTTTACTAGCGCTCATTTATGCATACACTGTCCTTGGAGCCTTGGAACACAAATTGTACCTTCATTGTCCGCACCTGCAGACTGACCTTGTATCAAAGGGGATGAAACCTGCCTAGTACGAAACCTTGGAGATAAGTGTATCAGTCAGCTCTACTGGAAAAATACAACTTCAAGCAAGAATATATGTTTCATTAGTTCAAGGAAGAAGCCACGCAGTTAGAATTTGAGACCAGGCAACTAGGCCAAAGCCTCTACTAAATTTAAGCTAAGCATAACAGTTTAAAACGAGAAATCATGGCATACATTTGCAATTATGACGGATTACTACATTTTCAATACTTCATGATTAATAAAGCTCGTTTACAATGATGGCAAACTACCCCGAGGACACAATTTCCCTCGTACATTATTTTCTTTACTAAAATCACACTACATTATACGTTTTGATTACACGATATGTATGAATATATGTCGGACCTTCTTTTTCTGCGTCATCAAGGGCGAGGGGAGATCCTGCGTGAGTGCAGGGTGAGTGAAGTGTCTGCGTGAGTGCAGGGTTAGCGGTGTGCCTGTGTAAGTAGAGGGTGAAGGGAGATCATGTGTGAGTGCAGAGTGAGTGAAGTGTCTGCGTGAGTACAGGGTGAGCGGTGTGCCTGTGTAAGTAGAGGGCGAGGGGAGATCCTGTGTGAGTGCAGGGTGAGTGAAGTGTCTGCGTGAGTACAGGGTGAGCTGTGTGCCTGTGTGAGTAGATGGCGAGGGACGTGCCTGTAAGAGTGCAGGGTGAACGGCGTGCCTCTGTAAGTGGCAGCAGGAGCACTTCAAGGTCAGTTATTGGCAGTGACAATGTTTAGTGCTGTGCAGACGCAGAACAGTTCTGTTTTTTTAATGAAATTGCTCTATTTCATACAGCACACACATTAACTTGTAAATGTACGAGTTAATAAATGAAATGCAGACATCACAGTTCGAGAACACACAGAGGCAGTGGCAGCTTTTTATTTCCGAGTTTTTTTTGTCTGAAACGCATGCCCCAACCCGGAGATTTTCCTATTTCAAAAAACATTGAAGACGCAGGACATCTGTTGTGCTGTTGTGCGTCCACGCATTTCAAAGAACAGGATTATGAAATTCTCCCTGGCCTTATGCAATCCATGCAAAGTCCAGTATCACAGAGGCTCGTGCCCAGCTGTCTAACGCATTGCTTAAAGTAAGCTAGATCATTATTTAATATGTAAATGTTGACTCTGATTAGCTCCTTACATTTCTTCATCTTTAGAACAAATTCATGAATGCTGAAAACATGAAAATAATGCTCAGAGTGAAAGACAGAATACGTATTGACTGTAAACGTTGTTATGCTTAGATTTATAAAAAGTGTCAAGTAAGAGCTCTATTGTGTTTTCCTCATATAAGTTCAACCGGACAATAGTTAAAGTTCCCCTTAATTAATTCATGCCAAACACTGACATATTAGAATAGTTCATCACTATTTAGGAAACCCAAAGAATTGTTATATACTAATACTTTTCCATCATAGTCTTGACTAAAAGGTGCATCTGTTCACAACCGGTCTTTACCTTCAAATATGTATTTTTTTCTATTTGATTCACTAATATGATATATTTTTTTATCTTTTAGGCACAGTGTTCACTGAAAAGCAGATGTCATCTAATCGAAACAGCAAAGTGATTCAGCTTCTTATAGAAGCGGAAGACCACGGAACCCCCGCATTGTCCGCTGTTGTATCCGTGGGGATTCAAATCCAGGATATCAACAACTGTGCTCCCCAATTCACTAATGAACACTATAGCATTAGTGTGAGTGAAGACGTCTCTGTTGGCACGAGCGTGCTAACCTTTTCAGCCGTGGATCGCGATTGGAGTCCTGATAACACATTTATTGACTTCTTTATCATCAGTGGCAACACACAAAATGCCTTCGTGGTCGAAACTAACATTGTTCAGATTGACTCTACTCGAAAAACTATTGGTCATCTTGTTGTAATGAGTGCTCTTGACAGGGAAACAACATCCACCTTCAAATTAGCCATCATTGCCACGGATCGTGGAACACCACCGCTAAACTCGACTGCCACAGTATTGATCAGTGTTCTTGATGCCAATGACAGCCCACCAGTATTCACTAGTCTGGAGTATCATGCTGAGGTTAGGGAGAGCACCCCTGTCAATAGGATGATCACAGTAATTTCAGCTAATGACTGTGATGCTGGGGCAAACGCTGATATTACTTACAGCGTTGTTTCTGGAAATGACTTGGGCCATTTCAAGTTAGACAGAAAAAATGGTTCTGTTGAAGTAGCTAAAGCTCTAGACTATGAGAAAGTCTTGAAATATACTTTAACTATCCAGGCCACAGATGGAGGTGAAGATGGGGGAAACATTGCCTTTGCGACTGTTTCTATATCAATCCTCGATGACAATGAATGTGTTCCAGTGTTTTTGTTTCCCACCCTCAACTGTGTCATTCGTGAGAATCTTCCAGCATTAACACATATGTGCACTGCCAAAGCCCAGGACTTTGACTCAGGACCTTATGGCCTCCTCACATACTCCTTTCAGTCATCTTGTTTAACTGAGAATAGAAAATCCGTTGACTTGGATTTGTTTTCTATAGATCCTATGACTGGGGATATCCATACTAAACAAACACTTGACTATGAACGTCAAATAAAGTACTGTTTCATTGTCCAGGCAAAGGATAAAAGTGACTCAACAGCTACTGTCACCATCCATGTGGATGTAGAGGGAGTTGACGAGTATGACCCTGTTTTCCTAAAGAATATTTATTTGTTTCATCTCAATGAGACAAATGACATTGGGCAAGTAATTGGAAAATTAGCAGCATCAGATAATGATGATGGACTAGACGGTGTTATTGAGTATTCCCTTGAAACACCCTCTCAATTTTTCTCACTTAATAAAACTAGTGGAGAGTTATCACTCACAAGACACCTTTCTCAAAAAGGAAGTAACTTGTGGAAAAAGGAGAGCACAATGGAATTCCGGGTGAAAGCTCACAGTCCCAAAGTAGACTCCAGATCAACCAGCTGTATGGTCATAGTGAACATGTCCACATCTCTTGAAATGCACCCCGTTGCCTCTGTAAACATCCTTCACATAAGTCTCATCATCTCCTTGGTGATTTTCTTGATTCTGTCATTAAGTCTTGCAGTACTTGTTTTGAGGTACAAGCGCAAATATGTGAAAAACAAAAGTGGGAAAAAAGAGATGTCAAAGCCAAAAGCTGGGCGTAATGACCTCCATCTGTGTCACAGTAATGGAAAACATCCAGCTCCGGAGGCATCCCTAACAGAGTGGTTGTGTTTAGTGGACTTTAGAGAAAATAAAGATGCTGTCAAGCAAAGCAGACACTCTGACTCAAGTGGTCATGGGTCAGCAGAAGGGGAAACAGCCGAAGATGATGAAATAAAGAGAATCAATGAGCATTCTTGCAGGAAGAGATCTGGCTCAGCTCTAAGTGAGTGTGGCTCACGCATGCCAGACTCTGGGATTGCAAGAGAGTCTGCACAACTTTCATTCCAGTCTGTTGAAACAGATATAACCATTGCAACTGGAAGTGCTGAGAGTATCAACAACTTCAAAGAGGAAAGTGGAGGAGAAGCCAGTGACATGCATTTTCCTTTTGAGAAAGAGCCAGGGAAAGCACATAATAATTTAGCACCAAAAGAAGAATCCCTAAAGTCAGGTATCACAGGAAGCTACATCTTTGTGCCTCATGACCAAGATTCAAGATTTGGTTCCCTTGTTTCTTTGGTGGCATCAGATGAAGACTTGAGAGGTAGTTATAACTGGGACTACATGCTAAGTTGGGAACCCAGATTTCAACCTCTGTCTTCTGTCTTTCACGATATCGCAAAGCTTAATGATGATGCTTCACAAACTCAGAGTTTACCCTTTGAAAAACAGTCCTTTATTTTCCCACCTCCCTTGATAACATCTGTAGCACAGCCAGGGGTAAAAGCCGTGCCCCCACGAATGCCAACAGTAAACACAGGGCCAACTTTTTTCAAATATCCTTGTTCACCATTCATCCACAATGCGGGGTATACCACAACAGCCATGACCCCGAACTTTGCTCCCTCTCTCTCTCTACTTACTGTGCAGACACCAACAGCTTCCCCTGTCTCTTCTGATTCTGGACTGATGGGAACTTGCTTAATTAAACTATCTCGAGAATAAACATCAGAAGAGAAAATTATTGTGTAAAGTCCTTATGTGGGAGCATTGCTTTCCAGAATGGTGTGCGTTAAGCTAAAACAACTGTCAATCCTATAAGTGACTAATAGTTGGCAGATCGTTGAGGTTTGTTCTTATTATTCTCTGAACAAGTTTCAGTTTGGACCACTACATCTTTTATAATTTTTTAAGTGAAAATAGTCGGCAGACCATTGAAGTTTGTTCTAACTGTTCATTATCCAACAATTAACTAAAAATTGTGCAGAGTTTGTAAGGTTTTTCAATTGTTTATAATCTGTCTATACCCAAAACTCTATTTATTTGTGAAACTTAGCTTGTGGGTGGAATTCAAAATGCATACATTAAATGTGCAATTCTAAAGACCCAGCTTACTTGGATTTTAGAAAACAAAGATTCACAGTGTCAGGTTTAGTACACTTTAAGACTGTAAGAGAAATGTACAGAATCAGATTAGAGATTACCGGGCATGAAAAAACAGGGAACTCCTAATTGAGATTTATACTATTATCCAATGCAGTTTTTTTCTGTAAGCAGGAACATCTCACTCTCAAATTGTATCATTAACTTCTAATCATAAGTCAGATCTACGCATAGGAAAAAAACAACTTTGTGAAGTAAGCCAAAATTGAGTTAGCATTAGGCAATTTGTAACACATTTTCACTATCTCTATATAAAGGGATGATTTTGTATTTAAATAGAAATCCATGATTCTGTAACTGACAATGTAATCTAAGGTATATGTAGCTCTGAGAATGATTATTTATTAAAGTAAACATGCCTATAGATGTATTGGTTTAGAATCACGAAGCTGAAGTTAGAGATCCCAATACTCTGCAGACATGTATAAGTAGGGCAACGAGAATTATGCAATTCTGTATACACTGCATTAGCCACATAATTATGAATTTACCGCATATGCCGCAAAATCCATCATCTGCAGAATGAAACAAAAATCGTTTCCACCTCAAATGGGTCAAAAGGTAATAAATACACAGTGACGTGTTGCAGAGCAGTTAAAAGCCCTTTACCAAAATTGACTGATCACCATTCCACTGCTTTTTGCTGCATTTGGATGCTAAAGTGGTACTAATAGGATGGAATATGCTCAAACAGTGTTAACGTGCAAATGTGGCAAACTAATGAAGGAATAATATAACAAAACATGCCACTTAATTTCCCCTTTCTTGCTGCATAGCTTGGTCTTCCCTTCCAGCATAATTCCAGTGCCCCTCCATATAAGTTCATCTTTAGTTAAGTGTGCACAAAGGTGGCATAAATGAGGCCCCTTGGTACCAGTACAGCCTGGTAACGCTACAACTCAAAAAGCACATGTATCTTGGAGAGGCTAGGTCCTAAAACAATGAAGTATACAAAAAAGTGATGAATGGATGCTTACATTAATCTCAGCGACTGGTAATTACTGAGGCAACATCCCAGTCCATCATTATCTTGCACACCATGCCACCTCAGTGTGGACCCAGCCGTGTGGAAATTATACTTGATCATGCTCCAATAGGATTGGACCAGCCCGAACTTCTAGGCCAGATCCTCCCAGTCCCGAAAACAAGCAAAGCAAGATCAGTTTCAGCTGGATAGGGGCTTGTCAGTGGGGTGCAGATTTCTAGCAGTGGCAGAGTGAGTACAGGACCAATGTCTCGGTATCCATGTCACACTTAAGGCATAGCACAGAAGTATACAAAAAAAGTGATAAATGGAACTCTTGAATTAATATCAACCACCAGTAATTTCTTAGGGCCACATCCCTGTCCCTCATTGTTTTACACACCATACCACCCCACTCTGGACCCAGCCATATGTAAATCAGTCTTGACTGTGCTCTAATAGGTAAGGTCCTACCTGAACTACCAGCCTAGATCCTCCCTGAATTAGAACACAAGCAATCCAAGAGCGGGTTTGCCCAGATTGGGGGTTGCCAGTTGATTCCTGGGCCACAGTGAGCATGGTACCTACATTTGTGCTTACCTGTCATACTTAGGGCATCACACTGATTTATACATAACAATAATGAATGGAATACTTGAAATAATCTCAGCCACTGGTAATTGCTCAGGCCATTTCCCAGTCCATTGTTATTTTGTACAGCATGCCACCTCAGTTTGGACCTAGCCACATGCAAATGTGTTTTGAGATTGCTCCAATAGGGACATCCTAGCCGAAACTGCCAGACAAGATCCTCCCTTAACTAGAACACAAGCAAACACAAGCAACCCAAGACTGCTTTTGCCCAGACTGGGGCTCATCCATCGGGTGCAGCTTGGTTCCAGTAGCATAGTGAGCACGGGACTCATGTTTAGGCATACTCATTTTACTTAGGGCAGTACAGTGGAGTATACAAAAAATTATGGAATTATGGAAGGAATGCTTGAAATAATCTCTGCTACTGGTGATTACTTGGGACCAACTCATAGTCCATTGTTACACCACACACCATGCCAACTCAGTTTGGACCCTGTCATTTGGAAATCAGTGTTGATTCTGCTCCAAAAGTAGCCGTCCAGCCAAAACCTCCCTGAACCAGAACACAAGCAATCCAAGACCATTTCTTTCTGATTGGGACGCATCAGTTTGGTGCAACTTGATTCCCGTAGCATAATGTGCATGCAACCCACATCTGGGCATACATGTCACACTTATGATGTCACATTGAAGTATACAAAGCATAATGGATGGAATTATTGAATTAATCTCAGCCACTAGTAATTATTTGAGACACATCCCAGCCCATTGTTATATTGTGCACCATACCACCTCAGTTTGGACCTAGCCAAATACAAATCAGTCTTGACACTGCTCCTGTAGGAACAGTCCAGCCTGAACTGCCAGGCCTGAACCTCCGTGCACCATAGCACAAGCAACCCAAGACCTGGTTTATCCTGATTAGGCTCATCAGTCAAGTACATCTTGATTTTAGTGGCACAGTGAGCACTGTACCTACATCTAGGCATATCCGTCACACTTAGAGCATCATTCTGAAGTATACAAAAAAGTGGTGGATGGAATGCTTGAATTAATCTCAGTCACTGGTTATTATTTGGGGTACCATGACAGTTCATCAATATTTTGCACACTATGCCACCTCTGTTTGGAGAAGGCTATATGCAAATTAGTCTTGACCCTGCTCCAATAAGAGCAGTCCAGCCCAAACTGCCAGGCCAGGTCGTCTCTGAACTGGAACACAAGCAGCCCACAACCGGTTTTGCTCTGATCTGATTGGGGCTCGTCAGTCAGATGCAGCTTGGTTCAAGTGGTGCAGTGAGTACGAACCTGGGCGTCGCACTCAGGGCATCTGAATGAAATATACAAAAAAAGTGATGGAGTGAATACATGGCTTAATCGCAGGCACTGGTAATTATTTAGGACCACATCCCAGTCTGTCATTGTTTTGCACAGCATGCCACCTTAGTTTGAACCCAACCAAATTAGTCTTGATCCTACAACAATATGAACAGTCAGCCCAAACTACCATGCTAGGTACTCCCTACACTGGAGCACAAACAACCTAAGACTTGTTTTGCCCTCATTGGGGCTTGTCAGTTGTGCGTAACTTGGTTCCAGTGGCACAGTGTGCACAGGACTCACATTTGGGCATACTCATCACACTTAGGGCATCACACTGAAGTGTACAAAAAAAATAATGGATTGAATGCTTGAAATAACCTCTGCCACTGGCAACTAATTGGGACCAACTCCTAGTCCATCGTTATATTGCACACCATGCCAACTCCGCTTGGACCCAGTCATATGAAAATCACTCTTGATCCTGCTCCAACAGGAACAGTTCAGCCTAAAACGCAAGGTCAGGTCTTCTCTGAAACAGAACACAAGAAATCCAAGACCCTTTTTCCCCTGAATGGGACTCGTCAATCAGGTGCAGCTTGATTCCAGTGGCACAGTGTGCACACTACCCACGTCTGGGCATGCCGGTTACACTTAGGGTGTCACACTAGTATGCAAAACCTAATGAATGGAATTCTTGAGTTAATCTCAGCCACTGGTAATTACTCAAGGCACATCCCAGTCCATCATTATATTGTACACTATGCCTCCTCAGTTTGGACCTAGCCAAATGCAAATCAGTCTTGACACTGCTTCAATAGGAATAGTCTAACTCAAACTGCCGGGCTAGGTCCTCCCTCAACTGGAACACAATCAATCAAAGACTGGTTTTGCCCTGTTTAGGGTCATCAGTCGAGTGCATCTTGGTTCAAGTGGCACAGTGATTATGGGCATTAGCGTCACACTATGGGCATCTTAAAGAAATATACAAAAAAGTGATAGATGGAATGCATGAATTAATCTTAGGCCCTGGTAATTACTCAGGGACACAACCCAACTGGTCTTTATTTTGCACAGCATGCCACCTCAATTTGGACCTAAACATATGAAAATCTGTCTTGACCCTGCTCCAGAATGAAGTCATCTTAAACTGCCATGCCAGGTCCTCCCAACACTCGAACACAACAACCCAAGACCATTTTGGGGCTCACCATTTGGGTGTAGAGTAATTTCGGTGGCACAGCGTGCATGGGACCCATGTCTGGGGATACCTGTCACACTTAGGGAGTTACAGTAAAACATACCCAAAAGTGAAGCAGGGAATGCTGTAATTACTCGGCCACATCCCTGTCCAATCCAGTGGAAAATCTACCAGTGCTAGTCAAAGTTGCTTAACTTTACACTGTTGAATGTGGCCATTCCAAGGCTGGAGCACCTACTTCGCACCATCTCAGTTATTCTCCCTGACTTCCCAGGAGAGGAGTCTTAGGACAATATCATTTTTTTAAAATAAAATCTTACCACTCTTGATTGGCAGACTTTGATGGTGGTGCCGTCTCCAGATATGGAGGAGGCTGTAGTCACTATTCTGGGCAGATAATTCAGCAGCAATTTGCGGGAGAAGCTTTGCAGGGTGGATTGTGGTGGTGGTAGGGGGTGTTCCCACTGGCAGACAATTTGCTATGCACCGAAGCCTGAGAGCACTACGTGAGGTGCAAAGAGTACATCTCTAAATTCAGCTCTATACCTCAGCTTGTTTAGAATACTTAAAAAGCTTCATTGTGAGCTTCCCTCTGAGATAGTAAGGGAGATCTGTATACTGTGTTACACACTGGTTGCTCGGGAATGTTCAGGTATAGTTTAAGAGGTCTGGTCTGATAAGCACGCCCTATGCAAATGAGTTGCCACTTAGGCTCACTGTCGGTAAATTAATTTCTTGTGGATATCTGAAAATCTATCATTGCTTCCTTTAAACTGTACCAATGTTGACATGTCTGATTTAGGAATTACACCAAAAATAACAATCAAGACCATCATTTTTTGTCCACAGTGCCATTCTAGATGGAGACCTGCCTTATAGAAATCATTGTTTGGTCCTGCTCCAATAAAAATGGTCCAGCCAGGCCAGGTTTCCATCAGATAGGAGCATAAGCAATCCAAGACCAGTTTTGACCTACTTAGTTCTCCTCAGTGAGGTATAGCTTGATTCCCATGGTACAGTGAGCAGAACAAGTCACTTCTACTGAGAAACCCCTGCCACCTCAATTATCTATCCACCCTTGTGTTTCTTAACATTCCTGCTCAGATTTAGCAATTAATAGTGTAAGAGTTTCCAGGAGAGTTTTCAGCCAGTTTAATCCCACCAGAGTCCTTTTGTGGCAATGAGGCATTCCAATGGGGTGTGAACTATAATCATGGTCAGATTGCCTTTATACCTCTCGATACCTGTGGCACATATTAAACATTTCAGCACTTCAATTATTTAAATAAAATGCCTTTAAAACCTGTTACAGTGCCTATACAGTTCTAGAAGAAATAATCAAAGTACAGTGGTAACGGAAGTGCAGGAGCAGGCAGTTCATACTTCATTAGGTGATTTCTAACATAATTTATCCGAAACTATCATTCTGCTCTGAGCATTGTTGAGATTGCTGATTGGGTTGGTCTGCAGATTTATTCTTGCAGGTTGCATTAAACAATATGATAGTGCACTAGTGACATCGGAACATGGATTATTGAATTTTACAAAGAAGGATTTACTTTATAAAGATTCAGAAATGGACGATTGATTCAGGAACCTAGGCACCACATTTATGTGACAATAAGAAAATTAAAATGTTTATGGTGAGATGTCTAGAGAAGCAAACTATATGATTCAGAATAATAAAGGTCATACATATTTATCCATTTCCTGCTTGATATGCTCTAGAAACCACTTTTGAAAATTATAGATAATGTTTCCACTTACTCCTATGATAACATTCAAGTATTTCTCTTAATAACATACTTGATTTCATAGTGTGTATTTGTTTGGGGTTCTTATAGCTGCTTTTGTTAGTCCATGTCAACAGAGAAGTGCTAAAAATTTATCTTATAACAATTTAGAGACCAAACCTGTCTATATGAGAAGTAATGAAGATGTATATTATCACAGCAGACACCTAAATATTTTCGTATTCCAATATTGTAACTAAATATTTTACCACTTTTTTTACGTCACCACATTTTTACATTAAAGCATGTAAACATATTAAAAATGGCATTTTCTCTGTGAATTTAATGAAAAGGCAAGCCTTTTTCGACTTTGCTTTCATATTAGTTTGAAAAAGATTCATTAGACAGGTGTCTGCCTCAATAATTTGCCAAACTATTTATTTACGTGATCATCCAAAGTTGATCAAGTAGGAGAAAGTGTATCAGAAAACTTGTCTAGAATCACAATTTCTACCTCTCTGCAACAGGTAGGTCTCTTTTCCTCCAATTAAGGCTCCTAGAGGAATTTACCTTAGTGCATGACCACCAGTGATCAAAAGAAGATATATGACATCCACACGCATGCCATTACAACGAATGCCTTTACCACGGATATAATACCATGTGTTGACCATTTTAATGCCTGACATTATTTGTTTACTTTTACCACACATTTTGTTGTTATATATATTATATTTGTCACACAGTGGCAATCGCTAATTGTGTAGCTATAGTTAGGACCAGGTTTCCATAGGAAATACATTTTCACTTCACTTAATAACTTTGGTGCTGTTTGATGGATCGGCACAAAACTCCCCGCCCCAAAAAAAGAGTCATTCACCTCAGCTCCTTACTGGAAATATTCCATGGGGTCTGCTAAGCAGGAACCTAGAAAAAGGGGGGTTCCAAAATGCATTTTCCCCGTGCACCTTTCCCTGTGAACTTCAGAGACAGCTAGAGCCAAAGCAGCTGAATGGAATTAAACCAAATTTGGCACAAAGCTAGATCTTTACTCAGAAAGTGTGCCATTTGTGATTTGGGGTAGATCTGTTCAATAGTTCCAAAGTAAAAAAAAATAAAAAATCAAAGGTAAAAATGTATAGATATCTTGCAACACGATACTACTCTACTGTGGAGTATCACAGTAGCACAAGCTCAAAACACACAATCTGATTGGTTGGCCACAACATGAAGAGAATGTTGCAGTTGCCAAATTAGGTCTCAGACCCTGTGTCTATATGAACAAATAAAAATAAGGACTTAGGGGGCAGGATAGGGCAGGTGATTGTTGGAGAGGTCATCGAGGGACCCACCTGGGCTGCAATTGAAATAAAGTATGTTATAATCATGACACTACAGTATTGTGGCATTACCAAGGGCCCTAGTGCCCTAAAAGAACCAAAGTACCTTGAACAGGGAGATACACTGACAGAGGTACACACACATACGCAAACACAAACACATGCATGGACATACAAACACAGCTCACACACACACATCTGAACATACACACGTAGACATACACAATCACACACACATACATGCATGCACACACACACACACACACATATACGTACATACACCCATATATGCACACACATACATACACACACTCACACACACACACCCATGAACTGACTTGCCTGCAGAATCACACCTACTTATTGACATATATATTTTTTTAAATATCTAAATGGTGTCATAGTACTCTTGTGAAACCATTAAATACCCATGAAACACAGATATTTACCTAGTTCAGTACAATGGAAGTACTGCAGAGTCACAATACTTTCATAAAAAGAAATTATATGGATTGGGAGGTGGGGTGACTCTGAGAAGAGATGTTGTGTTAATATTCTGTGGAACACATTTATATGTAGATTTGCATACATTGCCCATTGATGTTCAGGAAGGTCCTGTTTTTTCTGCTGTGAAATGGACACCATCCTTACGATACACTACAGGTTTGTATGGTATGTTGAGCCCATTCCATGGTCACAGAGAACTGACATGTCTCCAGGATTTCCCTATCTTTTGACAAAATTTACTTCAACACTGCCACTGCTTCCTTTGTCATATGTTGGGATACACAAAGACAATATGAGGAAAGAGAGTCATGAACTTCACCAATGTCTTTTTCATTTGAATTTCAAGTCCCACTCCTGTGACTGGGCTCAACCGTTGCCACCACAGTTCACAATCATGAGGTCTGAGTGCTCACAATATGAATGCTCTCCACCATGGACAACAACTGATGCCATTTCATACCTATGTGGCCAATCCAAGTATTGTCCACTTTGGTAAAACCAATATTACTGTAAATGCCACAAATTATGCATTCTTTTTAGCATAGAAGACAAAGCTGTGGCCCAAAATACACAATCGGACCATGGTGCCGGTATGCTGGAGTAGGACTAAGAGGAAGTTAGTAGCAGAATGAGAAATATTGAGGAAGTGCATGGAGTCTGAAGAGGTTAAAAATGCAGTTCAAGCTTTGTGGCTGACTGCTGGCAGTTTTTTTTTTAAATAGTAGGTTAGGTTGACAGTAACTGCCAACTCTTTTGATAATTATGTTCTGGAAAAAAAGATTCTTGACTGTACTGCTGACTCCTACTGGTTTTCAATCTGTAACAGACACACACCACACACATATCCAATGGAAAGGTTTGTAATTACTTCAGAACGTACTAAGGTTATTGAACTTCTGAACTGGTGCCATGTTTCTAAGGATCTGCAAGGTGGCTAACTAGGAAACTGTTGCAGAGTCCTGAATCATGGGGAAAGGGTGTAAGGGAGAGTGCACAGTGATAGTAAAAATAAAGGTTATAAAGATTTCAGTGTCCAAATGTGATGTGCTAGTTGTAAGAATATATAACAATATTAATTCTAACCCCTTTATCCTTCTCACTGTCCCTAGGGGTATTATTTTGGGGGGTGTTGCAGCCACAGGACCCAGCACAGCCCCTACGGTGGTTTGCAGTATTTTCACAGAATCGATCATCAAGCCTCTTCAGTTTATGCTTGTGACTCGAACCATGGATGTACAGTGGCCACACGGGAGACCACACTGGGTGCCACAGAGGTACCATGGAACCCACAACACCCAAAAAATAAGGCTTCCCCTATGCTATCAAACATCCCACCATTCCGCTCCTTTAACCCACACTTACACTAAAATGGAAAGTAACTTGTTCCTGACTGCAGGAAAGGGGGTTATTGATTGAAGGGGTCATACTCAAGCAGAAACCAAAGTTCCTGTTAGAGTGAACCCACAAGCAAAACACAGAAACCTATTCAAGCAACAACCACAGTTTCTGTTAGAGCAAAGTCCCAAGCAAAAGTCATATCAACTTGCACTCTGGTAAGTTGGAAAAAAGCAGTCTTGCTTATCTTAGGGGCAATGTGTGAACAATTTATACAGCTCATCAAACAGTAATCAAGTGAAAACACAACACAAGAAAAATCCTACACCAATTCCGAAAAATTGAGTAAACTTTAATCAATCAATCAAGGTATTTATATAGCGCGCTACTCACCCCTGATTGTCTGAAGGCGCTGGGGGGGGGGGTCACTGCTGCTCGAAAAGCCAGGTCTTGAGATGCCTCCGGAAGGCGAGGTGGTCCTGGGTGGTCCTGAGGTGGGCGGGGAGGGAATTCCACGTCTTGGCCACCAGGTAGGAGAAGGATTTTCCCCCTGCGTTGGTTCGGCGGATGCGAGGGACGGCGGCGAGAGCGAGGCTGGTGGAGCGAAGTTGACGGGTGGGCGTGTAGAAGGTGAGGCGACGGTTGAGGTATTCGGGTCCCTTGTTGTGGAGGGCTTTGTGTGCGTGGGTGAGGAGCCTGAAGGTGATCCTTTTGTTGACGGGTAGCCAGTGCAGGTGGGCGGAGATGTGGCTGTGGCGGGGTACGTCGAGGATGAGGCATGCCGAGGCGTTTTGTATGTGCTGGAGACGTTTCTGAAGTTTTGCGGTGGTTCCTGCGTATAGGGTGTTTCTGTAGTCCAGACGGCTTGTGACGAGGGCGTGGGTCACAGTTCTTCTGGTGTCGGCGGGGATCCAGCGGAAGATCTTTCGGAGCATGCGAAGTGTGAGGAAGCAAGAAGACAAGACGGCGTTGACTTGCTTGGTCATGGTGAGGAGGGGGTCCAGGATGAATCCGAGGTTGCGTGCGTGGTCTGAGGGGGTCGGTGCGGTGCCCAGGGCCGTGGGCCACCAGGAATCATCCCAGGCGGACGGGGAGAGTTTCCGAGGATGAGGACTTTCGTCTTGTCTGAGTTCAGCTTCAGGCGGCTGAGTTTCATCCATTCTGCGACGTCTTTCATTCCATCATGCAGGTTAGTTTTGGCGGTGGCTGGGTCTTTGGTGAGGGAGAGTATCAGCTGGGTGTCGTCGGCGTAGGAGATGATGTTGATGTTGTGTTTTCGTGCGATGATGGCAAGGGGGCTCATGTAGACATTGAAGAGAGTAGGGCTGAGCGAGGAGCCTTGTGGGACGCCGCAGATGATCTTGGTGGGTTCCGAGTGGAAAGGCGGGAGGTAGACTCTTTGAGAACGGTCTGAGAGGAAAGAGATGATCCAGTCCAGGGCCTGTCCTAGGATACCGGTGGAGCGGAGGCGGGTTATTAGGGTGCAGTGGCAGACGGTGTCGAAAGCAGCCGAGAGGTCGAGGAGGATGAGGGCGGTTGTTTCTCGGTTGGCCAGTAGGGTTCGGATGTCGTCGTTGACTGCGATGAGGGCGGTTTCCGTGCTGTGGTTGGCCCGAAAACCGGACTGGGAGGGGTCGAGCTGGTTGTTGTCTTCGAGGAAGTTGGTCAGTTGTTTGTTGACGGTCTTCTCGATGACTTTGGCCAGGAAGGGGAGGAGCGAGATGGGGCGGAAGTTCTTCAGGTCGTTGGGGTCCGCCGTAGGTTTTTTCAGGAGAGTGTTGACTTCCACGTGTTTCCAGCTCTCGGGGAAGGTGGCAGATGCAAACGAGCTGTTGATGATGGTCTGGAGATAGGGGGCGATGCTGGCGTCGGCTTTGTTGAAGATGTAGTGTGGGCAGGGGTCCGATGGGGCACCGGAGTGGATGGTGTTCATGGTAGTTTTGGTCTCTTCGGTGCTGATGGGTGTCCAGGCGTTGAGGGTGACGGCTGGGGCTGTAAGTTCCGTGGTGATCGGCGGGATCTGTGGACCAAAGCTGTTGTGTAGGTCGGTGATCTTTTATAGGAAGAAGGTAGCGAGGGAGTTGCAGAGTTCTTGTGAGGGCGTGATGGAGTTGGAGCTGGCATTGGGATTGGAGAGCTCTTTGACGATGTTGAAGAGTTCTTTGCTGTTGTGGGTGTTCTTGTCCATTCTTTCTTTGAAGGATGCTCTTTTGGTGGCGCGGATCAGTTGGTGGTGTTCGCGGGTGATGTTTTTGAGGGCTGCCATATTTTCTGCGGTGTGTTCTTTGCGCCAGGTTTTTTCAAGGGTCCAGCAGGTTCTCTTGGAGTCTTTGATGGTGTCTGTGAACCATTGGGGTTTTCTGGCGTTGGTCTGACTTGAGTGGCGTCTCAGGGGGCGAGGTTGTCAGCGCAGTTGGTGATCCATTGTGTGAGGCTGAGGGCTGCGTTGTTGGCGTCGGAGGTGATGGCGGGTTGGTTGTGGTTGAGGGTGGAGAGTAGCTGTTCTGTGGAGATTTTGATCCAGGGTCTGCGGGTGATAGGTTGTGTGCGCAGGTGGTGAGTCTTGTGTCTGAAGGTGAAGTGGACACATCTGTGGTCGGTCCAGTGTATCTCCGTAGAGTGGCTGAAGGATACGTGGTTGCTGGCGGAGAAGATGGGGTCGAGCGTGTGTCCAGCGATGTGGGTGGGCGCGTTCACCAGTTGCTTGAGACCGAGGTTGGCGAGGTTGTCGAGCAGGGTGGTGGTGTTGGTGTCGTTGTTCTGCTCCAGGTGGAAGTTCAGGTCTCCGAGGAGGATGTAGTCTGGCGAGGCTAGGGCGTGCGGGGAGATGAAGTCTGTGATGGATTCACTGAATAGGGCGCGTGGTCCAGGGGGCCTGTAGACGAGAGTTCCTCTGAAGGTGGTCCTGGGGTCGGTGTGGATCTGGAAGTGCATGTGTTCGGCGGCGAGGAGGGTGTCCTCGGTAAATAAATTACAGGATACCAAAAATCCAAACAGTAGAACCAGAGATATGTAAATTTAAAGATTTAGGTGAAAATAGAATCTAAAAGCACAAAAGGCCAACTGTGGTTACCTGGTCATGCCAGGTGGGGAAAAGGACAACATTTCAGCTGGCCACAGTGACTATAGTGCTAAATACAGGGGCCACGTTTAGCCACTAAATGAAGTACCTTAATTCCTGATTTTGGAGCTTTGCAAGATCCCATGCTGAGGATGTGTCACGCAGCAGTGGTTCTTATGAACTCTGGGTGGTGGTGTGAAGTACTGCATCAAGGATGCGTCGCGTAGTGGCCATACCGATGAAGCCATTGACAGGGCTTCTGATTTGAGGTCCTGCACAGTAGATGAGGATGATGTTGATGGAGGCATGTGATGCTTGGTCCTACGTCTGGGATAGGTTGCGCAGAAGCAGTTCCAATGTGGAGCTGCAAGAAGATGACTACACCGCTTCGATTATGCCTAAGAGACCACACCTGGGCTGGCACAGCACCTTGAGGGCTACTTCTTAGGGTTCAGGACTGAGGTGGCACCACATGGTGGCTAGGTCCACAGCAGAGAGAGTCCAGGTGCTGTTTTCAAGGTGGTTGGAGCCTTTATTGCCCCTGAGGCTCTGATCAGAGTCCAGTCAACTTCCCTTTGGAGTCACTCTGGTGGTCCTGGGTTCAAGATGCAGGCCCAGTCCTTCTCATTCAGGCAGCAGGGCATCAGAATAGCAATCCATCTTACCGCAGGCAACAGAGTAGTACAGCAGGCCTTTTGAGTCTTCCACAAGCCAGAGGTGTGCTGAAGATTTGGGTATGACGGTCCACTTTTTATACCTGGTGCCAGCTCTGAAGTATGAGACGCTTCTAGATATTTCCATCCGTGGTGATGTTTGTAATTTCCTGCCTCTCTGTCTGGGCCCCAGCATGTCTGGAGGCAGAAAAGACAAGCATCAAACCCTTTGTGAGTGAGCTAATGCAGAGCCTTTGTGATATGCAAGTGTTTTTGGTGACTTCTACTCCCCTCTATGAAGTCAAAGAGGGCCCATCCTGCCAACACCTATTCCTCCTTTGTCTCACTGTCTGGGAACAATAGACATGGCATGGGTGACTTATATGTTTTAAAAAGGAAGGTTTAGACTTGACAAAAAGTTTATTTTGCCAGGTCAAAATGGAAGTTTAAAACTGTGCACAAGGGCTGGAAAGGCAGGCCTGATAGCTTTTTTAAAGGGTTACGTAACTGGGTGCTGCAGACCCAAGAGCAGTATTTCATTTACAAGCCCTGGGTACATTTAGTACTACATTACTAAGGGGTTTTTATGCAAATTAAATGCACCAATTGGGTGTAAGCCCATGTTACCATGTTTTTGGCAGTGAGTATATGCACCTTAGCACTGGTTAGCAGTGGTAAAGTGAGTAGAGTCCCAATACCAGCAAAAACAAGTTTTGCAAAAATGGAGGGGTAAGGCAAAAAGTTTGGGGAAGACCACCCTAAGACTGACAGGTCTAATGCTGGCTATATGTACTGTAACTGGTATGAAAAACATCTATGGCAATCATAGAAAGTCTGAAGTACTGCAGACTGACTTGCATTTGCTGGAATACTGCACAGGTATCATTTTAGGTTCAACCAATGCTTAACGTATATTTGAAAAAAACTACAATCAGATTGAGTGAGGGGGTGAAGCCTTGAGATAAATATATATATATATATATATATATATATATATATATATATATATATAATTTGCGTAGATTTTGCCTGTTGAGTTGATCTCTGAGTGCTGTGCAAGCACAGGAGATGATTTCTTTTTTACTTCTGAGTCTCAGAAGTGTGCTGATTTCAGTGTACCAGAAAAGCATTCATTCATTAACTATCAACATCCAACTTTTTTTTACATGAAATTAGAGCATACATTTCTCTCATTATTAAAAATGCACTGGTTATAAAACCTAAGTAGATACACTATACCTCAATGTGCTTTTGCCAGTTGTAGGTATGTGTTACTGGGTGTCATTAGATAACAATATACATTCAAACCCTTAACCCTGCCTAGTGACCCTTAGTGAATTTTTTTAGGAGATGTTGGTCCTGCAACACAGCAGCAGACCGCACCACAGCCGCAGTACCCAGCGCAGCCAGTAGAGTGGTTTGTAATAGTCCCACGATCAAGCCTCATCAGTTGATATTTGTGACTCTGCTCCATGGGAGTACATTGGACCACACAAGAGGCCACACTGAGTGCCACGGAGGTACAGCAGAACTCACGACACCCAATGAATATAAAAACCTGGGGGAGAAGGGGTCCCCATCCGCTATCAAACATCCCACCATTCCTCTCCTTTAAGCCACAATTGCACTAAAATGGAAAAATAAAGCTTGGGCCCACCTCTAAAAAAATGGGTTATTGGTTGAGGAGGGTGCAACCCTACTCAAGCAGCAACCGCAGTTTCTGTTAGGGTCAAGTCACAAGGCACCCTCAAAATAACCTGTGCTTAATCCATTGGTAGCTTGGCTCAAAGTAGTCAGGCTTAACTTAGGGGCAATACGTGAAGGATTTATGCAGCACTTCAAGCAGTAATAAAGTGAAGAACACAACACAATACAAATCCCACACCAATTCAGAAAAATAGAGTAAAATGTAATTCATTATTGGAGGCCAAAAATGACAAAAGTCCAAAGATATGCAATTTTAAAGATTTAAGTGAAAATAGTGTCTAAAATATAAAGCGCCAACTGTGGATACCTGGGTGCACTGGACTGAGACAAAGTCACAAGTTCTTCCAGCCCCATTGGTGCATGGGCCGGATACAGGGACCAAGTTTAGAATGCTGAACAAAGTACCTTAAATCCTGGTTGCAGAAACAAGTGAGATCCTGTGTTGAAGATGCATCATGCAGCAGCGGTTTCGATGAGCTACGGGTGATGATGTAAAGTCCTGCATCGACGATGCATCAAGGATGCATCATGCAGCGATGGAAGCTTGAGATGCTTGGTCCGTGTCTAGGATCTGTCAGCGGTTCACACTAGGAGCTGTGAGGATATTGTGCGCTGGGTTGGTTCTGTTCAAGAGACCACAGCTGTGCTGGCACAGCACCTTCACTTCCACTTGCAAGGACCCAGTACTGGGGTAGCACCACATGAGGGCTAGATTCACAGCAGACAGAGTCCAGGTTCTGGGCTGAAGGTGGGTGGAGTCTTTTCTGTCCCTGAGGTTCTGATCAGATGACTAGCCCTTGGAGTCACTCTGGCAGTCCTCTGTTCAAGATGCAGGTCCACTCCTTCTCACTCAGGCATTGTTGTATAGCTATTTTAGCCATAATTTAGATACGTTATTTTAGCAAACTAGGCCTGCTGTTGTGCACTTTAGCCCAGTTACATTTTATTCAAGCATCAATTTATTTTTCTAGCAATAGCCACATTTGCAGTGTTGTTTTATTTCTCTCTATATAATTGTTCTTTCACCTAGGAAAGCAATACGTTCTTGGTAAGGCATTCCATTTCACTTTGTGCTTTATTCAAGGCTACAGTCAGATAGGTTGCCGGTAAAAGTGGCACGCTGTGTCTCCAACATTCACAGAAACACTCATACTTGGGGACCATTTCTTAGAATGTCAACTGTTTTATTATAAAAACACTCCTTTGTCTATACACGTTAGAGGGAGATTCTAGCCATATGACTACAGCTGCATGCTGATTACCTCGCTACAGCTGCTTGTTTAAATGGCCAAACCCCTGATCTATATGGGGATGGTGTCTTTCTAGACTGCAGGCTACCTTGCTTAGTTATGAGGGATGATGTTTTCCAAGGGGGAAACCTGAAGGGCGGATTAGGTTTATTATGCTGTGCTCGGACATAGCGTAGGTAGGAGAACTATAGCTAACTCCTAGTGACAGTATGGTGGGGCTATTTTTTCCTCTTCACCTCATTGCTTTTATTGTCTTTTATCAACCTAGTTATTGCAATACATGCCATTTCATCTAAGATGCAGTTACTTTAATAAGCTTTTATTGAACTACATTCTGCCTCTGTTGTCTTTGCCTGTATGAGATCAATGAGAGAAAGAGATGAGATCTGATTGACCACAATTTCTGTGTATTAAATTTGGAGACATGATGAACGCTTTGTACCTCCATTACCTAATAAGATCATTATAGTCAGCCTTGGAGAAAACACAGAGTGAATATGTTGTGCAAGAGAAGAATAACAGAATTCTGCACAGAGGACCAACTGATAGAATAATAAAAACATCTCCACTAAATGAAGCCTTTGCTGAAATAGTAAAATGCCATGTATCTAGATGAAAGGGCACAAGCTGCAGACCTAAGCTAAAAAAGGCTAAAATAATGTGCTTTAATCCTAACTAAAGAAACCTTACAACAGGTCCAATATTTTTTACTTGGTTCCAGGTTTGAAGTAGGAGATGGCTCGCAAGCTGTCCACCCCCAGAGATGTTTAGAATTTCTACCTCCCTGCCTGGGCCCAGCTTGTCTGGAGACAGAAAGGACTATCATCTACTGTTTATGAGTGTACTAATGCAGAGCCTTTGTGAAGCACAAGTGTGGTAGGTGAAAGCTCCTCCTGCCTGCCAAGCATGGGATTGCCCATCCTGCTGACAACTATTCCTCCTTTGTCTTACTGTCTAAGAGCAATAAACAGGACACGTGTATGAAAGTTGGGGGCATGTTGAACGCTTTGTACCGGCAATAACTCATAAGCATATCATAGTCAGCCTTGGAGAAAGCACAGAGTGAAAATTTTGTGCAAGAACAGAATAACTGAAATCTGCGTGGAGGAACAACTGATATAATAATAAAAACAACTCCACTAAACAAAGCCTTTACTAAAATAATAAAATGAGTAAAATTCCATGTATCTAGACGAAAGGGCACAAGCTGCATGCCTAAGTGAAAAAAGGCAAAATTAATGTGTTCGTATGCTAGCTAAAGCAATCTTACAATCCCATCCTCATTGACGGGTCGAAGTGTAAAGGTCCCTCATAAAGTCTGCAGCAGAGTAACTGTGTTTACATGTATAACAATTAAAAGTTGTTTAAAACCTATAAAATGAAATGTCTATGTTGACAAGCCAACAGACCAAATGCAGGCCAAATTAAAACCAATCAGTTCAGAATTTAAAAACATATAAGGCCAAAGGTCAGCAATTTAGGTCTTTTAAAAAGTTGTCAATTTCATCAAGGGTAATGGAATACAGAAAAGACCCCAATTCGGCAGATGCTAAAGAAACCAATTCATTGACAAGGAAGGTGAGAGAGCACTCATGTTCCAGTTCCCAGCTCCAGCTGAGGCGGCAGCATCCCATGCAGTGCCAGGTGCTGTAGCACCAAGATCCACTTAAACCACAAATGGAATCTCATAGGAAGCCTCCAGCAGCAAACGCAATTTCAATGTGCATGACTGGTAATGAACCCTCAGCGAGAACATCAACACATCAGCGTTCAAAGAAGGTATGAACTGCTTAGCAAGATACACCTATGTTGCATGTTCAAAAGGGAACCACAAGCAGCGAAAGACAGGCTGCACACTGTTCAAAGGTCTGAATGACAAAGACCAGTTGCACTCCAATTCTTTCAGGAGTGCTGCTCTGAAATACTGTAATGTGGGAATACCACACATTTGGGCTTGTGGGAGGGCCATCAGTTCTCCATGTTGAGATGGGAAAGCCACTGCGAAGGAATAATAGCAACAGTGGAATACCACCAATTAGTGTCAAAGTTATACGGAATCCCATGTAAATACTCAAGAAAATAGAGTATTTGGCTGAAGGTATAACTCCAAATATAGAAAAGAAGGTGCTGACAAAACCGCAATCAAAAACCTTAAAGAAGTGCACAATCCCAGCTGTGTTGGATGCGTTACAAATGTGCCCAATTAGTTCAATGAAATGTGTTGGAAAGTTGGTATTTAAAAGGGACTGTACCTCTGCAGATGACTGTGCCACTTGAAGAGCATAGGTCTCATGGGTAGAAGTAAGCACCACGTGTTTTTGAAATAGAAGAGCCTTTAGACTACTTAGCTTGTAAAAATGTACATTAGAAGTAGCAATATATGGCCAAATTTATGCAACTTGCATCTGTGGTGTGGGGGAAAGGGACATTACTGCAACAGGTAACAATTTTGGAGACCAAAACTACGTAGGTAATTCTGACTCAGAATCAACAACAGTTTTCTTTGATCAGAACCACACAGCTCCCATTCGAGAGCAGCTGGAATGCTGGAGTAATAAAAGAGAGAGGAACTCCCTTCAAATAACATGCTAAATTTGCAACCAAAGCATTACATGATCCGTGCTAGGACAGCTGTTTACAAATCATGGAATGGCTCACAGAAGTCTTGCACTCGCTTTCATTAAGAAACACCTCTTTCATGCCATTGAAACATTTGTGTGAGAAGGGCACCTCCCACACCTTGTGAATGTAACTATCTCTTCAAGCACGATGTGTATTGGACAGATTGATGACCCCGTAAAATAAGCCGACAGCAGATGGTATTTCTGCCACAGTAAAAGACAACTTTTCCAACTTTTCAAAGTTAAGCATGACATAAGTTGCTTCTTTCCTAGCCATTATTTGCTGCTGTTGCGTTAGATTAAATGCGGCAAACAGGTAATTCGAGCTCATGTATTGCCATGGTACATGACCACTTTTCAGGACTTGTAATGTCCAACCTAACTGTATACGGACCTTATTTGATTTTGCCCATGTTGTAAAGATGACATGCCAGTTTGTATAATGTAGATCTCAGAAGAACTGATGTTTTTCAGTGTGTATATGGGGTTGGGCAAGGTGTTCATTCCATTATCTACAACGGCTAATGCTTTCTGTAACTTTTCCTGATCTATTTTTCCTTAACCGGGCTGTGGCTTCTTGTTGGGAAAGTTTCCAAATTTCATTATGAATTGCAGATAAGAAGCACTTTTTCCGTTGTTTTCTGGGGCCCAATAGAAAATTGTGTAAATCTGTGTCTCCTGATAGGAGTCTGAGGTGTTCTTTTACGTCTGCTAGGGAGGAATAGTTCAGCCACTGTTGACATAATTTTCCTACCTTATATGTGGTGATGATGTCAAAGTGTTGTGATGACATGCAACAAGGGTCAGGTCGGCACACTCTAAAACCTCCCTATGGAGTTTACAAAATGTGCATAAAACCTTTTGTGTCTGTTGGCCACAATAACCACCCATCAGGACCTGAAAGTATTGTGTTAAATGTTCCTTTCTTGACCCACTCATCGACCTGCTCTTCAGTATTATCTTTTACAAATTATTACATATAGCTCGTGTGGGACTACTGGGTACTAGTTTGCTTTACAGTTTCCTTTAAAAATATAATTTGCATCAGAATAAGGCATGCTCTAAACAGAGCTTCCCTTCCCTTAATTTTCCAATGTTTAGTTCCCCAAATACTCTATAAGTCAATCGACTTCAACCAGTATTCATAGCCTTCTATAGCCAACTGGGAAACAAAAGAATCAGAATAAATCAATCTTGTAACAGTTAACAAAATACGTTGCATTTCCATCAGCGGTAATTTAAAATAATAAGACTCAGCATTTTTGACATTGTGCCCAGTAAAATATGCAAACTTTTCCATATATATTTTGGAACTCCCCACTGGCGAGGTCGCGCAGTGTTTCCATTGTGTATAATTAAAAACATCTCTCAGGGTGCTGGCTTTATGTATAAAGAAATGTCTGTAATGATTGTAACAGAACATACTGCCATAATCTGCAGTTCTTTGATAAACATCTTCACTTTCAAATACAGTATAATACACAAGGTCAGAAAGCAGAGAATCAACTATGTTTACACCCAAATCACCAGAAATGACTCCCAGTGTTATTACATAATTCCTTGATGCAGGTACTACAGAAGAAATAGAAGAATCAGTGAAAGAATCATTGATGCCGGCAAAATATCCATAAGCAATGTGTGCAAAGACTGGAGCCAATGTTGAAAAAAGAGAACTAACAGATGTTTCCATTGGTATGCAGAACAGAACCTCGTATGGGGTGTGCCCTCCCAGGGACATTCTATGCAGATTATTAAGGCCCACATTATGACATTGGTGGTAAAAACTGAATGCAGCTGAGGTGACTGCCGCCAACATTGCACTGAAGAGGCGAAAATCCGTCTGCCAGATTATGACACACACACACACAAAACCAACAGAAAACAGCCACTACCACAAATCCACCAGACCCACTGAGCGTGATAAACTGTTGGTACTACCACCCATACTGTTAAGCCACTAGAACAATGCCCTCCAAATAATGACCCACCAATCACCACAGCAGACATTCAAGGGCGGTAAACCATTGGCGGTGCACACCGATGCGGCAGATATGGCCATCCAAATACAAAACAAGACAACAGTGGCCACCACCATAAACCCACTCCAGACACAAATACACACACCCCATACACACACCAACAGCACTATAAAACATCCTCCATATCACCCAGAATCCTTTGCAAACACGAGAAGACCACCACACTTTGCCACACCATATCACACATACCTATTTATCCTTCACACACACCCCACCACTTCACACATAACCCTCTGCACAGCACACTCCACACAACACTCATGTCCCCACAAAGGCACCCCCGGTTCACTGATGAGGAGTTGAGGATAATGGTCAAGGAACTAGTCAGGGTAGAGCCGCAGCTGTTTGGAGTACAGGCACAGCATAACTCTATTTCCAGGAAGATGGAGCTATGGCGGAGGATCTTGGAAAAAGCGAATGCCGTGGGACAACATCCACGCACCAGGGACAACATTAGGAAGAGATGGAAAAACCTATGGGGGAAGGTGCATTCCATTGCAGCTAGGCACCAGCTCGCCATCAGGAGGACTGGAAGTGGACCCCCACCTTCTCCCCCACAGCTGACAGCATGGGAGGGGCAAGCCTTAGCAATACTGCATCCTGAGGGACTCACTGGAGTCGCTGGAGGACTGGACACTGGTGAGTCAACATTTATTATCTGTCACCCCCATGCCTGCATGCCATCTCGTCTCTTCACCCTGACTCCCATCACCCCACTCCATCCCACACAGTTCACGACCCCAATTAATAAACCTAAATGCCAAGCCCTGCATGCCATACCGAATGCATGCATGTACCTACCAGCTCTGCATGCACACCCACCACCAATGCATGCACAGCATGGAGAACTAATAATTCCACAATCCATCACCATACACAACCAAAGTTGTGAGAACAACAGCAATCACACAGGGAAAGCTAGTAATGCGGATTATGTCACTGACATGTACCATAACACATCACTTACATCCCCACAAGTGCCCCAGCCAATGTCAGAGACGAGGAGGTGCCACGGCTACCTAGTACCCCACCAGAAGATGCCCCCAGTGATGACAGCAACTCAGGAGTTCTGGATCTGGATGAACTCCCTGGCCCATCTGGAACCACTGGTCAGTCGGCTACCGTATCCCACAGCCAGTCCACCACAGGGCCCCCCTCTGAATCCAACACCACACTAGCCAGCCAACGCCCCCCCATCTCTGTCCTAAGGACACGTCAATAAGTAGTGTGCCCACCTGTAGGAACCTGAGTCCATGCCACACAGGCAAGACAATGAGGGTCCTGGTGTCAGTTGGAGTGGGCACACCATTCGGGAGACACAGGCAAAAGGAGCCAGGGACATTCAGAGGACAGCTGTGCGCCAGGGGAAGTAGAGGCCCCGGGAACCGACGGCCCAGGAGGCAGTTACAAATGTCCTGAGGGCATACCAACATTGCCAGGACAGGATGGGTCAGGTGATCACCATCATGCAGGAGAACCAGCAGTTGCAGGGGGTAGATTACCATGAGGTCATGCAGCAGTTGCAGGCATAGATGCCAACATGGCTCCATTGTAGGTTTGCTGGGTGACATGGCCAAAACCATGCTGGAGAACAGAGCACATCAGCAGGCCACTTCCACTAGCCACTCCACCCAGCAGCCCTCCATATCTGCTGTAACTATTGGACAAGAGGCCCTGCCACAGGACCCACAGGCCACCAGCACCCCCCTGCATAAGGTGAACTACCCCGCAAATATTCCCTGTGACCCAGACAGACACCAGAGACAGTTGCCAAGACCACCCCTTGTGTACCACTGTGTCACCTTGTCCACCTTGAACTTCCATTGCTCACCTTCTTATGGCCTCTAGGACAGTGGACTTGTGCTACAAATAGACAAGCCCACTACACTGGACTATTCCCAACCATCACCCCACTCCATTGCACTTTGCATTGTATACCAAATTTTCCAATAAACATCCTTTGATACAACTTGAGTAATAGTGCTTTAGCTGAAGGAAATGTACAATGTATTGTACTGTATTGAACTGCATGATCCTGAGCAAATGTCCAGTAATATGTTGATCCATACTACATATGCGTCTCAGCAGTCTGAACACATCACAGCATTACACTGTTGAAACCACACCAGCAACTGCAATAAGGGAAGGCATAGGTGACAGTCAGGTGGGATGTAAAGTTAGTAAATGGCATTATGCTACAGCCACAAAGCACACAATGTAAAGGTGTAATGTATAGTTCAAGAGTCTTACTTGAATGTCAGTGGAAGAACTGCAGTATCATATGTGCCCTGTTGTCCACATCCTCCTGATCTTCCTCATCCTCACTGTCCTCACTGTCCACTGCTTCCACAGGTGCATTGTCACCCTTCTCCTGCAGATAGGACACATGGCGTCTGAGGGCAAAATTGTGAAACATGCAGCACACAACAACAATCTTGCAGACCTTCTCAGGGGAGTAGCATAGGGATCCACCTGTCAGATGGAGGCACCTGAGCCTGGCCTTCAGGAGACGGAAGGTCCTTTCAACAATCCTCCTTGTACACCCATAAGCATCATGGTACCTATTCTCAGCCCCTGTTCTAAGATTCCTTACAGGGGTCAAGAGTCAGGACAGGTTTGGGTAGCCGAAGTCACCTGGAAGAACAGGGACACGCATTAGCCTTGCACAATGGCATATGACTCCTGAAGGCTTACACTGACATACATTGGGTGGAGACACAGGCTCACCTATAAGCCATACTCTGTGCCTCTGTAGTTTTGCCATCAGCTGTGGAATGCTGCTATTCCTCAGGACAAAGGTATCATGCACTGACCCAGGATTCTTGGCAGTGACGTGGGAGATGTACTGGTCAGCAAGTCACACCATCTGGACATTTAGTGAGTGGAAACTCTTCCTATTCCTGTACACCTGTTCATTGGCTCGTGGGGGGACTAAGGCAATATGGGTCCCGTCAATGACCCCAATCACATGTGGTATGTGTCCCATTGCATAGAATTAAACCTTCACAGTGGGAAATTCATTTACCTGGAGGAATGCGATGTAGCTGCACATGTGTTTGAGCAAGGCAGACAAAACCCTTGAAAGCACAATAGAGAACATTGGCTGTGACATTCATGCAGCCAAGCCCACTGTCACTTGGAAAAAGCCTGTTGCCAGGAAATGGAGCACTGATAGTACCTGCACAAGAGAGGGGATTACTGTGGTGCAACGAATAGCAGATAGCAAATCAGGCTCCAATTATGCGCACAGCTCTGTGATCGTGGCCCTGTCCAGACGATAGGTGAGTATGATGTGCCTGTCCTCCAGTGTAGCCAAGTCCACAAGGTGTCTGTACATGGGGGCATGTCTCCTCCTCCTATTCATTCCCAGTGCTTGATACCTATGTGAACCAAAAGTAAGAAGGGAGTGACAAGAGGAACTATGGACACACAACGTCAGTGTACCCAGACCATGTTTGTATGTTGCACTCTGGATTTGCCTAGGATGTGTACATTAGACAACAATGCCGCACTATCAAATCTGTACATGTGTACCAGCAGTAGAAAATGGCAACCACCTGTCCTGTATGCAGGGACAGGTGGAAGTGACCTCACTCCGCCAGTGCTAGGCGTCATGGTGAGAGGTGGTCTGCACCACCGTGCAATTCCTCATTGGCTAACATGGTGCTCTATGGAGTACAGGAACCAATGATGATCAACGCTGGCGGTGACAGTGTTCACCGCTGAGGAATTGACTGCCATTTTCTGTCTATCACTTCAATTGTTCCTGACTTTCCACAGGACTACATCTCCACTGCGTGTGCTGCTGTGACCTGTGTCTGGAACCTGCCATGGCCCGTGCAACAGGGGAAAGGACCCCAGCCTTCACATCGGAGGAGCTGGAGCGACACGTGGACGGGGTCCTCCCCCTTTATGGGCAGTTGTATGGGCCGCAAGACCAACAGGTGAGTACATGATGGGTACGTTGAATGCGACATGACTGCATGTAGATGTGTGTGTGTGTGCTGGCAGTGAGTAATTTGGGGGGGAATTACAGGTGGCAGTGTACGTGTAGAGGTACAGGTCATGTGTGTGCCTGATGAGGGGCAAATGCAGTATGTAGGCCACATGTGTGACAGGCTGAACTGTTTGGTTAATTATGTCCCTCTGTTTGTGTTTCCTCTGCAGGTCAGCCCCCATCGGAAGAAGGGGTTGTGGCATGCCATTGCCAAGGAAGTGCAGACCCTGGGGGTCTATACCCGGTGGAGCACCCACTTCCGTAAATGGTGGTAGGAACTGAGATGCTGGGCCCGGAAGACCGCAGAGGCTCAGCTGGGGATGGCCTCCCAATGAAGGAGGGGTGCCTGTCGGAACCTGAACCCCCTGATGGCCTGCATACTGGCGGTGGACTAACCAGAGCTGGATGGGCGCTTAAGGTCATCACAGCAGCCACAAGGGGGTGAGTACAGTTTGTGTGAGAACCATCTTTATTGCATGGCTTGGTATTTGGGTGCAGGGTTCTAGTCAGTGGATGCGCCAATCTGCCAGCTTAGACATTGCTGCTTTGTCCAGCTTAGGTATTTTGGATGAAATGCATATTTTTGATAGCTAGGTAGTTGGCTTTTCATGTCAGACAAGGCTTTGTTGGTCCCAGTTTCTGTGCAGATGGCAGTGTGTGGCTCCTACCTGCTGTGGTATCTAGCCAATGGTATGCCAGTGTGGTCCTCACAGCCCATTCTTAGTCTCAGTGTGTGACAGTGATGTGTATACCATCTGTGCTGTTGTTGCTGTGATTGTCCATGTGCTTCCTTTCTTTCTACCCCCTTTCTCCTTTTGTCATCCTGTGCATGTATGCATTAGCATCATCTGGCAAAGGAGCAGGGACACTGGCGAGTGAGGGAGCTGCAGCCGATGCAGAGAGAACCAGTGGGACGGAGGGCGAGGGGAGCACCACAGGTGGGGACAGGAGCTGATACAACTGACTCTGATTCCTCCTCCGATGGGAGCTCCCTGGTGGTGGCGGACCCCTCTGGGACCATCCCACTGACGGGTTCTACCACCACCCCCGTACCAGCACCACCCTCCCAGTAGCACGCCACCGAGTTGCCTGTGCCCGCTCACCCAGGAGGGTGGGTGTCTCCTTCAACCCAGGCACCTCAGGCAATGCCCCAATCTGCCCTGCTGCCCTCAGTGAGGATGCTATTGACCTCCTGAGATCAATCTCAGTAGGGCAGTCGACCATAGTGAATGCCATCCAGGGGCTGGGTTTCCAGATGCAGCAATGCAATGCCTTCCTGGAGGGCATTCACAGTGGCTTGGCTGCCCTACAGAGATCGTTTCAGGCTCTGGCCTGTTTTCTGACGGCGGCCAGTGTCCCTGTTTCTTCTGTCTCCCCTCCACCTACCACTTCCCAGTCCCAGTCTCCTCTCCCCAAACCCATCCCATGCACACATTCTGACAAGCATGCACCCAAGACAACAGACAAGACTCGCACAGACAAACACACGCAGCACACTTCAGTCCACAAGCACACATACAGCCAACACCCATATGCACACACAAAATCATCCACTGCCTCCACTGTCTCCCCCTCCTCCTCCTCCCTCACAGTCACATCAGCACTCACACCTGCATGCACACCATCAACAGTCCCAGATCCTGCCACCTGCACAGCCTTGCCCACTGTCACCATAACAGCAGGCCCGCAGATATGCACCCCTCACACCAAATGTGCAGTCACTAACACCAGTATCACCATATCATGCAGCACACCCACCTCACTTGCAGACAGCACCACACCATCCATCCACACGTCCTGTTTGACCTCCCCACCCTGTCTCCCCACTCCAAAGACACACAAACGCTTGCACTCAGACCCCCAACAGCCATCCACCTCACACATGCACACTGTCCATGCATCTGCATCCAAGTACAGCACACCTCCTCCTCCTACAACCACTCCCTCCACTCCCATTCCTCCTCCTACTGCTCGCCCCGCTGGTCCTAAAATGCATTTCCTTTCCAGCCTTGACGTCATCCATCTTCCTCCCCATCCTGCCTTTAAGAGAAAGGACCCCCCCCGTAACTCCAGCACCAAATCTAGCCCTGTTCCACCCCCTAAGACTTCAGCTGCCACTAAGGGGCACAAGAGTGGAACTGTGGCCCCCGCCCAAAGTCCACTCCTCTGCCACCAAAACGGAAGTTTAAAAAGCCACCCCTCTCCCAAACCCAAGCCCAAGCACCCCCTCCCAAAAAGAAGCCTCCCCATCCCCTCAGCTCCCTCACTGCCCATGAGGTGCCTGCCTATTTCCAACATGATGTCCCTCCACAGTTGAGTCCCGTTGTTGGCAGGAGTCAAGTTGGGGCTTGGACATTGCCCTATGGGCATTGTAGACTTGGTCAATGGCCCTGCCTGTACATATGTTTTTCCAGTTTGACTGGATCAGGGCTCTTCATCCAACTGGATTACAGAGGTTGGCACAAAGGTATGTGTCCTGGCTTTCTTTGGTTCTGGGTTATGTTACTGTTGATTTACTCTGCAGATAGTTCTGGGTGTGTGGTGTGTATTGTGTGTGTTGTGCATGTGTGTGTGTCACTCCCCCTCACTTCCTCCCTCCCACTTGTGTGCTAGGCCGCAAAGAGGGCCTTTTTGGGCTGGCTGACCACCCCCCCCATAAGAACCCCAGGTGAGAGATATGCCCTAGCGAGTAGCAGCTCAGCGCTAACAGAAGGAGCGGCACTAATTGTGGACACAAAGAGCACCACAGTGAGTGAGATCTGCGGGATGCTTATGCCTCGGAAGAAACTACAATCTACTAGGGTCTCTGATTATTTAATGCCTGCCAGAGCGGAGACTCCTGAAACGCAGAGACCCGGCGGCATGGCGCTCACTAAGGACGATCTTTTGGTCTCCCTCTGCACCTTTAAGGCGGAACTATGAGAGGAGCTCATGGCAGATTTGAAGTCAGCTCTGGAGGTGCTTCAATCCGACGTTACTAGCTGTATGACCTCTCTACAAGCAGAAGTGGACTCGTTGGGGACCCGCACATGAGACCCTGAAACCCAAGTCCAAGGGATAAAACAACAAGTAAGCCCTTTGGAGAAGGAGGTATTGCAGCTTAAATCGCAACTCCAGCTATCGATTCTTAAATGTGAGGACTTGGAAAACCGTTCTCGACTAGATAACATTACAGTGCGGGGCGGAGGAGGGCAGTGAGGGCCCATATTTGGAGGCATTTGTGCAGGTCTCTTCTCGCAACTTTTGGGCGCTGATCTTCCTCAAGTGCAGATCAAAAGTGTGCATAGGGTGGGGAACCATCCCACCATTGAGAATAAGAGACCCCGGGATATCTTGGTGAAATTGAGCTCCTTTAAGGTTAAAGAGCGAATACTCCAGAAGGCGAGGCACCAAGACGTCTTTACAAGGTGCTCAATGTAGGTTGTTTCAGGACATTGCCCCAGCTACTCTGCTTCGACGACAGCCCTTCCATTTTATTATGAGTTGAATGCGCAGAACATTCAGTACAGATGGACATTTCCATTTGGCATCGCTTTTGAACTTAACAACAAGCCGTATCATTTTATGGAATGTCGAGAGGTGGCGGCCATGTTGGGTCTCCAGGAGAAAGGTGGATACAATGGTATTGAGAGGCAGGAGGACTCGCGACATCGGGAAGAATCCATCATGTCTCCGGGAGGAGACGGTTGGAGATTGCCACGGAGGAGGAGGACTTCTAAGGAGTAGTTTGTGAACCTCTCAACCGCTTGCAGAGGGCTATGGGGGGAAACAATAACGGCTATTTGAGATGGGCTATGTTGGATTATTCTGCTGAGGGAGAGCGTGGTGGCAATAGATAGGCTGGGGATCTGCTGGTGGCCTGATCGCTTTTAAAATAGTTCTCTTATCACTCCTTTTAGGGCAATGAATGGAATCTTTGTACCAGACACTATGGGCCATATGTACAAACATATTTTCCCATAGACACAGAATGGGTAAAACGCTTTGCTACATCTCTCCCTATGTGAGCTTCTGTCCGGGGTCTGTAGGGGGGTGGAGATGGATGGATACCCCCTTCAGATCATGAAGACTACACAGAGTTTTCTGTTGCCGTGTGGGAGACTTATAGTCGATCTGATGTTATGTTTTGGGTTCTTCAGTTTGTTGTTTGATTATTGTTCTTTATCCCTGTTTCTTTTGGCAGAACAGTTGGGGGAGATGGGAGGAGAGGGAAGAGCAAGGGAGGGAGAGGGGGCAATTGGGGCTCAAGAGGACGTGATCAGTCAGAAGTACTCATAGGCGAGCACCTCCTAGCTACTTTGGTATAATGGTATACTTTTTAACCTGAAATGTTAAGGGGTTGAACTTGAGCAATAAGCAATCACAATTACAGAACTTTTTTGATGATCACAAATACGATATAGTGGCATTGCAGGAAACACATCTTAAGAAAGGTGACGGCCATAGACTGCAGCATAAATACTACCCGCAGATTTTTACTGGGTCCGTAACAACAAAACACTGTGAGGTAGCCTTGTTGTTCCATAGATCCATGCATTTTCAGCTCTCTGGTCGCATTTATGTAAGGAGGGCAGGTTTTTGTTGGTCAAGGGATCCTTGGGCGGACGGGTTTGTAAGATAGCCACAAGTAATGCACCTAAAAGCGGCCAATCACAGTTTCTTTTGCACTTTCTGGATGTGTTGGGGGGCTTTAAAGTGGGTGAGATAGTGCTCATGGGAGACTGCTATCTGAGTTGGGATACCACTCAGGACACAGCAATCCCTCAGAGACTGCCTACTAGTGGCTTTACCAAATCTGTTAAAATGGCATTTCATAGACTGGGGCTTCTTGGCGCTTGGCGTGCGTATCACCCCACGGCAAAATATTATACTTTTTTCTTCCACTCTCATAGGTCCTATTCTCGGATCAATTATATTTTCATAAGTAAGCCTCTGTGGTAGCTCCTTCAGGCGGCCACTATTCACCCGATAGTCATCTCCGACCATGCGCTGGTGGAGGTGAGTTTGGAGTGGACTCTCCCAAATGCTCGGAGGGGGCACTGGTATTTTCCACGTGTCCTAACTAGAGACTCTACAACTCGAGATGCGCTGCGGAGAGCTAGTAGGGAGTTTTTTCAGAATAATTACCCGGGGGATACCCCTCTTCCTACCACTTGGGACGCATTCAAAGCTGTCATCCGTGGCACATGTATCTCTTTAGTGATGTCATTGCATCGGTTAAAGGCTGAAGAGCGATTAGGTTTGGAGAAGGCATTGCAGGAGGCTGAGGGGGTACACAAGCTCTCCCCCACTTGGCAGAATCAGAGGAAGGTAACCTCCATAAAGGGCAAACTGCAGTCTATCTATGTGAATAGGGCAGAGATGGCACTACTATGGCTCCAGAGGTCTCATAATGATGGGGGGAACAAAATTGGCTCCCTCTTGGCTAGGCAATTGCGGGTTAAGCAATCCAAGGGTTACATTGCGCAATTATGGAATGACTTGGGGGAGTACCATTCAGAAGAGGAGAAAGCACGGGCTTTCAGGAACTTCTATACACGCTTGTATACCTTGGACAACCCGAGTGTTGCAGCCCAGGAGAGCTATTTACCACACGTTCAGCTTCTGCAGGTCTCTAGGGACACTAATTAACTTTTAGATGCCCCATTCACTCTAGAGGAAGTACGGGAGGCCATTAACTCCCTCCCTGTGCATAAAGCCCCAGGTCTAGATGGTTTCACTGTGCATTTCTACAGGACACTTGGGGTTGAGCTTGTCCCACACTTAACTGCTTTGTTTAATTTCATACGATCTGAGCACACACTCTCCCCTACTATGGGGGAAGCCCTGATCTTACTGATTCCCAAGGAGGGGAACGATCATCAGCTCTGTGCATCCTATCGGCCCATTGCCCCACTTAATCTTGACGCTAAGCTCTACACCAAAATTCTAGCATGGCAATTGGAAGGGGTGTTGCCAGATTTGGTTCATCCGGATCAGTCTGTTTTTATCAAAGGTAGACAAGCCCATGATAATGTTAGAAGGGTTATCCATCTTATGGAAAAGGTGGGGAAGAAGCAGGTCCCAGTTATGTTGTTAGCACTAGATGCAGAGAAAGCTTTCAACCACGTGTAATGGTCCTTTTTATTGGCACCCCTTCGGCGCTTTGGGTTTGGGGACCAGTTCATAGCTATGGTGATGAGCAACTATTCGGGCCCCCGGTCACAGATATGTGTTAATGGAGTGATATCAGATTTTTTTGATTTGTCAAGAGGAACCAGGCAGGGATACCTGCTTTCTCCGTTGCTTTTTGCGCTAAGCGTGGAACCTTTAGCGGCCTGGATAAGGGCATATCCTAATATTCAGGGCATTCAATTTGGCTCCGATCAGCTCAAGATTTCTTAGTTTGCCAATGATATTCTGCTTTTTATCACTAATTCACAACATTCTCTTCGTGCTGTGTTAGAGGAGTTGAGTTTCTTTGAGCAGGCAGCAGGCTTCAAAGTGAATAAGTGAAATCTTATATTCTCAATCTAACAGTCCCTACTGCAGAAATTAGTGTGGTGGCCTCCGCTTCTCCATTTGCCCTGGCTCAAAAAGAAATCTTATACCTGGGAGTTCGGCTCAACCCTAGGGTGACCGACCTATTTAAGGCAAACTTTCCGCCCCTCCTTAAGACATTGCAAACTGATTTTAAGAGATGGTCCATACTTTGGCACCCTTGGCTAGGCCGCATGAATACCATTAAGATGATGGTTCTCATGCGGTTTGTTCTAAAGTCTACCCATTGACATTCCCCAAGATTATTTTACTGAGCTGCGCAGGTTGTGTACTCAGTTTATTTGGCAGAACACAAGAACTCAGCTCTCTAACAAATTGCTTGCATGCCCCAGAGATAAGGGTGGGCTCGCTCTCTCTGACTTTCTTCTATATTATAAGGTGGCACAGCTCCGGGTTATTGCAGAGTGGTCTCTCCGAGGATCAGATAAGCTGTGGCTGCATATGGATAGGGCAGTGACAGGGCAGACATTGTGGGATGTGTTGTGGAAACCTAGGGGTGACTGCCCGAAAAATGCATATCTTAGCACCCCATGGCTACTACTCTTAAGATGTGGGACACGGTGACAAGCACCTTCCGACTCATGACCTTCCCTTCACCACATACCCCAATCCATTATAACGTGGACTTCCCTCCAGGAGCCACACCAGGACCTTTTGATAAGTGGAGAGAGGGGGGATGTCTAACGATTGCTGATCTTTTCCATGGGGATCAGGTGTGCACCTTTGAACATTGCTGTAGGGATTTCCATCTCCCCAGCTCCGAGCGCTTCCATTATAATCAATTACTCCATTGGGTTTCTCAACCTCATATGACAGCGGTGGCCATCAGGGAGTTTCTTCCTATTGAGAGATTTGTTCAGAAGGGGGGACTGGCGCGGGCAGCATTTACACACAATACAGATTATTGCTATCAGCACAACGTCCATATACTTCTTATCATTTGGAGTTTTGGGAACAGACATTGGATGGCCCGGTGGAGGAGGGACTTTGGTCCTGACTATTCCAGGATATAGTCAAATATAACCCCTCCATGGTTACTAGGACGGCTCATTTTAAACTTCTTTATAACTGGTATCTTTACCCGGAGAAGCTTAAAAAACTCTTTCCTCAGGCTTCAGATAGGTGCTGGCGTGGATGTGGGATGTTGAAAGATTTTAGACATATCTGGTGGGATTGTCCCGTTATTGGGCCATACCAGAATGAAATTCTGTCACATCTAAAAGAGATTTGGGCTACCCTATTTCGACATCACCAGCACATGTCCTATTGGGTCTGCGCGCTCCTGAACTGCAACATCAAACGCAGGGTGATCGCTCTATCCTTTGGCTGGTATTGGGGGCAGCAAAGACTGTCCTAGCATCATACTGGAAGAAATAAAGATCCACCCCCAATGATGCTGTGGAATGCCAGACTCTGGCATGGGCTTGCTATGGAGCATTTATCTGACAAACTGGATAACTCTACAAGGAGCTTTGACTATATTTGGGACCCCCTGGTGAGGTTTCTTTCTAGTGGTGTGCCGCCTACTGCCTGTAGTCCACATCTTTTTTATGTATAAGGCTCAGTCCCGGTGGGTGAATCCAGGGAAGGAGAGGGTTAGATGTGTCCTGGGAGCAGCTGCACCCCTTATCTTCTGGTACCCCAACCCCTGACTGTATAACATACATTGTAGGAATTTGGGACATAAAGTTTTGTTGATAGTTTTATGTTATTGCCGTTTCAGTTTTTTTCCTTTAGCTCTGTGAATTTGTATCCTCTTTTTCTGAAGGGTACTTTCAGAAGTTAGTGATGTGGTGTATACTCCGGGGAGATTTGAAAGCTTTACTTGCATTGTCACTTAGTTCCTCATGAATATGGAGCGGCTTTCCCCTTTCGCGAGGGGGGGGGGCGAACACATTTGTCATTCTGCCGGAGAATTTGTGTAATCTGATTTATCAATTTCAGTGTTTCTTAAATGATAAATGTAAAAAAAAAAAAAAATACAAACTACCACCCTCTAAGACCACAATTTTCCAATATAGAAGCTGTAACATAAACCCTTGATCGATGGTCAAAGTACACTGATGTAAGCCTGCTTGGAGGGGGACTAAGGATTTTCCTATCCTTCATCTAGGACTGAAGATGTTCTAGAATCACTCTAGAAAATATTTTCTGCATAATGTCAATCAAGCTTATAACCCTGTAGTAACTGGGCAGCAAGGGGGAGCCCTTATTGTAAATAGGAATATTCTCCGCCCCTGCCCACCTGTGGGGAATTGGCATCCCCTTCATGATGGCATTGAACACAACACCTAAATATGGACCCCAAACTTCAGGAGCAGAACAAAATAGGTCACCAGGGATTCTATCTATACCAGTGGCCTTCCCTTGGGCAATCTTATTTATAGCCCTCACAGTTTCCTCTATGGTGATGGGGTGGTTCTTTCTGCATTCCAATCAGGTTAGCACCCACATGGCACATCTAAGATGATATCTCTATCTGCCTGTTCTTCCCTCACCTTTCCCTCACTATACAGGGAGCAAGGTGCTCATTCCACATATCGGCTGATATTATGTTTCCTATACTAGATCTTGTCTTAGGTTCCCCAGTCGCTACTATACTCCAGAGTACTTTATCATTTTTATTCTTACTAGCACTATGTAGGGACTCCCACTTAACTTGTTCTCACTATCTTTTGGCAGAGTTGACAGAACTTTTACAATCATATCCAGCTTTACGGATCATACTGCCATCCTTAAATTTTAAGGCCTTTAACAGAGTTAACTTTTCCATTCGACACTGTCTTCTAAACTATGACAGGAGATTTTCCCTACTAACCTTGGAGCAAACCTCTGCTGTAAATACATTTTTAAGTATACTGGTTAGTACCTGGTGTATTTCCGCAAACCTAACCTGCCCCTCTGGCCAGGGTTGCTCTTGGTGCTAATGACCATGCTCAATCCTTTGATTGACCCATGCACTTCTTTCCTTGAACCAGGGGTCTGTTCCAGCTCACTCCATTTAATTCTATGCTTATTCATAACCAGAGTGAGTCTGCCATCCAACAGAACTAGTTAAGTTAACGTGGCCCTTTTGAAAATAAGCCTTAGTTCTAAATCCAAAGTATTGTGGTCACTATCTGGTCTATTTAGAACCTCCATGTCTACTCTTGGAAAAGGGTTATTGGTAAGGGCAGGTAAGTACCTACACTTAGCAATAGGCCACTAGCCTCCACTTAGGTCCAGTTAGGTCTCAGTAAATTAAACCTAGCTCAACCCTTGGTAACTTGACATTGAAGACAAGGCTTAACTTAGGAGACAAAGCGTAAAGCATTCAAATATCACAAAATAGTAATTAAATAAAACATAGGAAACAGTTCAAAAGTTCAAAACCAATTTATAAAACTAGGAAATAATTTTAGCTTTAAAATGACACCAAAACTAATAAAATTGGATTAAGGAAACCGGAGATAGGAACTTTTAAAGAATTAATGCTTTTTATCGATTAGAAACGAATAGCGCCAATCTGGTCGTCTGGTCACACCTTGACTGGGGCAAAGTCAAATTTTAAGGCCGACCGCAATGGAGCCCTCCTCCGCTACAGCCCGTGGGAGGCGTCAGTCAAACGTTTACCTTCGGACTTAGTCGTTTTCTTGAAGATTTTCTTCAGAGGGACCAAGTCGCCAATCCAATCCGACCTCCTGGAACTTTTCCGTGGATACACGTTGTGGTAGCCCTCAATGGAGATTTTACCTTCGGACGTAGCTGGTTTTTTTAGATGAAAAATCCTTCAATCGCGGTAAACCTGTATCTTGATGTGACGTCCCTGGAGCCCTCTTCGGATACACTGCCTGGGAGGTCCCGGTCAACTTCCTACGTTCTGACGCAGTCACTTTTTCAGAGATTTTCTTCACCATGACGAACCTGCAAGTCAGGCCGGGTTGCATTTGAGGCAAGCAGGCTAGAGTTGCTGAGGCAGGTAGGTCTCTTTATTGTACTTTTTTCCAAAAGTTCTCCAAACTTCTGGATCTTCTTCCAGAGGTTTCTTCAAGGTTCTTTTGAATTCCACAGCTCACCCCAAGGTTCCAGAAGCTCTGAGATGCCCCTTGAGGGTGCGTACAACAACTCTCTGAATGCACCTGGCTCAAACTCCTTTTTGGCCACTGGACATTGGTCAGCTGGTCAGTTTCTTCAGGAGTTGGTGCAGGGGACTCTTGCTAGCAAGTTTTCACCTGTAGCAAACAGGGAGTCCCTCCTTGAACCAATTGAGGCCAAGCAAAGTCCTTCTTGTGGTGAAGCCCATGTGTGCAGCTGGTGCAGTCCTCCAGAATGCAGTGTGGCCAGGGATCCAGCAGGGCAGTTCTTATTCTCCACAATGCTTTGGATTTAGAACTAAGGCTTATTTTCAAAAGGGCCACATTAACTTAACTAGTTCTGTTGGATGGCAGACTCACTCTGGTTATGAATAAGCATAGAATTAAATGGAGTGAGCTGGAACAGACCCCTGGTTCAAGGAAAGAAGTGCATGGGTCAATCAAAGGATTGAGCATGGTCATTAGCACCAAGAGCAACCCTGGCCAGAGGGGCAGGTTAGGTTTGCGGAAATACACCAGGTACTAACCAGTATACTTAAAAATGTATTTACAGCAGAGGTTTGCTCCAAGGTTAGTAGGGAAAATCTCCTGTCATAGTTTAGAAGACAGTGTCGAATGGAAAAGTTAACTCTGTTAAAGGCCTTAAAATTTAAGGATGGCAGTACGATCCGTAAAGCTGGATATGATTGTAAAAGTTCTGTCAACTCTGCCAAAAGATAGTGAGAACAAGTTAAGTGGGAGTCCCTACATAGTGCTAGTAAGAATAAAAATGATAAAGTACTCTGGAGTATAGCAGCGACTGGGGAACCTAAGACAAGATCTAGTATAGGAAACATGATATCAGCCGATATGTGGAATGAGCACCTTGCTCCCTGTATAGTGAGGGAAGGTCTGGTGGAAAGATTTAATAAAACCCTGAAGGGCAGGATCATGGGTTTGTCTGACAAACTCAGGAGGAGATAGGATGTTCTTCTCCCATGCATGCTGTTTGCTTACAGAGAGGTGCCACAGAAAGAGGTTGGATTCAGCCCCTTTGAGTTACTGTTTGGGTACCCTGTAAGAGGCCCATTATCCTTGGTGAGAGAGTCTTTGGAGAAGTCTCTCAGAGAATCTAAGGAGAATGTTCTGGATTATGTGCTGGGCCTGTGGTCATGCATGGCTGAGTACATGAAGAAGGAAAGCTGCAACCTGGAGGCCAGCCAAGAGCTCATGAAGCTCTGGCATAAGCAGAAGGCTACCATGCCTGAGTATCACACATTTCAGCTGGTGTGGGTTTTGGAGCCTTTGGCTCCTAGGGCATGTCAGGCCAAATGGACTGGGCCCTATCCAATTTTGGAGAAAAAGGGTGAGGTCACCTACCTGGTGAACCTTTGCACCCCCAGGAATCCTCATTGGATCCTGCATGTCAACAGATTGAAACCCCACCAGGACAGGGCAGACATGACCATGCTGATGGTCACAGATGAAGGGATGGAGGAGGAGAGTGAACCTCTCCCAGACCTCCTGTCCTCAAATGCACAAGATGAGTCAGTGGAGAGAGTGGTACTCTCTCCCAAGCTGACAGACCAGCAGCAAAATGACTGCAGAAAAGTTTTGGAGCAGTTTGCTAGTCTGTTTTCCTTGACCCCGGGCCTCACCAATTGGTGTGTCTATGACATTGACACTGGTGACAGCTTACCTGTCAAAAACAAGCTGCACAGGCTGTCTGACCAGGTTAAGGCTATCATCAAAGCTGCAGTGGCTAAGATGTTGGAGCTCAAGGTAATTGAGTCCTCTGACAGTCCTTGGTCCAGTCCAGTGGTACTGGTACCCAAATCTAATCCCCAGGGTGGGAAGAAGGAATTGAGATTCTGTGTGGACTACAGCGGTCTAAATGCAGTCACTAGGACTGATGCTCACCCCATACCTAGAGCTGATGAGCTCATTGATAGGTTGGGGGCTGCCAAATTCCTGAGCACATTTTACCTCAGGATACTGGCAGATTGCCTTAAGTATAGGAGCTAAGGAGAGGTCAGCATTTTCCACACCAGAGGGCCACTTTCAGTTCAAGGTGATGTCCTTTGGCCTGAAAAATGTTCCTGCCACCTTCCAACTATTCGTGAATAGAGTCCTGTCTGGGTTGGAATCTTTCAGTGCAGCTTATCTGGATGATATAGCTGTATTCAGTTCCACCTTGTCCACCTGAAGGAAGTGCTTCAGGCCCTGCTTCAAGCAGGCCTGACTATCAAGGCAAGCAAGTGCCAGATGGGGCAAAGCTCGGTTGTGTACCTGGGCCACCTTGTTGATGGAGGCCATGTACAACCTCTCCAGCCCAAGATCCAGACTATCCTAGATTGGGTGGCTCCTAAAACATAGACTCAGGTCAGGGCCTTTCTTGGCCTGACTGGGTACTACAGGAGGTTTGTTCAGAATTATAGGACCAACATTGCCCCTCTGAATGAGCTTACCTCCAGGAAACAGCCCACAAAGGTCATTTGGACCCCAGAGTTTCAGAAAGCTTTTGACACTCTTAAGCAGGCTATGTGTTCAGCACCAGTGTTACTGGCCCCTGCCTATAGCAAGGAGTTTATAGTGCAAACAGATGCTTCAGAGGAAGGGATTGGGGCAGTGTTAGCACAAGTTAATGAAGATGGCCAAGATCAACCAGTTGCCTTCTTCAGCAGGCGACTACTCTCCAGAGAGAAAAGATGGAGTGCCATTGAGAGGGAGGCCTTTGCTGTGGTCTGGTCCCTGAAGAAGTTGAGGTCATACCTGTTTGGAACTCACTTTGTGTACAAACTGACCACAGACCTCTCAGATGGTTGATGCAAATGAGGGGGCTGAACCCAAAACTGTTAAGGTGGTCCATTTCCCTACAGGGGATGGAATTCACAGTGGATCACAGACCTGGAATTGCCTATGCCAATGCAGATGGTCTTTCCAGGTTTTTCCACTTAGCTGATGAGGACTACCATGGTGTAGGTTGGTACCCATCACCTTTCATCTGGTGAGGGCAGTGTAGGAAAGTCCTCTTTTTTGCCCTGGTCACACCCAAACCTTTTTGACTCTTGGCTGTGCCCTGGCTAACGCTGTGTAAAGTGGATATGCAAATTAGGCTAATTATAATTGGTAAATTAACATACCTATAAGTCCCTAGTATATGATAGGGCATGAAGGTTTACGGACCCCAGCATAGGTAGTGCACCCATAGGTGCACCGCTGAGGTGCCCAGTGTCATTTTAAAGTCAGGCCAGCCTTGCTGGCTGCTTTTAAATTAAAGTTACATGCAAATTCGACTTTGGAATTAAAAGTACTTCCAAAGTCTTAAACTACCTTATTTTTACATATATGTCATCCCTAAAATGTGCCCTATGTGCCCCTAGGGTTGGTTGCCATGTAACTTTTGTCAGATTTACAAGTACAGGGGGTCTTGCGTTTCCTCTTTACCACTAAGCTATGCTCAGTGCTATGGTCCTTAATTATAGAACAATCCATGTCTACAGCCAGTCTCATCCCATTGACTCCACCTTAGGCCACAGGCAGCATTGGCACCCTCTCTAGAGATTCTGGGCTACTGGAGGCCTGTGGGCTGTACTCTCAAAGGTACTCTGCCCGCTTCCTGACTCAGGAAGAGTCACCTTTCAGTACGTTCAATTTCAGAGGTTGCTATTCCTATGGCCCTTTTAACATCATGTCAATTGAGGTCGGTATGGGTAAAAATTGTGGTGAGTGGGCTCTTCCTGGGCATTTGCGCGTCCCCATTGTTCAGGTCTAAAGTTCTCTTCACAGCCAACATAGTGACATAAAATACCAAATGTTAACTTCAGGGGTCCCACAGCACAAGCCCAGAGCAAAGGATGTGTGTTAGACTTGGCATCCTTGGCGTAGTTTCCCCTGGCTTTTTTGTCTCTGCTTCCTATGTTATGACTGTGTGTTGGACTCAGTTTTTGCAGTTTTTGGTACTCTGGGCACTTTACCACTGCTGACCAGTGCTAAGGTGCAAGTGCTCTATCGGTAAACTGTATGTCTATTTGGCTTTTCCATGATTGGCATATTTGAATTACTAGTTAGTCCTTAGTAAATTGCTGTAAAGGTACCCAGGGCCTGAAAATAAAATGCTACAAGTGGGCCTGCTGCACTGATTGTGTCACCCATATGAGTAGCCCTGTAAACATGGGTCAGACCTGCCACTGCAGTGTTTGTGTGTGTGTCTGAACTGCCAATTCGACCTGGCAAGTGTACCCACTTGCCAGGCCAATACCTTCCATTTTGTACTTTTAAGGCACCCTTAGGGGAGTCCCAAGGTAGCCCCATGGGCACGGTGCAGTGTGTGTTAAAGGTAAGTCATGTACTGTTGTGTTTTATATGTCCAGACAGTGAAATACAACCAAATTTGTTTTTCACTATTGCAAGGCCTATCTCTCTCATAGGCTAACATGGGGCCTGCTTTTAAATATCTTTTTAGTGTAGTTTTCCTTTGGGAGCAGATAGTGTTCTAGAGCTTGGGGTCTCTGAACTCACAATTTAAAAATACATCTTTTGGTAACGTTGTTTTTTAGTCAGTTTGAAAATGCCACTTTTAGAAAGTGGGCATTTTCTTGCTTAACCATTCTGTGCCTCTGCCTGCCTTTGGATTCCATGTCAGGCTCAGACGACAGGTGGGCTGTTTGTAAATTCCCTCTAGACAGTGATAGAAAGGGAGCTGGGATGTAGCCTGCATATCCTGATGAGTCTCCTGGGATAGAGTGGAAAGGGAGGAGCTGACACTTACACCTGAAAGGACCGTGCTTGTCCTCACACAATGCAGTCTCCAAACCCCTGGTGTGTGTCTGCGGCCACACCAGGGCAAGGCAGGATCTTGTGAACAAAGGAGATATTCTTTTGAAGTTTTCCTACTTCTAAGGCAGAAATGGGTATAAGCAGTGGACCCAAAACCCCAGGATGTTAGATTACTTCTGGATCAAGAGGAACCTCTGCTAAGGAGAAAAGCTCAAGAGCTGGAGGAGGACTACTGCCCCTTTGCCTGTGAGTGTGCTTTGCTGGGTTGCCCTGCTGTTGCTTTTTCTACCTGAGAGGACAAAGACCGGACTTTGCTGTGTTTTCCTGCATGTGAAGTGTCTCCATGGGCTGGTATGCTCTTGCCCCCTGTTCTGAAGCCTCAGGGCCATCAAAGACTTCCTCTGCCAGCACCTGGACTCTCTTGCTGAGAATCCAACCCTGCCAAGTGGTGCCCAATCCAAACCCTTGACCATTGAAAGGAGAAGCTGGTGGAACCAAGACTAAAATCCATGCACAGGAGTCAAGCGGGACAGAAATTGACGCAACACCTGCTTTGTGGGTGAAAAATCAATGCATCATGGCTGGGAAATCGATGCAACACCTGCTTGCGGATGCCAAAATGGATGCATTACCCACACATCCGTGGTTCTTCACCACAGTGCACCAAGATTTTGCACTCATCATTGCTGGGTATCAAAACAACAGTGAACCTGCACGGACCTGAGGTTGTCCGTCTAGAAATCGACACACCACTTTCTGCAGGAAAGAAAACTGACACATCACCTACCCTACCGGAGAAGAAACGATGCACGGCTACACTTGTGAGTCAGAAATCAATGCATCAATGATTTTTCCAATGCATGCTGGCCTGTGCAGCTTTATTTTTGACACAAACCAGGTATTTTGTGTAAAAACAACACAGCCATTGATTTCTATGTATTAAGACTCTTTCTCACTTTAAAAAATCATAACTTTGCTTGTGTATGTTGGCTTTTTGTCATTTTGTCTTGCTTGATTTAGATAAATATTGGCTATTTTTGTTAACTACTGTTGTGCCCATTTTTTATAGTGTCTTCACTGTGTTACTGTGTGTGATTTTACAAATACTTTACGCATTGCCTCTGAGATAAGCCTGACTGCTTGTGCCAAGCTACTAAGGGGATGTACACGGGTTATCTGAGCTGTGTATCTCCCTTACCTTGACTAGAGTGAGAGTCCCTGCTTTGAAAGAGTGCAAACTGACTGCCAACTGGAGACCCCATTTCTAACAATAGGACAAGAAACCCTCATGCACTCACCCTAACCTTGAAAAGAGCAATGGAGACTGGGCCCAACCCAGTCACGTCTGGCTGTGGATGGGCACAGACAGCCCCGGTCTTGACCCGGTCTTCATCCAGGCACGCAGCTGGGTGCATCTTGAGCACGTGCTTTGCAGTGAGATCAAGGAATTTACTTTATGCATCTCTGGGCACGTATGGCGGCTGAAAGCGACCCTCCTGCCACATGGAATGCTGGATATTGAAGTTCAGGCCCCCGGTCCTAAGTGCCCTGCACTGCGGGACCAAGGAGTTTCCTTTATGCACCTCTGGGCATATATGGTGGCTGAAAGCAGCCCTCCTGCCGCGTGGACTGCTGGATATTGCAGTTCAGGCCCCCCAGTCCAGTAAGCAATGGTGCAACAAGGAAATAGTAGCCGCCACACCTGTATGGGCAACTCCCTCATGCTCTGCTTTTATTAACTCTGATCTTTGTTTTTGGTTGGGGATCACTTGATCACCCACCCCTGGTGTTGTTATAAAAGTAATGTTCTGGCAATGTGGTAGGAATACTTGGTGGGATACACCTTTGGCAATGGCTTGCTTTCAACTGAAGCTTTCACAGCAGCCAGTGTTTCATCATCCAACCTCGTTCTTGAATGAGTAATCATAGCAACAGAAGCTGTGGCTACTGTTGACATGGCTGCTTCATCATCCAAGCTATTGCCTGGAACATGGACTCCTACTCGTTGATGACCCAATGTATGAACTACATGGGCATTGGCTAGCATTTCTTTCAGAGTTGCTACTTTCCCCCACAATAATCTATGTTTGATGGTGTTCTCTTTTGAAACTATGACCCCATTTTGGCACCAGGAATGCATATATTCTTTAAAGGACTCAACACAATAGCATGAATCACACACTATTAGTGTTAGCTGTTCAGGATCCATATGTTCCAGAGCTAATACAAGAGCCTTAAGCTCTGCCAATTGTGCAGTACAGTCGCCTAAGGTCGGTGTGTAAGTGTTTTGAGGAAGACATTTTCCATCCTTCATGACACCACTCACAGCCATACAGGCTGCAGAATACTATTGTTTGGTGCCTACTGCCAGTTGTGCTGAAGCATCAGTATAGAGTAACATTTGATACTGGTACAGAGGCAGGGTGTTTGTCAGTAAAGTGCATTCAAGCTTGTATTGGAGGAATTCCCGTGTCTGTTGTTTCGGGTAAAAAACACAGGCCCTCATTACGAGTTTGGCAGTTTTCGGGCAAGACTGCCATGAGAAATGGTGCCACCATACCGCCAGTAGTGGCGGTATAGCGACTGCTAGATTACAAGTCACAAAACACAAACCGCCCAAATCCAGACACAAAACCAACAATTTAAGGACAACCCACGGCAAAAGAGTGACTGATAAACCCCCGGCCCTGCCATGCCAAGACCATTCTGACCTTAGACAACTTCCAGCACAGCGGAACACGCACGGCGGAAACCATTGGCGTTTCGCACTGCTGTGGAACAAAAAGGCACTGCAGAAAGTAGCCACATTGGCTAGTTCAAATATTCCACATCTGATAATCATACACACACCATGCACACCTGACTACGCTACCATATAACACCCACAATCCCTTGCGACAAATACGAACAGCCACACTCGAGATGAAGCACACCCAAACAGAGCAAACAGCGCACATTGCACAAATCAACACCACAGCCTACCAGCACACACAGCCAAACACCCCACATCACCACACACCCTGCACTGCCCCCGAACCACACAACACATACTCACCCCACAACATGTCATGCCATAAGCACCCACGGTTCACAGAGAATGAGTTGCAGGCCATGGTGGACAAGATCATCAGAGTAGAGCCACTGTTCATGGGAGTCTGGGTACAGCAAGCATCCATAGCCAAAAAGACAGAGTTATGGCAGAGGATCGTCGACAGGGTCAATGCATTTGGAACATACCCACGTACAAGAGGGGACATCGAGAAGAGGTGGCGTCTAGTCAGAGGATAGCCAGCAACAAGACCAGCGGTGGGCCCTCACCTCCTCCCCTTCAGTTGACATCCTGGGAGGAGAAGGTCCTGGACATCATGCAAGCCGAGGGCCTGAATAGCATCAGTGGAGGGCTCGACTCTGGCAAGTCATCAATGCCCCCCAAGCACCAACCACCCATGCCTTGCATGCCTCCCCACCACTCTTCAACCCACTGCAACCCACCCCACTTCCCCCATCCCAAACACCCCATGCCCCACCTCTGCATGCCACAACACCCCACTCCCACCATCCCTACTCACACACTCTTAATGCACAGATGACCAACACAATGTGAAGAACCACAGCTCCCAAAATCCAATCCAAATCAATGTCTGCAGTGCAGCAGCTGTCATTGGCATCACTGGGAAGCAAGTTGAGGCACTGCATGCATCACACCATTGGTTAAGATGCGTACATCTTGCACTTTGCCTGGACTCTGTTTCCCAGCAGGCACTGGGTCCCTGGAGGCGGCCCTTTGCACTAATGATCACCTGACCTTGTGCTACTAAATCACTTTGATCCACCCACGGTGATAAGCGTGTTACATCTTGCACTTTGCGTAGACTCTCTTTCCCACCAGGCACTGGGTCTGCACTACTGATCACCTGACCTCGTGCTACTAAAGCGATTTGATCCACCCACGGCACGGGCCGCCCCCGGGTAAAGCCTGCGCCAAGGGCAGGTCTGTTCTGCACCATAAGTGAAAGGAATAGGCAGGGCCAACGCATTTGGTCTTTGCATTAGTGCTTATGTGCTGGGCTAGAGATGAAGGAGAAAGGAGATTGTAAAGGCGTTCATCAGGCCTGTTACAGTCTTTGTATTGAGAGCTGGTGACTTGGCTACACTGGTTGCAATATTCCTGTGTGGTATAGGGTGGTCCCCTTCAAGAGTAATCGTAACGTATGCAGAGTTAATTGGCACTCATTAATATAGTACTTTATTGAACTATTTATTTACCATTAAGGGCATGCAGGATTCTTACTGACGCTTCGAGTCATTAATACATCATGGGCAAGCATAAGGCCACTCAGAAACCCATGGGGGCAGCAGGTACAAGTAAAATCGCTAGGCATTCTGAGGAGAATTGCACCGTGAATGAAATAGATGACTTGATAGTGGAAGTGGAGGGTTTATTGGCAATGAATAACCAGATTTACCCCAGTGTAAGAAGAAGTGAAATTCATCACCCAAGGACATTCATACTTATCTCAGAAAAACTACCAATGTTTCTGGCATTGTGCCCAGTTAAAGGAATAAAGTTAGCTTTACACCTTGTGAAGAGCTACTAAGGGAAACACACCAGTAGCCATCCAGGACCCTTTAAGGAGAAAACACAGGTTGGAAGTACATCTGTAATTAATATTGACTGTTCCAACCATTTTGCTCCACTAGTCATTGAAGAAACGCCACCAGTAGTCAACCAAGATCCATCTGCCCAAATAAAGCGTGTGGCCTCAGTAAATGCAAACTAGACTATGATTGGGGAACCTCTGGTACAGCTCCAGATATTAATAGGAGAGATACAGGGCTTGCGTGAGTGTATGAGCAAGTTGGCTACTGATCTTTGTGAGAAGGTGGCTACATTTTCTGTATTGGTAGAAAATCTAGACAACAAAATAGGTAGTACTAAATAAATGGCCCTGTACTGTAGCCAAGCACCCTTTTTAAAACCCCAGTGTGAAAAGGGTAAAGGTTTAGTTGTTGATAATGGTGGTTCCCCTAGTGAAGTACCTCCAATCCCCCCTAACTTTGAAAGAGGTGAACTAGTTGAGGGAAGGTACACCCTTAAACAACATAGTGCAAAGTCCATTTGGACACTTGCTAGCCAGAGAGGTCAGAAACCCCGCAGGAACCAAGACACACTTAATAACAATGAGGTTACATGCTTGCCTAGTAAAATCTACCTGATAAATGTCCCTAAACTTCCACATGGAGATAGAGAAACCCAAGATTCCTGTGTTAATAAAGCAATCAACTGGCTTCGCCACACTAGGAGATATACATCTATCATCAGGGATGATATTCTACATGCCTCCCATTGTAGCCTCATTTGATATCAACAGGACTATATAGGATTGAAACATAAGAGCCCTAAAATGGCGGATAAGTTGATACCTATGTTATTAAGATTTAGTCCCAACATAAGCACCCAGATACGACATAAACTTAATGCCCCCAAACATCTAAGAGAACCTGACTAAAGAAGGGTGTAACTCTTTAGCTCATCTATATCATACAACTCCTGTGGTTAAAGTTTCTAATTTAGTAGAGGTCGACTGACAACAGGGGGGTATAAGGCCATGTTCTGTTCCTTATTCTATATTAAGGGGCAATTCGATTGGGCAAAGAGCAGCATTTATTACCCAGAGGCCAGTGTCATGGGAGATAGCATTAGGACTGCAGTCACACATATCAAGATTAATTCTATTATAGGCGGCCAGAGAGGTACTAGTGTGGGGCTGAGGACTGATAGCAGGCTGAATGCTGGACACTTCATTAGAGTACTATCTTGTAACAGGGATGCGAGCTATGCTTGCAGATCCAGAGTATGGTAGGTTTATTGATCCTCACCTGATTATACCTCTGCTGGAGACGTGGGCAGTGGCTCCAGTCTACAGAAGTGGTTATATTACTTTTTTTGTGAACGGAACCCCCCATCCTCCTCGGGTAGCGCTTCTGGAGGTCTTCTTATATGGATGAAATTAGATCTTTTTCCGCTAGTGAAAGCAGTCTCAATGGGGACTAGGGATTTGTTAGGGTTAGAAGTAAAGTTAAAACTCCCTTAGGGGTGAGATATATTGCTATAATTAATGCTTACATTAGATCTGTTCCTGCAAATGTATGCTCCTCCACAGTGGCCCAACTCACTAACATTGTAGTGCTTAAAAGGTAGTATCTTAAAACTTGTAGCAGGTGATTGTAACACAACATTTGAAAAAGGGCGGAGGGAGTCAGATCATTCGATGTGTCCCCATGGCTCTTTGGTTGGCTCTTGGGTGCCTGTACAAATCATAGAAAACCCAAGTGTAGTTTCAGGCCATTTGGAAGATCTGATCACAGAGAATGGTTTAAGAATTGCTAATAGCATTACTAGTTCCGATATTCGCCCTCATCCGACCTTCAAGAGAGGCCTTGTGAGAACCTACATTGATTATCTTTTGGTAGATGAGGATATGTGGCCATTTCTGGCCAAAATGGCAGTTGTCTCTAGAGTAGATAGTGATCACGATGCCTTAAGTGCAGTATTTGCTTGTGCTATATTAACAAGTTGCAATCAGTAGTTAACGTGAGTCCTTTTCCAGATAGTTAAGAGTACGAGGAATGTAAATGGGCAGAAGTTGAGGATAATGTAGAAATCCAAACTCAAATCTATGAATTATTTGTCGATAACCTTGTCGATGTAACATTCTCGAGGGGTTATAAGTCCGATATGGTCCATGCCCATTGTCAGCTAATGGAACAACTAAGAGGAGCTCCCAACAAAATTGCTACAGGATGGTTCTCAAAGGAATGTCGGATGGCCAAGATTTGTCTTTTAGATACTTTGAAGCTTGGAATTAAGTAAAAAAAATCCTCTGCAAGGAATAACTAGAAGGCTACTCTAAGAAAGGCCACACAGAGTTGGGAGATGGACCAATGGGCAGAGCTTTCTAATGCTCTCAAGAGTAAGAATCTGAAGGCATTTTGGAAACTGGTTGCATCCAGGTCAAAGTTAATAGACAATTATCTTGAAAAGGTAGTGCAACCTGGAGTTTGGATTGAACATTTCAGATCTTTGTATAGTGAGAGGGTGCTGGAACATGCTGGAAGTGTAACGGAGGAGCTAATTGAGAGGGCTTTCTCTGCAGGTTTGGTGGCCTTTCTTAATCCTCCTGAAAAGTTGGCTAATGTAAAGGCAGAGTGCTCATATTTTTCCCAGGCCAAATCTAGGGTAGCCTTGATGCAAATGAAGAAGGAGAATGCTCCTGGGTTGGATGGCATTTCTGGTGATCTCTTCCTATCCCATTTAGATGTGTGGATTCCCTATCTTAATGCATTGAGCAACGCTTTCATGAGGAGTAAGAAAATACTATTGACCTGGCTGGAGCTACTATTTTATCTATATTCAAAAAAGGAAGAAGGGACCTACCCTCTAATTATAGACCTATACGTTTGTTTGACAATTACCAAAAATCTTTTGCAGACATGTTTTGGTTAAGTTACCATCTTGGGTCAAGGACAGCCATATCCTTGAGGATGCTCAGGCAGGATTCAGGTGCAAGGTCAGCACTCTTGACCAGGTCTTTCATTTTAAGTTGCTTTGTTGGAAGTATGTTACCCTACAGAGGGATCATTTGTATGTTACATTTCTAGACCTTTTGATTTAGTCCCAATGGACTATCTGTGGAAGATACTTGCAGATTATGGGGTGCAATGTGATCTAATATGGGTTTTAAGAGTTCCCAAAACAAATACCTATGCTAAAGTGAGGTGGAACATGGGAAGGGACTTAACAGTTTTGATTACTATTTGCCGGGGGAGGGGTAAAGCAGGGCTGCGCATTGGCCCGACACTTTTCAGCATCTATATTAATGGGACTGTTATATGGCTCTCACAATGTACACATCATGCCCCTAAGTTAGCTGGAACTGTGCTTCCGATATTAATGTTTGCCGATGACACTCTGCTTGTCTCTAGAACTCCAATGGGCCTCAGACAGAACTGGATTCCTTCTTGGCCTTCTGTAAGGCAAGGGGCTTAGAAATTAACCCAATGAAAACAATATTTATGGAGATGAATACCCACAAGTCATTTCAGGGGAGAATGGTAGTCCAAGGCTGCATAATTGAACATTTCAAACATTTCGATTTCCTGAGGGTCCAGTTGTCGGATACAATGACTTGGGCCCATCAAATGGAGAAGAGTAAAAATCTGCTTACCCAGAAGGCATACCCAATTAATAGGAAACAGAAGAAAACTGGGCGTGGTGTAGTGTCTCTGGTTCTTCATATTTATAAAGCTACTGATTTTGTGGATGCTACCGCCCTTTTAACGGCTTAACAACTTCATCAGGGCTTGCTCAAGTTACCTAAGGGCAGGCCTCTGGTTCCATTGAGATTGGATCTAGCATTTAACCCTATATATTTGGTGTTGGCTTTAAAACCTCTGTTGTTCTAGGTGAGGATGTGGACAACTGAGGAGCTGACACCCTTTAGGGATTCTCTAATTGATCTAATTTCTAGGGACTCACAGGTAATCACGCATTGGCTGAAATACATTAAGACGCAAAGTGAGAAATTAAAAATGAACTCGCCAGCTGTGTCTGCCAAGGGTGTCAGTCAGATTTTGAAGAGAGCTTACTGGAACTATGCTTTGGAACAGATCTGGTTGAATAATGGATATGTGAATCTGACTGGGCAATTTTTAAATGTTAAATGTTCCTCATTTTATGAAATGTTCCTGGATTAAATCTATCCGCCCATTGCTAAGCGCACGTAGCTTTAATTTAGGTATGGGTCCTTACCATCAAGACACCTAACGGCTAAATGGGATAAGCTTGGCTCATCAACGTTTTGCTATTTCTGCCCCCGGAAAAAATAAACTGAAGAGCATTTCCTTTTTTTTGCCCCCAATATTCACAACCAGGCAGGTAATGGTTAATCGTTGTTAGCAAGCTTCTGGGTGTCAGACACTACTGTGAGGCTCTGAGAATCCTCAAATTTGTTTCAAAGATGGTGGTAGTTTATGCAGTAGCCAAATACTTGGAGGAAGCCTGGTACATCAGATGGAGGGTTTATTCCTAATGGGAATTTCAACTTAAACCATGCAGATTGCACTGGATGCAGTCTTAGAGATCACAAGGGTGGGTAATAATGCTTCTTCACACTGCTTATTATTGTGTTTTTTGTTGACCGGGGTCTGAGCCCTGGTCAGGCAGTAACTACAATCCTTGTCAGGGTGAGGCACAAGCCAAACCTATGAAATTTTAAAAATTCTATTTGAAATAGTGGAAAAAAGCGCATAGAGCCAAATGTGTATATCTGGTTGCACCAGACCAGGATAAAGTCACAAGATCAGGGCGACTGTGATGGGGTGCGGGGAGGCTACAGGGACCAAGTTAAGCCCACAGAAGAAAGTACCTTACATCCTAGTTTGCAGAGTGTTGTGAGGGTCTGTGTTGAAGATGCATAAGGCAGCCAAAAGCGCTGCATTAGATCTGAGATGCAGAGAGGGTCTGTCTCGTTGTAGAGGATCCCCTTGATGGGGCTTATGATGCAAAGTTTGGTGTTGAAGATGTGGCATATTGTTGGGGAGATGCATAGGTTCAGAGGAACTGTGAGGCTGTGATGCAGAATGTGGCATCTCTGTCCAGGCTGCCATTGACAAGAGATGCATGGGATTGAGCTGGTGATATGTTGCACAGCAGCAGTTTTAAAGTGAATACAATTCAGGTCTTTACAGCTGGTCCATTTCACACATCAGCGGCTATGTGTCAGTTCTTCTTGGGTTTGCGCTGCTTAAAAGAGAAGATGTGTTGATTCCACTGGATGCACAGGCTATCAGAGCACTTTAAGCCCACTTCCAAGGGTTGAGAACAGGGCTGGCACCACTTGGCAGAGTAGACTCACAGATAGGAAATTCCAGGTGCAAGGTTGTAAGAAGCCTGTTGTGTCCCTGAGGTTTCAGATCAGGAGGCCAGCCAACTAGCCCTTGGAGTTCCTTTGGATTCTGAGTTCAAGAGATGCCATTTCAGTCCTTCTCATCCAGGCAGAAGGGTAGTTGGTAGAAGGTCAGCACAGCAGGGCAGCAGTCCTTTAGAGCAGCAGTTCTTTAGAGCAGCAGTCCAGCGGCGGGGCAGTCCTTTCAGAGCACAGCAGTCCTTCTTTCTGGCAGAGTATCCACAGGTCCAAAAGTGTACTGACCTTTGAAATTGCAAGGAGCTTCTATAAGCATGCCTTTGAAATGCACAGATGTCATGCCTTCCTGGTCCTGCCCCTCCAGATTAACTACAGGTGGTAGGCAGCCCTTTGTTTGGAGACAGGACATAGCCTATTCAAGTGTTAGTGGGGCTGGGCAAGCTCCTCCTTCCCATCCTGCCAGTGATGGCCCATCCAGTCCCAACTAAGCTCCCTATTGTGTGTGGCAGTCTAGGAGGAAAGACCAATTGACAATTATTCCCAGTCTCATGTCCTGGAGTCAGGATGCAGGCACCAAATGGCTACGGCAAGAAAATGTAAACTTTCTAAAAGTGGCCTTTTCAAAACTGTAATTTAAAATCCAATTTCACTCTGTTAGGATTTAAAAATTCTAGTTCCAGAGGCACCACACATTAACTGGTTACCAGGTCCCATTTGGAAATTACTCTTATTAATAATGTAACACCGATGTTATCCTATGGGAGAGGTAGGCCTTACAGTATTGAAAAACGACTTTGAGAGTTTTTTACTACCAGGACATGTAAAAATTCAAAGTACATGTCACACTGTTTAAATACATTGCACCTTGCCCAATGGGTTCTTCAGGGCCTACCCTAGCGGTGACATGTGTATTAAAAAGGAAGGTTTAGGTTTGGCAAAAGGTTTACTTTTCCAGGTCAAAATGACTGTTTAAAACTGCAAACATACACACACAGGCGGAAATGGTAGGCCTGAGATATTTTTTAAGTGCTAATTAAGTGGGTGGCACAATCAGTGCAGCAAGGTCCACTTGTTTAATTTAACAGGCCCTGGGCACAGGTAGTCCCACTTTAACAGAGATTTACAAGTAATTTAAATGTACAAATTAAGGTGCATATTTATACTTAGGTTGTGCCATTTTAGCGCAGACCTAACTCCATATTATTATTTTGATGCTAGACCCGTCTAGAGTCAAAATATTGGCGTTAGCGCCATGTTGTGGATGCGACAAACTACCTTGCGCTAATTAGTCCACTACATGAAGCTAACTGCTTAGCACCATATCTATCCTCCAGCGCAGAAACAAGTCACACAGAAGAAGCAGACCCACATATTTGGTGCTAAGCCTGCTTAGTGCCATTATTTAACATCTGGGTCAGATCAGGCATTAGGGTACCTGTGGACCCATTTCCATGGAATGGGCCCACAGATGCCCACCACAAGCTCCAGCAACACCCCAACTCAAACCAGAGGAACACTACGAAATGGGGGACCCCAACCTAGGTAAGTATAGGTAAGTAATTTATTTTTTGGTGTGCCATTGGGGGGCCCTGACATGGGGCCCCCTGCCTGGCACTGGGTCTTATGACCTTGCCCAGGGGACACTAGTCCCATGTGCTGGCCATTGGGGTGGTGGGCATGACTCCTGTCTTTACTGAGACGCTAGTACTAGTAAAATGAGGCTGGGCTGGTTAGCAGCATATTTAATGCTGTTAACCAGCCTAGCATAATTTCTAACCCACTAGCACCTTTGTCAATCAATAGATATGGCGCACAGCTGCCACTGTGGAAGGGTGCTAGCAGGCACTAAGGAATTTGATGCAAAACTGTGTTAGCGCAGCTTTGTGTCAAAAAGTATAAATATGTACCTAAGTACATCAATCTAACATATTTAGGGAGACAGCACAAGCATTTTGGCACTGGTTAGCAGTGGTAAAGTGTGCAGAGTCCTAAGGCCAGCAAAAACTAATTCAGCACGTCACAGATGCAGGTCTAACAATGCCTAAGCTTGTACTTCACTCAGCATCAAACCTGTGGACATCCCTTAATGGATAACCCAATCTCAAAAAACATCCAAGACCCAATATATGGTCAAGCCCCTTCTATGCATAGCCTTCGCCCTGTGCACTGCTCTAGATGGAAGGCATACTACCTTCAGACATCCATTCCACATTATGTGCACAAAATCCTCTAACTCACATCTCTCACACTGTGTAAAATGTTTCACAGAGAGCCTACTCTCTCCACACACCTAATCTACATTAAGGGTCTAAACATCTACTACAGGCAGCCTCTATCCTGTCCATAACTCTTCATGAAAAGACCATTCCCTCCAGACACCCAAATCCTATTAGTTTGACAAGCCTCTACTATGCATATCTGTGTTCACAATGTATCACAGATAGCTCACTTTCTACAGACTCTTAAACCCTGTTAGATGGTGAAGCCTCTAATATGCATAGTCTTTGTCACATGCACACTCTTCACATAGAGTGCACATTCTCTAAAGACAGAAATCCATTCGGTTGCTGAGCATGTTCAAATTCTTGCACTCATTAGCACTCATTAGCAGTACAGAAACTATACAAAGTTTGCTCTAGTTGTAGCTAGTTGAAGCGTACTGTTACACTCACTGTATAATGCCATCAGTGATGTCTTCGGTGGTGTCTTCAATAGTGTAGTTTAAGTCAACAGTTATGTCATCAATGATGTCATTGAAAATGTTGTGGGTCATAAAATATGTGAGGTTGTAAGCAGTGTATGGCAGTGGTTAGGATTCCAATTGATAGAAGTTCTTCTGAATTTAGATTGGTAATAACTTTGCAACCGTTAGACAAACCGCCGCAGGCCTTTGCAGACCTATGTCTTTTCCTACGTTTGATGATGAGGCAAAGTTTTGTGGTGATTCATCAAAGGGGTCCAAAGAAAAACATGGGGGTCACAAAACATATTTTTTCACAATGTATTTTTCATAGATTTTTTAAACAGATGTAGCGCCTAAATGGCCAGTCAACTTTTTGTGAAAATTGACAGGAATATAGGTCATGGGTAGAAAAGGTACTTTTTGGTCCTAGTTTTAAAGTGATAAGGCACAAAAATTGAGTGGTATATTGGGCTCAAATCAAATCAAACCATGGTTTATATCGCAAAAATTCACCCGTGAGGGTCTCAAGGTGCTAAGGGGGTTGTCCTCTGAGCTTCAACTGAAGTGCAAGGTTTTAAGGTCCTGCCTGAATTGGGGTAGCAATGGTGAGTGTGTGAGGTGTAGGGGTAGTGTGTTCCAGCTGTTTGCCGTGAGGTAGGTGAAGAATCTCCCACCGTCTGAGGTCTTCCGTATGTGGTGTAGGGTGGCTAGTGCTTGTTGAGCAGAGTGGAGAGGTCTGGTGAGGGAGTAGAAGGTGATGCGGTGGTTGAGGTAGGCAGGTTGTAGGTTGTGGACGGCCTTGTATGAGTGGACGAGGAGATTTAAATTAATTGTTTTCTCAATAGGAAGCCATTTGAGTTCTCTTAGGTGATTGGAGATGTTTTCGGACAGGGCGATGTCCAGGATGAGTCTAGAGGAGGCAATTTGAATGTGCTGTAGATTCTTCAGGTGTTTCTGGGTGGTGCCAGCTTAGAGGGCATTGCCATAGTTCAGTCTGCTGATATCCAAGGCATGAGTTACAGTTTTGGGGCAGTGTTTTGAGATCCATTTGTAGATCTTCCAGAGAAGTGTGGAGTGTGTAAAAGCAGGAGGATGCAACAGAGTTGACTTGGCGGGTCATGGTGAGCGATGAGTCCAGGATGAAGCTGAGGTTGCGTGCATGGTCTGTTGGGGTGGGGTGGGTGCTGAGGGTGGATGGCCACCACAAGTCGTCCGAGGCTGATGTGGATGGTCTCAGGATGAGGATCACAGTCTTGTCGGAGTTGAGCTTGAGGCAGCTGACCTTCATCCAGGTGGCAACGGCTTCCATCCTGTTGTAGAAGTTCTTCTTGGCAGTAGTGGGATTTTCAGTCAGTGAGATGATCAGCTGGGTATCATTGGCGTAGGAGACGATGTTCAGCTCATGGTTCCTGACAATGGAAGCGAGCAGGGCCATATAGTACGTAGTATACTTCAGTAATTGTGCAGTATTCCACGGTACATGCCAGTGACAAAACTGTATATGATTGGCTAATGACTGCCCTTATAAAGTAAAAGACAGACATGTAGTTTACGCAACACGTTGGCTTTGTTCTGGATTTCAATTGTAAATATAGTGTTCTACTGTGGGGATGAGCCAGTGTGTAAAGTTAGGTAAAAGCAGTTTTGTTACTTTATATATTTTTAAACGCTTGTGATTTACTACAATACTACCTACAGAGTAATTCAGTACTTAAAAAAATATATATATATGTATTTGTTTTAAACACTGTAGTATAAAATATTTTCCTTAAAATCCAGAATTTAGACTAAGTGCAGTTTAAACAATTTTCATTTTGTATGGGTGTCACTCCACTCTACACAACTCTATTCCACTCTACTCTAGGCTCCTCCACTCCACTCCACTCTACAACACTCTACTCCACTCTATGCCACTCTATGCTACTCTGCAATACTCTACTCCATGCTATGCTCTTCCACTCCATTCCACTCTACTCTACTATGTGCCACTTTATGACACTCTACTTCACTCCATGTCACTCCACAACACTCTACCCTACTCAATTAGACTGCACCCCTAATCCACTCTACACCACTTCACTCTACATCTCTCCACTGTACGTTATGACACTGCATGCCACCACACTGTATACCACAACACTCTACGTCATGACAGAGTACGCCACCACACTCTACGATATGACACTTAGCTCCTACACTACACACTATTACACTCTACACAACTCCACTGTATGCCACTCCACTCTACACCCCCTCACTGTAGTACACTGTACAATATTCCACTCTATGATGTGATACAACATTCTACTCCACGACATTCCACTCCACTCTGCACCACTCCATTCTACTCCATGACACATCATTCCACTTTGCACCACTCCACTCCACTCCACGCTATTCCTGTCTATGCCACTCCACTCTACGCCACCACGCTGTATACCTCTCCACTCCATGCCACTCCTCTTTATGTAGTCAATTCTATGCCACTCCACTCTGCACTATTTTACTCTACGTCACTCAACTCTGTGCCACTTTATTCTGTACCACTTTACTCTAGTCCACTATACACCAATCCATTGTACTCTATGACATGCCACTCTACTCTAAGCCACTCCACTTAACACCACTCTACTCTACCGAACCCCACTTCACTCTTCTTTTATCTACAGCACTCTACTTCACTCTATGCCTTTCAAGTCTACCACACTCTCCTGTTTTCGGTGTCACTCCATTGTATAACACTCTACTCCACTATTTCCACTGTATGACACTCTACTCCACGCTGTGCCACTGTATGACACAGAACTCTACAACAACATATGAAATTCTCTCTATGCCACTCCATCCTTTTAGTCCACTCACTTGACAGACCCACTACTTAATTCTACTACACTCTACTCCATTACTCCAAGACTGTGCCAGTCCACTCTATGCAACTCTATGCCACTGACCTCTACTGCATTCTACATCACTCCACTCTACGTTATGCCACTGTACCCCACTCCACTCTATGCTATTACACTCTGTGCCACTCCACTGTACAACCACTCCACATTACACTATTCCACTGTATGCAACTCTACTCTATTCCACTCTACTCCTATGCGACTGCACTCAATGCTATTCCACTCTATTTTACTCCACTTCACTCTATGACAGGCTACTCCACTCTACACCACTCTACTTTATGCCACTCTACTCTACTACATGCCACTCTCCGTCAATCCACTGCACGGCACTCCACTCTATGCTATTTCACTCTACACCATTCTGCTCCTTACCATTTCACTATATGCCACAACACTCTATGTCACTCCACTCTATACCACGTCACTCTACACCACTACACTCTATGATAGGACACTCTGCAACACAACAGGATACGACACTCCAATCTATGCCACTCCACTCTACTCTGCTCTATGACACTCTACTCCACTGTATGACACTCTATGCCCCTCCACTCTACCATACTCTACTCCACTCTATGGCACTCCACTGTGGAAAACTCCACTCCATTGTGTCACTGTACGACACTTTAACTCCCTTTATACCATTGCACCCCATTTTACTCCACTCTACTCTATGACACACCTCTCCACTCTACTGCACTCTACTCCACTGCTCTGCTCTATGCCACTGAATGCCTCTTGACTCTATGACACTCAACACTACTCCTCACCACACCACTCTATGCTATTGTACTCTATGCAAATCCACTCTATGCCACTCTGCTCTACACCACTCCACTCTATGCCGCTCTGCTGAAAGACACTATACAACACACTACTCTATAAAATCACACTCCACTCTAATCTATGACATGCCACTTCACTCTACGCAGCTCCACTCTCTGCCACTCTACTTTTTGTTATTCCACTCTATGCCACTCCACTCTATGCTACTCCACTTAACACCATTCCACTTTATAACACACCGCTCTACACCACTGCACTCTATGCTATTCCATTCTACTTTACTCCACTGTATGTCACTCCACCCTAATCACTCAAGTCTACACCACTCCGCTGCTTGTCACTCCACAGTATTCCACTCTATACAACTCCACTCTACACCACAACACTGCACGCCATGACACTCTATGCCAGGACATTTTCCTTCACAACACTGTAAGCCACTCCACTCCATGACATGACACTCTATCCTACTCACTCTATGTTACTCCTCTCTACAATACTCTACTTCTCTCAATGGCCCCTCTACTACACTGTATTCAATGACACTCCAATTGACGACACTTCATTGAATGACACTCCACTGTATGAAATTCTGCTGTACGATACTCCTCTGTACAACACTCCAGTCCACTTTATGACACTTTTGTGTACTTAACAATACACCAATACACTCTAGAAGACTCTACTCTACTGTATGGCCCTACACTCTATGCTACTCTACTCCACTCCACTCCAATGCACTGTAAAACTCTTCACTGTACTATACTCCACTCCACTCTCGAAGACTGTACTCGACTATATACCCATTTACTTTACACCACTCTACTCCACTCTTTTACACTGTACCACACTCCACTGTACCAAACTAAATTGTACTACATCCTCCTACACTGTGCTGAATGCTAATCCAATTTACAACCCTCTATTCCACTCTATGCCACTCTAACGGCCTGCACTCGATGACAATCCACTGTACGACACACCACTCTATGACACTCCACTGTAAGACACTATACTGTACGACACTCCACAATACCAATCTCCACTTGACGAAACTCCACTGTACAACACTCTACTCCACTCTAATGCACCCTTTGCTACTCCACTCTACAACATTATACTATGCTCTATGGTACACTATGGCACTCTACTAGACAACACTCCACTTGACTTGCTGCACTTTACTACACTCCACTTGACAACATTCCACTCTATGATTTGACAGACATTATTATAAAAATAAAAAAAATCAACGAAAAAAATAATAAAGCTTAATTATAGTTATAACAATGTTATATATTATTCCTTTACACAACCTATTAAATCTACACAAACCTTAGAAATTCTAATGTTATAGTTATAACTTAGAGTTAAAACTAATGTCCCATCTGGAACATCCTATAACTTGTGCACCTCCATATACAGTGTTGTGAACTCGCTTACCACAACGTATTAACTATAACTCTGCACTTTACCTTGCCCAGTGTTCTCTTGAATAATTTAATTACATATGTCATAAGTCTTGTCAATAATGCAATGATTTAACATACTATAAGCGATGTATTATAAAAGGTATAAGCAGCATATAGAAAAGGTATGAGTTATGCTTGCAATAGTGAACGTGTTCCTGTAGTGAATTTTTTACCTAATTTGTAAATTGTTCCCCTGCTGTCATGTTAATAATGTTACTAATAATGTATCATCTAAATCCAAAGTTTGTAAAGTTGCTTCTTGCCTACCAACTACAAACCTCCTGGTCTGTGTGAGCAAAATGAAACCAATAAAACCTGCTTACAATTAATTTAAGTTGTTGGCAGTTAGGGTTATTAGGTGCACCATATTTACTAAGGCATTGACATATTATGTGACTTGCAGCAAATTAGGGAGTATTTGAATTGAAAAATTAGCTTTAACAGTGGCTGGCAGTAGCAGAGAATGGTAGCTTGGAGCACTGGTACTGAAAAAATAGACCCTTACATTGACACAAGCTCTGGGACAGCAACAACTGGATTACCTCATTGTTTGACTGTGAGTACTAGTATTAGCTGTGTGTTCATGATGACGGCAAGGGCAGGTCTGCATTACCACCCCGCCCCCTCCCCCACATCCCTACCCAAATCCACACAGTTTAGCAAGCTTGTGACTGATCAGGTCTGTGTCATACCAAACATGTAATATGTGACAGAGAATCTGGTCTGCAGGAAACACATAAATACATCTCTTGTAGTGGAAGGATAAGAAAAAGAGAGGGAGGTTTGTAGAAAAGGAGAGATGATGAGAAAGGTAGGGAGAGGCTTGATGACTGCAGAGATGGGTGGAGAGGAGAAAGAAGGGGTGGATAAAGAGAAAGTTTGATGTAGAGAAGTATAGATGGAAAAATGAATGGATGCAGATATGGATGATGTAGAGGAGGGTAAAATGATGGGCGGAGAAAATATAATTCTTAAAAATTGAGTGTTTCTTATTCCTTGAATTAACGGAATATTAATACCAAATTAATACATACATTAATTACCATGCTTGTGTTTGTAATGTGTATGTGTGACATAAAGTGGATGAAAATCTTAATCTTATAGTAAGCTTATTACAAAAGCAAATACTAATAACAATCATTAAAATAAAAACGTTAAGTGAAAATTATTCCTTAAAATATACTTCAATCAATTAATGGCTGCACACGAAGGACATAACTTCCCACTTTCGAAAACTAAAGGTGACCATAATCCAACATGAAAGTGATGCCTCCTGACACCGACCTTGTACTCTAAACAATTCTTATAAGGTATATAACAAAATATGTTTGTTGATTACTCCAACTTTTTCAATGCACAACCCAAAAGCCTAATTGTTGTAAGTGTATGGGACCAGAGCAGGAACTTGCCAGAAGCTCTGCCTAGGTGGAAGTGGAAAGACCAGGGTCTACGCTGACAGACAGCTTGTTCATAAAAGTTGCACTTGGCATGCTGCTGAGTGGCCATGGTGCAACCTAGTGCAGGGGTGTTCCACAGGTTAGTTGGACTACAGGTGTGGGTGGCTATGATGGGAATGTGGAATACAGTGCTGCTCAAGAGATGCCCTTGAGCTGCTTCTCCATTTACCTTGTGAACACCATCATTTCCAGAAGTAGGCGTAGTCAATCCACATAACTGATCTCTCAAGAGTGGTTGGTGCCCATTGAACATTAATATAGGCTTCCAAAACAAGATGAGTCAATGTACTTTCCTTGTAAGTTTGCATGTATGTATGTTTTGCCTGTTAATGCTATATGTGAGGATGGATTTTCTTCTAGTTAATTTGATCTTCTTTTGTAATTCTATGACTGGATTCCTATTGACTCTATTTTCCTACCTGTTGTAAGAAGGATTTTGGTGCTTGCTAATTGTATCAATGTATCAAGAGCTTCAAGAATGCCAAACAGATTTACCCTCTGTGAGCTTTTCCTACTAATTTAGACCCTTTTAAGCAGAACTCCCGCACTTTGCACCTATAACTATTCTGCGTAGCCTGGTTCCATGCTTCCTGAAAGGAATCAACCTTTCTTCAGGTAGTCAAGAAAGCAACTCAACAGATTGCAATGGCAACAACTGTTTAGGCCTGCTATCGCTACTGATCTTGCACAGGGGCTTGCACAAGTGTAGTAACAAATGTGACTTCAGAAAACACCACCATAGCAGATATACCCTTGTCTCAGGATCGAATGATAGCATAGTAGTCCCTTCTAGTGCCCCACATTTTATTCTGGATCCAGTGAAGTGAATAGAATTATACATACTCCAATGATGCCTTTTGCCTTTCAACTTGCATGGTCTTGCAAAGCCCAAGTCAAAGTGGGTTACCAGGTGATTTACCTTTCTGGGTCAGCATTGGCTTGGGCTATTCCTTTAGCAGTCAATTTGGTTAATTGTGTACGGTGTTATGATATTGTCAAGATAGTATTTAACCCCTTCGCTGCCAGGCCTTTTCCCCCTCCTGTGCCAGGCCTTTTTTTGCCTATTTGGAATAGTTCTCGCTTAGGTCCTCATAACTTTTTGTCCACATAAGCTACCCACGCCAAATTTGCTTCCTTTTTTTCCAACTTCCTAGGGATTCTAGAGGTACCCAGACTTTGTGGGTTCCCCTGAAGGAGACCAAGAATTTTTATTTATTTTTTTAAATGGGAAAAAAGGGCTGCAGAAGAAGGCTTGTGGTTTTTTCCTTGAAAACGGCATCAACAAAGGGTTTGCGGTGCTAAAATCACCAGCTTCTCAGTTTGCAGGAACAGGCAGACTTGAATCAGAAAACCCAAATTTTCAACACAATTTTGGCATTTTACTGGGACATACCCCATTTTTACGATTTTGTGTGCTTTCAGCCTCCTTCCAGTCAGTGACAGAAATGGGTGTGAAACCAATGCTGGATCCCAGACACCTAAACATTTCTGAAAAGCAGACAAAATTCTGAATTCAGCAATGGGTAATTTGTGTAGATCCTACAAGGGTTTCCTACAGAAAACAACAACTGAAATAAAAAATATTGAAATTGAGGTAAAAAAACATCCATTGTTCTCTACGTTTTACTCTGTAACTTTTTCCTGCAATGTCATATTTTTTAAAGCAATATACTGTTACGTCTGCTGGACTCTTCTGGTTGCAGGGATATATAGGGATTGTAGGTTCATCAAGAATCCTAGGTACCCAGAGCCAATAAATGAGCTGCACCTTGCAGTGGGTTATCATTCTACACCAGGTATACAGCAATTAATTTGCTGAAATATAAAGAGTCAAAAATAGGTATCAAGAAAACCTTTGTATTTCCAAAATGGGAACAAGATAAGGTGTTGAGGAGCAGTGGTTATTTGCACATCTCTGAATTCTGGGGTGCCCATACTAGCATGCGACTTACAGGGCATTTCTCAAATAGACGTCTTTTTTACACACTGTCTTATATTTGGAAGGAAAAAATTTAGAGAAAGACAAGGGGCAATAACACTTGTTTTGCTATTCTATGTTCCCCCAAGTCTCCCGATACAAATGGTACCTCACTTGTGTGGGTAGGCCTAGTGCCCGCTACAGGAAATGCCCCAAAACACAAAGTGCACACATTTCATTTTCTCAAAGAAAACAGAGCTGTTTTTTGCAAAGTGCCTACCTGTGGATTTTGGCCTCTAGCTCAGCCACCACCTAGGGAAACCTCCCAAACCTGTGCATTTTTAAAAACTAGAGACCTAGGGGAATCCAAGATGGGGTGATTTGTCGAGCTCTCACCAGGATCTGTTACCCAGAATCCTTTGCAAACCTCAAAATGTGGCTAAAAAAACACTTTTTCCTCACATTTCGGTGACAGAAAGTTCTGGGATCTGAGAGGAGCCACAAATTTCCATCCACCCAGAATTTCCCCAAGTCTCCAGATAAAAATGGTACCTCACTTGTGTGGGTAGGCCTAGTGCCCGTGAGAAGAAATGCCCCAAAACACAAAGTGGACACATCAAATTTTCTCAAAGAAAACAGAGGTGTTTTTTGCAAAGTGCCTACCTGTGGATTTTGCCCTCTAGCTCAGCCGCCACCTAGGGAAACCTACAAAACCTGTGCATTTCTGAAAACTAGAGACCTAGGGGAATCCAAGATAGAGTGACTTGTCGAGCTCTCACCAGATTCTGTTACCCAGAATCCTTTGCAAACCTCAAAATGTGGCTAAAAAAACACTTTTTCCTCATATTTCGGTGACAGAGAGTTCTGGAATCTGAGAGGAGCCAAAAATTTCCTTCCACCCAGCGTTCCCCCAAGTCTCCAGATAAAAATAGTACCTCACTTGTGTGGGTAGGCCTAGTGCCCGCAACAGGAAATGCCCAAAAACACAAAGTGGACACATCACATTTACTCAAAGAAAACAGAGGTGTTTTTTGCAAAGTGCCTACCTGTGGATTTTAGCCTCTAGCTCAGCCGACACCTAGAGAAACCTACCAAACCTGTGTACTTTTGAAAACTAGAGACCTAGGGGAATCCAAGATGGGGTGACTTGTTGAGCTCGTACCAGGTTCTGTTACCCAGAATCCTTTGCACACCTCAAAATGTGGCTAAAAAAAACACTTTTTCCTCACATTTCGGTGACAGAAAGTTCTGGAATCTGAGAGGAGCCACAAATTTCCTTCCACCCAGCGTTCCCCTAAGCCTCCCGATAAAAATAGTACCTCACTTGTGTGGGTAGGCCTAGTGCCCGCGACAGGAAATGCCCCAAAACGCAAAGTGGACTCATCACATTTTCTTAAAGAAAACAGAGCTGTTTTTTGCAAAGTGCCTACCTGTGGATGTTGGCCTCTAGCTCAGCCGCCACCTAGGAAACCTACCAAACCTGTGCATTTTTCAAAACTAGAGACCTAGGGGAATCCAAGATGGGGTGACTTGTCGAGCTCTCACCAGGTTCTGTTACCCAGAATCCTTTGCACACCTCAAAATGTGGCTAAAAAAACACTTTTTCCTCACATTTTGGTGACTGAAAGTTCTGGAATCTGAGAGAAGCCATGAATTTCCTTCCACCCAGCTTTCCCCCAAGTCTTCCGATAAAAATGGTACCTCACTTGTGTGGGTAGGCATAGTGCCCGTGACAGGAAATGCCCCAAAACACAAAGTGGACACATCAAATTTTCTCAAAGAAAACAGAGGTGTTTTTTGCAAAGTGCCTACCTGTGGATTTTGCCCTCTAGCTCAGCCGACACCTAGGGAAACCTACCAAACCTGTGCATTTTTCAAAACTAGAGACCTAGGGGAATCCAAGATGGGGTGATTTGTCGAGCTCTCACCAGGATCTGTTACCCAGAATCCTTTGCAAACCTCAAAATGTGGCTAAAAAAAACACTTTTTCCTCACATTTCGGTGACAGAAAGTTCTGGAATCTGAGAGGAGCCACAAATTTCCATCCACCCAGCATTCCCCCAAGTCTCCAGATAAAAATGGTACCTCACTTGTGTGGGTAGGCCTAGTGCCCGTGAGAAGAAATGCCCAAAACACAAAGTGGACACATCAAATTTTCTCAAAGAAAACAGAGGTGTTTTTTGCAAAGTGCCTACCTGTGGATTTTGCCCTCTAGCTCAGCCGCCACCTAGGGAAACCTACAAAACCTGTGCATTTCTGAAAACTAGAGACCTGGGGGAATCCAAGATAGAGTGACTTGTCGAGCTCTCACCAGATTCTGTTACCAAGAATCCTTTGCAAACCTCAAAATGTGGCTAAAAAAACACTTTTTCCTCATATTTCGGTGACAGAGAGTTCTGGAATCTGAGAGAAGCCATGAATTTCCTTCCACCCAGCGTTCCCCCAAGTCTTCCGATAAAAATGGTACCTCACTTGTGTGGGTAGGCATAGTGCCCGTGACAGGAAATGCCCCAAAACACAAAGTGGACACATCAAATTTTCTCAAAGAAAACAGAGGTGTTTTTTGCAAAGTGCCTACCTGTGGATTTTGCCCTCTAGCTCAGCCGCCACCTAGGGAAACCTACCAAACCTGTGCATTTCTGAAAACTAGAGACCTGGGGGAATCCAAGATAGAGTGACTTGTCGAGCTCTCACCAGATTCTGTTACCAAGAATCCTTTGCAAACCTCAAAATGTGGCTAAAAAAACACTTTTTCCTCATATTTCGGTGAAAGAGAGTTCTGGAATCTGATAGAAGCCATGAATTTCCTTCCACCCAGTGTTCCCCCAAGTCTTCCCATAAAAATGGTACCTCACTTGTGTGGGTAGGCATAGTGCCCGTGACAGGAAATGCCCCAAAACACAAAGTGGACACATCAAATTTTCTCAAAGAAAACAGAGGTGTTTTTTGCAAAGTGCCTACCTGTGGATTTTGCCCTCTAGCTCAGCCGCCACCTAGGGAAACCTACCAAACCTGTGCATTTTTGAAAACTAGAGACCTAGGGGAATCCAAGATGGGGTGACTTGTCGGGCTCTCACCAGGTTCTGTTACCCAGAATCCTTTGCAAACCTGAAAATGTGGCTAAAAAAACACTTTTCCCTCACGTTTCAGTGACAGAAAGTTTGGAATCTGAGAGGAGCCACAAATTTCCTTCCACCCAGTGTTCCCCCAAGTCTCCCGATAAAAATGGTACCTCACTTGTGTGGGTAGGCCTTGTGCTCACAACAGAAAGTGCCTCAAAACACTATCTGGACACATCAAAATTATCAAATAGAAAACTTCCTATTTTTGCGGGGGCACCTGCGTTTTTGGTCCTGGGCTCAGCAGCCATCTAGGGAAATCTACCAAACCCAGACATTTCTGAAAACTAGACACCCGAGGGAGTCAAGGGAGGTGTAACTTGCGTGGATCCCCCAATATTTCCTTACCCAGAATCCTCAGCAAACTGCAAATCTAGCTAAAAAATCTAATTTTTTCCACATTTCTGTGTGGGATCACTGTACCAGGACAAATTTCCTACCACCCAACATTCCCCTCAGTCTCCCGGTAAAAATGATACTTCACTTGTGTAGGTGGGCCAAGTGTTTGTGACAGGGAAGAGCCAAAAACACGTCAAAATTGAGGGGGAACCAAAGTGGGTCCAAAAGGGCAGTTTGAAAAAGAACATTTTTAGGCTGACAAGTGCAGCAGAAATTTTATCGGTATAGATGAGACAATGCTGGGTGGTAGGAATTTTGTGGATTACTGCAGATTCCGGAAGGTTCCATCACAAAAATGTGAGAAAATGTGTGCTTTCCAGCAAAGTTGCAGGTTTGCAGGGCATTGTGGGTAAGGAAATGGTGCGGGGTGCATGTGAAGCACACCACCCTGGAATCAACTAGATGTTTAGTTTTCAGATGTGTCTAGCTCTTTTGGATTTTTCTACATGGCAGCGTCCCAAAGTAAAAAAAAGTGCAGCCCTCACCATCCCAAGTGGGACGATTTTGAGAGTTACCAATCTCTCATGGCCCAAATGTAAAACAAAAACCAAAAATAATCAAATGTCCCCTTGCTTGCCATGGGATAAGATGTTTTAGTGTGCGGGGGAGAGCTGAAAGACTGTTAGCCCCTTCAGTTCAGGTGGGGGCGTAACCAGGCCCATACTGGTTGGTAGCCACCACCCCACTATTTTCTTTTATTTTTTTTATTCCCTGGCATCTACTAGACTTTCTGTCCCCCCGGGGTGTGGATCGGGGGTAATTACCCAATCTGCACACTCCACTGGTGGGCAGAATAACTTTGGCCCCATTTATTTGTGGTGGCGGTATGGCCATACCCCCAACCTCTTATTTTGAAAAAAAATCTTCCCTGGTCTCTGGTGGGCTTTCTGCCCCCCTTGGGGGCAGATGGGCCTTCCAAAATAGGCCAGTCTGCCCCCAAGGGGGGCATTTATGGCCGACAGTAATGTGCCCCCATGGGGAGAGACCCTTGCCCAAGGGGCTGCCCCATCCAAACAAAGCACACACATACACACACACAGCAATCCATGGTGTCTAGAGGTTTCTGCCCCAAAGGGGGCAGATTGGCCTTACAAAAATAGGCTGATCTGCCCCCATGGGGGCAGAAATGGCCTAAATACAATTTGCCCCCCAGGGGAGCGACCCTTGTCTAAGGGGTCGCTCCCCATACATAAAAACATATAGTAAAGAAAAAAATATATATATCCCTGGTGTCTAGAGGTTTCTGCCCCCCGGTGGCAAATATATTAGGCCGATCTGCCTCCGGGGGGGGGGGGCAGAAACGGGCTAAAAATATTTTGACCCCCCCCCCGGGGAGTGGCCCTTGCCAAAGGGGCCACTCCCCTTATGCGTTAGTATAAAAAAAGTAAAAATTCCCTGGTGTCTTGTGGTTGCTACCCCCACGGGGGGCAGAAATGGCCTAATAATAATTTGCCCCCCCCCCGGAGCGACCCTTGCCTAAGGGGTCGCTCCCCAAATATAAAAAAATAAAAGTAAACAAAAAATATATATCCCTGGTGTCTAGTGGTTTTCCGCCCCCCGGGGGCAGATTGGCCTAATAATATTGGGCCCTCCAGGGGGGGCAGAAAAGGCCTAGAAATAAGTTGCCCTCCGAGGAGCGGCCCTTGCCCAAGGGTCCGCTCCCCTGACTTGAAATAACCCCCACAAAAAAATATTCCCTGGTGTCTAGTGGTTTCTGCCCCCCCTGGGGGCAGATCGCAAGGCCGATCTGCCCCCAGGGGGTGCAGAAATGGCCTAATAATGATTTGCCCCCCTCCCCGGAGCGACCCTTGCCCAAGGGGTCGCTCCCCAAACATAAAAAAATAAAAGTAAACAAAAACAAATTATCCCTGGTGTCTAGTGGTTTTCTGCCACCCCCGGGTGGCAGATCAGCCTAATAATATTAGGCCAATATGCCCCCGGGGGGCAGAAATGGCCTAGAAATAATTTGCCCCCAGAGGAGCAGCCCTTGCCCAAGGGGCTGCTCCCATTACTTGAAATAGCCCACACAAAAAAATATTCCCTGGTGTCTAGTGGTTTCCGCCCCCCGGGGGCAGATTGGCCTAATAATATTAGGCCCCCCAGGGGGGGCATGAAAGGCCTAGAAATAAGTTGCCCTCCGAGGAGCGGCCCTTGCCCAAGGGGCCGCTCCCCTTACTTGAAATAACCCACACAAAAAATATTCCCTGGTGTCTAGTGGTTTCCGCCCCCCGGGGGCAGATCGCAAGGCTGATCTGTTCCCAAGGGGTGCAGAAATGGCCTAATAATTATTTGCCCCACCCCCCCGGAGCAACCCTTGCCCAAGGGGTCGCTCTCCAAACATAACAAAATAAAAAAAACATTATTTTTTTTTATCCCTGGTGTCTAGTGGATTTCTGTCCTCCCCCGGGGGCAGAAATGGTCTAGAAATAATTTGCCCCCCCTGAGGAGCAGCCCTTGCCCAAGGGGCTGCTCCCCTTACTTCTAATAGCCCACAAAAAAATATTCCCTGGTGTCTAGTGGTTTCTGCCCCCCCTGGGGGCAGATCGCAAGGCCGATCTGCCCGCAGGGGGTGCAGAAATGGCCTAATAATGATTTCCCCCCCCCCGGAGCGACCCTTGCCCAAGGGGTCGCCCCCCAAACATAAAAAAATAAAAGTAAACAAAAACAAATTATCCCTGGTGTCTAGTGGTTTTCTGCCCCCCCCCCGGGTGGCAGATCAGCCTAATAATATTAGGCCAATATGCCCCCGGGGGGGGCAGAAATGGCCTAGAAATAATTTGCCCCCCGAGGAGCAGCCCTTGCCCAAGGGGCTGCTCCCATTACTTGAAATAGCCCACACAAAAAAATATTCCCTGGTGTCTAGTGGTTTCCGCCCCCCCGGGGGCAGATCGCAAGGCTGATCTGTTCCCAAGGGGTGCAGAAATGGCCTAATAATTATTCCCCCCCCCCCCGGAGCAACCCTTGCCCAAGGGGTCGCTCTCCAAACATTTAAAAAAAAATTAAAAAAAATATTTATCCCTGGTGTCTTGTGGATTTCTGTCCTCCCCCGGGGGCAGACCGGCCTAATAATATTAGGACGATCTGCCTCCAGGGGGGGCAGAAATGGCCTAGAAATAATTTGCCCCCCCTGAGGAGCAGCCCTTGCCCAAGGGGCTGCTCCCCTTACTTCTAATAGCCCACAAAAATATATATTCCCTGGTGTCTAGTGGTTTCTGACCCTCTGGGGGCAGATCGCAAGGCCGATCTGCCCCCATGGGGGGCAGAAATGGCCTAGTAATAATTTGCCCCCCCTGGAGCTACCCTTGCCCAAGGGGTCGCTCCCCAAACACACAAAAAATTCAATAAATAAAGAACATTTTCCCTGGTGTCTAGTGGATTTCTGCCCCCCCCCCCGGGGGCAGATCTGCCTAATAATTTTAGGCCGATCTGCCCCCAGGGGGGCAGAAACAACCAAAAAACTAATTGCCCCCCTGGAGAGTGTCCCTTGCCCAAGGGGCCACTCTCCTTATTTAGTAAATAAAAAAATAAAAAAATTCCCTGGTGTCTAGTGGCATTTCTGATGCACAGGGGAACCGGCGCCTTGGACGAGATCACCTCGTCGTGGGCGCACAGAGGGTTAAGAAGTTGCCTCAAAAACCCTGACTTGAAGTACTCTGCTGAGGAGGTACTGTGTGATGTACAACAAGGTGGAATGCATGTATTGATTTTTTTATTACTGCTTGTTTTTGACACTTGGCTTCTGAAACAACTTGTGTTAAAATAACTCAGATTACACTTATTCAATGTAGAGTAGTGATTAAGGATTAATTATTTTCTTAATTTCCTCCAATTACTAGTTTGATGCTGCTAATTGAAAAAAAAATATAGGAGAGAAGAAAGAAGACTACAAGAAAGCTATGCAAGTTTTTTTCTGGCTTTTTTATTGAATGGTGTTAGAAATAGGGTCTTTGGTTGGCAGTCAGGTTACCCCCTGTCCAAGCAAGGACCCTCACTCTAGTCAGGGTAAGTCACAACATTCCAAATTATCTTGTGCCCACTCTCTGGTAGCTTGGCACTGAGCAGTCATTCTTAACTTAGAAGGCAATGTGTAATGTATTTGTGCAATAAATAATGCAATAACAGTAGAACACCAAAAAAATACACCACACAGTGTTTAGAAAAATATATATTATTTATCTGATAAGATGCAGATCAAAACGATTAAAATGCAATAAGTATATTTTGGAATATCACTGATATGAAGTGTCAATAGTCTCTTAAAAGCAATAAAGGTCTCTTGCAAGCACAAAGTACTTGGTTTGTGTTCAAAGTCTCCGCAAGGAGCTTCAGAGGGGGAGATGCGTGGGAAACAGAGAGGTGTGCACGATTTCTCAGGCTGCACATGAAGATGCGTCGTTCATTTACCACGCAAGGAGGGCTTTGCGTCGATTTCCGGCGCTCAGTCTTGGATCCTCTGCAGGGTTTTCGGACGCCCCAGGAATTATGAATGAAATATGGCACTGGCACGATGAAGTCACAGGGGCTGAGTCGATCAGTAGGTGTTGCATGTAAATGTCTACCACATGGCAGGTGCTGCATCGATTCCTCTCTGGAAGTCAGGCTGCGTCGTTCTGGCTCAGCTGTGCGTCGATCCAGTGGGCCTTGCGTCGAATTTCTGGACGCTACGCTAGCGCTGTATCGATCTTCTCCTTGTGAAGTTTCGCTGTGTTGTTCCGGTTCGGCGTGCAGTGAATTTTTCACTGCGATGCAGGCTGTGCGTCTTTTTCTGCAGGCTGTGCATCGATGTTCGCCACACAGGAAGTTCTTCTTGCAGGAATGAAGTCTTTTTTGGTCCTGAGACTTCAGGGAACAGGAGGCAAGGTCTATCCAAACCCTTGGAGAGCATATCTCAGCACAGCCAGAGAGCAGCAAGTCAGCAGGACAACTGCAAGGCAGCACTCCTTCACAGAAAGTAGTCAGATGAGTCCTTTGGGCAGCCAGGCAGTTCTTCTTGGCAGGTTGCAGGTTCTGGTTCAGATTCTCTTCTCCAGGAAGTGTCTTGATGGAGTAGAGTGTCTGCCTCAGAAGTGTCTGAGTTGGTAGTGTCAGAGACTTGCTTAAATACTTAAATGTGCCTTTGACGTGGGGGAGACTTCAAAGAGTGGCTTAGAAGTGTACAAGGTCCCCTTTCAGTTCCATCCTTTCTGCCAGGGTCCCAGTAGGGAGTGTGGCAGTCCTTTGTGTGAGGGCAGGCTACTGTCCTTTGACATGTAGGCGTCAGGCCCTCCACCCTCTCAGCCCAGGAAGACTCATTCAGTATGCAAATGTATGCAAGTGTGACTGAGCATCCTGTGTTTGGGGTTGTCTGAGTGGAGCTGTCAAGACACAGAAGGATTTAACTGTAGAGAAATGCTCACTTTCTAAAAGTAGCATTTCTAAAATAGTAATATAAAATCCACTTCACCATTAAGCAAGATTTTGTATCACCATTCTGGCCATACTAAATATGACCTGGCTAATCCTTTCAGATCAGAATCTACCACTCAAACAGTATTTGGGGGTATCCCTAATGCTATCCTGAGAAAGGAGCAGGCCTCACAGCAGTGTAAAATGAATTTAGGAGTCTTACACTACCAGGACATATAGAATACACACGTTCATGTACTGCCTTTTACCTCCATAGCATCCTGCCCTATGGGCTACCTAGGGCCTACCTTAGGGGAAAAAAGGCTTGGCAAGTACTTTTAAATGCCAAGTCAAAGTGGCAGTGACACTGCACACACAGGCACTGCAGAGGCAGGACTGAGACATGGTTAGGGGGCTACTTATGTGGGTGGCACAACCAGTGCTGCAGCCTACTAGTAGCATTTAATTTACAGGCCCTGAGCACATGTAGTGCACTTGACTAGGGACTTACAAGTAAATTAAATAAGCCAATTAGGTATGAGCCAATGTCACCATGTTTTAAGGAGAGAGCATGTGCACTTTAGCACTGATTAGCAGTGGTAAAGTGACAGAGTCCTAAAGCCAGCAAAAATGAGGTCAGAAAAAGAGAAGGAGGAAGGCAAAAAGCTTGGGGGTGACCCTGCAGAAAGGACATTTCCAACACATGGATTAGAAATTCCAGTGTACCCATTGAGTCAAGAAAATCTATACAAGTAGAAGTTACTTAAGGTATTAAGAAAGTGAAAAGTAGTGCTAGCTTAAGTCTGAGCTTAGTTTATATTATAATTGTTGTTGTTGTTATTATTATTATTATTTTACGTTGACAATCATTCGTCATTTCTGCCAAATACTTTAGCAATGTTGAGTGCTTGTGGAACTATTAGACCTGGCAGGCTTAGGGTGGTCTTCCCTCAAACATTTTGCTTGCTCTGCCTCACTTTTGCTGATCTGTTTTTGCTAGCCTTAGGACTTTGGGAACTTTATCACTGCGAACCAGTGGTAAAGTGTATGTGCTCACTCCCCTAATTCATGGTAACATCAGTGTATCCACAATTGCCATATTTACTTTTGTATATAATTCCCTAGTAAAGTGTACTATGTGTGCCCAGGCCCTGTAAGTTATATGCTTTTACTGGGCCTGCAGCACTGATTGTTCCATCCACTTAAGTAGCCGTTTAAACTTTCCCCTGACGAGCCTGTATGTGCAGTTTCACTGGCATATCGACCGTCCATTCAAAGTCCCTTGCCATGCCTCAAACTCTCCTTTTATTAAACATAAGACACCCTATGTAGCCCATAACACATGGTGCGGTGTAAGGTAAAGACAGGACATATACTTTTAGTCTTATATGTCGTTGCAGAAACAAAACTGCCACATTTGTTTTTCACTATTGGGCGGCTCACCCCTCTCATAGGATAACATTGGGGATTACCTAATACCTTTGTTAGGTATAATTCCTGATTGAGAAGGAATGGGGCTGTCATGTTTAGTACCTATGGACTTGTGACAATAAATGCATCCTCTTTACTGGAAAAGATGTATTTATGATTGCAACATTAAAGATGCCACTTTTAAAATGCTGACATTGTTCTGCTCTTAAGCACTGTGTGCCTACTGTCTGACTCCAATTCACATCTGGGTTACGGACAGTTGGGCTTTGAGAATTCCGTCTAGACAGTCACACACAAAGGGAGGTGAGGTGTGCCATTTACATCCTGATGGCCCTTTCTGAGATAGATGAAAGGGAGGGGCTGACACTTGCAACTGAATAGAGCTGTGCATGTCCCCACAAAAGAGCTGCATAACCCCCTGTGTGTGTGTGGAGCCAGGGTAGAACTGGAGGACCTGACTGCACCTAAATCCCCTAAAATCTCTCCAATTCAAAGGTACTACTGTGTTTAAGAATTGGATTTCTGACTCCACGAAATCAGTACACTTTTGGAAGATACTCTGCCAAGAAGGGCAGCTGTGCTGCTGAAAGTACTTCCACTCTGCTGCACTTTACTGAACTTCTGCTTTGCTGTGCCTGTCCTGCTCCCTGCTGCACTGCTATCCTGGGAGTGAGAAGGACTGGACCTGCATCTCTTCATCCCCAGAACCAAGAGACTCCAAGGGTTTGATGGCTTGCCTTTGTTCTGCAGTCTCAGAGACATTAAAACCTGTCTATGTCACCCCAACAGCACCTGGACTTTACCATACTGTGAGTCATGCCCTGCTAAGTGGTGCCAATCCAACTCCCTCCCGTGGTAGTGGGTTTTTTCTGTGCAGCAATTCTCGATGTTGATGCTTCGCTGCTGTTGGACTGATTGAAACCAGCGCAGACTGCTTGATGACAACGCATCGCCTGTCTCCAGTGCTGCTCGACAACAAAGTCTTCCCCAAGCGACATCTCGCCATCTGCAGTGAGTATGATGCCAACACTTTTCCCGAGTGCTGCTTGACGCCGAAGTTTTCCAGAGTGCACGGATCAATGACAACTCACACTGACGGCTCCCTCAGATCGACAGCGACCCCTCACCTCCTGGCTATATGCAGCTTATCCTTGATGTCAACACAACTCCTCCAAAGGTACTGTGTTCAGCTGGCCAATGCTGGTCCCTGTATCTGACAAGCGCTCGATCGCAGTCAGCCTGAGCTTTTGGATTCACCTTAGTGTAGCGCTACCTCAAGCAACCCCTAAGAGCTATTGACTTTCAAGCACCATATATGTAGATATTCTTTAAAAATTCATATCTAGACCTCTAATAACTGGCGTTTTGTCATTTTGGTCTTGTTTTGCTCAGAGAAATATGCCCTGTTTCCCTAAACTTGTGTGTTTGTGTGATGTTTTCACTGTTCTACTGTAATTGCCTCTTAATATGGACTGTTCTGTGGAAAGCTACTAGAGGTTGAGAATGGTCTTTATTTAAGGTGTGTATCTGACTTACCCTGACTAGGATTGTGGTCCCTACTTGGAGAGGGTGCATACCTCTGTCAACTAGAAACCCAATTTCTAAAAGGAATATTGACAGGTCAGGACTGTGCTAATAAGAATCATATGTTTACAAGAGTTAAGAAGACTCTTGAAGTGATTCAAACTGGTGATAGGTCACCCTTAACTTCAGGATCAATATGTGAGGCTTTTGCTTCGTTAAAAGTATAATTTGGAGACTACTCAGAAGCGCTGTGTTTTGGCATTATTGTTCCCCAAGATTATGCTGGTTTTTTTTTTTTAATCCTTTGGTATAAGAGGTATTATCCACATGTTGACTGGCATGCTCCAACAGCTTATTTGTCATCACAGTTTTGTCATGATCATTTTGTATACTTTGGGAAGCTTCACCAAGATAACAGGTTCTACTTCTAGTTTATTTATGGCTAAACTGTCCTCAGTACCATTACAATACCATGTGTTTTCTCAAATTTTGGCAAAGCCTGAAGTTTTTCTCCTTCCTCTTCCCAGTAAGCATGATTGTGCCTTACTTAACAGGCTTGAAGTCTTTGTTTTTTTAATTTATTTATTCTTTGACAGAAAGACAGATTTTAAAGACTTATCTTCAGGTGAAATTACAGAATGTATCAATTGTACCAACTACATAACATGCTGGCACAGCTTTATTTTTCAAACCCAAGGAAAAACAAGATCTTCATGCTTCTACTGATTATTGCAGTTTAGTCATCTCCAAAAGGACATTCTGGAGCCAATATCTGGAGCACAACATATCGCAAAACTTAATTTGGAGGCACCTATGTCTATTTGAATTGCAATCTAGATTGTGCAGTTCTCCTGCCATTTTTAGCACTTTATGTAATCAATCTTCTCAGATAACTTAAATCAATTTGTATTGTTCTGTTTGGATGACAGTCTGATGTCCTCAAATACTCATGAAAACATCAGAAACAAGTGAATTTAGTGCTATCAACCACTCAGAAACAATATTTGTCTTGCAAACCTGAGTGTGAGTATGAGTAAAGAAGAAGTTGAGAATCCTGGGTTCAGAATGAACCATGTTATGGCATCCTGAAAACTTAAAATAGAATATTGTGGAAATAGATGCCTCTGAGAGGCCAGTTTGCTTAGTTCTGTAACACAAATAGGAAGATGATGGACAAGAATGTATCAACACTGACTTGCCTGGTTAGCGTCACAAGATGCTACAAACCAGTGCAAAGTCCTGAGTTTGGTGTTTACTTCCTTCGAAGAACATGTTTTGTGCAGCCACAAAGTATTGCAAAGTAGTAATTTGCTCTCCTTTATGCTACTGTGCATCAAAAAGATCTCCCATGAGTTGTACATGGGCGTTCCAATGCAATCACTCATGGGTTTTTATGCAAATCCCTATCTACTAACATTGGTAGACAAAGCCTGTGGTCAACACACACAGTGAATACAAATATGGATGAAATTATAAAAAAAACTGCTTATTTTACTTTCACTTCAGACTTTGAAACCTATGGATGCAGAATTCTTCCTTGTTTGCTACTAAATTACACTTACTACTTGCAAATATTGCTGACCCACACCCACCAGTAGGCCTTTCGTTAATGGGAGATTTAACTGTAAATACCTCTTAGGAGGTGAAGATGTACAAGGTTTATTGAATAAGAAAACATCATGGCTCTACATAAATAATTTTACATCATCATGTTAATCAATATCATCAAGATACTTTTTTAGTCCCTTGACTTCCCTCCTGACACATGTATACATTCCGAAAGAGAGTCTCCAGGATACCCTGCTGATGCATATACACTTTAATAATGCCAAGGCTTACCTGCTCCCAAGGGCTATTTAAAAATATGTTTGCCCCTGATGGGGCACAAACTCATTCTGCTGCTGAGGATGCTGGTAAAGGACAAATAAAAACTGTGGCCACCTGAAGTCAATGTGGCCTTCACATGGTCCCTGGTTTTGTCAATTCCTGTCATAGGTGAAAGGCCCAATCAAAAAGGGGTGTAGAGCTTTTATCAGACGATGATGGGAACACACTGTTGTAGGAATTGTGTAGAAATGTGAGGAATCTTGTGTTTTTACCCAAAGTTTGATGTTTGCCGGACATTCTGGGTAAGAAAACTGAGTGAGGTCCATTGAAATCCCACCAACCTTGAGTCAAATATCTGATTTTACTGGCTTTCCAATGTGTGGTTGTCAATCCTATGCCCAACCACACCAACAAAGTATGTTGGCTTTTATTGCAAAAATGAAATGTCTTCATGTTGCGTTTTGGGGCCTCTCCTGCCATGGGTACTGGGCCCCACCACAAAATTGGAGTACTTTTTTAGTGGGAGAAGTATTGGAATGTCGAATGGTTGGTCTTTTGTAAATCCCTGCAGATTTGGGAACTTTCCTTCACAGCGCTACAATGAAAATGAGCCATTTTAGTTGAAGATTGAGGTTTGCATGACATTCTGGGTAGGAAAATGCAGAGAGGCCCATGCAGGTCACACCTCGCATGGTTTCCTGTGTAGCCTGCTTTGAAATGCATCAGGGTTTGTTATTGTTCCCTCAGCGTTGGCTGACACAGGGCCAAAACACTATAGCCAACCCAGAGCTCAATTTGATCAATAATTTTAAAAGCATTCTCAGAGATACTGAACTTTCAGTACCCTAGAGTGAACTCCAGTCCAGCTGCAGCACAATATCTGTACTTGAGACTAGCAACAACGTTGGAACCTATTTTAGGGGTCACCCTAAAATGTCTCATTGTTAAATCTTTCTTTTCCTGCTTGTACAGTGGCAGTAAAGGTTATAAACGAACTAAGACATTCGGGACATTTCCTGTCTTGTTTTCCACAATAGGATAGGGTGTCAGAGGTGTTGCTTTCTTCAACAGCTACAGCCCCATCACAACATGACACAACATTCACATCAAAAAACTGCACATTCAAAGGCCCATCACATTCATACACCTACAGGGCTGAAACATTAATCACACCATCAGCTGACAGCCACACATACCACCAGTCAACAGCCATACATACCTCAAGCCAACAACCACACATGTAGCTAGTCAACAGCCACGTATACTGCCAGCCACATATACTATCAGTCAACAGCCACACATACACATAACATGAGCCAACAGACATACATGTCACCACCAAACAGCCACACAACTGACACTACACATGTACCACCAGACAATGTGAGTAGTGCTTAAGGAAGCCACATGTGAATCACTCCAACCTTGACTATCTGCCTTCTACCTGCATATAGTCACTTTGAAAACAAGCCTAGGCTAACCTGTTCATGTTTCAGTCCTGACTAATGCTGCCAAAGGTGCCAGGGGTAATTTTACTAATGTGTCCCAGGCCAGTCAGTTTAGACTCAGGAAAACTTATTTTTCATGCTCCTTTAGTGCATGCATTGCACTAAATTAAACTACTTCCAATGCATGGCAGTAGGATAGGAGTGTCTGATTATGTCTTTGTTGATCCATTCATCAGACAGTGTGAACTTAACTGCATTTGAAAACTGGGATAATAATGCCGGGGCAGACTCTCCGAAGATACATAACTCTCCGAAGATACATAAAAAGCCATTTCACTTCTATTAAGTTTAGGAGCTAGGTGTATTAAGAATTTTAATGATTGCAATGCTCCAATTCAGAGATTAAAAACAGTTTAAAAACGTTTTGCTACACACTAATCCCATTTTAGTAGTTGGAATTCTTTTTCACAAATGGATACTAATTCAGTATCTGGGAAAGGTGTGTTGTACGTGTTTCATGTCACATGTAGCAAACGTTTGCAACTGAAATCTAGTTGCAAAACATTCAAAGAAGGTGGTAATGTATTATCAAAAGGGGAGGGCCAAGGGACTAATATCACCTCTCAAATCAACTTTTTAAAAATGCAACCGTTTCCTTTGAGGATAGCGGGCTGCATTTAAAGAAAGTTTACTTTCAGTAATCACATACATCATTTCCTACTGACTCCAGAAGACCACTATTGCAGTGAAAGCCTCCAATTGTAGTGAGTTGCAATTTGTGACTTTCCTCCTTAATACTCATGAGATAAGTCTGATTCCCACCAACTACAGTTCAGAAATCTAAGAACTGACATGCTAATGCACAGATGGGATCTTAAATTCTTTACTGGTTTCAGAGATACTGGTGCCTCGCTGATTCCACCCCCACAGTAAAGGGCAATGTGTTAGCACACTTGGGCAATTTATCATTTATTGTATCATTCACGTTTTGGTTACATCCACCACTACATAAATCATGGAGCAGCGGGTGAGTATACTTCACATATTTTTCTTCCATTGTGCTATTCACCTTTTACTTCTGCCCACCACAGCACAGGGCAACATATCAGCCCACTTTAACCATTGATTGTTTAATGTTTTATTCACATTTTGCTTAGGCCCACCGTGGCACACATGATGAGGTGACAGGTTAGACCAAGTCAACCAATATTCAGCTATTGTGACATTCACATTTTGCTTCTGCCCATCAACGCATAGGGCAATGAGTCAGCTCACTTCAGCCAATTGATCAAGTATTGTATCATTCACATTTTTTATTACAGCCACCACAGCAAACATAATGGGGCAATGGGTGAACCAACTTCATCCATGATTCTGCTTTTTTGCCATTCATATTTTGCTTCCCCCCACCACACCATAGGGCAATGAGTCAGCCCACCTCAGCGTTGATCATTTATTGTTTCATTCACATTTGGTTCTTCTAACTACCATTGCAAGCATCATGAGAAGGTGCCACAGATAGACAAGTTGAACCTGGCCTTGCAAAGAACATAATTGACCCACCTGGGGCAATGGAGAAAAACCCAGCCATGTCTGACACCGCTTTGCCTCTGCAACACAAGGCCCCATAGTCAGATATTACTGCGTTTTTTCATGTAGCGGCTCAGCTCAGCAATCCAGGCCCTCCAATATCTGCAGAACTTGCTGGCAGAGCAGCCCAGGGGAAAGGGGGACACCACACCCCATTCCTCAGAAACAGCCACAGCAGGGGGGGGGTGACAGGCGGTATCTTCACAGAGCAGGCCTGGAGGAGATTTTGGCTAGTGTAGAGCATGAAATGGGGCAATCGTGGGGCACTAATTTTTGAAAGCCTGAACCTTCCCTTGGCATGACCAGCTTGGACATCTTCAGCCCCCAAAGCAAAGAGGACCAAAGCCAGCTGACAGATCTAAGCATGGGGATTAACATGCTAGCCCAGGGCAATCCAGTTATTGGAGGCTCGGCTGTAAGCTTGGAGAGATGCTCAAATCTCTCTGGCACGAGGTGTTCAGGGAAGAATGATCCTAGAGCTAATAGTGCTAGAAATAATAAAAACCTGGTCTTTTCTCGAGAAGGAACGGATACGTTTTACTCCCTTACCTGTGGGCCAGAACCCACCCCCCTCAGCTCCAGCTCTAGCGAGGATCAAGCTAGTACCTTCCTGTCGGAGGCTAGTAAAAGAAGCTTTTCCACGTTGCTGGGGGCCACAGTCAAGCAACGTAAACAACAGATGAGGTCAAAAGGGAAACCGGCTGCATCTGAGCACGGAGAGACAAAGAGGCCCAGGAGGCAGCTTCTTTAAAATGAAACTATTCAGCTACTCAACTGTTGTGCCAAGAGGACAGGTTAGAGAGCCCATCTGAATCTAAGAATGCTAGCCAAATAGTTCCTACTGCTGAATCCGGGGACCCTACATTATTACTTATTTATGGCACGTTTAAAGAACATCAGGCAGAAACCTGAGTTGAGAGTCGGAGGCCTCGACTAGCTACTAAACATTTGCATGGTGCCTTACAGCAAGTATCAAACACCTACACAGAGATTGGTGAAAAACTCAATGCTACAGAAGAAAGAACAACAATAGTAGAAGCCAATGTGGGGGTCCTCTATCAGGAATCCCCAAGGTGCCTCCTGCGTTATCTGTCAGCATCCCCAGGGATTAGGGTTAAATCATATCTCTGTTCTTGGTGAAACCTTCATGTTTCTAAGTAAACATAAAGGGGGTCATTACGACCTCGGCGGTCTTTTTGCAAGACCGCCGAGGGACCGCCGTGTGGAAGACCGCCTGTGCAGGCGGTTTGCCGCTCGGCGTATTATGACTGTTGGCTGCTCTCCGTCGTTATTCCGATGGAGAGCCGCCAACAGCCATACTTGCGGGCAGCGGGGAAGTGGAGGTTGCTCCACCGCCACGCCAACAGAACACTGCCCAGCGAATCACGTCCTGTGATTCGCTGTGGCAGTGTTCTGTTGGCGGTGTGGTGTCGGTGGAGCTGCCCCCATGGCTCCCGTCCCCTCCCGGAGAATCGACGGACCAGGTAAGTCGATCATCCGTTAGGGGAGGGGGGTGGGGGGTTGTGTGTTGTGTGGGTACATGGGTGTGTGCGTGGGTGTATGTAGAGGGGGTGTGTGAGTGCGTGTATGCTTGCGGGGGTGTTGTGTGTATTTGAATGAGTGCGTGTATGGCTGTGGGTATGTCTGTATGGATGTGTGCGTGTATGTTTGAATGTGGGTGTGCGTGTCTGACTGTGTGTGTGGATGTAGGCATGTATGTCGGGGTGTGTGCGTGTGTGTGTTGGTGGTGCTGCATGCGTGTCGGGTGTGTGTGAGTAATGTTATGTTGGGGGTCGGGGTGGGGAGGGGGGCCCTGCCACCTTTGGGGGGTGGCAGGGGTGGTGGGGGGTGTAGGGGAGGGAGTCGGGGTGGGAGTGGGTGGTGGGGGAGACCCCTATCAGTGCCAGGGAAGGAATTCCCTGGCACTAATAGTGCTTACCGCCATGGATTTCATGGCGGTTGAAACCGCTGGAAATCCATGGCGGTAAGCCGGGCCCAAATACCGCCGGCGGTATACTGACGGCCGCCGGGCTGGAGACCCAGGTCTCCAGCCCGGCGGGCGGGACGGAGAACCGGTGGTTGACCATGGCGGTAACCGCCATGGTCATAATACACCGAGGTAAGACCGCCAGCCTGTTGGCGGTCTTACCGCCGGTTCTCCGCCATCCACCAGGGTTGTAATGACCCCCAATGTGCTGTGTTACACAATTGGTTTTATCAATGCTTGTTTTACCTATGCTTGTTTGCTAATGTGAGCAGGTGTAGACATGTGCTTCTAATTGGGTGTGGTGTAGACATGTGCTTCTAATTGGGTGTGGTGACTCATCCACATGTGGAAGATCAACTGCTTTCCTGATTGGCTATAAATAGCAGAGTGAAGCATGCCTCCCTGCTTGGCTTTGTTTTGCTTCCTGATCTCAGCATCTGATTTGGCAGTCTAGCCCCTGCTGTCATCCTCGTATTCAGGACTTTTGAGGCAATTATTTTCTTCGTTCCTGTACCAGCTGACACGAGGCATTCCTCCAGCACTCCGGAAAAGACTGCAGCTAAGTGACTAGTATTCTCCAGGGAGTTTGTTCTTTGAGCGCCGCGCTTTCCTAGAACAGCTGGTGTATTTCAGACCTCGTATTTTGCCAGAGAGTTTATCTTGAAGAGACAAATGCTTTTCTGAACATTCTACATTATTGTTGTAGTTACTAGCCTAAATGTGCTTCAGGAAATCTGTTTGAGCTCAAGTACTACAAAAAGTGACAGTGCAATTTTAAAAGAGCATTTCCGTGACTTTTTTTCTCAAATAACATAACTCTTGGATTTAAATTGTGTCATTCATGCCTTTGTTTCAGGTTTGAGGAATTTGCTTTTTGAAGGGTTTTTCACACACAGAGTGCAACCAAACCAAACTGTGCCACCCTAAATGTTTGAACCCAAGGTAGACATTTGTATTTCTTGGATTGTTTTTATTCCTTTTAGTTTAACCCTATGCATGCAGAATGGTTATATATGATACAATGAATGCCCTTGTTTGTTTTTCTTGTGCATGATAAGTGCAACCAAGGTTCTAATTGTATTGTGCAACAGTGAATCTCTGTGAAGCCAGCCCTAGTGTGACAGTACTTATTGTTATGTTAATCAGTTTGGGTTTTTGGTATTGCAGTGTTAGTAATTGTGCCAACAGTTATTATTATCTAAGAAAAGTGCTGGAGCATCCCGGTGTTCTTCTACTGCTCCCGTGCCCATATCAGAAAGAGAGATTCAGTTTCAAGGAAGTTGAGTGCACTAACTCTACTATCACTCTGTCAACAACGACCTGCCCCCGAAGATACATGGTGCCTGGCTGGACCGGCATGACGTGGCAGTGTTTTGTCTCTTTCTCTTCCACTCTCCCTTTACTTTTGGGACACCTGCAGGGGTTTCTGTGTCCACCACCTGTGACCTATTGCATTGCAAATGCTTGTTTTTTTTATTGTGGATGCCTGGGGCCTTTCTGCTGTCCTTGATGGGCAGCAGTGTATTTGTTCAATAGTTTGAGTGGGTTGACAGCTTGCTTTGCTGTCGGAGGCATAAGCAAAATGTAAATGGCACTGTAAACAGCACATTAGCAGTACAATGAGTGAAGTGGACTCACTCCTTGTCCTTAATATATGCTTTGGTAGATTGAAGCAAAATGTGAATAATGCAACAAAAGATCAATGGTTGACATGGGCTGACAAACTGCCTAGACTGTGGTTGAAGGAAACTAATTGTGAATAGCACAATAGCAGAGTAATAGGTGAAATGGGCTCAGCCATTGCTCTATGATGTATGCTGTAGTGGATGTGAGAAACATGTGACTGATGCAATAAAAGATCAACCGCTGAAGTAAGCTGACACATTGCCCTATGCTGTGGTAGGTGGGTGCAAATTGTGCATGGCACAATAGCAGAACAAAGGGTGAAAGGAATTTACTCATTGCTTCATGATGTAAGCTTAGGTGGGTAGAAGAAAATGGTGAATGACTCAATAAATTATCAGTAGCTTAAGGGGGCGGACACACTGCCCTGTGTACGGCCAGACTGGAGGACCTAAAGCAGCCCTAGCTAAAATTCTCAAACCAGGCCTACTCCCTTTGTTTCCTGGCAAAATCTCTTCCCATCAATCCATTTTCACTCTCCCGCCACTCTTCTTCCTTTCTGATTGTTTTCTTTCTGCTGTTTCCTTACTCTCTCACTTCTCTCTCTGTGCCTGCTGCAATTAACCTTGATTTCAAAACCAGTATCCAAGGGCTCCAGCTCAATGGCAAAATGTCTGTGAATAAAGGGTATATACGGCCATGGCTTTGTATTGCGGTGCCCTGAAGCAAAATGTGACAGGCACGGTAGCAGAACAATGGGTGAACTGGCCTCACCTCCCTGGTAGTCCTGCTTTTTGCTGATTAACGGGAATCTGTGCACTCACTGCACCTCCGTCTCCCAGTCCCAGGCCGCAAGCTCTGGGAAGGCACTTTTCAGAAGATCTTAAAAGGATGCTGTAATATCAATGCATTCAGCACCCTCCGTTAGCCCAAGGAACCATAGATTGTTTCACCTTTGGCGGTTCTCAAAGTCTTCGATAGTCCACATGATATCACAGAGTCACTCCTCCTGAGTTTCAGCATGTCCCTTGAGGATGTTGAGATGGGTCCTCTCACCTGAAAAGCAGGATGTCTGCAGGGGCGATGGTATGCCCCCAACCTCCTGGAACACCCATACTGGTTGGTAGCCACGAGCCCACTATTTTTTTTTTTTAATTCCATGGCATCTAGTGGGTAATTGCCCCATCTGCCATTGGTGGGCCAGAACAACTTTGTCCCCATTTATTTGTGGTGGTGGTACGGCCATGCCCCCCCTTTCTTTTTATGAAAAAAAATCTTCCATGATCCCTGCTGTGCTTTCTGCCCTCCTTGGGGACAGATGGGCCTTACAAAAATAGGCCATGGCCAACGGTAATGTGTCCCCATGGGGAGCGACCCTTGCCCAAGGGGCTGCCCCTTCAAACAAAACACACACACACTAATCACTGGTGCCTAAGTGGTTTCTACCCCCCAGGGGGCAGAAATGGCCTAAAACAAATTTGCCTCCCTTGGGAGCGATCCTTGCCTAAGGGGTCCCTCTCCTTGCGTGAAATTGGTGCAAAAAAAAATCCCTGGTGTCTAGTGGTTTCTGCCCCCCTTGGGGGCAGACTCCTAGCAAAAATACACCGATCTGCCCCCAGGGTGGGCAGAAATGATCTAAAATAAAATTTCCCCCCAGGGGAGTGACCCTTGCCTAAGGGGTTGTTCTACATCTATAAAAAAAAAATCCCTGGTGTCTAATGGTTTTTGTGCCTAATTAATATAGCCCAATTTCCTTCCAAGGTGGCAGAAATGGCCTAAAATAAATTTGCCTAAGGGGTTGCTCCCCTTTCGTGTAACTGACATAAAATTAAAACCCTGGTGTTTATTGGTTTCCGCCCCCCCTTGGGGGCAGATTGGCATAATAGAAATAGACCGATCTGCCCCCAAGGTGGCAGAAATGGCCTAAAAACAATTTTCCCTCCAGGGTAGCGACCCTTGCTTAAGGTGTCAATCCCCATGTGTAAACAATAGAAAAAAAGATCCCCGGTGTCTAGTGGTGTAACAAATAGTATAATTACTATTCAAGATAAAGAACCTAATTAATGATTTAATATAATCATCTAATATATCAATTAACAAATAAAAGTGTTCATTTCCATACTGTAACAAGATCTAATAAATGACTACACACATGTAATTATTGAATTAGCAAATGAATTAATTAATTTTCTTTAGCCATGCTGTGCAGCATCGCTAACATGGTTAGCGATGACCATGTCATAGCCCTTTCGTCTTTACTTTCAGCAATGCTGCACAGCAGCAGCGCTACTGTGCAACTTGGGTAAAACACATTGGCAAAGCCAATAGCTCTACATAGGCAAGACCTATTGGCTTGGGCAATGTTTGTTTTCCTGTTCACTTGTCTCTGAGCTTAAGGGATTTATTTTTTATCGTTTCAAGAATTTGATACATTTCAGTGTGTAAGAAAGCCTGTTTGTTGATTGCTCAAATTGTTGTACCAAAGATTAATGAAATATGATCACAGATGGGGTTATTAGCACTGCATAAATGTGGTATGTACCATATTGATCATGTGCTCTGATTTGTGTTCACTTTCTTTATAGTTCAGGCTGGAGTCCAGGCTTCGTTCTGGAGTCTGGAGTCTTGCTACTGCTCTTTTTGAGGGCTGTTGCTCACAAACAAGAACTGAACAAGGTGCTTGCTGTCATCTGCCTATTATGTCAGCCGCGGCTTGTGGGAGGGAAAACGGGTGGGGGGGTGTGGAGGGGAAGCTAAAAAATAAAAAATAATATTAATAAAAATAAAACTTACCTTTTTTCCTGCGCCTCTCCATCCACTCTGCTGTGTCGTTGCAAACTGCAGGCACAGGCTCCCTGCCTGCAGCCTGGGAGTGCCCAACCAGGGTGCTCCCAGGAAGACTGGGAGCCTGTGTCCGCTCTCTCCAGCCCGAAAACACAGTGCCTGGCTGGCAAAACCACAGCGCTCATGTATGTTTGGCCGGCCCGAGACAGCCGACCAAACATACTTGCGCACTGAGGGGGACTGCACTCCGTCCACATCACACCTGTGGCCCGTCCACTTTTATCAAAACAACATAATAAACTGAGGCCCATATTTATGGATTTTGACGCAAGACAGCTTTAACACAGTCCATAGCGCCTGCTAGCACCATTCCAGAGCGCCAGCTGGCTACCATATTAATGGAATGGTGCATGGTGGTGCAAAGGACAGGCTAGCATCTACAGAAAAGACACTAGCCGGTGGGGGTGGCAGGAGAGAAAAAGTCGTTAGTGGGTCAGGAAAGACGCTAGGATGGTCAGCGGCAATCAATATGCGGCTGACTAGCTAAGTGCAATTTCCTGACACACTACCAACCAAACATGACTCCTGTCTAATTAAAGACAGGAGTCATGCCCACCACCTCTAGGGGACCAATGTCCCCTGAGCATGGCCATCATACCCAGTGCCAGGCAGTGGGCCCCATGTAAGGGGTCCCCAATGGCACTGAAAAAAAATAATACTTACCTCTACTTGCCCAGGATGGGGTCCCCGATCCTATGGTGTCCCTCTGGTGTGGGTGGGGGTGTTCCTGGGGCTTTGGGTGGGGACTTGTGGGCCCATTTCATGGTGTTTTAGTCATTGAAATGGGTCCATAGGTCCCCTTACGCCTGGTCAGACCCAGGTGTTAAATAATGGGGCTAAGCAGGCTTTACATCATTATTTGGGTCCACCTACTCCATGTGCATAATTTTTGCGCCAGAGTATAAATAAGGCGTTAGGGGGTTAGCGTGATATTGTGGACGGGAACACCTATCTTGCATCTAATTAGCCCAAAGTAGTTTGCTGCATCCACAATATGGTGCTAAGCCCTATATTTTGACGCTAGACGGGTGTAGCATCAAAATATAAATATGGAGCTAACTTTGCACGTTTTAGGGTCAAAATAAATGACTCTAAAACCGCGCAAAGCAAGTATAGATATGCCCCTGAGTTTATTGTGTTTTTTCTGTAAAAGTTTTGCAGCTCCTGCTGCTGGTTGTGGGGCACCGCTCCTCCGCCATACCGGAGGATCCGCCCCTGAATAGCTACTTCTTTCTATAGGAGAAATTCTCTATTTTCGAAACTTCACAACCTCGTGCTCCTCCTCATTTCTTCTTTTAACATATTGGTGATGAACGGAGGTTATTTTCTGGTCCACCAGCAGCATTTTCGACATTGTGTACTCTTGAAAACGCATATCCACAGAGAAAATTTTCAGTGGATTGAGTAAAGAAAAGTGGAAGAGAGATTAAGTAAAAAAAAAATTCAAGAACCCACCTTACAATTGTAAAGATTATTTTCAAAGCAAACAGGAAACAGATGTGTGTGTGGAAGAGTATGTGGCAGCATTGCTCATACTAGCGGACACGTGTGAATTTGAGGCAAATGCAGATGCTTACATATCTGATGAATTTATTTTTATTTGCAGCTCTAAAAGCGCAACAATGTTTACTGACCTAAAAATCTGAATTTCTCTGAAGGTATTGATACAGAAAGGAGTGTTGAAAGGTCCTAAGTTTATTCGAAAGCCAATGTAACACATGATAGTCGATATGTGCTTCACTGTACTTTGAAAATTGCAGGTATTTGTAGTTTAACAATATGTAGAAACAAATTCTCTAATAAAAACACTCATGTTGTGTTATAGATTTGGTGCAAGTAACCATATTATTATATTTTTGGAGCTCATACTGCCATTGATAAGTAGTGCAATAACTGCAAAACACAGGGCATTTTCAACTGTTTCAGCAATGTGCAAGTGGATGAATGTGAGGAAAGTTTAAGCAAAATCCTCACTCTTGATTCCACCAAGTGTGAAAATGAGACTAAAAAATCAAAAGTCCTTTGAGTGTTGCTGTAATTGATGGTGTGCAGTTTAAGGTATTGGCTAATTGTGGGGCACACACTACCATTTTGTATGAAACATTTTACCAACTCTGAAAACATCCACAGAAGGCCGTGTTGAGTGTCTGGTAAGGAAAATGCATACAGGAAAATTAATTCAACAAAATATATGTTGCAGAGAAAGGACATATCTTTCTAGGATTGGTAGGACCTTGCTTCATAAGAGTTGTTACTCAAACCAGGTTCTGATAATCCAAACATTTTAGATGAGATTCTCATATTGAGGGGGTTATTAGGACTTTGGTGGATGGAAACATCCGTCTGCCAATCTTCCAATGAGGAGTCTACTGAGGTGCTGGCGGTCTCCCCACTGACCCCATTAATAGTTTCCCACTGGGATGACCGGTGGAAACCAAAGTTTCCACCGGTTTCACCGGTCATCCCAGAAGGAAAGGTGAGGCAGCATTGTTCCCAGCTCATAATTGAACTGGCTGCAATGTTGCTGCACACAGGGTGCACCAGCACCCTTGAAATACCCAGTCTGCACAGCAGACAATGTGCATTTCAAGGGTGCTAGACAGGGGGACGCCTGTACTGCCCATGCCCTGGGCATGGGCAGTTGAGGGGCATCCCTGTGGCCACCTGCACTTGTTATTCACCAGCCTTTTCATGGTGGTGAAAGTCCCATGAAAAGGCTGGCGGAAAACAAGGATGTAATCAACAGGGCGGCGCTAACTTCAGCGCCACGCTGGCTGATTACAACCTGGACTCCTGTCAGCCCATAGGGATCATGGATCCTGGCTGGGGTGGTAGTAGGTTGGTGGGTTTGCCGGCCAACCTCGTGATGTGGCGGTTAGACCACCTGACTCGTAATCGGCCCCCAAGTCATGATTTTTATTGCAGTTTTGGTCAACAAATGTTTGCCAGATTTTCTTCAGTACTCTCTAAAAGTACTCTGATTTGAACAATTAATGCTTAGACATGAAATTCAACTAAAAAGCAAATGCAGTACCTATTGTACATAAAGTCAGGTCAGTACCTTTGAGTGTTAAGAAGGATCTTAAAACACTCCTAGACAATCTTTGTTCATAGGGCATTATTCAGAATAGGTTTCTCCTTTTGCCCTGAAAAGAAAGTATTCTGGTGATTGGCCCCTTTGTGTTGTTTTGCCCATTTAAAATAACAACAATTTAGTGGATTGTCACCACCTACCAAAAATTCAAGAGATGTTAGCTGATTTAAGGCAGGCTAGATTTTTTACACCATAGATCTTCATTTGGTAAATCATCAACTACTGATTTTCACAGTCTTCCACATTTATACCTCCTCTCAGAGCTTACACATATTGATGTTTACTTTTCAACTTGGCTTTAGCTGCCAGAGCCTGCCAGAAACTCATGCTTTCTGCCCCAGTTTGAAAATGTTCAATTATTTAAAGAAAAGATCTCAGGGGCAGATTTCTGGAAAGTGGCCCTGCACCGACTGCAGCACCACATTCCCTGCACCCATTAATGCCCCCTACCGTCACCATGTGTGTGCCGTAAACATGGTCCATCATGGCGCAGGGTAGGGGGCAATAGCATCATTTTTCATGATGGTAATGATATGCTGTGCAGGAGAAGCTGCACAATATTGTTGCTACTCCTGCAGAGTACATAGGTGCCCATTATAAATATGGAAGCCCCCTTTTAACACCTGCTCTGATGGAGGAACGTCCCCTTTGCATACATTATGCCTGGTCCCAGGTATAATGTAGCGCAAAGGGGTTACAAAGTAGCACAATGCATGCATTGCGCCATTTTGTAAATATGGCACTAGAATTTTGGCATTGTTGGGCCACATTAGCGTCAAAACAAATTACGCTAATGTGGCGCAAGGTGCCACCAGGGGCTTTATAACATGCCCCTTAATGTTTATGTGCACACTGAAGGAACACTTCCTTGTGCTTTAACAAGTGTTACACATTCTGGAGAGTAGTATGATGATGGTCAGACCTGAATGCAAACCCTGTAAGATAACTGGATTACCTTGGGCCTACAGTTTTATCTGGAGGTAAAGAACCCAAAACCTCCCAACTTTAAGGCCATTGGTAAAGCCCAACTCCCAAGTGATAAAGATACTATTTGTTCATTTTTTGGCAGAGTACTATGCCCATTTTGTTTCTGGTCATGTTTTGTTAGTACAACAATTGATAAATTTACTGAAAAACACAAGGATCTAAAATCAATACTCAGATCAATGAACTTTTGAGCAAATCAAAGAGTTGTTGCTAGCTGGTCCTGCTTTAAATCCTTATGCTTCGGGAGCCTAATGTATACGCAGGCCCTCATTTGTGGGTATTTGGAGCAGGGCAGCAAGGCACCTTGCTGAGCTGCTCTATGCCAAAGTGAAAGAACAATAATGTACTGTATCTAAGCAATACAGTACATTTCTGTCCTCCCCTCCCCCCCTGCACAGATGCTGTTTCAGCAGCCAAGAAACAATGCAGGCAGCCTTGCACCATGGAGCAATGGAGCCTGTGTTGCCAGCAGGATTGTTTTTGTGAAGGAAGGAGCACCTTCCTGCATTAAAACAATCATGAGTGGTGTCAAAATCGTGCTATCCTGCAGAATACAGAACACGTAGAAAGACCCCTTACGGGATTGTTTTTATGCAGGAAGGAGCTGCTTTGTCTTACTCCGTATCTATGAGGCCATTCAAATCCAAGCAAAGTGGTTTGCGTGGCCTCATAGATATGGTTGAGATATTTGCGCTGCCGGAGTGTCACAAGAAGTGACTTTCTGGTGGCACAAACCTCTCATAAATATGGCCATTTGTTTCTCAAGTCATGGGGAACTTTTTGAGAACTCATGATATCAAATATTTTATGGTTGCATTGTACAGTGCAGCATCTAATGGGCTTGTGGAGTGCTCAAATCATTTTTGAAAAGAGGGCATACAAACAGCTTTGTCTGATTGACTAAATGTTAAAAATGTATTGCAATCTAAAGTTTAGTCATTTCTGGTCACGCCACATACTGTTACTGGGGGATCTCTATTTAAGTTAAACAAGGGTAAAAAGCCAAAGAGCAAACTCTTTCCTAGGTGGTTGAACAATTAGCATGTTGCTGATGGTGGTAATTCAGGAAAAACTAATAAAGATCAAATGCACCAAAGAGTGTTTTTGAAACAAATGAAGAGTTACGGGCATACCGATTCAAAATGAGTGAGGTCCTCTTGAACCTACGTGACTTCCCTATTTAAGCTTAATTTTATATTTTATATTTTACACCTGTTAGCTGCAACACCTTTTAGCACTGACATTTTACACACTTTGCTTGCATTGTATTATTCTAGAAATATATTATACGAGTTGCTTGTTTTAGTTAGCCTTTTCTCAACATATAATTGGTACATTTTGTTCACGGCTGGGAGCACAGTACATGACATCCTAGTGTTTGCATTGTCCTTTTGGAGACAGCTTCTAATACTTAAACTTATTATTGCATTAGAGCTGTGCACCTAATACAATGTTGCTTGGATTATTCAAACAATGCACTGACCCGGAAGGGCAGAGGGGCACTACAACTGTGACCGTCCTGGGACAAATGGTGTGTTCGACATGCAGCTCTGTTGCCACTAATGAACCAGCTCCCCGTAAGGATTGCAAATCATAATACAGCCTGACTCCTGACACCGTTTTAAGTTCATTGGTGCTAAGGCTAACCTCTTAAATCAAGAAAAGGCAGAGGGTACAACCACTTTGCTATCATTATAGGCTTAGGGTTATGTAGGAAGATCTAGAAAACATTTACCATAGTTGGGATTGTTCATTCTCTTTACCATGTTTATAATACTGGTTACTTTGCTTTGTTTCATCTGCCTAATTATATCATTCTCTCTCTGCAAGTCCATGGGCCTAATTTAAACTTCAGTGGACAGAAAAGCCCATCCGCCTTAGTTCCTGCAGGGAGGTTGCCTCCAATGTGGCTGCCTCCCCGCCGGGGCCAATATGAGTTCCCTGCTGGGTCAGAGGGCAGAAACTCAGCTTCCATCCGCTGGCCCAGCAGGAAACAGCCAACAGCATTGTCTCTGGCTCGTAATAGAGCCGGAGGAAATGCTGTAGTGCATCAGGTGCACCAGCACCCGTCGCAATTTTCACTGTCTGCTAACCAGTGAACGTTTTGAAGGGGCTGACCAGGGGGGCCATGATCTGCCCATATCAAATGCCTGGGCAGTGCAGGTGCCCCCCAGGGCATCCTGCACCCCGCCCCCACTAGCCTTTTCATGGCAGTGATACCACCTTGAAACGGTTGGTGGAGAATCTCATATCTCATATCTCTCTGGTGTTTTCAAAGGAACATGAATCAGTAATATAATGAAAGGGTAAGTTCTGTTTTTACAGCTTCCTTAGGAGTCAATCAATCAATCAATAATTTATAAAGCGCGCTATGTACCCGTTAGGGTTTCGAGGCGCTGGGAGGGGGGGGATGCTACTATCGTTTGAAGAGCCATGTCTTGAGGAGTCTCCTGAAGGTGAGGAGGTCCTGGGTCTGGCGTAGTGAGGTTGGGAGTGCGTTCCAGGTCTTGGCGGCGAGGTAGGAGAAGGATCTGCCGCCAGAGGTCTTGCGCTGGATTCGGGGGACGATGGCGAGGGCAAGGTTGGCAGAGCGTAGTTGACGTGAGGGAACGTAGAAGTTGAGTCTGGTGTTCAGGTAGGTGGGTCCGGTGTCGTGTAGAGCCTTGTGTGCGTGGGTGAGGAGTTTAAAGGTGATCCTCTTGTCCACGGGGAGCCAGTGGAGGTCCCTCAGGTGAGGGGAGATGTGACATCGGCGGGGTATGTTGAGGATCAGGCGGGCGGATGCGTTCTGGATGCTTGGAGTCGTTTGATGTCTTTTGTTGGGATGCCTGTGTAGAGTGCGTTGCCGTAGTCGAGTCTGCTACTGACGAGGGATTGGGTTACCGTCTTTCTGGTTCCTGTTGGAATCCACTTGAAGATCCTGCGGAGCATACGGAGGGTGTTAAAACAGGAGGATGAGACTGCGTTGACCTTTTTGGACATGGTGAGGGTGGAGTTGAGGATGAAGCCGAGATTTCGTGCGTGGTTGGCTGGGGTGGGTGGAGGGCCCACGGCGGTGGGCCACCACGAGTCGTTCCAGGCCGAGGGGGTGCGCCCAAGGATGAGGACTTCCGTCTTGTCGGAGTTAAGTTTTAGGCGGCTGTTGCTCATCCATTCGGCGATGGATTTCAGTCCCTCGTGAAGGTTGGCTTTGGCGGTGTGAGGATCTTTGGTCAGGGAGAGGACGAGCTGGGTGTCGTCGGCGTAGGAGAGGATGCTGAGGTTGTGCTGGTGGGCCAGTTGTGCGAGGGGGGCCATGTAGACGTTGAATAGCGTTGGGCTTAGTGAGGAGCCTTGGGGGACGCCGCAGATGAGGTTGGTGGCTTTGGAGTGGAAAGGTGAGAGTCGGACCCTCTGGGTTCTGCCGGAGAGAAAGGAGGAGATCCAGTTGAGGGCTTTGTCTTGGATGCCGGCTTCGTGTAGACGGGTTAGTAGGGTGCGGTGGCAGACTGTATCGAAGGAGGCTGATAGGTCTAAGAGGATCAGGGCTGAGGTTTCGCCGTTGTCCATTTGTAGTCTGATGTCATCTGTGGCGGCGAGGCGTGCAGTCTCTGTGCTGTGGTTTCGTCTGAACCAGGATTGGGAGGGGTCTAGGATGGAGTTGTCTTCAAGGTAGTGGGCGAGCTGTGTGTTGACAATCTTCTCGATGACTTTCGCTGGGAAAGGGAGGAGGGAGATTGGTCGGAAGTTTTTGAGATCGTTGAGGTCAGCCTTAGGTTTCTTGAGGAGAGGTTGGATTTCTGCGTGCTTCCAGCTGTCCGGGAAGGTAGCGGTTTTGAAGGAAAGGTTGATGATCTTGCGGAGTATGGGGGCGATGGCGATGTCGGCTTTGTTGAAAACGTGATGTGGGCAGGGGTCAGAGGGAGATCCTGAGTGGATGGAGTTCATGGTTTTTAGGGTTTTGGCGTCGTCTACTTGGGTCCAGGTGGTGATGTGGTCGGCGTGGGAGGAGTTGTTGGGGGTGGGGTCTGGCGGAGGTGAGGTGTTGAAGCTGTCGTGGATGGCTGCGATTTTCTGGTAGAAGAAGGTGGAGAGATCGTTGCAGAGTTTCTGGGATGGAGGGATGTCGTTGACGTTGGCGTTGGGGTTGGAGAGTTCCTTCACGATGCTGAAGAGTTCCTTGCAGTCGTGAGCGTTGTTGTTAAGGCGTTCTGTGAAGTGGGAGCGCTTGGCGAGTCGGATCAGTTGGTGGTGTTTACGGTTGGCTTCCTTGAGGGTAGCAAGGTTCTCGGGTGTGCGCTCGAGGATCAATTTTTTCTTGAGTTTCTGGCAGGTGCGTTTGGAGGTGGTTAGTTCGTCTGTGAACCAGGCTGGTTTTTTCTTTTCTTGGTTGGCGGTGGGTCTCTTGAGTGGGGCTAGGATGTTGGCGCAGTTGAGGATCCATTGTTGGAGGTTGATGGCGGCGGTGGAGTCCGGGTCGGTGGGGTCGGGTGGTGGGTTTTTGGCGAGGGTGTTGGTGAGTTGGTCTTCGGTGACTTTGCCCCAGCGGCGGTGAGGCGGCAGAGGGGTGCGTGGTGTTCGGTGTTTTTCTTGAAGGAGAAATGGACGCAGTGATGGTCGGTCCAGTGGAGTTTGGAGGTGTGGCTGAAAGAGATGTGGTTGCTTGAAGTGAAGAGTGGGTCAAGGGTGTGGCCGGCGATGTGGGTGGGAGTGTTGACCAGTTGACGGAGTCCGAGGTTGGAGAGGTTGGTGGTCAGTGATGCGGTGTTGACGTCATTGTTGTTCTCCAGGTGGAAGTTTAGGTCTCCCAGGAGGATGTAGTCTGAAGAGGCGAGGGCGTGGGTGCTTGGGAGGTCGGAGACGGTGTCACTGAAGAGGGCTTTTGGTCCTGGAAGACGGTATATGAGGGTTCCTCAGAGGGTAGTGTTGGGGTCCGTGTGAATCTGGAAGTGGAGGTGTTCGGCTGTTTTGAGGGTGTCGTCCGTGTGGGTATGGATCTTGAGGGTAGCTTTGTGGGCGATGGCTATTCCTCCGCCGATTCCGTTGGTGCGATCTCTTCTGGTGATCTTGTAGCCGTCAGGGATGGCGATGTCGATGTCAGAGGCCGAGGAGTCGTTCCACCAGGCTTCGGTCAGGAAGGCTACGTCTGGGGCGGTGCTGTCGAGCAGGTCCCAGAGTTCGATGGCGTGCTTTCGTGCGGAGCGTGTGTTGAGGAGGATGCAGTGCAGGTGGTTTGTCAGAGTCAGAGTATCATGTTTAGATTGTCACAATCACTTTCTACCTTGGTAAGATTAGGGATATAGGTGAGGTACTGTGAGCTATCCAAGAATTGGGCAGACAGCTCTTGATGGTGTGGACTGACTTATTCCCCCCCATTGAGCCCTATCTACTGGAGATCACAGTAACTTAGCATAGATTTCTTCTGATTAAGCTCAGGTTAAAACTGTTACATTGGTTGCTACCTATCCCACAGAATATTCTGCACTTTGTATTGCTCTGCGAACATTATCGTGTTTTACATCATTGGTTTATTTTGTCATCTTTAAAGGAGAAGGGCCTTGTTCAAGCCAGGCAAGCATTGAACTATCTCCAGATGTTAGTGAGGTCTAGGGACTCCTTAAATGTTGCAAGTTTTTTAGTGGCTGTGATTAGAAATAGAAGAACGTGAGGACCTATAGGGTATCATAGGGGTCCACGGTCATCCCACTTTTGGGTAAGACTTGGGTTTTTATTGTCAGATTGTTTAACCAAATAAAGTTCTGACTCTGACTTATTCCCCCACATTCTGAAGTTCTGTCGTCCTAGTACACAGTCCTTCCATTTTAATAGGAACCAGATATGGCAAGACTCAATGATTTTGCTATTGGAAATTGGGAACTTATCAAAAAACGTTTAAGAGTTTGAAGGATGATTCCCTGTATTCCACAACGTTCAAATCTTCAGAGTGACCAAAACCTCACTGCTATTGGAAGAAAAAGGGTAGTGGAACAGAAACATTGTTGTTCATATTAGGGATGAACAAGCCAGTGTCAAATGATAATTCCATGTTGGCCTCTGATTTGACTTTGTTTAAAAACACTGATTCATTTACAATGAGTCAAGCAATGAATCTTGCTAGTCCTGTTTTTACACTTCAGATAATCATTCATTTTGTTCAGCTGTTGGAACTGATGTGCCTAAAAGTGTTTTCTTGAAAGCAACTCTTGTTCTTTCGCAACAGTGTGGAAACTGAGAAATTTTCAAAATGAATACAGTAATTGGACGACGTACAGTAAGGCTACCAACCAAGTTTGCTGACTCTATTATGCCTTAAAAATTATTTGTTGTTTTTATTTTGGTTGTTGTTAGAAATGGACTCTTTGGTTGGCAGTCAGGTTACCCCCTGTCCAAGCAAGGACCCTCACTCTAGTAAGTGTAAAAGAGAATCACCCTCAGCTAACCCCTGGTTACCCCCTTGGTAGCTTGGCACCAGCAGGAGGCTTAACTTCAGAGTGCTAGGTGTAAAGTATTTGCACCAACACACACAATAGCTTAATGAAATCACTACAAAATGATACAACACAGGGTTAGAAAAATAGAGAATATTTATCTAAACAAAACAAGGACCAAAACGACACAAATCCACAATACACAGGTCAAGATATCAATTAAAAAGAAAAAAGAGTCTTCATGTAGTTTTAAACACACACTAACACTGTTAGCGTGAAAATGTACCTCAGGTGCTTCAAAAATAACCCTGCACGGGAGAGTGTGCGTCAAAAAAGGCTTGCAAAGCGTCAGTTTCACTCACGAGCAAGACCCTGCGTCGTTTTTCCTTTCATCAGGTCGGCCGCGTAGTTTCTTCTCTCCGCAGGAGAGCGATGCGTCGATCTGGTCAGCACTCTCAGGTCCGGGCAGGCCTTGCGTGGTTTTTACATGCCCAGCGGTACTTGCTTTGAAAATCCAGCCACACGATGATCCGAAAACCACACAGTGCAGGTTGCGATCTCACCAGCCTCTGTCAGCGATGCTGCGCATAATTTCTCCCACGCCGTGCAGCGATTTTTCAGCCACAGATTGGAGTTGCATCAATTGTTTCCCCGCACAGCGTTCTGTAAGTGGATTTCTTCCTCTTAGGCTGCCAGCTTCTCTTTTCAGGGTCCCAGGAACTGGATGGGTACCACTTGGCAGAGTAGGAGTCTCTCCGGTGACTCCAGGTGCTGGCAGAGAGAAGTCTTTGCTGTCCCTGAGACTTCAAACAACAGAAGGCAAGCTCTAAATCAAGCCCTCTGAGAGTTCTTCACAAGAAGGAAGGCAACACAAAGTCCAGTCCTTGTCCTCTAGCACAGGCAGAAGCAGCAACTGCAGGATAGCTCAACAAAGCACAGTCACAGGCAGGGCAGCTCTTCTTCCTTAGCTCTTCAGCTCTTCTCCAGGCAGAGATTCCTCTTGATTTCCAGAAGTGTTCTAAAGTCTGTGGTTTTGGGTGCTCCACTTACACCTAATTTCTCCTTTGAAGGAAGCCTACTTCAAAGTAAAGTCTCTCTTGAATGTGAAATCTTGCCTTGCCCAGGCCAGGCCCCAGACACTCACCAGGGGGTTGGAGACTGCAGTGTGTGAGGGCAGGCACAGCCCATACAGGTGTGAGTGACCACTCGTGCCCTCCCGCCTAGCACAGATGGCTCATCAGGAAATGCAAACTACACCCCAGCTCCCTTTGTGTCACTGTCTAGTGTGAGGTGCAACCAGCCCAACTGTCAAACTGACCCAGTCAGGGAATCCACAAACAGGCAGAGTCACAGAAATGGTATAAGCAAGAAAATGCTCACTTTCTCAAAGTGGCATTTTCAAACACACAATCTTAAAATCAAATTTACTAAAAGATGCATTTTTAAATTATGAGCTCAGAGACCCCAAACTCCACATGTCCATCCACTCCTAAAGGGAATCTACACTTTAATCAGATTTAAAGGTAGCCCCCATGTTAACCTATGAGAGGGACAGGCCTTGCATTAGTGAAAAACGAATTTAGCAACATTTCACTGTCAGGACATATAAAACACATTACTATGGTGGTCATTCTGACCTCGGCGGTAAAAGGCGCTTACCGCCGGTCAGAAATCCTACATAATTCCGCCGCGGTCGCGGAAATCCGCCACGGTCATTCTGACCCGCAGCAGCCAAACCGCCGAAAATCCGACAGCCACAACAGACCGCCAGACCAGCGGTCGGCGGAAAAGTGGAGGTGACCAAACCTCCACCGTCACGCCAACAGAAATACGCCCATGCCATTCTGACCCACGAATCCACGCGGCGGTCTTTCAAACGCGGTTTTCCATTGGCGGTACACACCGCCGCGGTCAGAATACACACAAACGAACAAAACTCAGCAACATTGGATGATTTGAATTCCACACACCTGATACACATACACACACCACTCCCACACACACAATACAATATAAAACACACACCCACATCACCCACAAACCCCTTCGACCAAAATCCAAAAAGAAGCACTGAGAGACACAGCAGCGATCATAGAACACCATCACACAGAGGCACACTACACCATCACCCACACAATATCCACACACAAAACAACACACACCACCACACTCAACACACTTAACTACACATACTCCACCCCACACATCATACACACCACTCCATGGCACCCCAAAGACACCCCCGCTTCTCAGACGAAGAACTCAGGGTCATGGTGGAGGAAATCGTTCGGGTAGAGCCCCAGCTCTTCGGCACACAGGTCCAATACACCAGCATTGCCCGGAGGACGGAGCTATGGCAGAGGATTGTCGACAGGGTCAACGCTGTGGGACAGCACCCCAGAAATCGGGAAGACATCAGGAAGCGATGGAACGACCTACGGGGGAAGGTGTGTTCCATGGTATCCAGGCACAACATCGCCGTGCAGAAGACTGGCGGAGAACCCCCACCTCAACCCCCACAATTTACAACATGGGAGGAGGATGTCTTGAACATCCTGCATCCTGACGGCCTCGCAGGAGTCGGCGGAGGAATGGTTTCTGGTAAGTTGAAGCTTCAATACTGCTTCCCCCCCACCTGCATGACAAATCATACCCCAACCCTCACCCCCATCCTCGAACCCCACCCTCACCCCCACCCCCATCCTCACCCCCACCCTCACCCCCACCACCATCCTCACCCCCACCCCCAGCACACCTATTCCCTGCCAATGTCTCACCATCACAACCCACACATCCCAAAACCTAGGCCTGCATGCGTCCACTAAGCATGGACACCCATCACCAAAGCATGCCCAATGCATATACACATCCCCCCCACAAGCCACCCTCACCAAAGCCCCCACACACGAATGCCAGCACTTGGGGACACGGGAACCCACAGATACACCCATATGGCACACATTGAAACTATAACCATACCTCTATACCCCTGCAGGACCCGACCGCCAACACACCGCCACGGAGGGCCCAGAATTCTCCACACCCCCCACCCAAGAGGCCGTCAGCGATGACAGCAGCTCTGTCGACCTGGACACTGATGACCAGCCCAGACCATCGGGGACCTCTGGACAGTCGGTTCCCCTCAGACAGCCACAGGCCACTACAGACCCAAACCCCTCTGGGAACACCAGCACAGCTCCCACCCAGCGGGCCCATGCCTCTGTCTCCAGGGCGCGTCAATCAGCGGTGTGTCTACCACTACAGGGCACCCAGGATAACCCACCACCCCAACAACAACAGGGACCTGGGGGCAGTGGTAGTGGGCACACCGGCCAGGGGGCAGAGGCCCAGGGAAACAGGGGAACTGGGAGGGCAGCTGTGCGACAGGGGGGGGACGGGCCCAGGGAACCCACTCTCCACGAGGCCCTCACCACCATCATGGGAGCATACAACCGCTCCCAGGAGACGATGGCGACGGTACTGGCCAGGTTCCAGGAGATCCAGGTACTGCAGGAGGAACACTATCGGGGTACAGGGAGGACATCAGAGCCCTCACCTCCACCCTGATTACCATGGTAGGGCTGCTGCAGGAACTCATCAACACCAGGACGGACACTCAACAACAACAAAGGGCCCCTGCCACTAGCCTGGACCAAGAACAGCCAACCACCTCCGCCGGCGCTAGTGGACAGGAGGCCCCCGCACAACAGCAGCCCACCAGACCCCCACCTCCTGCAGGAGAAGAACCACCCCGCAAGAGGGCCCTGAGATCTCGCAAGAAGACAGAGTAGGATGTCAAGACCCCCGCCAGCAAAGGATACCACCTGATGTCATCCCACTGTCCCACATTGTCACCCTGTCCATCCTTGAACTGCCCATGCTCCATCTCTCCACAGGCCTATGGACAATGCACCTGTGTGACTGTTACTCTGGACTCTGCCATGGACATACCTTCACCATAGCCCCCACCCACTTGAAACCACCCATCCCATTTTGAGCACTGAAATAAACACCTATTTTGCACAAAACTATCTGGAGTCTGGCTGTGATTTCAAAATATTGTAATTGACATGACAGTGCAAATATGTCCTTGTACATAGTGAAGTCAACAAACCGCTGCCACAAAGCTGTAGTCCATGGGGAAACGAAGCACAGGACTCGTAGTGGGGACCCCAGATCTGAAATAGGGAGGGAAAAGCCACAACTCAGTCATCATACACTCGGGCAAATAGACAGGCAGCAGAGATGCAGGAGAGTAGTTTACATTTACTAAATTATGTTTGAATTGTTACCTGTGTCCTATTGGAAGTACTGTGCAATGATTCTGTCCCTGTTGTCTGTTTCAGCCCCGTCGTCTTCCTCCTCGTCACTCTCCACAGGTTCCACAGCTGCCACAACACCACCGTCTCGACCATCCTCCTGCAGGAAAGGCACCTGGCGGCGCAAAGCCAGGTTGTGAAGCATGCAGCAGGCCACGATGATGTGACACACCTTCTTAGGTGAGTACATTAGGGATCCACCTGTCATATGCAGGCACCGAAACCTGGCCTTTAGGAGGCCGAAGGTGCATTCGATCACCCTCCTAGTACGCCCATGGGCCTCATTGTACCGTTCCTCTGCCCTGGTCCGGGGATTCCTTACTGGGGTCAGTAGCCACGACAGGTTGGGGTACCCAGAGTCCCCCAATAGCCATACACAGTGTCTCTCTAGCTGTTCCATCACGTAAGGGATGCTGCTATTCCTTAGGATGTAGGCGTCATGCACTGACCCAGGGAATTTGGCATTGACATGGGAGATGTACTGGTCAGCCAAACACACCACCTGGATGTTCATAGAATGGTAACTTTTCCTGTTCCTGTACACCTGCTCACTTCCTTGGGGGGGAACCAAAGCCACATGGGTCCCATCAATGGCACCAATGACGTTGGGAATATGTCCAAGGGCATAGAAATCACCCTTCACTGTAGCCAATTCGCCCACCTCAGGGAAAAGGATGTAGCTCCTCATGTATTTCATCAGGGCAGACAACACTCTGGATAACACCTTCGAAAACATGGGCTGAGACATCCCAGAAGCAATTCCCACTGTTGTCTGAAATGACCCACTTGCCAAGAAATGGAGTACTGACAGGACCTGCACCAGAGGGGGAATCCCTGTGGGTTGGCGGATGGGGGACATCAGGTCGGGCTCCAGCTGGGCACACAGTTCATGTATAGTGGCACGGTCAAGCCGGTAGGTCAGGATAATGTAGTCAGGATAATGTGGCGTGCTTCCATTGTCGATAGGTCCACCAGCGGTCTGTAGACGGGAGGATTCATCCTTCTCCTCGCCAAACCCAGCGGACGGTGCCTAGGAAGGACAACATGGAGCACACAGTCAAGCAACCCACAGGTACGTACTCACAGCTTGCACAGTAAACGATTCTCTATGCAGTGAATGGCGTGTATGAGTGGCTATGCAAGGCCTAGGCCTGTGTGACGCAGTTGAAATTGAGCCATGTGGACCCTCGAAATGGCGGCTGCCTGACCTGTGAAGTGTGACAATGGGATGTGAGGTCAATGCGCTGGCGTGGCACACCGTGGCGGTAGGCGGTCGAAGACCGCGGCGCGAACCCGCATTGGATAACATTGAAGCCTACGGGTATCAGGAGCCAATGGCGAAGTGCGCCGGCTGTGGCGGTACGCCCCGCCGCGGTACGCAACGCCGCGGGCGTGACCGCCATTTTCTATCTACTTATTCACTCGCGACTTGAACTTTCACAGGAGAGGACCTATACTGCAAGTGTTGCTGTGACCTCGGTCTGGAAGGGACAATGGCTGCTGCGACTGGGGAAAGGGCCCCTGCCTTCACTGGAGAAGAGTTGGAGAAACTTGTGGATGGGGTCCTCCCCCAGTATGCGCTACTCTACGGTCCTCCAGACCAACAAGTGAGTTTAATTCAATATGGATTTGGGGCCACTGGCTGGCTTGGGGGCCTGGCGGGGGGCATGTTGGGCCTGGCGGGGGGCCTGGCGGGGGGCCTGGCGGGGATGGGGGGCATGTTGGGCCTGGCGGGGGGCCTGGCGGGGGCATGGCGGGGATGGGGGGCATGTTGGGCCTGGCGGGGGGCATGGCGGGGATGGGGGGCATGTTGGGCCTGGCGGGGGGCCTGGCGGGGGGCATGGCGGGGATGGGGGGCATGTTGGGCCTGACGGGGGCATGGCGGGGATGGGGGGCATGTTGGGCCTGGCGGGGGGCATGGCGGGGATGGGGGGCATGTTGGGCCTGGCGGGGGGCATGGCGGGGGACATGGCAGGGATGGGGGGCATGTTGGGCCTGGCGGGGGGCCTGGCGGGGGGCTTGGCGGGGATGGGGGGCATGTTGTGCCTGGCGGGGAGCATGGCGGGGATGGGGGGCATGTTGGGCCTGGCGGGGGGCATGGCGGGGATGGGGGGCATGTTGGGCCTGGCGGGGGGCATGGCGGGGATGGGGGGCATGTTGGGCCTGGCGGGGGGGCTGGCGGGGGCATGGCGGGGATGGGGGGCATGTTGGGCCTGGCGGGGGGCATGGCGGGGATGGGGGGCATGTTGGGCCTGGCGGGGGGCCTGGCGGGGGGAATGGCGGGGATGGGGGGCATGTTGGGCCTGGCGGGGGGCATGGCGGGGATGGGGGGCATGTTGGGCCTGGCGGGGGGCATGGCGGGGATGGGGGGCATGTTGGGCCTGGCGGGGGGGCATGGCGGGGGGTCTGGTGGGGATGGGGGGCATGTTGGGCCTGGCGGGGGGCCTGGCGGGGGGCCTGGCGGGGATGGGGGGCGTTGGGCCACTGGCAACGAAAATGCAGACAAACTTGAACGTGGTATTTCTCCCTCCCTGTACGTGTCACATAGGTCCGCGCCCATGAGAAGATCGGGATTTGGCGTGCCATCGCCAAGGAAGTCCGGACCCTGGGGGTCCACCATCGACGGGGCACCCACTGCCGCAAGAGGTGGGAGGACATCCGCCGCGGGACCAAGAAGACCGCCGAGTCTCTGCTGGGGATGGCCTCCCAACGTAGGCGGGGTGCCTGCCGTCAACTGACCCCCCTGATGTTCCGGATCCTGGCGGTGGCCTACCCTGATTTGGATGGGCGCGTGAGGGCAGCACAGCAGACACAAGGGGGTGAGTACAAGCATAATCTACTCTGTTGTCGCGCAGTGGAGGTGTCTGGGTGGGGGAGGAGGGCTGTGGGTCCCCCTAGGCCAGGGCGATATCTGTAGGCTGGGCACCCCCGTAAGCCCCTGTGTCCCCAGCCACCACCCTCAGTAGTGTGCCAGTACAGCCATCCCTGGGCCGTGTCATCCATGGGTGCAGTTGTCAACTCTAGGCGTGTAGGGCATGTTCCACGGAATGCGTAGCGGACCCCAAGTGCGCAACTTAGTGCAGGGGGCATCTGTGTCTGTCATGTCCGCTAACTGTACCGGTGATCCATGTACTCAAAATCTCTTTATTTCTCTCCCCCCCCCCCCTTTTTGTTTGTCTTTCTGTGCTTGTGTGCATCAGCATCATCAGGCGGAGGAGAAGTGGCATCGGGGCAGGAGGGAGCTGCATCTCACATGGCCCAGGAGGGCCATGCCACAGAGTCTGACTGGACCAGTGAGACGGAGGGCGAGGGGAGCTCCACAACGGGGACGACTGGAGCCTGCAGCGACACGGACACGTCCTCGGAAGGGAGCTCCCTTGCGGTGGGGGCAACATCCGTGCCCCCCGCCATTACAGGTACAGCCGCCACCCAGCGCACCATCTCCGCCCTCCCAGCAGCCCCTCAGCGTTCGCCCCGTGCCCGCTCTGTCAGGAAGCCGGGCATCTCCTTCGCCCCAGGCACCTCAGGCCCTGCCCCTGTTACCCCCGCTGCCCTCAGTGAGGAGGTCATTGACCTCCTCCGAACGCTCATTGTTGGGCAGTCTACCCTTTTGAATGCCATCCAGGGGGTGGAGAGGGAGGTTCATCGCAGCAATGCGTACCTGGAGGGCATTCATTCGGGTCAGGCTGCCCATCAGCAATCGTTCCAGGCTCTGGCCTCAGCACTGACGGCAGCCATTGTCCCTGTCTCCTGCCTCCCTCTACTAACTCCCTCCTCCCAGTCTCCTGTTCCTCTGCCTGTCCCACCCACACCATCAGACCAGCCTGCACACACCTCAACACCCAAGAGCAGCTCATCCAAACATAAGCACCACAGATCACGCAGACATTCACACAAGCAACATTCCGATGCAGACATGCCAACAGTCACTACCACCTCTGTGACCCCCACCTCCTCGTCTCCCTCCTCCCTCCCTGTGACGTCTACACTCACACCTTCATTCACCTCACCATCAGCCAGTGTTTCCATCACCAGCACACCCTCCAGTACAGTCCGCACACGTGCAGTCACCACCCCCACTGCCATTTACACGTCCCCTGTGTCCTCTCCCACTGTGTCTGTCACCCCCTCTTCCACACCACACAAACGCACCCACCCACCCACCCAACAGCCATCCACCTCACGACAGCCTATCCCTCCTGCACCTGCACCCAAAGACAGCAAACGTCACTCACCTACAACCACATCCTCTCCCTCCACTCCCATTCCCACTGTACCTATCACTCTCCATTGTCCCAAGAAAATCTATCTCTCTACTGCTACCTTCTTTCCTGACCCTGAGCCCCCCCCTCCTTCTCGTCGGGGTAAGAAGAGCACCTCAGCCACCACCAGCCCTGCAGCCCCCTTGACAAGGGTGCAGGGGTATTGGAGCCCACCAGCCCGCATGTCTGGATCTTCGCCCAGCAGGAAGGGGACAGGCAGCCCACCCCCTGGGAAGAGGAGCAGAAGGCGGAAGGGCCGCCGCAGGAGCCCGGGTTCTATATCCCCCCAGGACACTAGCCAGCCACCGTCAACAGCCACAGCTCCAAAGGGAGGAAAGGGCCACAGACTCCCGACTAAGGAGGGCAAGGGCAGCAAGGCGGAGAAGTCAGGCAGCAGGCCTGCTGCCCATGGAGGACCCGTCACAGCTGCCCAGGAGGAGCCCACAACCCCCATAGCCGCTGCCCAGGAAGGAACCGTCACAGCTTCCCAGGAGGAGCCCACAACCCCCATAGCCGCTGCCCAGGGAGGAACCGTCACAGCTGCCCAGGGAGAGCCCACCACCCCCATAGTCGCTGCCCAGGGAGGAACCGTCACAGCTGCCCAGGGAGAGCCCACCACCCCCATAGCCGCTGCCCAGGGAGGACCCAGCCCAGCTGGCCAGGAGGGCCCCACCACCCACAGCCCAGGTGGGCATTGAAGGAGCACCATCCCCGCTGCCCAGGAGGGCACCACCAGGCAATGAGCAGTTGGCCATAGAATGGCCGCCGTCTCCAGCAACGCTCCGCTGGGGACCGCCGTCTCAAGAACCGCTGAACTGGGCCCTTCAAGGCAAGAACCGCTGAACTGGGCCCTTCAAGGCAAGAACCGCTGAACTGGGCCCTTCAAGGCAAGAACCGCTGAACTGGGCCCTTCCAGGCAAGAACCGCTGGCCCTTTGGCAGACGTGGCAGGGCAGGATCTGTCTCGGGCAGGGCTGCAGGATGTCCTCTGGCCAACATGCCTCCTCCAGTGGCAGTGGAGTCTGTTATGGACTGTTTGGACTGTGGCTTTGCTCTCCCCAGGATGGCCCAGTGGGCAGGCCACCCACTGTATGGACTGTATGGACTGTGGCTTTGCTCTCCCCAGGATGGCCCAGTGGGCAGGCCACCCACTGTATGGACTGTATGGACTGTGGCTTTGCACTCCCCAGGATGGCCCAGTGGGCAGGCCACCCACTGTATGGACTGTATGGACTGTGGCTTTGCTCTCCCCAGGATGGCCCAGTGGGCAGGCCACCCACTGTATGGACTGTATGGACTGTGGCTTTGCACTCCCCAGGATGGCCCAGTGGGCAGGCCACCCACTGTATGGACTGTATGGACTGTGGCTTTGCTCTCCCCAGGATGGCCCAGTGGGCAGGCCACCCACTGTATGGACTGTATGGACTGTGGCTTTGCACTCCCCAGGATGGCCCAGTGGGCAGGCCACCCACTGTATGGACTGTATGGACTGTGGCTTTGCTCTCCCCAGGATGGGCCAGTGGTCATGGAGTCCCCTCGTGGATCTGGCGTCGTGTACTCAAGTGGCTGAGGTGCCCCCCCTTCCCTTCCCCCTGAGGTGCCTGTCCTTTTTTCTTTCTGATGCCCCTGCAGTGTTCTCTCCGTGGAGTTCTTGTCGTGGGACTGGGCCTTGCCCCTTTGCTCAGGACCCCTGTGGTCCACGGACAGTGGTTGGACTACATATAGTAGATGTATATATTTTGTACATAGTTTATTTATTTATTTGGATTACTGCTGTCCATTTTTCAATATATCTGCCCGTTTAAGATCTCTTCTTTTGGTCTTTGCATTATTTCGGAGGGGGGGGTTTGTGGGTTGTGACAGTGATCTGTGGGAATGCATTGATGTGTGTGTTGTAGTGGGTGTGGGTGGGTGGGTGTGTGCCGGTAATCTTTTCCCTCCCCTGTGTCGTAGGTGCAGTACTCACCGATGTCTTCCGCGCCGCCGGGCGTGCTCCTGGTACAGGAGCAGGTATAGGAGTGCGGGGATGACCTGTAACTCGGGTTCCATACTGCCGGAATCTCGCGTGGAGTATGTGGAGGTGAGCGTTTTCCCGTTCGTAGTCTGTTTCCGCCGTGTTTTTATCGGCGGGGCTCCCGCCCCGGAAAAGGTGGCGGATTGGTGGGTCGTTATCGGGTAGGCGGTACATTGTCTCCCGCCGGGCTGTTGGCGGTGACCGCCAGGCTGTTTGTTTGTACCGCCGTGGCGGTCGGAGTGTTGAAGCGGCTGGCTCTGTTGGCGGTTCCCGCCAGGGTCAGAATTCCATTTTTTGGACCGACAGCCTGTCGGCGGTATGGTCGCGGCTTTAACACCGACCGCCAGGGTTGGAATGAGGGCCTATATGTCCTACCTTAAACTTACACTGTACCCTGCCCTTGGGGCTACCTAGGGCCTACCTTAGTGGTGCCTTACATGTAAGAAAAGGGAAGGCTTAGGCCAGGCAAGTAGGTGCACTTGCCAAGTCGAATTTACAGTTAAAAACTGCTGACAGGTCTGAGACATGATTACAAAGCTACTTATGTGGATGGGACAACCAGTGATGCAGGCCCACTAGTAGCATTTGAGTTACAGGCCCTGGTTACCTCTAGTGCACTGTACTAGGGACTTACTTATAAATCAAATATGCCAATCATTTATAAGCCAATTATATACACATTTTGTATAGGAGCACTTGTACGTTAGCACTGGTTAGGAGTGGTAAAGTGCCTAGAGTAACAAAAACAGCAAAATCAGAGTCCAGCACACATCAACAACCTGGGAAACAGAGGCAAAAAGTTAAGGGAAGCCACGCCAAGGATGAAAAGTCTAACATTTGTGTCATATATTTATTTTTGTTTTGTTTGAAAAAAGAGTATATCTGTGGTATATACATACCACATCTTTGATCATCTCCTGATTTCTCCTCTTAATAATACAAATGAGATCAGATACCATTGCATTTACAGTTTTCCCTATGTGTGGTTTTAGAATAGTTTGAAAGTCTCAGGCAGGTCGTTTGCGCTGGCTGATTTTAGACTTTGCAGTTTACACCACCAAGAGCTGACAAGGTGTGGAAAATCATGGTGACAGAGGGGTCCAGGCTACGGCTGGTCGCCTGATACTAATATTGCCAGGACTGCAGTGTTGGAAACTCAGCACACTAATTAATCTTATAAACGTTGGTTCACTCTGTAATAAGGGAGAACTCATGTGTGCAAACACATTCAGACATACTGCGGGCAGAATCTGACAAGACGCTTGGTCCTGACTCCTGATGACTCCACCTAAATATATTTACTATTATTTAAACATGAGCAGAAAGATATGACATTCCAAGACTGAGGGGCATGTGCCCTCCCGAGACGCTGGTTCATGTGCCTCAGCACATGGCACAAAACTCTAGTCAGTGACACTGAAGGAGCTGTTTAATTGTGTATTCGATAGGAGCAGCTCCTCCATTATAGTGTCTCCCCACTAAAAAATTACCCCCAGAAAAGCTCCAGAGATGAAAAATAAAATGGTAAGAAAATTGATTTATTACCATTTTATTTTTCACCAACATGTCCTGAACTGAGTGTCAGGGTGGAGCGGGCCAGTGCTGCTGAGTGGGAGCAGGAAGCTGTGCACTTAAGTTTAAGGTGTACATGTTTCCTTGTCCGGCTGTCTTTGCAATGGCCTGCCAGGCATGTGCATTTTAAAACTCTCTAATCCAGCTGTCTAAGACAGGCCTCTTGTGCTTTTGAGAGTACTGAGGGAGGCCGATCCCTCCAATCCTGGCGCTTTTCTCATGCTGGTTAAAAGCACAGGAGCAGCGTCAGGATTAGTTAGGGGGATTTTTTAGGGTCGCGCACGGGAGGTCAGAGCCAGGAAGAAGAAATCCAGACCGGAGCGAGAAGTACGTTCATGCTGCAAGGAAAGTGCCTATTTTTGTTAAATTATGTTTTTTTATTATTTTCATTATTTATTTCATTAAATGTCACCCACCTACCACCCATCTGTCTGCCCCAACACTCTGTAGTACTGCCAGCTGCCATTGGTATTCAAACGTTTATCCAGCAATACCATTTCATGTGGCATGGCAAAGAATTTTGCATTAGCACACAAGGTTTCCTTATTTGTAAACAGGCAAACATCAATCAATTAAAACAAATCTCATGGCAGAAAAAACATGAGAGTATATTGCAAAGACATCACAAACAGAAACCAAATACGTAGCTGGCAGCCACACGTGTCTTCCGGATAATCACATGCATGGCAGAAGAGTAACACAATGGGGTTTTCAGGCCATGGTGACTAAGAGAGATAAATAGACCCCATTGAGGGATTTTCAATGTATCAACTGGGAGGCGTGGGTTATGAAATATCTCCAACATAGAAAAGACAAGTCAATACCTATTATGGTACAAACAGGAAGTATTTGTTTTTTAAACTGATCTGACATCAGATTTTGAAATGGGGACATGGCTTCCCCTGTAGCAGGACATCGAGGAATGAAAAACCAAACGATTTAGTAACTCATCAAGTTTAGTGGCCTCAGATTAGTATGTGCAAGGTGTGCAGTGTGTACCCAAATTAAGGTTTCTAGAAAGAAACTTCAAGACTAGTATAACCATTACCCACACCTTACCAACCTTGGTTCAAAATTTTGATCCTCCCTCAGAAGGCAAAACAGTACTTTGATTGTGATAGATTATCTTACAAACAGTGCTCACTTAAGGCTTCTTTAAATTATATGGATGGAATATTCAGTTAAATCATGGTGGACACCATGTCCATTGTGTTACAAGTTACCTTGTCTGTAATGCACTTGTAATATGGCGCACAGGATATCCATCATATTTGTGATGAAATATCTTGTCCACCAATCTCTAAATAAGGCTTTCATTCCCATTTCCAGGATACCTGTAGCCCCTTCCCTGGTGATCACCTTCTTAAAAGAAGTAGTGAGGTTACATAGATCAACTGATTAACAGGAGTTATCATAACACATTGGGAGTTCTGATTTACTGCCAAATTTCTGGGCAGCTTTATTGGATGTGTTAACGCGCGACAGAATCCTAGCTATTATCAATACTGAATAGTGGATTTAGCGCTAGAGGACGATGGAACAAAGCGACATAGGTTTGAGGGGATGTCACCAATGGGAGGTGTGAGGACCAACAATAACAACAACAATCAACATTATAAAGTTTCAGTCAATAACTACACCAGTTTAGTAATTAAAAATCATGAATTTATTTCCCTATATTAACAACGCAAGTGTCACGAAAATAACTCTCAAACACAAATGATAAGCATATAAGATCAATAGCGGCTGGTTAAAATGACGTATATATCTCAATCTAATTAATACAGTTAAACAAATTATCTCCAAAAGAATCGCACCTATTATTAATACAAAAACTGGTAATAATGGCAAAGTATACATTAGTTAAGCATCAAATGATTTAAAGAAAAACTTAAGCATATCAAGATTAATTCCCTAACTAACCACGAATTAGCATTGACATGTAGGACTTCATGTAAAAAGAATTTAGTAACAATTTAGAAAACTCTTAACTTGATTATGATATATAAAAAACTATTAATGTGCAGCAATAAAATCATTAGTTGCAGTTGGTACATGGAAAGCAAGAGAGACACAATTCACATTTAATAACGTACATTACCACAAAGGTAGTAACAGCGAATAATCAGCTTCAGCTTGAGGACACCATCAGTTATATCATCAGAAGATTTGGGCCTAACAACAGCTAGTCTCGAACCTCGTCTGCTCTAGAAGAATAGCTTTGGATGACAAACGACAAATCACCTCTAATCATTCTACACAGGTTGTTATACTAAAATCTAATAAACTCCTGATTGGTCAGTCTATGGGTGGTTTTATTTCAGCCAATCGACAACTAAATTAATGACCTAAACTTAAACAATCTATGCTAACTATAACATTTTCTTTCAACGTATCTTTACTTCTTCTGTCTCGTCTGTAACTCCATTGTCTCATCACCTCTCGAATATCTTGTTCTCCGGAAGAAACTTTTACTGTATCCTTCTACTTCCATCCTCGAGGAAAGACCAGATATTAGTAACATATCCAAACAATAGGACTTTTCAACTTATGCAATGCTCAGTTAATACGTGCCCTTGTAAGACATAACACTGCAACCCACTAGGGCTAACTGTGGATACGTCTACACAAGCTTTGAAAACACCTATTATGAAAGCTTTGAATGATGGAAAATAACCACAGCCTTTGAATATAATTTTGCTTAGCCAAGAACAGAAAAACAAACATTTCATAAGTTTACACGTTAGTTCATTACACATTTTAATATGAAAATCATTAATAAACATATTAGAAAATTCACACTATCACAATCCCTCCTCTAATGACTATTCATGTCATCACATTACTCTTTAATAAATGTATTTATTAATATTACATTTAAAACTTTGTCTCATTTATTTCTGAAATATTTCTCTTTTTATTTTCTTTGTAAAATGTATTCATTTCTATTTCAAAATTGTGTTTATTCCTTTCAAATTTTCTCCTTTTAACATGTTTTATTACTTTAAAGGTTCCCCAAATCTCAATTAAACAAAACACAATTATTGACACCCATTTTGCTATTGTCAGAATAACATTTCCTCCCACATTGCTAAACCATTTTCCCACAGCTTCAATTCCTTTCCAGCCTTTTCCCAAATTGTAGTTTCTGTTAGTTCTTTCAAATTTGTATTATTAGCGTTAGTCACATTGGTGATTAATTCTTTAAGCTTCCCCAAATTATCAGGGATAAAAGAACAACAATGATTAGAACCAATTAATTTACAAACTCCACCCTTTTTCACCAAAAGAATGTCTAACACAAGGCGATTCTGAAGTGCCATAGCTCTTGTGGCAGCCAACTCTGTATCCAGAAGAATAATAGCTCCGGAATATCTTGTCAACATGTTATCCACTATTGTGGACAACTTCTGAATCTTAATCAAATTCAAGACTACTCCCACTGAAGAAATTATAGCAACAAATATGTCTCCCACAATGCTAGAAATTGATTCTCGCTTGTGTCTCATTTGAAATTTCATTGAATCAGGAATCTTACTCAGGTCATCCAACTGATAGATTTTTGGAAAGAGTATTCTCTTGGGCTGTTGCAACTTCCACCTGATGAGAAAAAGACCGAACCACACCAGCCAGGCTTTTGCAGTAATCTAGTACCATATCATCTGTAATATTCACAAGTGCATTTGCAGGTATTGCTGGTAATCTCCTTGCTCTCCCCATCAATATCTCATGTGGAGATAACCAAGTCTTTTTGTCAGGTGTACTTCTCATTGACATTAGAACTAGAGGTAAAGCATCTGGCCATTTTTAATTTGTTGATGCACAAACTTTTGCTAATCGTGATTTCAGCGTTCCGTGCATTTGTTCTACTGGACCTGAGGCTTCTGGGCGATAACTACAATGCAGTCTTTGCTGAATGTTTAATGCTGAAAAAAGCAATTTTATCACCTCATTATTGAAATGTGTACCCATATCCAATTCAATTGAGACTGGAAAACCAAAAAGTGGAATTAGTTCCTGCAAAAGCAATTTAGCCACAGTTAAACTGTAATTTCTCCTTGTTGGGTAACCCTCAATCCAATGACTGAAAATGCATACAATCACCAACACATATTTCAGACCGGCACATGCAGGCATCTCAATAAAATCCATTTGCATTCTACTGAATGGACCTCCTGCCATATCTATGTGACTCATGTTGACAATTGTTCCATTGCTGACGTTAATCTGCAGGCATATTATATACCTATGGCACACCAGCTCTGCCACTTGTCTGAATTTTGGACTTTACCAGTATTGTTTAAAACTCCTGATCATTGCATCCCTTCCAGTATGTGTTTGACCATGGTAACACCTCGCCATCTGCGTCAGTAGACAGTTTGGCAGGACTACCTTTCCTTCTACTGTCACCCAAATCTCATCCTCCCTTTGTATGCATCGATGTCTAATCCAATCTCTCATTTCCTCTCCTGGCACATTGTTCTGTATTGCTTTCAATTCATCTAGTGTGTCCACTATCGGTACAGTGAAATTGGCACACATCTCTTCATTTTCAGACATCAATTTCCAAATTCCCTTGAATGAATTTCCATTTAGAGCACAAATGTTTGCAACCTGGTCTGCATAAGCAATTCCCAAAGTTACATAATCCTGCCTTCTTTGATGTGCACTGCATTTGACTACAGCAATTTTCTCAGGTTTATCCACTGCTTGTAACAAATCATGTATCCTTTCCCCATTTCTTACAGGTGATCCTGAAAAAGTTAGGAACCCTCTCTGTGACCAAATTTGCCCAAAATCATGCACAATTCCAAATCCATATTGACTATCAGTATAGATTGTGACCTTCATTTGATCAGAAAATTGGCATGTTCTAGTAAGAGCCACCAGCTCCGAGACTTGTGCATATATCACTCCTTTAAGACATGAAGCTTCTAGTATGCCTGTGACTGTACACACTGCATATCCCGCTCTCAATGCAGCCCTGTTGTCTCGTAAGCAAGAACCATCAACAAAAATAATTTTATCATTGTCTTCTAAACAAGTCTCTTTAGTGTCCTCTCTTGGTTTAGTACAAAGTTCTGTCACTTCTTAACAATCATGTTCAACATCATCTATGTTGGACAGATCTGCCCCCTTATTTGGTAATAATGTTGCTGGGTTAAGCACTGTGCACCTTTTTATTGTCACATTTGGTGCCCCTAGAATGACTGTTTCATAACGAGTAAATCTTGTATTTGTCAAATAATGTGTCTTTGACCTTGTCAATAGGATTTCTATTGAATGAGGTGCCACTGTCAGAGGATAACCCATCACAATATTTTCACTTTGAGTTATACTCTGTTCAACAGCTGCGACAGCTCGGAGGCATCCGGGTAGGGCTGATGCAATATTATCCAAGGTAGCTGAAAAATATGCTACCGGGCGATTGACACCACCATGTTTTTGTGTTAAGACAGACAAAGAACATCCATCTCTCTCATGACAAAACAATAAGAATTGTTTTGTGTAGTCAGGCATATATAAAGCTGGTATTTGACACAGACTCTCTCTCAGCTCAGTGAAAGCTTTCACACACTCCTCATCCATCTTTATAGGCTCTGAAACATCATTATGTGTCAATCTTTGCAATGGTTTTGAAACCGCTGAAAAATTCACGATCTACTGTCGACAATAACCCACCATTCCCAAAAACTTTCTCAACCTCTTTTGGGAACTCAGCATTTTCATTTAAATTATTGCCACCACTCTCTCTCTGGAAATTCTCCTCGACCCTTTCTCAATCAGATGTCCCAAATACTTCACCTCTTGCTGACAGTATTGCAACTTACCTAGAGAAACTTTTTGACCATTGTCTCCCAGGAAATTCAACAATGCAATCGTATCCTCCCTACAGCCTTCCTTTGTTTTCGATTCGATTAGTAAGTCATCAATGAACTACACTCAGGTCGATTTATAGGGCATCACCAATGACTCCAAGTTCTTTTTCAGAGTCTGATTGAAAATCAATGGTGATTCTGAGAACCCTTGAGGAATCCTGTGCCAACAGTTGACTCTAGTCAGGAATTTGAAACAAAAGAGGTATCTGCTGTCCTCATGAAGAGGTACTGAGAAAAATGATTGGCACAAATCAATGACTGTAAACCACTCTGCATCACATGGAATCTGAAACATTATTACTGCTGGATTGGGTACCACTGGACAACACTTCACCACAATGTCATTAATTTTCCTTAAATCCTGAACCAAACGTATTTTCCCATTCGGCTTCTTCAAACCCTTGATTGGTGAATTACATAGACTGCTCATCACTTCTTTCAAAACTACTTGTTCCAGAAACTGTTCTATCAGTGGTCTTATTCCTTCTATGATTTCATTTGTCATCGGGTATTGAGCTGTTTGTGGGAACACCACATTCTCTTTCACTGCCATCTTGACTCCATCAAACTCCTTTAATCAAACCAACATCTTTTCCTGAAGGTCCCAAATGTCAGAGTCACCAGATCCTCGGGGTCTGCGCACGTTCCCAACACATCCACCACTGAACAGCTCCAAGACTCTGATAGATAAATCACAGCGGCTAAGAGAGTTCAAGAGGGGAAGAGGGGATTAGGAAGGGAAACAACTGGGAAGGAGACCTGTAGTAAGAAAAAGGTTAGAACACACAATATGAAAATTATATCTCCTGAAATCAATACTAGACTATGATTCTAGTCATTCTAGTCATTCTGAAAACATGAACAATCTAAGAATTAAGTTTAAAATGACTAGGTTTCAAGATGGCCGAATACCTGTAAGGGAATCAAGATGGATTAAATTAAAACTTTCTTATTCAAGTACTTTCCTTTACATGAGAATCAGAAAAACATTCTGACTAAATTTTAAACCAGTCATATAAATCCTTTTTTTGAGAATGCATACTAGGACCATACAATATTGCATCTAGAAACTCTGATCTTCTGTGTATTCTTAAAATGTTTCAACACAAATTGCACATATTGTAGATATATATATATATATATATATATATATATATATATATATATATGTATATATATGTATATATATAGTAAACACCATAAAAGGATTGTGCACCATGAATAACAAAATATGGATTCAGGAAAAACAAATCACATAACTTGTCAACTTGAATATTACATGATAAATATCTTAGAATAGTGGCATACAATAAACAACATGAATTAAACTCGAGGAGAGATTCGTGCGTCTTGCCGATTCGAGTGTCACCATGTAAAAAGCCAAGAAATGGTAGTACGCAATGAATATCAAAGTCAAATCATCATTAAATGAATCGCGCGTCTTGCCGATTCGTAAACCACGATGTAAATGCCAAGAAATAACAGCTCACAATGAATAACAAGATCAAAGTACAATGAAACAAATCGCGCGTCTTTTGCCGATTCTTAAGCCACCATGTAAATGTCAAGAAATGGTAACGCGCAATGAACAACAAAGTTAAAACACCATAAAACGAATCGCGCGTCTTGCCGATTCTTAAGCCACCATGTAATGTCAAGAAATGGTAGCGCTCAATGAATAACAAAGTTAAAACACCATAAAACGAATCGCGCATCTTGCCGATTCTTAAGCCACCATGCAACTGTCAAGAAATGGTAGCGTGCAATGCATAACAAGATTAAATTATCATGAAACAAATCGCGCGTCTTGCCGATTCGCAAGTCACCCTGCAAATGTCACAAACACTCAAGCACTTATTTCACACGTGCAAAGTACTCTGTCAAATCATAACAGAATTAGGCCCAAGAACATGAGAGTTCTCGATAATGGTGTCGGGAGGCCAGCCCAACCACCGTCTTACCGCCCATAACAAGGATCTCCAAATGAAGAATGAAAGTCAGATGTCTGGAAGATCAAATAGGCCACCGGGACAGGAGCTCAGGAAGTAGCTGCTGCTCTGCACCGGGACCTCTGAACAGTGAGCACTTGGAGCTGGGCTGGCTCCTTTTTATAGAGTCTTGGCCCAGCCCACAACCACACCCAGGCATGTTGCAGGGTAAGTCTCTAGAAGGCCCTGGAAAGGGACCACACCCTAACACACTCTGAAAGCCTGCAGCAATACATTGCAAATGAACAGCATTTGTAAGCACTTTAAAAATAAGTCTTCAGGATTGAACTCTGCAATGCAAAAGGTTGAACAACAACATATCAGCACAATGCATAAATTACGTTTTTTGAGAGAGCTGGGTTTTTGCATTCTAATCGCCAATAGAGCGCGCACTGCCCTGGTGTTGACACCAAACCTTTTGTTTAACCCTTTCCTGCAGATCCCTCGGCAAGTCTTTCTTTTCAAACACTGGAAAGAAACTCATTAGGTCCTCCAAATTGTGTTCTTTGTGTGTCTCATCTTCATTGACTACCTGGTCCTCCTTCACATTCAACAAAGCTAGCTCTCAACCTTTCATTCTTTTTCCCTCATTGGCTGACAAATCTTCCTCATCAACACTAATGGTTTCCATTGTAATTCCCTTTCTGGAACACATAATTAAACAATTTATTTTGCACAGCAAATCTCTTCCCAACAATGATAGTGGACTGGAGTCACAAATGACAAAACTATGATAGTCTCTGAAATTTCCAGTTTTCACAAGGACTGGTTCTGTAAGGGCATTAACCATCTCTTTATTTGCAACACCTACTGTCTGCACTGTCCTCTCAGAAACAGGTATGTCTGGTACTTCCACTGTCCTTATCATCTAGTGCGTTGCTCCTGTGTTAACCAAAAAATTAACCTCATGGCCATGTACTTCACCCTGTACAGAAGGACCTCTCTGATCTCCATCTAATGATGCACTCATCATGAACTCCTCCTCATCTGAACTACTCAACAGTCCTTCAGAGTTTATTTCACTCTCACTTTGTAAGGGAAATTGCTCAACTGTGTTTACACATTTATTTTTATTCTGAATCATGACCACCTGCAAAAGCATAACCTGTTGCTGTTCCATTGGGCTCTGTATTAATTGAACCTGTCTGGGTATTTGCATTTGCTGTACAGGCACCATCTGCACCTTGTAGCATTTGTGGCATTTGTACTTGTGTTACCTGGGCTAGCACATTCTGCATTTGTTGTATCGGCTGTAAAGGCTGAAAACCTTGCATGTTATTCACATTATTCTGAAAATTTCGATTTTGACCTCCCATTCTAGGTCCTCTCATTCCTTGAAATGAATTGACACCATTTGTTTGCTGAACCATTCCTTCTCCCTGATTCAACATCGGACACTGTCTTTTCCAATGTCCCATTAATCCGCAAATGTGGCAAGCTAACACTTTTTGCCGCTGCTGCTCATCCTGAAACACCACTGAACTCAAGTCCACAATTCTATTAACTACTGGAATCATCATTCCTCGTCCTCTACCACGACCTTGATTCAGAAACAAACCATTTCCCTGTGGCAACTATTGTAAATTTCCCTGCATTCCTGTTTGAACTGCCTTAATCTGCATCACCTTTTCTTTCAGCTTCATGTGTTTCAACTCAATATCATCACTACAATATTTAGCATACTGCAGAATCTCCTCAATTGGCTTTGCCTGCCAACAGATCAAATGATTCGTCATCATTTGACTCACTTCTGGTTTTAACCCATTAACAAATCTGAACACCAAATGATTCATGTTTTGCTTTTCAATAGTTTCTGCACCACTAAATTATTTGAATGACTTCAATAATCTCTCATAATACACATGAACTGACTCCTTCCCTTCTTGTGTTGTTCCATCAATGCACTGCCAATCAATGCTTTTCGGTGAAACTCTAGTTTTCAGAAATTCAATGACTTTATAGTAATATTTCATTACTTCAGGAGATGGTGCACCTGTTTTCAAATCTCTTTGTGGTTCGCTCGTCGGCCAATCAACACTCCTTTTACATTCAACCCACAAATCTGCTGGTACCACAATGTCAAAAAGTGTATTCAAATCTCCCCAAAGACACTTTGAAAGTTTCACAAACCTATCTGTTTGTTGGTATCACTCCATTGGCTTCTCTCTCAGTCTTGGATAATCATTTGTAAAACCTATGATGTCACTTCTATTCCCAGATACATGAATAAAATTCCCTCTTGGTGTTTCCCTCATTTGTAATACTTTTTCTGCATCTCCTGCCTGTATCCCACAATCTTTCTTAGGTCTCTCTCTTTTCCTGTCCCATTAACTCTCCCATTTATCCAATGCTCTCCAAACCTGCACTTTCTCAAGTAACTCTTTGATATGCGTTCTCATCCCCGCAGATCTCATGGCAACAAAGTCTTCTTCCTCCAAACCTAGCCTATAGCTCTTTCTCAATGTTTTCATCTTTGTCAAATCAATGTCATAATCATCTGCTACATCTTGTAACTGTTGATAAACTCTGTTTCCTCCTTTTGTAATGGCTTTACATAGGTATCTCAATTGCCCTTCGGTATACGAGTCAAGTCTGTTCACTCCCATTGTTCCCTCTAAAAGCTCACTCCCTTCCTTGTTTAATCTTACTCTGTTTATCATTTCTTCCTCTTTTTCCTTTCTCTCCTGTTGTTTTGAACTATTTAAGTCCTCCAACCATTCTGTTATTTCTCGTGCAGACAAGCCTTTCAGGGATACTCCACTAGCTTGTACACCTGCTCCTCGCCTTTGTCCTGAACTTGTACTCGGTTGTTGAGCCATTGTTCCTGAAGTCTCGACAGGTGATAAACCTATTATAAAATGTGTCTCTTTTAAACTTGATCCCTGTCTATTCTGCACATTTAGCAGTGAATTCTCTCCACTATTGTCTACTCGAACATATAATGGAGTCACTGGACCCATTGTAATAGGTACAGTAATTGCATTTGGATTCATCAGTGTCCCATCTCCCGGTGTTTGTCCTGCTCTCATGCTCTGCATTTGTGGAAACTGTATGTGTACAGGTTCTCTTATCTTTGTCCCTTGATGACCCTGTGACATTATTATGTTTGCCACTGTTCTCACTGTCTGGGTCTCTGGCTGTACCTCAGGAATGTTCATTTCAAACTGTTGTCTATTGCTCATCTAGTCATTAAAACTACTCTGCATCTGAACTCTTTCATGACTCAGGTCACCCCTCGCTGATTAGAAAGTAAATGGTGCAGTAGGAATTACGTTACTCATACCGCTCCCATTTAATCCGTTTATATTCTGCTGTCTCACATCGGGTGGAAGATATGTTTCTACAACATGGTTAACCACCTCGTCTTCCTCTGTGTCATCATTGTTAAACCTAACCCTTTTCGGCTCTTTTGCATTCTGTTCTAATGAACCCTTCTTTTTCTTTCCATCTTTTATTTTAACCTCGTCTTCATTTGTTCTTGCAGGAAATAACCTAACCTGTATGACGTATCTTCTCTCCATCTTTTCTGTTCTTCATCCCACATCGTTTCAGACAATGTTTTTTCTACCCTTCTCATTTTCTTTTCATATTTTAAAGCCTGCTGTTCCTTCGCTACCAGCTCTCATACAGCTAATGCCTCATACTGCTCTGGCCTCTACGGAGGTTTAAGACTGTACATCTTTGTTCTCAGGTTAGCAAGAAACCTGAAATTGAACGTACCATGTTCTGGAAAAGCTGAACAACCTTTTTTCTTTGTGATTTTGACCCAATGCTTCAGCTAAAGACATGCCGCTCACCTCTCTCTTCAAACACGATATATGCCGGAGTATTTTCAGGTGGACAAATCTCTCCTTCCAATATTGGAATGTATTCCTCACCCCTCATCGCAGATTTCAAAGCTTTGAAAAACTTCATTTTGACACAATTTTTTCAAACTTGGTATCCACAAAAAAAATGAATTTCAAAATCAACTTGAACTATAACAACTCAACAAGCAATAAACAAAGTTAACGAAAGAATAACCATTCATACAAAGTGACTGATATCCCACAATTCTCTTCGACCCCCCTGCCTTCCAATCGCGTTACTCTATTATCAAACTGATTGAATAATCTGTGCGCGACTCCATTCTGTCAATCAGCCAATCCCACCGCTGCACTACTACATCACACTCAACACATTCACTTCCCTCAGCACCTTCGCTGAGATGCTGATAAATTCTATCGTACTAACCTTTCACAACTCACACACAAAACAAGGCAATATTAATTTGCAAGCTAGCTTAAAAATAAGAAAACAAATTTGCTCATTTACTACAGGTAGGGTAACACAAACGCTTCAGAACCTTCCAAAGAAACCTTCAGCTTTCGCCTACTCCTTTTTCACAGTTCCCACAGTCGTGAGTAAACTTCGACCAGCGAACTTTACTACTCCACTGTTCATTGGATTATTGTCTAGTGCACTTAATACTCACCAAGTCTTCAGTATATTTTCATTCACACCAATTTCTCACAAACTCGATTCACAAATCTCGACAGATCGGTCTACTAAATGAACAAATTACAAAATATACCAAGGCCCATATTTATACTTTTTAAGCTCCGGATTTGCATCGTTTTTTGACGCAAAATCAGCGTAAACTCACAAAATACAATTGTATTTTGAAAGTTTGCGCTGCTTTTGCGTAAAAAAACGACGCAAATGCGGCACTAAAAGAGTATAAAGAAGGGCCCAAGTGTCTCTCTACTTTTGCCCTTATACTCTGGAGTCCCAGGCCTCTCTCTCTCTAGGTCTGTCATCAACAACCATGTGGATATTTTTTCTGCATCAAGCACCACATTCAAATGAAGAACGCCGCTTCCCTACTCTCATACCTATAGGAGTACGCCCACTCCATCTAATCACTCATTTGAGTATCTCTACTCCTCTAAACTCATGTTTGACACAATCATCTACAAATTAGCTAAAACTCTGCAAGCGCAAACACTTTGGGGGTCATTATGACCCTGGCGGACGGTGTAAAAGGTGCGGTAATACTGCAAACAGGCCGACGGACAAAAAAAGGGAATTATGACCCTGGCGGAAACCGCCAACAAAGACAGCCACTTTAACACACCGCCCGCCACAGCGGTACAGACAAGCAGCGCGGCGGTCACTGCCAACAGACAGGCGGGAGACAATGTACCGCCCACACTATTACAACCTGCCAATCCGCCACCTTTTCCGGGGCGGATTCACCGTGGATAAAAACACGACGGAAACAGCTTGTGCTATGGGAAAACACTCACCTTAACATATCCCACGAGGAACAACGACTCCATGGACCCCGAACTCCAAATCCTGCCAACCCTTGTCTTTCTGCTCCTTTACGACCAACAGCGAAGTAGGCGCAGAAGATACCGGTGAGTACTGCACCTACGACACAGGGGAGGGGGGAGGCAAAAGTTAGGGGGACACCCACCAAACACCCCCACCCCCACCCTCGCATATTACAACATACACACCAATGCAGTCAAAAATATCACATTAACAACCCACAATCCCCCCGGAAGAATCCAAAGACAAAGCGAATTTCGGTCAAAATTGTAATGTGCCAATATACATGTCATACAAAAATATACAGATATATATGTCTAAATCACTCATAATTATATATACAATACAAGAAGTAGTGCAGATATGTACACAACAATGTCCGTGCACCAACAGTCCAAAAATGCATGGGCGAGGCCAACAATAGATAACTGACCAAAATCGGAGAGAACACTGCAGGGGCATCAGATAGAAATAAAACAGGCACCTCAGGGGGAAGGGAAGGGGGGGCACCTCAGCCAGATGAATGCGAAGCCAGATCCACGACGGGGCTCCATGCCCATTGATGTATCCTGGGGAGTGCAAAGACACAGTCTCTCAAGTCTCTACAGTGGGTGGGTTGCCCACTGTGCCCACTGTCCCATCCTGGGGAGTGCAAAGCCAGTCTCTCAAGTCTCTACAGTGGGTGGGTTGCCTACTGTTCCATCCTGGGGAGTGCAAAGTCACAGTCTCTCAAGTCTCTACAGTGGGTGGCTTGCCCACTGTGCCATCCTGGGGAGTGCAAAGCCACAGTCTCTCAAGTAGATGCAGGTCTCCACTTGTTCTGGAGGGGGACTGGTGCCCAGACTGGATGTGTCTCCCCGTGAAAGTTCCTGTCCTGTCACTGTCCCAGCTGCACATGGGATAAGGATGCCTGATGTGGCGGTCCATTCATTCCTACACGGTCCATGCCCTGTTCAGCGGTGCTTTACCATGGCGGTCTTTGCCCTGTTCAGCGGTGCTTTACCATGGCGGTCTTTGCCCTGTTCAGCGGTGCTTTGCCATTGAGGTTCATGACTGTTCAGCGGTGCTTTGCCATGGCGGTCTTTGCCCTGTTCAGCGGTGCTTTGACATGGCGGTCTTTGCCCTGTTCAGCGGTGCTTTACCATGGCGGTCTTTGCCCTGTTCATCGGTGCTTTGCCATTGAGGTTCATGACTGTTCAGCGGTGCTTTGCCATGGCGGTCTTTGCCCTGTTCAGCGGTGCTTTGAAATGGCGGTCTTTGCCCTGTTCAGCGGTGCTTTGCCATTGAGGTTCATGACTGTTCAGCGGTGCTTTGCCATTGAGGTTCATGACTGTTCAGCGGTGCTTTGCCATGGCGGTCTTTGCCCTGTTCAGCGGTGCTTTACCATGGCGGTCTTTGCCCTGTTCAGCGGTGCTTTGCCATTGAGGTTCATTACTGTTCAGCGGTGCTTTGCCATTGAGGTTCATGACTGTTCAGCGGTGCTTTGCCATGGCGGTCTTTGCCCTGTTCAGCGGTGTTTTGCCATGGCGGTCCTGATACTGACATTGGTGTGTGGCATGACGATCTCTACACTGGGCATTGGTGTGTGGCATGACGGTTTCCACACTGGACATTGGTGTGTGGCATGACGTTCCATCATTGGCCAGCGGGGCTGTGGCATCCTGTCCCCTCCTGGGCTGTGACTCTGGCGGTGGTCTCTGGACCAGTGACGATACTTATGCCCTCCTGGGCTGTGACTCTGGCGGTGGTCTCTGGACCAGTGACGATACTTGTGCCCTCCTGGGCTGTGACTCTGGCGGTGGTCTCTGGACCAGTGACGACGGTGCTGGCGGTTGTGTCTGGACCGCCGGAAAAGATGGCGCACTTCTCCGCCGTGACAGTCACAACAGCCTGGGCATACTTCCTCTGGACCTTCCCCACCTTTTTTGGAGTTACAGCTGACTCACCAATCGCCTTCGATCCCATTTCACTTGTTGTCCCACCAGGAGTCTTGACACGGTCCTGTCGTCCACTCTCCAATTTTGGAGCCTTTACAGGGGGTGGGCTGCCAGTGCCTTGGCTCCGGGTCCTACTGCCTGCCCTGGTGGACGGTGCACTCCAAAAACCTGGAACACGCACCACTGGTACTGGAGGCTTTTTGGCTGAGGCGCTACGACGGGACTGATGAATTGGAGGGGGCGTGGGGGAAAAAAGGTCAATTTGACAGAGGGACAGTTTCTGACGGACACTGGGATGGGTAGCTGGAGGGGGTCTGGGAGTGGAGGAAGAGGAGGTGGTTGTAGGAGGTGTCACTTTAGGTGTTTTGGGTGCAGGTGCAGGTACTGGAGGCTGTCGTGAGGTGGATGGATGTTGGGTGAGTGATTGCCGGCATTTGGGTACTTTGGGAGGGGGCGTTACAGACACACTGGGAGAGGACACAGGGGATGTGTAAATGGCAGTGGAGGTGGTGAGTGCAGGTGAGCGGCTTGTGGTGCTGGGTGTCCTGGTGCGAGTCCTAGTGCCTGTAGATATGGTGCATGCAGGTGTGTGTGTAGACGAGACTGGGAGGGAGGAGGGAGAAGAAGAGGAGGGGGACACAGTGGAGACAGTGGATGTTGCTGTATCCGTATGTGTGTGATGCTTGTGTGAGTGCCTGTGGTGTGTGTGGTGCCTATGTTTGCTTGAGCTACTTGTGTGTGTTGACTTGTGTGCATGCTGGTCTGTAGGTGTGCTTGGGATGGGCTGTGGTACAGGGGATTGGGTCTGGGTGGAGGAAGTTGGAGGGGGGAGGCTAGACACAGGGACAATGGCTGCCATCAGTGCTGAGGCCAGAGATTGCAGGGTTCGCTGAAGGACAGCCTGACCAGAATGAATGCCCTCCAGGAATGCATTACCGTGTTGCAACTCTCATTCTACACCCTGGATGGCATTCACAATGGTAGACTGCCCAACAGTGAGTGACCTGAGGAGGTCAATTGCCTCCTCACTGAGGGCAGCAGGGGTGACTGGGGCAGGGCCTGAGGTGCCTGAGGCGAAGGTGATGCCCACCCTCCTGGGTGAGCGGGCACGGGGCGAACGCTGAGGGGCTGCTGGGAGGGCGGTGCTGGTAGGGGGGGTGGCGGCTGTACCTGTAGAAGTGGGGGGCACAGATGGTGCTACCACCACAAGGGAGCTCCCATCGTCGGACGAGTCCGTGTCGCTGGTTGCTGATCCGGTGGCCGACGTGAAGCTCCCCTCGCCCTCCATCCCACTGGTGCATTCAGAGTCTGTGGTGTGGCCCTCCATGGCCATGTGGGATGCAGCTCGCTCGTGCTCCGGTGCCACTGTACCTCCGCCTGATGATGCTGATGTACAAAAGGACAGGGAGAGCAGAAAAAGGGGGGGAGACAGAAGTAAGAGAGTTTTAGTGCATGGCATACCGCTACCGTTGGCGGACAAGACAAACGCAGCAGCCCCATGCATTACGCCGTGCTCCTGGCCTCTGCACATGAAATTTCTGGGATATGACCTACATGGCAATGGTGGACATCTGCGCACATGGATGCCACAGGGGCAACTATACCTCAACTTGGCACTCTTCTGAGGTGGGGTTGAGTGCCACATGGCCTACATTACGGAGGGGCCTTGCCTACCGAATTCGCCCTGGCCTAGGGACACTCACAGACCACCTCCCCCACCCAGACACATCCACTGCACGCAAAGTCCGCAGAATGAGGTTGTACTCACCCCCTTGTGTCTGCTGTGATGTCCTCAAGCGCCCATCCAACTCTGGGTGCGCATCATCACCACCAGCGCACCTGTTCATTGGCTCCTGGGACCCATAGGGTCCAATGTTAACCAATGCAGCAGTGCGCCCCGGTCTATGACCGCCTACCGCAACGGTGTGCAACGCCAGCGCTGTTACCCCAAAATCCCATTGTCCCAGTTTAGAGGTCAGGCAGCCACCATTTCAGGGGCCCACATGGATTCATTTTGAACTGCGTCACACATACCGAGGCCTACACTCAACACACATACAGGAAGGGTTCATCGTCTGGTGTAGTCTTGTGTGTGACTGTGAGTACATACCTGGAGGAATATTGACTGGTTATTCGCTGTTGTCCTTCGTAGGCACCGTCAGCTGGGACATGTGAGAAGATGGCGGAATCCTCCGGTGTACCGACCGCTGGTGGACCTGTTGACAATGGAAGAGAGACATTTAACCGGTTCTGTGCCTTGGACGAGATGATCTCGTCCAAGGCTACAGTTCCCCTGTGCCTTGGACGAGATCATCTCGTCCATGGCACAGGGGAACTTGGGGGCGCACTAGCGCGCCCCCCGTGCACCCCCCTTCCCCCCCCAAGTCGGGATGGAAGGGGAAGACCTTCCCCTTCCACCCCCGACCCCCCCCACCCCCCCTGTGACGTCAGAGCGCGAGCGCGCGCTGATTTGTCACAGGGGCCTCCCTAGTCGCGCTGGAAGCTCTGCTTCCAGCGCGATTGAAAAAGAAATGCAAAAGCATTTCTTTTTCAATCACTTGGGAGGCCCGGAGGGGCTTCAAAGGGAAGGAAAAGTATTTCCTTCCCTTTGAAGTCCCTCCGAGGGTTTCAAAAGCCGGATTGCTTGCAATCCGGCTTTTGAAACCCCACTAGACACCAGGGATTTTTTTTTTTTAATTGAAACTGACAAAAGGGAGCGACCCCTTGGGCAAGGGTCGCTCCCAGGGGGGGCATTTTTTTGAGAAGGCCTTTTCTGCCCCCCCTGGGGGCAGAAACCTCTAGGCACCAGGGACCATTTTTTTTTTTTTTTTTTTTTTATGTTTCATTTCTTTTTTTTTTGGTGGGGAGCGACCCCTTAGGCAAGGGTCGCTCCCCTTGGGGGAAAATTATATTTTGGCCATTTCTGCCCCCCTTGGGGGCAGATTGGCCTATTTTGATGAGGCCAATCTGCCCCCAAGGGGGGTAGAAACCACTAGACACTAGGGATTTTTTTTATTTTTTATTGTTATTGACAAAAGAGAGCGACCCCTTGGGCAAGGGTCGCTCCCAGGGGGGGCATATTTTCGGGAAGGCCTTTTCTGCCCCCTGGGGGGGCAGATACCTCTAAGCACCAGGGACCATTTTTTTATTTTTTTATGTTTCTTTTTTTTTTTTTGGTGGGGAGCGACCCCTTAGGCAAGGGTCGCTCCCCTTGGGGGATAATTATATTTTGGCCATTTCTGCCCCCCTTGGGGGCAGATTGGCCTATTTTGATGAGGCCAATCTGCCCCCAAGGGGGGTAGAAACCACTAGACACCAGGGAATTTTTTCTTTGCGTGAATTTCACGCAAAGGGAGCGACCCCTTAGGCAAGGGTCGCTCCCTGGGGGGGAGGGCAATTTATTTTAGGCCTTTTCTGCCCCCTGGGGGGGCAGAAACCTCTAGGCGCCAGGGCAATTTTTTTTTTTTTTTTTTTTTGTTTCTTTTTTTTAGAGATGGGGAGCGACCCATCAGGCAAGGGTCGCTCCCCTGGGGGGCAAATTGTATTTAGACCATTTCTGCCCCCCTGGGGGCAGATCGGCCTATTATTAGGCCGAACTGCCCCCAGGGGGGGCAGAACCCTCTAGGCACCAGGGAAATTTTTTTTGTTGTGTTTTTTTTTTTGTTTGTTTGTTTTTTAAGAGATGGGGAGCGACCCATCAGGCAAGGGTCGCTCCCCTGGGGGGCAAATTGTATTTACGCCATTTCTGCCCCCCTTGGGGGCAGATTGGCCGATTTTAGGTCAATCTGCCCCCAAGGGGGCAGAAACCACTAGGCACCGGGGATTTGTTTTTTGACGCCAATGTCACGCAGGGGGAGCGACCCAGTAGGCAAGGGTCGCTCCCGGGGGGGGTGGGGGCTGGGGGGGCACATTTATTTTAGGCTATTTCTGCCCCCCCTGGAGGCAGATCGGCCTATTATTAGGCCGAACTGCCCCCAGGGGGGGGCAGAACCCTCAGGGCACCAGGGCACATTTTTTTGTTGTGTTTTTTTTTTTTGTTTGTTTGTTTTTTTCGAGATGGGGAGCGACCCATCAGGCAAGGGTCGCTCCCCTGGGGGGCAAATTGTATTTAGGCCATTTCTGCCCCACTTGGGGGCAGATTGGCCGATTTTAGGTCAATCTGCCCCCAAGGGAGCAGAAACCACTAGGCACCTGGGATTTTTTTTTTGGCGCCAATGTCACGCAGGGGTGCAGCGACCCCTTAGGCAAGGGTCGCTCCCGGGGGGGTGGGGGCTGGGGGGGCACATTTATTTTAGGGCATTTCTTCCCCCCCCCTCCCGGGGCCGGCTGAGCTAGAGGCCAAACTCCACAGGTAGGCACTTTGCAAAAAACACCTCTGTTTTCTGTGAAAAAATATGTTCTGTCCACGTTGTATTTTGGGCCATTTCCTTTCGTGGGCGCTAGGCCTACCCACAGAAGTGAGGTACCATTTTTATTGAGAGACTTAGGGGAACGCTGGGAGGAAGGAAATTTGTGGCTCCTCTCAGATTCCAGAACTTTCTGCCACAGAAATGTGAGGAACATGTGTTTTTTTAGCCACATTTTGAGGTTTGCAAAGGATTCTGGGTAACAGAACCTGGTCCGAGCCCCACAAGTCACCCCATCTTGGATTCCCCTAGGTCTCTAGTTTTCAGAAATGCACAGGTTTGGTAAGTTTCCCTAGGTGCCGGGTGAGCTACAGGCCAAAATCCACAGGTAGGCACTGTTTTCTTTTAAAAAATGGGATGTGTCCACGTTGCGTTTTTGGGCGTTTCCTGTTGCGGGCGCTAGGCCTACCCACGCAAGTGAGGTATCATTTTTATCGGGAGACTTGGGGGAACGCTGGGTGGAAGGAAATTTGTAGCTCCTCTCAGATTCCAGAACTTTCTGCCACAGAAATGTGAGGAGCATGTGTTTTTTTAGCCAAATTTTGAGGTTTGCAAAGGATTCTGGGTAACAGAACCTGGTCCGAGCCCCGCAAGTCACCCCTCCTTGGATTCCCCTAGGTCTCTAGTTTTCAGAAATGCACAGGTTTGGTAGGTTTCCCTAGGTGCCGGCTGAGCTAGAGGCCAAAATCTACAGGTAGGCACTTCGCAAAAAACACCTCTGTTTTTTTCCAAAATTTAGGATGTGTCCACGTTGCGCTTTGGGGTGTTTCCTGTCGCCGGCGCTAGGCCTACCCACGCAAGTGAGGTATCATTTTTATCGGGAGACTTGGGGGAATGCTGGGTGGAAGGAAATTTGTAGCTCCTCTCAGATTCCAGAACTTTCTGCCACAGAAATGTGAGGAACATGTGTTTTTTTAGCCAAATTTTGAGGTTTGCAAAGGATTCTGGGTAACAGAACCTGGTCCGAGCCCCGCAAGTCACCCCTCCTTGGATTCCCCTAGGTCTCTAGTTTTCAGAAATGCACAGGTTTGGTAGGTTTACCTAGGTGCCGGCTGAGCTAGAGGCCAAAACCTACAGGTAGGCACTTCGCAAAAAACACCTCTGTTTTTTTCCAAAATTTAGGATGTGTCCACGTTGCGCTTTGGGGTGTTTCCTGTCGCCGGCGCTAGGCCTACCCACGCAAGTGAGGTATCATTTTTATCGGGAGACTTTGGGGAACGCTGGGTGGAAGGAAATTTGTAGCTCCTCTCAGATTCCAGAACTTTCTGCCACAGAAATGTGAGGAACATGTGTTTTTTTAGCCAAATTTTGAGGTTTGCAAAGGATTCTGGGTAACAGAACCTGGTCCGAGCCCCGCAAGTCACCCCTCCTTGGATTCCCCTAGGTCTCTAGTTTTCAGAAATGCACAGGTTTGGTAGGTTTCCCTAGGTGCCGGCTGAGCTAGAGGCCAAAATCTACAGGTAGGCACTTCACAAAAAACACCTCTGTTTTTTTCCAAAATTTAGGATGTGTCCACGTTGCGCTTTGGGGTGTTTCCTGTCGCCAGCGCTAGGCCTACCCATGCAAGTGAGGTATCATTTTTATCGGGAGACTTGGGGGAACGCTGGGTGGAAGGAAATTTGTAGCTCCTCTCAGATTCCAGAACTTTCTGCCACACAAATGTGAGGGACATGTGTTTTTTTAGCCAAATTTTGAGGTTTGCAAAGGATTCTGGGTAACAGAACCTGGTCCGAGCCCCGCAAGTCACCCCTCCTTGGATTCCCCTCGATCTCTAGTTTTCAGAAATGCACAGGTTTGGTAGGTTTCCCTAGGTGCCGCCTGAGCTAGAGGCCAAAATCTACAGGTAGGCACTTCGCAAAAAACACCTCTGTTTTTTTCCAAAATTTAGGATGTGTCCACGTTGCGCTTTGGGGTGTTTCCTGTCGCCGGCGCTAGGCCTACCCACGCAAGTGAGGTATCATTTTTATCGGGAGACTTGGGGGAACGCTGGGTGGAAGGAAATTTGTAGCTCCTCTCAGATTCCAGAACTTTCTGCCACAGAAATGTGAGGAACATGTGTTTTTTTAGCCAAATTTTGAGGTTTGCAAAGGATTCTGGGTAACAGAACCTGGTCTGAGCCCCACAAGTCACCCCTCCTTGGATTCCCCTAGGTCTCTAGTTTTCAGAAATGCACAGGTTTGGTAGGTTTCCCTAGGTGCCGGATGAGCTAGAGGCCAAAATCTACAGGTAGGCACTTCACAAAAAACACCTCTGTTTTTTTCCAAAATTTAGGATGTGTCCACGTTGCGCTTTGGGGTGTTTCCTGTCGCCAGCGCTAGGCCTACCCATGCAAGTGAGGTATCATTTTTATCGGGAGACTTGGGGGAACGCTGGGTGGAAGGAAATTTGTAGCTCCTCTCAGATTCCAGAACTTTCTGCCACAAAAATGTGAGGGACATGTGTTTTTTTAGCCAAATTTTGAGGTTTGCAAAGGATTCTGGGTAAAAGAACCTGGTCCGAGCCCCGCAAGTCACGCCTCCTTGGATTCCCCTAGGTCTCTAGTTTTCAGAAATGCACAGGTTTGGTAGGTTTCCCTAGGTGCCGGCTGAGCTAGAGGCCAAAATCTACAGGTAGGCACTTCGCAAAAAACACCTCTGTTTTTTTCCAAAATTTAGGATGTGTCCACGTTGCGCTTTGGGGTGTTTCCTGTCGCCGGCGCTAGGCCTACCCACGCAAGTGAGGTATCATTTTTATCGGGAGACTTGGGGAAACGCTGGGTGGAAGGAAATTTGTAGCTCCTCTCAGATTCCAGAACTTTCTGCCACAGAAATGTGAGGAACATGTGTTTTTTAGCCAAATTTTGAGGTTTGCAAAGGATTCTGGGTAACAGAACCTGGTCCGAGCCCCGCAAGTCACCCCTCCTTGGATTCCCCTATGTCTCTAGTTTTCAGAAATGCACAGGTTTGGTAGTTTTCCCTAGGTGCCGGCTGAGCTAGAGGCCAAAATCTACAGGTAGGCACTTCGCAAAAAACACCTCTGTTTTTTTCCAAAATTTAGGATGTGTCCACGTTGCGCTTTGGGGTGTTTCCTGTCGCCGGCGCTAGGCCTACCCACACAAGTGAGGTATCATTTTTGTCCGGGAGACTTGGGGGAACGCTGGGTGGAAGGAAATTTGTAGCTCATCTCAGATTCCAGAACTTTCTGCCACAGAAATGTGAGGAACATGTGTTTTTATAGCCAAATTTTGAGGTTTGCAAAGGATTCTGGGTAACAGAACCTGGTCCGAGCCCCGCAAGTCACCCCTCCTTGGATTCCCCTAGGTCTCTAGTTTTCAGAAATGCACAGGTTTGGTAGGTTTCCCTAGGTGCCGGCTGAGCTAGAGGCCAAAATCTACAGGTAGGCACTTCGCAAAAAACACCTCTGTTTTCTCCCAAAATTTAGGATGTGTCCAAGTTGCGCTTTGGGGTGTTTCCTGTCGCCGGCGCTAGGCCTGCCCACGCAAGTGAGGTATAATTTTTATCGGGAGACTTGGGGGAACGCTGGGTGGAAGGAAATTTGTAGCTCCTCTCAGATTCCAGAACTTTCTGCCACAGAAATGTGAGGAACATGTGTTTTTTTAGCCAAATTTTGAGGTTTGCAAAGGATTCTGGGTAACAGAACCTGGTCCGAGCCCCGCAAGTCACCCCTCCTTGGATTCCCCTAGGTCTCTAGTTTTCAGAAATTCACAGGTTTGGTATGTTTAGCTAGGTGCCGGCTGAGCTAGAGGCCAAAATCTACAGGTAGGCACTTCGCAAAAAACACCTCTGTTTTCTCCCAAAATTTAGGATGTGTCCACGTTGCGCTTTGGGGTGTTTCCTGTCGCCGGCGCTAGGCCTACCCACGCAAGTGAGGTATCATTTTTATCAGGAGACTTGGGGGAACGCTGGGTGGAAGGAAATTTGTAGCTCCTCTCAGATTCCAGAACTTTCTGCCACAGAAATGTGAGGAACATGTGTTTTTTTAGCCAAATTTTGAGGTTTGCAAAGGATTCTGGGTAACAGAACCTGGTCCGAGCCCCGCAAGTCACCCCTCCTTGGATTCCCCTAGGTCTCTAGTTTTCAGAAATGCACAGGTTTGGTAGGTTTCCCTAGGTGCCGGCTGAGCTAGAGGCCAAAATCTACAGGTAGGCACTTCGCAAAAAACACCTCTGTTTTTTTCCAAAATTTAGGATGTGTCCACGTTGCGCTTTGGGGTGTTTCCTGTCGCCGGCGCTAGGCCTACCCACGCAAGTGAGGTATCATTTTTATCGGGAGACTTGGGGAAACGCTGGGTGGAAGGAAATTTGTAGCTCCTCTCAGATTCCAGAACTTTCTGCCACAGAAATGTGAGGAACATGTGTTTTTTAGCCAAATTTTGAGGTTTGCAAAGGATTCTGGGTAACAGAACCTGGTCCGAGCCCCGCAAGTCACCCCTCCTTGGATTCCCCTATGTCTCTAGTTTTCAGAAATGCACAGGTTTGGTAGTTTTCCCTAGGTGCCGGCTGAGCTAGAGGCCAAAATCTACAGGTAGGCACTTCGCAAAAAACACCTCTGTTTTTTTCCAAAATTTAGGATGTGTCCACGTTGCGCTTTGGGGTGTTTCCTGTCGCCGGCGCTAGGCCTACCCACGCAAGTGAGGTATCATTTTTATCGGGAGACTTGGGGGAACGCTGGGTGGAAGGAAATTTGTAGCTCCTCTCAGATTCCAGAACTTTCTGCCACAGAAATGTGAGGAACATGTGTTTTTTTAGCCAAATTTTGAGGTTTGCAAAGGATTCTGGGTAACAGAACCTGGTCCGAGCCCCGCAAGTCACCCCTCCTTGGATTCCCCTAGGTCTCTAGTTTTCAGAAATGCACAGGTTTGGTAGGTTTACCTAGGTGCCGGCTGAGCTAGAGGCCAAAACCTACAGGTAGGCACTTCGCAAAAAACACCTCTGTTTTTTTCCAAAATTTAGGATGTGTCCACGTTGCGCTTTGGGGTGTTTCCTGTCGCCGGCGCTAGGCCTACCCACGCAAGTGAGGTATCATTTTTATCGGGAGACTTTGGGGAACGCTGGGTGGAAGGAAATTTGTAGCTCCTCTCAGATTCCAGAACTTTCTGCCACAGAAATGTGAGGAACATGTGTTTTTTTAGCCAAATTTTGAGGTTTGCAAAGGATTCTGGGTAACAGAACCTGGTCCGAGCCCCGCAAGTCACCCCTCCTTGGATTCCCCTAGGTCTCTAGTTTTCAGAAATGCACAGGTTTGGTAGGTTTCCCTAGGTGCCGGCTGAGCTAGAGGCCAAAATCTACAGGTAGGCACTTCACAAAAAACACCTCTGTTTTTTTCCAAAATTTAGGATGTGTCCACGTTGCGCTTTGGGGTGTTTCCTGTCGCCGGCGCTAGGCCTACCCACGCAAGTGAGGTATCATTTTTATCGGGAGACTTGGGGGAACGCTGGGTGGAAGGAAATTTGTAGCTCCTCTCAGATTCCAGAACTTTCTGCCACAGAAATGTGAGGAACATGTGTTTTTTTAGCCAAATTTTGAGGTTTGCAAAGGATTCTGGGTAACAGAACCTGGTCCGAGCCCCGCAAGTCACCCCTCCTTGGATTCCCCTAGGTCTCTAGTTTTCAGAAATGCACAGGTTTGGTATGTTTAGCTAGGTGCCGGCTGAGCTAGAGGCCAAAATCTACAGGTAGGCACTTCGCAAAAAACACCTCTGTTTTCTCCCAAAATTTAGGATGTGTCCACGTTGCGCTTTGGGGTGTTTCCTGTCGCCGGCGCTAGGCCTACCCACGCAAGTGAGGTATCATTTTTATCGGGAGACTTGGGGGAACGCTGGGTGGAAGGAAATTTGTAGCTCCTCTCAGATTCCAGAACTTTCTGCCACAGAAATGTGAGGAACATGTGTTTTTTTAGCCAAATTTTTAGGTTTGCAAAGGATTCTGGGTAACAGAACCTGGTCCGAGCCCCGCAAGTCACCCCTCCTTGGATTCCCCTAGGTCTCTAGTTTTCAGAAATGCACAGGTTTGGTAGGTTTACCAAGGTGCTGGCTGAGCTAGAGGCCAAAATCTACAGGTAGGCACTTCGCAAAAAACACCTCTGTTTTTTTCCAAAATTTAGGATGTGTCCATGTTGCGCTTTGGGGTGTTTCCTGTCGCCGGCGCTAGGCCTACCCACGCAAGTGAGGTATCATTTTTATCGGGAGACTTGGGGGAACGCTGGGTGGAAGGAAATTTGTAGCTCCTCTCAGATTCCAGAACTTTCTGCCACAAAAATGTGAGGGACATGTGTTTTTTTAGCCAAATTTTGAGGTTTGCAAAGGATTCTGGGTAAAAGAACCTGGTCCGAGCCCCGCAAGTCACCCCTCCTTGGATTCCCCTAGGTCTCTAGTTTTCAGAAATGCACAGGTTTGGTAGGTTTCCCTAGGTGCCGGCTGAGCTAGAGGCCAAAATCTACAGGTAGGCACTTCGCAAAAAACACCTCTGTTTTTTTCCAAAATTTAGGATGTGTCCACGTTGCGCTTTGGGGTGTTTCCTGTCGCCGGCGCTAGGCCTACCCACGCAAGTGAGGTATCATTTTTATCGGGAGACTTGGGGAAACGCTGGGTGGAAGGAAATTTGTAGCTCCTCTCAGATTCCAGAACTTTCTGCCACAGAAATGTGAGGAACATGTGTTTTTTAGCCAAATTTTGAGGTTTGCAAAGGATTCTGGGTAACAGAACCTGGTCCGAGCCCCGCAAGTCACCCCTCCTTGGATTCCCCTATGTCTCTAGTTTTCAGAAATGCACAGGTTTGGTAGTTTTCCCTAGGTGCCGGCTGAGCTAGAGGCCAAAATCTACAGGTAGGCACTTCGCAAAAAACACCTCTGTTTTTTTCCAAAATTTAGGATGTGTCCACGTTGCGCTTTGGGGTGTTTCCTGTCGCCGGCGCTAGGCCTACCCACGCAAGTGAGGTATCATTTTTATCGGGAGACTTGGGGGAACGCTGGGTGGAAGGAAATTTGTAGCTCATCTCAGATTCCAGAACTTTCTGCCACAGAAATGTGAGGAACATGTGTTTTTTTAGCCAAATTTTGAGGTTTGCAAAGGATTCTGGGTAACAGAACCTGGTCCGAGCCCCGCAAGTCACCCCTCCTTGGATTCCCCTAGGTCTCTAGTTTTCAGAAATGCACAGGTTTGGTAGGTTTCCCTAGGTGCCGGCTGAGCTAGAGGCCAAAATCTACAGGTAGGCACTTCGCAAAAAACACCTCTGTTTTCTCCCAAAATTTAGGATGTGTCCACGTTGCACTTTGGGGTGTTTCCTGTCGCCGGCGCTAGGCCTGCCCACGCAAGTGAGGTATAATTTTTATCGAGAGACTTGGGGGAACGCTGGGTGGAAGGAAATTTGTAGCTCCTCTCAGATTCCAGAACTTTCTGCCACAGAAATGTGAGGAACATGTGTTTTTTTAGCCAAATTTTGAGGTTTGCAAAGGATTCTGGGTAACAGAACCTGGTCCGAGCCCCGCAAGTCACCCCTCCTTGGATTACCCTAGGTCTCTAGTTTTCAGAAATGCACAGGTTTGGTATGTTTACCTAGGTGCCGGCTGAGCTAGAGGCCAAAATCTACAGGTAGGCACTTCGCAAAAAACACCTCTGTTTTCTCCCAAAATTTAGGATGTGTCCACGTTGCGCTTTGGGGTGTTTCCTGTCGCCGGCGCTAGGCCTACCCACGCAAGTGAGGTATCATTTTTATCGGGAGACTTGGGGGAACGCTGGGTGGAAGGAAATTTGTAGCTCCTCTCAGATTCCAGAACTTTCTGCCACAGAAATGTGAGGAACATGTGTTCTTTTAGCCAAATTTTGAGGTTTGCAAAGGATTCTGGGTAACAGAACCTGGTCCGAGCCCCGCAAGTCACCCCTCCTTGGATTCCCCTAGGTCTCTAGTTTTCAGAAATGCACAGGTTTGGTAGGTTTACCTAGGTGCTGGCTGAGCTAGAGGCCAAAATCTACAGGTAGGCACTTCGCAAAAAACACCTCTGTTTTTTTCCAAAATTTAGGATGTGTCCATGTTGCGCTTTGGGGTGTTTCCTGTCGCCGGCGCTAGGCCTACCCACGCAAGTGAGGTATCATTTTTATCGGGAGACTTGTGGGAACGCTGGGTGGAAGGAAATTTGTAGCTCCTCTCAGATTCCAGAACTTTCTGCCACAAAAATGTGAGGCACATGTGTTTTTTTAGCCAAATTTTGAGGTTTGCAAAGGATTCTGGGTAACAGAACCTGGTCCGAGCCCCGCAAGTCACCCCTCCTTGGATTTCTCTAGGTCTCTAGTTTTCAGAAATGCACATGTTTGGTAGGTTTCCCTAGGTGCCGGCTGAGCTAGAGGCCAAAATCTACAGGTAGGCACTTCGCAAAAAACACCTCTGTTTTTTCCCAAAATTTAGGATGTGTCCACGTTGCGCTTTGGGGTGTTTCCTGTCGCCGGCGCTAGGCCTACCCACGCAAGTGAGGTATCATTTTTATCGGGAGACTTGGGGGAACGCTGGGTGGAAGGAAATTTGTAGCTCCTCTCAGATTCCAGAACTTTCTGCCACAGAAATGTGAGGAACATGTGTTTTTTTAACCAAATTTTGAGGTTTGCAAAGGATTCTGGGTAACAGAACCTGGTCCGAGCCCCGCAAGTCACCCCTCCTTGGATTCCCCTAGGTTTCTAGTTTTCAGAAATGCACAGGTTTGGTAGGTTTCCCTATGTGCCGGCTGAGCTAGAGGCCAAAATCTACAGGTAGGCACTTCGCAAAAAACACCTCTGTTTTTTTCCAAAATTTAGGATGTGTCCATGTTGCGCTTTGGGGTGTTTCCTGTCGCCGGCGCTAGGCCTACCCACGCAAGTGAGGTATCATTTTTATCGGGAGACTTGTGGGAACGCTGGGTGGAAGGAAATTTGTAGCTCCTCTCAGATTCCAGAACTTTCTGCCACAAAAATGTGAGGCACATGTGTTTTTTTAGCCACATTTTGAGGTTTGCAAAGGATTCTGGGTAACAGAACCTGGTCCGAGCCCCGCAAGTCACCCCTCCTTGGATTTCTCTAGGTCTCTAGTTTTCAGAAATGCACATGTTTGGTAGGTTTCCCTAGGTGCCGGCTGAGCTAGAGGCCAAAATCTACAGGTATGCACTTCGCAAAAAACACCTCTGTTTTTTCCCAAAATTTAGGATGTGTCCACGTTGCGCTTTGGGGTGTTTCCTGTCGCCGGCGCTAGGCCTACCCACGCAAGTGAGGTATCATTTTTATCGGGAGACTTGGGGGAACGCTGGGTTGAAGGAAATTTGTAGCTCCTCTCAGATTCCAGAACTTTCTGCCACAGAAATGTGAGGAACATGTGTTTTTTTAACCAAATTTTGAGGTTTGCAAAGGATTCTGGGTAACAGAACCTGGTCCGAGCCCCGCAAGTCACCCCTCCTTGGATTCCCCTAGGTTTCTAGTTTTCAGAAATGCACAGGTTTGGTAGGTTTCCCTATGTGCCGGCTGAGCTAGAGGCCAAAATCTACAGGTAGGCACTTCGCAAAAAACACCTCTGTTTTTTTCCAAAATTTAGGATGTGTCCACGTTGCGCTTTGGGGTGTTTCCTGTCGCCGGCGCTAGGCCTACCCACGCAAGTGAGGTATCATTTTTATCGGGAGACTTGGGGGAATGCTGGGTGGAAGGAAATTTGTAGCTCCTCTCAGATTCCAGAACTTTCTGCCACAGAAATGTGAGGAACATGTGTTTTTTTAGCCAAATTTTGAGGTTTGCAAAGGATTCTGGGTAACAGAATCTGGTCCGAACCCCGCAAGTCACCCCTCCTTGGATTCCCCTAGGTCTCTAGTTTTCAGAAATGCACAGGTTTGGTAGGTTTCCCTAGGTGCCGGCTGAGCTAGAGGCCAAAATCTACAGGTAGGCACTTCGCAAAAAACACCTCTGTTTTTTTCCAAAATTTAGGATGTGTCCACGTTGCGCTTTGGGGTGTTTCCTGTCGCCAGCGCTAGGCCTACCCACGCAAGTGAGGTATCATTTTTATCGAGAGACTTGGGGGAACGCTGGGTGGAAGGAAATTTGGAGCTCCTCTCAGATTCCAGAACTTTCTGCCACAGAAATATGAGGAACATGTGTTTTTTTAGCCAAATTTTGAGGTTTGCAAAGGATTCTGGGTAACAGAACCTGGTCCGAGCCCCGCAAGTCACCCCTCCTTGGATACCCCTAGGTCTCTAGTTTTCAGAAATGCACAGGTTTGGTAGGTTTCCCTAGGTGCCGGCTGAGCTAGAGGCCAAAATCTACAGGTAGGCACTTCGCAAAAAACACCTCTGTTTTTTCCAAAATTTAGGATGTGTCCACGTTGCGCTTTGGGGTGTTTCCTGTCGCCGGCGCTAGGCCTACCCACGCAAGTGAGGTATCATTTTTATCGGGAGACTTGGGGGAACGCTGGGTGGAAGGAAATTTGTAGCTCCTCTCAGATTCCAGAACTTTCTGCCACAGAAATGTGAGGAACATGTGTTTTTTTAGCCAAATTTTGAGGTTTGCAAAGGATTCTGGGTAACAGAACCTGGTCCGAGCCCCGCAAGTCACCCCTCCTTGGATTCCCCTAGGTCTCTAGTTTTCAGAAATGCACAGGTTTGGTAGGTTTACCTAGGTGCCGGCTGAGCTAGAGGCCAAAACCTACAGGTAGGCACTTCGCAAAAAACACCTCTGTTTTTTTCCAAAATTTAGGATGTGTCCACGTTGCGCTTTGGGGTGTTTCCTGTCGCCGGCGCTAGGCCTACCCACGCAAGTGAGGTATCATTTTTATCGGGAGACTTTGGGGAACGCTGGGTGGAAGGAAATTTGTAGCTCCTCTCAGATTCCAGAACTTTCTGCCACAGAAATGTGAGGAACATGTGTTTTTTTAGCCAAATTTTGAGGTTTGCAAAGGATTCTGGGTAACAGAACCTGGTCCGAGCCCCGCAAGTCACCCCTCCTTGGATTCCCCTAGGTCTCTAGTTTTCAGAAATGCACAGGTTTGGTAGGTTTCCCTAGGTGCCGGCTGAGCTAGAGGCCAAAATCTACAGGTAGGCACTTCACAAAAAACACCTCTGTTTTTTTCCAAAATTTAGGATGTGTCCACGTTGCGCTTTGGGGTGTTTCCTGTCGCCAGCGCTAGGCCTACCCATGCAAGTGAGGTATCATTTTTATCGGGAGACTTGGGGGAACGCTGGGTGGAAGGAAATTTGTAGCTCCTCTCAGATTCCAGAACTTTCTGCCACAAAAATGTGAGGGACATGTGTTTTTTTAGCCAAATTTTGAGGTTTGCAAAGGATTCTGGGTAAAAGAACCTGGTCCGAGCCCCGCAAGTCACCCCTCCTGGGATTCCCCTAGGTCTCTAGTTTTCAGAAATGCACAGGTTTGGTAGGTTTCCCTAGGTGCCGGCTGAGCTAGAGGCCAAAATCTACAGGTAGGCACTTCGCAAAAAACACCTCTGTTTTTTTCAAAAATTTAGGATGTGTCCACGTTGCGCTTTGGGGTGTTTCCTGTCGCCGGCGCTAGGCCTACCCACGCAAGTGAGGTATCATTTTTATCGGGAGACTTGGGGAAACGCTGGGTGGAAGGAAATTTGTAGCTCCTCTCAGATTCCAGAACTTTCTGCCACAGAAATGTGAGGAACATGTGTTTTTTAGCCAAATTTTGAGGTTTGCAAAGGATTCTGGGTAACAGAACCTGGTCCGAGCCCCGCAAGTCACCCCTCCTTGGATTTCTCTAGGTCTCTAGTTTTCAGAAATGCACATGTTTGGTAGGTTTCCCTAGGTGCCGGCTGAGCTAGAGGCCAAAATCTACAGGTAGGCACTTCGCAAGAAACACCTCTGTTTTTTCCCAAAATTTAGGATGTGTCCACGTTGCGCTTTGGGGTGTTTCCTGTCGCCGGCGCTAGGCCTACCCACGCAAGTGAGGTATCATTTTTATCGGGAGACTTGGGGGAACGCTGGGTGGAAGGAAATTTGTAGCTCCTCTCAGATTCCAGAACTTTCTGCCACAGAAATGTGAGGAACATGTGTTTTTTTAACCAAATTTTGAGGTTTGCAAAGGATTCTGGGTAACAGAACCTGGTCCGAGCCCCGCAAGTCACCCCTCCTTGGATTCCCCTAGGTTTCTAGTTTTCAGAAATGCACAGGTTTGGTAGGTTTCCCTATGTGCCGGCTGAGCTAGAGGCCAAAATCTACAGGTAGGCACTTCGCAAAAAACACCTCTGTTTTTTTCCAAAATTTAGGATGTGTCCATGTTGCGCTTTGGGGTGTTTCCTGTCGCCGGCGCTAGGCCTACCCACGCAAGTGAGGTATCATTTTTATCGGGAGACTTGTGGGAACGCTGGGTGGAAGGAAATTTGTAGCTCCTCTCAGATTCCAGAACTTTCTGCCACAAAAATGTGAGGCACATGTGTTTTTTTAGCCAAATTTTGAGGTTTGCAAAGGATTCTGGGTAACAGAACCTGGTCCGAGCCCCGCAAGTCACCCCTCCTTGGATTTCTCTAGGTCTCTAGTTTTCAGAAATGCACATGTTTGGTAGGTTTCCCTAGGTGCCGGCTGAGCTAGAGGCCAAAATCTACAGGTATGCACTTCGCAAAAAACACCTCTGTTTTTTCCCAAAATTTAGGATGTGTCCACGTTGCGCTTTGGGGTGTTTCCTGTCGCCGGCGCTAGGCCTACCCACGCAAGTGAGGTATCATTTTTATCGGGAGACTTGGGGGAACGCTGGGTTGAAGGAAATTTGTAGCTCCTCTCAGATTCCAGAACTTTCTGCCACAGAAATGTGAGGAACATGTGTTTTTTTAACCAAATTTTGAGGTTTGCAAAGGATTCTGGGTAACAGAACCTGGTCCGAGCCCCGCAAGTCACCCCTCCTTGGATTCCCCTAGGTTTCTAGTTTTCAGAAATGCACAGGTTTGGTAGGTTTCCCTATGTGCCGGCTGAGCTAGAGGCCAAAATCTACAGGTAGGCACTTCGCAAAAAACACCTCTGTTTTTTTCCAAAATTTAGGATGTGTCCACGTTGCGCTTTGGGGTGTTTCCTGTCGCCGGCGCTAGGCCTACCCACGCAAGTGAGGTATCATTTTTATCGGGAGACTTGGGGGAATGCTGGGTGGAAGGAAATTTGTAGCTCCTCTCAGATTCCAGAACTTTCTGCCACAGAAATGTGAGGAACATGTGTTTTTTTAGCCAAATTTTGAGGTTTGCAAAGGATTCTGGGTAACAGAATCTGGTCCGAACCCCGCAAGTCACCCCTCCTTGGATTCCCCTAGGTCTCTAGTTTTCAGAAATGCACAGGTTTGGTAGGTTTCCCTAGGTGCCGGCTGAGCTAGAGGCCAAAATCTACAGGTAGGCACTTCGCAAAAAACACCTCTGTTTTTTTCCAAAATTTAGGATGTGTCCACGTTGCGCTTTGGGGTGTTTCCTGTCGCCAGCGCTAGGCCTACCCACGCAAGTGAGGTATCATTTTTATCGAGAGACTTGGGGGAACGCTGGGTGGAAGGAAATTTGGAGCTCCTCTCAGATTCCAGAACTTTCTGCCACAGAAATATGAGGAACATGTGTTTTTTTAGCCAAATTTTGAGGTTTGCAAAGGATTCTGGGTAACAGAACCTGGTCCGAGCCCCGCAAGTCACCCCTCCTTGGATACCCCTAGGTCTCTAGTTTTCAGAAATGCACAGGTTTGGTAGGTTTCCCTAGGTGCCGGCTGAGCTAGAGGCCAAAATCTACAGGTAGGCACTTCGCAAAAAACACCTCTGTTTTTTCCAAAATTTAGGATGTGTCCACGTTGCGCTTTGGGGTGTTTCCTGTCGCCGGCGCTAGGCCTACCCACGCAAGTGAGGTATCATTTTTATCGGGAGACTTGGGGGAACGCTGGGTGGAAGGAAATTTGTAGCTCCTCTCAGATTCCAGAACTTTCTGCCACAGAAATGTGAGGAACATGTGTTTTTTTAGCCAAATTTTGAGGTTTGCAAAGGATTCTGGGTAACAGAACCTGGTCCGAGCCCCGCAAGTCACCCCTCCTTGGATTCCCCTAGGTCTCTAGTTTTCAGAAATGCACAGGTTTGGTAGGTTTACCTAGGTGCCGGCTGAGCTAGAGGCCAAAACCTACAGGTAGGCACTTCGCAAAAAACACCTCTGTTTTTTTCCAAAATTTAGGATGTGTCCACGTTGCGCTTTGGGGTGTTTCCTGTCGCCGGCGCTAGGCCTACCCACGCAAGTGAGGTATCATTTTTATCGGGAGACTTTGGGGAACGCTGGGTGGAAGGAAATTTGTAGCTCCTCTCAGATTCCAGAACTTTCTGCCACAGAAATGTGAGGAACATGTGTTTTTTTAGCCAAATTTTGAGGTTTGCAAAGGATTCTGGGTAACAGAACCTGGTCCGAGCCCCGCAAGTCACCCCTCCTTGGATTCCCCTAGGTCTCTAGTTTTCAGAAATGCACAGGTTTGGTAGGTTTCCCTAGGTGCCGGCTGAGCTAGAGGCCAAAATCTACAGGTAGGCACTTCACAAAAAACACCTCTGTTTTTTTCCAAAATTTAGGATGTGTCCACGTTGCGCTTTGGGGTGTTTCCTGTCGCCAGCGCTAGGCCTACCCATGCAAGTGAGGTATCATTTTTATCGGGAGACTTGGGGGAACGCTGGGTGGAAGGAAATTTGTAGCTCCTCTCAGATTCCAGAACTTTCTGCCACACAAATGTGAGGGACATGTGTTTTTTTAGCCAAATTTTGAGGTTTGCAAAGGATTCTGGGTAACAGAACCTGGTCCGAGCCCCGCAAGTCACCCCTCCTTGGATTCCCCTCGATCTCTAGTTTTCAGAAATGCACAGGTTTGGTAGGTTTCCCTAGGTGCCGCCTGAGCTAGAGGCCAAAATCTACAGGTAGGCACTTCGCAAAAAACACCTCTGTTTTTTTCCAAAATTTAGGATGTGTCCACGTTGCGCTTTGGGGTGTTTCCTGTCGCCGGCGCTAGGCCTACCCACGCAAGTGAGGTATCATTTTTATCGGGAGACTTGGGGGAACGCTGGGTGGAAGGAAATTTGTAGCTCCTCTCAGATTCCAGAACTTTCTGCCACAGAAATGTGAGGAACATGTGTTTTTTTAGCCAAATTTTGAGGTTTGCAAAGGATTCTGGGTAACAGAACCTGGTCTGAGCCCCACAAGTCACCCCTCCTTGGATTCCCCTAGGTCTCTAGTTTTCAGAAATGCACAGGTTTGGTAGGTTTCCCTAGGTGCCGGATGAGCTAGAGGCCAAAATCTACAGGTAGGCACTTCACAAAAAACACCTCTGTTTTTTTCCAAAATTTAGGATGTGTCCACGTTGCGCTTTGGGGTGTTTCCTGTCGCCAGCGCTAGGCCTACCCATGCAAGTGAGGTATCATTTTTATCGGGAGACTTGGGGGAACGCTGGGTGGAAGGAAATTTGTAGCTCCTCTCAGATTCCAGAACTTTCTGCCACAAAAATGTGAGGGACATGTGTTTTTTTAGCCAAATTTTGAGGTTTGCAAAGGATTCTGGGTAAAAGAACCTGGTCCGAGCCCCGCAAGTCACCCCTCCTGGGATTCCCCTAGGTCTCTAGTTTTCAGAAATGCACAGGTTTGGTAGGTTTCCCTAGGTGCCGGCTGAGCTAGAGGCCAAAATCTACAGGTAGGCACTTCGCAAAAAACACCTCTGTTTTTTTCCAAAATTTAGGATGTGTCCACGTTGCGCTTTGGGGTGTTTCCTGTCGCCGGCGCTAGGCCTACCCACGCAAGTGAGGTATCATTTTTATCGGGAGACTTGGGGAAACGCTGGGTGGAAGGAAATTTGTAGCTCCTCTCAGATTCCAGAACTTTCTGCCACAGAAATGTGAGGAACATGTGTTTTTTAGCCAAATTTTGAGGTTTGCAAAGGATTCTGGGTAACAGAACCTGGTCCGAGCCCCGCAAGTCACCCCTCCTTGGATTTCTCTAGGTCTCTAGTTTTCAGAAATGCACATGTTTGGTAGGTTTCCCTAGGTGCCGGCTGAGCTAGAGGCCAAAATCTACAGGTAGGCACTTCGCAAAAAACACCTCTGTTTTTTCCCAAAATTTAGGATGTGTCCACGTTGCGCTTTGGGGTGTTTCCTGTCGCCGGCGCTAGGCCTACCCACGCAAGTGAGGTATCATTTTTATTGGGAGACTTGGGGGAACGCTGGGTGGAAGGAAATTTGTAGCTCCTCTCAGATTCCAGAACTTTCTGCCACAGAAATGTGAGGAACATGTGTTTTTTTAACCAAATTTTGAGGTTTGCAAAGGATTCTGGGTAACAGAACCTGGTCCGAGCCCCGCAAGTCACCCCTCCTTGGATTCCCCTAGGTTTCTAGTTTTCAGAAATGCACAGGTTTGGTAGGTTTCCCTATGTGCCGGCTGAGCTAGAGGCCAAAATCTACAGGTAGGCACTTCGCAAAAAACACCTCTGTTTTTTTCCAAAATTTAGGATGTGTCCACGTTGCGCTTTGGGGTGTTTCCTGTCGCCGGCGCTAGGCCTACCCACGCAAGTGAGGTATCATTTTTATCGGGAGACTTGGGGGAACGCTGGGTTGAAGGAAATTTGTAGCTCCTCTCAGATTCCAGAACTTTCTGCCACAGAAATGTGAGGAACATGTGTTTTTTTAACCAAATTTTGAGGTTTGCAAAGGATTCTGGGTAACAGAACCTGGTCCGAGCCCCGCAAGTCACCCCTCCTTGGATTCCCCTAGGTTTCTAGTTTTCAGAAATGCACAGGTTTGGTAGGTTTCCCTATGTGCCGGCTGAGCTAGAGGCCAAAATCTACAGGTAGGCACTTCGCAAAAAACACCTCTGTTTTTTTCCAAAATTTAGGATGTGTCCACGTTGCGCTTTGGGGTGTTTCCTGTCGCCGGCGCTAGGCCTACCCACGCAAGTGAGGTATCATTTTTATCGGGAGACTTGGGGGAACGCTGGGTTGAAGGAAATTTGTAGCTCCTCTCAGATTCCAGAACTTTCTGCCACAGAAATGTGAGGAACATGTGTTTTTTTAGCCAAATTTTGAGGTTTGCAAAGGATTCTGGGTAACAGAACCTGGTCCGAGCCCCGCAAGTCACCCCTCCTTGGATTCCCCTAGGTCTCTAGTTTTCAGAAATGCACAGGTTTGGTAGGTTTCCCTAGGTACTGGCTGAGCTAGAGGCCAAAATCTACAGGTAGGCACTTCGCAAAAAACACCTCTGTTTTCTCCCAAAATTTAGGATGTGTCCACGTTGCGCTTTGGGGCGTTTCCTGTCGCGGGCGCTCGGCCTACCCACACAAGTGAGGTATCATTTTTATCGGGAGACTTTGGGGAACATAGATTAGCAAAACAAGTGCTATTGCCCCTTGTCTTTCTCTACATTTTTTCCTTCCAAATATTGGAGAGTGTGTAAAAAAGACATCTATTTGAGAAATTCCCTATAATTCACATGCTTGTATGGTCACCCCGGAATTCAGAGATGTGCAAATAACCACTGCTCCTCAGCACCTTATCTTGTGCCCTTTTTGGAAATGCAAAGGTTTTCTTGATAGCAATTTTTAACTCTTTATATTTCAGCAAATGAATTGCTGTATACCCGGTATAGAATGAAAACGCACGTCAGGGTGCAGCTCATTTATTGGCTCTGGGTTCCTTGGGTTCTTGATGAACCTACAAGCCCTATATATCCCCGCAACCAGAGGAGTCCAGCAGACGTAACGGTATATTGCTTTCGATAATCTGACATTGCAGGGAAAAGTTACAGAGTAAAACGTAGAGAAACATTTATGTTTTTTTCACCTCAATTTCAATATTTTTCTTTTTCAGTTGTTATTTTCTGTAGGAAACCCTTGTAGGATCTACACAAATGACCCCTTGCTGAATTCAGAATTTTGTCTACTTTTCAGAAATGTTTAGGTTTCTGGGATTCAGCATTGGTTACATGCCCATTTCTGTCACTGACTGGAAGGAGGCTGAAAGCACAAAAAATTGCAAAAATGGGGTATGTCCCAGTAAAATGCCAAAATTGTCTTGAATAATTGGGTTTTCTGATTCAAGTCTACCTGTTCCTGAAGGCTGGGAAGCTGCTGAGTTTAGCACTGCAAACCCTTTGTTGATGCCATTTTCAGGGGAAAAACCACAAGCCTTCTTCTGCAGCCACTTTTTCCAATTTTTTTGAAAAAAACGAAATTTTCACTGTATTTTGGCCAATTTCTTGGCCTCCTTCAAGGGAACCCACAAAGTCTGGGTACCTCTAGAATCCCTAGGATGTTGGAAAAAAAGGACGCAAATTTGGCTTGGTTAGCTTATGTGGACAAAAAGTTATGAGGGCCTAAGCGCGAACTGCCCCAAATAGGCAAAAAAAGGCCTGGCACAGGAGGGGGAAAAGGCCTGGCAGCGAAGGGGTTAATCGTCACCTACAGGTTTGACCGTGCCACAATCCAGGAACTATGTACCCAGTTGGAGCCAGACCTGATGTCACCAATCCGCCATCCGACTGGAATCCCCCCTGACGTGCAGGTGCTGTCAGTGCTCCATTTCCTTGCAAGTGGGTCTTTTCAGACAACAGTGGCCATGGCATCAGGGATGTCCCAGCCTATGTTTTCAAACGTGTTGTCCAGAGTGCTGTCTGCCCTGCTGAAACACGTAAGGAGATACATCATTTTTCCTGAGGTGGAGGATTTGCCTACAGGGAAAGGTGACTTCTATGCCCTTGGACATATCCCGAACGTCATAGGTGCCATTGATGGGACCCATGTAGCTCTGGTCCCCCTCGCAGGAGTGAACAGGTGTACAGGAACCGTAAGAGTTATCATTCGATGAATGTCCAGATGGTCTGTTTGGCAGACCAGTACATCTTGCAGGTAAATGCTATGTTCCCTGGCTCTGTGCATGACGCCTATATCCTGCGCAATAGCAGCATCCCTGATATGATGGGTCAACTCCAGAGGCACCGTGTATGGCTATTGGGGGACTCTGGTTATCCCAACCTTTCGTGGCTATTGACCCCAGTGAGGAATCCCAGGACCAGGGCAGAGGAACGCTACAATGATACCCATGGGTGGACTAGGAGGGTTATCGAACGCACCTTCGGCCTTCTTAAGGCCAGGTTCAGGTGCCTCCATATGACAGGTGGGTCCCTATTCTACTCACCGAAGAAGGTGTGCGACATCATCATCGCCTGCTCCATGCTCCATAATTTAGCATTGTGACGCCAGGTTCCTTTTCTGCAGGAGGATGATCCAGATGACGGTGTTGTTGCAGCTGTGGAGTCTGTGGAGCCTGTGGACAGTGATGAGGATGAAGCTGAGGAAGAAGAAAACGACAACAGGGAGTCAGTCATACAGCAATATTTCCAGCGAAACTCAGGTGAGTACATTTTCCGGTGTAACATTACATTAACTTTCACACGTCTACCTCTATCCTGTACCTACATTTCACTCACTATTTGTTAACTGAGTTGGTCCCTTCCATTTCAGTTTCACAAATGTGGTAACCTACGTGTCAACTGCTTGCATCCTTGAAGGGCTTGTGATGTGTGACATTGGTATGTTTGCCTTCCAATGGGTAACCCATTATGACACTGTCATTGATAATAGAAAAATACAAATCATAGACTGACTCCAGTTTTTTTAGTGTTTCAAGGGTGTTTATTTAAGTGCTCAAAATGAAGGGGGGTTGTCAAATGGTGACGGGTGATGGTGGAGGAATGTCCATGGCAGAGTCCAGTCTATTAGTCTCACAGGTACATTGCACATCTGCCCATTGGAAGTGGAGCTGGGGCAGTTCCGATTTGGACAGGGTAACAAAGTGGGACAGTGGGGGAACAATCAGGGTGGTCTTATTTCCTGGCGGGGGACTTGCCATCTTGCTCTGCCCTGTTCCTGGATCTCAGGGCCCGCTTGCGTGGTGGTTGTCCGTCTGCAGGGTATGGGGTGCTGGTGTGGTGGTCCTGTGGCGGGGCGTCCTGTCCACTAGCGCCAGCGGAGGTGGTAGGCAGTTCATTGTCGTGGCTAGTGTCAGGGGCCCCTTGGAGTGCCACGGTGTCCCTCAAGGTCTTTTGAATGTCCGTCAGCACCCCTACGATGGTGCCCAGGGCGGAGCCGATGGTCCTGAGCTCCTCCCTGAACCCCAAATACTGCTCCTCCTGCAGACGCAGGGTCTCCTGCAACTTGTCCAGGACCGTGGCCATCGTCTCCTGGGAGTGGTGGTATGCTCCCATGATGGAGGAGAGGGCCTCGTGGAGAGTTGGTTCCCTTGGCCTGTCCTCCCTCTGTCGCACAGTAGCCCTCCCAGTTCCCCTGTGTTCCTCTGCCTCCGTCCCCTGGACTGTGTGCCCACTACCACTGCCCCCAGGTCCCTGTTGTTGTTGGGGTGGTGGGTTAGCCTGGGTGTCCTGTAGTGGTGGACACACCGCTGATTGACCTGTCCTGGGTAGGGAGGTTTGGGCCCGCTGGGTGGGTGCTGTGCTGGTGTTACCAGAGGGTGGAAGGTCAGTGTTGGGCTGTGCCTGTGCGAGGGGAACCGACTGTCCTGAGGCCCACGATGGTCCGGGATGGTCATCAAGATCCAGTATGGCAGAGCTGCTGTCGTCACTGTGGGCCTCTTCTGGTGGTGGAGTGGTGTTGTCTGGACCCTCTGGTGTGGTGATGTTCCTTCGGGTTCCTGCGGGGGTATAGCTACATGATTATTGCATGTGTGTGTGTAATGATGTGCAATGGTTGGGTGTGCGTGAACCCCAGTGCAGGCATTCCTGTGTGTGGGGTTGTGTGCTGATGGTTGGGGGGTGTTCTGGGTATGTGCAGTGGGCATGCTTTAGTGATGAGTGTCCATGGTTAGTTGTGTCATGCAGGTCTTGGGGTTGGGATGTGTAGTTGGTGTTATTAGTACATTAGTGAGGAGTTTGGGTGATAGGGGAGGGTGTGAGGGTGGGGGTGTGTGATAGCATGCAGGTAGGGTGGGGGATGTGATAGTTAAGATTTGACTTACCAGTGTCCGTTCCTCCGACGACTCCTCCGAGGCCCTCAGGATGCAAGATGGTCAAGACTTGCTCCTCCCATGTTGTTACTTGAGGGGGAGGAGGTGGGGGTCTGCCACCAGTCCGCTGTACCGCGATGTGGTGCCTGGATACCGTTGAACGCACCTTCCCCCGTAGGTCGTTCCACCTCTTCCTGATGTCCTCCCTATTTCTTGGGTGCTGTCCCACTGCGTTGACCCTGTCCACTATTCTTTGCCATAGCTCCATCTTCCTCGCAATTGATGTGTGCTGTACCTGTGAGCCAAATAGCTGTGGCTCTACCCGTAGGATTTCCTCCACCATGGTCCTGAGCTCCTCCTCGGAGAAGCGGGGGTGTCTTTGGCGTGACATGGGGTGGTGTGTGTGATGTGTGGGGTGGTGTATGTGGTGATGAGTGTGGTGAGTGTAGTGGTATGTGGTGTTTTGTGCTTGGATGTTGTGTGGGTGATGGTGTTGTGTGCCTCTGTGTGATGGGGTTGTCTATTCTGTGCTCTCTCTCTCGCCTTCTCTCAGAATTTCTGGTTGTAGGGGTTTGTGGGTGTGTGTTTTATATTGTGCTGGGTGTGTGGGAGTGGTGTGTGTATGTGTCTCAGGTGTGTGTATTTTGAAATGTCCAATGTGGCGGTGTTTTGAAGATGTGTGTGTATTTTGAGCGCGGCGGTGTGTACCGCCAATGGAATACCGCGGTTGAAAGACCGCCGCGTGGATTCGTGGGTCGTAATAGCATGGGCGTGTTTCTGTTGGCGTGGAGGTGGAGGATGTGTTTCCGCCAGTTTATCGCTGACCTTTGGTGTGGCGGTATTGTGTGGGTGTCTGAATTTCGGCGGATTTGGTGATGTGTGTCATAATAGCTGTGGCGGTCTACCGCCGCCGCGGAGGTGTATTGGCGGTCTTCTGCACGGCGGTAAGCGCCTTATACCGCCAGGGTCGTAATGACCCCCTTTATTCTCTTCATTCAAATACAATCAAACACTGCCAAGAACATACCCATCAACCTAGGGGGCCTCCAAGAACCGAGGAAAGTCACTTAAGGACACTCATCATGTTAAATCCTTTTAACAATTTTGAAAAAAGAAAGAAAGAACAAACAAACCACTTTGACACACCTGAACCTCACAGACCCATTATGATATAATCTAAACAATGACGTAAGAGTAATCTGCTACCAAAAACTGTTAACGCGCCACAGAATCCTAGCTATTATCAATACTGAGTAGTGGATTTAGTGCTAGAAGACGATGGATCGAAGCAACACAGGTTTGAGGGGATGTCACCAATGGGAGGTGTGAAGACCATCAATAACAACAACAATCAATATTATAAAGTTTCAGTCAATAACTAAACCAGTTTAGTAATTAAAAATCATACATTTTTTCCCTATATTAACAACACTAATGTCACGAAAATAACTCTCAAACACACATGATAAGCGTATAAGATCAATAGCGGCTGGTTAATACGACATATATATCTGAATCTAATTAATACAATTAAACAAATTATCTCCAAAAGAGTCACACTTATTATTAATACAAAAACTGGTCATAATGGCAAAGTATACATTAGTTCAGCATCAAATGATTTCAAAACAAACCATAAGCATATCAAGATTAATTCCCTAACTAACCACGAATTAGCATTGACATGTTGGACTTCATGTAAAATGAATTTAGTAACTGTAGGAAAGGCCTCCTTTTTGCCCTGGTCACCCCCACACTTCTGGACAGGTACTGGTGGTTACTGACTCTTGGCTGTGACCTGGGTACTGCTTACCAGTCCCAGGGCCAGTGCTCTGTGTAAAATGGATATACAAATAAAGCTAATTATAATTGGCTAAGTTAACCTACCTATAAGTCCCTAGTATATGGTAGGGCATGTAGGTTTAGGGACCACAGCATAGGTAGTGCACCCGTAGGTGCACTGCTGAGGTGCCCAGTGTCATTTTAAAGGCAGGCCTGCCTTGCTGGCTGCTTTTAAATTAAAGTTATATGCAAATTCGACTTTGGAATTATAAGTAGTTATAAAGTCTTAAACTACCTTATTTTTAGATAGAAGTCACCCTTAAGGTGTGCCCTATGTGCCCCGGGGTCAGGGTGCCATGTAACTATAAGCAGGGACTTTATAAAAATAGTTTTATATGCCCTGGTGAGGTAAAAACAGACAAATTTGTTTTTCCCTCATTGTAGTAAATGGCCTTCATAGGCTAGAATGGGGAGACTTTATTTTATTTTTTAAAGTCTCCTTAAATGATGCATACCAAGAATTTGGTATCAAATTAATTGTTGTAATAAATCCCACAACTTCCAGTTGTGGGATTTAATATAACTTGTTCAGGTAAAGAGTTTTAAACGTTACCTGAAAAGCTGCCAATTTCAGTCCTGCATTGTTTTTGCTGCTGTGCTCTGATTGGCCAAGCTGCCTTGATAAGGTGTGAAGTGGCCTGGCTTCACACAAAGGAATGTGCCTGTGGGAAGGAATCTCACCTCAGCAGATGGTGAGGCAGGAAGGGGGAGGGCTGCCAAACTGGTCTTCAAAGGCAGAGAAGGACATTTGGAGCAACCAGCAACACCCCCACATCCTGCAACCCCAGACAACTAGGTGCCCCCTTGATTAGATTAGGAGAGGGCAGGAGAGGGGTGTGTTTATGATTTTTAGCCACACCAGTGGGTGGGCTCAGCCAGATGTAACCTCCAAAAATCAGATTCAGCCATGATGGATTTTTAGAGAATGTTGCCTGCTGGGATTGATTTTTGCCACACTTCCCTGGAAGTGGTCATCACAGGGGGAAGGACCCTGCATCTGATTGGAGAACCAGGACCCCCCTGTTTTTCAACCAGGAGCAAGGATAAAACTGGCAGACCTGCACCCACACCTCAGATCCCCATCAGATTCCAACAAGGAAGAACCAAAGGAGAAGAAGGACTGCCCTGCTGGACCCCTGGCCTGCACCTGGAACCTGCACTCAGAAGGACTGCACCAGCTGCACACTTGGGCTTCACCACAAGAAGGACTTTGCCTGGCTTCAACTGGTTCAAGGAGGGACTCCCTGTTTGCTACAGGTGAAAAATTGCTATCCAGAGTCCTCTGTACCAACTCCTGAAGAAATCAACCAGCTGGCCACTGCCCAGTGGCCAAAAAGGAGTTTGCGCCACGTGCATTCTGGGAGTTGTAGTCCGCACCCCCCAAGGACCATCTCAGAACTTCTGGACCCTTGGGGTGAGCTGTGGACCTCAAAAGAAACTTAAAAGGACATCTGGGAGAAGCCCCAGAAGTTTGGAGAAGTTTTGTCAAAAAGCTCCATTGAGGGACCGACCCGCCGCGGCAACTCTAGCCGGCTTGCCTCAACCACGACCCGGCCTGATTTTCTGGTTCGTCCAGGTAAAAAAAATCTCCGAAAAAGAGACTAAGGGGGTCATTACGACATTGGCGGGCGGCTACCGCCGCCCGCCAAGCGGTAACCGCCATGCGGCCGCACTCACGCAGCCCCCATTACGACATTCCCGCTGGGCCGGCGGGGATGAGGCCGCAACATAGGAGCCGGCTCCTAATGGAGCCGGCGGTGTTGCGACGGGTGCAAGACAGTGCACTATGCAGACAGTGAAAAGCTGGCTGGGGCCCTGTTAGGGGGCCCCAGGACACCCCTTACCGCCAGCCTCTTCCTGGCGGTGCAAACTGCCATAAACAGGCTGGCGGTAGGGATGTCATAATCCCCAGGGCAGCGCTGCTTGCAGCGCTGCCCTGGCGGATTATCACCGCCGGGGCTAAAACGGCAGGAAACCGCCGGCCCCGGCGGTGCGACCGCAGCGGTACCGCCGCGGTCGTAATAAGGGCCTCCATACCGCCAGCCTGTTGGCGGTACGGACGCTACATTACCCCTGGCGGTCTCCGACCGCCAGGGTCGTAATGACCCCCTAAGTCTGAAGGTTAAAAGTTGACCGGGACCTTCCAGCCAGCGTATCCTAGGAGGGCTCCAGGGACGTCGGATCAAGATCCAGGTTTACCCCGGTCGAAGGATTTTCACCTCGAAAAAGAGACTAAGGGGGTCATTCTGACCCTGGCGGTCTTGGACCGCCAGGGCAAGAATGACGGAAGCACCGCCAACAGGCTGGCGGTGCTTCATTTCCTATTCTGACCGCGGCAGTAAAGCCGCGGTCGCACCGCCGGGGCCGGCGGTTTCCTGCCGATTTTCCCCCGGCGGTGATAATCCGCCAGGGCAGCGCTGCAAGCAGTGCTGCCCTGGGGATTATGACCCCCTTACCGCCAGCCTGTTTCTGGCGGTTTACACCGCCAGGAAGAGGCTGGCGGTAAGGGGTGTCCTGGGGCCCCTGGGGGCCCCTGCACTGCCCATGCCACTGGCATGGGCAGTGCAGGGGCCCCCTAACAGGGCCCCGGCCTGCTTTTCACTGTCTGCATGGCAGACAGTGAAAAGCGCGACGGGTGCCACTGCACCCGTCGCACGGCCGCAACACCGCCGGCTCCATTAGGATCCGGCTCCTGTGTTGCGTCCTCATTCCCGCTGGCCCGGCGGGCGCTAACATGGTTAGCGCCCGCCGGCCCAGCGTGAATGTTGGAATGGGGGCCGCGTTATTGCGGCCGCTTGGCGGTTCCCGCCTGGCGGGCAGCGGTAGCCGCCCGCCAAGGTTAGAATCACCCCCTAAGTCCGAAGGTAAAAATCTCCCCCGAGGATTCCCGCATCGCGTATCCGGAGAAGGGCTCCAGGAGGTCAGATTGGACTGGCAGGTTTGTCCCGCTGAAGAAAATCTTCGAAAAAGAGACTAAGGGGGTGTCAAAGCCCAGCTCACCTGAGTTCTTGTTCAGTTCTGATGGAGGTTGAAGACAATCCGACCCCACCCTGAAACTGCTTGTTCCAGCACACTAGTTTTTAAAACAGTGCACTAAGAACAGAAGCTCAAGGGAAGGGGGGAAGTGGATAAAATAAAAAAAAGAGACAACACCGTTCTTGCGTTTCCACTGTTGAAGTGCTGCACAAATCTGCGGCCCTTTCTGACTTCTGTAGAAACTGGTGCCTAATGAAACATAAACAAAGAACAGATAAGTGCAACCTATTCCTAAATGGGTTCCTGACTATCCCTTTATTTATTAGAAATTCTCTTCTAAAAGTACCTCTTGGATCCTGGTCTCTAGTTTCCAGGTTTGGAATGTGTTACTGCTCTGGGATGTGTTTTCTATTACTGTAAAGCTTCTAAAACATTAAACAAATACCGTTATCAGAATTACCAATATCAAACATTCATCATAATATAACTAAAGCCTAAATTCCCAATAGCAGACTCACTTTTCCCATATTTCCAGAATCTTTTATAAAACAAATACTGTACTTTTACATCAAAATACAGCATGTAATTTGTGCAAGTCCTTGATTTACTGTTTGCCTTGCTGTTAATGGTTTCCACTGTTCGATTCTTAAAAGTTCCATGAGAAAAAACAATGTTTGCTTCACAAAGTTCTGCAAAATATTCTTGTAACAAAGAGTTTGAATCACAATGTTCGTGGAAGGTATTTCGTTTCAAATTGTCTATACACAAATCCAGAAATTGTTGTCAAAGTTCTTTCAGGTAATAAAAGGTTTTGCACTTACTTGTTGCTGGCAAGAGATACTGATCAGTCTAACCTTGTCTTCTTTCTCATTTGCAGGTTACTCATAGGAGAGAGGCTGAAGCAAGGAGGAACCGGAAACCGGAAGAAGGAAGAGCCAGAAGCTGCGCCCATTGAAGTCAATGAAAGTCTGTAAAGAGCAGGAGTGCCAGCGCCGAGGGATCTGTTCTCAGGTAAGCGGGAGGTAAACGAGCACAAGCACTGGGTGAGGCTCGGGGGATGCCTTTTATAGACAGGGCTGGGTGTGGTTTGAAGGGCTGGGTGTGGTCCTCACATGCTGCACATGTTCTTGGAAGGTGTGCAGAGCTGGGTGTGGTTTGAAGAGCTGGGTGTGGTCCTCACATGCTGCACATGTTCTTGAAAGATGTGCAGAGTTTCAGTTATTATACAAATGAGTTGGATTAACACATGGCCTAGGGAGGAGTATTTTAAAGAAGCCTTGGTAAAAGCAAGGCCCAATGTGTAAACAAAACAGCACATTAAACAACATACACAGAAGCCTAGGGGGGGGGGAAGGTGAGATAACAAGAAAGGCTTTCAATAGAAAGTTTAAAAGGGAGCTATTACAGAACCCACTAGTGCAGTGAGAGGGGACATGCTCTTTGCTGTGTACAAACCCTAACAGTTGCCCCCCTCAAAGGCCCTCATACAGGACGGGGTTTTCCTGGATTTTTTAAATAAAACCGTCTAATCAGCTGTGGGGCATGTACATATGATGCTGGTTCCCATGAATTCTCAGATTCATCATATCCTTTCCATTCTACTAAATAAAACAGATGTCCACTAATTCTTTTTGAGTCTTTTATGCTTTTCACTTCATATTCCAGATTTCCCTTAATTGGTATGGGTGGAGGTGGTGGTTCAGGTCGGGTTTTTGAGTTGTACGGCTTAAGCAAGGACACATGGAATGTAGTATGTACTGGATATTCTTTTGGTAAATCTAATTTTCCTTTTACCGGGTTTACTATGGCAGTTATACTAAAGGGTCCAATGAAACGTGGTTGCAGCTTTCGGGATCCCTCTATGTTTAGGTTCTTTGTGGAGAGCCATACCTTGTCACCAATTTTATACATTGGGGCCTCAGACCTGTGTTTGTCTGCTTGTCTTTTCATGCTTTTCTTGTACTTTAATAAATGTTTCCTGGCTTTGTCTTGTATGTCACCTAACCTCGTTAGTCTATCCGTTACTGTAGGCAACAGGGAATCTTCTAACAAAATGGGTATAGCTCTTGGATGATACCCCTGCAAGAAATAGAATGGTGAGCAAAGTAGAGCTGAATGCTCAGTATTATTATAAACAAACTCTGCTACAGGGAGAGCTTCCAACCATTCACTAGAATAATCAGCCAATAAACAACGTAGCGTTTGAAGTAAGGTTTGGTTCAGTCGTTCAGTCTGTCCATCTGTCTCTGGGTGGAAAGCAGTGGATAAGGCCACATCTATTTTCAGTTTTTCACATAATTTTTTCCAAAATCTGGAGTTGAACTGGCTCCCTCGGTCTGACACCACTTTGCTTGGCAAACCATGTAAACGCACAATTTCCCTTATAAAAATATCGGCAAATTCTGCCGCCGTGGGTAATTTCCGTAATGGTACAAAATGTGCCATTTTAGATAAAAAATCCACTATAACCAACACTGTTGTGAAGGATTTTACAGGTGGTAAACCTACAATAAAATCTACGCTCACAGTGTGTCAAGGTTGTTTGGGTGTTGGCATTGGTATTAACAAGCCGTCAGGAGCCTTATGAGAAGATTTATGTCTTGCGCAAATTGGACAGTGTCCCACCAAAAGTGTTTTTGCACATTTTCCAGGGTTTTTACCCAACCAGGATGACCTGCCAACGGTGAGGCGTGATGCCAAATTATCACCTGTGTTTGTAATTCAGAGGTGGGCACTAACAGCATGTTGTCGTGATACAATAAACCTCGTTGTATTGTGTTATGGGAATCCTTTAACCAATCCTGAGGTGCTATTTGCATGTGTGCATTATATAGATCTGTGATGAAATCCTTCTGTTGTACTGGTGCCAACAACTTTTGGGGAGGAATAATGGGTTCTCCTATTTTATCTTGTTTCATGTCTGAGGTATGTCCGTATCTAGATAACACATCAGATTGAATTTGTTGTGCACCTGGTCTATAGGTTATAACAAAGTCAAATGTGCTAAAAAAATTTAACCAGCGCATCTGACGTGGTGTTAGTGCTTTAAGTGATCCAAAGAACTGTAGGTTCTTATGGTCAGAAAAGATTGTAACTGGGTACTTGGCTCCCATTAAATGGTGCCTCCATTCTGAAAAGGCTACTTTGATAGCTAGTAGTTCCCTTTCAGCCACAGTGTAATTTTGTTCAGCTGGCAATAACTTTTTAGAATAGAAGGCTATAGGATGTAACTGGCCATCTACTGCATCTCGTTGAGAGAGACCTCCTCGTAAAGCTACTTGTGAAGCATCCGCTTCAACAAAAAAAGGCAAGTCAGGATCAGGATGTTTCAGAATTGGGGCTGAAGTGAACTTTTGTTTTAGGAGTTGAAAGGTGTGTGCCGCCTCATCAGTCCAAAGAAATCGTTGCCCTTTCCGCAACAAGGTAGTTATTGGGGCCGCAATGTCTGCAAAATGTGCAATAAACCTCCTATAAAAATTGGCGAAACCCAGAAATTTCTGAATATCTTTTACAGAGGATGGTTCTGGCCAATCAGCAATAGCACTGATTTTCTTCACATCCATAGTTATTCCTTGAGGTGACAGGCAGTATCCTAAAAAGTCCACCTTGTTGACATTAAAAGTACACTTTTCTAACTTAGCAAAAAGATGATTTTCTTTTAACTTTGATAATACTGCACGAACATGTTGGGTATGTTCTTCTGAGTTCTTAGAGTAAATGAGGATGTCGTCTATGTATACTATGACACAAACGTCCAGGAATTCGTGTAGGACCTCATTTATAAAGAACTGAAAGGCCGCAGGGGCATTACATAACCCAAAGGGCATTACTGTATACTCAAATAAACCAAACTTTGTCTTGAAAGCTGTCTTCCACTCATCCCCCTCTTTTACTCGGACCAGGTGGTAAGCTCCCCGCAGATCTAGTTTAGTGTATACAGTAGAATGTCTTAATTGATCCAACAACACAGGTATTAGAGGAAGAGGATATTTATTCTTTATTGTAGCCTTATTTAGTCCTCTATAATCGATACACGCGCGCAGGGATTTATCCGGCTTCGGGATAAAAAAGAGTGGAGATGACACCGGAGATGTGGAATGACGGATGAACCCAGACTGTAGTAGGTCATCTAGGTAGGTTCTTAAGTATTTGGTTTCTTCGTCAGTCAAAGCATATACTCTGTTATTAGGTAAAGGGGCCCCTGGGATAAGATCTATACAGCAGTCATAAGACCGATGTGGGGGCAGCACACTAGCCTTTACTGGATCAAAGACGTCTTTAAAGTCAGAATATTCAGGAGGGAGACTTGGTTCATCTTGTGTAACACTAGCACAGTGTAATACTGTGCTCTGTTCTGTACCTGCTTCTTGATAGCAATTGGTTCTACAGAAAGAGGAATCCAAAGTAACAGTTCTATTCACCCAATCAATTTTTGGGTTATGAGTTGTTAACCAGGGTACCCCGAGAATCAAACCAAAATTAGGAGTATCTATCAGATCAAAGCTAATCACCTCTGTGTGCCCGTTCTGACAGACCATAACAAGTGGACTTGTTTGTTTTGTGATTAATCCAGAGGTCAATTCTGACCCATCCACTGCACATACTGCTTCTGGACAAGGCTTTAGGCACATAGGAAGTCCTAAGATTTCAGCTAACTTATTATCCACAAAATTTCCTGTCGCGCCTGAGTCCAGTAGGACAGGGAGAGAATGCCTCACTTGGGTAGTAACAATTAAAACGACCTGAATTATGAAATGTCTAGGTATGTGCGGTACCCTGAAGGCTGCAGCATTAGAGGTTTGATTAAGATGTTTTCTCGAACAAGTAACCTCTCCCTTTGTCGAGCTTAATCGTTTCCCGATTCAGTTGAGGAGGTGGAGGAAACAGCACCCTTTCGTGGAGTTTTAGGCTTTACTGGACATTCTCTGGCAAAGTGACCTGCCCTGCCACAATATAAACATAATTGAAATTTTCTCCTTCTTTCTTTTTCCTCTGATGTGAGTGGACCTCTGAGTGTCCCTATTTGCATAGGCTCTGGTTCAGGGAGTTTATTATCTGTGTCTTTCTTCTCGTGTCTAATAAAAGTTAACCGTGATTCCAGTTTGTATTTATCTCCCTTTCTTTCTCCTAGTCTATGTTCTAATTTCACAACTAAATCTACAAAGTCCGAATAGTCTTTTGGCAAATCAACGATATGAGCCAGCGCGTCTTTTAACTCGTCTCTCAAACCTTTATAAAAAAGGGAGACACGCTTTTCTTCTGGCCAGTGTGTCTCGGTGAGTAAACGATTAAAACTAGTGAGATAGGTCAATAAATCCTTGTTACCTTGTTTAAGATTTAAAAGCTCATTATCACTTGCCTGCATGAAAGTGTGTTTTGCAAAAAGGCTGGTCATGGTACGTTTAAATTGATTCCAATTATGGAGGATGGGATCATCTCTATCCACGAAAGGAATTGACCAATTGGCTGCTGTGCCACCCAAATAAGACAAGACGAATGCCACTTTCGTATCATCAGTAGGGAACTGTTGTGGCTTACAAATGAAGTGTAATTGACATTGATTGATAAAAACATGGAATTTGTTACTATCTCCATGAAAACGTTCAGGTGCTGCTAAGGGCACAACCTTAGGAACATTAACAGTAACCTCAACTGGGGAAGGGAAAGTTGTATGTTTTGATGGCGCCCCTGTCTCTGAGGAGGTTTTAAACAAAGGCGTAGAAGCTGTGTTCCACTGAGATCCCCTAAATTTATACCTGCTTAAATCCTGTTTTAAAGAGGTATTCTCCATCTTTAATCTCTCTATTTCCTCTTGCATATGTTGCAAGATGCCAGACACTGATTCATTATGAGCCAAGTCCTCATTTAGGGCCTGCGCCATATCCGTGACGTCAATGCCCTCTATTTCTTCCCCGGTATTCATCGTCCACCAGAACTGAAATTTTTTAAGGCTTGTGCTTCTGTCAAAGCCCAGCTCACCTGAGTTCTTGTTCAGTTCTGATGGAGGTTGAAGACAATCCGACCCCACCCTGAAACTGCTTGTTCCAGCACACTAGTTTTTAAAACAGTGCACTAAGAACAGAAGCTCAAGGGAAGGGGGGAAGTGGATAAAATAAAAAAAAGAGACAACACCGTTCTTGCGTTTCCACTGTTGAAGTGCTGCACAAATCTGCGGCCCTTTCTGACTTCTGTAGAAACTGGTGCCTAATGAAACATAAACAAAGAACAGATAAGTGCAACCTATTCCTAAATGGGTTCCTGACTATCCCTTTATTTATTAGAAATTCTCTTCTAAAAGTACCTCTTGGATCCTGGTCTCTAGTTTCCAGGTTTCGAATGTGTTACTGCTCTGGGATGTGTTTTCTATTACTGTAAAGCTTCTAAAACATTAAACAAATACCGTTATCAGAATTACCAATATCAAACATTCATCATAATATAACTAAAGCCTAAATTCCCAATAGCAGACTCACTTTTCTCATATTTCCAGAATCTTTTATAAAACAAATACTGTACTTTTACATCAAAATACAGCATGTAATTTGTGCAAGTCCTTGATTTACTGTTTGCCTTGCTGTTAATGGTTTCCACTGTTCGATTCTTAAAAGTTCCATGAGAAAAAACAATGTTTGCTTCACAAAGTTCTGCAAAATATTCTTGTAACAAAGAGTTTGAATCACAATGTTCGTGGAAGGTATTTCGTTTCAAATTGTCTATACACGAATCCAGAAATTGTTGTCAAAGTTCTTTCAGGTAATAAAAGGTTTTGCACTTACTTGTTGCTGGCAAGAGATACTGATCAGTCTAACCTTGTCTTCTTTCTCTTTTGCAGGTTACTCATAGGAGAGAGGCTGAAGCAAGGAGGAACCGGAAACCGGAAGAAGGAAGAGCCAGAAGCTGCGCCCATTGAAGTCAATGAAAGTCTGTAAAGAGCAGGAGTGCCAGCGCCGAGGGATCTGTTCTCAGGTAAGCGGGAGGTAGATGAGCACAAGCACTGGGTGAGGCTCGGGGGATGCCTTTTATAGACAGGGCTGGGTGTGGTTTGAAGGGCTGGGTGTGGTCCTCACATGCTGCACATGTTCTTGGAAGGTGTGCAGAGCTGGGTGTGGTTTGAAGAGCTGGGTGTGGTCCTCACATGCTGCACATGTTCTTGAAAGCTGTGCAGAGTTTCAGTTATTATACAAATGAGTTGGATTAACACATGGCCTAGGGAGGAGTATTTTAAAGAAGCCTTGGTAAAAGCAAGGCCCAATGTGTAAACAAAACAGCACATTAAACAACATACACAGAAGCCTAGGGGGGGGGAAGGTGAGATAACAAGAAAGGCTTTCAATAGTAAGTTTAAAAGGGAGCTATTACAGAACCCACTAGTGCAGTGAGAGGGGACATGCTCTTTGCTGTGTACAAACCCTAACAGTGGGTCATTCTGACCTCAGCGGTAAAAGGCGCTTACCGCCGGTCAGAAGACCTCCATAACACCGCCGCGGTCGCAGTAAACCAGCACGGTCATTCTGACCTGCAACTGGCAAACCGCCAAAAACCCGACAACAACAAAAGTCCGCCACACCAACGGCCAGCGAAAAACTGGCGATGACCAAACCTCCACCGTCACGCCAACAGAAATACGCCTGTGCCATTTCGACCCACAAATCCCCGCAGCGGTCTTTCAACCGCGGTATTCCATTGGCGGTACACACTGCTGCGCTCAAAATACACACACCTTTACAAAACACAGCCACATTGGACAATTCAAAATACACACACCTGATACACATACACACACCACTCCCACACACCCATTACAATATAAAACACACACCCACATCACCCACAAACCCTTACGACCACAATTGCGACTGAAGGCCAGAGAGAGACAGCACAGAATAGAGTACACCATCACACAGAGGCAAATCCCAACATCACCCACACAGTATCCACGCACAAAACACCACACATCACCACACTCACCACACTCTACAACACATACACCACCCCACACCTCATCCACACCACCCCATGGCACCCCAAAGACCCCCCAGGTTTTCTGACGCAGAACTCAGGGTCATGGTGGAGGAAATAGTTCGGGTAGAGCCCCAGCTCTTCGGGACACAGGTGCAGCACACCACCATTGCCAGGAAGATGGAGCTATGGCAAAGAATAGTGGACAGGGTCAACGCTGTGGGACAGCATCCACGAAATCGGGACGATATCAGGAAGCGGTGGAACGACCTACGGGGGAAGGTGCGTTCCATGGTATCAAGGCACAACATCGTGGTGCAGAAGACTGGCGGCGGACCCCCACCTACTCCCCCAGAATTTACAGCATGGGAGGAGCAAGTCTTGCACATCCTGCATCCTGAGGGCCTCGCAGGAGTAGCTGGAGGAATGGACTCTGGTAAGTCAAATCTTCACTACTTCATTCCCCCCACCCCACCTGCATGCCAAATCATACCCCCACCCTCACCCCGACCCCCATCACACCAACTCCTTGCAAATGGCTCACCATCACAACCCACCCATCCCAACACCAAGCCCTGCATGCGTCCACAAAGCATGGACACCCATCACCAAAGCATGCCCACTGCACATACCCATCTCCCCCACAAGCCACCGTCACAACAGCCCCCACAAGGGAATGCCAGCACTGGGGTACACGGCCACCCACCCATTGCACACTATGGCACACACAGAAGCAATAACCATACTCTTATACCCCTGCAGGACCCGAACGCCACCACACCGCCCAGGAGGGTCCAGAAATGTCCATCCCACCCCCAGAAGAGGCCCCCAGTGATGACAGCAGCTCTGTCTCCCTAGACCCAGATGACCAGCCCGGCCCATCGGGGACCTCGAGACAGTCGGTTCCCCTCACACAGCCACAGGCCTCAGCAGACCTACCCTCCTCTGGGAACACCAGCACAGCTCCCACCCAGCGGGCCCATGCCTCTGTCTCCAGGACACATCAATCAGCGGTGTGTCCACCACTACAGGGCACCCAGGTTGACCCACCACCCCAACAACAGCAGGGACCTGGGGGCAATGGTAGTGGGCACACGGTCCAGGGGACAGAGGCCCAGGGAAACAGGGGAACTGGGAGGGCTGCTGTGCGACAGGGGGGGGACAGGCCCAGGGAACCCACTCTCCACGAGGCCCTCTCCTCCATCATGGGAGCATACCACCACTCCCAGGAGACGATGGCTACGGTACTGGCCAGGTTCCAGGAGATCCAGGTACTGCAGGAGGAACAGTACAAGGGGTTCAGGAAAGAACTCCGAAACATTAGTTCCGCAATGGGGACCATCGTCGTGGCTCTTAACCAGATTGTCACCACATTGCGGGACCATATGGCACCACAAAGGGCCCCTGTCACTAGCATGGGCCAAGAACAGGCTACCACCTCCGCCGGCGCTAGTGTACAGGAGGCCCCCACACAACAACAGGCCACCAGAACCCCACCTCCTGCAGAAGAAGAACCACCCCGCAAGCGGGGCCTGAGATCTCGGAAGAAGACAGAGTAGGATGGCAAGACCCCCGCCAGCAAAGGATACCCCCTGATGTCATCCCACTGTCCCACATTGTCACCCTGTACAACCTTAAACTGCCCCTGCTCCATCCTTCCACAGGCATATGGACAATGCACCTGTGAGACTGAAAATCTGGACTCTGCCATGGACATTACTCCACCATCACCCATCACCGATTTTCAACCATGTCCCTAAATTTAGCACTTAAATAAAATCACTTATTGCACTAAAATTATCTGGAGTCTGCTTGTATTTTGAACAAATGTATTAGACATAACGGTGCCAAAATGTTCAGTTACATTGTGATGACAACATACCACTGTCACACAGCTGTAGTCCATGGGCAAACAAAGCAGAGGTCCCGCAGTGGGGCCCACATCTCTGAAAATGGAAGGGAAAGTCACAAATCAGTTAACATTAACTGGGGGGCAACTCAGACAGTAGAGAGGCAGGAGACTGTAAGTACATGTAAAATGGCGGTTTGGATTCGTACCTGTGTGTTATTGAAAATACTGTTGTATCACTGTGTCCCTGTTGTCTGTGTCGTCCCCGTCGTCTTCCTCCTCTTCACTCTCCACAGGCTCCACAGCTGCCACAACACCACCCTCTGGACCATCCTCCTGCAGGAAAGGCACCTGGCGTCGCAAAGCCAGGTTGTGAAGCATACAGCAGGCCACGATGATCTGGCACGCCTTCTTCGGTGAGTACATTAGGGATCCACCTGTCATATGCATGCACCTAAACCTGGCCTTCAGGAGGCCGAAGGTCCGCTCGATCACCCTCCTAGTCCGCCCATGGGCCTCATTGTACCGTTCCTCTGCCCTGGTCCGCGGATTCCTCACTGGGGTCAGTAGCCACGACAGGTCGGGGTAACCAGAGTCACCAATTAGCCACACACGGTGTCTCTGTAGCTGTTCCACCACATAAGGGATGCTGCTATTTCGCATGATGTACGCGTCATGCACTGACCCAGGGAACTTGGCATTTACATGGGAGATGTACTGGTCAGCCAAACAGACCACCTGGACATTCATGGAATGATAACTTTTACTGTTCCTGTACACCTGTTCACTTTCACTGGGGGGAACCAAAGCCACATGGGTCCCATCAATGGCACCAATGATGTTGGGAATATGTCCAAGGGCATAGAAATCACCCTTCACTGTAGCCAAATCGCCCACCTCAGGGAAAACAATGTAGCTCTGCATGTATTTCATCAGGGCAGACAACACTCTGGACAAAACCTTAGAAAACATAGGCTGAGACATCCCTGATGAAATGGCCACTGTTGTTTGGAATGATCCACTTGCCAAAAAATGGAGTACTGACAGAACCTGCACCAGAGGGGGAATCCCTGTGGGTTGGCGAATGGGTGACATCAGGTCTGGCTCCAGCTGGGCACACAGTTCATGTATAGTGGCTCGGTCAAGTCTGTATGTCAGTATGACATGTCTTTCTTCAATTGTCGACAGGTCCACCAGCTGTCTGTACACGGGAACATTCCTCCATCTCCTCGCAAGTCCCAGCGGACGGTGCCTAGGAAGGACAACATGGAGCACAGAATCAAGCAAACCACAGGTACGTTCCCACAGCTTGCACAGTACACGATTCACTATGGTTTGAATGGCTTGTTGAGTGGCAATGCAAGGCCTAGGCCTGTGTGACGCAGTAGAAATTAAGCCATGTGGACCCTTGAAATGGCGGCTGCCTGACCTGTGAAGTGTGACAATGGGATGTGAGGTCAATGTGCTGGCGTGGCACACCGTGGCGGTAGGCGGTCAAAGACCGCTGTGCAAAGCCGCATTGGTTAACATAGAACCCTATGGGTTTCAGGAGCCAATGACGAAGTGCGCCGGCGGTCGCGGTACGTGACCGCCATTTTCTATCAGCTTAATCACTTGAGACCTGATCATCCACAGGAGAGGACCTATACTGCAAGTGCTGCTGTGACCTCGGTCTGGAAGAGACAATGGATGCTGCGACTGGGGAAAGGGCCCCTGCCGTCACTTCTGAAGAATTGGAGAAACTCGTGGATGGGGTCCTCCCCCAGTATGCGCTACTCTACGGTCCTCCAGACCAACAGGTTAGTACACTGGGACCATGCTTTGTGGGCAATGCCTGGGTTGAGTGGGGTGAATGAACGATGGTGCGGAGGGGAGCGTATGAGGCATGCATCAAACGACAGATGAGAGCATGTGCCACATGGCAAGGGTGGGGATGGGGGGACACTCACATCGAGCATGCAGAAAATGATGATATTTTATTTTCTCTCCCTGTACGTGTCACATAGTTCAGCGCCCATCAGAAAGTCGACATTTGGCGTGCCATCGCCAAGGACGTCCGGACCCTGGGGGTCTACAACAGACGGGGCACCCACTGCCACAAGAGGTGGGAGGACATCCGCCGCTGGAGCAGAAAGACCGCGGAGGCTCTGCTGGGGATGGCCTCCCAACGTAGGAGAGGTGCCACTCGTCAATTGACCCCCCTGATGTCTCGGATCCTGGGGGTGGCCTACCCAGATTTGGATGGGCGCGTGAGGACATCACAGCAGACACAAGGGGGTGAGTACAAGCACATTCTGCTATCTTAGCGCGCAGTGGAGGTATCTGGGTGGGGGAGGAGGGATGTGGGTATCCCTAGGCCTGGGCAATTTCTGTAGGCTAGTCCCCTCCGTAAGGCATGGCCCTGTGCCCCCGCCCTCCACCTCTGTAGGGTGCCAAGTACAGCTATCTATGGCCTTGTGTCACCTATGTGTGCAGATGTCGTCCATTGGCTTGTAGGCCAAGTCTCACTGATTGAGTAGTGTACCCCAAGTGCGCGGCGTAGTGCAGGGGGCTTCTGTGTCTGTCCTCTCCGCCAACTGTGTTGCCAATGCATGCACTCAACATGTCTTTATTCCCCCCCCTTTTTATGTCTGCTCTTCCTGTTCATGTGTGCATTAGCATCATCTGGCGGAGGAGAAGTGGCATTGGAGCACGAGGGAGCTGCATCTCACATGGCCCCGGAGGGCCATGCAACGGACTCTGATTTCACCAGTAAGACGGAGGGCGAGGGGGGCTCCACAACGGGGACACGTGGAGACATCAGCGACACCGACACGTCCTCGGAAGGGAGCTTCCTTGTGGTGGCGGCAACATCCGTGCCCACCGCAACAACAGGTACAGCCGCCACCCAGCGCACCAGCTCCGCCCTCCAAGCAGCCCCTCAGCGTTCGCCCCGTGCCCGCTCGCACACCAAGGCGGGCATCTCCTTCGCCCCAGGCACCTCAGGCCCTGCCCCAGTTACCCCTGCTGCCCTCAGTGAGGAGGTCATTGACCTCCTCCGGACGCTCATTGTTGGGCAGTCTACCCTTTTGAATGCCATCCAGGGGGTGGAAAGGGAGGTGCATCGGAGCAATGCATACCTGGAGGGCATTCATTCGGGTCAGGCTGCCCATCAGCGATCGTTCAACGCTCTGGCCTCAGCACTGACGCAGCCATTGTCCCTGTCTCCTGCCTCCCTCCTCCAACTCCCTCCACCCAGTCCCACTCCCCTGTTCCTCTGCCTATCCCAGACACACCTACAGACCAGCCTGCACACACCTCAACACCCAAGGTCAGCTCATCCAAACATAAGCACCACACATCCCACAAGCATTCACACAAGCAACATCCACATGCAGACATGCCAACAGCCACTGCCTCCTCTGTGTCCCCCTCCTCCTCATCTCCCTCCTCCCTCCCTGTGACGTCTCCACTCACTTGCATGCACCACTTCATCAGCCACTACGTCCATCACCAGCACACCCACCAGAACACTCCGCACACGTGCAGTCACCACCCCCACTGCCATTTACACGTCCCCTGTGTCCTCTCCCAGTGTGTCTGTCACCCCCTCTTCCAAACCACACAAACGCAGGCAGCCACCCACCCAACAGCCATCCACATCACGACAGCCTCAGTCACAAGCACCTGCACCCAAAGACAGCACACTTGACTCTCCTACAACAACATCCTCTTCCTCCACTCCCATACCCACTGCACCTACCCTTCCCATTGCTCCTAAAAAGTTTTTCCTCTCCAAAATTAACCTCTTTCTATCACCTGACCCACCCCCTCTATCTCGTAAAAGTCCAATCAGCACCTCAGCCACCACAACCCCTGGACCTACAAGGACCATACTCCAGGGATATTGGAGTCCACCACCTTCGAGGGCAGCTACATCGGCCAGCAGCAAAGGGACAGCCAGCCCACCCCCTGGGAAAAAATCCAAAAAAGGCAACGGCCGGCGCGAGAGGACAGAGACGGCAGCCTCCACAGGCACCACCCTGGCACCGTCAGGAAGTGGGGTGCCACCTGGCACATCTCCAAAGGGAGGCAAGGGCCACAGAGGATCAGGCAAGGATGGCAAGGGCAGCACGGCCGACAAGTCCGGCAGCAGGAGAGCTGCCCAGGAGGGCCCCACCAGCCCCATTGCGGGGGTGAAGGAGTGCACCCACGGGCACGGGACACCAGCACAGGAGGGCCCCGCAAGCGAGAAGTCGGATGGCGAGTGAACACCATATATTGGCCGGATCTGGTGCCCTGAAGACACATGTGAAGAACCGCTGAACAGGGCCCTTCAAGACAGGCACCGCTGAACAGGGCCCTTCAAGACAAGCACTGCTGAACAGGGCACCGCCGTCTCAAGAACCGCTGAACAGGGTCCTTCAAGACAAGCTCCGCTGAACAGGGCACCGCCGTCTCAAGAACCGCTGAACAGGGCCCTTCAAGACAAGCACCGCTGAACAGGGCACCGCCGTCTCAAGAACCGCTGAACAGGGCCCTTCAAGACAAGCACCGCTGAACAGGGCACCGCCGTCTGAAGAACCGCTGAACAGGGCCCTTCAAGACAAGCACCGCTGAACAGGGCACCGCCGTCTCAAGAACCGCTGAACAGGGCCCTTCAAGACAAGCATCGCTGAACAGGGCACTGCCGTCTCAAGAACCGCTGAACAGGGCCCTTCAAGACAGGCACCGCTCCGCTGGGCCCTTCCTCTCAAGCACCGCTCCGCTGGGCCCTTCAACTCAAGCACCGCTCCGCTGGGCACCGCCGTCTCTGCACCGCTCCGCTGGGCCCTTCCTCTCAAGCACCGCTCCGCTGGGCCCTTCAACTCAAGCACCACTCCGCTGGGCACCGCCGTCTCTGCACCGCTCCGCTGGGCCATTCCTCTCAAGCACCGCTCCGCTGGGCCCTTCAACTCAAGCACCGCTCCGCTGGGCCCTTCCTCTCAAACACCGCTCCGCTGGGCCCTTCAACTCAAGCACCACTCCGCTGGGCACCGCCGTCGCTGCACCGCTCCGCTGGGCCCTTCCTCTGAAGCACCGCTCCGCTGGGCCCTTCCTCTCAAGCACCGCTCCGCTGGGCCCTTCAACTCAAGCACCGCTCCGCTGGGCCCTTCCTCTCAAGCACCGCTCCGCTGGGCCCTTCAACTCAAGCACCGCTCCGCTGGGCACCGCCGTCTCTGCACCGCTCCGCTGGGCCCTTCCTCTCAAGCACCGCTCCGCTGGGCCCTTCAACTCAAGCACCGCTCCGCTGGGCCCTTCAACTCAAGCACCGCTGACACATTGGCAGAAGGGGCAGGCCCGGATCAGTGTTGGACAGGGCTGCACGATACACTCTGGGCACCAAGACTCCTCCAGTACCGCTGGAGTCTGTCATCCACTTGAGAGACTGTGGCTTTGCACTCCCCAGGATGGCACAGTGGGCAAGCCACCCACTGTAGGGACTTGTGAGACTGTGGCTTTGCACTCCCCAGGATGGCACAGTGGGCAAGCCACCCACTGTAGGGACTTGTGAGACTGTGGTTTTGCACTCCCCAGGATGGCACAGTGGGCAAGCCACCCACTGTAGGGACTTGTGAGACTGTGGCTTTGCACTCCCCAGGATGGCACAGTGGGCAAGCCACCCACTGTCTGGACTTGAGAGACTGTGGCTTTGCACTCCCCAGGATGGCACAGTGGGCAAGCCACCCACTGTCTGGACTTGAGAGACTGTGGCTTTGCACTCCCCAGGATTGAACAGTGGCCATGGAGGCCCCTCGTGGATCTGGCGTCGTGGACTCATGTGGCTGAGGTGCCCCCCCTTCCATTCCCCCTGAGGTGCCTGTAGTTTTCCTATCTGATGCCCCTGCAGTGTTCTCTCCAATGGATTCGGGTCTCATGTGTGGGCTTTGCCCATGTGTTGAGGACCATTGGCCCACGTACAATGACAGAAAGCCAATTTTGACGGGACAATTTACATATGTGTATATAGTTATGGGATGTTCGACTTACTTATTTACTTAGCCTTACAATATATTTGAATTCCAATAACATATTATTTTGTCTTTGCATTCTTCTGGGGGTTGGGGGTGTCACTCGGAGTTGTTGCTCTGCATTGGTGTGTAGGTAGTTGGGTGGGGGGGGGTGTCGCGTATGTGTGTGCCCGTATTCTTTTCTCCTCCCCCCTCCCCTGTGTCGTAGGTGCAGTACTCACCGTTGTCTTCTGCGCTGGCGTTCGTGCTCCTGGTAGAGGAGCAGGTAGACAATAGCTGGTAGGATGTGTAGTTCTGGTTCCATGCTGTCCAGATTCCTCGTGGAATGTGTAGGGTGAGCGTTTTCCCGTTCGTAGTCTGTTTCCGCCGTGTTTTTATCGGCGGGGCTCCCGCCCCAGAAAAGGTGGCGGATTGGTGAGTTGTGATAGGGTGGGCGGTACATTGTCTGCCGCCTGTCTGTTGGCGGTGACCGCCGCGCTGTTTGTTTGTCCCGCCGTGGCGGTCGGAGTGTTAAAGTGGCGGTCTGTGTTGGCGGTTCCCGCCAGGGTCAGAATTCCATTTTTTGGGCCGCCTGCCTGTTTGCGGGTTGGCCGCCGCTTTAACACCGACCGCCAGGGTTGGAATGACCCCCATAGTGTGAAGGCAAACTTTTAACCGAGGCCTCGCACGGCATGTAGCCGAGCAGGGCTCCATCGCGGTCAGCCTTAAACTTTGACTTTGCCCCGGTCGAGGTGCAACCAGATGACCCGATTGGAGCTTTTTGTTTCTAGGCGCTAAAAAAAAAAAAATTCTTTAAAAATTCATATCTCCGGTTCCCCTTATCCGATTTTATTCGTTTTGGTGTCATTTTAAAGATAAAAATATAATCTATTTTTATAAATTGGTTTTGGATTTTTAAACTGTTTCCTGTGTTTTATTTAATTACTGTTTTGTGATATTTGAATGCTTTACACTCTGTCTCCTAAGTTAAGCCTTGACGCTCGTTGCCAAGCTAACAAGGGTTGAGCTGGGGTTAATTTACTGAGTCCTAACTGGACCTTAGTGGATGTTAGTGGCCTATTGCTAAGTGTAGGTACCTACCTGCCCTTACCAATAACCCATTTTCCAACAGTAACAATAATTTAGAAAACTCTTAACTTGATTATAAAATATAAAAAACTATTAATGTGCAGCAATAAAATCATTAGTTGCAGTGGGTACCTGGAAAGCAAGAGATACGCAACTCACATGCAATAACATACATTACTAAAAAGGTAGTAACAGCAAATTATCAATTTCAGCTTGTGGACACCATCAGAAGATTTGGGCCTAACGACAGCTAGTCTCAAACCTCGTCTGCTCTAGAAGAATAGCATTGGATGACAAATGGCGAACCGCCTCTAATCATTCTACACAGGTTGTTATACTAACATCTAATCAACTCCTGATTGGTCAGTCTATCGAGTGATTTCATTTCAGCCAATCCACAACTAAATTGATGACCTAAACTTAACAAATCTATACTAACTATAACATTTTCTTTCAATGTATCTTTACCTCTTCTGTCTCGTCTGTAACTCCATTGTCTCTTCCCCTCTAGAATATCTAGTTCTCAGGAAGAAACTTTTACTGTATCCTTCTACTTCCATCCTCGAGGAAAGACCAGATATTAGTAACATATCCAAACAATAGGACTTTTCAACGTATGCAATGCTCAGTTAAAGCAAGACCTTGTAAGACATAACACTGCAACCCACTAGGGGTAGTTATGGATACATCTACACAAGCTTTGAAAACACCTATTATGAAAGCTTTGAATGATTGAAAATAACCACAGCGTTTGAATATAATTTTGCTTAGCCAAGAACAGAAAAACAAACATTTCAGAAGTTTCTCGTTTTACATGTTAGTTGTTACACATTTTACTATAAAAATCCAGAGGTCCCTGATGGGCCAGGTTGGTCATCCAGATCCAGAAGAACAGAGTTGCTGTCATCACTGTGGGCCTCTTCTGTAGGGGGACTGGATATTGCTGGCACCACCTCTCCGCTGACATTGGATGGGATACCTGTGGGGATGTAAATGCTGTGTTATTGTTTCTGTGTCTGACATATTGAGCATCCGTGGCTTGCCTTCTTTGGTTGTATTTGCCCTGTCAGGTTTCACTTGTGTAAGTTGGTATATGGTGTATTAGCTGATTCTCTCTAATGTGCATGCTTTAGTGAAAGGTGTCCATGAAGGTCTGTGAGTGGTGTCCATGCATTGGTATGGCATGGAGGGCTTGGCATTGGGATAAGTGAGATGTGATGGCGGGGTGTGTGGGAAGTGGTAGTGTGATGGGAGTAAGGGTGAGGGTGGGGGCATGCAGGTAGGGGGGTAGTAGTAATATAGAGTTGACTTACCGGAGTCCATTCCTTCTCCTACTGCAGCCAGGCCCTCAGGATGCATGATTACCAAGACTTGCTCCTCCCATGTTGTTAGCTGTGGGGGAGGAGGTGGGGATCCACCTACAGTCCTCTATACAGCGAGTTGTTTTTTTGCTGCAATGGAATGTACCTTCCCCCGTAGGTCGCTCCACGTCTTCCTGATGTAATGCCTAGTTCTTGGGTGCTGTTCCACGACATTGACCCTGTCCGCGATTCTCCACCACAGCTCCATCTTCCTAGCTATTGATATCTGTTGCACCTGTGCTCCAAATAGCTGAGCTCTACCCTGATAATTTCCTCCACCATGACCCTTAACTATGCCTCTGTGAATCAGGGGTGTCTTTGTGTTGCCATGGGTGTTATGTGAGGTGTGTAGGTGAGGGTGTGTAGGGTGATTTGTTGGGGTGTGTGATGTGGGGTGAATGAGTGGTGAATGGATGTAAGTAGTGTGTGGCTCTGGTTTTGTCTATGGTCTTGGTGTCTGTCTCGTGCCAATGGTTTGTAGTCGTAAAGGGTTGTGGGTAATGTGGGTATGTGTTTTATAGTGGTGTGTTTGTGTGGGTGTGGTGTGTGTATAGGTGTCAGGTGTGTGTTGTTTGAATTGTCCAATGTGGTGTTGTTTTGTATGTGTGTGTGTATTTTTAGCCCAACGGTATGTACCACCAATGGTTTACCACCATTGAATGTCTGCTGTGGTGATTCATGGGTCATAATGTGGGGGGCGTAGTTCTGTTGGCGTAAAGGTGTGGGTTTTGATACCACCACTTTATCACTGACCTTTGGGCTGGTGGATTTGTGTATGTGGCTGAATAGGGACGGATTGGTATATGTGTGTCTTAATATGGTGAATTGATATCTGCCGCCGCAGTATGTTGGTGGCAGTAAGCATGGCGGTAAGTAGAATTTACCACCAATGTCATAAATGAGGGCCAGAGTGATTAAATCAGACTTTGAAAAAGTAAATGGGAAGTTTGTTGACGACCCGTAGAACCATGACCCCTCTAATGGCCTGCATTTTGGCAGTGGCTGACCTTGAGTTGGATGGGCATTTGAAGGCAGTTGGCTTTAACAATGTGGTAGGTGCTAAGTGTCACAGATCTCCTGTGTACATATTGATGTATCATAGCCATCTATAGGACACAGGTGTGCACATACAAATGTATTTAGAGGCTTGCTACTCAACTATGTTGTCCCCTCAGTACAATAGCATATTCTGGAGCACATATGACGTGTCATTAGTAGTGTACCACTGTACAGCATTTTCTACTCTGGTGATTGTTAATACCCACCAACAGGTCAATCCTCCCAATGTCATGCTGGTAAGGTGTGTAGGTCCTTGATTTCGGTCCTCTGCAATGTCTCAAATGTCTGTCTACGTGCAACATAGCGTCAGACATAATCAAGTCATCTCTAGTTTTCTAATGATTTCTGATGAAGTGACAGAAGCATGTGTCCATCTGACATGTCACATGACATACAGGATTAACATCTACACTCTTGTTACAAGGTAATACCCCTTGGTAAGTAAGGGATATACATAGACATTTGTGAAGTCTCATCAGAGTAGACACCATGCATGTTGGATACCATTGAGGTCTTACAACATTTCTATTGGCACACATATATTGATGTCATATACTAGGAACATTACTACTTTGCTAATGTTCTGTTAGTGGAAGGTGGCCACACAGAATTGTCCTTGGGCATACTGTTGAAGGCATGACAGATAAGAAATGGTGGCCTATTCACAGTTACATTCTTGACAGATATGTATCAGCATCATGTATCAATTGAAAGGTTCAGTAATGAATCAACATTGGAAGTAGTTATGTCTACTTTCTGTTGCTGTGAAGGATGTGACAAATGAGTCCTGGCTGTTTGGGAATCTAATGTTGGCAATGACACCTATGTGGTGCAGATGTGGTAGTTCACATACACATATGAGTATTATAGTATTGTAAGTGTACCTAGGCTTGTGGCTTGCATCATGGTGGGTGTACCTGTCCTGTTAGCAACACATGTGCCTTGGCCTTGAGAATCATTCACAGACAGATGTAAGGCTTACCATGTCTGATGTGTGTATAATGATGTACCCACTAAGTCAGTGGCCCATTGATGGACTACTTGCATGATTAGGTACCTCTGCGCAGTATAGTAGTCCATATGTAAGGTACACTCTTTTTGACATCTTGTGGTTGTGTGTGGGACATAGGTCTGAGCTTACTTGCCCCTTACTTGACTGGTAAAGTTTGTTTTATAGAAGACTAATGTCCTAGATGGCTTGGTCTACATTATATTGTCAATCCTTGATGCATCACTATTGGTGCATGTGTGTGTGTGACATGTTCTAGGTTTGCATATATCCATTGTGTATGGTTGTAAGTATGTGAAATGAAGAAGGTATGGCTTGTCTACACTAGGTTTGCTTGCCTTTACTTTACAACATGTGCCATAGCCTGGTACATGACATCAGATAAAAAAATGTGTGTGTGTTGAGTATATGTTTTGTTTTTGATTAGTGATAAGCAATTTCACATTGCTAAAGTATTGTTTGATTGGTGCCTGACTATGTTGTTGTGGATAAGGAACCTGTATCATGTGGTAAAGGCACGTTGCCATGGTATGGTCATTGTGATTGGTCAACTTCATTCATGGCATTGTATGTGTCAGTTAGGTAGCTTAGCTAGTGTTAAAAATGTTCATATTGAGGGACATACATCATATTTTGTTGTGACATGATGTTGGCACTTTACTGGCACTACCTGGGGGTGTTGATCAACAGGATGTATGATGGAAGTGTTATTTTGTGAATGTGATGACCATACCTGACTTTCTGTTTTTCAGCAACATCACCGGCAGGTAAAGGAGATGGGGTACAGCCGAGTGGGGAAGCTTCTGGCCACAGGACATCCAGTCACAAAAACACTGACAGCGAGGGACCCAGTGGCCCAGAGAGTAAGGGGAGTGCCATGGGGGAGACCTGATCCACTACACCTTCTTCGGAATCCTCCTCCAGTGGCCACTCCCTAGCGGTGCTAGGCCCATCTGGGACCACCCCAGTACCATCTCTGTCCACCCCCCCATTCTATCACCGCCCTCCCTGTAGCTCCCCACCCAGTTGCCTGTAAAAGAGAGTCGGCATCTCCTTTGCCACAGGCACATCTGCCCCAGCTCCTGTTAGCCCTCCTGCTCTCAGTGAGGAGGCTATTGACCACCTGAGGTCAATCTCTGTGGGTCAACCGTCCATTGTGAATGCAATCCAGGGACTGGCAACTCAAACCCAACAGCAAAATGTGTTCCTGGAGGGCATTCACAGTGCACTGGCTGGCCTACAGAGATCATTTCAGGCGCTGGACTCCACACTGACAGCAGCCAGTCACCCCTTGTCTACCGTCCCCCCTCCACCTTTCTCTTCCCAGTCCTAATCCCCCCTTCCCCGATCCAGCCAAAGCACACAGACAGGCATGCATCCACCTCAACATCCAAAGGTAGTGCACACAAACATAAGCACCACAAGACACACCACCGGCATGCACACAGACAACATCCACCTGCAGGCACAGCAACAGTCATGACCTGCCCTGACACCCCCAGCATCACAGACACAACCCCTGACACATCTGCAGACACCACACCAACATTTAGTGATCCAGCCACAACACCTACCCTACCCACAGACAGCACCCCAGCAGACCCTCAGACATCCACCCCAGTCACAACACCTGCAGACACCACAACTACTGACACGCCTACAAGCAGCACATCCAGCATACCTATAGTCACCACCCCAACAGACAGCCACCCACCAACCACAGCATCCCCCAGCACCACCACTCCCCCCAGCCCAAGACACATTAAACACTTTCACTCACCCAGCCAACAGGCACCCACCACCCACAAGCACACCTCCAACAAACACACACTCAAGACATCCACACCTAAAAGTCAGACAGCCACTATCTCACCCTCCACACCCACCCCTTCTGATGACCATCCCCGTGTAAACAGAAAACTATTTCTGAGTTTGGCCTTTTTCCAACTCCTCCCCCCGTGTCACCCCTAAAACGAACTATTTCCCTCCTCAAAGTCATCTTTTTCACCACCAAGGACTCCCCTACTCCCCCTGCCAGCACCCATGCCCCTTCCCTGCTAAAAATAAGTCCACCCCTCCCAAAAAGGCCTGACCCCCTCCCAAGCCAAAGCCTAAACACCCCCTCCCAAGCCTAAGCCCAAACGCCCCCTCCCCCACCAACCTCCAAGGATCCTTGAGATGCCGGCCTTCCCCCTTAGGACCTCTACCTGTGGAGGTTACATGGCAGTCAGGAGTCGAATAGGGGCACCATTTAGTGCCTTTGGTGCTGTTTTTACATACAATGGCATGGACAATCTTATTAAATTCCATTATTTTCAAAAAATAACCCAACCAGTTGTTGGTTTTCTGGTTACATCTTTGTCCTGCTTTTCCTTTCTTAGGTTTGTGTTGTTCTTGGCTGACCTTGGTCGTGCACCAGTATTTGTGTGTGTGTGCTGCTTTATGCTTCTGGTATTGCCTGAGCTGTCTGTGAGGTTGTGTGCAGTGCTTTTATCCCTCAGGGATAGGGTGTGCTTTGTTTGATGGGTATGTGTATGTATCTGAAATGTTGTTGTCATGGTGGTGTGTTGTGTTAGTTTGTATATGTGTTTTTTGTAGTGCTGTGTGGCTTTATGCATCTGGACTGTTTGAGTCTGCATGTACTGTGTATGGTATGATAGGTTTGGTGTACTGTGTGTGTGTGTGTATGTGATGTATATGTTGATCGCTAGGTTGTATGATGGTGTAGATGTGTGTATTTCATCACTGATATTTATATATAGTGCTGTATGTGTGTGGAGTACCTGGCTAGTGTTGGTTGTGAGTGTTTGACTTCTGTTTATATTTGTGCGGTTGTGGTGTTGTTGTTACAAGTGTGTATGTTGTATGTGAATTTGTGAGGCTGGGCCCCTGCTGTGTTGTCATGCATAAGGGTGTGTTATTGATGTCTGGTGTGTGCTGGCTGCACTGTGAGTGCTGTGTATGTGTGGGTGTATTTGTTGCTGTATGTGAGTGTGTGTGTCACTGTACTATTACATGTGAGTATAGCCCTTGTACCCCGTGGTATATTAGATGACAGTTCAAATTTATACATTTTACAAATGTAACAGGTGAGTGTGTATACTTGCGGTTGTTGTCTTCCTTGTGGGCAATGATGTCTCTCTGCGAGCAGGAGTAGCGGGATGCCATCTAGTTGTGGTTCCAGGGCGGCTCGGGTGATTATGATTTCCTGGAGATGAGTGTCTCCTTTTATACTGTTCATTTCCGCCTGGTGTTCCATGGTGGTCTGACCACAGAAGTGACCTTGGGGAGTGCAACCTTGTAATGAGTGTGGCGGAAACATGGTCTTCGCCGGACTGGTGGGGGCTCCAATCAACCGCAGCGCTCTGACAGCACTGGCGGTGCCAGTAGTACTTCATCGGGATTCTGTATGCAATGGCTGGAGATTAGCAACAAACCTGAAGAGATAGGATATACTAATAATGAAGATGGAGGTGCAAAGAAACTCAAGAGATATAGAGGCAAGTGCAAGAACTTTTAGTTACCGATGTGAGCAAACAAGAAAAAGAGTTGTGAGAAAGCTTGTTAGATGTTTGTAAATGAGAGAAAGAAATGTTGGTGTGAAAGAGATTAAGGTAATAGGAGAGCATTGGTGGAGTTAAGAGGGAAACTGCAAGAGGGAGGAGAAGAAGATAAGGAGGGGGAAGGATACTGGGAATGATAGGAAAAACAATGAAAGAGGAGGACACCAGCAGTGAGGGCAAGAGGGGACTAAAATAGTAAGAGTAGACATGGTGAAGTGATGAGAAAGTGAGTCATTTGAGGAGAAAAGGTGATGGAGGAAAGATAAGAGGTATACTCGGAAAGGTGTATAAGAACTGTGACAGATAGAAAGAACCGGTCACAAGACTGCTGCACTGCACATTTACTTTTCGACAACATTAAGACAGCAGTTTTTGCTCACTGTCACCTTTGATATGTTTATAGCCCTGTATCGGTGCCCTGGGGACCGGTCCCAGGATGCTTGTTTCCGGTCCAGTGAGGACCTGGCTTGGCAGTTCGGTCTGGACTGTTCCCATGAGGAACAGGGTCAAGACTGATTTGCATATAGCTGGGTCCAAACTGGGGTGGCATGGTGAGCAAAAGAACGATGGATTAAACCCAGATCTATGACTGGGGGTGAGTGTTTGACAATGTTCAGCATTCCGTCCATCACTTGTTGTTTTTGCTTTGTCGCCCCAAGTGGGAAGGGTATGCCCAGACGTGGGTCCCGTGCTTCCCATGCCACTGGATTCAAGCTAGCCTGGCTGATGAGGGGTGAAACCCTGAAACCGGTCCCAGGATGCTTGTTTCCTGTCCAGTGTGGAGCTGGCTTGGCAGTTCGGTCTGGACTGTTCCCATGAGGAACAGGGTCAAGACTGATTTGCATATGGCTGGGTCCAAACTGGGGTGGCATGGTGAGCAAAAGAACGATGGATTAAACCCAGATCTATGACGGAGGTGAGTGTTTGACAATGTTCAGCATTCTGTCCATCACTTGTTGTTTTTGCTTTGTTGCCCCAAGTGGGAAGGGTATGCCCAGACGTGGGTCCCGTGCTTCCCATGCCACTGGATTCAAGCTAGCCTGGCTGATGAGGGGTGAAACCCCGAAACCGGTCCCAGGATGCTTGTTTCCGGTCCAGTGAGGACCTGGCTTGGCAGTTCGGTCTGGACTGTTCCCATGAGGAACAGGGTCAAGACTGATTTGCATATGGCTGGGTCCAAACTGGGGTGGCATGGTGAGCAAAAGAACGATGGATTAAACCCAGATCTATGACTGGGGGTGAGTGTTTGACAATGTTCAGCATTCCGTCCATCACTTGTTGTTTTTGCTTTGTCACCCCAAGTGGGAAGGGTATGCCCAGACCTGGGTCCCGTGCTTCCCATGCCACTGGATTCAAGCTAGCCTGGCTGATGAGGGGTGAAACCCCGAAACCGGTCCCAGGATGCTTGTTTCCGGTCCAGTGAGGACCTGGCTTGGCAGTTCGGTCTGGACTGTTCCCATGAGGAACAGGGTCAAGACTGATTTGCATATGGCTGGGTCCAAACTGGGGTGGCATGGTGAGCAAAAGAACGATGGATTAAACCCAGATCTATGACTGGGGGTGAGTGTTGGACAATGTTCAGCATTCCGTCCATCACTTGTTGTTTTTGCTTTGTCGCCCCAAGTGGGAAGGGTATGCCCAGACGTGGGTCCCGTGCTTCCCATGCCACTGGATTCAAGCTAGCCTGGCTGATGAGGGGTGAAACCCCGAAACCGGTCCCAGGATGCTTGTTTCCGGTCCAGTGAGGACCTGGCTTGGCAGTTCGGTCTGGACTGTTCCCATGAGGAACAGGGTCAAGACTGATTTGCATATGGCTGGGTCCAAACTGGGGAGGCATGGTGAGCAAAAGAATGATGGATTAAACCCTGATCTATGACTGGGGGTGAGTGTTTGACAATGTTCAGCATTCCGTCCATTTTTGCTTTGTCGCCCCAAGTGGGAAGGGTATGCCCAGACGTGGGTCCCGTGCTTCCCATGCCACTGGATTCAAGCTAGCCTGGCTGATGAGGGGTGAAACCCCGAAACCGGTCCCAGGATGCTTGTTTCCGGTCCAGTGAGGACCTGGCTTGGCAGTTCGGTCTGGACTGTTCCCATGAGGAACAGGGTCAAGACTGATTTGCATATGGCTGGGTCCAAACTAGGGTGGCATGGTGAGCAAAAGAACGATGGATTAAACCCAGATCTACAGTATGACTGGGGGTGAGTGTTTGAGAATGTTCAGCATTCCGTCCATCACTTGTTGTTTTTGCTTGATCTTTAGATGTCACCAGGTATTCCTCCTTTTCAAGCGCTTATAAGTAAAAAACCTGGTTCCCCGTGAAATCACAATCATGGTAACACATCACAGGTACTCCCTTCGTCATGCTTTTTAGGTGCTTTTTAGGAGTTTACATGTGAACGGAAGCCATGTGCTTATATAGTAGTTTGTTGTATCTATTTGTAACTTTGTTGTGGGTTTGGATGTTACCTGTTCATGTGTGTTACACTGACACAGTTTTTATCCAGTTGTGCACCCAGTGCAAACCAGAGATGCGCGAAAGTCACACAATCTGCGGTTGAGTAATTATGCTAAATTTCAGGAAAATTACATGAAATTGAATGAATTTACATTACTATTATTTAGCGCTATATTTGAGTGCAAAAGCCGTTCTTGCAAGGACGCATTTTGCACTAAAAAAGTGTGAAAAATACAATTGCTAAGGACAAAAGGTGCTCGCGTTTTGGTTGTTTGCTTTGTTCCTGTGTTCCTGCACTAATTTTGCCATGGAAGGCAGTGCAGTTCTGAATGTGGCATAATTTCTGGTATTCACCATAACAAGATTAACACAACACTCCTGAAATTACACAATTATGCTAGCATAGTTTAAATTTCTTTTGGGCTTATTGCAGATAGGTTGCTTGTTTGCTGTGGTAGGGCGACATGAAAAATGGCAACGTGACATAAGCTGCAACCCAGGGATGAAACTGTTGAAGACCTGACAAGAACTGCAACACAATGGTGAATGTCACAGTCCTTACCCATGGAATCCTGAGCAGGCATGATAACGAACAAAAACATATTTCAGCAGTGCCACTGTTACACCGAGCATCACTTTGTTAATTGAGCAGGAACCTTGACTGACTGTTTGACACACTGACCATCATTCTATAAGTAGCACATATAACATTCTGTACAGCGTACAGTTATATTTGAGAACCACAAATACATAGTACTCGCGAAAATGTTATTTTGTATATATAAATGTGTCTGCAAGAAAAGAAAATACTACCAGATTTGCTGCTAATATTCTACAACATCGAACTCTGCCACACACATTTTGATGGCCTAATATCTTACAAGAGAAAAGGCACAGAGTACCAAATACTGCATCTTCAGTGGTACAAAAGCTTTTCATTTATGCATATATGATTTCCTGATGCAGATAAATACCATCTATAGGGGCTGTGGCACAATCTGATGTAATGATAGCTTTGAACACTATTTCAGTACGATCTCTAAAATTGAAGAAATATTTTATATTTATTTTTAAAATTGTGTTATTAAGACCACCGTTTGTCACCAATTTTTCAAAATTTCATTGAAAAGGGAGCCACCTCTAACCTCCACATTTCAAAGGGGATTGGCTTTCTAACAGATTAGGACACAACGGGGGTCATTCTAACCCTGGCGGTCGGTGTTAAAACGGCGGTCAAACCGCCAACAGGCTGGCGGTAAAAAAAATGCAATTCCAACCGTGGCGGAAACCGCCAACAGAGACCGCCACTTTAACACACCGCCCGCCACGGCGGGACAAACAAACAGCGCAGCGGTCACTGCCAACAGACAGGCGGGAGACAATGTACCGCCCACCCTATCACAACCCACCAATCCGCCACCTTTTCCGGGGCGGTAGCCCCGCCGATAAAAACACAGCGGAAACAGACATTTCAAACGGAAAACGCTCACCTCCATACACCCCACGAGGAATCTGGACAGCATGGAACCTGAACTAAACATCCTACCAGCCATTGTCTTCCTGCTCCTCTACCAGGAGCACGAACGCCGGCGCAGAAGACAACAGTGAGTACTACACCTACGACACAGGGGAGGGGGAGGCAAAAAATTACGGGGACACACATATGCGACACACCCTCCCTCACCCTCAACCACTACAACACACACATCAATGCATAGCAACACATCACAGTTACACCCCCAAACCCCCGGAAGAATGCAAAGGCAAAAGGAAATGATTATAAATATAGAATTATAATGTAAGACTGAGTATAAAATATATCACACATCTATAACTTTATATACATAAATTGTCCAGTCCGATATTTCCATCAGCCATTGTTTGTGGGCCACTGGGCCAAAACACATGGGCAAAGCCCACACAGGATACCTGCCTCCAACAGAGAGAACACTGCAGGGGAATCAGATAGGAAAACTACAGGCACCTCAAGGGGAAGGGAAGGGGGGGGCACCTCAGCCAGATGAGTCCACGACGCCAGATCCATGAGGGGCCTCCATGGCCACTGTGCCATCCTGGGGAGTGCAAAGCCACAGTCTCACAAGTCTCTACAGTGGGTGGGTTGCCCACTGTGCCATCCTGGGGAGTGCAAAGCCACAGTCTCTCAAGTCTCTACAGTGGGTGGTTTGCCCACTGTTCAATCCTGGGGAGTGCAAAGCCACAGTCTCTCAAGTGGATAACAGTCTCCACTGGTACTGGAGGGGGACTAGTGCCCAGAATGCTTCGTGCAGCCCTGCCCGACACAGATGTGGGCCTGCCCCTTCCGCCAATGGGCCAGCGGTGCTTGAGATGAAGGGCCCAGTTCAGCGGTGCTTGAGATGAAGGGCCCAGCGGAGCGGTGCTTGAGATGAAGGGCCCAGTTCAGCGGTGCTTGAGATGAAGGGCCCAGTGCAGCGGTTCTTGAGATGGCGGTGCCCAGCGGAGCGGTGCTTGAGATGAAGGGCCCAGTTCAGTGGTGCTTGAGACGGCGGTGCCCAGCGGAGCGGTGCTTAAGATGAAGGGCCCAGTTCAGCGGTGCTTGAGATGGAGGGCCCAGTTCAGCGGTGCTTGAGATGAAGGGCCCAGCTGAGCGGTGCTTGAGATGAAGGACCCAGTTCAGCGGTGCTTGAGATGAAGGGCCCAGTGCAGCGGTTCTTGAGACGGCGGTGCGCAGCGGAGCGGTGCTTGAGATGAAGGGCCCAGTTCAGCGGTGCTTGAGACGGTGGTGCCCAGCGGAGTGGTGCTTGAGATGAAGGGCCCAGTTCAGCGGTGCTTGAGATGAAGGGCCCAGTTCAGTGGTGCTTGAGATGAAGGGCCCAGTTCAGCGGTGCTTGAGACGGCGATGCCCAGCGGAGCGGTGCTTGAGATGAAGGGCCCAGTTCAGCGGTGCTTGAGATGAAGGGCCCAGCGGAGCGGTGCTTGAGATGAAGGGCCCATTTCAGCGGTGCTTGAGATGAAGGGCCCAGTGCAGCGGTTCTTGAGACGGCGGTGCCCAGCGGAGCGGTGCTTGAGATGAAGAGCCCAGTTCAGCGGTGCTTGAGACGGCGGTGCCCAGTGGAGCGGTGCTTGAGATGAAGGGCCCAGTTCAGCGGTGCTTGAGACGGCGGTGCCCAGCGGAGCGGTGCTTGAGATGAAGGGCCCAGTTCAGCGGTGCTTGAGATGAAGGGCCCATTTCAGCGGTGCTTGAGATGAAGGGCCCATTTCAGCGCTGCTTGAGATGAAGGGCCCAGTGCAGCGGTTCTTGAGACAGCGGTGCCCAGCGGAGCGGTGCTTGAGATGAAGGGCCCAGTTCAGCAGTGCTTGAGACGGCGGTGCCCAGCGGAGCGGTGCTTGAGATGAAGGGCCCATTTCAGCGGTGCTTGAGATGAAGGGCCCATTTCAGCGGTGCTTGAGATGAAGGGCCCAGTGCAGCGGTTCTTGAGACGGCGGTGCCCAGCGGAGCGGTGCTTGAGATGAAGAGCCCAGTTCAGCGGTGCTTGAGACGGCGGTGCCCAGTGGAGCGGTGCTTGAGATGAAGGGCCCAGTTCAGCGGTGCTTGAGACGTCGGTGCCCAGCGGAGCGGTGCTTGAGATGAAGGGCCCAGTTCAGCGGTGCTTGAGATGAAGGGCCCATTTCAGCGGTGCTTGAGATGAAGGGCCCATTTCAGCGCTGCTTGAGATGAAGGGCCCAGTGCAGCGGTTCTTGAGACAGCGGTGCCCAGCGGAGCGGTGCTTGAGATGAAGGGCCCAGTTCAGCAGTGCTTGAGACGGCGGTGCCCAGCGGAGCAGTGCTTGAGATGAAGGGCCCAGTTCAGCGGTGCTTGAGATGAAGGGCCCAGTGCAGCGGTTCTTGAGACGGCGGTGCCCAGCGGAGCGGTGCTTGAGATGAAGGGCCCAGTTCAGCAGTGCTTGAGACGGCGGTGCCCAGTTCAGCGGTGCTATAGATGAAGGGCCCAGCGGAGCAGTGCTTGAGATGAAGGGCTCAGTGCAGCGGTTCTTGAGACGGCGGTGCCCAGCGGAGAGGTGCTTGAGATGAAGGGCCCAGCGGAACGGTGCTTGAGATGAAGGGCCCAGTTCAGCGGTGCTTGCCCTGTTCAGCGGTGCTTGCCTTGGCGGTCCTTGCCCTGTTCAGCGGTGCTTGCCTTGGCGGTCCTTGCCCTGTTCAGCGGTCCTTGCCCTGTTCAGCGGTGCTTGCCTTGGCGGTCCTTGCCCTGTTCAGCGGTGCTTGCCTTGGCAGTCCTTGCCATGTTCAGCGGTGCTTGAGTTGGCGGTCCTTCATTGCCCAGCTGGGCTGTGGCTGGTGGTCCTTCATTGCCCAGCTGGGCTGTGGCTGGCGGGGCCCTCCTGGGCAGCTGGGCTGTGGCTGGCGTGGCCCTCCTGGGCAGCTGGGCTGTGGCTGGCGGGCCCCGCCTGGGCAGCTGGGCTGTGGCTGGCGGGGCCCTCCTGGGCTGCAGTGCCGGGCCTGCGTGTGTCCTCCTGCACACCTGGAATGGGGCTGGTGGGGCCCTCCTGGCCAGCTGGCCTGCTGCCGGACTTGTCGGGCGTGCTGCCCTTCCCACCCTTCCCTGCTCGCTTGTGGCCCTTTCCCACCTTTGGCAGTGTGCCAGGTGGCACCTCACTTCCTGACGGAGCCAATGTAGGGATTTTGGTCCCTGGGGTCTTTGGTCGCTCGCGCCGGGCACTGGCAATCTTAGGATGCTTTTCCGGTGGTGGGCAAGTTTGGAAAGGAAAAGCAATTTGGAAAGAGAGGGACGGGTAGGTGTAGTGGGTATGGGAGTGGAGGAAGAGGATGTGGTTGTAGGAGTGTGAAGTCTGGTGTCTTTGGGTGCAGGTGCTTGGGCTGGAGGCTGTCGTGAGGTGGATGGCTGTTGGGTGGGTGGCTGCCTGCGTTTGTGTAGTTTGGAGGAGGGGTTGACAGACACACTTGGAGAGGACACAGGGGACGTGTAAATGGTAGTGGGGGTGGTGACTGCACGTGTGCGGAGTGTTCTGGTGGGTGTGCTGGTGATGGACGTAGTGGCTGAAGATGTTGTGCATGCAAGTGTGAGTGGAGACGTCACAGGGAGGGAGGAGGGAGACGAGGAGGAGGGGGACACAGTGGAGGCAGTGGCTGTTGGTATGTCTGCATGTGGATGTTGCTTCTGTGAATGCTTGTGTGATGTGTGGTGCTTATGTCTGGATGAGCTTCCCTTGGGTGTTGAGGTGTGTGCAGGCTGGTCTGTAGGTGTGTCTGGGATAGGCAGAGGTACAGGGGATTGGGTCTGGGTGGAGAAAGTTGGAGGGGGGAGGCTAGAGACAGGGACAATTGCTGCCATCAGTGCTGAGGCCAGAGCGTTGAACGATCGCTGATGGGCAGCCTGACCCGAATGAATGCCCTCCAGGTATGCATTACTCTGGTGCACCTCTCTTTGTACACCCTGGATGGCATTCAAAAGGGTAGACTGCCCAACAATGATGGTCCTTAGGAGGTCAATGACCTCCTCACTGAGGGCAGCAGGGGTGACAGGGGCAGGGCCTGAGGTGCCTGGGGCGAAGGAGATGCCCACATTCCTGGGTGAGCGGGCACGGGGCAAACGCTGAGGGGCTGCTGGGAGGGCGGTGCTGGTGCGCTGGGTGGCGGCTGTACCTGTTGTTGCGGGGGGCACAGATGTTGCCGCCACCACAAGGGAGCTCCCTTCAGAGGACGAGTCGCTGTCACTGACATCAGCACGAGTCCCCGCTGTGGAGCTCCCCTCCGTCTCACTGGTGAAATCCGAGTCAGTTGCATGGCCCGCCATGGCCATGTGAGATGCAGCTCCCTCGTGCTCCGATGCCACTTCTCCTCCGCCTGATGATGCTAATGCACACATGAACAGGAAGACCACAAAAAAGGGGGGGAGGAGAAATAAAGACATGTTGAGTGCATGGATTACCGCTACCGTTGGCGGACAAGACAGACACAGAAGCCCCCTGCACTACGCCGCGCACTTGGGGTCCACTATGTAATCCGTGGGACATGGCCTACAAGCCTATGGACGACAACTGCACACATAGATGACACAGGACCATGGATACCTGTACTTTGCACCCTACAGAGGTGGGGGGCGGGGGCACAGGGCCATGCCTTACGGAGGGGCCTAGCCTACAGAAATCGCCCTGGCCTAGGAATACCCAGAGCCCTCCTCCACCACCCAGACACCTCCACTGCGCGCAAAGTCAGCAGAATGTATTTGTACTCACCCCCTTGTGTCTGCTGTGATGTCCTCACGTGCCCATCCAAATCGGGGTAGGCCACCGCCAGGATCCGGGACATCAGGGGGGTCAATTGACGACTGGCACCCCTCCTACTATGGGAGGCCATCCCCAGCAGAGCCTCCGCCGTCTTCCTGCTCCCCCGTCAGATGTCCTCCCACCTCTTCCGGCAGTGGGTGCCCTGTCTGTTGTGGACCCCCAGGGTCCGGACGTCCTTGGCGATGGCACGCCAAATCACGACTTTCTGGTGGGCGCTGACCTATGTGACATGTACAAGGAGAGAAAAATTGTCATCACCTTCTGCATGCTCGATGTGAGTGGCCCCCCATCCCCACCCTTGCCATGTGGCACATGCTCTCATCTGTCGTTTGATGCATGCCTCAATCGCTCCCCTCCCCACCATCTTTCATCCACCCGACTCAACCCAGGCATTGCCCACTAAGCATGGTCCCAGTGTACTTACCTGTTGGTCTGGAGGACCGTAGAGTAGCGCATACTGGGGGAGGACCCCATCCACAAGTTTCTCCAACTCCTCCGCAGTGAAGGCAGGGGCCCTTTCCCCAGTCGCATGAGCCATTGTCTCTTCCAGACCGAGGTCACAGCAGCACTTGCAGTGTAGGTCCTCTCCTGTCGAAGATCAGGTATCGAGTGATTAAGCTGATAGAAAATGGCGGTCACGCCCGCGGCGGTGCGTACCGCGGTGGTGCGTACCGCGATCGCCGGCGCACATCGTCATTGGCTCCTGAAACCCATAGGGTTCTATGTTAATCAATGCGGCTTAGCGCCGCGGTCTTCGACCGCCTACCGCCGCGGTGTGCCACGCCAGCGCATTGACCTCACATCCCACTGTCGCACTTCACAGGTCAGGCAGCCGCCATTTCAAGGGCCCACATGGACTAATTACCAACTGCGTCACACATACCTAGGCCATGCACCAACACTCATAAAAGCCATTCAATGCATTGGGAATCGTGCTATGTGCAAGCTGTGGTTACGTACCTGTGGCTTGCTTGACTCTGTGCTCGCTGTTGTCCTTCATAGGCACCGTCTGCTGGGACATGCGAGGAGATGGAGGAATCTTCCCGTGTACAGACCGCTGGTGGACCTGTCGACAATGGAGGAACGACATGTCATACTGACATACAGGCTTGACCGAGCCACTATACAGGAACTGTGTGCCCAGCTGGAGCCAGACCTGGTGTCACCCATCCGCCAACCCACAGGGATCCCCCCTCTAGTGCAGGTGCTGTCAGTACTCCATTTCTTAGCAAGTGGGTCATTTCAAACAACAGTGGCCATATCATCAGGGATGTCCCAGCCTATGTTTTACAAGGTGTTGTCCAGAGTGTTGTCTGCCCTGCTGAAACACATGCGGAGCTACATCGTTTTCCCTGAGGTGGGGGATTTGCCCACAGTGAAAGGTGATTTCTATGCCCTTGGACATATCCCCAACATCATAGGTGCCATTGATGGGACACATGTTGCTTTGGTCCCCCCCAGCAGGAGTGAACAGGTGTACAGGAACCGGAAGAGTTATCATTCCATGAATGTACAGATGGTGTGTTTGGCTGACCAGTACATCTCCCATGTTAATGCCAAGTTCCCTGGGTCAGTGCATGACGCCTACATCCTGCGGAATAGCAGCATCCCGTATGTGATGGATCAACTCCAGAGGCACCGGGTGTGGCTATTAGGGGACTCTGGTTACCCCAACCTGCCCTGGCTAATGACCCCAGTGAGGAATCCCAGGACAAGGGCAGAGGAACGGTACAATGAGGCCCATGGGCGGACTACGAGGGTGATCGAGCGAACCTTTGGCCTCCTGAAGGCCAGGTTCAGGTGCCTCCATATGACAGGTGGATTCCTAATGTACTCACCAAAGAAGGTGTGCCAGATCATCGTGGCCTGATGTATGCTTCACAACCTGGCTTTGCGCCGCCAGTTGCCTTTTCTGAAGGAGGATGGTCCAGATGGTGGTGTTGTAGCAGCTGTGGAGCCTGTGGAGAGTGAGGAGGAGGAAGCCGAAGAGGACGACATAGAGAACAGGAACACAGTAATACAGCAGTATTTTCAGTGACACACTGGTAAGAGTAGACACCGGCATATTACATTTACTTAATGACTCCTACCTCTCTACTGTCTGACTTTTTCCCCCAGTGTATGGTAACTGTGTTGTGACTTTCCCTTCCGTTTTCAGAGCTGTGGGCCCCACTGCGTGACATCTGCTTTATTTCCCCATGGACTACAGCTGTGTGACAGCGGTTTGTTACCATCACAATGTGAATGAACATTTTGGCACGGTCATGTCTAATACATTTGTTCTAAATCACAGCCAGACTCCAGATTGTTTTGTGTAATAAGTGTTTTTATTCAAGTGCTCTAAATTGGATGGGTGGTTGCAAATCGGTGAGGGGTGATGGTGGAGGATTGTCCATGGCAGAGTCCAGACTATCAGTTTCACAGGTGCATTGTCCAAATGCCTGTGGGAAGTGGAGCAGGGGCAGTTTAAGGTTGGACAGGGTGACAATATGGGACAGTGGGTTGACAATCAGGGCGGTATCCTTTGCTGGCGGGGGTCTTGACATCTTACTCTGTCTTCTTCCTGGATCTCAGGGCCCGCTTGCGGTGTGGTTCTCCTTCTGCAGGGGGTGGGGTTCTGGTGGCCTGTTGGTCTTGTGTCCGGGCCTCCTGTCCACTAGCGCCGGCGGAGGTGGTAGGCAGTTCTTGGTGCATGCTAGTGTCAGGGGCCCTTTGAGGTGCCACAGTGTTCTGCAATGTCGTGACTACCTCATTCAGGGCCACTACGATGGTACCCATGGCGGAACTGATGTTTCTTAGTTCCTCCCTGAACCCCATATACTTTTCCTCCTGCAGAAGCTGGATCTCCTGAAACCTAGCCAGGACCGTCGCCATCGTCTCCTGGGAGCGGTGGTATGCTCCCATGATGGAGGAGAGGGCCTCGTGGAGAGTGGGTTTCCTGGGCCTGTCCCCCCCTGTCGCACAGCAGCCCTCCCAGTTCCCCTGTTTCCCTGGGCCTCTGTCCCCTGGACCGTGTGCCCACTACCACTGCCCCCAGGTCCCTGTTGTTGTTGGGGTGGTGGGTTAGCCTGGGTTCCCTGTAGTGGTGGACACACCGCTGATTGACGTGTCCTGGGGACAGAGGTATGGGCCCGCTGGGTGGGTGCTGTGCTGGTGTTCCCAGAGGGGGGAAGGTCTACTGTGGCCTGTGGCTGTGTGAGGGGAACCGACTGTCCCGAGGTCCCCGATGGACCGGGCTTGTCATCTAGATCCAGGGAGACAGAGCTGCTGTCCTCACTGTGGGCCTCTTCTGGGGGTGGAGGGGACATTTGCAGACCCTCCTGCGTGGTGACATGGCGTTCGGGTCCTGCAGGGGTATAAAAGCATGGTTATTGCTTCTGTGTGTGTCATAGCGTGCAATGGGTGGGTGTCCGTGTACCCCAGTGCTGGCATTCCTTTGTGGGGGCTGTTGTGACGGTGGTTGGGGGGGGGGGGTTTGTATGTGTATGTGCAGTGGGCATGCTTAGGTGATGGGTGTCCATGCTTTGTGGACACATGCAGGGCTAGGTGTTGGGATGGGTGGGTTGTGATGGTGAGACAGTTGCAAGGAGTAGGATGTGGTGGCAGTGAGGGTGAGGGTGGGGGTATGAGTTGGCATGCAGGTGGGGTGGGGGGAGAAGTAGTTAAGATTTGCCTTACCAGAGTCCATTCCTCCGCCTACTCCTGCGAGGCCCTCAGGATGCAGGATGTTCAAGACTTGCTCCTCCCATGTTGTAAATTCTGGGGGAGGAGGTGGGGGTCCGCCGCCAGTCTTCTGCACCGCGATGTTGTGCCTGGATACCATGGAACGCACCTTCCCCCGTAGGTCGTTCCACCTCTTCCTGATGTCGTCCCGATTTCTTGGGTGCTGTCCCACAGCGTTGACCCTGTCCACTATTCTGCTCCATAGCTCCATCTTCCTGGCAATGGTGGTGTGCTGCACCTGTGCCCCGAACAGCTGTGGCTCTACTCGTACAATTTCCTCCACCATGACCCTGAGTTCATCATCAGAGAACCTGGGGTGTCTTTGCGGTGCCATGGGGTGGTGTGGGTGATGTGTGGGGTGGATTGTGTGGTGCTAAGTGTGGTGATGTGTATTTTTGTTTTGTGTGAAGTGCGTGCTAATATTGCTGGGTGACAGTGAATTGGGCGTCTGGGTGCTCGGATGTCTTTTCTCGGTGCGTGTTCACGATTCTCTAGGAGTGGAGGTTTGTGGGTGATATGGGTGTGTGTTTTATATTTAATTGGGTGTGTGGGAGTGGTGTGTGTATGTGTCTCAGGTGTGTGTATTTTGAATTGTCCAATGTGGTTGTGTTTTGTAAGTGTGTGTGTATTTTGAACGCGGCGGTGTGTACCGCCAATGGAATACCGCGGTTGAAAGACCGCCGCGTGGATTCGTGTGTCGTGATAGTGTGGGCGTATTTCTGTTGGCATGACGGTGGAGGTTTTGGTCATCGCCAGTTTTTTGGTGTGGCGGACTTTTGTGGATGTCTGTATTTTGGCGGTTTGCCTGTTGTGGGTCAGAATGACCGTGGCGGTACCGCGGCCGCGGCGGTGTTATGGCGGTCTTCTGAACGGCGGTAAGCGCTTTTTACCGCCGAGGTTGGAATGACCACCAACATGTATTTATCAGCTACAAACTCAATCATCTCTAAGCAAACCCAATTTGGGTGCATGAGGCAAACAAGATACTGAGAGCTACTGTGATCAGCCTAGGAACACTGAATTTGGGGGCAGATGTAGGTACAAAAAAATTAGCGACTCGCAATTTGCGAGTATGTGCGACTCGCAAATTGCGTGTCGCTAATAGGAATGCAGGTACAATGTCCGTGTACAATTTGCGACTCACACCAGGAGTCGCAACGCAGATAGCGAGTCCGCTGTTTGCGAAGTCGCTTTTTGCGACCGCGCAAAAAACGAACTCGCAATTTGCGAGTGGGTGTCGCAAATTGCGAGTACCATGTAAATTGATTGCAGGTGCTGCAGAACACTCCAGAAACCACTCCAGAACACTCTGGAAACACTTCCTGGCACATGATGATGACATCACAGCCAGGAAGTTTACAAATACACCTGGGAGGAGGGAGGACCACACCCATTTTAAACTGCTGAACTGCAAACAGGAGGAACAGCAGCTACAATGGCTGAAACACCTAGAAAACGAAAACTAAAATTCTCTGAGAAGGAGCTGGAGGTGCTGACAGAAGAATGCTGTCAGCACTATGATGAACTATTCGGAAAGGCAGCCCTCAATGTGCCAGAAGCCACCAAAAAACAACTCTGGCAGGAGATCCAAGAAAAAGTGAACTCCCTGGGGGTGAGCCACAGGAGTGTGGAAGAGATAAAAAAACGGTGGTATGACCTCCGCTCCCGGACCAAGGAGAGGGTGGCAGAAAGGCTCCGGGAGATGAGATGTACAGGAGGGGGACCATCATCCGTACCACCACCCACACCCCTGGAAGAAAGGGTGGAAGAGACCCTGGAGCAGGAGGCAGTGTCAGGATTTGGAGATCTGGACACCTCTGAGCCCACTACATCAACCGGTGAGTACCCTGTGATATGCCTGTACCCCTATCAATGCCATACCCCCACCCACCATGTACACAGGGGCATGCTCAACCAAGATAGCTCCATTTTAGGGTAGCAAACACCAGAATGATGCATTATGGGAAATGTAGTCAAGTAGGCAGTTCATAGGCAAATGTTTATTAGGAAGTGTGCAACAGATAGTAGACACTGACAGTCTGTTCCCCATGTCCCACAGGTCTCCCACAAGACACCACCACAAGCCACAGCTGCCAGCCCCATGAGGACAGCACAGGAGGTGCCACCACTCCCACCTGCACGACCAACACCATCCCTGTAATGTCCACACCTGCTGCAAATGTGTTTCAGGAGGCTGCGCCAGCAACAGGCAGGAGTGCCACAGTAGAGCACACAGGGCATCCACCACTGAGCAGACGACGCAGGTACAGGAGAGCAGGGCTGCAGGCTGCGTCCGGCCGTCCATCTACCACCAACAGCGAGGCACAGCTGCTCCGTTGTCAGCGCCTGCAAAACAATATATTAGGGCGGATTAGTGGTGTGCTGCACCGCTTTGTCAGAAACAACTAGGCCAGCATGCAGCAGCTAAATTTCCGAATAGACGTGATTGCCACAAACACTGGGGACCTAGCCCTGTCCATGAGGGATCTGGTGGCAGGACTACTGGCACAGGGCGAGGGTGAGCGGCACAGGGACCGTCAGTTGCTACAGAGGCTTGACAGGATGGCCACATCAATTGGCAGACTGGCTGTTAACACCACTGGCCTGTCGAGAAGGACAGTTGGCCTCCAAGTAGAAATGGGCCATTTTGCAGGGGATGTGGCTAGAGGCCTGGGCCGGATCACACACGTGATTGACTTAATGGAGGCACAGCATCTGTCCAGGGGCACAGGGGACACACCCCAGGACAGCGAGGAGGGCTCTACAGTGAGCAGTGTCTCTGCCAGTGACACTAGGGTGCTCCGGAGTGGGAGTACCAGGCAGAGCACTGCAGAACCACCAGGGACCAGCCAGGCTGGTAGAGGCCGCCGTAGGACATAGACAAAACCCTGTCCCTGATGTTGGAGCACATGACAGCAATATGTCCCATGCATGGTTTGCATTTAGATGACCATGAATAGTTAGTATTTGTAAATAGTTGTATTTCTGCACATATTAAATAGTTTTTTTGTTCCACTTGACAAATGGAGTTTTTGGTCAGTAGGTGAGTATGGTTGAAGTTGACACGTACCTTCCAAAGTATTGGTTTGCGATGTGTTCCCGTCTCAGTCTGCCTTGATTAGCTATACTCCGATCCCCATGATGGCGATGTGGTTGCTCTTGCTCTTCATTCTCAGGATCTGGGTCTGCAGGGGTGAGAGGTAGCCCACTTCGGGTGGCAATATTGTGCAGGATGGCGCATGCAACAACAATTTTGAATGCTGTAATGGGGGTATACTGGAGGGCACCTCCACTGCGGTGGAGGCATCTGAATCTTGCTTTCAGTAATCCGAAGGTGCGTTCAATCAGGTTCTTGGTCCTCTTATGTGCACTGTTTTATCGCCTCTCTGAATCATTGCTGGGTGTTAAGAACGAAGTCATTATCCATGGCCGTAGAGCATATGCACTGTCACCTGTTGGGCACAAACATTACACTGTTAGAAAGTCCTGGTTGGTGTGCACAGTGACCTGTGTGTATGTCTGCAAGGTGTATGCAGCTCTACCTAGGAGGTATCCGTCTCCAAACTCCCCACGTTCCAGGCGTTGGTGTATCCCACTGTGCCTAAAAATGTAGGAGTCATGGGTACTGCCTGGAAATTTTGCAACAATGTCAGTGATGACATAATGGGCGTCACAAACAACCTGAATATTGAGTGAGTGGGTACACTTTCTGTTGCGGAACAGATGTTCCAGGTTTGCAGGGGGGCATATTTGAATATGTGTCCCATCTACACATCCTATGACATGGGGAAAGTTGGCAATCCGGTAAAAGTCCAGCTTGGTGCTGTTAATTTCTGCCTCATTCCTGGTAGGTATATGAAGTGAGACATGTGTGTGAGTATGGCATCTAGGAAGGCCCTGAGGAACCTTGACACTGCACTTTGAGATACCCCACCTGCCACAGCAATGACCCCATGATAGCTCCCTGAGGCCAAGAGGTGCAGTGAGCATAGCACTTGCACATGCGTAGGGATGGCGCAGCCGCGCAGAGTCTGGTGTTCTAGCTGTGGTTTTAGTAATTCAATTAATTCTAGTATGGCTGCGCTGCTAAGGTGGTATTTATCGTATATCTCTTCCTCAATTTGCTGGAAAAGAGTCTGCCTTGTTCTATAAATCTTCTCCTGTCTGTGGCTCCTCCTCCTCCTCTGCTGGGCTGCGTGGACTCTCCTCCTCACTGCTATCAGGTATATCTCCGCCATCTTGAGTAACCCAGATGCCTTCTGGGTCTCCTTTTATACTTTGGTAATGATTACCACCTGCTCTGAGTTAGTGGTAAATGGGACATGCAAACTGGGCTTTTTGCGACTAGTTGCAATTTGCGCGTTGCAATTGCATATGGTTTGCGACTCGCAAATTGCGACTTCCTATTTGCGGGTCGCAAAATGGGGTTGCAAATTTTGCGAGTCGGTAACGGCTCACATCGCTTTTTGAGAGTCGGAAATGGGATTTTTGCATCCCATTTCCGATTTTGCACAGTCGCAAATAGCAATTCGGGCCATTTGCGACTCGCAAAACTTTGCTACATCTGGCCCTTGGTGACTTGCTAGCAAAATCCAAGACTCCTAGGACCTTTAGCTATGTGATAACATCTCATTGGGTGGGCTATGGTTCAGCAAAAGGTAAAATATCAATTGAAAAAGGAAGGACACCCAGTTTTAATTAATTTGATCACATTCCTCACAAAGGGCCAGATGTAGCAAGATACTTTTTTGCGAATCTGAAATTGCGAGTCGGTGCGATTCGCAATTTCCGATTCGCAAAATCGTATGCAGAATGGTGTCTCAGACACCTTCTGCGAATCACAAGGGGGTCGCTAAGACCCACCTCCTTAATATTAATGAGGTGGGTTGCAATTTGCGACCCCCTTGCGATTCCCTGCACTCACAGGGATGGTGGCCTGCTGGAGACAGCAGACCTCCATGTCTGTGACTGCTTTTTCAATAAAGCAGTTTTTTTTTTGTAATGCTGCCCGTTTTCCTTAAAGGAAAACGAGTTGCATTACAAAAGAAAAAATGAAACCATTTGGTTTCGTTTTTTCAGAGTAGGTAGTGGTCCATTGGACCACTGCCTGCTCTGAAAAAATATTTTGGGCGACATTCACAAAGGGGAAGGGGTCCCATTGGGACCCCTTCCCTTTTGCGTATGAGTTAGCACCCACTTGACATGGGTGCTAACTGCGAATTGCTTTGTGACCGCGTTCGCGGTCACAAAGCAATTCTGCATCGTGGTGCGAATCGCAAATAGGAAGGGAACACCCCTTCCTATTTGCGAGTCGCATTCCCATTTTGCGAGTCGGTACCGACTCGCAAAATGGGAATGTGCATCGCGATGGCCGTTTTGCATGGCGCAAACTGCGAATTTTGCAATTTGCGCCATGCAAAACGGTGTGCCCCTCTGGCCCAAAGTCCTGGAAACATTTTTTCTTAAAGGATGCCTTTATATATTCGTTTTTATAATGGCCAGTACCTAAATCTCCAATATGTATATTAGTAACAGTAAAAATATTTTTTGATATGCCATGATATCTACCTGATTGCAGAGCATGTTGATCTTCATGAAGCTATTTAGTTCAATGAAACTCCTGTGATTTCTTTTGCTGCTTGTAAATGGCAGGTGGGTGGTGTGGTGTTTGTATATGAGGGACCCTCACAGTACCTTGGAAGGGGGCCCCTAATGTTTCCTCACGCCATTAAGCATTTCTATTGCTTGCATGGTGGTAAAATAAAAGAAGTGGTACCCTTAAAATGCTGCTCTCTTATCACAAAATCCCATGTTTCATTAAACTCTCAGGCTCCATTTGGGAATAATACGGATATTAAGTTTATGGGGAAATAATTTAATTGTCATATTTGGATTAAACATAATATAAATACAACTTTCAAGAAGTTTACACAGCACAATTCTTCAAAATCCTTTGAAATTTTACAGGAGCAGTTTATTTTCCCAAAGTTACAAGTCAATAATTACACTCAATTAACCTTTGCTCTTAATTATATTCTGACTGAATCCCAGAAAATGTTCCTTCACTCACCAATCGCACAAGTCATCCACACCTGGAAGAATTTGAAAGGTAATGTTTCAGGTATATACTCTCAATTAATTGAACTTTCATTTTCTACTGCCACATCCAATAATTAGGGATCCTGGTGGTCCTCCCAATTAACTACGAAATTTTCAGACAAAGAATGGGAATAGAGGTCTTAGAGATTCAACCCTCGGGATCAATTAGTTTCAAATATTACATCAATAGCACTGGCTTCGCACAGCCAAACTTAGTCCAGACTCTAAGTAGCATACTTATACTCTGTTTGTGCCAAATTTGCACCATTTTTTTCACGCAAAATCAGCGCAAACCAAACTCCATATTTATATTTTTATGCTAGACCCGTCTGGCATCAAAATATAGGAGTTAACGTCGTTTTTGGGTGAGTGGACCCACCTGCGTCAATGAGATGAAAGGTAGGCGTTCCCGTAAAAAATTACTCTAAGCCTGCAGCGTCATATTTATCCTCCTGTGCAAAAATGAGGCACGGGTGGGAGGCGGGCCTAAATAATGGCACTAAGCTTGCTTGCTAAGCCAAGCTTGCTTAGCACCATTATTTAACGCCTGTGTCAGACCAAGCATTAGAGGACCACACACCATGGAATGGGCCCATAGAGGCCCACCCCAAGCCCCAGGTACACCCCCACCCCCAACAAAGGGGCACCAGAGGATGGGGGACCCCATCCCAGGTAAGTAGGGTAAGTATTGGTAAGTATTTTTGAATTTGTTTTAAAGTGCCATTGGGGGGCCAACAAGGAGCCCCCTACAAGGCACTGGGTGCAATGGCCATGCCCAGGGGACACTGGCCCCCGTGCTGGCCATTGGGGTGGTGGGCACTGGGTGCAGTGGCCAGGCCTAGGGGACACTTGTCCCCTGTGCTGGCCATTGGGGTGGTAGGCATGACTTCTGCCTTTCCTAAGACAGGAGTCATGTTTTTGGTGGTTGTGCGCTAGGAAATGGCGCTAGTCCGGTTAGAGGCATTTTTTTTGCCTCTAACCAGGTTAGCGTCATTTTCTGATGCACATCCACCTCCTTCCCTACCACCACCCCCTCCCGGCTAGCATCTGCTTCTAAGACTCTAGCCCAAGTTTAGCGCCGGCTTGCACCATGTAATATGGCACCAGGCTGGAGTTGTTAAATGGCGTAAGCTGGCTCTAAACCTTTTGCAGCAAAACTGAGTTATCACAGTTTTGCGGCAAAAAGTATAAATATGGGCCTCAGTGCTTGAGATGTCACGAGCATGATTATGACATAGTTCACATACTATGGCAATGTCCAAAATTCTGTTCTTTTTGGTCACAAATTGTAAGTTATTCACAGAAATATTCACTGGTTCACTTTTCCTTTACTCCTCAACTTTCACTATTACATGATATAACAGGTTGACTTCCATCTCCATACATACTTTTTTATGGCTTTCTACAGCTCCTAGGGCCTGATTACAAGTTTGGCCAATCCCGTAGTGAGCACACTACTGATGAGGTGGCGTTCTCCCCATCGGCCCTACTATGACTTTTCCACTGGGCTGACAGGAGGTAGCCAAGGTTTCTGCCCGCCATCCTGGTAAAAATGCGGCAGCCTTGCTACCAGCTCATAATAGAGCCGGCCTCTATGGCTCCACTGTGAGTCTGGTGGTCTGTTGACCACCAGACTCGTAATAAGACCCTCAATCTAGCCAAAATTAATATAGTATTTTTCTGGAAATCTGCTACCATTCCGACTCTTAACTCTTGGCTAAAACATTTGTTTGATATAGCACATTTTGAAAAAATGTTTTATAAATGGAATGATAATTTACGGCATTTTAATTATTTATGGGTGCCTTTTTTGGAAATGTAAATCATGTTTATATTTTAAAATGTTATGTTGTCAATATATTTTTTTTTAAATTTGTTTGAACCATCATTGGAATTTTATTGTAATATGTTACTTTGGGCCTCATTACAACATTGACAGTCCTAGGACTGCCGCACTCCAGGTGGTCCGACCACCACATTACAACCTTGGCAGTCAGACCACCAGAAGACTGCCATGCCCACCAGGAACATGGTTCCGGATGGGCTGTTGGGGGTCAGAGTCGTGGTCAGCCACAGCAGCGCTGAGTTCAGCGCTGCTGTGCTGACCAAAAAAGTTCAGACCCAACCATGAAAAGGCTGGCGGAAACACAGCCCCCCCCTGCTCAGCACTATTGGGATGTGCACTGTCTGACTGCAGACAGTGTGCATCCCAAGGGTGCTTTTGTGCTTAGATATTGGCCTTGGCTCCCTTAAGTGAGCCAAGACCAATACCATAGCACTGCTCTTGACTGACAAACTCAGAATGAGCCCCTATGTTCTTGAAATGGTTTACTACTGCATGTATGTGAAAACTACCTCTTAGTTAATTGTTATTTCCTTTCTCTTTTTATATCCATTTATGGTTATTATAATATCCTTTTTTACACTTATAGTTTTGTATTGCATGTATATCGTTATAATGATTATTGCTGTTATTTTTTATACTTAAACATTTATTAAAGAATTGACATAAAGAGAAAACACTGCTCCCAGTTCAGCTTTATTCTACTTCATGAAAAAGCATCCTCCATTCACTTTGTTTATATAGTGCTTCCCTGAAACGTTTCCTCCCAAGCTTAGCCCATCTTGTGGAGGTTCTAAATGATATATTAACATTTGCTCCTACTGTTTAAGCTTCAGTGTGTTACATTGTATGTTTTGCCTATGAAATAAAAATGTGTTTGTAGCAATTCCTTCATTGTTTTTATATTTTTATTTGACTTTCTGTAATAGTTTATCAAACATATCACATTTCTCCCCTAATATTTATGTATCAGCTTCCCTCCTCAATTCATACATTAAAATGTTGCCATGGTCACCCAAATGCTATTTATCAGTTCTTTGGTTGTTTTCCTGGTACTTTTTCACCTTTTGCTGAGTTATAGGGTGCTCTTTCATTTTATCATCAGTCAGTCCCTGAAAATGTGCAGTGACAATACCATTAGAGAGGGTCACTTGTAGAACCTTCCAATGTTCTGCAAGCGGTAATTTTATTCAGTAATATTCAGGATGTCTGAAAGAAATATTGGACCTTATGGACCTATCATGCACAATGATTCAAACATGTTGTCACTTGTGTGAGGTTTAAGTATCTCCATGGTTTCAATAATAAATTAGATAGCAATAAGGGCCTGATAGTCCAAAGGTACTTCCCACTGCATTACATGAGGACATGTTTTAGTACATATAGGCCTAAGACCTTCAATAAACCTATGTCACTGCTGCCTCTTACATCAGGTTCCAGAAATGGTTAATTTGCTAGGTTCCAGCTCCCATGGATAATGAACGGTGTTCTTCTAAGTTCATTCAGAATATTTGACAGATCAGAAAATAATTCTGTATTTCGATTATGAGGAGTGCAAACTGACCAGCACAGAATGTTCAATGTGACGGATACCAAGGGCCAGATTTATCAATCTTTCAAGCAGCGCAATGCAGCAAGTTACCTTGCTGCGCTGTACCGCATTGCAAGGGAAATGACAGGAATGCACCATATTTAACATTATAAGGTGCATTCCAGTCCTATTAAAATCACTGGCGCACTTTTGTCTGCCTAATGCCAATGCAGGTATCATTGTGTCATAAAGCAGGAGCACCTGCATTTTAGGCAGTATTGTTTTTGTGACGGAAGGAATACCTTCCTGCACAAAAACAATCCTAAGAGCCATTTTCCTATTTCTATGTGTACTGCAAAATACAGAACAGAGAGAGAGAAAAAGTGAGGAGAAGTAAAGAAATTTCTCCTAGTTACACGTCACCCGGGGAGGGTAAAATTTTGGCCTATTCCCAGGTCCATCACTAATGGTAAATCAGGGAATGCACAAAAAACCATAAGTGGATGTTTGGGAACATTCACAAAACAACAATGGAATACCTCCCTGAGGCAGAGTAATCCAAAGCAGCAACTTAAGCTGCCTTGCATTACTCCAGGTTTAACAAGCCATGAAGATTCACGCAAGGTTGCCTTGCGTAGCTTCATAAATGTCACATAGATTTTGCATCGCCCTTGTGCCCCCTTGGGTGACGCAAAGGTGATGCAACACTTTGCTAACTCTCTCCCTAAATGTCCCTCAATGCCTGTCCATGTCTCCATTGTTTTGTAGGAAGTTCTTTCGAATCAGAATTGCCACTCTCGTACTTGAATGTTTTTATTATCAGTTTTTGAAAAACATTTTGGGAGCTGCTATATACATTTCCCATCAGTTTTTCTGCCTTCACTCCAGTCCAGTCTCTTATATAAGTGCCAAGACGTATGATTTTATATTGCTGTTCATTCTGTCTACTGACAAATATTGCTGGACTCCCTGAAGTGGGTGCAGTAGAGTGCATCTTTGGAAGCATTCTTTCCCACCTTTTACAGTTATGTCAGCTGCCTTTGTCCTTATCGTTATTCAACTCCTGTAAGGTGTACAGTTAAGCATATGTGTCTGACGGTATGGTCCCACAGTCTCATGGCCTAAAGATTGCCTAGCAAAATATAGGCCCTCATTACAACATTGGCAGTAAGTGCTGCTTACCGCCATTGTGACTGCCGCCAACATACCGCGACCGCGGCGGTATACCGCTACCCGTATTATGACCCACACATAGAAATCTGTCTCTATACAGACACACACACAAGTCCGCCACCCCAAAGGTCAGTAATAAAGTGGCGGTACCAAAACCCACACCGTTACCCACAGCATCATGACCCACGAATCACCTCGCGGTCATTCAACCGTGGCAAACCATTGGCGGTACAGACTGCCGCACTCAAAATACACACACACATACAAAACTACACCACATTGGACAATTCAAACTACACACACCTGACACACATGCACACACCACACCCACACACCCATACCAATATAAAACACACACACACTACCCACAACCCTTTACAACCCAAAGATTTTGGCAAGTGAGAGAGTGACAAGCCAGGAGCGCCCACTGACTCTAAGCCACAAAACACCATCACACATACTCCATCCACGCACCTCACAGCACACACCCTAACACATCTCCCCACACACCCTCAAACATACCACTCACACTACACCCATGGCACCACAAAGACACCCAAGGTTCTCAGAGGAGGAGCTAAGGGTCATGGTGGAGGAAATCATCAGGGTAGAGCCACAGCTATTCGGATCACAGGTGCAGCATACATCTATTGCAAGGAAGATGGAGCTATGGCGGAGAGTCATGGACAGGGTCAATGCTGTGGGACAGCACCCAAGAACAAGGGATGACCTCAGGAAGAGGTGGAACGACCTACTTGGGAAGGTACGTTCCGTGGTTGCAAGACACCAGGTAGCTGTACAGAGGACTGGCGGTGGAACACCACCTCCTTCCCCACAACTAACAACATGGGAGGAGCAAGTCTTGGCAATCATGCATCCTGAGGGCTTAGCAGGAGTAGCAGGAGGACTGCACTCTGGCAAGTCAAATCCTTACTGCTTTATCCCCCACTCTACCTGCATGCCATCACAAACAACAACCCCTACCCTCACCCCATCACCCCACCACCTCATATATACCCCACTATCGCCAACCCACCCATCCCAATACCAAGCCCTGCATGCAACACAAATGCATGGACCCCCATCACAGACCTGCATGGACACCCATCACCACAGCATGCACAATATTGACAATCACTTAGCCAAACCAATCACAACTCACACACGCCAAAGCTGCCTTGCTAATAATAACCATGGGGGGAAACATACCCATGCACAAGATGGCACATGCAGAAACAATAACACTGCATTTACATGCCCACAGGACCCTCACCCAACGTCACCGGAGAGGAGGTGCCAGCAACATCCAGTCCCCCCCCCCAGAAGAGGCCCACAGTGATGACAGCAGCTCTGCATGCCAGGATCACGATGACCAACCTGGCTCATCAGGGTCCACTGGATAGACGGTTATTATCCAGGCACAGTCCCAACCCACCACAGAGCCTCCCTCCTCAGGAAACACCACTACAGCACCCATCCAGCAGGGCCATCCTTTTGTCCCCAGGACACGTCAATCAGCAGTGTGTCCACTGCTAAAGGGACCCCAGGCAACCCCACAAACACAGGACGATCAGGGACCTGGGGTCAGTGGCAGTGGGCACACGGTTCAGGGGACAGAGGCACAGGACAACAGGGAAGCTGGGAGGACTGCTGTGCGACAGTTGGAGGACAGGCCCGGGGACCCGACTCTCCACGAGGCACTCACCAACATCCTGGGAGCATACCACCATTCCCAGGTGACTATGGGCCAGATACTGACCAAGTTTTGGTCCATCAGCAACCCAGCCCATTGCAATACCCCCTCCACTTATTAGCACCTAAATAAACACCCTTGGAACAAATTCAAATATGGAGTCTGTCAATTGTTTGACATATGTCTTAGTTTCACAAACTGGAAACATTGCAATTCAAATGTACTGTAATATTTACATAGGTATGACCTGTAGTGGGCAGCAGTAAACACACCAGGAGCCAGAGTGGGGCACAGAGATCTGAAAATAGAGATGCCAAAGGGTACAGTAAGTGGCCATAGAAATAGGGAAATCAGGCTGCCATGTTCAATGTCAAACACAAAACTGCAATGGAAGGTGAAGTTACAGTGTCTTACCTGTGTGTCACTGGAAGTACTGTTGAATTAGTGTAGTTCTGTTGTCCACATCTTCTTCCTCTGCCTCCTATTTGTCACTGTCCACAGGCTCCACCGCTGCCACAAGACCATCCCCAGGCTCATCCTCCTGCAGAAAAGGCACCTGCCGTCTCAAGGCCAGGTTGTGCAACATGCAACATGCAATGGATGATCTGGCACACCTTCTTGGGTGAGTAGTACATGGATCCACCTGTCAGATGGAGGCACCAGAATCTGGCCTTCAGGAGGCCAAAGGTATGCTCAATTATACTCCTTGTTCGCCCATGTGCCTCATTGTAACGTTCCTCTGCCCTTGTCCTGGCATTCCACACTGAGGTCAGTAGCCATGAGAGGTTGGGGTAACCAGAGTCACCTGCAAATATCGAGGGTTACCTGTTAGCTACACACTCACCCTTAGGGCCAACCCCACACCCATATACCTACATCATGTGGGAGGGGACCATGGGCTCACCTATTACCCACACCCGTGCATCTGGAGTTGAGACATCACATATGGGATGCTGCTATTCCTCAAGATAAAGGCGTCATGCACAGAGCCAGGATACTTTGCATTGACATGGGAGATGTACTGGTCCGCGAAACATACCATCTGCATATTCAGAGAGTGAAAGCTTTTTCTATTTCTGAACACTTGTTCATTTCTCCGGGGGGGGAAGGGGACAAATTCAATATGTGTACCATCAGTGGCCCCAATGATGTTGGGGATATGTCCCAGTGCATAGAAGTCAGCCTTCACTGCTGCCAAATCCTCCACCTGGGGGAATACGATGTAGCTGCACATGTGTTTCAGCAGGGCAGAAAACACTCTGGTCAGCACATTTGAGAACATAGGCAGTGCCATCCCTGATGCCATGGCCACTGTCGCTTGGAAGGAACCACTTGCCAGGAAATGGAGCACTGACAGGACCTGCACTAAAGGGTCGATCCCAGTGGGGTGACGGATAGCAGGTATCAGGTCTGGCTCCAATTGGGCACACAGTTCTTGGATTGTGGCCCTATCAAGTCTTTAGGTCAAGATAATGTGCCTGTCCTCCATTGTCGCCAGGTCCACCAGGGGTCTGTCCACGGGTGGATGTCTCAATCTCCTATTCATTCTCAGTGGTTGAACTCTAGAGTGAAAAACGGTGAGCAGATGGTCATATTCACACATATTTCAACAATAACAAGCAATTTTGGCTTTACAGAAACAGCATGTGAACTCATAAGTCAGATGATGTGCCAATGTCTGATGTGACGCAGATAGGTGCCATGGCCTGTGCCCACCTGAAACGGCGGCTGCCTGACTTGTGGGGAGGGACAAGTGGAAATGAGGTAATTCCGCTGGCGTTGTGCGTCATTACGGTCGGCGGTCGACGACCACCGTGCAACACCGCATTGATTATCATTGGGGCCTATGGGTTCCAGCAGCCAATGGCGATGTACGCCGGCGGTGACGGTACACACCGCCGCGGACGTAACCGTCATTTTCTATTTGTTCACTCACTTGCTACCTGACTTTCAACAGGAGAGGACCTACACTGCAAGTGCTGCTGTCACCTGTGTCTGGAAGCGACAATGGCTCGAGTGTCTTGGGAAAGGGCCCCTTCCTTCACTTCAGAGGAGTTGGAGATACTGGTGGATGGGGTACTATCCCAGTACCCTTTACTCTATGGTCCTCCAGACAAACAGATGAGTACACTGTGAGCATGATGCGTGAGGCATCAATGTATGGATTGCTGTGTGTGTGTAAGCCTTGTGTAGGGGGGTTCTGAGGGGTCCTGGGCAGAGTGCTGCATGTATGGTGGTCAATGTATGTGCATATGGGGATGGGGTGATATGTTGGGCCATGAGTATAACAGTCCGGACGGTATGACTAATACCTTTTCTGCTGTATTTTTTCTGCAGGTCAGCGCCCATCAGAAAAAGGGTATTTGGCGTGCCATCGCCAAGGAGGTGCGGACCCTGTGGGTCTTTGACAGGCAGAGCACCCACTGCTGCAAACGATGTGAGGACCTGCGCCGCAGGGCAATGAAGATGGCGGAGGCCCAGCTGGGGCTGGCCTCCCAATAAGGAAGGGGTGCCCATCGTACCCTGACCCCCCTGATGTTCCGCATCCTGGCAGTGGCCTATCCGGAGTTGGATGGCGCTTGAAGGCATCACAGCAGCCACAATGGGGTGAGTACAAATTCAGAATCATGACTTTGCACATGTTAAGGTAGTACCTGGGTGGGGGATGTGGGATGTGGGTGCCCCTAGGCCAGGGCGAACATGGCAGGGTATGTTCAATGATGGGCAAGCTCAGATGCACTCCAAACCCCAAAAATATTAGTGGGCATCTACTACTGGGCAGGGTCCTGTGGGTTTCAGGTGTGCAACTAATGGTGTTAGGTATTGTACCCCATGGGCTGGTGACTAGCATTGTAACTGGTAGTGCATGGCCTAGTTCATAGGGCTGTTCCCTGTGAGTTGTGTAAGCCAATCGTAGTGTTGTTGCTGGCATTGACAAAGTATATCCTCTGTCTCTCCCACCCCCTTTTTGTTTTGTCACCCTGTCCTTGTGTGCATTAGCATAACGTGGCGGAGGAGCAGAGGCACCGGCAACTGAGGGAGCTGCATCCCACATGGGCCTGGAGGCTGAATCCACCGATGGTGAGGGCACCAGTGGGACGGAGGGCGAGGGTAGCACAACGACAGAGACAGGAGGGGACAGTACCGACAGCGACACCTCCTCTGATGGCAGCTCCCTGGTGGTGTTGGAAACCTCTGTGGCCACCCCAACTACAGGTACAGCTGCCACCCCCGTACCAGCAATGCCCTCCCAGCAGCCACCCAGCGTGTTTCCCATGCCGGCTCACCCAGGAGGGTGGACATCTTCTTCGCCCCAGGCAGCTCAGGCCCTGCCCCAGTCAGCCCTGCTGGCCTCAGTGAGGAAGCTATTGACCTCCTGAAATCCCTCTCTGTTGGGCAGTCAACCAAACAGAATGCCAACCAGGGTATTGCAGGGCATTTGCAACAAACAAATGCATACATTGAGGGCATTCACTCCGGCGTGGAGGCCCAACAGAGAGCATTCCAGGCTCTTGCCAACTCACTGATGGCAGCCATTGTCCCTGTCTCCAGCCTCCCCCTCCAACTTCCTCTACCCAGTCCCAATCCCCTCAACCCCAGCTTATCCCAAGTACACCTTCAGACCAGCAATCACCCAAATCAACAGACAGAAGTGGCTCAGGCAAATACAGGCAGCACACTTCATCTCACAGGCACTCACACAAGCACCACCTACATGCAGACACACCAAAATCCACTACCTACACTGTGTCCCCCTCCTCCTCGTCATCCACCTCCCTCCCAGTAGTGTCTCCACTCACACCTGCATGCACTACATCCTCATCCACTACCTCCCTCACCTTCACGCCTATCACTACACGCCCCTTACTGGAAGTCACCACCCCCACATCCATCCACATGTCCCCTGTGTCCTCTCCCACTGTGTCTGTGACCCCTCCTCCCAAAGTACACAAATGCAAGCACTCAGACACCCAACAGCCATCCACCTCACAACAGCAACCAGCCCATGCACCTGTACCCAAACACAGCAGACTGACACCTCCTACAACCACTCCCTCTTCCTTCACACCCAAACTTTCACCCTCTTCCCGCCCCAGTGTCCCTAAGAAGCTTTTGCTTGCCAACATTGACCTATTCCCTACTCCTCCCCCACCCGTCCTTCACCTCGGGCCAGGGTGGCCAGAACCCAGCCCAGCACCTCAGCCACCCAGTCCACAGCCTCTGTGGTTTCTACAGCAAGTACAGGTGTGAGAGTCTACAAGGAGGCACCTGTCAGCCCAGCCAGTGTGCCAGCACCACCTGCCAAGGCCAAGAAGGGTCCGCCACCTAGCAAGGGCAAGAAGGGGACACCAGTCAGCAAGGGGAAGGATGCACCGCCAGCCAGCAAGGGCAAGAAAAAGACACCAGCTGGCAGAAGCAAGGAGGCACCACCATCTGTCAAGGGCAGGAAGGGGCACACAACACCAGCCATGGCACTTCAGCCGTCCAAAACTGCAGGTGAAGGCCTGGAGGCTACCACCACCACTGGCAGCACCACCACCTGCACTGCGGACAGCACCACCACATGAACCGCTGCCAGCAGCACCACTGCCAGCAGCAGCAACCCCAGTGGGCAGCTGTCTGAGGCTGCAGGTGAAGGCCTGGAGGCTACCACCACCACTGCCAGCACTGCCACCTGCACTGCGGCCAGCACTGCCACCAGCACCGTGGCCAGCACCGCGGCCAGCACCGCCACCTGCACCACAGCCAGCACCGCCACATTCACCACCGCAAGCAGCACCACTGCCAGCAGAAGCAGCCCCAGTGGGCAGCTGTCCGAGGCTGCAGGTGAAGGCCTGGAGGCTACCACCACCACTGCCAGCACTCTCACCTGCAGTGCAACTGGCATTCATTAAGCAGTCATCACCGCCAGCGAGCAGTATGTAGTGGTGACTACAGGGGCTGCAGTGCGTCCTGGCCCCTGCAACACCTGTCGGTCTGACACACAGGTGAGAGACTGAGACCTTGCCCCATCCAGGATGAAGCACACTGGGCACAAGGCCCCCTCCGGAACCAGTAGTAGAAGGCATCCACTCAGCCCCTCCTTGCCAGGATGAAGCACACTGGGCACCAGGGCCCCTCCAGAACCAGTGGAAGAAGGCATCCTCTCAGCCCCTCCTTGCCAGGATGAAGCACACTGGGCACAAAGCCCCCTCCAGAACAGTGGAAGAAGGAATCCACTCACCCCATCCTTGCCAGGATGAAGCACACTGGGCACAAGGCCCCCTCCAGAACTAGTGGAAGAAGGCATCCACTCGGCCCCTCCTTGCCAGGATGAATCATACTGGGCACAAAGCCCCCTCCAGAACCAGTGGAAGAAGGCATCCACTCACCCCATCCTTGCCAGGATAACGTACACTGGGCACAAGGCCCCCTCCAGAACCAGTGGAAGAAGGCATCCACTCAGCCCCTCCTTGCCAGGATGAAGCACACTAGGCACAAGGCCCCCTCCAGAACCAGTAGAGAAGGCATCCACTTGAGAGACTGTGGCTTTTCACTCCCCAGGACCAAACAGTGGGCAACCCACCCACTAGAGAGACTGTGGCTTTGCACTCCCCAGGACCAAGCAGTGGGCAAACCACCCACTAGAGAGACTGTGGCTTTGCACTCCCCAGGACCAAGCAGTGGGCAACCCACCCACTAGAGAGACTTTGGCTTTGCACTCCCCAGGACCAAGCAGTGGGCATGTAGCCCCCTCCAGGCCAGTGACCTTGTACCATCTTCTGGCTGAGGTGCCCCCCATTCCCCGCCCCCCCCTGAGGTGCCTGTGTGTTTTCGACCTGATGACCCTGCAGTGTTCTCTCCATATTGAGGCAGGAGTCAAGTGTGTCCTTGGCCTATATGTTATGGCCCAGTGGGATGGCGTTGGTACCTCCCCGGAGAAGCTGGCGGATAGGCGTGTTTGTAATGCTGTGGCTGTTACAATGTCTTCCCCCTGGCTGTTGGCGGTTACCCATGCAGTGTTTGTTGCTTCCGCCGTGGCGGTCGGTGTGTTAAAGTGGCTGTTTGTGTTGGCGGTTTCCGCTGTGGTCATGATTCCATTATTTTTACTGCCGGCCTGTTGGCGGTGTTACCGCCGCTTTATCACCGACCGCCAGGGTTGTAATGAGGGCCATAGTGTCTGAAATATAATTTACAAAACAAAATATCCTGTAAATGGAAGTAATTTTTGTAAATTATATAGGGCCACGATATTTCTGTCAAACAATATTCTTACATACATCCGTGTCTGAGATCTGCTTAGCAAAAGTGAACTCAAGACACACTGGCCAATGTCAGTGTTTTTCTTCAGACTGTTTGTTTTCGAAACGTATTCCTTATTAGAATGCCTGATGCTTACATTTACACTTGAGTTTGCATACGTGAATGTTGTTTGTGTTTTCATCCAGAGAACATTCTAATGCCAGAGCTGCATAAAGTACGATGATGTCTCAGAATGCTGAGGCTGGAGCTTACTGAAATAAGTATTTGAGGCTGTGTGTCATTTGCTGATTGATGTGAAGATTGTCCTCCTTTGAGGGGATCTACTAGAAGACTTTTGATTTAGAAATCTGCCTGGGACCCCTCTCATGGTACTTTAGGAAAAGGACCCAAACACCTGCATTTTTTATATAAATTTGGTAAAGTCAATCTATACATTAATATCATGCTGTGAGGTGAGAGGTACGCTCCCTGTTTACATGATAGCAAATAAACTCTAAATATCCTCCTTGAGCAAATATACAGGGAGTGCAGAATTATTAGGCAAATGAGTATTTTGACCACATCATCCTCTTTATGCATGTTGTCTTACTCCAAGCTGTATAGGCTCGAAAGCCTACTACCAATTAAGCATATTAGGTGATGTGCATCTCTGTAATGAGAAGGGGTGTGGTCTAATGACATCAACACCCTATATCAGGTGTGCATAATTATTAGGCAACTTCCTTTCCTTTGGCAAAATGGGTCAAAAGAAGGACTTGACAGGCTCAGAAAAGTCAAAAATAGTGAGATATCTTGCAGAGGGATGCAGCACTCTTAAAATTGCAAAGCTTCTGAAGCGTGATCATCGAACAATCAAGCGTTTCATTCAAAATAGTCAACAGGGTCGCAAGAAGCGTGTGGAAAAACCAAGGCGCAAAATAACTGCCCATGAACTGAGAAAAGTCAAGCGTGCAGCTGCCACGATGCCACTTGCCACCAGTTTGGCCATATTTCAGAGCTGCAACATCACTGGAGTGCCCAAAAGCACAAGGTGTGCAATACTCAGAGACATGGCCAAGGTAAGAAAGGCTGAAAGACGACCACCACTGAACAAGACACACAAGCTGAAACGTCAAGACTGGGCCAAGAAATATCTCAAGACTGATTTTTCTAAGGTTTTATGGACTGATGAAATGAGAGTGAGTCTTGATGGGCCAGATGGATGGGCCCGTGGCTGGATTGGTAAAGGGCAGAGAGCTCCAGTCCGACTCAGACGCCAGCAAGGTGGAGGTGGAGTACTGGTTTGGGCTGGTATCATCAAAGATGAGCTTGTGGGGCCTTTTCGGGTTGAGGATGGAGTCAAGCTCAACTCCCAGTCCTACTGCCAGTTCCTGGAAGACACCTTCTTCAAGCAGTGGTACAGGAAGAAGTCTGCATCCTTCAAGAAAAGCATGGTTTTCATGCAGGACAATGCTCCATCACACGCGTCCAAGTACTCCACAGCGTGGCTGGCAAGAAAGGGTATAAAAGAAGGAAATCTAATGACATGGCCTCCTTGTTCACCTGATCTGAACCCCATTGAGAACCTGTGGTCCATCATCAAATGTGAGATTTACAAGGAGGGAAAACAGTACACCTCTCTGAACAGTGTCTGGGAGGCTGTGGTTGCTGCTGCACGCAATGTTGATGGTGAACAGATCAAAACACTGACAGAATCCATGGATGGCAGGCTTTTGAGTGTCCTTGCAAAGAAAGGTGGCTATATTGGTCACTGATTTGTTTTTGTTTTGTTTTTGAATGTCAGAAATGTATATTTGTGAATGTTGAGATGTTATATTGGTTTCACTGGTAATAATAAATAATTGAAATGGGTATATATTTTTTTTTGTTAAGTTGCCTAATAATTATGCACAGTAATAGTCACCTGCACACACAGATATCCCCCTAACATAGCTAAAACTAAAAACAAACTAAAAACTACTTCCAAAAATATTCAGCTTTGATATTAATGAGTTTTTTGGGTTCATTGAGAACATGGTTGTTGTTCAATAATAAAATTATTCCTCAAAAATACAACTTGCCTAATAATTCTGCACTCCCTGTATGGAAGGTTTTGAGCCACCAAATACTGACTGAAATGTCACTTGTAGGACTGAATGTATGAGAGAATGAATCGTTGAGCATGTGTGTCCTTAGGTAGTGCCATTTTGTAAGTACCACAGAGTAGGATTGGTGTGAGGTACTCCTTGTCTAATTTAATATTGTTCTAAAGAAAAGGTGGAGTTGGAGAAGGTTAGAGTTCACACAGGCAACAGTTCACATTGAACAACTCTGGCAAACACAACTCTGATTTATCCTCAAGGGTATTAAAGTGTGAAAAATATGGAGGGTATTAGCTGCCTTGTGTGTTTTTTCTGCATTCCTGTCTTCAGGTCTGGTAATTCCTGTGCAATAGCACCTGCTGGTGTTATACTGTTTTTCTCATGAATGTAAAAACTGTACAGTGAAGAAATAGCCATCGGGGCTAATCTTTCACTTTTCAAAAAACTTTATTAAAAAACTATAAATAACCACTGAACGTCCAATATCTAGGTGCTCTTAAAGAACATAAAGGCCTAATTTAAGGTACCTGGTAAAGTATTATAGCCTGGTATGCTGATGAAGTGCTAAATGAGCCGGAGAATGTACCAGTAGAATTTCGTTCCCTATGCAGGTAGCATGGTGGAGGAAATCTACTTTTCAAGTTGGTATTTTTCATTATCACGTAACTTTGAATTGGCACATAGCCTATATGAGTAAATGAAACAGTAAACTCAACTCCACAGTTGCTCATCAAATCCTGAGAAATAGGGCACTAACTGAGCACAGACGTTTGAAGAATGGCCTCCAAAACAATACTTAAGTAAGCATGAGAAACTTTGAGCATCATTCAGGTGGAAATCTGCCATGATCTTGCATGGAGGCAAAATATGTACTTATTGCTATTTCCAAGTTATGCAGGAGCAAATCCATTTTTCCATGCAAAAAATGGCAAATTGACCTACTAACCTTTTTATTTTTCTTCCACGCGGACAATGTTTTCCCCATTGAGAAGATCCTCCTCCAACAATTCCTATTATGTTAGAAAATCTCTCATCTTGTTCAGGGTTGGAAGGAGTTGGACGCTAGTTTCTAAATATGATAAAATGTTTGAGGGTGTTCACAAACGCAGTGCACTCTAGTCAGCTACTGCCACCTCAGTGCCCATACTTCACCGCTGCTCGTAGATTCACTCACACGACAATCTTTGTGTGATTAGATTCATTTGGATCTATTTCTAAATTATAAAATGGAATTTCACTCATAAATTAGGCTAGTTTTGCGTGCACGTATACTTTGCCAGTTGCTATAGCATTGAAATCCAGCCCTCTGACTCTTTCCTGTTCATGCCGGATGTATGTGTGTAATCTTACTGACCCACTTAAGTACACATACTCTTGTGAAACCTTCTTAGTTATTCTTTTTTCTCTTTTTCTTTGCAAGCCTTGGTAAGGAGAGGCGAAGTTTTGTTACTCATCAACTGCGGATTATTTTCAAAACTGTTTGTATGGTCTCAAAACAAACTAATTCTAAAACAGCACACTTATCAGCTCTCTTCTCAAATGAAAGAACTGTGGTTATGACGAGCAGAACATGGAATACAAGTTCTCATTAGCTATGTCTGCACTGACAAACAAGAATGCAAATATGTAATTTGAATCACGAAATACAGATTATGTGGGTATGAACCTAAGGAGAAAATGCTGGCAATGTGCAAATATTCCACGCAATTGTTCACAGAAATCATTTAGAAACAAAGCCTTGGGCCAGCACAAAAAAGTTTCTTCCAAGTGATGTTATCTGCCATAATGGCGAATGTGGGAAGAAACGCTGATAGAAAGAACTCAAGCAACTTTCACCGTCAGAGAATACAAGATGTCCCACAAATGTGTGGAACCCAAGAGATATTTAAATTTGAGTTATTTGTAACTTCTTTAAGTGCCTTCACTTGATAACTGTTGTCCCAAACTGACATCATATATGCATAAAGGGAGGTATATGAAGTGATACCCTGTATGAAACATAACGTAACATACGCATAACACTGCATTAAAACAATCAAAATGAAGGACATAGTAGGGCATGAAAACACTCTGGATCTGATCTACAAGGGTAAATTTACACTTTTCTGCTGAAAGAAGATCTCAGGTGGCCAGATATCGAATTAATAATTCCAGCTGACTTTGAGCACCATCAACCAAACATAAACAAGGCCTGGGCGAATCAAATCTTCTTGTTCTGAAAACACCAACGTTTTGCGTGTTTTGAAGTTTGGTGTCGTGTGTGGATGTAGGTACTGGGTCAGGGTGAAGGCAAGGAGGCAGAATTCAGTTTTGTGGACCCTTAGAATGTTTTAGTTTGATATTTTAAGTCATATATGAACTAATATTTTATTTTTGACGTTATATAGAAAGAGAATACATTTTAGGTAGCTGGGCTGTGGCCGATAAATATTTCCGGGTGTGTTTCTTTAATTGCATAAGAACACTGGCAGGATGCAGCCTGATTAGAAAAGGGACTGAAACAGACTTGGAATTTCCTTTAAAAGATACATTTTATAATGCACTACATTTGAAATGACAAAAGTACAGTTTAGGTTACTAAATAAACCATGTGGCACTGTGGGGCACATTTACTATTATTTTACACAGTGCTTAATAATATTGTACAACAATACTCGAGCCAAGATTTATCAACACTTGGTGCAACACAACACAGCAAGAGAACCACCTGCCTTGTGTGAAATGGAAAGTACAGGAATGTGCCATATTTACCAAGAGATGGTGCATGTCTGCTCTCTTTCTCTACTGGTGCACTTGTGGCTGCAAAGCACCAATACAGGCACCCTTTCACCATGCTTCAAAGGTGCCTGTGTTACATGCAGAATAGTTTTTGTGCAGGGAGGAACACCTTCTTTCTTAAAAAGAATCCTCAGTGTCAACTTCCTCTTTCTATATGTGCTACAGCATGAAGCACATGTAGAAAGAGGAAATATTCCTCCTCACTACAGCTCACCTGGTAAGGTGTAGCGACTTCCTTTGCTTTGCATTACCCCAAATATACAAAGCCGCACAGAGCCAAGCAAATTGACTCTGCATGGTTTACTAAATCTGACTTATGGGCTTGTGTCACCTTGTGTCTCCTTGCAAGATGTAAGGGTAATGTTAGATGATCTATCTGGGCCCAGTATTAAACACCCATTCCCAAATAGACACAATCCAGTCTACAGTGTATTTCTTTGATTTGGAGGATTTTCTCTCAGCATATGAATATATTGCATGCAGTCACATGCACTGCATGCTGAATGTCTGTCAGTGGGAAGACCGGGATGTTCCAAGTGCCCTCATCAACAGAAAACTATATGAGGCATGACTGGAAACATGTTTGAGGAGAACTTGAATAATCCACTCCAAAACAGACCACTCCAAAACAATGTCACAGAGCAGATGCACACTAACACCAGTGGTAGCATCATGCAGAAAATGACCTGTTATCATTACAGTCAGCTTAGCATTGAGCTCTACTGCAGGTATCAAAATATTTATATCATCAGTAGGTACCATCTAAGGTGTGTGAAACTAGAAGGCAGTTACACATCACTGAGAAGAAGTCTGAAGTCACTCCAATTTTTCCCACAGAGCTGTACCAGCTAGTGATTACTGCAGTAGTAAAGGGGCTTGAAAAGTTTATGCCCAGTAAACACCACCTTACCATGAATACATAATGCAGTGGTCAGACCATTTTTTAAAAGCAGCAAATTGGGTCACCTTCATAACATGTTTTATGCACTAAGGCCCATATTGATTCTGTTTGCACTGAAATAGCGTAATTTTTTTTACGCTATTTCAGCACAAACTTAACTCCAGATTTATATTTTGACGCTAGACCCATCTACCGTCAAAATATTGGCATGAACATCATTTTCTGGATGTGTATAACCACCTTGCATCAATGAGATGAAAGGTAGGTGTTTCCGTCTAAAAATGACTCTAAGCCCCTAGCTCCATATTTATCCACCTGTGCAAAAATGACGCACAGGTGGGAGGTGGACCCAAAAAATGACATTAACACTGATTTGCGTCAAATTTTAATGCCTGGGTCAGACCAGGCATTAAAATGAGGCCCACACACCACTACGTAAGGCAAACACACAGAAGCAACATTGACAACCCATAGGACAAGATGGAAGTGTTACTGCTCCAGCTCGGGAGATGACTCAGTGGACAACAACCACAACAGCAACCACCACTGCAGCAACCACAACCACCACTAGGCCACCCACAAAGGCAGTGCAGGAGGCAGGAGAGGATATTCAGGTAAAGGACAACCCTCCTTTGCCGAAGGGAACAAGACATCATTAGGACATACCATCTCAACAGTGGCAATACTACACCTGCTGCACCATATTCAGCCACAGACCACAGCCAACCAGCAGACACCATGTAATATACCACCTGTCACAAAGTTGCTAACTGTCCTGCATATGCCGGCAAGTGGCTCATTCTAGACAACGAGTGCACTGGTTGCTGGTGTGCCAAAGCCGTCTTTCTCCATCTTCCTGCCAAAGATGTTAGACGCAATCATCTCTCTGACACCCTGACACATCTGCTTCCCCAACTCACAGAAAATGCAGCAGGAGATAAAACAGTGATTTTACCAATTTGCTGGCTTTCCGCATGTGCTGGGTGAAATGGACTGCACCCATGTCCGACTTGTCCCACCTGCAGCAACAGAACATTTATACAGAAACCGAAAGCGTACGCATTCTATAAATGTGCAGGCCATAGTGGACCACAATGGACTATTTACAAACATTTTAGCCAAGTACCCTGGTAGCGTCCATGACGCCTACATAATTAGGCACAGCAGGATCAATGAACACGTCCAGGAGAGCCAATATGGCAATGGCCTACCTGTGGGTAAGTTAACAAACCTGGCAATATACACACAACACATCAAAACTGTAGGACACACAGGATACACACCACTCCAAAAACACATGGCCAGAGTAACACAGATGTGCAGGTAACAATACATATGCATCATGCTGCAGTACAGCACAATCAGTGCAGAGCATAAACACATACATCCGCATGTACATAACACACTCACAACTTGACAGGCACACCATGTGAAGGACAGGTGGAGCTATGTACCCTTTGCTAACAGAAGATGTCCTCAAACCACTACAAATGCCCACAGGTTGGCTACTACATACACTTCACACACAGATTACACCAAACAAAGAATAGCACAGCAATGTCAATGGCATACACCATGCTCATGTAATGAAAGTCACACATCGGCTACCTCACATGCACCACTTACTGACCCACAACACCATCATGTCTGTACCGTAAACAATAAATGGCCCACCATGGGGCAGAATCACTGTTAGACAATGCAGATCATGGATGCTAAGGTGGGACCCTGTAGGAGTATTTAGGACATCACTGACCTTAAATGCACTATGCCAAGAGACACATTTCCAAAGTAGCTGAGCCCCATCCCATAGCCTGCACTGTGCATGTGTTGACAGTATAAATCCTGATTCATGTCTTGGAAGATAGGAGAGACACTGGTAGTAATGTTGATCATCCAGAAACAATGGGAAACACACCCTTGGGCACCTGATGGCTGACACAAATATAATCTGCCACTGAAGATCACTAAGGGACATATGTAAGAGCCCCTAGTGCCATTGTCATCATTGTTATGGCCAGCACTGTATGTACAAGTTGGTAGGTGACTTCTCTTTTGTGATCAGAAGCCACATTCTAAATAGGGCCCCCTCCCACGCAGAACTTTGCGTGGAAGAGGCGTGCAATGTGTGTTGCCGTAGGTGTGTCACCACAAGATACATAGCATGATGATGCTAACTCAGATGTAGGTGTTACCTAAAACCAAAGGCAGTGCCAACATCAAACACCACCCCAGGGGTGGTGTTGTAGGTTGCAATTAGGAAATAGACTGTGATTTGACCTCATATGAATGTGCCACCTATGCATGCTGCATACTGCTGCACAGACAGAAAGAGCTAATTGCCCATGAAAATAGTATCCATATAGGAAGGTGTCCCTTCCTGCACAGATATATTCACCTCCACGGGGCAGCCAGCCAAGCACTCGGGTACAAGCTTGGCAGTGTAGGTGCACGGTTGCATATTAGGCACCAGTGCAGGGAACAACAAAGGGTTGCCTTGTAACATATAACACATGGCGCATTCCTGCATGGTGAAAATGATGCAGCACAGAACTGCCAATTTTGGAGCTTTGTTGTGCACTGTCACTTACTCATTAAAATGGGCCTAAGTGTTGCACTTCATCTGTACTGACACATGTCAAAATGGCTGGGATGTCCAGGCTTTGTAAGGCGCTGCCATGTTGTCACTACATCTGACCCCATTGTGTTGCAAGGATGTGTCATGTCACCTCTAGTGATAGTACACTGCTACAAAGATGCACTACACAACACATGATACATACCTTCTGAGCATCTGTTAGGAATCCAAATTATGGCCCGTATTTATACATTTTTTGCGCCGCATTTGCGTCGTTTTTTGACGCAAAAACGGCGCAAACTTGCAAAATACCATTGTATTTTGTAGGTTTGCGCCGTTTTGCGTCAAAATGCGGCACTAAAAAAAAGTATAAATACGGGCCTATATGTCCCAGGTCCTTGAGCCAATTCCCAAGACTGTCATGTCCAACAACACAGTGCTAGAAAAACTTAGCACAAGGCCAGGAACTCACACTATACAACAAACACATCTGAATCACAACCAACTCCAACTGACAACTGCCATGCTAGATACTAAACCTGTTGCAAGCTTTAACAACAGCATACATCTTTTATCCTTTGCAGCGGATCAGGGTTATGGCATACAGCCGTGGGTGATGACCCCATTTGCAAATCCAAACACAGCAGCAGTGTGTGTGTACAATGAGGGACACCGTCAGACACGCAATGTGGTGGAAAGGACATTTGTCATCCTGAAATCCAGATTCAGGTGCTGGACCTGACAGGCGGTAGCCTCCTTTATGCCCCACCCATTGTGTGTAGAATTATCCTCACATGTGCCATCTTGCACAACATATATGTGTGAAAGAACGTGCCAATGTACGACCAGTTTGCCGACCTGCGGAGGAGGAGGAGGATGGTGCTGACAATATGGAGGGGAAACAGCACAACACAGCTTCTGGGGTACACCAGAGACAGCATATTGTTGACAACTTTTACACAATACAACCACTGAAATCACTATGTTAAATTTGAAAATAAACACTTCACATTTACAACCAATCCTGCTCTGGTCTATTCATTCTCCACTACATATACCATAGGAATGTGAGTCTAACCTCAGGAAGTATGTTACTAATCTAACAAGTGATGTTGTGACATCATATGTGATGTGTTAGACTGTACTGCCACCATCACTTACAGCCTTATCACTGGTATGTGACAACTGAAGGACACAATCCATGGACCACAACATATTTTGTATATTCACTTTGCCAACTTGCTAATCGATAGCTCCTCACACTCAACTACATCAAGTCCCAATAGGATGTATGCAAGGGGCCCACACCTGAGGTTTGGGATGTTGATAAATGGAAATGAAGTCATGTTGGAACTGAACACTGTCACAAGGGTGTTGGGGGGGAAATTGGTAACTATGGTCATCATGATTTGCCCATGGATAATAACCAATGGAAGAAGTTGAGCCTGTGCAGTCTATCCATGGTGACCTGTCCTGCACTTCCATGTGGGCACAACCTTGACATAGGGTAAACTGACCTCACTCATTGCACGGACACGTTTGTGGTATGCACATTAGTATGGATGAGAACATATGCAGCTAGGGGTGCAGGTCCACCATACAAAAATAACAACCATTAGTAAATGCAATAAGTGAAATCCAAAATGTATGATCAGACCATATTCTGAGTGGAATGTAGGCTGTCAGGAATCCCCAAGGTGCCTCCTGAGTTATCTGTCAGCATCCCCAGGGATTAGGGTTAAATCATATCTCTGTTCTTGGTTAAACCTTCATGTTTCTAAGTAAACATAATGTGCTGTGTTACACAATTGGTTTTATCAATACTGGTTTTACCAATGCTTGTTTTCTATTGTGAGTAGGTGTAGACATGTGCTTCTAATTGGACATGGTGATGTTATTTTCATCCACACGTGGAAACTCAACTGCTTTCCTGATTGGCTATAAATAGCAGAGTGAAGTGTACTACCCTGCTTAGTTTTGTTTTGCTTCCTGTTCTCAGCATCTGACTTGGCAGTCCAGACCCTGCTGTCATCCTCATATTCAGGACTTTTGAGGCAATTATTTTCTTCGTTCCTGTACCAGCTGACACCAGGCATTCCTCCAGCACACCGGAAAAGACTGCAGCTAAGTGAATAGTATTCTCCGGGGAGTTTGTTCTTTGAGCGCTGCGCTTTCCGAGAACAGCTGGTGTATTTCAGACCTCGTATTTTGTGCTTATCTTGAAGAGACAAATGCATTTCTGAACATTCTACATTATTATTGTAGTTACTTGTCTAAATGTGCTTCAGGAAATCTGCTTGAGTTCAAGTATTTCAAAAAGTGACAGTGCTATTTTAAAAGAGCATTTACATGACTTTTCTTTCTTTAATAGCATAACTCTTGGATTCAAATTGTGTCATTCATGCCTGTGTTTCAGGTTTGGGGAATTTGCTTTTTGAAGGTTTTTTCACACACAGAATGAAACCATACCAAACTGGGCCACCCTAAGTGTTTGAACCCAGAGTGGACATTTGTATTTCTTGGATTGTTTTTATTCCTTTTAGTTTAACCCTATGCATGCAGGAAAGTTACATGTGATATAATTAATGCTCTTGTTTGTTTTTCTTTTGCATGATAAGTGCAACCACAGTACTAATTGTAGTGTGCAACAGTGCATCTCTGTGAAGCCAGCCCTAGTGTTGCAGTACTTATTGTTATGGTACTCAGTTTGGGTTTTTGGTAATGCAGTGTTAGTAATTGTGCCAACAGTTATGATTATCCAAGAAAAGTGCAGGAGCATCCGGGTGTTCTTCTACCGCTCCTGTGCCAATATCGGAAAGAGAGATTCAGTTTCAAGGAAGTTGAGTGCACAAATTCTACCAACACTCTGTCAACAATGACCTGCCCCCCCACTGAAGATATAGGGTGCCTGGCTGGACCGGCAAGACATGGCAGTGTTTTGTCTCTTTCTCTTCCCCTACCTTTTCCTTTTGGGACACTTGGCAGGGCTTCTGTGTCTACCAGGAAGTGCCCAGAGGCGTTCCAGGAGGTCGGGGGCATGCCATCGCCCCTGCAGACATCCTGCTTTTCAGGTGAGTGGCCTGTTTCGACATAGGCAGAGTGTGTCATACACACTAAGTACCAAAGATGTACACATGTCAGACAAATATCTGTCTTCACACAGCTCCCCATAAACTCCAAATCCAAATACGGAGACAGATGTCGGGCCACATTTCCTAGGTAGCAATAGTTCACCCATCATCAACAATGCCTGACCTGCATATGCAGCATTAAATAGTATGCTCTGAATGACAACATCACACATCACATTCCAGTACCCAATACACAATCAAATTTCAGAACTATTTAATTGTACTGAATGCCAAACATATGTGGACACACTGTTGTCACACATGCATATATATATGCACAACGTGCAAAATTTTGCATGCTGTTGATTGACCATCAGTTGACATGTCCGGAAAGGGGAGGATGACCAGAATGTCGGCAGATGAGCTTGGTGGTTTTGTAGGGCTGGTATCACACTACCTGCCAATAAGGCTTTAAATGGGTGGCCGGGTGATCCTTGGCGGTGGGGCAAGGTGTTCCACCACCTGAAGCGCATTTACAAGACCGGCAGGAATGAGCACCAACTGAAGAATCACACTGGGCAAATCTGGTGGCCAGGGAGCAGGATCTGCTCGATCACCTGGGGATCGAGATTGACAGAACTGTTGGTGAGTCTCCCATTGGCATACTATTGACTGTTCACTGCTTTTGGAACGACAGTAGCAGATGAGTTGGAGTGCTGCATACAATGCTTGTCGACAGGTTAGAAGCAACCAGTATAAAGAGTACCTGCGCCAGTTCAGGCCTGGAGTTCACATGTCCAACAATGATACCAACGCAGGTCAGATGTCTGATGAGTCCTGCACAACCATCACAAAGGCACACATTTCAGAGCCCATAGCGTCACCTGTGCCCTAGCACAGTGTCATGTATGAAACGCCAAGGCACCCCCACCCTACCATATTTTCCCCGGATTGTGTCAACAAAGTGGCGCAATGCATGCATAGATCATATTTGTCAACATTTCATGCACATGACCCCTGCCCCAGCCATTATGTTAGCAAAGGGGGTTTACCCGCCTTAGGGGGCAATGAATATGGAGCATTTGAAACCATTAGATAACTTTGCCACATCAGTCATGAATTAATCAATGCATGATCATTGCAGACTTTCAGTTGAGCTGCATTTGACAAAGCGTCTCTGGGTGCCTTGCAGGAAAAGCTTGAGTACCTGAGTCATAAGTCTTGCAAAGCGCTAGAGTAGTGTCATGTTTTTACTACACAATTCCCCCTTATACCATGCTGTGCCGTTTTGTATAGATGGCCCACACATGGTGTTGTCAAGGGTGTGTAAAAGGGCACACATCATGTGGGGCAGCACTAGGGCCGGAATTCTGAGAGGGTAGCAACCCCTTGCATCATTGTGTGATACATTAGCAGTACAAAATTAACCTCAAACACATTATTTGTAAATTAGCATTGCATATGCGTTGAAAAATGACACAAAGGCGGTGCTCACTTTTCATTACTCAAGTCCCAGGTGCTGCATCACTGTTTTCCTATTGGACCCTTTGTGTCACTGGGCAAGGCCATGTAAAGGAGATTGAACATGAATTGGGAAGAGACTACTGGCAGTTCCATGTTCCAGTTCATCTTCTGTCACAGACTTCCTCTTCTGCCCTAATATCACACACATGTGCAGAGTATGTTCCACTGGCCTACAACTCCTCACTGACAGTAGGAGGCTGATCTGCATTAGCTCCATCTCTGCCACATCACTCACTAACCTGCAACTCCAGATGCATCCTCTGACCACAGAGCAAGTGTGTTTGTGTTCAAAGACCCAGATGTATCCACTAAGTGTGAAAATGTGTGTCTTGTGAAGTAATCCAGGGTTTGGTGTGAGTAAATCATGTGTGTTGACTTCAATGCCAGATGTGATAAGCTGTCCAATGATCAGATATCAAAGTAGGCTGGATGGTGACATTATGGCCCATTTTAAGGTTCCCCAAGCATCGCCAGAGGGTCATGTCTTGTGGGGCTCGGGGTGCCCAATAGCCAGAATTGTGTATACAAGGTGGTGACAAGTCACATGTAGGGCCATGTGTAACTAATAATGACAGAGTGCAACACTGTGAGAAAATTGGCAGTGGTGCAATCCATCATTCTCACAACACAGGGATGCACCATATTGATCATAATTTGGTGCATCCCTTTATTGTCATGAAGGTGGAGGACTGCGATAGCAATATCCCCCAGCATGGCGCTCCGTTTTTTGCACTCCATGCATGTTTCACTTTTGTGGAATGTAATTGGCTTGCATGCAGATCAAGGGCAAACGTGTGCTGGCATGGAAGTGGGTGTGAAAGGACTAGTAGTGGCAGAGCCTGTATTGATGAGTATTAGAAATGGGGTCTTTGGATGGAAGTCAGGTCACTTCCTGTTCAAGCAAAGACCCTCACTCTAGTCAGTGTAAAAGAGAATCACCCTCAGCTAACCCCCGCTCACCCCCTTGGTAGCTTGGCACGAGCAGTAGGCTTAACTTCAGAGTGCTAGGTGTAAAGTATTTGGACCAACACACACAGTACCTCAATGATGAAAGCACTACAAAATGACACAACACAGGTTTAGAAAAATAGAAAATATTTTTCTAAACAAAACAAGGCCAAAATGACACAAATCCACAATACACAAGTCAAGTTATCAATTAAAAAACAAAAAAAGTCTTCATGTAATTTTAAACACAAGGCTAATGCTGATAGCGTGGAAATGTACCCGGGTGCATCAAAAATAAACCCGCATGGGCGAATGTGCATCTAAAAGGGCTTGCGATGCGTCGATTTCACTCATGATCGACACCTTGCATTGTTTCTCCTTCAGTCGAGTCGGCGTGCATAATATCTTCTCTCCTCAAGACAGCGATGCGTCGATTCGAACCGCACTCTCGGGTCCGGGCAGGCCTTGCGTTGTTTTTGCATGCCCTGTGATGCTTGCGTCAGAAATCCTGCCGCACGATGATCTGAAAACCACGCAGTGTGAGTTGGGATTTCACCAGTCTCTGTCAGCGATGCTGCATATCGTTTCTCCAGCTCGGGGCATCAATCTTCCAGTCGCGTTGCAGCCAAGCCTTGATTTTCAGTCACAAAGCCAGCGGCGCGTAAATTTTTCAGCCGCAGATCGGAGTCGCGTCAATCTTTTCCCCCCATGGCGGTCAGTGCCTGGATTTCTCACTCTTGGGCTGTCAGCTTCTCCTTTCAGGGTCCCAGGACCTGGATGGGCACCACTTGGCATAGTAGGAGTCTCAGCAGGGGCTCCAGGTGCTGGCAGAGAGAAGTCTTTGCTCTCCCTGAGACTTCAAACAACAGGAGGCAAGCTCTAAATCAAGCCCTTGGAGAGTTCTTCACAAGAAGGGAGGCAACACTAAGGGGGTCATTCTGACCTCGGTGGTAAAATGCGCATACCGCCGGTCAGAAGACCGCCATAACACCGCCGCGGCCGCGGTAAACCGCCACGGTCATTCTGACCCGCAACTGGCAAACCGCCAAAAACCCGACATCCACAAAAGTCCGCCACACCAAAGGTCAGCGAAAAAAAGGCGATGACCAAACCTCCACCGTCACGCCAACAGAAATACGCCCATACCATTACGACCCACGAATCCACGCGGCGGTCTTTCAAACGCGGTATTCCATAGGTGGTACACACCGCCGCGGTCAAAATACACACACCCTTACAAAACACAACCACATTGGACAATTTGAAATACACACACCTGAGACACATACACACACCACTCCCACACACCCAATACAATATAAAACACACACCCACATTACCCACAAACCCTTACTTCCACAATTGCGAATCAAGGACAGAGAGAGACAGCACTGCTTAGAGTAGACCATCACACAGAGGCTAATCACAACATCACCCACACAATTACAACGCACAAAACACCATACACCACAACACTCACCACACTCCACAACACATACAACATCCCTCACCTCATCCACACCACCCCATGGCACCCCAAAGACACCCCAGGTTCTCTGACGCAGAACTCAGGGTCATGGTGGAGGAAATAGTACGTGTAGAGCCCCAGCTCTTCGGGGCACAGGTGCAGCATACAACAATTGCTAGGAAGATGGAGCTATGGCAAAGGATAGTCGACAGGGTCAACGCGGTGGGACAGCATCCACGCAATCGGGAGGACATCAGGAAGAGATGGAACGACCTACGGGGGAAGGTGCGTTCCATGGTATCAAGGCACAACATTGCGGTGCAGAAGACTGGCGGCGGACCCCCACCTACTCCCCCAGAATTCACAGCATGGGAGGAGGAAGTCTTGCACATCCTGCATCCTGAGGGCCTCGCAGGAGTAGCTGGAGGAATGGACTCTGGTAAGTCAAATCTTAACTACTACTTCCCACCCCCACCCCATCTGCATGCCAGCACATAGCCCCACTCTCACCCCCACCCCCATCACACCAACTCCTTCCAAATGTACCACCATCACAACCCACCCATCCCAACACCTAGACCTGCATGCGACCACAAAGCATGGACACCCATCACCAAAGCATGCCCACTGCACATAACCATCTCCCTCACAAGCCACCCTCACAAAAGCCCCCACACGGGAATGCCTGCACTTGGGTACACGGACACCCATCCATCCCACGAAAAGCCACACACAGAACCAATAACCATACCCTTATACCCCTGCAGGACCCGAACGCCACCACCCCGCCACGGAGGGTCCAGAGATGTCCATCCCACCCCCAGAAGAGGCCCCCGGCGATGACAGCAGCTCTGTCGACCTGGACCCTGATGACCAGCCCGGCCCATCGGGGACCTCTGGACAGTCGGTTCCCCACAGACAGCCACAGGCTACACCAGACCTAACCCCCTCTGGGAACACCAGCACAGCTCCCACCCAGCGGGCCCATGCCTCTGTCTCCAGGACACGTCAATCAGCGGTGTGTCCGCCACTACAGGGCACCCAGGTTGACCCACCACCCCAACAACAACAGGGACCTGGGGGCAGTGGTAGTGGGCACACCGTCCAGGGGACAGAGGCCCAGGGAAACAGGGGAACTGGGAGGGCTGCTGTGCGACAGGGGGGGGACAGGCCCAGGGAACCCACTCTCCAAGAGGCCCTCACCACCATCATGGGAGCATACCACCACTCCCAGGAGACGATGGCGACGGTACTGGCCAGGTTCCAGGAGATCCAGGCACAGCAGGAGGAACGGTACATGGGGTTCAGAGAGGAACTCAGGAACATCGGTACCGCAATGGGGACCATCGTCCTGGCCCTTAACCAGATAGTCACCACATTGCGGGACCATGTGGCACCCCAAAGGGCCCCTGTCACTAGCCCAGGCCAGGAACAGTCTACCACCTCCGCCGGCGCCAGTGGACAGGAGGCCCCCACACAACGTCAGGCCACCAGAACCCCACCTACTGCTGAAGAACAACCACCCGCAAGCGGAACCTGAGATCACACAAGAAGACAGAGTAGGATTGCAAGACCCCCGCCAGCATAAGATACCCCCTGATGTCATCCCACTGTCCCACATTGTCACCCTGTCCAACCTTGAACTGCCCCTGCTCCATCCTTCCACAGGCATATGGACAATGCACCTGTGCGACTGAGAACTGGACTCTGCCATGGACATTTCTCCACCCCACCCATCACCGTTTTACTATCATGTACCTATATGTAGCACTTATAATAAATCACCTATTGCACTTACAATTTCAGGAGTCTGCTTTTATTTTACTTTTATGTATCACACATAACGGTGCAATTATGTTCTGTTACATTGTACTGACAACATACCAATGACAAGAAGCTGTAGTCCATGGGCAAACAAAGCAGAAGTCACGCAGTTGGTCAAACAGCTCTGAAAAGTGAAGGGAAAGTCACAATTCAGCTAAAAGGAAATGGTGGGAAACACAGAAAGTAGAGACGCAGGAGGCCTCAAGTAAATGTAAAATGGCGTGGGTGAATCTTACCTGTGTGCTACTGAAAATACTGTTGTATAACTGTATCCCTGTTGTCTGTGTCGTCCCCGTCGTCTTCCTCCTCTTCACTCTCCACAGGCTCCACAGCTGCTACAACACCACCATCTGGACCATCCTCCTGCAGGAAAGGCACCTGGCGTCGCAATGCAAGATTGTGAAGCATACAGCAGGCCACGATGATATGGCACACCTTCTTTGGTGAGTACATTAGGGATCCCCCTGTCATATGCAGGCACCTAAACCTGGCCTTCAGGACCCCGAAGGTCCTTTCTATTATCCTCCTAGTTCGCCCATGGGCCTCATTGTAACGTTCCTCTGCCCTTGTCCTGGGATTCCTCACTGGGGTCAATAGCCAGGAGAGGTTGGGGTAACCAGAGTCACCTAATAACCACACACGGTGTCTCTGTAGCTGTTCCATCACATAGGGGACGCTGCTATTTCGCATAACATACGCGTCATGCACTGACCCAGGGAACTTGGCATTCACATGGGAGATGTACTGGTCTGCCAAACAGACCACCTGGACATTCATAGAATGATAACTCTTTCTATTTCTGTACACCTGCTCACTGCCTTTGGGGGGTACCAAAGCCACATGGGTCCCATCAATGGCACCAATGATGTTGGGGATATGTCCAAGGGCATAGAAATCACCCTTCACTGCAGCCAAATCATCCTCCTCAGGGAAAACAATGTATCTCCGCATGTATTTCATCAGGGCAGACAACACTCTGGACAAAACCTTAGAAAACATAGGCTGAGACATCCCTGATGACATGGCCACTGTTGTCTGAAAAGACCCACTCGCCAAAAAATGGAGTACTGACAGAACCTGCACCAGAGGGGGAATCCCTGTGGGTTGGCGGATGGGGGACATCAGGTCTGGCTCCAGCTGGGCACACAGTTCATGAATAGTGGCTCTGTCAAGTCTGTAACAAAGTATAATATGTCGTTCTTCCATTGTCGACAGGTCCACCAGCGGTCGGTACACGGGAGGATTCATCCTTCTCCTCGCAAGTCCCAGCGGACGGTGCCTAGGAAGGACAACATGGAGCACAGTGTCAAGCAACCCACAGGTTCGTTCAAACAGCTTGCACAGTAAATGAATCGCAATGCAGTGAAAGGCGTGTATGAGTGGCAATGCACGGCCTAGGCCTTTGTGACGCAGTAGAAATTAAGCCATGTGGGCCTCTGAAATGGCGGCTGCCTGACCTGTGAAGTGTGACAATGGGATCTGTGAGGTCAATGCGCTGGCGTGGCACACCGTGGCGGTAGGCGGTCGGAAACCGCGGTGCGAAGCCGCATTGGTTAACATTGAGACCTATGTGTCTCAGTAGCCAATGACGATGTGCGTCGGCGGTCGCGGTACGCACCGCGGCGGTACGCACCGCGGCGGGCATGACCGCCATTTTCTAGCTTCTTAATCACTCGAGACCTGATCATCCACAGGAGAGGACCTATACTGCAAGTGCTGCTGTGACCTCGGTCTGGGAGATACTATGGCTGCTGCGACTGGGGAAAGGGCCCCTGCCTTCACCTCAGAAGAGTTGGAGAAACTTGTTGATGGGGTCCTCCCCCAGTATGCGCTACTCTACGGTCCTCCAGACCAACAGGTGAGTACACTGGGTGCACGTTGAATGGGCTATGCCTGTGTTGAGTGGGGTGGATGTAAGATGGTGGGGAGGGGAGCGAATGAGGAGTGCAACGCACAACAGATGAGAGCATGTGCCACATGCCAAGGTTGGGGAGGTGGGGCCACTCACATCTACCATGCAGAAAAGTGATGATATTTCGTTTCCCACCCTGTACATGTCACATAGGTCAGCGCCCATCAGAAGATTGAGATTTGGCGTGCCATCGCCAAGGACGTCCGGGCCCTGGGGGTCCACAACAGACGGTGCACCCACTGCCGAAAGAGGTGGGAGGACATCCGCCGCGGGACCAGGAAGACTGCCGAGTCTCTGCTGGGGATGGCCTCCCAACGTAGGAGGGGTGCCAGCCGCCAATTGACCCCCCTGCTGTCCTGGATCCTGGCGGTGGCCTACCCCGATTTGGATGGGCGCGTGAGGACATCACAGCAGACACAAGGGGGTGAGTATCAGCACATTCTGCTATCTTTGCGCGCAGTGGAGGTGTCTGGGTGGGGGAGGAGGGCTGTGGGTGACTTTAGGCCAGGGCGCTTTCTGTAGGCTAGTCCCCTCCTTTAGGCATGGCCCTGTGCCCCCGCCCCCCACCTCTGTAGGGTGCCAAGATGAGCTAACCATGTGCCCCCACCCCCCACCTCTGTAGGGTGCCAAGACGAGCTAACCGTGGTCCTGCATCACCCATGTGTGCATTTGTTGTCCATAGACCTATAGGCCTAGTCACAAGTACTGATTAGTGTACCCCGATTGCGCGGCGTAGTGCAGGGGGCTTCTGTGTCTGTCCTCTCCGCCAACGGTGTTGCCAATGCATGCACTCAACCTGTCTTTATTTCTCCCCCCACCCATTTTCTTTATCTTCCTGTGCATGTGTGCATTAGCATCATCAGGCGGAGGAGAATTGCCATCGGAGCACGAGGGAGCTGCAATTCACATGGCCCCGGAGGGCCATGCTACAGACACCTAGTTCACCAGTGAGACTGAGGGCGACGGCGAGGGGAGCTCCACAACGGGGACCTGTGGAGACGTCAGCGACACCGACACGTCCTCGGAAGGGAGCTCCCTTGCGGTGGCGGCAACATCCGTGCCCACCGCCACAACAGGTACAGCCGCCACCCAGCGCACCAGCCCCGCCCTCCCAGCAGCCCCACGGCCTTCGCTCCGTGCCCGCTCGCCCAGGAAGGCGGGCATCTCCTTCGCCCCAGGCACCTCAGGCCCTGCCCCAGTTACCCCTGCTGCCCTCAGTGAGGAGGTCATTGACCTCCTCAGGACACTCATTGTTGGGCAGTCTACCCTCTTGAATGCCATCCAGGGTGTAGAAAGGGAGGTGCATCGGAGCAATGCATCCCTGGAGGGCATTCGTTCGGGTCAGGCTGCCCATCAACGATCGTTCAATGCTCTGGCCTCAGCACTGACGGCAGCCATTGTCCCTGTTTCCAGCCTCCCTCTTCTAACTGCCTCCACCCAGTCCCAGTCTCCTGTTCCTCTGCCTATCCCATCCACACCATCAGACCAGCCTGCACTCACCTCAACACCCAAGGGCAGCTCATCCAGACATAAGCACCACAGATCCCACAAGCATTCACACAAACAACATCCAGAGGCAGACATGGCAACAGTCACTACCACCTCTGTGTCCCCCTCCTCCTCGTCTCCCTCCTCCCTCTCTGTGACGTCTCCACTCACACCTGCATGCACACCACCATCAGCCAGTACTTCCATCACCAGCACACCCTCCAGTACAGTCCGCACACGTGCAGTCACCACCCCCTCTGCCATCTACACGTCCCCTGTGTCCTCTCCCAGTGTGTCTGTCACCCCCTCTTCCAAAACACACAAACGCAGGCAGCCACCCACCCAACAGCCATCCACCTCACCACAGCCTACGTCACAAGCACCTGCACCCAAAGACAGCACACTTGACTCTCCTACAACCACATCCTCTTCCTCCACTCCCATACCCACTGCACCTACCATTCCCATTGCTCCTAAGAAACTTTTCCTCTCCAAAGTTAACCTCTTTGCATCACATGACCCACCCCCTCCATCTGGTAAGAGTCCTAAGAGCACCTCAGCCACCACCAGCCCTGCATCGAGGGCGACCATTGTGCACGGGTTTTGGAGTCCACCTTTCCCGAGTGCAGATACATCGGCCAGCAGCAAGGGGACAGCCAGCCCACCCCCTGGGAAGAGAACCCGAAAAACAAAGGGCCCACGCGAGAAGGCTGCCACCAAGGAGCGTAGTCGTGGCCCGTCACCTGCCACAACATCAAGGGGAGGCAAGGGCCAGAGAGCTTCATCGAAGGAGGGCAAGGGCAGCAGGGCGGAGAAGTCAGCCAGCAGGCGCGCGGACCAGGAGGGTGTGACGGAGGACACCCACGGGCCCAGGACTCCATCACAGGAGGGGCCAGCAACCGCACGGTCGGAGGGCGACTAAGCGGGGAGTCCTGGCCAGGTCTGGCTCCCTTTAAAGACAGGACAAGCACCGCTGAAGAGGGCCCCGCCGTGAAGAGCACCGCTGAAGAGGGCCCCGCCAAGACAGGCACCGCTGAAGAGGGCCCCGCCGTGAAGAGCACCGCTGAAGAGGGCCCCGCCAAGACAGGCACCACTGAAGAGGGCCCCGCCATGAAGAGCACCGCTGAAGAAGGCCCCGCCAAGACAGGCACCGCTAAAGAGGGCCCCGCCAAGACAGGCACCGCTGAAGAGGGCCCCGCCGTGAAGAGCACCGCTGAAGAGGGCCCCGCCAAGACAGGCACCGCTGAAGAGGGCCCGCCGTGAAGAGCACCGCTGAAGAGGGTCCCGCCAAGACAGGCACCGCTGAAGAGGGCCCTGCCGTGAAGAGCACCGCTGAAGAGGGCCCCGCCAAGACAGGCACCGCTGATGAGGGCCCCGCCAAGACAGGCACCGCTGAAGAGGGCCCTGCCGTGAAGAGCACCGCTGAAGAGGGCCCCGCCAAGACAGGCACCGCTGAAGAGGGCCCCGCCAAGACAGGCACCGCTGAAGAGGGCCCCGCCAAGACAGGCACCGCTGAAGAGGGCCCCGCCGTGAAGAGCACCGCTGAAGAGGGCCCCGCCAAGACAGGCACCGCTGAAGAGGGCCCTGCCGGGAAGAGCACTGCTGAAGAGGGCCCTTCAACTCTAGCACCGCTCCGCTGGGCCCCGCCGTCTCAAGCACCGCTCCGCTGGGCCCTTCCTGTCAAGCACCGCTCCGCTGGGCCCTTCCTGTCAAGCACCGCTCCGCTGGGCCCCGCCGTCTCAAGCACCGCTCCGCTGGGCCCTTCCTGTCAAGCACCGCTCCGCTGGGCCCTTCCTGTCAAGCACCGCTCCGCTGGGCCCCGCCGTCTCAAGCACCGCTCCGCTGGGCCCTTCCTGTCAAGCACCGCTCCGCTGGGCCCTTCCTGTCAAGCACCGCTCCGCTGGGCCCCGCCGTCTCAAGCACCGCTCCGCTGGGCCCTTCCTGTCAAGCACCGCTCCGCTGGGCCCTTCCTGTCAAGCACCGCTCCGCTGGGCCCCGCCGTCTCAAGCACCGCTCCGCTGGGCCCTTCCTGTCAAGCACCGCTCCGCTGGGCCCTTCCTGTCAAGCACCGCTCCACTGGGCCCCGCCGTCTCAAGCACCGCTCCGCTGGGCCCTTCCTGTCAAGCACCGCTCCGCTGGGCCCCGCCGTCTCAAGCACCGCTCCGCTGGGCCCTTCCTGTCAAGCACCGCTCCGCTGGGCCCCGCCGTCTCAAGCACCGCTGGCCCATTGACAGTGCCGGTTCTGTGTCGAGCTGGTGTTCACGCTGCACTCTGAGCACCCTGCCTCCTCCAATACCAGTGGAGTCGGTTATCCATCTGATGGACTGTGGCTTTGAACTCCCCAGGATGGCACAGTGGGCAACCCACCCACTGTAGAGACTTGTGAGACTGTGGCTTTGCACTCCCCAGGATGGCACAGTGGCCATGGAGGCCCCTCGTGGATCTGGCGTCGTGGACTCCTGTGGCTGAGGTGCCCACCCTTCCCTTCCCCCTGAGGTGCCTGTAGTTTTATCATCTGATGCCCCAGCAGTGTTCTCTCCAACGGTATCTAGTCTCCTGTGTGGGCTTTGCCCATGTGTTTGTGGACATTGGCCCACGGACTGTGGAACTTTAACAAAATGAGCTGGACTTATTGCCTATGTATTTAGATTTCGCACTGTTCATTTTTTTTATTTTTATATTTCATATAGATGATTTTCCATGACTTCAATGAACCTATTTTATACATAAATGTTATCATCATTTTCATTATGTCTTTGCATTTTTCCGGGGGGTTTGCGGGGTGTCAATCTGAGTTGTTGCTCTGCATTGGTGTGTAGATAGGTGGGGGGTGGTGGGGGGGGAGGTGGGTGTGTCATGTATGTGTGTGCCCGTAAGCTTTCCTCCTCCCCCTCCCCTGTGTCGTAGGTGCAGTACTCACCGTTGTCGTCTGCACCGGCGTTCGTACTCGTGGTAGATGAGCAGGTAGACAATAGCTGGTAGAATGTTTAATTCGGGTTCCATGCTGTCCTCCGTCCTCGTGGAGTGTGTATAGGTGAGCGTTTTCCGTTCGTAGTCTGTTTCCGCTGTGTTTTTATCGGCGGGGCTCCCGCCCCGGAAAAGGTGGCGGATTGGTGAGTTGTGATAGGGTGGGCGGTACATTGTCTGCCGCCTGCCTGTTGGCGGTGACCGCCGCGCTGTTTGTCTGTCCCGCCGTGGCGGTCGGAGTGTTAAAGTGGCGGGCTGTGTTGGCGGTTCCCGCCAGGGTCAGAATTCCTTTTTTTTAACCGCCTGCCTGTTGGCGGGTTGGCCGCCGCTTTATCACCGACCGCCAGGGTTGGAATGACCCCCTAAGTCTAGTCTTTGTCCTGTAGCACAGGCAGAAACAGCAACTGCAGGATAGCTCCACAAATCACAGTCACAGGCAGGGCAGCTCTTCTTCCTCAGCTTTCAGCTCTTCTACAGGCAGAGGTTCCTCTTGGTTTCCAGAAGTGATCTAAAGTCTGTGGTTTTGGGTGCCCTTCTTTTACCCATTTTGCCCTTTGAAGTAGGCTTAATTCGAAGAAAGGTCTCTCTTGTTTGTGAAATCCTGCCTTTCCCAGGCCAGGCCCCAGACACACACCAGGGGGTTGGAGACTGCATTGTGTGAGGGCAGGTGCAGCCCTTTCATGTGTAAGTGACCACTTCTCCCCCCCTCCTAGCACAGATGGCTCATCAGGAAATGCTACACCCCAGCTCCCTTTGTGTCACTATCTAGTGAGAGGTGCAACCAGCCCAGCTGTCAAACTGACCCAGACAGGGAAGCCACAATCAGGCAGAGTCACAAAAATAGTTTAAGCAGGAAAATGCTCACTTTCTAAAAGTGGCATTTTCAAACACACAATCTTAAAATCAACTTCACTAAAAGATGTATTTTTAAATTGTGATCTCAGAGACCCCAAACTCCACATGTCTATCCGTTCCCAAAGGGAATCTACACTTTAATCATATTTAAAGGTAGCTCCCATGTTAACCTATGAGGGGGACAGGCCTTGCAACAGTGAAAAACGAATTTAGCAGTATTTTACTGTCAGGACATATAAAACACATTATATGGCCCTCATTAGAACCCTGGCGGTCGGTGTTAAAGTGGCAGTAATACCGCTAATAGGCCGTCGGTTAAAAAAAAGGAATCACGACCATGGCGGAAACCGCCAACACAGATTGGCTCTTTAACACTCCGACCGCCACGGCGGTAGCAACAAACACCGCAGCGGTCACCCCCAACAGCCAGGCGGAAGACAATGTACCGCCCACACTATTACAAAACAGCAATCCGCCAGGTTTTCCAGGGCGGTACCAACGCCATCAAAAGCATGGCGGAAACTGTACACAGAAGGGAAACTACTCACCTCTCGACAATCAATGAAGAACCAGGACGCCATGGAGCCCGAGTTACAGATCCTGCCCATGTTGCTGTATCTATTAATACACGACAAAGTGGAAAGAAGGTGGCGGCTGCGACAACGACGGTGAGTACTGCACCTAGCACACAGGGGAGAGGAGGAGGGAAAAGAGAGTGATGCACACACGCAGATCGCAACACCCCCGCCCCCCACCCACAACAACACACACACACATTTCCAAAAACATCACAGATACACCTCATCATCCCCTGAAAGAATGCAAGGAAAAAATGAAATGAGTTTAACTAGTGTAATATTGGAACATTCAGATATAGCAAGATATATTCAAATAAGTATATACAGATACTCACAGCAAGTACACAAGTCCGTACACTGTCCCATGAAATGTCCATGTACCAGTGGTCCCAAAAAGCATGGGCAAAGCCCACACATGACACCTGCCTCAAAACGGAGAGAACACTGCAGGGGCATCAGGTCGAAAAAAATAACAGGCACCTCAGGGAGAAGGGGGGGGGGCACCTCAGCTGGATGATGGTACGACGACACTGCTCCTCGAGGGGGGTCCCTGCCCCCTGCTTGGTCCTTGGGAGTGCAAAGCCAAAGTCTCTCAAGTCTCTCAAGTGGGTGGGTTGCCCACTGCCTGGCCCTGGGGAGTGCAAAGCCACAGTCTCTCAAGTCTCTCAAGTGGGGGGGTTGCCCACTGCCTGGTCCTGGGGAATACAAAGCCACAGTCTCTCAAGTGTCTCAAGTGGGTGCACTGCCCACTGCTTGGTCCTGGGGAGTGCAAAGCCACAGTCTCTCAAGTCTCTCAAGTGGGTGCACTGCCCATTGCTTGGTCCTGGGGAGTGCAAAGCCACAGTCTCTCTAGTGGATGCCTTCTCCACTGGTTTTGGAGGGCGCCTTGTGCGCAGAGTGCTTCATCCTGCCAAGGACTGGGTGAGTGGATGCTTTTCTCCACTAGTTCTGGAGGGGGCTTTGTGCCCAGACTGTTTCATCCTGCCAAGGACTGGGTGAGTGGATGCTTTTCTCACTGGTTCTGGAGGGGGCTTTGTGCTCAGAGTGCTTCATCCTGTCAAGGACTGTGTTAGTGGATGCTTTTCTCCACTGGTTCTGGAGGGGGCTTTGTGCTCAGTGATGCTGCACCTGGGGTGTGGCAGTTGACTTCGTCTCACCTGGGTGTCTCAGCCAGGCAATGTACCTGGAACAGGTAGCATGATACTCCATGGAGGCAGACCCACACTCCATCCTGCGGCAACTTAGGCTGCCAATTGCTGGTTCATGTCAGTGCTGAAGGTGGTGTCTCAAGTGACGTGTCTAGGGTCCAGGATGTCACCTACAGACTCTGACGGTTGCACATTGGGGATGCTTCTGACGTCCAAAAGAGTGGCATCGGCTGTGCACGTGGTGGTACTGATGGTGGTACAGGCGGCGGTGGCTGCGGCGGAGATGCTGCCAGTGCTGGCCGTGGTGCAAGTGACTGTTGCGGTGGATAGAGACACCATACCGTCTCCAACAGCCTCGGATGGCTGATCCTTGGGAAGGATGCTGCTGACTGATGTTGTGGCAGTGGCGGTGCAGGCGGTGGTGCAGGTGGCGGTTAGAGCTGTGGTGGTGACTGTGGTGCATGTGGCTGCCATCCCTGATGATTTGGTGGTCACCAGCCCCCCACCAGGTGACATCGTGCCCAGAGGTGATGTGCCCTTTGGCTTGTGGCCCTTCCTCATCTTGACAGTCGCTGCAGGGACCTTGTCACTGTCCACTCGGTGTTTGTGCGAGGCCTTGCTGGGTGGGTGGTGTGACTGTCCCCTGCTGGAAGCTGGCCCCTTTTTTACTTTTGCAGGTGGTGGGATAGGGTGGTCCTTCTTTTGCGTCGGTGGTACACTGGCAGCTCTGACAGGTGGCCCCTTAGACCGTACTGGAGTGGCACGGACCACAGCGGATGCAGATGTGGTGGCTGAGGTGCTGGGCTGGGATCTAGACATCCTGGCCCTAGGGGAAGGACGGGGGGGGAAGGTGTAGGGAAGAGGTCAAAGTTAGCTAGGAAAAGTTTTTTTGACACACTAGGACGGGAAGATGGAGGGGGTTTGGGAGTAGCGGAAGAGGTAGTGGTTTTAGGAGGTGTACGTCTGCTGAGTTTGGGTGAAGGTGCATGGGTTGGAGGCTGTTGTGAGGTGGATGGCTGTTGAGTGGGTGTGTGTCTGCGTTTGTGGACTTTGGAAGGAGGGCTTACAGACACACTGGGAGAGGACACAGGGGACGTGTGAATGGTAGTGGGGGTGGTGATTGCACGTGAGTGGTGTGTAGTGATGGGCGTGCTGGTGATGGAGGTAGTGGCTGAGGATGTAGTGCATGCAGGTGTGAGTGGGGACGAGACTGGGAGGGAGGTGGAGGAGGAGGAGGAGGGGGACACAGTGGAGGCAGTGGATGTTGGTGTGTCTGCATGGGTATGGTGCTTGTGTGAGTGCCTGTGGGATGTGTGGTGCTTATGTTTTGCTGAGCCACTTTTGTGTGTCGATGCGTGTGCATGCTGGTCTGATGGTGTGCTTGGGATAGGCTGAGGTAGAGGGGATTGGGTCTGGGTAGTGGAAGTTGGAGGGGGGAGGCTGGACACAGGGACAATGGCTGCCATCAGTGCTGAGGCCAGAGCCTCAAATGCTCTCTGTTGAGTCGCCACGCCAGAATGAATGCCCTCCAGGAATGCATTTGTTTACTGCAAATGCCTCTCGACACCCTGGATGGCATTCAGAATAGTTGACTGCCCAACAGTGAGGGATCTCAGGAGGTCAATAGCCTCCTCACTGAGGGCAGCAGGGCTGACTGGGGCAGGGCCTGAGGTGCCTGGGGTGAAGGAGATGCCCACCCTCCTGGGTGAGTAGGCACGGGAAACACGCTGAGGGGCTGCTGGGATGGCGGTGCTGGTAGGGGGGGTGGTGGCTGTACCCATTGTTGTGGTGGGCACAGAGGTGCCCGCCACCGCAAGGGAGCTCCCATCAGAGGAGGAGTCACTGTCGCTGGTGTCCTCTCCTGTCCCTGTTGTGGAGCTCCCCTCGCCCTCCGTCCCACTGGTGTCTTCAGACTCCGTAGATTCACCCTCCAGGGTCATGTGGGATGCAGCTCCCTATTTCGCCGGTGCTTCTGCTCCTCCGCCAGATGATGCTAATGCACATACGGACAGGGTGACAAAACAAGAAGGGGGGGGAGACAGAGGAAACACATGGTCAATTTCAGCAACACCACTACCGTTGGCAGACACAACACACAGGGAGCAGCCCTATGCACTAGGCCATGCACTAGCAGTTAGTAGGAAAATCGCCTGCCCATGGGGTACTATGCCTAACACCATTTGCTGCACACCTGGAACTCACAGGAGCCTGACTAGTTGTAGATGCCCACTAACACTATTGGGGTTGGAGTGCCTCAGAGCCTGCCTAACAAGGGACCTACCCTACCAAGTTCGCCCTGGCCTAGGGGAACCCACAGCCCACATCCCCCACCGAGACACTTCGTGAAGCACGCAGAGTCAGCTAATGACACTGTACTCACCCCCTTGTGGCTGCTGTGATGCCCTCAAGCGCCCATCCAACTCCGGATATGCCACCGCCAGGATCCGGAACATCCGTGGGGCAATGGTGCGACAGGCACCCCTTCCACGTTGGTAGGCCAGCCCCAGCTGGGCCTCCGCCGTCTTCTTGCTCCAGCGGCGCAGGTCCTCCCATCTCTTGCGGCAGTGGGTGCTCCATCTATGAAATACTCCCAGGGTCCGCACTTCCCTGGCGATGACACGCCAAATACACTTCTTCTGGTGGGCGCCGACCTAGAGGAAAGGTGCAGGATGAAAGGAAATTACTCTCCCGTCCGGGCTGTCATACTCATTGCCCACCAGTTCCCACCCATGCCCTGATGCACATACACTCACCATCCTTGCATGCAGGCCTCAGGCCCCCCCCCACATGTATCTTCCATCCACACCACTCCAAACATGCATTCCCCACGCATCATGCTCACAGTGTACTCACCTGTTTGTCTGGAGGACTCCATCCACCAGTTTGTCCAACTCCTCCGCGGTGAAGGCAGGGACCCTTTCCCCAGACACATGAGCCATTGTCGCTTCCAGACTGAGGTCACAGCAGCACTTGCAGTGTAGGTCCTCTCCTGTTGAAGGTCAGGTATCAAGTGAGTGAAGAGATAGAAAATGGTGGTCACATCCGCGGTGGTGTGTACCGTCACCACCGTCGTACATCGTCATTGGCTCCTGGAGTCCATAGGGCCCAATGATAACCAATGCTAAATTGGGCGGCGGTCTTCAACCGCCTACCGCAACGCTGTGCAAAGCCAACGCAGTTACCTCATTTCTCCTTGTCCATCCTTACAGGTCAGGCAGCCGCCATTTCAGGGGGACACATGGCATGGCACCTAACGGCATCACAGCACTATTTGACAGATATACGTGCAAACAACGCCACACACGGATTTACTCACATTACTGAAAACACACTTGTGCAAACTATGTGGTACATGGCCCTCTGCTCACCATTCTCCTCCATAGAGCACATGCGCTGGGGCAGATGATGAGATGGCATCATCCTCAGGTGTATAGACACCTGGTGGACCTGTCTACAATGGAAGACAGACACATCATTATCACCTACAGACTTGATCGTTCAATAATCCAAGAACTGTGTGCACAATTGGAGCCAGACCTGATGTTAGCTATCCACCATCCCACAGGAATACCCCCTTCTAATGCAGGTCCTGTCAGTGCTCCATTTCCTGGCAAGTGGCTGCTTTCAAACTACAGTGGCCATGGCATCAGGGATGTCTCATCCAATGTTTTCTAACGTGTTGACCAGAGTGTTGTCAGCCCTGCTGAAACACACGCGCAGGTGCACCGTTTTCCCCCCAGGTGGAGGATGTGCCCATAGTGAAGGCTGACCTTTATGCCCTGGGACATATCCCCAACATCATTGGTTCCATTGATGGTACACATGTGGCATTTGTCCCACCCCGCAGAAATGAACAAGTGTACAGAAATCGAAAAAGCTACCATTCTATGAATGTGCAGATGGTGTGTTTGGCAGACCAGTACATCTCTCATGGGAATGACAAGTATGCTGGCTCTGTGCATGACGTTTACATTTTGAGGAATAGCAGTATCCCTTATTTGATGGGCCGACTCCAGAGGCACCGGGTGTGACTAATAGGTGAGCCCAAGGTCCCCACACAGTATGAATAGCTTTCTGGGTATGGGGTAGTCGCTAAGGGTTAGTGTGTCTAACAGATATCCCTCGACATTTGCAGGTGACTCTGGTTACCCCATCCTCTCATGGCTACTGACCCCAGAGAGGAATGCCAGGACAAGGGCAGAGGAATGCTACAATGAGGCACATGGGCAAACTAGGCGTATTATTGAGAGGACGTTTGGGCCTCCTGAAGGGCAGATTCCGGTGCCTCATCTAACAGTTGGCTCACTATACTACTCACTGAAGAAGGTGTGTCAGATAATCGTGGCATGCTGCATGTTGCACAACCTGGCATTGCGATGCCAGGTGCCTTTTCTGCAGAAGGATGGGCCTGATGATGGTCTTGTGGCAGCTGTGGAGCCTGTAGACAGTGAGGAAGAGAAGGCAGAGAAAGAAGATATTGACAACCGAACTAACATCATCATGCAGTACTTCCAGTGACACACAGGTAAGAGACTGGCACTGCTCCTCTCATACCTGACTACTGTAGGACATTGTATAAGTCAGCCTCTTAACCTCTGTCTATGGACACTGACAGGTCACTTTGGCTTTCCATTTCACAGATCTGGTACCTCATTCTGCCTTTTGCTATACTTACTGATGCCCAACAACTGTCATACAATGGTGTGAGCAAATGAACATTTACATTGATATTAGTGGATGATGTTGTAATTATACATTTGTGAAAGAACAGACTGACTCTAGATTGGTTTGTGATTCAAGGGTGTTTATTTATGGGCTAATGTGTATAGGGTTAAGTGGAAGGGGCTGGGGTGATGGTGGAGGAAGGTCCATAGTAGAGTCCAGTCTATTGGTGGCACAGGTGCGTTGTCCAAGGAGGTATAGGAAGGGGAGCAATGTCAGTTCCAGGATGGACAGGGTGATAGAGTGGGACAGGAGTGTGACATTCAGGAGAGTCCTATTTCCCAGCGGGGGTCTTGGCAATGTTCTCTGTCTTCTGCATGGATCGCAGGGACCATTTGTGGGGTGGTTCTCCTTCTGCAGGGGGTGGGGTGCTGGTGGCCTGTTGGTTCTGTGGCGGGGCCTCCTGTCCACTAGCACCAGCGGACGTGGAAGGCTGTTCATCAGTTGGGCTGGTGTCAGGGGCCCGGTGGTATGCCACTGTCTCCCTCATGGTGTTGGCCATGGCTGCCAGCACTCCTGCAATGGTGACCAGGGTGATGTTAATGGACTTTAAGTCCTCCTTGATCCCCAGGCACTGTTCCTCCTGCAGCCGCTGGGTCTCCTGAAACGTGGCCAGTACCATGCCCATGGTCTCCTGGGAATGGTGGTATGCTCCCATGATGTTTGAGAGTGCCTTGTGGAGAGTGGGTTCCCTTAGCCTGTCTTCCCCTGTCGCACAGCAGTCCTCCGAGCTTCCCTGTTGTCCTGTGCCTCTGTCCCCTGAACTGTGTGCCCACTGCCACTGACCCCAGGTCCCTGATTTGCTTGGGTTAGTGGGGTTGTCTGGGGTCCCTGTAGTGGTGGACACACTGCTGATTGACGTGTCCTGGGGACAGTGGCCCGCTGGGTGGGTGCTGTGGTGGTGTTTCCTGAGGGGGGAGGTTCTGTGGGGGTTTGGGACTGTGGCAGGGGAACCGACTGTCCAGAGGTCCCTGATGGGCCGGGCTGGTCATCTTGATCCAGGCGTGCAGAGCTGCTGTCATCACTGTGGGCCTCTTCTGTGGGGGGACTGGATATGGCTGGCACCTCCTGTCCGGTGACGTTGGGTAGGGGTCCTGTGGGGGTGTAAATGCATTGTTATTGTATCTGTGTGTGCCATCTTGTGCAATGGGTGTGTTTTCCTCTATTACTGTGCTTGCACTATCGCCTTGGCCCTTGTGTGAGTGGTGATTGTGTGCCCTGGGTGAGTCTCTTTCTTGGACATGCTTTGGTGATTGGTGTCCATGCAGGTCTGTGATAGGTGTCCATGCATTGGTGTTGCATGCAGGGCTTGGTATTGGGATGGGTGGGTTGTGATGGTGGGGTATATGTGAGGTGGTGGAGTGATGGGTGTGAGGGTAGGGGTAGGAGTTTGTGATGGCATGCAGGTAGGGTGGGGGATATATTAGTAAAGATTTGACTTACCAGAGTCCAGTCCTCCTGCTACTTCTGCGAGGCCCTCAGGATGCATAATTGCCAAGACTTGCACCTCCCATGTTGTTAGTTGTGGGGGAGGAGGTGGAGGTCCAGCGCCAGTCCTCTGTACGGCTACCTGGTGTCTGGATACCAGGTAACGTACCTTCCCCCGTAGGTGATTCCACCTCTTCCTGATGTCATCCCGTGTTCTTGGATGCTGTCCCACTACGTTGACCATGTCGACAATTCTCCGCCATAGCTCCATCTTCCTAGCAATGGACGTCTGCTGCATCTGTGATCCGAATAGCTGTGGCTCTGCCCGGATGATTTCCTCCACCATGACCCTGAGCTCCTCCTCAGAAAACCTGGGGTGTCTTTGAGGTGCCATGACGTGGTGTGAATAATGTGTGAGGTGATGTTAGATGTGATATGTGGGGTGATGTTTTGGGGTGTGTGGTGTTTTGTGCGTGGATGGTGTATGTATGATGGTGTTGTGTGCCTCTGGATGCTGGTGTGGTCTTTGTTTTTCTCTCTCTCTGCTTCTTCAAACATTTTCAGTGTAAGGGGTTGTGGGTAACGTGGGTGTGTGTTTTATAGTGTTGTGAGTGTGTGGGTGTGGTGTGTGTATGTGTGCCAGGTCTGTGTATTTTGAATTGTCCAATGTGGTTGTGTTGTGTAAGCGTGTATGTATTTTGGACGCAGCGGTGTGTACCGCCAATGGTTTACTGAGGTTGAATGACCACCGCGTTGATTCGTGGATCGTGATAGTGTGGGCGTATTCCTGTTGGCGTGATGGTGTGGGTTTTGGTTCTGCCAATTTATCACTGACCTTTGGTATGGCGAACGTGTGTGGGTGTCTGTATTGTGGAGGATTTCTCAGTGTGGGTCATAATACCCGTAGCGGATTTCCACTGTGGACACGGTATGTTGGCGGCCGTCGGCACGGTGGTCAGCGGCATTTACCGTCAATGTTGTAATGAGGGCCTCTATGTCCTACCTTAACCATACACTGCAACCTTCCCTTCGGGCTACCTAAGGCCTACCTTAGGGGTTCCTTACTTGTAAGAAAAGGGAAGGTTTAGGCCTAGCAAGTGGGTACACTTGCCAAGTTAAATTTACAGTTTAAAAGTGCACACACAGACACTAAAGTGGCAGGTCTGAGACATGATTACAGGGCTACTCATGTGGGTGGCACAACCAGTGCTGCAGGCCCACTAGTAGCATTTGATGTACATGCCCTGGGCACCTCTAGTGCACTGTACTAGGGACTTACCAGTAAATCAAACATGCCAATCATGGATGAGCCAATTAAATACACATTTTGTATAGGAGCACTTGCATTTTATCACTGGCTAGCAGTGGTAAAGTGCCCACAGTAACAAAACCAGCAAAAACAGAGTCTAGCACACATCAACAACCTGGGAAACAGAGGCAAAAATTTAAGGGAGACCACACAAAGGATGAAAAGTCTAACAATGGGCGTCAACACCTGGACACAGGAATGTATATGTGATTGACCAATGGATACCAGCTTCCTATTTGGCAGCCCTTCTAACATATGGTGCACTCCTTGACTCCATGTAGAGTGGGCAGGCCTTGGTGGATGACCAGAACAGTTGAGATGATGGATAGCATGGCCATCCCCCCTTAGGCTCAGGGGGAGAGGAATACCAAAATTGTAGGTAGATGTGATGTTCACAGTGTAGGAGACAGTCATGTTGATCAGGCTTGCATGTGTACCTATTAGCTCTGACCTCTTATGGTTACCAACAACATCCCATCCTTCAAATAACATGTCCAAGTTACTAGTGATGTATGGTTGGAAATAAACACAGATGAGGAAGAAGTTTGGGCCTGATCTATGTAAAGTTAGCGCCATCTTGTCATAATTTGTTTATGCAAAAGTGATGCAAAAGGGATGCACACTTCTAGAATTTTGGTTCATTTTGTAGGTTTGCGTCGCTTTAGTGTCAAATATATAATGCAAAGGCAGCGTTGATGTTACATTTATCAAGCCCATGGTCTTTTCTGGAATGTGAGTTGGAGTGCATGTGTAATGTAGCTGTAGCGGTGTAAGCTACTAATTTGTACAGATTCCACACAATGCTGACACTGATGGTTGCTTGTCTCCATTTTACAGCTGCCAACATGACCAATAATGTGCGGTGTGGATTTCACAAGAGGGCAGTGAGGTATTGCCACATCCTGGCAGCGAAATATGGGTTCAGACTCATGGCTCGCCGTTTCCATGCAGAGAAGACAACAGGGGAATGGCAGACATTCCCACATGGGGCCCTCACACTGCCTAAGAAGGCTCAGCAGACTCCAAGCTCATCAGCAGTGAAGGGGGACACAGCTAGCACCACACCACCAACATTGGCTGCAACAGTAACCACAGCAGCGCAACAGCCCACACCACCTTCTGCCATTGCATCACAGTTGCTGCAGGATCTGCAGAGGCACTTGTCCCTCATACTAAAACGTTAGGACAGCTTGGAGGAAGAGGTTGCCGCTATAAGATGTTAAAATACATTTAAAAAAAATGAAGAAGGCAAAACTTTGACTCTGATGTGATCTGTCACCTCCAAGTTCTCTCCCCTCTCTGATGATGTTCTAATCTATTTTATTGTAGGTTTTAGCGGGTTAGTGTTAGGTTAGTAAAGTTATGTAGATTAGATGGGATAAGTGTATTTGGGCAGTGGGTTTTTTACTTATCTTGTGTTAATTAGTGGGTGAGTAGGTGTGTGGCATTTTGGGATTTCCATGTGTTTTCTTTAATATATATATTTTTTTTAAACACACAAAAAATATTTGTTTAGGATTAGTTAGTATACGTGTAGTATTAGTATGAGTTGTCCTGCATGTGTCTTGTAAGTTATGGGAGGGTGGAGGGCCGATGTTTTGAGTGTGGGGTTCAATGTGTAAGTTAATTTAACATAGGGTAGTTAGCTTTAGTTGTTAGATGAGTATAGTTAGAATAGGTTAGTTGAGGATAGGGTAGGTTTTATTTATTTTTTAGGTTAGTGTAAATTGTAATAAACATTTTTGCATGCACCCATACATTTTGTGTTATATGCTTGGGTCTCAGGGTCTTCCCATGAGTGCACAGTGCAAACTGTGTGTTGGCCTCCGGATTCCGTCCTGCCTCTGAATACCTCTCTTGCATCACCTATTGATAACTGAGGTGTGACATTGGCAGCAACAACACATCTGCTTGTCCATGTATCTGCCATCCAGTGTACCCACCACTCACGATGACTACTTTGTATTGGACAGATTGTGTGGTACTTCAGCTGTCCGTGTTGGGGTCCTGTGTAGGAATGGCAGGAACTGGGGCACATCTGACAACATCCTAAATTAGAACTCTATCCTGAAAAACTGACCGGTGGCAATCACTGATGAGGTTAGGTACCTCTGCATCACACCAATGTGTTCTACTGGTACTCCCAGCTGATGATAGTGCCCAATAACTGTTTTACAGACATTCCTGCTGTATATAGTAAGTGTAGGATACACATGTTCTTCATTTGCGACATACTCAGTGAATTGCTTGTAGGGGATGAGACCAGGATAAACATTTGTCATGTTAGGGGCCTTGTGTGTAGCTTTGTTCCCCCACAGTCCTGCACTCTTGTACTGATATTCTGTGACCAATGACATGGATACACACATCACAATTACTAAGCCTAGTAGATGGATCACAATACACAAAGACATGCTGATTGTGTAGAAGGTATTTATTTACAAGTGTTGTGGTGCGATAATTACAATATCCAGGTCAGAGACCCCATTTGTGAAATTCATACAATAGTGACCAAAACTTCACCCAAGCATGTCCCATGACAAGTCCAGGTTTGTCAACATGTCATGGGGCATGCTTGGGTGAACTGCGTTAAGTGCGGAGAAACATTTGCCATTTGGTAATTGAGAGACAATGACAGTCCATAGCAGACAGGTGAACAGTACATGGGTGAAGAGTGCACATATTCACCTGTGCTAACACTGGCATGATCTCAAGCACAGGAAAAAGGAGAACACTGCCCATGTGGCATGGGCTGGTGCTACCAGGTACTCTTACGAGTGAAGCTGATCTGTTCCACATCTTCATCCTCCGATGTGTATGGTGTCTTCTCTGTCCTTGATGGTGGTGGTGGGGAGGTAGAAGGGGCCACACACACTTCAGTGGTTGAAGATGTGGAATCCCAATTCCTGGCAGCTGCCATTTGTGAAACAACATATGGCATCACTGCAGCAAGGAGGAGCTGCTGATTTTTCAGGATAGCAGCATCATCCCTCTGGTAGGCAGCCATGTCTGCCTTGAGGGAGGCCATTTCCCAGTGCATGGAGTCCAGCTTGTTCTCAATCACGCTGTTGCCAGTTTGGGAAGGCAGTTGTTGTGGCCTCTCCCACAAGACCAAGACAGCAGCTAGGCCACTGCGGGACTCCAGGCAGTGGGGAGTGTGTGCCTCGTTTGGCTGCTGTATGTTCACACACTTCTAAAAAATAAATTCCCTCTAGGCTGGCTGCCACAGTCTCCACCCTCACCCGTACCTGCTCGGCCAGCTCCAGCTGGACTCCTACCACTGTCCTCTCAAAGCCGGTCCCTGTGTCCTCAGAGTCCTCAGCTAAATCGGTTTTGGAAGGTTACTGGTTATTGGGGTGTTGGATGGGGCATCTGGGACGGCTGCCACATTATTTGTCCTCCATGCGACTGGAGGTGGTGTCTGGAGGGATAACAGGACTTTTTGGCAGGTCTCTTGGCTGATGGTTGTCAGCTGGTCATCAAGGTCATCAGGGAACTCCAGGACAGGCAGATCAGCAAGAGAACCATCACCCTCTGCACTGAGATGGTGTAAAATAAATTTTTCATTGTTGTGGCAGTTGACATGTTACATCACTGACTTGCTATTGGAGGCTCATTGTCATCTTACTTCCCAAATATTGTTCTTGTACATCATGGTTGTAGTCTATCAGCCCTTTGCCCCACCTGAGTGTCACATGAGAGGATGCTCAGGTTGCGCAATTGGCTGTGTCATATCTTCTTCTTGTGGACCCTTCCTATGCATCCATTTGCATGGTAGGGCATTGCAATGCATGTTGCAGTGGTCAAGCTACCTGAGACGATTTTGGCAGCATTTCCAGCAACCCCAGATATTTTTTGATGCTTTCTACTCTCTACTGATGAGGGGCAACTACCCTGAAACACGTGTATAGAGATGAACAGCAATGACTGCACTAACTTTAGTGAAAAACTACGGACACTTTCAAGTAAGCATTAAATTTGAACTGCATTTACCAGGATGCAAAGGGGCAAACTCGACTGGGATGTGAGGCAGTGTGCTCCCAACCGGCCTTCCTGTTAAAAGGCTCCCTTGAGCCATTGAGCTGACGAGCTCTGGAGACGCACCTGTGAGCCTGTGAGTGGTACTAGACCTGAGACGATTTTGGCAGCATTTCCAGCAACCCCAGATATTTTTTGATGCTTTCTACTCTCTACTGATGAGGGGCAACTACCCTGAAACACGTGTATAGAGATGAACAGCAATGACTGCACTAACTTTATTGAAAAACTACGGACACTTTCAAGTAAGCATTAAATTTGAGCTGCATTTACCAGGATGCAAAGGGGCGAACTCGACTGGGATGTGAGGCAGTGTGCTCCCAACCCGCCTTCCTGTTAAAAGGCTCCCTTGAGCCATTGAGCTGACGAGCTCTGGAGACGCACCTGTGAGCCTGTGAGTGGTACTAGACCTGATACGATTTTGGCAGCATTTCCAGCAACCCCAGATATTTTTTGATGCTTTCTACTCTCTACTGATGAGGGGCAACTACCCTGAAACACGTGTATAGAGATGAACAGCAATGACTGCACTAACTTTAGTGAAAAACTACGGACACTTTCAAGTAAGCATTAAATTTGAACTGCATTTACCAGGATGCAAAGGGGCGAACTCGACTGGCTTGTGAGGCAGTGTGCTCCCAACCCGCCTTCCTGTTAAAAGGCTCCCTTGAGCCATTGAGCTGACGAGCTCTGGAGACGCACCTGTGAGCCTGTGAGTGGTACTAGACCTGAGACGATTTTGGCAGCATTTCCAGCAACCCCAGATATTTTTTGATGCTTTCTACTCTCTACTGATGAGGGGCAACTACCCTGAAACACATGTATAGAGATGAACAGCAATGACTGCACTAACTTTAGTGAAAAACTACGGACACTTTCAAGTAAGCATTAAATTTGAACTGCATTTACCAGGATGCAAAGGGGCGAACTCGACTGGGATGTGAGGCAGTGTGCTCCCAACCCGCCTTCCTGTTAAAAGGCTCCCATGAGCCATTGAGCTGACGAGCTCTGGAGACGCACCTGTGAGCCTGTGAGTGGTACTAGACCTGAGACAATTTTGGCAGCATTTCCAGCAACCCCAGATATTTTTTGATGCTTTCTACTCTCTACTGATGAGGGGCAACTACCCTGAAACACGTGTATAGAGATGAACAGCAATGACTGCACTAACTTTAGTGAAAAACTACGGACACTTTCAAGTAAGCATTAAATGTGAACTGCATTTACCAGGATGCAAAGGGGCAAACTCGACTGGGATGTGAGGCAGTGTGCTCCCAACCGGCCTTCCTGTTAAAAGGCTCCCTTGAGCCATTGAGCTGACGAGCTCTGGAGACGCACCTGTGAGCCTGTGAGTGGTACTAGACCTGAGACGATTTTGGCAGCATTTCCAGCAACCCCAGATATTTTTTGATGCTTTCTACTCTCTACTGATGAGGGGCAACTACCCTGAAACACGTGTATAGAGATGAACAGCAATGACTGCACTAACTTTATTGAAAAACTACGGACACTTTCAAGTAAGCATTAAATTTGAGCTGCATTTACCAGGATGCAAAGGGGCGAACTCGACTGGGATGTGAGGCAGTGTGCTCCCAACCCGCCTTCCTGTTAAAAGGCTCCCTTGAGCCATTGAGCTGACGAGCTCTGGAGACGCACCTGTGAGCCTGTGAGTGGTACTAGACCTGAGACGATTTTGGCAGCATTTCCAGCAACCCCAGATATTTTTTGATGCTTTCTACTCTCTACTGATGAGGGGCAACTACCCTGAAACACGTGTATAGAGATGAACAGCAATGACTGCACTAACTTTAGTGAAAAACTACGGACACTTTCAAGTAAGCATTAAATTTGAACTGCATTTACCAGGATGCAAAGGGGCGAACTCGACTGGCTTGTGAGGCAGTGTGCTCCCAACCCGCCTTCCTGTTAAAAGGCTCCCTTGAGCCATTGAGCTGACGAGCTCTGGAGACGCACCTGTGAGCCTGTGAGTGGTACTATACCTGAGACGATTTTGGCAGCATTTCCAGCAACCCCAGATATTTTTTGATGCTTTCTACTCTCTACTGATGAGGGGCAACTACCCTGAAACACATGTATAGAGATGAACAGCAATGACTGCACTAACTTTAGTGAAAAACTACGGACACTTTCAAGTAAGCATTAAATTTGAACTGCATTTACCAGGATGCAAAGGGGCGAACTCGACTGGGATGTGAGGCAGTGTGCTCCCAACCCGCCTTCCTGTTAAAAGGCTCCCATGAGCCATTGAGCTGACGAGCTCTGGAGACGCACCTGTGAGCCTGTGAGTGGTACTAGACCTGAGACAATTTTGGCAGCATTTCCAGCAACCCCAGATATTTTTTGATGCTTTCTACTCTCTACTGATGAGGGGCAACTACCCTGAAACACGTGTATAGAGATGAACAGCAATGACTGCACTAACTTTAGTGAAAAACTACGGACACTTTCAAGTAAGCATTAAATTTGAACTGCATTTACCAGGATGCAAAGGGGCAAACTCGACTGGGAGGTGAGGCAGTGTGCTCCCAACCGGCCTTCCTGTTAAAAGGCTCCCTTGAGCCATTGAGCTGACGAGCTCTGGAGACGCACCTGTGAGCCTGTGAGTGGAACTAGACCTGAGACGATTTTGGCAGCATTTCCAGCAACCCCAGATATTTTTTGATGCTTTCTACTCTCTACTGATGAGGGGCAACTACCCTGAAACACGTGTATAGAGATGAACAGCAATGACTGCACTAACTTTATTGAAAAACTAGGGACACTTTCAAGTAAGCATTAAATTTGAGCTGCATTTACCAGGATGCAAAGGGGCGAACTCGACTGGGATGTGAGGCAGTGTGCTCCCAACCCGCCTTCCTGTTAAAAGGCTCCCTTGAGCCATTGAGCTGACGAGCTCTGGAGACGCACCTGTGAGCCTGTGAGTGGTACTAGACCTGAGACGATTTTGGCAGCATTTCCAGCAACCCCAGATATTTTTTGATGCTTTCTACTCTCTACTGATGAGGGGCAACTACCCTGAAACACGTGTATAGAGATGAACAGCAATGACTGCACTAACTTTAGTGAAAAACTACGGACACTTTCAAGTAAGCATTAAATTTGAACTGCATTTACCAGGATGCAAAGGGGCGAACTCGACTGGGATGTGAGGCAGTGTGCTCCCAACCCGCCTTCCTGTTAAAAGGCTCCCTTGAGCCATTGAGCTGACGAGCTCTGGAGACGCACCTGTGAGCCTGTGAGTGGTACTAGACCTGAGACGATTTTGGCAGCATTTCCAGCAACCCCAGATATTTTTTGATGCTTTCTACTCTCTACTGATGAGGGGCAACTACCCTGAAACATGTGTATAGAGATGAACAGCAATGACTGCACTAACTTTAGTGAAAAACTACGGACACTTTCAAGTAAGCATTAAATTTGAACTGCATTTACCAGGATGCAAAGGGGTGAACTCGACTGGGATGTGAGGCAGTGTGCTCGCAACCCGCCTTCCTGTTAAAAGGCTCCCTTGAGCCATTGAGCTGACGAGCTCTGGAGACGCACCTGTGAGCCTGTGAGTGGTACTAGACCTGAGACGATTTTGGCAGCATTTCCAGCAACCCCATATATTTTTTGATGCTTTCTACTCTCTACTGATGAGGGGAAACTACCCTGAAACACGTGTATAGAGATGAACAGCAATTACTGCACTAACTTTAGTGAAAAACTACGGACACTTTCAAGTAAGCATTAAATTTGAACTGCATTTACCAGGATGCAAAGGGGCGAACTCGACTGGGATGTGAGGCAGTGTGCTCCCAACCCGCCTTCCTGTTAAAAGGCGCCCTTGAGCCATTGAGCTGACGAGCTCTGGAGACGCACCTGTGAGCCTGTGAGTGGTACTAGACCTGAGACGATTTTGGCAGCATTTCCAGCAACCCCAGATATTTTTTGATGCTTTCTACTCTCTACTGATGAGGGGCAACTACCCTGAAACATGTGTATAGAGATGAACAGCAATGACTGCACTAACTTTAGTGAAAAACTACGGACACTTTCAAGTAAGCATTAAATTTGAACTGCATTTACCAGGATGCAAAGGGGCGAACTCGACTGGGATGTGAGGCAGTGTGCTCCCAACCCGCCTTCCTGTTAAAAGGCTCCCTTGAGCCATTGAGGTGACGAGCTCTGGAGACGCACCTGTGAGCCTGTGAGTGGTACTAGACCTGAGACGATTTTGGCAGCATTTCCAGCAACCCCAGATATTTTTTGATGCTTTCTACTCTCTACTGATGAGGGGCAACTACCCTGAAACACGTGTATAGAGATGAACAGCAATGACAGCACTAACTTTAGTGAAAAACTACGGACACTTTCAAGTAAGCATTAAATTTTAACTGCATTTACCAGGATGCAAAGGGGCGAACTCGACTGGGATGTGAGGCAGTGTGCTCCCAACCCGCCTTCCTGTTAAAAGGCTCCCTTGAGCCATTGAGCTGACGAGCTCTGGAGACGCACCTGTGAGCCTGTGAGTGGTACTAGACCTGAGACCATTTTTGCAGCATTTCCAGCAACCCCAGATATTTTTTGATGCTTTCTACTCTCTACTGATGAGGGGCAACTACCCTGAAACACGTGTATAGAGATGAACAGCAATGACTGCACTAATTTTAGTGAAAAACTACGGACACTTTCAAGTAAGCATTAAATTTGAACTGCATTTACCAGGATGCAAAGGGGCGAACTCGACTGGGATGTGAGGCAGTGTGCTCCCAACCCGCCTTCAGGGTAAAAGGTTCCCTTGAGCCATTGAGCTGACGAGCTCTGGAGACGCACCTGTGAGCCTGTGAGTGGTACTAGACCTGAGACGATTTTGGCAGCATTTCCAGCAACCCCAGATATTTTTTGATGCTTTCTACTCTCTACTGATGAGGGGCAACTACCCTGAAACACGTGTATATAGATGAACAGCAATGACTGCACTAACTTTAGTGAAAAACTACGGACACTTTCAAGTAAGCATTAAATTTGAACTGCATTTACCAGGATGCAAAGGGGCGAACTCGACTGGGATGTGAGGCATTGTGCTCCCAACCCGCCTACACATTGCAATATGCCCCTGTCTTACTTGTTTCACATACACCCAGGTGGTACTGAAACCTTACCCAGCCCCAGGGATGGCATAGCCAAGACACTATGCTGTTGTTTCCTTTGATTGCTCCTCATGTAGATGTATGTAAATGTGTGCTACATTGCACAGCACACATGGGCCTAGCAGATTTCCATTTCAATTTCTGTCTGTGCTGGAAGGTGCTCCTTCCTACACAACTATGATCTCCTCCTCAATGCAGCCATCCATGCACAAGATGCAGCATCGTGACAGTGCACCTTAATTGAAAAAGGCACAGGGGTGGTCCCAGGGATGGCCAGCATGGGTATCATAGGTTGCTGTGTACATCATTTTCTACAGGACAGTGCCTGATGGTAAAATAGTTAATGAACATAGCCAGTTGACTAAAGTTGGCACTTGCAGGTTGCCAGTAGCTTGCAGACTGGCAATGCCACCTGCCTTGTGACATCAGACCAGTATTACGATCAGTGCCACCTTCCAGGCATGTTTCATCTTGTCACCCAGCCTTTGCATGGCGGTGAAACCCCCATGCAAAGGGTGGTGGAGATGTGGTGTAGTGTACTCCTGGTGCCCCTGCACAGCCCATGCACCTGGCATATGCTATGCAGGGGGCCCCATGGCCAGCCCCTTTGTGCTTTCCATTGCCTGATTTGCGGGGCTAAGAGCAGCTTGTCTGTCAAACCCAATGCATCCCAAGACTGGCACTGACTCTATTTGATCCATCAACAACAATATTGTGGCAACTGCCCCACAGAGCTGCCATGAGCAGACAGATTTCCACCAGCCATCCCAACGTGTATCTCATACTGCCAACCGCAAAGGGTACACTGCACTGGCAGTCTTACCAACACCAGACTTGCCCATGCACCATCCCCCATCTGTCAATGTGAAATTGAACACCATTATGTTCACAGTCATACATCATGTGTTGTAGTTGTGCGACTATTTCCCCATTCCTATGTGTCTCACATGGTTGTACCAGAGTAGTTGTGGGCTCAGCCTAAATTTGTTGTGACCTACAGATTTCAATCTGTAGTATATATTTTCTATAGTGGCACAGTTCTGATCAACATCAAAATGTGTGGCTCCATACTACACCAGTTTAGTTACACTGGGTAGTAACATGTTTCCTGTAAAACAGGAGTACCCTGCTATTCCCCCAATGCCTGCCCAGATTACTTTTCCCTGCACGCAGAGGGGCATCCTTAATTAATGATGGAGGGGTGGCTGCCTTATGAGGATGGGTTGTTAATGTGCGGAGTGGTGGTGCTACGGGCATATATCTGGGTACTGTTGGAAAAGGTTGCAAGGAATTGTGTGCTGTAAAATGCAGCACACAGGTTTTGGCAATGAGACAAGGCAGTTGCAAGGTGTTACTGCAAGGGACACTACCATGACATAAACCCAGGAATGGTATTGACTGACTTCCTAGTCTCTGATGTCTTGGTCGTGTTGGTAGGGTTTGTTTGACTATCTGCAAGGGATATTGGGGGTTATTCTAACTTTGGAGGAGTGTTAATCCTTCCCAAAAGTGACGGTAAAGTGACGGATATACCACCAGCCGTATTACGAGTTCCATAGGATATAATGGACTCGTAATACGGCTGGTGGTAAATCCGTCACTTTTCCGTCACTTTTGGGACGGATTAACACCTCCTCCAAAGTTAGAATAACCCCCATTGTGATGACACTACCAGAGGCACATTCATTAGACATACCTTCCATCCTATGTGCTGCATATTTACATGTAGGTATTTAGCCCTGGTGATTGACATATATCCAGGTTGTGTATGTGTTGTTGTGTATGGCACTACCAAGGAATATGTATATGTGTTGCTTTCGTTTGAATGGTGCACCTTGATTCATGTGCAATGTGTCCCTCTGCGCTCCTTTGACATGCATTGATTGTATCCTATGTGCCTCCCTCTTCTTGCATGTGACAATTTAGCATTAATTTCCCCATGTAACTCACCCTGCATTTGTGGTGGTTCCTGTTAGTCTGTGCCGTCCTGTCCTGCGATTCCAGTGACCAGTTCCTCCGAGAGGACTGCTCCAACCATCTCCTCCATCTCGTCCAGGTCCTCTTGTGGTGCTGGACTTCCACCTCCAGTTTGCAGTACTGCCTTCCTGTTCCTTAGCATTTTCTCCTTTGTCATTCGCTTGCAATCACGCCAGCGTTTCTTGCACTCACTTATGGTTCTCCTCCCCTCTGCCACACTGTTGGTCTTGTCAACTATCTGCTGCCAGACTGCCTCTCTTCTGCCAATCAACAATTTGGAGGTGACGAAGAGCTGATGTGGGTGCTCCGTCACCTCTCTCACAAGTATTTCATGCTCCTCTGCACTAAAATGACATTTGTGCTTTTTCTTCTCCCTCCCCTGGTAGTTGTGTGTGTCCTCAAGGCTGGTTCTTGGTTGAATGGGGTCACCCTGTGGTCTCTCCTGGCTTTCTGGGTCTATTTTGCCTCTCCTTTGCAATGTTTTCTTCATTAGAATCTGAAGTTGATACTAATGCGGTTAAAAATGGTGAATATCCATTTTGCAACAAATTTACGTGTTGTAAAGCAGGTTAGAGTCATTTTTGCGGCGTTAACGTCATTTTGCCTTACAAGATGCAATGGTTAACGTCAAAACCTTTGACTCTAAACAGTCAGTGCTAAAAAATGGCACTAGCCAGTGCTAAGCTTTGTGACTCAAAACTGCATTTGCACAGTTTTGTATTAAAATGTATAAATCTGGGCATAGGAGTTTCAGGCAAGTGGTCAGATAGCATTGCATGTTGTTCAAGCTCAATATTTGTATTAAAAACCATCTTTTTGCATACAAGATTTTCATGATGACACCTAAAAAGAGAGTTGACAAATGGAAGAAGTCAAAGGAGGTGGCAGCACAATTAAAAACGCTCCACTACTCGCAAGTGAGATTGGTTGCAGCTCTTGATTATCTCAATGTCATGGTTCATTAGTGATTAAAAAGAAATTGCATGTGCGTTCCATGTACTTCTTGTGGAAACACACTTTACCCTATCTGAAATCATGGCAAAATAATTGCTGCTCCCCAAAAGGTTTATTCTCATTTCTGCTATTCACGGAGTCCAAGAAATGCTTTACACACATTACAGAAGTAGTATAATTAACCAAAGCATCGGATAAAAAGGCATACATCAACCCTCTGGAATTTTTCAGTGCATACCCCAATGCTACATTAACCCAAAAGCAATCAAGTACATCAACAGTGAAACCTGAATCATGAAAGGGGCTCTTATTACATCTACTGTATTATAGCTCATGAGTTATAGTTCTTATGTGCTACTGGTATTTGATTAGGCTATCAATCATGTTAGCCAAACCATGATGACTTTGGTGTTCCTACTTAACAGAGACCTGTGAGCTTGTCAGTAAGCCAGAAATAGCTAAGCTGCAGAGAGAACTGCTCCCTGGCTCATATTGATGTAAAGTGTCCTGGTGGAAGACCGATTTGACCTAACTTACAATATAGTGCATGGAATGTAAATATTGGATTCACTGACAACTGCCCCTTTATCTTATAGCAAAAACATTAAGAAAGAAAAAAGATTTATAGGCAGAAATCTCCACGCATCAAGCTGAAAAGGTAATATGTGAAGTGTGTTATCACAAAAAATTATGGGTAGTAAAAAATATTGCGGATCCTTTGGTAGACTAAAGAAAGCATCTCTCCTTATTTCAGATCAGATTTTCACCAATCTTCTATAGTAAAAATGGAACTCAGTTTATTTTATTTCAAAAATGTATACCAAGAAGAGTGGTGTTCGTATTGATGTTGTGTTAGGCACTGCCTAAGTGTATCCAGTGGTCAGTACTAAATTGAGTGCTACATATTCTTGCATGCTATTGACTAAAGAAGATGAAGCACCCTAAAATGTTAGCAGTGCTTTGACTCAGAAACAATAATTTAAATGAGTCTTCACTAGGACAGGAGGGGGTTTGGAGCACATTTAACACAACAGATGCATAAGGATAAAATGTTTAACTTGTGAGATCTTTGTGTGTTGGTTCAGGTAACAGATGTTTTATTGTTATCAAATGATAATACGATGCATGATGGTCGCACTGTGATGAGCTCAAGAGTGATTGGGACAAATGCTCCATTTTGCGCGTCTGTTGTGGGATACTGAACTCAATGCCATTGAATTCTTCTGTAATGATGAGTCAGCAGAATTAAATTTTTTGGGGTTACTGACATTCCATTCTACTCAACCAGTGTTAGAGACTATTTTCACTGACTGTGTTTTTTCTTGCTCTTTCATTGTGTTGAAGGTCTCGTTTTCAGCTTTCAACGATTCTCCTTAGTTTTGGATGTATTTTTGGATTTTTTCTCCTGCAGACTCACTTTTCTGAGAGCAAAGCTCACTTTGGGTTCCTCCCTTAAGACAATGAATCCTTTTTCATGCAGTTTTGCCTAATTTCCTTTCTCAGCGATGCAATAACAGTAAGATAATTTATCTGTGGAAATATGATTATGTTCCCTTAAAATTGCTTGATTTCTCTTACTTCCTTAGTACCATTGTTGCTTATTCTGATCTAAAAAATTAACACCCTTACCAATTCTTTTACCCAGGGAATTGGTGTGATGGGGAAAATGAATTTGGGAGAGCTGTTTTTGCAGCCTTGGAACCTGTTGACATTCTAGTCAATATGGGGGAGAATACTGCTCATAAAGTGCATATTACTGCAGTGGTTATTGTTAAAAAAATCCTCACTTATTAAATCCACATTGGGATGTAACATATGATCAAAAAAAGATCTTCATTTGCCAGTTAAGACTGATTCTATTTCATGTGAACCCCTATTTGAGGAAACACTTTATAGCGTTTGGATGAAAAATGGTAATTTGTAAGTAAAGTAAATGATCCCCAGGATGCTGCTCTACCAATGTATACCTTGTAACTGAATGTCTCATCTCTCAAGCAACGTAGTGAGTACCTTGAAAACAAAAATCATAAAAATAATCTTTGGATTTATGGTTTATCTAAATATCTAAAATGTTCTAATATTATACAGTCTTTCCTTCATCCCAAAAGTTCTTCATTTGCCATCTACTACTGTCTCAAACATTCAAAGAGATTATAGATTGGGTCCAAGAATGTCAGCTAAATCTAGAGGTGTCCTTCTTCTGCTCCTGGAATACACTGAACTTGTAAAAATTAAGACTGTGGGAAAATTAAAAACAATTAACATGGTCTGGGAATAGGCTTTTCTTTTCTCAGGATGTTGCAAAAGTTACAGTAAAGGATACAGCAGACCGTAAAAACAGTTTAGTTGTTTTTCTCCCCTTACGTTGCCTTAGTTTTTATTTTTTTTCTTATGGTAGTCTTACATGGGATTTAGTTATCTATACTATTTCATATTTATCTTTGTATTATATAGACATGAGTGTTCTTTATTTTTATAAAATGTTTTAAATTCAGTGTCGTATCTTGGAACAGTATGGGTTTGGGAAACCCTATTATTTGACAGAGAATAATTTTTTACTTAGCAAAGTTTAAGATTAGCATTTCTTTGATTCAAGAATTCCATGTCTAAAGTAGAAGTGTTAAAACTTAGAAAGTGTTGGGTGGGTAGTGTTTCTATGTCCTCAGTTTTAGGGAAAAAGAATGGAACATTGTTTTATGTAAATACAAACTTGGAATTGTAGTTATCTCGCAAGAATGTGATTCAGAAGGCATGTGGATTACTGTCAAATTGTCTAATGATAACATATAACTTACAAATGTCAATGTTTATGGTCCTGTTTCAATTGATAATTTGTTTTGGAGTAACATATCTAATAAAATGCTATAATATGAATGATGAATACTTTATTCTTGGTGGTGACTGTAATCAAGTCAGTGACCTTGTATTGGACAGAAAAACAAAAGGTCAATTCATTACTAAACTAATGAAAAGCATAACCAATTTTGTTCTACTACTAAACATGAATCCCTAGTTGATGTTTAGAGGTTATGTAGTCCTGATTTATGGAAATATACAGTTTTCACACTACCTATTAAATCTTAATCTCAAATTGATTATTTGTTTTTTAGAAAGAGTTTGATACTTCACAATGCTGACACGGGTTTAATATCACATGTCTTTTTTCTCAAAAACTGCCTCATCCTAAAAAAATTACTACATTTGAAGAGTTTTCTGAAGAATTTGTTAAACAGCACTGCTGAATCCCAAATCTCTGTTGTTTCGAATTCTTTTAAAGCTCTTGCCCATGGATTTATTATTAAATGTGTTTTCTCAAAAGACAATTAGTTGAAATAAAATCAAAATTTCTCCCACAAAAGATTATAAACTTGACCATGTCCATTATAATTGAAAAAGTATTAACTTGCTCAATGAACTAATTGAGGCTAAGATGAATTTTAATTACTTTTCTACGGATTCTGCTTCTGCTCATGTACTAAAAAGTAATGCTAAGTAATAAGGTGGACAGAATAATATGAGAAAACGATTCTATAATTATTCACAATTGAAAAAATGAAAGAGCTAAACATCAGTGCTTCTCAAACAGTTGTGGTCAAGATGCATTTAAAAACAAAGATATCCTAAATGAATGTGTTACTTTCTACAAAGACCTTTAAACCCCTGAAAACTATCCATCTCATCTGGAGATTTCTATAAATTAACAAGCAATCAATTACACTCAAAGACATGAAGTTGATTTTACCACACTTGAGAAAGATATTTTGTTAGAGGAGATACAAATGGTAAAGATTGAGACCCTGATTGTTTTACAGCAGAATTGTGTTCGCAGTTCTCTAGAGTTTTATTTCCTAATCCTTTATCATTATTTAACATGTTGTTTAACCCAAATCTGCGCAGGTTGCTTTTCAAGAAGCCTTGACCCGCTTAAACCCTAAAGATTAAGATTAGGATCTAAAACAAATTCAAAAATTGCAGAACAATGTTATTGTTCAACCCAGACCAAACATTTATGCTAAAATATAAGCCTTAGGAATTGACCTAATAGTACCTGGCCTTGTTTGTTTGGCACATTAAGGTTTTGTAAATGGACACCAGGCATCTGATAATGCTCCCGTTTTATTTAATGTATTGTTCAAGAGACCACAATTTGATTATCCATTGGCAGCTTTTACTTTAGGTGCTGAAAAGGCCTTTGATAGGATTAGTTGGAATTTTATGCTGTAAACTTTAAAGTGTTCTGGCTTTTACCCAACGTGGTTAATCTAATCTCTTTATTTTATGTTGTTCCAATAGCAACCATTTTTACAAATGGTACCATGTCAGACTAGTGTCCCTTATAAAGAGGGGCGCATCAAAGCTGCGCTTTAACACCCCTTACTTTTTATCATTGCTTTGGAACCCCATGTCAGCTTTTAGGGCCTGATTATGACCTTAGTGGATGGGATACTCCATCACAAACATGACGGATTTCCAGCTCGCCATTTTATAAGTTCAATAGGATGTAATGGAGCTTGTAATATGTTTGTGACGGAGTATCCCATTGGCCAAGGTTGTAATCTGGCCCTTAGCATTGGCACTAAGCAAAAAAAAATCAGCTTATGCTGATGATATTCTTTTTGTACTGCTCTCATTCTGAAGAATCTCTTCCTTTGTTTCTAGACCAAGTTTCACTGTAAATCTAGACAAAATGGAAATATTAGCTCTTAATGTACTTCACACAAAGCAGAATTTTGCTTTCCTATATTCTGCTTGGAAGCCTTATCAAATAAAAAAACTTAGGTTTATGGTTCACCAAAATAATTAAGGTGACTATCAAATTACATTTTGAAAATATGTATAGGAAATATGATGACCTGATTTTGAGATCAAATTCTTTATTTCCCTCTTGGCTGGGTGGGCTAGAGTCTATTAAAATGATGTTAAAACGTTTGGCACACTGTATCATTTCTCTGTGTCTGGTTCGTATTCCCAATTTGTAATTTATAAAATAGAGTCTCTTCTTTTGAAATGTTTACACAATAATACAAATTTGAGATAGGCTTTTTTTATTTTGAAGAAGCGTAAGCAGGAAGGTAGTGTAAATTTACCAAATTTCAAAGAATATCACTTTGCTTTTTCTTGCAGGAAGTGGCTCACTGGATTATCCATTGTGGTTCTCATCGTAGAAGTTTCTTATAACTCTCTTTGAATTTAAGGAGGTATTATTCTTTAAAATAAAAAACTGCCTTTAGTTATCTAGTCTTCTAAACTTCTGATGCCCTTATTTTTCCCTACTAATTTCTCACCTAATCATTTTTATCAGTGTTCTTATCTGGTTCAATAATCTTATTGAAATAAAAAATCGGGCCGTATGCTGGAAATCCTAGTGAGACAGAGAAATTTGTTGGGTATATCAGTTATATGAAAGACAAAGATTTTATCCTTTACTGACCTACAAAAGAAATTGTCTGTACTAAAATGTTTTTCGAAAAGTATCTTCATTGTATAATTCTTTTTCTAGCTCAGACGCAATTCTATCAAAATGTTAGCATCCGTCAAGATAATGTTAGGTCTATCCAATTTTTACTCCCAATCAGAATGCCGCTTTAATTTATAAAATATAAAACCCCAGCATGGATAAAGTCATAGACGGAATTATCTTATATGAGTGATCTTAATGTATATTGGTCTCTAAATCTATGCAATAAAATGAACAAATCATCCTGAGCAGCTAATACTTTACAACAATTATATTTTGTATACCAATATTTATTTTGCACTCCATTTTCTTTGTCAAAATGCCCATTCACGTACAATCACCCTGTTGGTCTTGTGCCACTCCAAAGGCTAATTTCATTTATATGATATTTATGTGTCCTACCATTTAGGAATTCTAGGAAAAAAGTTTGGAACCAGTTTAATGAGTTTTTGTGGCATTATTCTCTTTTCTTTTTCAAATATTTTCTTAGTCAGCTTTTCAGGGTGTTGGATTGAAAGTGCTCATGGTCACAAACTTGTGGATTTTTTATTAGCAGTTGCTTATGAACAACTAACTGGAATAATGCATTGAATGCTAATTTTCAATCTTAGTGGTATGCTGTTTGTTTTAATCACAGATGAAATAGAAGTTATGTTTCACCTTTTTTACTAGCTGTTAAAAGAGATATGTAATGGTTGCCTGTTATAAGGTTTTTGAACAACTGTAGTTTGCTCATGATAAGGATGTTGTAGCTGAAGAAGTTAACAAACCACTTTATTTATTTTCCATGTATATCAATGTCATATATATTCTTTAATGTTGTCTTGTATATGGTATTCATCTTTGAAATATGTCTACATAATATTATGTATGTACATTTTAGCATAGAAATGTCTGCATCCCTCACCCATATTTATTTATTGTAATACAATGTTTTCTCATCTACATTGTCCTTATGGCTATTGATTGCCTTTCCATTACAATACTATCAATAGTCATGTTATAGCATTCGATATAATATGAATGGTCTATCCAATTTTATTGTGAAATCTATATTTTAATGTATAATTTTTTGTATTGTTCTTTCCTAAAATATTGTTTTAATCTAGAAAATAAAATAAATATTGCATGATCTCCCACAGTGACGCAGACACAGAATCAAGTCATGTGCATAGTGTCCACAGGGTTATGCTAGTGAGCAATTGAAAAGCTGAAACATTACACTGTTGGTGTGATGTTAATTTATTTGAGATAAACTGTAAAGGTCATTTGGCCTGGTGTTTGACTGTGTTACAGTCAACTGCTGTCATTGAATGTGTAATGATAGTTCCTGACAGCACATAAAATATATGGTTGTAAAGGCATTTATACTGATATATTATCTCATACTCTGATAAAACAGAAGACAGACACTCCTTTTCTCTATTTAGATGTATGTAGTGGTCTCATAAGAATCAGACTAAAGTAGAACAAAAATGTAGTGTCGCGTAGGCTCTCATTATCCTAATGAGAATATTGGATTTTGAGCGGCAAGATCGTTCACAGGGTGGGGGACTAAGTCTGACCCACGGTGAAGGACCCTTGTCACTCTAAATCTGGGTTTTGCTCCGGCTAACTAGCAGTGCCTCATCTCTCCGAAAGGGAAGAGACAATTGGGCAGCCGAGCGCATGACATCTTAGCACTTCCCAGGGAAGTCGTGGTCACTCAGGTCACAACCGGTTCTCTCATACACAGTACGGTCTCACATAGAAATGACAAAGGCAGTTTAAGTTTTAAAGATTGGTTTAATAAAACGACTGCATTTTAGATAGCAAAGCGTGAGCTGAAATAACCAGAACTACACAACACAGTAGGATTAAAATAGTAACGATGAGAGTGAAGCACAAGAAGAAAGCTATCATAGTGCCGCTAGGTTATGTTCTCTCTAAGTTATATTTCGAGCACAGCATGTTAAGCTCTAAGCCTGCCTTTCAGGTTCCCCCGGGAGGACATCAACCCTCATACCTGAGCAAAGGCCTGTGTTAGAAATGGGGTTTCTGGTTGGCTAGGGTATGCACCTCAGCCAGGCAGAACTTAACCACTCTAGTCGGGGCTAGGGAGTTACTCGTTCAAGATAACCCCTGCTCACCCACTTGATAGCTTGGCACGAGCAGTCAGGCTTAACCTGGAGGCAATGTGTAAAGCGTTGGCACAACACACAACACACGTGGCGCAAAAGGTACACCACAAAGTAAACACAACACTGAACTATGTAAAAATAATCTGTATTGCACAAAACATAATTAGACCAACATTACACGTGAATAATACCTTGCTACCTTAGCAGTTGTCAGAACATTACAAAAGTTACTAATACTCTGCAGGAATCTGCAGTTGTCACATTAGAACACGTAAGTACTCAGGATTCTGCAACATAGCAGTAGTCAGGAATTATAGTAGAAGGTATATGCACTTGTCATGAACAATTCCTAAATAAAAGAACCCTTAGAGAATATATCACAAGTCATATAAATACATATAAGCTAGACATGCCCATAACAGGAACATTAGCACATATATGTAAAAAGAACATCAAACACAGGTAGGTAATATATGAACCAACAAACTTTGGATTATCACTATTACTGGTCCCTTAGAAAAAGTACCTGGTTGGATGAAGAGACACTTCCAGTGCCTAAAAGAGGAGCATAGGGGGCCCCCGGCGCTCCTGTGCGCAAAGCGGGGGCCACGTGGTGCTCCAGGGGGGAGAGGGGCGGTCGGCGCCCTCTCCTTGCAATAGACGGGCCCCTCTGGGGACCTGTGGTCTTTTTGGGCCCCCTCTGGGCCTTCAATGGCCCTCTCCTAAGAGGTGGGGGGTCACCCAAAATGCCCAGGTTAAGTTATGGGGGTGATAGCGCCCCTAAGGCAGTGGCCGGGGGGAAAGGAACTCCCTTTCCGCTCCCCATGCCCTGCATCGGTGAGACAGCCACCCGTGTCCTCTGGGCGGCTGTCCAAATGAAGGTAATGTGGAGCATGGGCCTCCGATGAGGCTCTCCTCCTGCTCTGGGGGTGCGGCAGCACCCGCACGGAGCACGAGCTGCTCTCTCTGCTTCTACAACACGTTAGGCTGAGCAGGCACCGAGGACGGTGCCTGCTAGTGCCCCGGGGGTGCCTCTGTGAGTGCGCGTTGCCCCGGGGGCAACTTAGGTGCACGCATGCTCCTTAACTCGAATAAGGGATGCCCCGGGGGTTCCGGGAAGGGCAGTTTCGGCGCTTGGCCGGTCGGCAGTCTCCCGGGTCGCGGCGGTGAGTTTCCTCAGCACAGGAGCGCTTCTTAAAGCGCGGAGGCTCTGTGCTTCGGCCCCAGCCGCAGCAGTGATGGAAAACAGCAGGGAAGCACTTCTCCAGTGCGGGGGCACTTCCATAAGCCCGGGCTGCGGTGGTGATTTTGCATCAGCAGAGGGGCACTTGGAGAAAGCGCCAGGACACCCCACAAAAGCGCTTCTAGCCCAATCAGCAGGGATGGTTGCAGGGGTCAGGGGCCACAGCACCCTGCCCCTGGGAACAGCAAGAAAATAAGGAAAAGCACAGGGCTGGTGGGCCCAGCTACAGGCCAGCACAAGGGGTGCAGATAGTGGCAGTTCCTTCTAGTGACCAGACAGGTCACAGGTCAGCACTGCAGCAGCAGCCCAAGGTGGGTTCCTGGTGAGTCCATTCATCAGCGTTCTGAGTCCAGTTTCCAGTTCCAAGAATGTTCAAATTGTGGGGAAAATTCCCCTGTACTTATAATCAGTTCTTACAGTGTTTCACAATGGTAGGGAGAGGAAGTTCCAGCCAGTTACAACTGGTTCTGGGAGTGCCCCCTCTCTCCTTTCAGCACAGGCTCCAAACATCAGTGGGGGGTTAACGACCCTATTGTGTGAGGCCAGGGCACAGTCTTTACAAATGCAGGTGTGCCCGTCTCTCCCTTCTCTCAGCCCAGGAAGGCATTACAATATGTAGATGCACCTCTGTGTCACCTCCACCCTCCCTGTGTTCAGGCTGTCTGAGAAGTATGCACAAAGCCCCAACTGTCAGTCTGCCCAGACGTTGATTGGAGACAAGCTGCAAAACACCAAAGTTATAAGCACAGATAAAAGCACACTTTATAGAAGTGGCATTTCTGTGATAGTAATAAAAAATACACCTACACCAGTAAGCAGCGTTTCTCATCACTATCACAACCATACCAAAAATGCCTATGCTACCCTCATAAATCAGACAATACCCCTTACACATAAGGCAGGGCATTTCCAATGCAATCCTATAAGAGGGCAGCACTCACAGCAGTGAGACACCAAGTTAGGCTGTTTGTCACTACCAGGACAGGCCATGCAACATGGCACATGTCCTGTCTTCTGCATACATGGCACCCTGCCCAAAGGGCTAGCTAGGGCGTACCTTAGGGGTGACTTACAGGTAGTAAAAGGGGAGTTCTGGGCCTGGCAAGTAAATTTAGATGCCAGGTCCCTGTGGCAGAAAACTGCGCACACAGGCTCTGCGCTAGCAGGCCTTAGAAAGGTTTGACAGGCTACTTTAGTGGGTGGTGCAAGCAGCGCTGCAGGCCCACTAGTAGCATTTAATTTACAGGCCCTGGGTATAGGGATACCACTTTACAAGGGACTTATAGGTAAATTAAATATGCCAATTAGGTGTAATCCAATCATACCAAATTTGTAAGAGAGAGCACATGCACTTTAGCACTGGTTAGCAGTGAAAAAGTGCTCAGAGTCAAAACGTCGGCCAACAAAGGTCAGAAAAATAAGGAGGCAAAAAAGCTAAATGTCTGGGGAATGACCCTGCAAAAGGGCCAGGTCCAACAGTCTGTAATCTGCATCAGCATCTGCAACGGGGCAGTCAGCATCTAGTTGTAGGTTCCTGACCGGAATCTCCCTCTGACGTGTACTAGGACTAGGAAGTGTTTTTATAACTAACACGCAGATGTTCTAAGAAAATGTCCCTACGTAAGGATGTGTATTTTCTACGAATACTGAAGACTAACCTTCTACCACGTTTACCGGCAATGTACCAGACTGTAGCCTTGACTGAAGCACAGGGCGATCAAGAATGCATTATTTGAGAACACAGTGCTGAACTAAGCTAAACAGTGTGATAGAAGGAAATTAAAACAAGACCGTAAAACCGGTTATTGTAAAATAACAGTACAAGGCTGAATAAAATGTACCTAGGGCAAAGTGCACAGCGGCCTAATATGTTAAACTAACGTGCATGAAACTATATTAAAAATGGCTACACTACACCCTCCCCTTGTCGGTAGAAAGTAGTTTAAGCCGAAGCTAAAATGCCCTAAGCTAAAATACATCTAAAACCCTATTAAAATTTTAACAAGTTAAGAGGACACACAAGCATCCTAATTTGCACATTATTCATAGAAAGCAGAAGATTCTCCACCTCGGCAGATGACAAAACTGGTAAATCCACGGCAAAAACTACCAAGGAGCAGGTGTGTTCCAAAGCCCCAGTATCAACCAAGGCATCATCCTTTGCCTACGAAAAAGTTAATTTCAACTTCCTCCAGGAAGGATAGCTCGTAATCAGCTTCTCTAAGCAGCCGCAGCGCGCATGTCTGGTAATGAACCCTCATTGAGAACATCAACAGATCAGCATCAATCACTGGGGGGTGTTGCTGTGAGAGACAAACGTCCAGTGCATGTTCAAAAGAGCACCAACGGCACCGAAACACGGGCTGCACACAATCCAAAATCGGTCTGAATGACAGAGATCAGTCGCACTCCAAATGTTCCAGGAGTGTTGCTCCAAAGTGCTGCATCATGCGTTCACGACACAACTGTGCTGATGGGAGCGCCCACATTCGTCCTTGTTGCAGCGGAACAGCCATTTGCGGAAGAACAACAGCAAGAGCAAAATGCCGGCTAATAAAGCCAAAGTTATCGGAAATCCCCCAAAAATGCTTCCGGAAATGGAATGAATAGCCGAAGGTATTAAACCGAATATGGAGGAAAAGGTGTGAACAAAACCAATACCAACAGCTTTGAAAAAATGAGCTAATCCAGCTGTGCTGGACGCATTAAATATACGTCCCACGAGTTCACCAAAGGGTCTCGGAAAGTTTGTATTTAAAAGGGACTGTATTTCCGCCGATGACCTTGAAGTGCGTAGGTCTCGCGTGCAGATGTAAGGGCCACATGCTTCTGAAACAATAAAGCCTTTCGTCTACTTAACTTGTCAAAATTCACCCTGGAAGTAACAATGTGAGGCTAAATATCCGCTACCTCCCTAATTTTGGTGGGGGGAAACAACATGTTCCCGCAGCAAGTAATGACCTTAGTGACTGAAACAATGTAAACTATTCCGGCCCGCATGCCACAACAGTCTTCACCATTGAGGAGGATGTAGCTGCCGTTTAAAAGCACCTGGAATGTGTGTTTAATCAAGGGAACTGGAACTCCCTTCAGATAGCAAGCCAAGTTCGCAACCGAGGCATTACACGCCCCATGCAAGGACAGCTGCTTACAAATCATCGAATGGCTGACTGAAGTCTCACATCCACTACCGCTAAGAAAGACCTCTTTCATGCCATTGAGGCATTTGTACGAGAAGGGAAGCTCCCACACCTCATGGATGTAACTATCTCCCAACTTTTCATATCTGCCTACCGGAACATGTTTCAAACAAGAAGTGAAGTGTAATGTAGAAATAGGCAGATTAATAACCCTGTGTATCAACCACTCTCCGGAGGGAATCTCGGCCACGGTAAAAGGCAATCTTTCTAACTTTTCAATGTTGAACATGACATAAGTCGCTTCCTTCTTAGCCATTAGTTGTTGTTGTCGCGTCAAATTAAAAGAAAAAAATATTTCCCTGGCACTGATGTGTTGCCACGGAACGCGACCCGCCTTCAGTGTCTGAAGCGTCCAACCCAACTGCATAATGGACCTGGTCTGACTCTGTCCATGATATAAAGAAGACATATCAGATCGTATAATGTCTATAGAAGAAGAAGCAATGTTGTTAATTGTATATATCCGGTCGGACAAGGTGTGAATCCCATTATCCACAACAGCTAATGCATTTTTCAGATTTTACTGATCTATCTGCCTCAACCGGGCTGCAGCCTCCTGTTGGGAAAGTTTCCATATTTCAATGTATACTTCATACAAGAAACGCTTCCTACGTGGTATCTTTGGGCTTGACAAAAAATCTTGTATTTCAGTGTTATTAGACAGGAGAGTGAGATGTGTCTTAACTGCATCTAGTGAGGATGATTTTAGCCACTGTTGGCATAACTTTCCCACACTATGGTGGTCATTACAACCCTGGCGGTCGGTGTTATAGCGGCGGTAAAACCGCCAACAGGCCGGCGGTAAAAAATTTGGAATTATGACCGTGGCGGAAACCGCCAACAAAGACAGCCACTTTAACACTCCGACCGCATCGGCGATACAGACAAACAGCGCAGTGGTCACCGCCAACAGACAGGCGGAGGACAATGTACCGCCCACAGTATCACAACAGGCCAATCCGCGGATAAAAACACGACGGAAACAGCCATTTCAAAGGGAAAACGATCACCTCTACACACCCCACGAGGAACGACGACACCATGGAGCCGGAACTCCATATTCTCCCTGCGATAGTCTTCCTGCTCCTATACGAGGATCAACAACGCCGGCAGCGAAGACCACGGTGAGTACTGCACCTACGACATAGGGGAGGGGGAGGGAAAAACACAGGGACACACACAACCAAAATCACAACCCCCACCTCGACCCTCACCCACTACAACACACACACCAATGCATATCCAAACATTACAGTAATAACCCCCAAACCCCCCGGAAGAATGCAAAGACAAAAGGAAATGAGTTGAACCATTGTAATATATCAAAATACAGTTACCAAATATATACATATATATAGAGACATTAAACAAAATATACACCACGATTAGTAGTGCAGGTAATGCACCATTCATTGTCCGTGGACCACTGGGCCAAAAATGCATGGGCGAGGCCCACACTAGGTACCTGATCAAAACGGAGAGAACACTGCAGGGGCATCAGATAGAAATACAACAGGCACCTCAGGGGGGAGGGCGGGGGACTCAGCCGGAGGAGTGCACCATGCCAGATCCACGAGGGGGCTCCATGCCCATTGATGTATCCTGGGGAGTGCAAAGCCACAGTCTCTCAAGTCTCTACAGTGGGTGGTTTGCCCACTGTACCATCCTGGGGAGTGCAAAGCCACAGTCTCTCACGGCTCACAGTGGGTGGTTTGCCCACTGTACCATCCTGGGGAGTGCAAAGCCACAGTCTCTCAAGTCTCTACAGTGGGTGGCTTGCCCACTGTACCATCCTGAGGAGTGCAAAGCCACAGTCTCTCAAGTCTCTACAGTGGGTGGCTTGCCCACTGTACCATCCTGGGGAGTGCAAAGCCACAGTCTCTCAAGTCTCTACAGTGGGTGGATTGCCCACTGTACCATCCTGGGAAGTGCAAAGCCACAGTCTCTCAAGTCTCTACAGTGGGTGGCTTGCCCACTGTACCATCCTGGGGAGTGCAAAGCCACAGTCCCTCAATTGGATAACAGTCTCCACTGGTTCTGGAGGGGGACTGGTGCCCAGAGTGCTTCATCCTGTGCAGGACAGATGGAGTGGATGCATGTCTCCACTGGTTCTGGAAGGGGACTGGTGCCCAGAGAGCTTCATCCAGTGCAGGACAGACGGAGTGGATGCATGTCTCCACTGGTTCTGGAGGGGGACTGGTGCCCAGAGTGCTTCATCCTGTGCAGGACAGACGGAGTGGATGCATGTCTCCACTGGTTCTGGAAGGGGACTGGTGCCCAGAGTGCAGCACTCACCCCGTGACGGTCCCAGTTGCATCACTGCCCCTGCCGCTAATGGGCTAGCGGTGCTCGCCTTGGCGGTCTTTGCCCTGTTCGGCTGTGCTTGAGTTGGCAGTTTCTGACCTGTTCAGCGGTGCTTGCCCTGTTCAGCGGTGCATTCCATGGCGGTCTTTGCCCTGTTCAGCGGTGCTTGACTTTGCAGTTTCTGACCTGTTCAGCTGTGCTTGCCCTGTTCAGCGGTGCATTCCATGGCGGTCTTTGCCCTGTTCATCGGTGCTTGACTTGGCAGTTTCTGACCTGTTCAGCGGTGCTTGCCCTGTTCAGAGGTGCCTTCCATGGCGGTCTTTGCCCTGTTCAGCGGTGCTTGACTTGGCAGCTTCTGACCTGTTCTGCGGTGCTTGCCCTGTTCAGCGGTGCATTCCATGGCGGTCTTTGCCCTGTTCAGCGGTGCTTGACTTGGCAGTTTCTGACCTGTTCAGCGGTGCTTGCCCTGTTCAGCGGTGTATTCCATGGAGGTCTTTGCCCTGTTCAGCGGTGCTTGACTTGGCAGTTTCTGACCTGTTCAGCGGTGCTTGCCCTGTTCAGCGGTGCATTCCATGTCTGACTTGTTCAGCGGTGCTTGCCATGGCGGTCTTTGCCTTGTTCAGCGGTGCTTGCCCTGTTCAGCAGTGCTTGCCATGGTGGCCTTTGCCTTGTTCAGCGGTCCCTGGCCTGTTCAGCGGTGCTTGCCAAGGCGGTCCTTCATTGCCCAGCAGGCCTGTGGCTGGCGGTCCTTCATGGGTCAGCTGGGCTGTGGCTTGCGGGGCCCTCCTGGCCAGTGACGATTGGGCTGGCCTCCTGGGCAGTGACTCTGGCGGTATCCCCTGGCCAGTGACGATTGGGCTGGCGGTGGCCTCCTGGGCAGTGACTCCGGCGGTGGCCTCCTGGCCAGTGACTCCGGCGGTGGCCTCCTGGCCAGTGACGATTGGGCTGGCGGTGGCCTCCTGGGCAGTGACTCCGGCAGTGGCCTCCTGGCCAGTGACGATTGGGCTGGCGGTGGCCTCCTGGGCAGTGACTCCGGCGGTGGCCTCCTGGCCAGTGACGATTGGGCTGGCGGTGGCCTCCAGGGCAGTGGGGATGATGGTGGTCTTCTCCGCCCTGCTGCTCCTCCCAGACTTTGGAGATTTCTTCTGCCCCTTCCCCATCTTGGGAGGAGTCACAGCTGAGTCAACACTACCCCCGTGACCCTTGTGAGCGGCTTTGCTGGCTGGAGTCTTCCCCCTCTCCCGCCTGGCACTGTCCAACTTCTGGTGCTTCACAGGGGGGGACTGGCTGTGCTGTGGCTCCGTGCCACACTGGCTGGCCTGGTAGCCGGTGCACTCCATATACCTGTAACAGGCACCAATGGTCCCGGCAATTTTTTGGCTGAGGTGCTAGTACGGGACCTTTGAGTTGGAGGGGGGGAGGTGGGAAAGAGGTCAAGGATGGCCAGGAAAAGTTTCTTAGGAACACTGGGACGGGTAGCTGGAGGGGGTTTGGGAGTGGAGGAAGAGGTAGTGGTTGTAGGAGGTGTACGTTTGGTGACTTTGGGTGAAGGTGCATGCGCTGGAGGCTTTCGTGAGGTGGATGGCTGTTGGGTGGGTGTGTGCCTGCGTTTGTGTATCTTTGGAGGGGGCGTCATAGACACACTGGGAGAGGACACAGGGAACGTGTAAATGGGAGTGGGGGTGGTGACTGCACGTGAGCGGGGTGTGGTGGTGGGTGTGCTGGTGCGGGACGTAGTGGCTGTAGTGGTAGTGCATGCAGGTGAGAGTGTAGACGAGACTGGGAGGGAGGAGGGAGACGACGAGGAGGGGACACAGTGGAGGCAGTGAATGTTGGTGTGTCTGTATGTGTGTGATGCTTGCGTGAGTGCCTGTGGGATGTGTGGTGCTTATGTTTGCCAGAGCTTCCCTTGTGTGGTGAGGTGTGTGCAGGCTGGTCTGATGGTGTGCTTGGGATAGGCTGGGGTACAGGGGATTGGGTCTGGGTGGAGGAAGTTGGAGGGGGGAGGCTAGACACATGGACAATCAGTGCTGCGGCCAGAGTTTGCAGGGTTCGATGACGGGCAGCCTGACCAGAATGAATGCATTTGTGTGTTGCAATTCCCTTTCTACACCCTGGATGGCATTCAAAATGGTAGACTGCCCAACAGTGAGGGACCTGAGGAGGTCAATGGCCTCCTCACTGGGGGCAGCAGAGGTGACAGGGGCAGGGGCTGAGGTGCCTGTGGCGAAGGTAATGCCCACCCGCCTGGGTGAGGGGGCACGGGCGAAGGCTGAGGGGCTGCTGGGAGGGTGGTGCTCCCCACAAGGGAGCTCCCATCGGAGGATGAGTCCGTGTCGCTGGTTGCTGATCCTGTCCCCACCGTGAAGCTCCCCTCGCCCTCCGTCCCACTGGTGTATTCCGAGTCCGTGGTGTGGCCCTCCATGGCCATGTGGGATGCAGCTCCCTCGTGCTCCGGTGCCACTGTACCTCTGCCTGATAATGCTGATGCACACAAGAACAGGGAGACCACAAAAAGGGGGGGGACGACAGAAGAAAGACAGGTTGAGTGCATGGCTTACCGCTACCGTTGGCGGACAATATAGACACAGCAGCCCCCTGCACTACGTCGGGCTGTTGGGCTCTACAGATGCAATTCCTGGGATATGCCCTACATGGCTATGGTCGACATCTGCACACATAGATGACACAGGGGCATGTATACCTGTACTTGGCACTCTACAGCGGTGGGGTGGGGTGCCACATGGCCTGCATTACGGAGGGGCCTAGCCTACGGAATTCGCCCTGGCCTAGGGAAACCCACAGCCCTCCTCCCCCACCCAGACACCTTCACTGCGCGCAAAGTCCACTGAATGATGTTGTACTCACCCCCTTGTGTCTGCTGTGATGCCCTCAAGTGCCCATCCAACTCAGGGTAGGCCACCGCCAGGATCCGGAACATCAGGGGGGTCATGGTTCGACAGGCACCCCTCCCACGTTGGGAGGCCATCCCCAGCTGAGCCTCCGCCGGCTTCTTGCTCCAGCGGCGAATGTCCTCCCATCTTTTCCGGCAGTGGGTGCTCCATCTGTGGTGGATCCCCAGGGTCTGGACGTCCTTGGCGATGGCACGCCAAATATCCTTCTTCTGGTGGGCGCTGACCTACATGACATGTACAGGGGAAGAAGAGAAGTCATTACCAACTGCACCGTCGAAGTGAGTGGCCCACATCCCTACCCTTGCCATATGGCACATGCATTCACAGTCCTTCATGCACGCAGAACTGTGCCCCCTTCATTCTTACAAACAGCCCTCTTCACACAGGCATAGCCCATACAATGTGCTCCCTGTGTACTACCTGTTGGTCTGGAGGACCGTAGAGTAGCGTGTACTGGGGGAGGACCCCGTCCACGAGCTTCTCCAACTCCTCTGCAGTGAAGGCAGGGGCCCTTTCCCCAGACGCACAAGCCATTGTCTCTTCCAGACCGAGGTCACAGCAGTACTTGCAGTGTAGGTCCTCCTCTGTCGAAGATCAGGTATCGAGTGATTGAACAGATAGAAAATGGCGGTCACGTCCGCGGCGGTCACGTCCGCGGAGGTGCGTACCATCGCCGCCGGTGTACATCATCATTGGCTCCTGGGACCCATAGGGTCCAATGTTAACCAATGCAGCATTGCGCCGCTGTCTTCGACCACCTACCGTGACGGTGTACAACGCCAGCGCAGTTACCTCACATCCCATTGTCCCACTTTAGAGGTCAGGCAGCCGCCATTTCAGGGTCCCACATGGCCTCATTACCAACTGCGTCACACAGACCTAGGCCTTGTCGCGCAACAAAAATACAGGCCAGATTTTGTGTATGAATGGTGTTCTGTGTAGACTGTGGGTACATACCTCTGAGTTGTTTGACTCTGTGTTCGCTGTTGTCATTCCTAGGCACCGTCCGCTGGGACATGTGAGGAGATGGCGGAATCCTCCGGAGTACCGACCGCTGGTGGACCTTTCGACAATGGAGGAAAGACATTTGATCATCACCTACAGGATTGACCGTGCCACAATCCAGGAACTGTGTGCCAAGTTGGAGCCAGACCTGATGTCAGCAATCCGCCATCCCACAGGGATCCCCCCTCAAGTGCAGGTGCTATCAGTGCTCCATTTCCTTGCAAGTGGGTCATTTCAAACAACATTGGCCATGGCATCAGGGATGTCCCAGCCTATGTTTTCCAACGTGTTGTCCAGAGTGTTGTCTGTGCTGCTGAAACACATGCAGAGCTACATCATTTTCCCTCAGGTGGAGGATTTGCCTACAGTTAAAGGTGACTTCTATGCGCTTGGATATATCCCCAACATCATAGGTGCCATTGATGGGACCCATGTAGCTCTGGTCCCCCCCACAGGAGTGAACAGGTGTACAGGAACCGGAGGAGTTATCATTTGATGAATGTACAGATGGTATGTTTGGCAGACCAGTACATCTCCCAGGTAAATGCTATGTTCCCTGGCTCTGTGCATGACGCCTACATCTTGCGGAATAGCAGCATCCCTTATGTGATGGGTCAACTCCAGAGGCACTGGGCGTGGCTATTAGGGGACTCTGGTTACCCCAACCTGTCATGGCTACTGACTCCAGTGAGGAATCCCAGGACCAGAGCAGAGGAACGCTACAATGAGGCCCATGGGCGGACTAGGAGGGTGATCGAACGCACCTTCGGCCTCCTGAAGGCCAGGTTCAGGTGCCTCCATATGACAGGTGGTTCCCTATTCTACTCACCAAGGAAGGTGTGCCAGATCATCGTGGCCTGCTGTATGCTTCACAACTTGGCTTTGCGACGACAGGTGCCTTTTCTGCAGGAGGATGGTCCAGATGACGGTGTTGTGGCAGCGTTGGAGCCTGTGGACAGTGATGAGGAGGAAGCAGAGGAAGAAGACATTGACAACAGGGACTCAGTTATCCAGCAATATTTCCAGTGACACACAGGTGAGAACACATTTCTGCCTACTACAAGTACTTTCACACTTATACCTCTATCCTGTCTGTCGATTTCACCCAGTATATGGTAACTGAGTTGTACATTTCCCTTACGGTTTCACAGGTGTGGTTTACAACGTGTGTCATCTGCTTAGATTCCTCATGGACTTGAGATGTGTGACATAGGTATGTTGACATTACATTTGAAAATGCATTTTGTCACTGTCATTGCTAATACACATTTTCGAAATCACAGACTGACTATAGATTGTTTTGTGGTTCAAGGGTGTTTATTGAAGTGCTCAATATTGGAGGGGGGTTGGAAAATGGTGAGGGGTGATGGTGGAGGAATATCCATGGCAGAGTCCAGTATATTAGTCTCACAGGTGCATTGCCCATATGGGCATAGGAAGTGGAGCTGGGGCAGTTCAAATATTGACAGGGTTACAAAGTGGGACAGTAGGATGACAATCAGGGTGGTCTCATTTCTTGGCAGGGGTCTAGGCATCGTACTCTGTCTTGTTCCTGGATCTCAGGGACCGTTTGCGGGGTGGTTCTCCATCTGCAGGGGGTGGGGTGCTGGTTTGGTGGTCCAGTGGCGGGGCGTCCTGTCCACTAGCGCCGGCCGAGGTGGCGGGCAGTTCATCGTCCATGCTAGTGTCAGGGGCCCCTTGTAGTGCCACAGTGTCCCTCCTGGTGTTAAGTATCTCCTTCAGCACCCCTACGATGGTGCCCAGGGCGGAGCTGATGGTTCTGAGTTCGTCCCTGAAGCCCAAATACTGTTCCTCCTGCAGCCGCTGGGTCTCCTGAAACTTGGCCAGTACCGTTGCCATCGTCTCCTGGGAGTGGTGGTATGCTCCCATGATGGAGGAGAGGGCCTCGTGGAGAGTGGGTTCCCTAGGCCTGTCCGCCCCATGTCGCACGGCAGCCCTCCCAGTTCCCCTGTGTTCCTGTGCCTCCGTCCCCTGGACCGTGTGCCCACTACCACTGACCCCAGGTCCCTGTTGTTGTTGGGGGGGTGGGTTATCCTGGGATCCCTGTAGTGGTGGACACACAGCTGATTGACGTGTCCTGGGGACGTAGGTATGGGCCCGCTGGGTGGGTGCTGTGCTGGTGTTACCAGAGGGTGGAAGGTCTGTGGTGGCCTGTGACTGGGTGTGGGGAACCGACTGTCCTGAGGCCCACGATGGTCCGGGCTGGTCATCTGGATCCAGTTGGACAGAGCTGCTGTCATCACTGTGGGCCTCTTCTGTGGGTGTGGTGGAGATGTCTGGACCCTACTGTCTGGTGACGTTGGGTAGTGGTCATGCAAGGGTATAAAAGCATGATTATTGCATCTGTGTGTGTCCTGGTGGGCAATGGGTGGGTGAGCGTGTACCCCAGTGCTAGCATTCCTGTGTGGGGGCTTGTGTGATGATGGTTGAGGGGGGTGTTATGGGTATGTGCAGTGGGGATGGTTTAGTGATGGGTGTCCATGCTTTGTTGTGTCATGCAGGGCTTGGTGTTGGGATGGGAAGTTTGTGTTATTAGTACATTTGTGAGGAGTTGGAGTAATAGGGGAGGGGGCGAGGGTGGGGGTCTGTGATAGCATGCAGGTAGGGTGGGGGATATGATAGTTAAGATTTGACTTACCAGAGTCCATTCCTCCACCGACTCCTGCGAGGCCCTCAGGATGCAGAATAGTCAAGACCTGCTCCTCCCATGTTGTTAGTTGTGGGGGAGGAGGTGGGGGTCAGCCGGCAGTCCGCTGTACCGCGATGTTGTGTCTTGAGACCACGGAACGCACCTTCCCCCGTAGGTCATTCCACCTCTTTCTGATGTCGTCCCGATTTCTTGGGTGCTGTCCCACTGTGTTGACCCTGTCGACAATCCTTCGCCATGGCTCCATCTTCCTAGCTATGGAGGTGTGCTGCACCTGTGATCCAAATAGCTGTGGCTCTACCCGTACGATTTCCTCCACCATGACCCTGAGCTCCTCCTCAGAGAACCTGGGGTGTCTTTGCCGTGCCATGGGGTGGTGTAGGTGATGTGTGGGGTGGTGTATGTGGTGATAAGTGTGGTGATATGTAGTGGTGTGTGGTGTTTTGTGCGTGGAAGTAGTGTGGGTGATGTTGTTGTGTGCCTGTGGCTGTAAGTTTGTGGATGGTGGGGTCTCTCTCTGGCCTTCTTTCTGAATTTTTGGTCGTAGGGGTTTGTGGGTGATGTGGGTGTGTGTTTTATATTGTATTGTGTGTGTGGGAGTGGTGTGTGTATGTGTATCAGGTGTGTGTATTTTGAATTGTCCAATGTGGCTGTGTTTTGTAAGAGTGTGTATTTTGAGCGCGGCGGTGTGTACCGCCAATGGAATACCGCGGTTGAAAGACCGCTGCGTGGATTTGTGGGTCGTGATAGCATGGCTGTGTTCCTGTTGGCGTGACGATGGAGGTTTTGTTTTCGCCAGTTTATCACTGACCTTTGGTGTGGCGGACTTGTGTGGGTGTCTGAATTTTGTCGGATTTCGGGATGTGGGTCGTAATAGCTGTGGCAGAATTCCGCGGCCGCGGCGGTGTGTTGGCCCTAGCCACACTAAAACAACCATTATTGTGACCCCAGATAATCCCACCACCATTTAACTCATTCATTTTTAATGAATACAAGCTCCCCATTGTCTTTTTATTTTTGTTTATTTCATAGATGTATAACCCTAAATGTATTTCCTTCTTTAAAAAGGATGCCTTAAAGAGGGCGCACAGTGAATGAAATCACACTAGATCTTAAAACCCTAGCTGTCATCATGACATAAAGAAACAATCTAGAATGCCTATTGTTGACTAGCATTAACGATACAAGCTTGCTCAAAGAATACCTCTTTTGTCTCTTAATTGGGCGACCTTCCTTACAGTTGAGGCTTAAATTCAGATCCCTGTGCCAACACGTCTTTGTTCAGGGACGAGTTCCTTCAAAGATTTCCCATCCTAATTACAGCAGCTAAAACCTGCCAAAATTTATCAGGGGAAAGGCCCAGAAAAAAAGGTGAAAAATACTGAATTTAATATGTAAAAAACTATACCACATTTTATGCCATATTTTTATTTAAAGGCTTAGCGCCTCATTATGAGTTTGGTGGCCCATCAGCCGCCATAGTGGTGGTGGTGGTCTGACCAAAGTCGGGATGACGGTCCGACCACCATATTACGAGTCAAACGGACCTATGGAGCAAAGTCCGTCACTGTCATGGTCACGAGGCTGCACAAGCAGGCCAGCGGAGCCTGTATTTCCACCAGACACATTACGAGGTTGCACACCACCAATGTGACCGTGGCGGCCCAACCATCACATCTCAACAGTTTAAAAGGAAACACTCACCTGCAGACAGCCTCACACGTCCACTGCCACCAGGCAGCCCATCACACAAGTCCCGCTGCTGATGATGATCATCAAAGTTGCACAAAATCAACACCAACAAGGACACCACCGACTGTAAGTACACATACCTACCTGTATCATAACCTTTAAAACAGATCGGAGCACCGTTGTCCACATCATCTCGGGGGCATGCTGCGGGCACCAAGTACATGTCTCATCCTGTACACAGTCGAAATCATACGTGAAGAAGGTACAGTACCAGACCCAAATGTCATGCCGGTCTGCAAAATGTGGAAGTGCAAGTCAACAAGCACATACAACTCTAACTGAATGGGACATAGCTCTACAGGAACTAGCTGCAAGGAACACACACCTAAATGGATATATGCACAGTCAACTGCAAACAAAGCTAGCACAATTAAACACACTGCATGTCTGCATAAAAAAACCTCAAGCTGACACACATCAGATGAATGCAAAAGCCATAGCAGGGGGACAAGTCAAACACCATACATGTTTACACTAGACAACAGAAGATGAAATACTCACCATAACAAACACCATACAATGTGTGACGCCACCATTACATGAACACAAACATATCCATAAAATCAACACATACCTTTTTCTTGGGGGACACCAGCACTACCCACAAAGTCAGATATTGCAAACATCAGGAAATCAAGCAGCCAGCAGGCTGAAACACACACAACTCCAGGCAGACAACACAAGTTATTCAGGAACAACATAAAGGTAGGAATGGAATTGCAAGACAAATGTATACCCAAAACAAACAACTGTCAGGTTTATTAATTGCTAGTCCATATATACGTAGTCCAAAAGCAGCACAGTGTTGTGCCTAGACTTGAGTCCTAACTGCCATGGAACCTCCACAGGAAGGGGCATTAAAGGGGCAGACAGGAACCGCAGGGATTTTATGGGGGGGTGAGTCAGATTTGGGAACGAGGTTTGGGCCTGGGAGAAGTGGTCTTCTTCGGAGGGTTGGGTTACTTCTTGGGGGGGAGGTATAGGTGCTTACAGAGGGGGCAGGGGAAGCCTGGGAGGTGGAAGGGAGGGCCTGGGAGCTGAATGGTTGCCTCTCAGGTTTGGGACGGGGTGGAAGGAACAGGGGTAAGGTTAAGGTCAAACAAAAATGTTGATTAGGGCCACAGGTATGGTCAGCAGAATGGGGTTATGATTTGGAGGTTGAGGGAATGGTTATATGCTATGTTGGTGTGGATGTCATGGGTGCGTGCTAATGGGACATATGCTTGTTTGTGGTGGTTGTCTATTGGGTGGGTGAGTGAGTACATTTGTGTGTCTTGGGGGACTGGAAGGTAGAGGTGACATAGATGGAGTGGTGGATGTGTGTGTGGCTGTTGGAGTGGTGACTGTGGGTTGGCTAGATGTGGTGGATGTCTGTGTGTCTGTAGTTGTGGTGTCTGTGGGTGTGGTACTTGTAGTGGATGTCTGGGGGTCTGCTGGATGGTGTGTGCATGTATCATGAGTGTGGTGGCTGTGTCATTGACTGTTGGTGTGGTACCTGTGGGTATGCTGGATGTTATGTGTGTGCTGCTGGAGGTGGTGGGGTGTCCAGGGAAGTTGTGACTGGTGTTGTATCTAAAGGTGTCTGTGGTTTGTGTGTGGGCTGGTGTGTTTTGTGGTGTTTGTGTTTGTGTGTGCTGCCATCAGAACTGTAAACAGTTGTGCAATCATGATGACTGAAAAAGAAGGAGACCTCATCACCCACAAAGCTTTGCCCCATGGAGCATATCTCAGCTACCTGTTGTCATACAACACTAGGCCAATGCCAACTGCATTACCAAAGATCCACACAAGGTAATGCACACATCTATTTGTCACATACATAATAACCCAACTATAGGAAATGCTGCTCCAAAATCCTGCCATTTTAATGACAAAGGTACAATAGTTTGGACAAGGTAACATGGAAATAGTCATGTCACACCGAAAACACTGGAAACATATCAACAACGTGCAAATCACCAAGTGGCGTTTGTCCCAATGGAAGCAAGGAGGTAGTATTAATGTTGCTCAGATAGGCCACATATGTGGCATGGAAATGCACACTGTAGACATCATGTGCAAGATGTGGGGGAGAGATGTGCCCAAAACATACAACACAATGATTTAGCAAGCCCCAGGGTGATCACCACTAATGTCTGGCACCCCTTACAATGACATACTCTGAGTGCTTCAGTAGTAGCCATTAGTCCTTCTCATGTCAGAGACAGGCAGAAATTGCAAAGACTCGTAGAAGGCCTTCAAAATTTTGCCCAATGGGAAGCTACATCACTGTCCCCATTTTGCTCATGCAAACTCAGATGTATGCAAGTCACTTATTGATGCATGCCAACAGTCAGGGCACAATCCTTAGCGATATCACATGTGCAGTGCACTTTTCCACCTGATGCCTCATCAAGGGAATAGATAGTCACATTGTGGCTCAAAACTCAAGTCCTACCTTTCATGTCTCTCACTGCTACAGCAATTGTACATGCCAAATGACATGCTACGATGCATGAGGAATGTGCCAGGCAATAAAAAACGGTGACACACTCCTGTATGTGGCAGAGCATGAGAAATATCCTCTTTGTAAATGTACTAATCAACAGTCTGCCATGCACATATATGTAAGCGAATGCAGACATCATCCCATCAACGTAGGTAGACCATCCATGAAACTGCAGCTTACAAGTGTTTTCTAAAGAGAAAGAGTTACATGATGATATGTAGGCACAAAGAATGGTGGCAACAGTCATTGCATATAATCCCTGTAAATAGATATTCCCCACTTACCAAGGGGCTGAAGGTCGGACCTCCTATATCCGGGCCTCGGTGCAGCTGGCGGTCCGGCTTTTCTTTTTGGCGGTCATACCTGTGTAACTCATTATAGGGCGGTCTGTGGGGCAGAATCATGGCAGACTTTTTAGGACCTCCAAACTCAGAATAAGGCTCTTAGCCTTAATTACAAGTTTGTCAGATTAGAGTGGGGTACGCTTCACATGGGGTAAATGCCATTTCACCTGGGTGTGGTGTTTACCACATCTGGTAAATACCTCTTATTCTGATTTTTCAACAGGAAAAAAAGGCATAGCATGCAGAATTGTTTTTAACACACTGAATTCTGCATTTTTTGCATTATTTCTGGGCCCTTTCCACCAACACATTTCTGCAGGTTTGACCTGAAGGAATTTACCAGGGGAAAACAGTCAGGGTGTCATAATTATACAAAAATCATAATTCTGATCTGTGTGTAAACATGTTTGCACAGATATCAAAATTTAGCATGAACTTGTAATGAGGGTTTCAAAATAGCATGGTTTTACCACATGTGATAAATGCCTCACCTTGGTGTAATGGTATTTACCATGTGTGGTAAATACCCCACCCTGTTCTGACAAACTCATTATGAGGGTTTGACGGGTCCTACATAGTTAAATGTAATACATGCTTTGATAATGTATTATTGTGTTATGTCTACAAGAAGCATTGCCACTGATATCAAGAAGCACCATCCTCTTATAGGCATAATTATGAAGCAATGATGAAATTATCGTTTCACAATACTACTTCATCTCTGGATTCATGTTCAGGGACTGTTGGTAACCCAAAAGCATTTGACTCCTCTTCAACTATGTATTTGGTGGGATCTTGTAGGGCTACAATAACCTGTCTTTCACATACAATTATTACTGCATTGAACTAAGTTCACCTGTATCACATGTGGGTCTGAAAACAAACCATGTAGAGGGTGTAGTTTATGCAACAGGGCCTTATATATAGTAATGTTGATTTACATATGTGCACAAAGAGGATTCGGGTATGATTGCCAATCATGCCCTACATATAAGGTAATGAGGATGCTTGAATAGCAATGGTGCTTTACAAACCTGAACAGTTTAGTTTCTTGACATCACAAAGATGCTGTCCATATCTTTATAATGAACGTTCTGCCATTGCAATTGTACTCTCTTTGATTCTAACACTTGAAAAGCATTTCATATGACAGTTGTGCATACTGGTATGAAGAAGAGAAATGTGATCAGTGGGATTACAGGGGTGTTTTATATACTACTATTATTTTTGAAGGGTAGTTGAACTAATTGCGCACTGGGGTAATGCAGAAACAGTTATCACAGTGTTTGCACACCTGGGCAATATGTTCCGACACCATAGCAGTACTCTGTTGGAAAATAATAGGGGGTACCGCCGACAAATGACCGCACCGCGGTCAAAAGACAGCGGCGGCCATTCAAACATTTCCGCTGGGCCGGCGGGCGCTCTCCAAAAGTGCGCCCGCCGGCCCAGCGGAAATGCCCCTGCAACGTGGACGCCGGCTCAGAATTGAGCCGGCATAGTTGCAGGGGTGCGACGGGTGCAGTTGCACCCGTCGCGTATTTCAGTGTCTGCAAAGCAGACACTGAAATACTTTGTGGGGCCCCCAGGGGCCCCACGGCACCCCCTACCGCCATCCTGTTCATGGCGGGTTTCCCGCCATGAACAGGATGGCGGTAGGGGGTGTCTGAATCCCCATGGGGGCGGAGCGCGCTCCGCCGCCATGGAGGATTCAATGGGGCAGCGGTAAACCGGCGGGAGACCGCCGGTTTACCCTTTCTGACCGCGGCTGAACCGCTGCGGTCAGAATGCCCTTGGGAGCACCGCCAGCCTGTTGGCGGTGCTCCCGTGGTCGGTGACCCTGGCGGTCACCGGCCGCCAGGGTCAGAATGACCCCCAATGTCTGTTGCCAGAATCTGCATCTGTTGCCAGAATCTCCTGCAATCAGCATGCTTTCATCAACAGCCATGGTACCACGAGCAGGCCCTTCCAAAGTGACCTGTTTCTTGTTGGAGTACACAGAACTTACCATGTTGCACATAAGTGACCACCAATCACCAGTTGACAGTTTCAGATGTGTATTAGTCTTATTTAGCTGCAGACAAACAGGCTATCCTTTTAGCATAATAGCATCATTATTTGCACATTTCCTTTGTTCTCCTTCAACCCCCCCTTTTAATTCTCTGTATACTTTGCTAAGGTATTTGAGAAATTAAGCTGTTAAACCTGTCTGTTAGGGCCATAGAAAACAATTTTTTTTCCCAAATATATTTCCATGAGTAGAATCAGGTTCACCTACCAGCCATCCGCCATAATATGACCACAGCACCGCCACGCCAGTAGACCGCCGCCAGCCATATTAAGACCAATAATACGGCCTGGCGGTTTTCTGATGGCAGGTGCTGCTGGCGGTAGCAGCACCCCATCCTGTCCCCTGCCGGAGGATCCACTGGATCCAGGTAAGTCAGGTATCCAACAGGAGGGGGGACTGGGGGGTGTTGTTTGGGTGTGTGTGAATGTTTGTGTGCGCATGGATGCAGGTGTGTGTTGCGTGTTGAATGCGTGTGGGCATGTATGGAGGTGTGAGTGCATGTTGAATGCGTGTGGGCATATATGGAAGTGTGAGTGCGTGTATGTTGTGTTATGTGAATGCGTGTCTGCGTGTTTGTTTGAAAGTGTATTCGGATGTGTGTGTGAATGGATGTATGCATGCGTGTAAGCATGTGGGAATGGGTGTTTGTATGCATGTGTGTATTTGTATGAAGGGGGTGTGAATGCATGGAAGGAATTGATATGGCCTACCGCCATGGTTTTCGTGACGTTACGAACGCAGTGGAAACCATGGCTATAGACGGGATCATAATCCCGAAGGTGGAACAATGGCGGCCGCCAGGCTGGAGATGGACATCTACAGCCCGGCGGCTGTTGCCGCTGTGGTGGTCGTAGTGGTACATTGGCAGGTTGGCTGCAGCCAACCCGCCAATGTCATAATATAGCGGTAATTACCGCCAGCCTGTTGGCGGTACTTACCGCCACATTAACGGCGACTGCCGGGGTCGTAATGACCCCCACAATGTGTAAGAGAAAGCTACACATACACAATCGAAGAAGAAAATCGAAAGCCCAGTGAACCACTGGATGCAATCGAAGTGGGGCATTCAGAAAAGAGCATTTCAGAGAAAACATGGTAGGAGATGTCAGAATGTTTCCTGCTATAGGTAACCACTCAGCTAAAAACAAAGATTTGGAGTTTGAATCAGACAGACAAAACAAAAACAAGGAAATTGATTCGGAAGAGGAGCATCCTTTCCTAAATGACCTGTTAGATTCTAGACTTCCTACTCACACAGATGGTGTCCAGGTGCAGGCATAAAACTTCTTGTACCACTCAGCCCTTTAAACATAATTCAGGTCTGCCATTGAAGCCTTTGTGTGCCGTTTTAAACTGTCATTTCAACCTGGCAAAATATACCTGTTGCCTGGCCTAAACCTTCCTGTTTAGCACATGTAAGTCACCCTAAAGTTAGGCCCTATACAGCCAAGAGAGCAGGATGCATTGTATTTAAAAGGTTGTACAAGTACTTTTAGGTTTTGCATGTCCTGGTAGTGAAAAACTCTTAAATTCGTTTTTCACTACTGCATACCCTACCTCTCACTAAGGATAACTTTGGGTCATCTTTTTACAGTTAGTGTGATAACTTTTGTTTGGGGACAAACATGAGTTTGATTGATCTCAAAAGGGTTGTGATTTAAAATTGTCTCTAATGGTAAAGTCAGATTTTAAGTTAAAATTCTGAAAATGCCACTTTTAGAAATTTGCCACTTTCTTGTCCTAACCATTTGGTCCCTGCAGCGTCTGTCTTGAATCACATGACTGGGTGTAGTTGGCAGCTCGTCTTTGTGTATTTATCCCAGAAGGTGTGTCAAAACCCATCAGATCGGTAACACTAACCTGAGGTATTTGGCCAGGTAGGAGCAAAGCACAATGAGAGTTTTTCCACACCCTGCAGTGGCCCTACAGTTGCCAACAAGTCAAGACTCACAACTGGAGATCACCGAAGGGAATGAGGGATGGGAGAAAATAACAAAATGATGAACCATTGTCTTAGCCTTGTTCTCCCCCGGATCTCCCTCTAAAATTTTTCCTTTCATCATTTGGAGAGATTCCTCCTTGTACAACTCTGTAGAACGATACACTAATATACAAATATTAGTTCAGGTTTTCTATATCATACCATGACAATACTAATATCACATTTACCCTTGGTAATGCTGATACCTGATTGATAATCTCCAACCCCTACTGGTATTTCTACAGCTGAGAGGTCTAGTTGGCCTTTTCCCAGTGACTCTTACTTATGGCTCAAATACAGTTCAAATGCCTTTTAAGAGATCTGTTTTCAGTTTTAAAGATATGTAATTAGAATAGTTTAATGTCTCTTTAGAGTTCTGGTCTCAGTTTCCCAAAGTGCATAATTGCATCTCTTGGAAGTCTTTTTCTTTCTCTTAGACACTGTGGCCCTCATTACAACCCTGGCAGTCGGTGATAAAGCGGTGGTAACGCCGCTAAAAGGGCGGTGACAAAAAAAATGGAATTATGACCACGACGGGAACCCCCAACACAAACAGCCGCTTTAACACACCGACCGCCACGGCGGTAGCAACAAACACTGCAGCGGTATCCACCAACAGCCAGGCGGAAGACAATGTACCACCCACAGCATTACAACACGCCTATGCACCACCTTTTCTGGGGCAGTACCAATGCCCTCAAAAGCATGGCAGAAACAGAACACAGAAGGCAAATGACTCACCTCTCGATACTCAAGGAAGAACCACAACGCCATGTAGCCCGAGCTGCACTTCTTTCCAATGCTGGTGTACCTTCTCATACACCAGGAACACGAACGCCGGAGAAGATGACCACAGTGAGCACTGCACCTAGCACACAAGGGAGGCGGGGAGGAAAAAGAGAGTGACACACACTGGCACAACATGCAACACCCCCACCCCAACACCATACACACAAACAGATGCAAAAACATCACATATCCAGCCTGTAACCCTCAGGAATAACGCAAGGACAAAAGGAATTGATTAAATTGACTGTAATATTATACATTTAGAAAAATACATTCTTAAAGCAATAAACAGTATGTACAATATATGCAAAAGGAGGGACAATGCCCACTCCAAAATGTCCGCGGCCCACTGGGCCATAACACATAGGCCAAGGCCTCACTTGACTCCTGCCTCAATACGGAGAGAACACTGCAGGGGTATCAGGTCAAAAACACACAGGCACCTCAGGGGAAGGGGAATGGGGGGGCACAACAGCCAGAAGATGGTACAATGCCACTGGCCTGGAGGGGACTCTATGCCCACTGCTTGGTCCTGAGGAGTGCAAAGCCACAGTCGATCAAGTGGGTGGTTTGCCCACTGCTTGGTCCTGGGGAGTGCAAAGCCACAGTCTCTCAAGTGGGTAGTTTGCCTACTGCTTGGTCCTGGGGAGTGCAACGCCACAGTCCCTCTAGTGGGTGGTTTGCCCACTGCTTAGTCCTGTGGAGTGCAATGCCACAGTCTCTCTCAAGTGAGTGGTTTGCCCACTACTTGGTCCTGGAGAGTGAAAGGCCACAGTCTCTCTAGTGGATGGCTTCTCCACTGGTTCTGAAGGGGGCCTTGTGCCCAGTGTGCTTCATCCTGGCAAGGAGGAGCTGAGTGGATGCCTTCTTCCACTGGTACTGGAGGGGGCCTTGTGCCCAGTGTGCTTCATCCTGGATAGAGGAAGGTCACAGTCTCTCACCTGTGTGTCACACCGACAGGTGTTGCACGGACCAGGACGCACTGCAGCCCATGTAGTCACCACTACACACTGTTCGCTGACGGTGACGGCTGCTCAGTGGATGCCAGTTGTGCTGCAGGTGGCGGTGCTAGCAGTGGTGGTGGTAGCCTTCAGGCCTTCACCTGCAGCCTTGGACGGCTGTCCACTGGGGCTGCTGTTGCTGGCAGTGGTGCTGCTGGTGGCGGTGGTGCTGGATGCCCTGCAGGTGGCGGCACTGGCCCCGGTGCAGGTGGCGGTGCTGCCAGTGGTAGTGGTAGCCTTCAGGCCTTCACCTGCAGCCTCGGTCGGCTGCCCACTGGGGCTGCTGGCAGTGGTGCTGCTGGCGGCGGTGCAGGTGGCAGTGCTGGCCACGGTATAGGTGGCGGTGCTGCCAGTGGTGGTGGTAGGCTCCAGGCCTTCACCTGCAGCCTCAAATGGCTGAAGTGCCATGGCTGGTGTTGTGTGCCACTTCCGGCCATTGGCAGATGGTGGTGCCTTCTTGCTTCTGCCAGCTGGTCTCTTTTTCTTGCCCTTGCTGGCTGGTGGTGCCTCCTTCCCCTTGCTGGCTGTGTCCCCTTCTTGCCCTTGCTAGGTGCCGGCCCCTTCTTGGCCTTGGCAGGTGGTGCTCGCACACTGGCTGGGATGACGGGTGCCTCCTTGGAGCCTCTCACACCTGCAGTAGCTGCAGGAACCACTTGTCAGAGTGTCCAATTCCTCTGAGTCTACGAGTTGCTGAACAAGAGGTCCACCTCCAGGCAACACCAACTCAGAATGTCTTTATAGCGCTGAGTGTTGGAGATGCCCAAAGAGTGGAAGGGAAGTAGGAAGGGAACAGCTGGGAAGGAGATCTGAAAAACAAAAGGTTTTTTAACACAATGCAGCACACTAAAAAAATTTAATTACAATTGTCTCCTTTTAAACATATAACATCTCGTGTTGATATAAAATAGTAGTTTCTGAATATCAAAAGAAAGTCTAAATAAGACTTGGTCCAACCATCAAATGCTGTCAACAACACTAAAAGGAAACCACTAAGGGCCTGATTTTAACCTTGAACGGACGGCGGAGGCCGTCCGCCAAGGTTCCGCCGCCAAATGACCGCACCGCGGTCACAAGACCGCGGCGGCCATTCTAACATTTCCTCTGGGCCGGCGGGCGCTCTCCAAAAGAGCGCCCGCCGGCCCAGAGGAAATGCCCCTGCAACGAGGACGCCGGCTCAGAATTGAGCCGGCGTAGTTGCAGGGGTGCGACGGGTGCAGTTTGCACCCGTCGCGTATTTCAGTGTCTGCATGGCAGACACTGAAATACTTTGCGGGGCCCTCTTATGGGGGCCCCTGCAGTGCCCATGCCATGGGCATGGGCACTGCAGGGGCCCCCAGGGGCCCCGCGGCACCCCCTACCGCCATCCTGTTCCTGGCGGGAGACCCGCCAGGAACAGGATGGCGGTAGGGTGTGTCAGAATCCCCATGGCTGCGGAGCGCGCTCCGCAGCCATGGAGGATTCCCCCGAGCAGCGGAAAGTCGGCGGGAGACCGCCGACTTTCCGCTTCTGACCGCGGCTGAACCGCCGCGGTCAGAATGCTCGTGGGAGCACCGCCAGCCTGTCGGCGGTGCTCCCGTGGTCGGTGGCCCTGGCGGCCACTGGCCGCCAGGGTCAGAATGACCCCCTAAGTTTTTCTAGAGGATATCATGAAACAAAATTTTAGCAGTCTCTTTTTGAACAAAGATTATTTAAGAAGAACTCTCATCAAAAAATGTCTCACTGCAAACACGGATTGAGTCTTAGTTGTAAACAAAGAATATAATTTCCTTTTAAAACATAAAACACGATTAATCCAATGTCCTTTAAACCTCTAATTTTTCACTGTAAATCTTTTACAAGGAGCAGGGCCAGCAATATCTAGATAATCCGTTTGAGTTTGTTTAGACACAGAAAAACAAAGATCGGTTTTATACTGATATGTGCCAAGATTAAACATCACATAAACCTTCAAACTATTGTTAAGTACGCTCTCTGTAATACAATGATATTTCCTGAACTCTATTTGAACTCTGAAAAAGAGCAACAAAAAATCGACGATGCGAGCATATTTAGGAAGCGCTCACGAAGGGAAGAAACCCCTGTTGGAAACAAACTTACTGTTGCGAGTACGACCTACTTGTCACTCTCTTTGCAACTCTTTACCTTGAAATGAACCCGATGCAGGAATTCCAAGCTCTCTGTCTCTCGCTTGATTCCAGTTCCAGAATAGTGAGCGTCTTTGGCAGGGTGTGGCTGGTATTTATAGCCCAACCACACCCCAAGATGGCCGCCAACAATGTATACTGGGAGTTGTGGTTCTCCTATTGTTTACCAAGCACCATTCCTGGGACAGGTAAAAGCACGATGGTTTCAGCGTCACCACCAACGCCCGAACCCAGCTGACAGGTGAGCTTTGCCACATGGGAAAGGTGAACAACGTGAATTGACACAGGCTGGAACAAACAAGGCGTTGCAAGCACGCGCAACAACGGGCAAAGCTCTGGATGGAGCGGGTCCGAGGCCGCGCAGTTGTTTATACCTGACAGTACACCCCCTCCCTGAGCGCGGGCGAGGACCCGGCTTGGCCGGATGAATTAGGTGAAAATGACAAAGCATGCCAGGAGCATGAATGTTCTCCGCAGGTTCCCATGAATTATCTTCTGGCCCATAACCTTTCCAGGCCACCAAATACCACAGAGATGAGCCACGAAAGCGGGAATGCAAGATTGAGCATACCTCATATTCCCATTGTCCTTGGACTAGCAGTGGAGTGGGTCGTGGTGTACAAAAGGCGGTGGCGGGTTTTAATAATGAAGTGTGAAGTACTGGGTGTATTTTTAAGGAAGGAGGCACTTTCAGTTTGTAAGTCACTGGGTTGATTTGGCATACGATTTCGTAGGGTCCCACAAATTTAGGGTGAAACATATTTTTATTTTTAAAAACAAAGTTCTTTGTAGATAACCAGACCATATCTTTCTCTTTATATTCGGGGCCTGGTTGATGTTTCTTGTCATATTGTAATTTGTATTTTGATTTTGCATGACGTAGGTTGATTTGTAACTGTGAATGTATCTTTTGCATGTGTGATACCATATCTTGGACTGCAGGCAAATTATGTATAGAGCCTGGGAGTTTAACTGGTAGGACGTGAGGATGAAGACCATAGAGACCATAAAAAGGGGTCGTTTTTGTTGACGAGTGATATGAATTATTGTATGCTAATTCCGCCAGCCAAAGAAGATCTGGCCATGTAGTTGGTGAGTCTGCAACATAACATCTTAAATATTGTTTTAATGTCTGGTTTAATCGTTCAGTCTGACCATCAGTCTGGGGATGATAACTAGTGGATAATGTAGATTCAATGTGTAGAGCTTCACACCACTTTTGCCAGAAGTGTGCCGAAAATTGTGTGATCCCCTATCAGAGAGGATGACATCAGGGAGTCCATGGAGTCGGACTATGTTTTGAAGAATAATAGTAGCAAACTCTCCAGCTGATGGAAGACCTTTGCATGCAATGAAATGGGCATACTTAGTGTGGCTGTCTATTACTACTAAAACTGCAGTTAAGTGGCGTGTTTCTGGAAGCCCTGTAATGTAGTCCATGGAAATGTGTTCCCAAGGTTGTTTTGGGGTAGGTAAAGGTATTACTAAGCCTTGTGGTTTACTATGTGTGTTTTTACATCTCGCACACACTTCACATGTTTGTAACATCTGTTTCAGATCTTTAGAGAAGGTAGGCCACCAAAAATATATTTTCATTAGTTCTGTTGTTTTCTGAGGACCTGGATGTCCGGCTACGGGGTGATGATGTAACCAATGGAAAGCTGTTTGTCTCAGATCAGTTGTGGGTAAGAATACTTGAGATTCATCTAATGGCAGACCTTGATGAATAGAACGTTTGGTATCCTGTTGCAGCCATTTTTGCCATTCAGTGATATGAAAGTGAGTACGGATAAGGTTGATGAATTTTTCAGCTGCTATGAAGCATAATACCGTTGAAGGGGCTATGATGGGCAAAGGCTTGATTTCATCATGCGTAATTGAGGAGTCTTGCCTGGTTAATGCATCTGCTTTTCGATTATCTGTTCCTGGTCTGAATGTTACTACAAAATCAAATTCAGCGAAGAATAACGTCCACCATAACTGTTGTGGAGTTAGTACCCTGGCAGAACTCATGAACTGCAAATTTCTGTGATCGGATAAACCGTGATGGTGTGTTTTGTTCCAAGTAAATAATGCCTCCACTCTTTAAAAGCATCACGGATGGCTAATAGTTCTTTTTCCGCAGTGGTGTAATTTTGTTCAGCTGCACTTAATTTTCGCGACATATAAGCACTGGGATGTAATTGCCCAGTCTGAGAATGACGTTGGGAAAGGATAGCCCCTACCGCTACATCAGATGCATCTGCTTCTACTATAAATGGCTCCGTGATCTTTGGATGAGCTAGAATGGGAGCAGTTGTAAAATCTTTCTTTAGATCTTTGAAGGCTTCATCAGTTTCTTTGGACCAATGAAAATGGGAGTTTTTACGTAGTAATTTAGTAATTGGTGTTACTTTTTGGCAAAAATGATCAATAAAACGCCGGTAGAAATTTGCGAATCCTAAGAAACATTTAACGTCTCGTACTGATTTTGGTGTGGGACAATCAGTCACGGCTCGAATCTTCCGTTCTGTTATTTGCATTCTATTGGACATTAAGTTAACTCCTAAGAATTCCACTTCTCTGGTATGGAACTCACATTTGCTCAATTTACAGTACAGCTGATGTTTTTGTAAGGTTTGTAGAACCCGCTTTACATGTTGTTCGTGAATCTCTTCTGAGTTAGAGTAAATTAGGATGTCATCAATATAGACCATAGCAAAAATGTCTAAATACTCTCTCAGGACGTCATTCAAAAAATACTGAAAGGCAGCGGGGGCATTACATATGCCAAACGGCATTACTTGATATTCAAATAGACCATAATGGGTTTTAAAAGCTGTCTTCCACTCATCTCCCTCACGTATACGAACTAGATGATAGGCCCCACGCAAATCAAGCTTGGTATAAATGACTGCGGTTTTCACTTGATCTAACAATACTGGGATGAGTGGCAAAGGGTATTTATTCCTAATGGTGACTTTGTTCAAGGCTCTATAGTCAATGCATGGCCTTAATTCACCATTGGCCTTGGGTACGAAGAACAATGGAGAAGCTGTAGGAGATTGTGATGGTCGAATCAAATCATTAGCCATACATTGATCAAGATATTCACGCAAGTATTGTTTTCTTTTTCTGAAAGTGCATAAATTCTGCAATTAGGAATATTGGCCCGAGTATGAGATCTATTTGGCAATCACATGGCCTAGGAGGGGGTAGACTACTTGCCACCTTTTCACTAAAGACATCAACATAATCAGAATATCTTTTTGGTAAGGCTATCTCTTTTTCCACAGCTGTGGCTAAATATAATTGAGTTTTTCTTCTTTTGATTGAAGACAAGAATTTTTACACTGAGTTGAGGAAAAAATCACGGTTTGTTTTTGCCAATCTACTTGTGGATTATGTAAAACCAACCAAGGCATTCCCAAGATGAAACCGTACTGGGGAGCTTGAATTATATCAAAGAGTATCTCTTTGCGGTGTTCCTGATTCTCGACATCCTTGCATGTCATCTGCATTAATGAGGTGTGCATAGTGACAGGTCCTCCTGCTAATTCACTGCCATCTACTGCTTGTACGATTTCAGGTACTTTCTTTTTTATACTGGGAATTTGTATTTTTTGGGCAGTTTGTAAGTCCACAAAGTTGCCTGTAGCCCCTGAATCTATCAAGGCGTACACCGTATGTTGTTTTCCATGAACCTGAAGTTGTATGTGGAGTCGGAAGTGTTTAATTTGATTAATACAAGAACATACTGAAGGAATTGTTAGATTACCCAAGAGGTCGCCTTCCTTGTTTCCTGTGCTCCTTAGTTTTCTTTGGGATTTTCTATGGTTGCTATCGTTTTCTTGGGATTAGTAGCGGAGTCCATTTTTGTTTTCAGTTTTAACTGACATTCTCTTACAAAGTGCCCTCTCTTGCCACAATACAGACATTGACCTTTGCAACGTCGTAAGTCCTTTTCTTCCGTAGTTAAGGGCTGTCAGATAGTTCCTATTTCCATTGGTTCAATGGTGTTTTCTGAGGGTGTGATAGGAGTTCGATACTTGTCGAGACGCCAATTGATTCGTTCTGGTCTTTTCTTTTCCGCTTTTCTTTCTGTAAGTCTGTGATCCAATCTAAGGGTGAGATTTATCAAGTCTGTGCAAGTTTTGGGTTGGTGGTCAGTTTGAGCCAAAACATCCTTTAACTCCTCTTTCAGCCCTTGGTAAAAAATTGCGGATCTTTTTTCTTCCGGCCACGCAGTTTCTACTACCAGTTGGTTGAATTGTGATAAGTAAGAAATAAGATCTTTATTTCCCTGGGGCAGTTCTAATAGTTCTTTATCAGCTGACATGGTAATGGTGCCTCTATCAAAGACCTGCTCAAATTCTTTCACACACTGACGCCAATTATACAATAGAGGACTGTCTAGTCTCACCAATGGAACCGCCCAAGTGGCTGCGTCACAAGTCAGATAAGAGATAAGAAAAGCAATTCGAGATTGCGCATCTGGGAAGGCACTAGGGCGACACGTAAAATGTAACTCCACCTGTGTGAGGAAGATCTGAACTTTGGAGGCATCCCCTGAAAACCTTTTGGGTGCTGCTAACGGAATCTGAGTGGGTACATTAACCGCTATGTTAGTAGGCGTTGAAGGCATTAAATGTGGAGGGGGTGCATCCCCTGTTCCGTCTACCTTAGCCTGTAATTGAGTTACCTTTGTAACCAGTTCAGCTGTAACATTTTTTGATTCTGATAACTCTCTCTGAATCTGTGTAATTGGCTTCATCAAAGCCTCTAAGGTGGCCATCCTGAACAACTCTTGCGTAGACCAAGAGGAATATTAAATCGTGGACTCATTATTCTGTCAGAGCGTCCAATTCCTCGGAGTCTATGCGTTGCTGAACAAGAGGCCCACCTCCTGGCAACACCAACTCAGAATGCCTTTATAGCGCTGAGTGTTGGAGGTGCCCGAAGAGGGGAAGGGAAGTAGGAAGGGAACAGCTGGGAAGGAGATCTGAAAAACAAAAGGTTTTCAACACAATGCAGCACGCTGAAAAAATGTAATTACAATTGTCTCCTTTTAAACATATATCATGTCGTGTTGCTATAAAATAGTAGTTTCTGAATATCAAAAGAAAGTCTTAATAAGACTTGGTCCAACTATCAAATGCTATCAACAACACTAAAAGGAAACCACTAAGATTTTCTAGAGGTTATCATGAAACAAAATTGCAGCGGTCTCTTTTTGAACAAAGATTATTTAAGAAGAACTCTCATCAAAAAATGTCTCACTGCAAACACGGACTGAGTCTTAGTTGTAAACAACGATATCATTTCCTTTTAAAACATAAAACACGATTAATACAATGTCCTTTAAAACTCTAAATTTCCACCGTAAATCATTTACGAGGAACAGTGCCAGCGATATCTAGATAATCCGTTCGAGTTCGTTTAGACACAGAAAAACAAAGATCGTTTTTATACTGATATGTGCCAAGATTAAACATCACATAAACCTTCAAACTATTGTCGAGTACGCTCTCTGTAATACAATGATATTTCCTGAACTCTAGTTGAACTCTGAAAAAGAGCAACAAAGAATCGAAGATGCAAGCGTATATAGGAAGCGCTCACGAAGGGAAGAAACCCCCATTGGAAACAAACTTACCGTTGTGAGTACCACCTACTCGTCACTCTCTTTGCAACTCTTTACCTTGAAATGAACCGTATGCAGGAATTCCAAGCTCTCTGTCTCTCGCTCGATTCCTGTTCCAGAATAGTGAGCATCTTTGGCAGGGTGTGGCTGGTATTTATAGCCCAACCACACCCCAAGATGGCCGCCAACAATGTATACTGGGAGTTGTGGTTCTCTTATTGTTTACCAAGCACCATTCCTGGGACAGGTAAAAGCACAATGGTTGCAGCGCAACCACCAACGCCCGAACCCAGCTGACAGGTGAGCTTTGCCAAATGGGAAAGGTGAACAACGTGATTTGACACAGGCTGGAACAAACAAGGCGCTGCAAACACGCGCAACAACGGGCAAAACTCTAGATGGAGCGGGTCCGAGACCATGCAGTTGTTTATACCTGACACCACAGTGGCCGTGGACTGGGTGGCTGAGGTGCTGGGCTGGGTTCTGGACACCCTGGCCCGAGGTGAAGGACGGGGCTGGAGGGTAAGGGAATAGGTCAATGTTGGTCAGGAAAAGCTTCTTAGGGACACTGGGGCAGGAAGATGGTGAAGGTTTGGGTGTGGAGGAAGAGGGAGTGGTGGTAGGAGGTGTCAGTCTGCTGTGTTTGGTTGTAGGTGCATGGGCTGGATGCTGTTGTGAGGTGGATGGCTGTTGGGTGTCTGAGTGCTTGTGTTTGTGTACTTTGGGAGGAGGGGTCACAGACACAGTGGAAGAGGACACAGGATGTGGGGGTGGTGACTGCCAGTGAGGGGTGTGTAGTGATGGAGGTAGTAGATGAGGATGTAGTGCATGCAGGTGTGAGTAGAGACGCTTCTGGGTGGGAGGGGGACACAGTGGAGGCAGTGGATATTGGTGTGTCTGCATCTGGATGGTGCTTGTCTGAGTGCCTGTGAGATGAAGTGTGTTGCTTGTGTTTGCCTGAGCCACTTCTGTGTGTTGATTTGGGTGATTGCTGGTCTGAACCTGTGCTTGGGATAGGCTGGGGTTGAGGGGATTGGCACTGGGTAGAGGACGTTGGAGGGGAAGGCTGGAGACAGGGACATTGGCTGCCATCAGTGCGTTGGCCAGAGCCTGCCATGCTCTCTGTTGGGCCGCCACGCCATAGTGAATGCCCTCCAGGTATGCTTTTCTTTGTTGCAAATGCCCTGCTACACCCTGCATAACATTCAGTACGGTTGACTGCCCAACAGAGAGGGATCTCAGGAGGTCAATAGCCTCCTCACTGAGGGCAGCAGGGCTAACTGGGGCAGGGCCTGAGGTGCCTGGGGCGAAGGAGATGCCCACCTTCCTGGGTGAGCGGGCAAGGCAAACATGCTAAGGGGCTGCTCAGAGGGCGGTGTTGGTAGGGGGGGTGGCGGCTGTACCTGTAGTTGGAGTGGGCACAGAGGTGTCCGCCACCGTCAGGGAGCTGCCATTGGAGGAGGTGTTGCAGTCGCTACTGTCCACTCCTGTTTCCGTCGTGGTGCTCCCCTTGCCCTCCATCCCACTGGTGCTCTCACCGTCGATGGATTCGGCCTCCAAGCCCATGTGGGATGCAGCTCCCTCTGTCACCTGCTATCCTTCACCCCACTGGGATCCCCCCTCTAGTGCAGGTTCTGTCAGTGATCCATTTCCTGGCAAGTGGTTCCTTCCAAGCAACTGTGGCCATGGCATCAGGGATGTCACAGCCTACGTTCTCAAACGTGCTGACCAGAGTGTTGTGTGCCCTGCTGAAACAGATGCACTGCTACATCGTATTCCCCCAGGTGGAGGATTTGGCCACAGTGAAGGTTGACTTCTATGCACTGGGACATTTCCCCAACATCATTGGTGCCATTGATGGTACACATATTGCATTTGCCCCCCCCCCCCCCGGAGAAAATGAACAAGTGTTCAGAAATAGAAAAAGCTTTCACTCTCTGAATGTGCAGATGCTATATTTGGCGGACCAGTACATCTCCCATGTCAATGCAAAGTATCCTGGCTCTGTGCATGATGCCTTTATCTTGAGGAATAGCAGCATCCCATATGTGATGTCTCAACTCCAGATGCACCGGGTGTGGCTAATAGGTGAGCCCATGGTCCCCACCCACATGATGTAGGTATATGGGTGTGGGGTTGGCCCTAAGGGTGAGTGTGTGGCTAACAGGTAACCCTCGATATTTGCAGGTGACTCTGGTTACCCCAACCTCTCATGGCTACTGACCCCAGTGGGGAATGCCAGGACAAGGGCAGAGGAACGTTACAATGAGGCACATGGGCGAACAAGGAGTATAATTGAGCATACCTTTGGCCTCCTGAAGGCCAGATTCCGGTGCCTCCATCTGACAGGTGGATCCCTGTACTACTCACCCAAGAAGGTGTGCCAGATCATCCTTGCATGTTGCATGTTGCACAACCTGGCCTTGAGACGCCTGGTGCCTTTTCTGCAGGAGGATGAGCCTGGGGATGGTCTTGTGGCAGCAGTGGAGCCTGTGGACAGTGACAAATAGGAGGCAGAGGAAGAAGATGTGGACAACAGAACTACACTAATTCAACAGTACTTACAGTGACACACAGGTAAGACACTGTAACTTCACCTTCCATTGCAGTTTTGTGTTTGACATTGAACATGGCAGTCTGATTTTCCTATTTCTATGGCCACTTACTATACCCTTTGGCATCTCTATTTTCAGACGTCTGTGCCCCACTCTGGCTCCTGGTGTGTTTACTGCAGCCCACTACAGGTCATACCTATGTAAATATTACAGTACATTTGAATTGCAATGTTTACAGTTTGTGAAACTATACATATGTCAAACAATTGACATACTCCATATTTTATTTTGTTCCAAGGGTGTTTATTTAGGTGCTAATAAGTGGAGGGGGCATTGCATTGGGCTGGGTTGCTTATGGAGGAAGGTCCAAGGTAGAGTCCAGTCTATTTGTATCACAGGTGCATTGTCCAAGGGGGCATGGGAAGTGGAGCAATGGCAGTTCAAGGTGGACAGGGTGACAGAGTGGGACAGAAGGATGACAATCAGAAGAGTCTTATTTCCTGGCAGGGGTCTTGGCAATGTTCTCTGGCTTCTGCCTGGATCTCAGGGACCGTTTGTGGGGTGGTCCTCCTTATGCAGGGGGTGGGGTGCTGGTGGCCTTTTGTTCCTATGGCAGGGCCTCCTGTCCACTAGCGTCGGAGAGGTGGAGGGCTGTTCTTCGGTGTGGCTAGTGTCAGGGGCCCGTTGGTGTGCCACTGCCTCCGTCATGGTGTTGGCCATGTCTGCCAGCACCCCTTCAATGGTGACCAGGGTGGTGTGGATGTCCCTCAGGTCCTCCCTGATCCACAGGTACTGTCCGTCCTGCAGTGTCTGGGTCTCCTGCAACTTGTCCAGTATCTGGCCCATGGTCTCCTGGGAATGGTGGTATGCTCCCAGGATTTTGGTAAGTGTCTCCTTGAGAGTCGGTTCCCTGGGCCTGTCCTCCCTCTGTTGCACAGCAGTCCTCCGAGCTTCCCTGTTGTCCTGTGCCTCTGTCCCCTGAACCATGTGCCCAATGCCACTGACCCCAGTTCCCTGATCGTCCTGTGTTTGTGGGGTTGCCTGGGGTCCCTGTAGTGGTGGACACACTGCTGATTGACGTGTCCTGGGGAGAGAAGGATGGGCCCGCTGGGTGGGTTCTGTGCTGGCGTTTCCTGAGGGTGGAGGTTCTGTGGTGGGTTGGGACTGTGCCTGGGTAACCGATGGGCTAGGCTGGTCATCCAGATCCAGGTGTCCAGAGCTGCTGTCATCACTGTGGACCTCTTCTGTGGGGGGGAACTGGATGTTGCTGGCACCTCCTCTCCGGTGACATTGTGTGAGGGACCTGTGGGGATGTAAATGCAGTGTTATTGTTTCTGCGTGTTATATCTTGTGCATGGGTGTGTTGCCCTCGATGGTTGTGATTGCCTTGTCAGCTTTGCCTTGTGTGAGTAGTGATTTTGTGGGCTAGGTGATCCTCTCCAATGTGCATGCTTTAGTGATGGGTGTCCATGCAGGGCTGTGAGTGATGTCCATGCATTGGTGGTGCATGCAGGGCTTGGTATTGGGATGGTTGGGATGTGATGTTTGGATGTATGTGAGGTGGTGGAGTGATGGGAGTGAGGTAGGGGTGGGAGTATGTGATGGCATGCAGGTGGGGGATGTAGCTGTGGCTCTACCGTGATGATTTCCTTCACCATGACCCTTAGCTCCTTCTCTGAGAACCTGGGGTGTCTTTGTGGTGCCATGGGTGTAGTGTGAGTGGTATGTGTGAGGGTGTGGGGGGTGATGTCTTCGGGTGTGTGCTGTGAGGTGCCTCTGAAGTCGAGCCATCACATATGGGATGCTGCTATTCCTTAGGATAAAGGCATCATGCACAGTCCCAGGATACTTTGCATTGACGTGGGAGATGTACTGGTCTGCCAGGCACACTATCTGCATATTCATTGAGTGAAAACTCTTTTGACTTCTGAACACCTGTTCATTTCTCGGGGGGGGACACAAATGCATTATGTATACCATTGATTACCCCGATGATGTTGGGGATATGTTCCATTGCATAGAGGTCAGCTTTCACTGTGGCCAAATCCTCCACCTGAGGAAAAACATTGTAGCTGCATATGTGTTTAATCAGAGCAGACAACACTCTGGTCAGCACTATTAAGAACATTGGCTGTGACATTCCTGCTGCCAAGCCCACTGTCACTTGGAAGGACCCAGTTGCCAAGAATGGGGGCACAGATAGGACTTGCACAATAGGGGGGCTCCCAGTGGGGTGACGGATAGCAAATATCAGGTCAGGCTCCAATTGGGCGCACAGCTCTGTGATTGTGCCCCTGTCCAGTCTATAGGTGAGGATAATGTGCCTGTCCTCCATTGTTGCCAAGTCCACCAGGGGTCTGTACACGGGGGGATGTCTCCATCTCCTATTCATCCGCAGCGGTTATAATCTAGGGGGCAAAACGGGGAGCAGATGGTCAATATTCCACATTTCCAAACACTACACTGCCTTGCATGTTGTCACTGTAACAGTATTTTGTTGTGTAGTGAATCCTAGTTTTTTTAACGGGATAACAGGAGTTAGCTTAGCCGTAGGCTTGTAAACTCGTGCCCCCGTCACCTAGTGACTTTTAACCTACTTAGCTTGCTTTGTCTTAGTCCATTTAATTATTTATTTCCTTTAAGATGGCGGCCTTGTTTATAGTTAGGCCACTTGTTATGAGTTTTATTATCAGTGTCATTGCGCCAAGGCGTCAAGATCAAGCACGAAAGACAAACAAACAGTATGTGTTCACACTTAGGGATTTTACCTCTCTATACTTTCGAGGGATTGTTGATATTAATTGCCGTCCCAAGCATGCCTGCTATCTATTGTTTTGGAATACACTTACGTCAGGGGACCTTGTAGATCTGTATAAATACATCACACTTCAGACAGATAATCAGAGGGATTCCGACCAGAGGGCATCGCAACCATCGCTGATACCGATGCTGCAGTCATCTTGACACTGACCCAGTCTTCGTGTCCCTACGGAGTCTGAGATAGAGACCTCATTCCAAGGTAACGAGGGTTGGGGGCTCCTCTCATGGACATGGCTTTGGCAGATTAGGTTTAGCAAACCCAGCTCTCCTTTAGGTAGGAGGTTAGGCCTATTCTCATTAGGGTATTAGAGCATATTCCATCTCGTACATATATATATATATATATATATATATATATATATATATATATATATATATATATATATATATATTTCTTTCATATATTGCAAAAATGGTGGGGGTCTTTATAACCATGACTCTCTTCTTCACAATACTGTTGCTTGGTATATTCATTATCCTAATCATTGCAGTTCATGCAACTTATCGCAAATGGCAGTTATGTTAAATAAAAACTATTATAACTTCACTGCATCTGTGTTATTGCCTTTGTTTGTATGAGACATAATAAATCTGTGAGAAAAGGGTAATTTCCGTTTAACCACGACAACCCTGAGATATCTTACTTTGAGTCCATGCGTAAGCGACTGCTACAAATCAACTTTTACTATTGTGTTTCTGGTGAGGTACTGCTAGTGAGCCGGTAAGGTTTGGACAACAGTTACAACTAGTTGTAGGAAGAGACTTAGGTGGTCATTCCAACCTCGGCGGTAAAAGGCGCTTACCGCCTTGCAGAAGACCGCCATAACACCGCCGCAGTCACGGTACACCGCCACAGTCATTCTGACCCACAACAGGCAAACCGCCAAAATACAGACATCCACAAAAGTCCGCCACACCAAAGTCCAGCGAGAAACTGGCGATGACCAAACCTCCACCGTCACGCCAACAGAAAAACGCCCATCCCATTACGACCCACGAATCCACGCGGCGGTCTTTCAACCGCGGTATTCCATTGGCGGTACACACCGCCGCGCTCAAAATACACACACACTTGCAAAACACAGCCACATTGGACAAATCAAAATACACACACCTGATCCACATACACACACCACTCCCACACACCCAATACAACATAAAACACACACCCACATCACCCACAAACCCCCACTCCTCGAGATTCATGAACACGCACTGAGAAAAGAGAACTGAGCACCCAGACGCGCAATTCACTGTCACCCTGCAATATTACCACGCACTTCAAACAACACACCAATACACAGCACCACACTTAGCACCACACAATCCACCCCACACATCACCCACACCACCCCATGACACCGGCAAAGACACCCCAGGTTTACTGACGATGAACTCAGGGTCATGGTGGAGGAAATTGTACGGGTAGAGCCACAGCTCTTCGGGACACAGGTGCAGAACACCACCATTGCCAGGAAGATGGAGCTATGGAGCAGAATAGTCGACAGGGTCAACGCTGTGGGACAGCACCCAAGAAATAGGGACGACATCAGGAAGCAGTGGAACGACCTACGGGGGAAGGTGCGTTCCATGGTATCCAGGCACAACATCGCGGTGCAGAAGACTGGCGGCAGACCCCACCTCCTCCCCCAGAATTTACAACATGGGAGGAGCAGGTCTTGGCGATCCTGCATCCTGACGGCCTCGCAGGAGTAGGCGGAGGAATGGACTCAGGTAAGTCTAATCTTAACTACTTCATCCCCCCCACCTCACCAGCATGCCAATTCATACCCCCACCCTCACCCTCACCCTCACCCCCATCACACCTACTCCTTGCAAATGTCTCACCATCACAACCCACCCATCCCAACACCAAGCCCTGCATGCGACCACAAAGCAGGGACACCCATCACCTAAGCATGCCCACTGCACCCCCCTCCCCCCCAAACCACCGTCACAAAAGCCCCCACAAGGGAATGCCAGCACTGGGGTACACGGGCACCCACCCATTGCACGCTATGGCACACACAGAAGCAATAACCATACCTTTATACCCCTGCAGGACCCGAACGCCACGTCACCACGCAGGAGGGTCCACAAATGTCCACTCCACCCCCAGAAGAGGCCCACAGTGACGACAGCAGCTCTGTCTCCCTGGATCTAGATCGGGGACCTCGGGACAGTCGGTTCCCCTCACAGCCACAGCCCACAGCAGACCTTCCCCCCACTGGGAACACCAACACAGCACCCACCCAGCAGCCCATACCTCTGTCCCCAGGACACGTCAATCAGCTGTGTGTCCACCACTACAGGGAACCCAGGTTAACCCACCACCCCAACAACAACAGGGACCTGGGGGCAGTAGTAGTGGGCACACGGTCCAGGGGACAGAGGCCCAGGGAAACAGGGGAACTGGGAGGGCTGCTGTGCGACAGGGGGGGACAGGCCCAGGGAACCCACTCTCCACGAGGCCCTCTCCTCCATCATGGGAGCATACCACCACTCCCAGGTGACGATGTCCACGGTCCTGGCCAGGTTTCAGGAGATCCAGCTTCTGCAGGAGCAACAGTATATGGGGTTCAGGGAGGAACTAAGAAACATCTGTTCCGCCATGGGCACCATCGTAGTGGCACTGAATCAGGTAGTCACCACATTGCGGGACAGTCTGGCACCACAAAGGGCCCCTGTCACAAGCATGGACCAAGAACTGCCTACCACCTCCGCCGGCGCTAGTGGACAGGAGGCCCCGAGACAAGACCAACAGGCCACCAGAACCCCACCTCCTGCAGAAGGAGAACCACCCCGCAAGCGGGCCCTGAGATCCAGGAAGAAGACAGAGTAAGATGCCAAGACCCCGCCACGAAAGGATACCTCCCTGATTGTCATCCCACTGTCCCACATTGACACCCTGTCCAACCTTAAACTGCCCCTGCTCCACTTTCCACAGGCATTTGGACATTACACCTGTGATACTGATAGTCTGGACTCTGCCATGGACAATCCTCCACCATCACCACTCACCGATTTGCAACCACCCACCAATTTAGAGCACTGTAATAAACACACTTATTGCACAAAACAATCAGGAGTCTGGCTGTTATTTGGAACAAATGTATTAGATATTACCGTCCCAAAATGCTTATTTTCATTGTGATGCCAACATACCAATGTCACACAGCTGTAGTCCATGGGGAAACAAAGCAGATGTCACGCAGTGGGGCCCACAGCTCTGAAATCTGAAGGGAAAGTCACAACTCAGATACCATACACTGGGGGAAAAGGACAGACAGTAGAGAGGTAGTAGGGGTTAAGTAAATGTTATATACCGGGGGGGGTTCTTACCTGTGTGTCATTGGAAATACTGCAGTATTACTGTGTTCCTGTTGTCTATGTCGTCCTCTTCGCCTTCCTCCTCTTCACTCTCCACAGGCTCCACAGCTGCTACAACACCACCATCTGGACCATCCTCCTACAGAAAAGGCACCTGGCGTCGCAAAGCCAGGTTGTGAAGCATACAGCAGGCCACGATGATCTGGCACACCTTCTTTGGTGAGTACATTAGGGATACACCTGTCATATGGAGGCACCTAAACCTGGCCTTTAGGAGGCCGAAGGTCCGCTCTATCACCCTCCTAGTACGTCCATGGGCCTCATTGTACCGTTCCTCTGCCCTTGTCCGGGGATTCCTCACTGGAGTCAGTAGCCATGACAGGTTGGGGTAACCAGAGTCACCAATTAGCCACACACGGTGCCTCTGGAGTTGATCCATCATGCAAGGGATGCTGCTATTCCGCATGATGTACGCATCATGCACTGAGCCAGGGAACTTGGCATTAACATGGGAGATGTACTGGTCAGCCAAACAGACCATCTGGACATTCATGGAATGATAACTCTTCCTGTTCCTGTACACCTGTTCACTCCTGCTGGGGGGGACCAAAGCAACATGGGTCCCATCAATGGCACCAATGATGTTGGGAATATGTCCAAGGGCATAGAAATCACCTTTCACTGTAGCCAAATCCCCCACCTCAGGGAAGACGATGTAGCTCCGCATGTGTTTGAGCAGGGCAGACAACACTCTGGCCAACACCTTGGAAAACATGGGCTGGGACATCCCTGATGCAATGACCACAGTTGTTTGAAATGACCCACTTGCTAAGAAATGAAGTACTGACAGAACCTGCACTAGAGGGGGGATCCCTGTGGGTTGGCGGATAGGTGACATCTGGTCTGGCTCCAGCTGGGCACACAGTTCCTGTATAGTGGCTCGGTCAAGCCTGTATGTCAGTATGACATGTCTTTCCTCCATTGTCGACAGGTCCACCAGCGGTCTGTACATGGGAAGATTCCTCCATCTCCTTGCATGTCCCAGTGGACGGTGCATATGAAGGACAACAGCGAGCACAGAGTCAATCAAACCACAGGTACGTTCCCACAGCTTGCACATAACACGAATCCCTATGCATTGTATGGCTTGTATGAGTGTCGATGCAAGGCCTAGGTATGTGTGTCGCAGTACAAATTCAGCCATGTGGGCCATTGAAATGGCGGCTGCCTGACCTGTGAAGTGCGACAATGGGATGTGAGGTCAATGCGCTGGCGTGGGACACAGTGGCGGTAGGCGGTCGAAGACCGCGGCGCAAAGCAGCATTGGTTAACATTGAACCCTATGGGTTTCAGGAGCCAATGACGAAGTGCGCCGGCGGTCGCGGTACGCACCGCCGCGGTACGCACCGCCGCGAGCGTAACCGCCATTTTCTATCAGCTTAATCACTCGATACCTGATCTTCCACAGGAGAGGACCTACACTGCAAGTGCTGCTGTGACCTCGGTCTGGAAGAGACAATGGCTCATGCGACTGGGGAAAGGGCCCCTGCCTTCACTGCGGAGGAGTTGGAGAAACTTGTGGATGGGGTCCTCCCCCAGTATGCGCTACTCTACGGTCCTCCAGACCAACAGGTAAGTACACTGGGACCATGCTTTGTGGGCTATGCCTTTGTTGAGTGGGGTAGATGTAAGATGGTGGGGAGGGGAGCGATTGAGGCATGCATCAAACGACAGATGGGAGCATGTGCCACATGGCAAGGGTGGGGATGGGGGGCCACTCACATGGAGCATGCGGAAGGTGATGATTATACTTCTCTCCCTGTACATGTCACATAGGTCAGCGCCCACCAGAAAATCGACATTTGGCGTGCCATCGCCAAGGAAGTCCGGACCCTGGGGGTCCACAACAGACGAGGCACCCACTGCCGGAAGAGATGGGAGGACATCCGCCGCTGGAGCAGGAAGACGGCGGAGGCTCTGCTGGGGATGGCCTCCCAACTTGGGAGGGGTGCCAGTCGGACTTTGACCCCCCTGATGTCCCAGATCCTGGCGGTGGCCTACCCCGATTTGGATGGGCGCGTGAGGACATCACAGCAGACACAAGGGGGTGAGTACACTCTCACTCTGTTGACTTTGCGTGCAATGGAGGTGTCTGGGTGGGGGAGGAGGGCTGTGGGTATCCCTAGGCCTTGGCTATTTCTGTAGGCTAGGCCCCTCCGTAAGGCATGGCCCTGTGCCCCTACCCCCCACCTCTGTAGGGTGCCAAGTACAGGTATCCATGGCCCTGTGTCATCTATGTGTGCAGTTGTCGTCCATAGGCTTATAGGCCATGTCCCACGGATTGCGTAGTGGACCCCAAGTGCGCGGCGTAGTGCAGGGGGCTTCTGTGTCTGTCCTCTCCGCCAACGGTGTCGCCAATGCATGCACTCAACATGTCTTTATTTCTCCCTCCCCCCTTTTTTGTGGTCTTCCTGTTCATGTGTGCATTAGCATCATCAGGCGGAGGAGAAGTGGCATCGGAGCACGAGGGAGCTGCATCCCACATGGCCCTGGAGGGCCATGCAACGGAGTCCAAATACACCAGTGGGACGGAGGGTGAGGGGAGCTCCACAGCGGGGACTTGTGCTGATGTCAGTGACAGCGACTCGTCCTCTGAAGGGAGCTCCCTTGTGGTGGTGGCAACATCCGTGCCCCCCGCAACAACAGGTACAGCCACCACCCAGCGCACCAGCACCGCCCTCCCAGCAGCCCCTCAGCGTTTTGCCCCGTGCCCGCTCACCCAGGAAGGTGGGCATCTCCTTCGCCCCAGGCACCTCAGGTCCTGCCCCTGTCACCCCTGCTGCCCTCAATGAGGAGGTCATTGACCTCCTGAGGACCATCATTGTTGGGCAGTCTACCCTTTTGAATGCCATCCAGGGTGTAGAAAGGGAGGTGCACCAGAGTAATGCATACCTGCATCAGCGATCAGCGATCGTTCAACGCTCTGGCCTCAGCACTGACGGCAGCCATTGTCCCTGGCTCTAGCCTCCCCCCTCCAACTTCCTCCACCCAGACCCAATCCCCTGTACCTCTGCCTATCCCAGACACACCATCAGATCAGCCTGCACACACCTCAACAACCAAGGGAAGCTCAGCCAAACATAAGCACCACACATCACACAAGCATTCACACAAGGATCATCCACATGCAGATATAACAACACCCACTGCCTCCACTGTGCCCCCTCCTCCTCGTCTCCCTCCTCCCTCCACTCACACTTGCATGCACAACATCTTCAGCCACTACATCCATCACCAGCACACCCACCAGAACACTCCGCACACGTGCAGTTACCACCCCCACTACCATTTACACGTCCCCTGTGTCCTCTCCCAGTGTGTCTGTCACCCCCTCTTCTAAACTACACAAACGCAGGCAGCCACCCACCCAACAGCCATCCACCTCACGATAGCCTCCGTCACAAGCACCTGCACCCAAAGACAGCACACTTGACTCTCCTACAACCACATCCTCTTCCTCCACTCCCATACCCACTGCACCTACCCTTCCCACTGCTCCTAAAAAGTTTTTCCTCTCCAAACTGAACCTCTTTGCATCACCTGACCCACCCCCTCCATCTCGTAAGAGTCCAACCAGCACCTCGGCCACCACAAGCCCTGCACCTACAGGGACCATAGTCCAGGGCTACTGGAGTCCACCAGCTTCCAGGGCAGCAACATCGGCCAGCAGCAAGGGGACAGCCAGCCCACCCCCTGGGAAGAAAACTAAAAAAGGGAATGACCCCCATAGTGCGTAAATAATATAAAACTACATTGGATATATCTAATGGGTTTTTCTGCCAGAATTTGGCACATGAAAGTAGGGACCTAAGTGCTTTTTCATTTGGCTCTCAGAAACGCTTTTGTCATTTACCCCAAGGCTATAAAATAGCCCAGGACTGTTTTCAGCCCGTGTGACATCAATTTTGCACGAGCTTGATTCCGATGCATTGTCCTATGTGGATGATATCTATCTCACTGACGACGCCCTCGACGTTCATCTTGCGAGGGTCGATCGGATCATTTTGGGATTTGCAGACCTCGGTTTTAAATTTAATTTTAAGAAAAGCAAGATAGCCTTTCTTAGTGTATTGTTCCTGGGATATGAGCTATCAAATGAGGGGAAGAGCCTGGCCCCGTACTTCCTAGAAAAGTGTGCTCAGCTACAGCCACCGAACACACTTAAGAAATTACAGTCATTACTGGGTTTCTTTAATTTTGGTAGAACATACATTCCAGATTATGCAGAACGCATCAAACCACTTTATGACTTAATTCAGCCCAACTTTTCTAGCAGACGATGGACGATTCAACACACACACATCCTTAGGGACATACAACGGGACATGCTAGAAGCTAGACACTTATAAACATGTGACAATAAAAAAAATTTGGTCATCAGAATAATTGCTGGTGCCTTTGGGTTTACCTATGTCACCTTTAATGAGGGTGACACAGTGCCGATAGCATACAAATCACACTTATACTCCAATGCTGAGAAACGTCTTGCACCTACAGAAAAGATTCTGACAGCAGTTCAAATGGCAGTCATAAAGGAGAGGCCACTTGCCCAGGGGAAACGCATTATTGTTGTCTCTCCGGTGCCGGCCTTGGAGGCTGTCACTAAAGCGAGCGTTCCAAATGCTAAGGCATTACATCCACGCTGGATTCAATGGGCAACGTCTCTGACCGCCACTGATGTTGATTATGTGTTTGACCCAAGACTTCAGACACAAGAGTTTCTCCAGTATGAACAGGAGTACCCCGCTCCTCTACATATCTTGCCAATAGACAGTTATAATGCCATCATTTATACTGACGGGTCGGCACAACCGGCTGTAGGTACTAAACATCAATACTCAGCGGCTTGTGCAGCCGTGTGCGGGATAATGGAAGACAGAGTTTTCCATCCTCACAATACCTACACGCAGACCTTAGGGGACTGCACAGCCCAGTTGGCCGAGCTTAAGGCTTTTCTTCTAGCACTCGAACATACTGAGCCAGGAACACAGACTTTGATCGTCTGTGATTCATATTACTGCGTCCAGTCATACAATGATTATCTCAATCATTGGAAACTGAACGGGTTTAGAGATTCTAAGGGGAACACCATTAAACACAAAATGTTGTGGGGAAGGGTGGCTGATCCTAAGGATAAGCTACCATGTGTCCATGTAGTTCATACATTAGGACACCAACGTGTGGGAATACACGTTGCCGCCAATACATTGGCTGATGAAGCAGCCAAAGCATCGGTAGCTACGGCTTCTGTGGCTGCAGTGACTTGTTCTCGGACGAGGTTGGATAATGAAATACTGATTGCCGTTAAAGCTTCCGCTGCAGGCAAGACCCTTCCGAAAGGATACCCTACGAACTATACTTACCATATCAGATCACATATGCGGTTGCAGCATTCCATTCGGACCAGGGCCCTGCATATGCCTCTAAAGCTTTCAGGGACACCATGAGAACGATGGGTGTTGAACTCCATTACTCCTCACCATACCATCCCGAGGGAAATTCGGTCGTGGAGAGGCGGAATAGTGATCTAAAGCAGTCCTTAACAGCTCGAGTATTAGGTTCAGGCCGCAGTTGGTTTCTTCACCTATATGGGGTCCAGAGAGCACTGAATAATCTGCCAAGACGGTCCTTGGGTGGAAAGTCTCCATATGAGGTTCTCTTTGGGATACCTATGTATGTCCCTGATCTTGATGCCCCTGGTATGGTGGCAGCAGAAACACCATTTGACATAAAAGAACGTCTCACTGTTTTACAGGAGCTTCAACAATTTTGTGATGATAAATCATCTGCGAGTGCTGCCACCCTAGGAATAAGGGAATTGGCGAAAACTTCGACTGGCTGGATTCCTAACGTTGGGGATCTGGTTCGTGAGAAGATCGCTGTGAAAAAAGAGTTCGGTCCATCGTACAGAGCACCTGTACCGGTCTTGGGAATAAAAGGAACCAGGACTGTCATCCTTCCACCATTGTCTGGTTCTAAATTAAACAGATTCATCTCCATTTGTTGACATCAAATTACACCATGTGGCCGATTCTTCACAGTAGACCAGGAGGTCCCTTGGGTAGTTCCCGATCCCCTCTCACTACACAACCGGACATCCATCTACATAGTAGGATGAACTTCACTACTACTGACTATGCAACTATGTCAACTGCTGTTCCGGAAACTTCCTCGACCATGGGGAGGGCAGAAAATGAGCTTTTGTTGGTTCCAGTAACAACTTCGGGGACCACCCCGCTTCAGGATTTGGCTATATTTTACACAAACACTTCCACGACTAATGACGTTGTCTATCAAGAACCTCCACCAACGGTGGATCAGAATTCAGCGGGTCCTGTGTTTGCAGAGACTTCCTCTGGCTATTTCATTGGCATTGATGACTTTTCTTCGGATTCATCCTCTACGGTGACTGAAAAACTTTTGATAAGTAGTAAGCTGTATCGATGGCTTAAGAAGAACTATTTGATTTACCCATGGAACTATCTATGGTTCTGTCTGACATTTATTGCATTATTTTTATGGATTGGTTTTGTGACTGTTTTCTTTTTACTGATTAATGGTCACTATATTGCTGATCGCTCCTCTGTGGAGCCTGTTGATGAAATTTTAACACCACATCATTCTTCCCATAAGGTCCGACGAGAATTGTCCCCTGTAAATATCACAGCTATACCAATTATGAATGGGATTGTGTGGGACAAAGTTCCATTCGATATATATGGGCCTACAGAGATTATTCAAATACCGTATGTGTTCAAAATTTCAATGTCTGATGTTATTACACCTAATGTTGTCTCTGATGATTGGGATGTCCAAACAGTTAATTCAATGCTGACTGAAATGAAAGACTTTTCCGCTTTTGGAAGTGATGATGTATATGATTATGCAATGAATTATGGGGAAATGTTCTGCTATAACAATTGGGGACATCACTACCTACACCGTGCAACTAGATATTGGCCTCTCTTGAACTACACACAATGGGAACATTGTTCAACACCACAGGTGGGGAGTCCAAAGTATTACAGCGACAAATTTACATACTTTTCTGGGCATGATACAAAGAAAGCAGAATCGTTTCCCAGATTGAGGCTGCTGCACGTTTAAGGCAACTGGATAAGGAGAATTTGGAAAAAACATTAGCTGTTGTCGACAATGGCATGAATACGCTGTCCAACCGGATTTATTCACTATCGAATATAGTGTTGTCTGCTATTGATATCACTCAGACTGACTTGTCCCGGTTATATCATGGGCAAACACAGCTACGTTCCATCATGCAGCTGGGTTGGACATTGTAAACACTGAAAAGTGGCCACATTCCATGGAAGTACATTAATGGGAGTGAACTATTCACTGCTTTTCATTTTTCCAGGGAACAAGAGACAATGACTAAAAGGGAGGCTTGTTTCACCCTGCTTCAAGTAGAAAAATTAGATAAGTTGCCCTTCACGGTAGCAGAGAGTCCTTCAACTATCTGGCTCTTGCACGGCATTATTAATTTACCGATTTCGACCTTTCGTTTCTCGAGCTGCCTGAAACATCTTGCGGTGGGACGATATGAGCAGCTAGGAGATAGCTTTATTAAGGAAGAGTGGGAGTTGCCCTTTGACTATAGATGTCTGAACGGTGAACAGGAGGTCTTTCTTAGCGGAAGTGAATGTGAGACTGCTGTTCGTCATTCTATGATCTGCAAACAGGTGTCTCTTCACGCTCTTTGCAATGCGTGGGTCGCGAATTTCGCCTGTTTTCTGAAGGGTACTCCCGTCCCCTTGATTCGTCCAATGTTTCATGTACTTTCCAATGGAAGTTATGTTCTACTGAATGATCAAAGGTTTTGCGGCTTGCGACCTGGAGTTGCCTACACAATCTCAGTCACGAAGGTCGTTACGTGTTGTGGTCATGTTTTGTTTCCCCCCACACGTGAGATAAAAGTATCTGAAATGTGGCCCCACATTGATACTGTTAATGTGAACTATGACAAGTTTAGTAGACTAAAGGCGCTATTGTTTCAGAAACAGGTCGCCTTGACATCCGCAAAAGAGACGTATGCGCTCCAGATTGCGAGATCATCAGCCGAGATACAATCCCTTTTAAATACCGATTTCCCCAAACACTTTGGAGAGCTGGTATCCAGAATATTCAATGCTTCAAGCACCACTGGGATTGTTCATTTCTTTAAGGCTGTTGGGTCTGGTTTCGTGTCCATCTTCCAGACTGTCTTCGGAGTCATCCCATCAGCCATCCATTCTCTCTTTTCCAGTGTGTTTGGTGGCTTTCCAATTATTGTGGCTTTAATTGGCGGACTGCTACTGCTATTTCTTCTGATTCGCAGTGGTTGTTTCTTTCCAGCAAAACAGAGCGATGGAGCCACTCCCGCCAACCCCACTGTGCCGTGAACGCATGGTTCGGATCTTCGGTACACCTTTGCTGGTGGAACTGGAGTTTGACTGGTCATTGTCATTCCGGCCTCTACTATGGTGTGTACAACCGGTCTTCCACTGCATATGGTGTCTCTTTGATCATCTGCCTATGGTCTGTCTTGCTGTTGCACCGACATCTCCTGTGGACCGCGAACTGCTGATGTCCCCAATGAGGGTTCATTCACGGTCATGCCCCTTGAGACTGAGGTTGCTCCGCGAGGCCACCTAAGAGCCTTCCGTTATACGATCTAACATGGATGAGGACACCACAGTGAGTATCGATGCACCAGTGAATGTGGCTCACTTCTGCTCTGTGGATCCGTTTGTCCGTCCAGCAATAGATTTCACTTCAGATGATGTTGACTCATTTTTGAGATCATTGACTGATGACTTCGATGACATTCTTCAAGATCCTGCGTATAACACATAATTTGACGAATTTGCCTACCATTTCCCGATTCCAAAATATGCAATTATACTAAACGTTTGCTGTACTTGTCATAGTTGATATTAACGTCTCTGTATGTATATTTAGATTTTTAACACACAGCGGTTGTTTTATTATCAGCATCATTTATTAGCTTGTTTTTGGCTTTTTAGTTCAGAGGTAGCATTTTTAGCGTTTGGGTTCCTGTCCCTTCATCATACCTGTTGCGGCAATGGGGAGGGTGTAGTGAATCCTAGTTTGTTTTAACGGGATAACAGGAGTTAGCTTAGCCGTAGGCTTGTAAACTCGTGCCCCCGTCACCTAGTGACTTTTAACCTACTTAGCTTGCTCTGTCTTAGTCCATTTAATTATTTATTTCCTTTAAGATGGTGGCCTTGTTTATAGTTAGGCCACTTGTTATGAGTTTTATTATCAGTGTCACTGCGCCAAGGCGTCAAGATCAAGCACGAAAGACAAACAAACAGTATGTGTTCACACTTAGGGATTTTCCCTCTCTATACTTTCGAGGGATTGTTGATATTAATTGCCGCCCCAAGCATGCCTGCTATCTATTGTTTTGGAATACACCTACGTCAGGGGACCTTATAGATCTGTATAAATACATCACACTTCAGACAGATAATCAGAGGGATTCCGACCAGAGGGCATCGCCACCATCGCTGATACCGATACTGCAGTCATCTTGACACTGACCCAGTCTTCGTGTCCCTACGGAGTCTGAGATAGAGACCTCATTCCAAGGTAACGAGGGTTGGGGGCTCCTCTCATGGACATGGCTTTGGCAGATTAGGTTTAGCAAACCCAGCTCTCCTTTAGGTAGGAGGTTAGGCCTATTCTCATTAGGGTATTAGAGCATATTCCATCTCGTACATATATATATATATTTCTTTCATATATTGCAAAAATGGTGGGGGTCTTTATAACCATGACTCTCTTCTTCACAATACTGTTGCTTGGTATATTCATTATCCTAATCATTGCAGTTCATGCAACTTATCGCAAATGGCAGTTATGTTAAATAAAAACTATTATAACTTCACTGCATCTGTGTTATTGCCATTGTTTGTATGAGACATAATAAATCTGTGAGAAAAGGGTAATTTCCGTTTAACCACGACAACCCTGAGATATCTTACTTTGAGTCCATGCGTAAGCGACTGCTACAAATCACCTTTTACTATTGTGTTTCTGGTGAGGTACTGCTAGTGAGCCGGTAAGATTTGGACAACAGTTACAACTAGTTGTAGGAAGAGACTTAGGGGGTCATTCCAACCCTGGCGGTCATCGACCGCCAGGGTGGATGACCACGGAAGCACCGCCAACAGGCTGGCGGTGCTTCCCTGCCCATTCTACCGCCGCGGCAACGCTGCCATGGAGATTCTGACCCCCTACCCGCCACCCTGTTTCTGGCGGTTTTTACCGCCAGGAACAGGATGGCGGGAACGGGTGTCGTGGGGCCCCCTAACAGGGCCCCAGCATGATTTTCACTGTCTGCTTAGCAGACAGTGAAAATCGCGACGGGTGCAACTGCACCCGTCGCACCCCTGCAACACCGCCGGCTTCATTCAGAGCCGGCTTCTGGGTTGCAGGGCCTTTCCCGCTGGGCCGGCGGGCGCCGAGCGCCCGCCGGCCCAGCGGGAAAGCCAGAATGGACTCCGCGGTCTTTTGACCGCGGAGCGCCCAATTGGCGGTTTCCGCTTGGCGGGCGGCGGGCTGGAATGACCCCCTTAGTCACCTACAAACGAAAGTACTGTCATCCTGAGACCAGCAGTCTTCCTCAGAGCTAGAGTCCAAACTACGACAGATGGATAGGCCCAAATGGTTCCTATGTGCACTGTGACACAGTTAGGTGCCATGGCCTGCACCCCTCTGAAATGGCGTCTGCCTGTCCTGTGTGGATGGACATGTGGAAATATGGTTATGCCGCTGACGTTGTTCACCATTGCGGGAGGAGGTCGAGTACCACCGTGCAACTCCTCATTGGTTGTCATTGGGTTTTATGGGTTACAGTCGCCAATGGTGATGTACGCCAGTGGTACGCACCACCATGGACGTGACTGCCATTTTCGATCTGTTCACTCACTTGCTACCTGACCTTCAACAGGAGAGGACCTACACTGCAAGTGCTGCTGTGAACTGTGTCTCGAACCGACCATGGCTCGTGTCACTGGGGAAAGGGCCCCTGCCTTGACTGCTGCAGAGTTGGAGAGACTGGTGGATGGGGTGCTACCTCAGTACCGAATGCTGTATGGGCCTCCAGACCAACAGGTGAGTACACAGTGAGCACGATACAAGGGGCATGAATGAATGGAGTGCTGTGTGTGAAGGCCTCGTGTGGGGGCGATGGTGGAAGGGTTCTGGGCAGCGTGATGCATGTATGGTGGGCAATGTCTGTGCATAAGGGGATGTGAGGGCTATGGTGGGCCATGAGTGTAACAGGCCGGACGGCCTGACTGATACCTTTTTCTATGTTTATTTTTCTGCAGGTCAGCACCCATCAGAAAAAGGTTATATGGCATGCCATGGCCAAGGTCCACGGCAGGCAGAGCACCCTCTGTCGCAAACGCTGGGAGGACCTTAGACGCTGGGCAAGGAAGATGGCTGAGGCCCAGCTGGGGATGGCCCAACGAGGAAGGGGTGCCTGTCGAGCCCTGACCCCCTGATGGCCCGCATACTGGCCTATCCGGAGCTGGATGGGCACTTGAAGGCATTACAGCAGCCACAATGGTGTGAGTACAGTTTCCCTATATACTACTTGCGTGGGGTGGGGTAATCTCTGGGTGGGTGATGTGGGCCTGTGGGTGCCCATAGGCCAGGCCAGACATTGCATGGTAGGTCTCATATTGGGCAGGGACTGATAAACACCACCTCCTACAAAGCTAGTAAGCATCCACTACTGGGCAGGGGTCTGTGGGTGCCAGGTATGCTGCTATTGGCATTAGGTATTCCTGTCCATGGCCTGGTAACTAGCATTGTGACTGGTAGTGCACTGCCTAGTACGTAGGGCTGTTCCTTGTGTGTGTGTGTGTCGTGTATGCCAAAGGTGGTGTTGGATCAGCCATTGACCAAGTGTCTCCTTTGCCTCCTCCCCCCTTTTTGTTTTGTCCCCCTGCCCTTATGTGCATAAGCATCGTCTTGTGGAGAAGCAGGGACACCGGCGACGGAGGGAGCTGCATCCCACAGGGCCCATGAGGCCGAATCCACTGACGGTGAGGGCACCAGTGGGACAGAGGGTGAGGGGAGCACCACGGTAGAGACAGGAGGGGACAGTTCTGATGGTGATACCTCTTCCGATTGAAGCTCCCTGCTGGTGGCGGACACCTCTGTGCCCACCCCAACTACAGGTACAGCTGCCACACCCGTACCAGCACCACCCTCCCAACAGCCCCTCAGTGAGTTTCCCGTGCACGCTCACCCAGGAGGGTTGGCAGCTCCTTCACCTCAGGCACCTCAGGTCCTGCCCCTGTGAGCCCTGCTGCCCGGAGTGAGGAGGATATTGACCTCCTGCGATCCATCTCTGTTGGGCAGTCAACCATAGTGAATGCCATCCAGTGGCTGGCAGTCCATTTGCAACAAACAAATGCATTCCTGGAGGGCATTCACTCTGGCAATGGCGGCCCAACAGAGATCAATCCAGGCTCCGGCCTGCTCCCTGATGGCAGCCATTGTCCCTGTTTCTGGTCACCCCCCTTCCACTTCCTCTACCCAGTCCCATTCCCCTCAACCCCAACCTATCCCAGGCGCACAGGCAGATAACCATGCACACAAGACAACACACAGGAGTGACTCAGGCAAACACAAGCACCACACATCATCCTACAGGCACTCACACAAACACTATCCAGATGCAGACATACCAACATCCACTGCCTCCACTGTGTCCCCCTCCTACTCCACCTCTCTCCCAGTAGCGTCTCTACTCACACCTGCATGCACTACATCCTCATCCACTACCTCCATCACCATCACGCCTATCACTACCCACACACCTCACTGGCAGCCACCACCCCCACATTCATGCACACGTCCCCTGTGTCCTTTCCCACTGTGTCTGTGCTCCCTCCTCCCAAAGTACCCAAACGCAAGCACTCAGACACCCAACAGCCATCCACCAGACAACAGCATCCAGCCCATGCACCTGCATCCAAAATCAGCAGACACCTCCTACAACCACTCCCTCTTCCTCCACTCCCAAACCTTCACCCTCTTCCCGCCCCAATGTCCCTAAGAAGCATTTCTTCTCCACCATTGACCTCTTCCCTACCCCTCCCCTCCCGTCCTTCATGTCAGGCCAGGGTGGTCCAAACCCAGGTGAGCACCTCAGCCACCCAGTCCACTGCCACAGTAGTGTCGACAGCTACTGCAGGTGGGAGAGGCTCCAGCCATCAGCACTGAAAGTGTGCCTGCACCAGCTGCCAAAGGGAAGGGCAAGGGGGCACCACCAGCTACCAAAGTGAAGGGAAGGAGACACCACCAGCTGCCAAGGGGAAGGGCAAGGAGGCACCACCAGCTGCCAAGGGGAAGGGAAAGGAGGCACCACCAGCTGTCAAAGGGAAGGGCAAGGAGGCACCACCAGCTGCCAAGGGGAAGGGCAAGGAGGCACCACCATCTACCAAAGGGAAGGGCAAGGGGCTTGTACCAGCAGGCAGGAAGGACAGGAGGCGTGGGGCTGGGGCTGATTCTGAGCCCCCACCTTCAACCATGGCGGTTCAGCCGTTCAAGGCTGCAGGGGAAGGGCTGGAGCCTCCCCCCACCACTGCCTACACCACCACCAGCACTGCCACCAGCAGCAGCAGTCCCAGTGGGCAGCCGTCCAAGGCTGCAGGCGATGGACTGAAGCCTCCCCCACCACTGCTAGCTCCACCAGCAGCACCGCCACTAGCAGCAGCAGCCCCTTTGGGCAGCCATCCGAGGCTGCAGGGGATAGGCTGGAGCCTCCCCCCACCACTGGCAGCTCTACCAGCAGCACTGCCAGCAGCAACCCCAGTGGGCAGCCATCCGAGGCTGCAGGGGATGGGCTGGAGCCTCCCCCCACCACTGCCAGCTCCACCAGCACCACCGCCACCAGCAGCAGCAGCCCCAGTGGGCAGCCATCCGAGGTTGCAGGGGATGGGCTGGAGCCTCCCCCCACCACTGCCTGCACCACTACCAGCACCGTCACCAGCAGCAGCAGCCCCAGTGGGCAGCCATTCGAGGCTGCAGGGGAAAGGGCTGGAGCCTCCCCCCACCACTGCCAGTCCCAACACCAGCCCTGTCTCGGCAACCACTGAGCAACCGTCACTGCCGGCTGCCAGTGTGTGGTCCTGCCTCCATGGGCTGTACTGCATGCTGGACACTGCAAATGCTGTGGGTGTGTCATCCAGGTTAGAGACTGTGACCTTGCACTTCACAAGTGCTGCATCGCAGGGCACAAGGCCCCTTCCAGAACCAGTGGAGGAAGCCACCCACTCACCGCATCCTTCCCAGGATGAAGCACACTGGGCACAAGGCCCCCTCCAGAACCAGTGGAAGAAGCCAACCACTCATCGCATCCTTGCCAGGATGAAGCACACTGGGCACTATGCCCCCTCCAGAACCAGTGGAATAAGCCATCCGCTCGCCGCATCCTTGCCAGGATGAAGCACACTGGGCACAAGGCCCCCTCCAGAACTCGTGGAAGAAGCCATCCACTCACTGTATCCTTGCCCGGATGAAGCACACTGGGCACAAAGCCCCATCCAGAACCAGTGGAGAAGCCATCCACTTGAGAGACTGTGGCCTTGCACTCCCCAGGACCAAGCAATGGGCAAACCACCCACTTGAGAGACTTTGGCCTTGCACTCCCCAGGACCAAGCAGTGAGCAAACCACCCAATTGAGAGACTTTGGCCTTGAACTCTCCAGGACCAAGCAGTGGGCAAACCACCCACTTAAGAGACTGTGGCCTTGCACTCCCCAAGACGAAGCAGTGGGCAAACCACCCACTTGAGAGACTGTGGTCTTGCACGCCCCAGGTCATTGCACAGGGCATGTAGCCCCCTCCAGGACCAGTGATGTTGTACCATCTTCAGGCTGAGGTGGCCCCCTATTCCCCATCCCCCTGAGGTGCCTGTGTATTTTTGACCTGATGCCCCTGCAGTGTTCTCTCCATGTTGTTGCAGGAGTGAGATGGGGCCTTGGCCTTTGTGTAGTGTCCCTGTGGCCCACGGACAGTGAGGACTGGGCATTGTCCCTCCATTTGTATATATGTATATACTTTTTTGATTTAAAAGCACGTATTTCTATTATTTTATCTTATTACACTCACTTTAATCAGTTCCTTTAGTCTTTGGATTATTCCTGAGGGGTACGGGGTGGATATGTAATGTTATTGTGTCTGTTTGTGTGTATGGTGTTGGAGTGGGGGTGTTGCGTGTGTGTGTCACTCTCTTTTTCCTCCCCCCTCCCTTGTGTGCTAGGTGGCAGTTCTCCCCATGGTCGTCTTCGCTGGCATTGATGTTTTGTAATGCAAGAAGAGATATACAAGCATGGGGAAGATGTGCAACTCGGGCTCCATGGCATCGTGGTTGTTCCTTGAGTCTCCAGAGGTGAGTCCTTTGACTTCTGTGTTCTGTTTCCACTGTGCTTTTGATGTCTTTGGTACCGCCCAGGAAAATGTGGAGGATAGGCCTGTCTTAATACAGTGGGCGTAACATTGTCTTCTGCCTGGCTGTTGGCGGTTACCACTGTGGTGCTTGTTGATACCGCTGTGGCGGTCGGTGTGTTAAAGTGGCTGTCTGTCTGGGCGGTTTCTGCCATGTTCATAATTCAATTTTTTTTACCGCCGGCCTGTTGGCGGTATTACTAACGCTTTATCACCAACCGCCAGGGTTGTAATGAGGGCCTATGTCAAGTAATGTCAATGAGAACAGAAACCAATTACATGTGTGGCTTAATGTCAGACACAAAGCCATACACTAGGACTCTAACTTGAAAATGGTGACTGATAGTGTTGTGGGCTACAACCAACTTAAACAGCCTTAAAAGCATGTATTGAACAGTTATCCATGCAAGTTGACATATGGCATGTAGGAGTCAGAACCAAGTGTCTGGAATTTTCCCTGATAAGAGCACCAGTAGAACCAATATGTGTGGAACAGAAGAGGCAGAATTGGTCAGTGACAGGCAGCTGTTAGTGTTGCCAGGATACTTACTCCAAATAAGGTGAAGTAATATGTGCTACACTTTACAAGATTATTTGTGACAGACCTCAGCGATGACAGTTGATGTACCATTCTTACCTGTCAAAGATTGTGTATACATACACAATGTGATTGTCAGGAACGGGGCATGACAAATGTTTTGAGTAGCTGATGTCATAGTGCAGCCAATGTGACAGTTTCTTGATCATAGGGGATACACATAGTCAGACATGTAAATAAATAGAGGAAGCATACCCTATGTTATTCCTCAAACTTGGCCAGTGCACACCCATACACTCAATCAACATCAACACCTAATTGTCTACAACTAACAGGATTTATTGGTACTTGAAAACACACATTATTAAAACATAATTGAGACCCTATCCTACACTAAGCTAACGTATACTAACTTATCTAAACTTATTCCTACAGCTATCTATCCTAATCTAAATTTATCTTATACCTTTAACGCTACATACTAAACATTGCCCCCCCAACCCCTGCTAAGAGACAAGATACAAGCAGGACAACATTAACTAAAGCTACACATATACTAACTTAACCTATATCCTAAACATATATATATCTTTGTGAATTTTTGTGTGGATTTTTTTTAACATAGAGCCCCATACATAACCCCCACCCAACCCCACAAAACAAAAAAAAGATACTAAAACACACCCCCAACTATACGTACTCTATCCTACAACAAAGCTAATCTATGTTACCTAACCTATCACTACCCACCTAAAACCCACAAAAAACAAATACAAAATGCAAATGGAGAAGGGAAGGAACTGGCAATCTGTGCATTTACAGGATTACAGCTTCTTCAGCTTCTTTTTACTTTATTTCAACAGTTTGAAATTGTGAGCACTGACCTGCTCCATTTTGTCCAACCTGGTTATAATGGCTGCCATGTCCCTCCTCATGTCCCCTTCAAAGTTGGAGGATGTGGCTGCTGCAGGTGATGCCTGTTCTGCCATAGGTGCTGTCGATGTGGAGGGGGTTGGACCAGCTGAAGCACCCCTGACCCTTGATGTTGTGCCCAATGTGCTCTGCACTGCTGTGGCCTGTTTGAGAGGTCCCCCATGTGGGAAAGCAAGCCATACCTGATGACTTTTCCTGCCTATATCTCCTGGACATCTTCCAGTACCCTGCCTGTACCTCCATGATGTGGCAGAAACACTCTGCCCTCTTATCTTATCAAACACACGCTTCTGTGCTGTGGTCATAGTGGCAGCTAAAATATGTGAAAAACATGCCATCAAATATATCGTTAGGTAGAGGCAAAACAAATGTGCACACAGCATCCTCAGATGACACATGCTGTCCATCAGACATTCCACAACATTGTCAATCACCAAATCAAGACTAAACTTCATACCAGCCATCCACGGCATCATGTTCATGTCACTGTGTTAATGGCTATCCATTGTTGACCATTAGGCCCCAGAGGTAAGTGGACTAGTGCCTCCATGTGCCACATTTGTGTGATCATACTTGTGAGGATCAAGTGGCCCAACAAGTCCCAAATCCCTGTGCATTAGTCAAAAAATGGTATAATGCATGCATTCCACCACTTCTACACCCCTTGTGCTACATTAAGCCTTGGCCAGGCATTATTGATGCAAGGTGGGGTTCACCTGCTAGGAGGGGCAAGAAAAATGGCACCAGGAATTCAAAGAATTCCAATGCATCATTTTTGTTTCCTATGGTTAACACCTGCTCAGAGTAAGGGCTACAAGGGGGAACACCATTGCTTACAATGGGCCCCTGTGTACAGTTCAGGGTTAGTGCCCATATCTTTTGCCTAAGCCTGAACAGTAAATCTATATTGTCTACAGATTTTGTACCTATTGCCCCCTACCCTATGGCATGGTGTGTTAAATTTCTTATGCAGCACACACATGGTGATGGAATGGGTGTCCTAAGGGGCACAGGAAGAGTGACACTATACTGGGTGCAGTAACAGTTTTCCTTCTTATTGAAATACCTGTGCACATGCATGTATTACATCTCCTAAGTAATAACAAGTAAAGGCACACGTTAATATAAAAAAATAATTACATAGTATGAGTCAAAAAGAAGTCCATAAATTGTGTCCATTCCAGATTTAGAAAAAAACGTTTATTCTAGATGAATTATTATGATCCAAGTTATATTTGCGTCTGCACTCTCCAAAAATAAATGAAATGCTGTTCCAAATAAATTCACATATCCAATCTTCAAAAGTAATTTCAGATTCCACTTGTTCAAAAGAAAATCACAATTTCAATATTCTCAAGAGCATTCTTAAGTTCCACTCGCTTGTCAACACGTGTTTCATCCGGGGAGTGCCCCAGGACTTCCTCAGGACCTCCTATAACAATATTCCCATAAATAACACATCAGTATACAATCCATATATTATACTCACAATCCCATCCTTATTGGTGAACACAAACATACATGCCTTATAGTGGAAACCGTGCTCAAATTAGTTATATGTCCGTGAAACTTAATAATACCTAACCTTGTTCTGATAAATCCCTTAATGCATTCAATACTCAAAATATATTTTACACTCAACATCTAAACTCTTAATTATGTGTAAAAATGACAATATTCTGAATTGAATCAATATTTAAAACGTGCAAGATACAAAAAATTCTCCAAAGAGTACGAAAAACATGCTCACAAAAATACTGAAGTATTCCATCACCAAAGTACTACACATCTTGTGTGAACACAACATGCCACCATATATCCACACATGATGTGACCAAGCTTGCTCACAATAATTGTGATAGGTAGATCATGTTGGTTAATCTGCACACATTTTGTTTGTTACAATCTGTAGACACGTCCCACATCCATCTGGAGCAGAGTTGGAATCCCATTGTGTACTTAACTCACTGTTGACCAGCACAGTAAGGTTCCTTGCACAGATGCTGACTCACTTAATTTCTGAAGAGTAGTGAGGCACTGGTGGTGCAAGTGTCTACTTGATAAGCCCCCTAGGGACCTCAACACATGTTCATCATTTGTATCATGTCCTGAGTAAATTAAAGCAATGAGTGGCACACAGTGCTGTAAAATGTGCTGTGACAAATATGTTGGCAACAGGCATGCTAATCAGATAAACAGCACCTCTGACACATATCTTGACTGACATCACTGCATATGTGGCCATGCTTTCCATTTCCTTTTTTTTTTTTTTTTTTTAAGGACACGCAGCGGGTTACATCTTTGCAATAATAAAGAGGAAAAAAAAGCACACAAAAAAGAAGCATAAATACATCAATATTGTCGTACAGGTGAAGCAAACATTCTGAACAAGAGTCAATGATAATGGTTTCTACTCAGGAATCTCATAAATTTACTTATATAGTCGACACATTCTCGGGGCCCAAGAGCCATACGGAGAGATGTGCCCAAGCTCTAGTGAATCTTTTACAGGCCGCTGCTCCTTTTAATTCATACAGGATATTCTCCAGGTGATACATAGATAAGAGTTGTGAAAACCATTGATTGAACCGTGGGGGATCAACATCACGCCACAGAGATGCTATGCAGTTACGAAATACTGACATTGCTATGAACAGAAAGTATCTATCTCAACTATTGCAGACTGAATGATCAACTCCCAGTAAAACCATTTGAGGTGTCAGATAGATAGACTGTTTCAAGATTTTCTTCAATATATCGGATATCCCAGTAATCAAACTTCCCAGTTTTACACACTGAAAGAACATATGACAGAGATCTGCTTTCGGGCAACCGCATCGTGGACACATAGGCCCTCATTCTGACCTTGGCGGGCGGCGGAGGCCGCCCGCCAAAGTCCCGCCGTCAGGTTACCGTTCCGCGGTCGAAAGACCGCAGCGGTAATTCTGACATTCCCGCTGGGCTGGCGGGCGGCCGCCTTCAGGCCGCCCGCCAGCCCAGCGGGAAAGAGGCTTCCACGATGAAGCCGGCTCGGAATCGAGCCGGCGGAGTGAAAGCTGTGCGACGGGTGCAGTTGCACCCGTCGCGTATTTCACTGTCTGCGCAGCAGACAGTGAAATACTTGTAGGGGCCCTCTTACGGGGGCCCCTGCAGTGCCCATGCCAGTGGCATGGGCACTGCAGGGGCCCCCAGGGGCCCCGCGACCCCCCCTACCGCCATCCGGTTCCCGGCGGTCGGACCGCCGGGATCTGGATGGCGGTAGGGGGGGTCGGAATCCCCTCGGCGGCGCAGCAAGCTGCGCCGCCTTGGAGGATTCAATGGGGCGGCGGGACACTGGCGGGAGACCGCCAGTGTTGCCGGTCCGACCGCGGCTTTACCGCCGCGGTCGGAATCCCCATTGGAGCACCGCCGGCCTGTCGGCGGTGCTCCCGCGGTCCTCCGCCCTGGCGGTCTTTGACCGCCAGGGTCAGAATGACCACCATAATTCCCGCCGTTTTGCCCCAGCTCGCAATCTTAGCAGGTGTATAATATAAATTATACAATACATAAAGTGTTGAGCTTGCGGGCCAGCAGACACTAAAACCGTCCGTGCCATTTCCATAGACTCACAAACCTCTGTCTCTTTAGCTCCAACCCGTGCTTCCCATTTTTTAACCAATGTCGCCAGGTCATCTTGTATAGAATTTAAAAGCAGTGGATACAGATTTTTAATACCGTAGCTAGTGGGGTGTCGTGAGACTTCCATTAGCTTAATCTTATCCGTGTGCCAACCTTGGATCATACTAGTTAGTAAAAAGGCTCTAATCTGTAAAAATTTTAAAAAGTCTATTTTTTCCAGCGCAAATTCCGCACTCAGTTCCTCAAAAGATTTGAGGTGGCTGCCAGAGTGAAACAAGTCCCCGACTTTGTGAATACCCCGATTACTCCACCTCAAGCAATAGTGGTCTTTAAATATTGCTGGAAGCGTGGGGGTAATCCACAAGGGAGTGTAGTGGCAGATTCGTCCTATACCTATCTTGCGCTTAACCTGGGTCCATGCCTTAAATGCAGCATAAATTACCTTAAATTTAACCTTTTTATAGTAGCTGGGTTCCAGAATCCGCAGGAAGACAGGGTCTGCTTCTTTGCCCAGAATCAGGGTATATATCGAAGGGAGAGCATCTTGCCCGGGTCTATCCGTAACATAAAGTATCTGTGCATACTGAAGCACTGCTGCCAAATAATAAAGTTTAAAATTGGGAAGTGCCCACCCCCCTTGCTCTCTTGGGAGAGTCATATAATGGAAAGCCCGGCGCGGCTTTGTATAGGACCAAATGAAGCTATTAACCAATCCCTCTATTAATTTAAACCAATCTTGCCCAATCTCTAGGGGGATTGTTCTAAAGAGATAGAGTATTTTGGGTAGAAACACCATTTTTATCACATTACAGCGTCCCATGAGTGACAAGTGTAGATTGTTAATGCGAGCGAGATCTTTCCTAGTCTTTGTTAAAATTGGGCCCATGTTTATTTTCACCACTTCGTCAAGGTTTGCTGTAAGTTTAACACCTAAATATTGTACCTGTGTCAGCACCCGCTCGTCTTTAAAATCTACTGATTCATTCACCAATATTTGGCATTTACTCTTGTTCAGCAAATAACCAGATCTTTTCCCAAACTGCAGGGCTTCCTGCTCTATTTCCCATATAGCAGTCCTGGGGTCCGTGGTCACCACCGCGATATCGTCTGCATATGCTAAAATCTTAGTACACCCCCCTTTCAATGAGACTGGCATGATCCGACCATTCCGGATCATTTTCCAGATCAAGGGATCAATATATAGCGCAAAAAGCAGTGGTGAACACGGGCACCCTTGTCGCGTGCCTCTCTGAATATTGATTGAGGACGACTTTAGCCCGGCAACTTGTATCGTAGCCGTTGGGTTTTGGTAAAGCTGTTGAATTGCCTTGACAAACCCGGGACCGATGTTATTTTTACGCAGGACAGACCATAAAAAGGGCCAATGGACCCGATCGAAGGCTTTTTCCGCGTCTAACAAGATTACTGCCATGGGAAGCCTGGCTATTGCACTAACATCAAGTAACGTAATAACTCGTCTTATATGATCTGCCGTGCTTTTCCCCGGGATGAAGCCATGCTGCCATGGAGATACTAAGCCTGAGATTACCAAACTCAAGTGGCTAGCAAGTATTTTAGCGTAGATTTTGGCATCGCTGTTAATTAAAGAAATTGGGCGATATGAACCAGGCTGAGTGGGTTCCTTGTCCTTTTTAAAAAAAACTACTATCTTAGCCTCCCCCCAGGAGGCCGGTTGAGGAGCCCCTGCTTGTACTTCAATAAATAAGTTAAGTAGCTGTTTACATATCTCCACAAAAAAACTTTATAGAATTCTAGTGGAATTAGATCCCCCCCTGCCGCCTTCCCACTAGCCAAGGCACGAGTTGCTACATCCAATTCCTCCAATGTCATAGGTGCTTCTAAAGCTGCCTTATCTTCCTCTCTTAACTGACCTGATATCTCATTGCCCGCGGCATCGATCCCTTCCTCTTCTTGGGGCTGTTCTTCCTGGGTATATAATTTTTGATAGAATTGTCTAAAGACTTCCATAATCTCAGGACCGTTGTATATCATCCGCCCTTCTTCATTCACTAAGCTTTTAATACTCCCAAATACCTGCTTTTGTCTTATTCTTAAGGCCAGCTGTTGGCCCACTTTCCCGCTATACTCATAGCATTTCTGACGGTATACTAAAAATTTTGCAGCAGCCTTATCCATGAAAATCTTGGCGGCTTCTGCCTTAATGATATTCACATCGCACAGAATATCTGAAATATCTACTCCACTGCGGATCACTTCCCCTATTCGCTGCTCAGCTTTAACCAGCTTTGTCTGAACTAATTTTAGCTGATCCGTGCGTATTTTCTCCTTTCTTAACCCATAGCTCAGGCTTTCTCCTCTGACAGCAGCTTTAAAAGTATCCCAAACTATCTGACAAGAAGCAGAACCCTGATTTATCTTAAAAAATTTAGGGATCCATTCCTTCATTTTATGGATATACACTGGATCAGCTAATAGTGTCCTATCAAATGTCCAAGATCTCGGCTGCGGGCCCTTTCTCCCTGTCTCCAAAGCCAAAACCAATGGGTTGTGGTCTGATATAATTCTAGGAAGTCTATTGACCCCTATTTGGTTTTGTAGAGAGGCTGTCACAAAAAAGTAGTCTAACCTGACTAATTTCTTATGCGGAGCAGAGAAAAAGGTGGACCCTGAATCCTGCGGGCAACACAACTGCCAGACGTCGATCAAGCCATGATTAATGGCCAATGACTGAAGTGCCCTAAAAACTTTGTTTTTTCTACCCAGATAGAGTGTTTGTTCCTGAATGGGTTCTTTACTATCTAAATGTATATTGAAATCTCCACACATTATGATAGGTGTTGCCCAATTCGTAAGTTCTAAATTAAGCCAATCCAGTATCTCTGGATCATCTGTGTTAGATCCATAAATAGAACATAGAGTGAACCTTAGTCCCTTAGCCGAGCATTCCAACAGAGCAAGCCTGCCAAGATTATCAGAAAATTGTTTATGTATAACCAGAGTACTGATCCGAGTTAATATCGCTACCCCTCTAGTGGTTGTGTGTGGTCGTGTAAAAACCGCTAGCTTCCACCCATAAAACTCCATTAGCTGCTTTTGTGTACCTGGAATATGTGTTTCCTGCATACAAATAATATTGACATTCCATGACTTGAAAACCTCTCCTACAAACTGCTGTTTCTTGTTATTATTGAGCCCACAAACATTCACTGTGGCGATACGTATTTCACTTTGCTGTCCCATTTTTATGGATGCTGATCCTTCTAGTTCCCCTGTATGCCTTGTTTGACTTTGCTGCTTTCACACCCTGACACCTTTTCCACTGATAAGAGCCATCCCCGCACCCCCTGCTGCGTGTCCCATTATCCTTTTTGTCCCTGTGACCCCCCCACCCTCCTCTAACCCACCCCCCAACCCTTACCCCTACAAATGGAATCGCCAGGCTTCTGAGCCTGTAAGATGGTAATTGCCAGTCCCGTTAGCCCACCCATACGTGAAACACCTTCACACACTTATGGCTTGCCAATCAATACACGCGGCCCCTCATCTTCACCCTCCCGATCAAAAACCCTTAACCGATAGATGTTCAAAAAAGAAAAAAAAACACCCCAATCAGTATCACATACATTTACATATAAACAACTATTCACGGCAGTCCCTCCCCCCCTTCTCCCGTACCCCCTGCACTTGACCAGTTTTCAACTGCTGTACATATTCCCCCGCCTTAATTTCTGAAAGAAAAAATCTTGTAGTTGTTTTGTAGACAACTTTTAGACGCGCAGGGCTTAGCAAGTAGGCTTCCGCCCCCAACTCTTGAAATTGAGCAATCATCTGCCTAAGTCGCCACCGTCTTTCTACAGTGGCATGTGCGAAGTCTGGCCTACTAAAGAATGATACACCTTCCACCGTCACCTTTGAGTTGCGGTGGGCTTTTTCAAACACAGCCTGTCTCAGTAAAAAATTACCAAAATACACTATAATGGCCCGTGGGTAACTCTGGTCTCTATTAGTAGCAGTCAAAGCTTGTTTTTTCTTCATTAACGGAAAACGGTGTGCTCTCTGAATCTCCTTTTCCCAATCCCAACCATTCAAGTCTGGGAATGCTTGCTTAAAAAGTGAAGCTATATAAGCCCTAGTATCCTGCCCCTCGAGGTCCTCTGCTATACCCAAGATCCTCAAGTTATTCCGCCGCTGACGGTTTTCAGCATCTTCCAGTTTCCATTGAATATCCGAGATCTGCTGCCCCTGTGTCGTCGTCTGTGCTGTTGCTGCTTTAACTTCGATTTCCAGCTCCTCAGTTCGAGTCTCCATGGTGGCGATGCGTACACCAATATCCTGGCAGGATTTGACCACTTTTTTAATAGATAGTTGTAGCTGTCTGCTAGCTGCTTTCATTTTCCTGCTCTACCTCTGAGTCTGTTCATGATTCTGAACCATTGTCCTGTAGATAAGATCCAAAGAAGGAGGTTCTGCAAGGTCACCCGTGGGGAGGGGCACCAGAGTACTACAGGCCGAATCCCTTTTCGAAAAGGCCTGTTGGGTGGCCGTATAATCCCACTGCATTTCACCATCCTCCTCTTGAGGCTTGATCGGGTCTCTCCTAAGCTTGGCCCCTGTGCTGCTCCTGGCTTCAGTTTGCTCAGCTGATTTTCTTCTGCATGTTAAGTAGTTCGATACCCAGATACTTGCAGCAGAGCTACTCTCAATATCTGAATCTGTTAAAGGAATTTCTTCGTCCAAATCTGAGTCTTTAGACTGATCAGAGAGAGAAAAAAAACTCTCTGCTGTATCAAATGGCCCCTGATCGGTGTTTGTTGGTTTTGCCTCTTTTCCCCTCTGGGCAGGAGCTGGGGGGGTAGTCTCATATATCGTTGAGGACTTGGCCATATCGTCAATTTGTTGCAAATTTAACTTGCAGCTTGATGGACTAGATTGTACTACACATTTCTCTGGAATGGATTCCTGAGACCTCTGATTTGACTCCTTAAGTTCCTGCTCGGATAGCTTCGCACACCCCATTGGGGGGAGGGCCACCCCCTCCCCGCTATTTCCTGGGCTTGTACTGGCGGTCTCCTGACAGGGTGGCTCCCTCCCCCCTGCATCGAACATAGGAGTGAATGCTTCAGGAGATGTAAATGCAACAGGTACATGCTCATCATTGACTCCTAACACGTTTGGTTGCGCATCACAAGCTGCCTTTTCCGTGGACCTTTGCTTAGGCCGCATCACGCTAGAAAACATTGTTGGAACAGAGTACCTTGCGTCTTTTTCCATGTCGGTTGTTTTGTGCGGGCCCCCTTTCACTTGAAGATTGCTGTGCTCCTTTGATCCGGGGACCGGTAGCTTTTTATCCTTTCTGGTTCCTCCTGGGTCTTGGTTCTGCCGTGCCCGTAAGGAGCGAGGGGTCCTGTTTATCTTCGGCGCCATCCGAGCGTCCCACATGCCCCAAACACCAACTAATATTGCCAGGAAGCGGCGGGAATCGCGCTTAGCCGAAAGGGGTAAGAGCGCGGGTCTGGAGCGAGCGTCACGCTCGCATATTCTTGCGGGGCCCACCTGTGCCTGCCGTTGCGGCCCCGATCCTGGCAGGGACCACCAGAAAGCCGAAAAGCGCCCGCAGTGGTCCGTGCTGCCGGCGCACAGCGTCCGCGGCATCCGCGGCCGCGGGTGAGCGAGAGCCGCGTGTGGTCTGGGGATGGGCTAGAGCGGTAGTGGCGATCAGCCGGGAAATCCGGCCGCCATCTTGGATTCCGATGCTTTCCATTTCCTAACACTCACAATTCCATAGCAGCACACGTTGGCACTTGTGCAACAATCAGCTTTATCTACATCCTCAACATTGCATCAGACATGATGTCAATACCCTGACTCAGATGATGTAATCTTATGGGTCACACATGCCATTTCAATATTGCATTGCACACATCATACCCTCTCACACAAAACCCTGGAATGACACATGTGACACATAAGGTGACACTTACTGGCTGTATCAGGGTCTTCAACTGTTTTGGCAATACTGTGTGGACTGCATTCTGCAGCACACATAGAAGTGGCATATTGCCATTGACTGTTTATGTGCAGGAATGGATACCTACCTGCACATAGACACTCTCCTGAACACAGACACGCTTGCACTGTGGTCCAAGTATGCTGTTGTTGGCACTGGCTGCTGAGTTATGTGCCAGTGTATGTGCAGACGCAGGCCTTCCCTGTACTCTAGGTAATACGGGACAGGCCTATGTTTAAAATCCAGCGCAGCGCAGTGCTGCTGATGTTGGCACAGCACTGCGCTGCACCTGTTTCTCACATATGTGGCTCATAGTTATTACACAAGAACATGCACAGATTTGGGTGGCAGACATATGTACATGTTTCAGATGCATTTATATAACAATATAGGAGGACAGGGTAATGGCCATTGGCTAAAGCATTGACTCTTGTAGTTGATCTTTGTGAAGAAGCAGGCAACCACTCAGATGCTTGTCTGTTTTCAATCACATAGCACCAATACCTACTTCCATCATTAGGGTGCCATATGTAACATATGGCACACCATGGTGCATGTCAGGACATTGATGGTGGGAACCCTGTCAGTAGGGTTGCACTTGGCAAATTTAGAACAATACATGAATATGCTACACGTGCAAAGTGGAATTTGGCTTCTTGATGACAAGGGACCAGTCATGTAATCAACCAGCCCTAGGCAGAAATTTAAGTTGACTCCAATAAGTGAACAGTGTAACCAAGTTGATATTAAGGCTACATTTGCTGGGTACCACCTACAGCAGGAATATTCAGCTTGCATTCCTCAGGCCTAGTTCTGCCGTTAAGTGGCACCAGCCTTTCTCACTGCCACAAGGCTTGCACTTTCAAATTTTGACATATGGTTAGGTAGTAGTTGCCTCTATTGGCAACATTACCTTAAAAAATTAGACACAGATGTACCATCATAGGGCAACCACCCCTGCTTACATTTGTGTAACTGTCATGTCACTCTCACATAAATGACTCTTGGCACACACACACACACCCATGACTGACAATACTTCTGCATCATGTTTCCCATCACTTCAACTTTACTTACCCTATATACACAGCTGTAATGACCATGATGGACATGTAATTTTGTGCATGGGAAACATGTACCCCTTGCACCATTACACATGTGTGTCTGATATTTGACACTTTAAGGGGTATATGTGATACACAATGTACACAAAGAGGAATGTGCAATTTGTCTTCAACCAGTGCATAGCTAAGCTCTCTTACATGCTGTTTGCTTTAGACACTAAACTGCCTGTTCTGACCCTTGACAAAACATGCAGCAGTCAACCTTATGTCCACCTGCTATGCACATGTAAATGAGGATGTTGCAATGAAAAAGGGGTACTTAGCAACTGGATCACCAGATGATCCTGTAGATCTCTTTCTCATGCAATGAGGTTTAGCCAACAGTGTTTCAGTTGGTGGTCCGTCTGCACGACACCAAAGATCCTCCGTAGGTGGTGGAGCACCTTGCCCCCCCACATCTTCCATGCCTCCATTGGGTAGCCCTGGATGACCCAGCCACCCATACGATGACTGATACCATTTGCATATCTGCATGTGTTGGTAGACGTTTTCCATATACATGTTACCTGATGTGTACTGGTAGTGTACATATGTGATGTAACACATAATTGTGGGTCTACCACCTTGTCATGTCTGATTTCCAAATGTACGTTTGAAAACACCACTTTAGATATGATGGGCTATGTCTAATACATGGTCATGCATGTGATACCCTTAACAAATTGTACTCAAAGGATACAGTGGACTACGGCTGAGTTGATTTCACATAACCCATGGCAATGTGGGTGCATGTGCGTCCACACTGTGGTGTGTTGTATGGTTCAGGATTCATGATGCTATGCTACACATGTAACAAATGGTTCCTCGTGCATATATTATGCAGGAGATGGTGTATGTGTCAATGAAGGTCGGTATGTGACGTGTTTGTGAAAAGATATGTTTAGTGTAATATGTGGAATGAATGCCAAAGTGGTGTGTTCATAGGATATGAAACCTCCCAAATCTATCTTCCAGCATGGACATACTGTATGTTGACCATTGTTTCATGGCTGTATGTGCTTATCTGTGCCACCTATGTTTCCCTATATGGGAACATATCTAAAGGTCACATAAGTCTATGTATGATCATGTAATGCATATGCATGTTCTTTAGTGAAAAGTGGACTTTTTGACATATCCCAATACCAAGTCTGAACGACTGAAGTGGTACATGTGTGCTAAGAATTCAGACATATGTGTGAAAGGCACAAACTTGGTACATACAATTGACCAAAACATGTTTGTTTTGACTGTTACATACAATGGCATATAACTGTATTGCAGGGTTGCTATTAGGCATTGATGGCATCCTAGTCATCATTGCTCCTGTGGCACTTTGGGGACCCAAACAGACCAATGGTTGCATGTATTTACGCCGGTTGATGGTGCTCTGCTCAGCTCACTCCACTGTGTACAGGCATCAGGCTCCTGACTGTGTCAAGAGTCAATATAGCTTCAGCAGGGAAGTTAGGGGGTGCATGGCGGGGATCTACTTTCATCATGATTGCTCTTTATCAGCGCTTTGTGCAATCCCATGCAGACAGACACCTGCACAAATGTAATCATATGGCCTGGCATGTTTCGTTTCCTTTGGGGTACTTGATGTCAGGCTTTCCCTATCATGTCTCATAATTTTGCATGGTTGGACACAAATGGTTTTACATTGTTTGTATTTTCCATATGAGGCTTGGTTAGGGCATTTATATCTATTGTAACTTGCTTATGTTTTCCAACCCAGGAGACATAATATGGGGGTCATTACAACATTGGCGGTAAAAGACGCTAACCGCCGTGCCGAAGACCAACAATACACCGCAGCGGCGGCGGGAGACCGCCACAGCTATTATGACACACATCACGGAATCTGCCGAAATTCAGACACCCACACAAGTCCGCCACACCAAAGGTCAGCGATAAATATGCGGAAACAAATCCTCCACCTCCACGCCAACAGAAACATGCCCATGCTATTACGACCCACGAATCCACGTGGCGGTCTTTCAACCACGGTATTCCATTGGCGGTACACACCGCCGCGCTCAAAAAACACACACCCCTCCAAAACACCACCACATAGGACAATTCAAAATACACACACCTGATACACATACAAACACCACTCCCACACATCCAATACAATATAAAACACACAGTCACATCACCCACAAACCCCTACGACCACAAATTAGAGACGAAGGCCAGAGAGAGACAGCACAGAATAGATAACACCATCACACATAGGCACACTACACCATCAGCCACACAACATCCACGCACAAAACACCACATACCACTACACCCACCACACTCATCAACACATACACCACCCCACACATCACACACACCACCCCATGTCACGCCAAAGACACCCCCGCTTCTCCGAGGAGGAGCTCAGGGTCATGGTGGAGGAAATCATCAGGGTAGAGCCACAGCTATTTGGCGCACAGGTACAGTACACATCCATAGCCAGGAAGATGGAGCTATGGCAAAGAATAGTCAACAGGGTCAACGCTGTGGGACAGCACCCAAGAAATAGGGAGGACATCAGGAAGAGGTGGAACGACCTACGGGGGAAGGTGCGTTCAACAGTATCCAGGCACCACATCGCTGTACAGCGGACTGGCGGCGGACCCCCACCTCCTCCCCCACAACTAACAACATGGGAGGAGCAAGTCTTGTCCATCTTGCATCCTGAGGGCCTCGGAGGAGTCGTCGGAGGAACGGACACTGGTAAGTCTAATCTTCACTATCATATCCCCCACCCTACCTGCATGCTATCACACCCCAACCCTCACACCCTCCCCTATCACCCTAACTCCTCACTAATCTACCCATAACACCAACCACCCATCCCAACCCCAAGACCTGCATGACACAACTAAGCATGGACACCCATCACTAAAGCATGCCCACTGCACAGACCCACAATACCACCCAACCATCACCACACAAGCCCCCACACAGGAATGCCTGCCTGGGGTTCACGCACACCCATCCATAGCACACCATGAAACACACACATGCAATAATCATGTTCTCATACCCCTGCAGGAACCCGAAGGACCGTCACCACACCAGAGGGTCCAGACAACACCACTCCACCCCCAGAAGAGGCCCACAGTGACGACAGCAGCTCTGCCCTACTGGATCTTGATGACCAGCCCGGACCATCGTGGGCCTCAGGACAGTCGGTTCCCCTTGCCCAGCCACAGCCCAACACTGAACTGCCACCCTCTGGGAACACCAGCACAGCACCCACCCAGTGGACCCATACCTCCCTACCCAGGACAGGTCAATCAGCGGTGTGTCCACCACTACAGGGCACCCAGGCTATCCCACCACCCCAACAACAACAGGAACCTGGGGGCAGTGGTAGTGGGCACACGGTCCAGGGGACGGAGGCACAGGAACACAGGGGAACTGGGAGGGCTGCTGTGCGACAGAGGGAGGACAGGCCAAGGGAACCCACTCTCCACGAGGCCCTATCCTCCATCATGGGAGCATACCACCACTCCCAGGAGACGATGGCAACGGTCCTGGACAAGTTGCAGGAGACCCTGCGTCTGCAGGAGGAGCAGTATTTGGGGTTCAGGGAGGAGCTCAGGACCATCGGCTCTGCCCTGGGCACCATCGTAGGGGTGCTGACGGACATTCAAAAGACTTTGAGGGACACCGTGGCACTCCAAGGGGCCCCTGACACTAGCCAGGACGACGAACAGCCCACCACCTCCGCCGGCGCTAGTGGACAGGAGGCCCGGCCACAGGGCCACCACACCAGCACCCCACCCCCTGCAGACGGACAACCACCACGCAAGAGGGCCCTGAGATCCAGGAACAGGACACAGCAAGATGGCAAGACCCCCGCCAGGAAATAAGATTACCTTGATTGTCCCCCCACTGTCCCACTTTGTTACCCTGTCCAGATTGGAACTGCCCCAGCTCCACTTCCAATGGCCAGATGTGCAATGTACCTGTGAGACTAATAGACTGGACTCTGCCATGGACATTATTCCACCATGACCTCTCCCCATTTCACAACCCCCCCTACATTCTTATGCACTTCAATAAACACCCTTGAAACCTCAATAATATTGGAGTCAGTCAATGATTGTGAACTTTGTATTGTCAATTACAGTGTTAAAAAAGGTTAGCCATTGGAAGGTCCACATACCTATGTCACACATCACAAGCCTTTCAAGGGTGCAAGCTGTTGACACGTAGGTCAACACATTAGTGAAACTGAAATGGAAGGGGATAACTCAGTTAACAAATAGGGAGGTACAGGATAGAGGTAGACATGTGAAATGTAATATAATGTGAAACATGAAATTGTACTCACCTGTGTCTCATTTAAAATATTGCTGTATGACTGACTCCCTGTTGTCGTTTTCATCTTCATCAGCTTCATCCTCATCACTGTCCACAGGCTCCCCAGGCTCCCCCACTGCAACAACACCGTCATCTGGATCATTCTCCTGCAGAAAAGGCACCTGGCGTCGCAATGTCAAGTTATGGAGCATGGAGCAGGCGATGATGATGTCGCACACCTTCTTCGGTGAGTAGAATAGGGACCCACCTGTCATATGGAGGCACCTGAACCTGGCCTTTAGGAGGCTGAAGGTCCGCTCGATTACCCTCCTAGTCCGCCCATGGGCCTCATTGTAGCGTTCCTCTGCCCTGGTCCTGGGATTCCTCACTGGGGTCAGTACCCAGGACAGGTTGGGGTAACCAGAGTCCCCCAATAGCCATACACGGTGCCTCTGGAGTTCACCCATCATATCAGGGATGCTGCTATTCCGCAGGATGTAGGTGTCATGCACTGAGCCAGGGAACATTGCATTTACCTGCGAGATGTACTGGTCTGCCAAACAGACCATCTGGACATTCATCGAATGATAACTCTTCCAGTTCCTGTACACCTGTTCATTCCTGCGGGGGGGACCAGAGCTACATGGGTCCCATCAATGGCACCTATGATGTTGGGGATATGTCCAAGGGCATAGAAGTCACCTTTCACTGTAGGCAAATCCGCCACCTCGGGGAAAATGATGTATCTCCTTACATGTTTCAGCAGGGCAGACAACACTCTCGACAAGACGTTGGAAAACATAGGCTGGGACATCCCTGATGCCATGGCCACTGTTGTCTGAAAAGACCCACTTGCTAAGAAATGGAGCACTGACAGCACCTGCACGTCAGGGGGGATTCCAGTCGGATGGCGGATTGGTGACATCAGGTCAGACTCCAACTGGGTACATAGTTCCCGGATTGTGGCACGGTCAAACCGGTAGTTCACGATGACATGTCGCTCTTCCATTGTCAACAGGTCCACCAGCGGTCGGTACACCGGCGGATTCCGCCATCTTCCAATATGTCCCAACTGACGGTGCCTGAGAAGGACAACAGCGAAAAAACTGTCAGCATTCCTCCAGGTATGTACCCACAGTCATACACAAGACTACACCAGACAAATAACCCATCGGGAAAGGTTTTGAGTGTAGGCCTCGGTATGTATGACGCAGTAGGAAATTAAGCCATGTGGGACCCTGAAATGGCGGCTGCCTGACCTCTAAAATGGGACAATGGAATTGTGGGGTAACTGCGCTGGCGTTGCACACCGTCGCGGTAGGCGGTCGTAGAGCGCGGCGCAATGCTGCATTGGTTAACATTGGACTCTATGGGTCCCAGGAGCCAATGAACAGGTGCACTGGCGGTGATGATGCGCACCGCCGCGGATGTCACCGCCGCGGACGTCACCACCATTTTCTATCTGTTCAATCACTAGATACCTGACCTTCGACAGGAGAGGACCTACACTGCTAGTGCTGCTGTGACCTCGGTCTGGAAGCGACGATGGCTGCTGCGTCTGGGGAAAGGGCCCCTGTCTTCACTGCACAGGAGTTGGAGAAACTTGTGGATGGGGTCCTCCCCCAGTACACGCTACTCTACGGTCCTCCAGACCAACAGGTTAGAACACAGGGAGCACGTTGTATGGACAAGGCCTGGGTGGAGAGGGCTGGGTGGATGAGGGAAGGGGGCAGAGTACATAGAACAGTCATGCATGGGGATGAATGGGCCACAGGGATAGAGTTGGGAGGGGGCCAATTACAACGACGGTGCAGTAGGTAATGACTGTTCCTCTTTCCTTGTGCATGTCATGTAGGTCAGAGCCCACCAGAAGAGGGACATTTGGCATGCCATCGCCAAGGAAGTCCGGACCCTGGGGGCCCACCAGAGACGGGGAACCCACTGCCGTAAGAGATGGGAGGACATTCGCCGCTGCAGCAAGAAGACGGCGGAGGCTCGGCTGGGGATGGCCTCCAAACGTGGGAGGGGTGCCCGTCACACCATGACCTCCCTGATGTTCCGGATCCTGACGGTGGCCTACCCGGAGTTGGATGGGCGCTTAAGGACATCACAGCAGACACAAGGGGGTGAGTTCAACCTCATGCAATGGACTTTGCGTGCTGTGGAGCTGTCTGGGTGGGGGTGGTGGGCTGTGGGTGTCCCTAGGCAAGGCCCCTCTGTTATGTAGGCCATGTGGCACTCTACCCCAGCTCAAAAAAAAGGCAAATTGATGAATAGTTGCCCCTTTGCCATCCATGTGGGCAGATGTCCACCATTGCCATGTAGGCCATTTCCCAGGAATTGCATGTGCAGAGGGCAGGAGCACGGCGTAATGCAGGGGGCTGCTGCGTTTGTCTTGTCCACCAACGGTAGCGGTATGCCACGCACTAAAACTCTCTTTCTTCTGTCTCCACCCTTTTTCTGCTCTCCCTGTCCTTCTGTACATCAGCATCATCAGGCGGAGGTACAGTGGCACCGGAGCACGAGGGAGCTGCATCCCACATGGCCATGGAGGGCCACACCACAGACTCTGATTTCACCATTGGGACGGAGGGCGAGGGGAGCTTCACGTCGGCCACAGGATCACCAAACAGTGATACGGACTCATCCCCCGATGGGAGCTCCCCTGTGGTGGCGGCACCATCTGTGTGCCCCACTTCTACAGGTACAGCTGCCACCTCCCCTACCAGCACCGCCCTCCCAGCAGCCCCTCAGCGTTCGCCCGTGCCCGCTCACCCAGGAGGGTGGGCATCACCTTTGCCCCAGGTACCTCAGGCCCTGCCCCTGTCACCCCTGCTGCCCTCAGTGAGGAGGCCATTGACCTCCTCAGGTCACTCACTGTTGGGCAGTCTACCATTGTGAATGCCATCCAGGGTGTAGAACGAGAGTTGAAACACGGTAATGCATTCCTGGAAGGCATTCATTCTGGTCAGGCTGTCCTTCAGCGAACCCTGCCATCTCTGGCCTCAGCACTGATGGCAGCCATTGTCCCTGTGTCCAGCCTCCCCCCTCCAACTTCCTCCACCCAGACCCAATCCCCTGTACCCCAGCCCATCCCAAGCACACCTACAGACCAGCATGCACACAAGTCAACACCCAAAAGTAGCTCAAGCAAACATAGGCACCAAACTCACTACAAGCACTCACACAAGCATCAGACCCATGCAGACACAGCAACATCCACTGTCTCTACTGTGTCCCCCTCCTCCTCTTCTCCCTCCTCCCTCCCAGTCTCGTCTACACACACACCTGCATGCACCACATCTACAGGCACTGGGACTCGCACCAGGACACCCAGCACCACAAGCCTCTCACCTGCAGTCACCACCTCCACTGCCATATACACGTCCCCTGTGTCCTCTCCCAGTGTGTCTGTGACGCCCCCTCCCAAAGTACACAAACGCCGGCAATCACTCACCCAACATCCATCCACCTCACGACAGCCTCCAGTACCTGCACCTGCACCCAAAACACCTAAAGTGACACCTCCTACAACCACCTCCTCTTCCTCCACTCCCAGAGCCCCTCCAACTACCCATCACAGTGTACGTCAGAAACTGTCCCTATGTCAAATTGACCTTTTTGCCCCCACCCCCCTCTCCAATTCATCAGTCCCATCGTAGCGCCTCAGCCAAAATGCCTCCAGTACCAGTGGTGCGTGTTCCAGGTTTTTGGAGTGCCCCGTCCACCAGGGCAGGCAGTAGGACCCGGAGCCAAGGCACTGTCAGCCCACCACCTGTGAAGGCTCTGAAATTGGAGATTGGACGCCGGGACCGTGTCAAGACTCCTGGTGGTACAAACAGTGAAATGGGATCCAAGGCGATTGGTGAGTCATCTGTAACTCAAAAGAAGGTGGGGAAGGTCCCAAGGGAATCTCCCCAACCTGTTGTGAGTGTCACGGCGGAGAAGTACGCCATCATTTCCGGCGGTCCAGACACAACCGCCAGCACCCTTGTTACTGGTCAGGAGACCACCGCCAGAGTCATAGCCCAGGAGGGCTCAAGTATTGTTACTGGTCAGGAGACTACCGCCAGAGTCATAGCTCAGGAGGGCTCAAAGTATCGTTACTGGTCAGGAGACCACCGCCAGAGTCATAGCCCAGGAGGGCTCAAGTATCGTTACTGGTCAGGAGACCACCGCTAGAGTCCCAGCCCAGGAGGGCTCAAGTATCATTACTGGTCAGGAGACCACCGCCAGAGTCATAGCCCAGGAGGGCTCAAGTATCGTTACTGGTCAGGAGACCACCGCAACCGCCGGAGTCACAGCCCAGGAGGGTCCAGAATCTCACAGCCCCGCTGGGCAATGATGGAACGTCATGCCACACACCAATGTCAGTATCTGAACCGCCATCTTAGGCTACCGCTGAACAGTCCATAGGCAGCCATGGCAATGCACCGCTGAACAAGGCCAAGACCGCCATGGTGAAGACCGCTGAACAGGGCAAAGACCGCCATGGCAAAGCACCGCTGAACAGTCCATAGGCAGCCATGGCAAAGCACCGCTGAACAAGACCAAGACCGCCATGGTGAAGACCGCTGAACAGGGCAAAGACCGCCATGGCAAAGCACTGCTGAACAGTCCTTAGGCAGCCATGGCAAAGCACCGCTGAACAAGGCCAAGACCGCCATGGTGAAGACCGATGAACAGGGCAAAGACCGCCATGGCAAAGCACCGCTGAACAGTCCATAGGCAGCCATGGCAAAGCACCGCTGAACAAGGCCAAGACCGCCATGGTGAAGACCGCTGAACAGGGCAAAGACCGCCATGGCAAAGCACCGCTGAACAGTCCATAGGCAGCCATGGCAAAGCACCGCTGAACAAGGCCAAGACCGCCATGGTGAAGACCGCTGAACAGGGCAAAGACCGCCATGGCAAAGCACCGCTGAACAGTCCATAGGCAGACATGGCAAAGCACCGCTGAACAAGGCCAAGACCACCATGGTGAAGACCGCTGAACAGTCCATAGGCAGACATGGCAAAGCACCGCTGAACAAGGCCAAGACCGCCATGGTGAAGACCGCTGAACAGGGCAAAAACCGCCATGGCAAAGCACAGCTGAACAGTCCATAGGCAGCCATGGCAAACCACCGCTGAACAGTCCATAGGCAGCCATGGCAAAGCACCGCTGAACAAGGCCAAGACCGCCATGGTGAAGACCGCTGAACAGAGCAAAGACCGCCATGGCAAAGCACTGCTGAACAGTCCATAGGCAGCCACGGCAAAGCACCGCTGAACAAGGCCAAGACCACCATGGTGAACACCGCTGAACAGGGCAAAGACCGCCATGGCAAAGCACCGCTGAACAGTCCATAGGCAGCCATGGCAAAGCACCGCTGAACAGTCCATAGGCAGCCATGGCAAAGCACCGCTGAACAAGGCCAAGACCGCCATGGTGAAGACCGCTGAACAGGGCAAAGACCGTGTGGGTATGAATAGTCCGGCACATCAGGCATCGTTCTCCCATGTGCAGCTGAGACAGTGACAGTGACAGGACAGGTACTTTCACGGGGAGACTCATCCAGTCTGGGCACCAGTCCCCCTTCAGAACCAGTGGAGACCTGCATCTACCTGAGAGACTGTGGCTTTGCACTCCCCAGGATATGGCAGTGGGCAATCCACCCACTGTAGAGACTTGAGAGACTGTGGCTTTGAACTCCCCAGGATGGCACAGTGGGCAACCCACCCACTGTAGAGACTTGAGAGACTGTGGCTTTGCACTCCCCAGGATGGCACAGTGGGCAAACCCCCCACTGTCGTGACTTGAGAGACTGTGGCTTTGCACTCCCCAGGATGGCACAGTGGGCAACCCACCCACTGTAGAGACTTGAGAGACTGTGGATTTGCACTCCCCAGGATGGCACAGTGGGCAAACCACCCACTGTAGTGACTTGAGAGACTGTGGCTTTGCACTCCCCAGGATGGCACAGTGGGCAACCCACCCACTGTAGACACTTGAGAGACTGTGGCTTTGCACTCCCCAGGATGGCACAGGGGGCAACCCACCCACTGTAGTGACTTGAGAGACTGTGGCTTTGCACTCCCCAGGATACATCAATGGGCATGGAGCCCCGTCGTGGATCTGGCTTGGCATTCATGTGGCAGAGGTGCCCCCCCTTCGCTTCCCCCTGAGGTGCCTGTAGTGTTTCCATCTGATGCCCCGGCAGTGTTCTCTCGGATTTTGGTCAGGTATCTATTGTGGGCGTCGCCCATGCATTTTTGGACTGTTGGTGCACGGACATTGTTGTGTACATATCTGCACTACTTCTTGTTTTTTATATTTATTTTTGACAGATTTGGTGATATATATCCGTATATTTTTTAATGAGTTGTATATTGGCTAAATACAAAGTTTGGGCGCTATTCGCTTTGTCATTGCATTCTTCCGGGGCGGTTGTGGGTTGTTACTGTGATTTTTGTGACTGCATTGGTGTGTATGTTGTAATATGCGAGGGTGGGGGTGTTTGGTGGGTGTCCCCGTAACTTTTGCCTCCCTCCTCCCCCGTGTCGTAGGTGCAGTACTCACCGGTATGTTCTGCGCCTACGTCGCTGTTGGTCGTAGATGAGCAGGAATGCAAGGGCAGGTAAGATTTGTAGTTCCGGGTCCATGGAGTCCTCGTTCCTCGTGGGATGTGTTGAGGTGAGCGTTTTCCCATTGCAAAAGCTGTTTCCGCCGTGTTTTTATCCACGGTGAATCCGCCCCGGAAAAGGTGGCGGATTGGTGTGTTGTGATAGTGTGGGCGGTACATTGTCTTCCGCCTGTCTGTTGGCGGTGACCGCCGCGCTGTTTGTCTGTACCGCCCTGGCGGGTGAAGTGTTAAAGTGGCTGTCTTTGTTGGTGGTTTTCACCAGGGTCGTAATTCAATTTTTTTGTCCGCCGGCCTGTTTGCGGTATTACCGCAGCTTTAACACCGTCCGCCAGGGTTGGAATGACTACCCATGTCATCTGTCACTGCCTTCTGTCACAATAGTATGCAATGGGCAACTACATTGTTGTTTTTTATTGCAAACGTGAATGGGTTATGTTTTGACCTAGACATCCTCTCTGAATATGCGTCTGGTGATCACATAGTAACATTGTTGCGTTGTACAGTCAGTATTGGTCTATGTATGTTCTTTCTCCAACATTAACAGCATATGTTGTTTGGAATTGATTTGGTCCTACATCACTGGAATTCTTTGGGATGCTTTCCCTTTGTACATATCTTTTACTGCAACATTGTCCCATCATACATAGACAGGATGCTACGTGAGACTTGTGTACTTTGTAGCTGAACACATCTTCTTCTACTGGTTACGTGATAGTATCCGTCCTACTTCCCAGCTTTGCTAGATAATATGACTTCCACACACACATGCAGTATGCCAGCCACAGCACTCGTGTAGTGTCTGAGTGACCTCCCCATGTTATATCTCCAAGTGTCTGAGGGAGTCCCTTAGCTGTTCTTCCATATCCTTTGGTGTACGTGGGCATGCACTCACATCTGCATTTCACAACCTGTGTCACTTTCACCATGAATGTATCTTGTTAGTGTGTTGAGTCACCTTAGCTATGATTATGTGAAATGCCAGATGCAACATTTCAATTTCCTTCTTCACCCATACAATTTTGGATGGGTATGTGACATGTTTGGACATTGCTAGACTTACATGCACATCCCAAACTGCATTGGCATGTGGGAGACCAAGATATTTTAGGGTTTTGATCCCAGTAGGTCATTTTCTGTTGGTCAGACATGTGAGTGTCAATGAGGGGTGTGTTTTCATATGTTGTGTGTGATTGTATCATACAAACATTACTGGGTTATCTTGCAGACACAAACCAACCATTGTAGGTAATTGCTAACCCTTTCCTACCTAGGCCATACACCCGTACAGCAGTCTTCACATGTATTCCCAGATTAGCTGCAGGCATATGTCAAGACAACACAATTGTGTGACATGTGTCTAAGAATGTACATTGGAAGTGCTACAGACTCTGCCTACATTCCACCCACACTTTCATGTGGTGGTGTATTCTCCAATTTTATTGATCATTTCTGGCTATGGGCCATATGTGTGGAGAGTGGATCAGCACCCATTGCTGTTCAACTTGTCTTGTGACCCTTAGCACATTCACAGCCAACATGTGTGTGGTATATTTGAGATACAGCACCCTATGTAGCCGGGTTGGAGACAACAGCGCTCAAGATACATAACGCCATTGATTAATGGTGTAGGGTTAGGGTCATACTTTTGGCCCTCAACCTGACTGGTACATGATGGTCCTTTGATAGCAATAGTGTTACCCCTTCTCCGACCTGCTCAGTGCTAACATTACAGCTACCCGCCTTAGATGTAACACAGTTTAGTCCCTTACTTTCAAGTACACCATTTTGAAATAGCCCCTATCGTATGTACTCCTCTGTGCATACATCTTGCCTGGCGTAGGCATGATGTGGTGCAAGGGGTCAGAATTGGCGCATTGCATACATTATGCCACTTAGTATTTCTGGTGTATGGATTTAGGCCTTCAAGAGGCACATGAGCATGAGTAATATGATGCTGATGTGCGGCATGAAGGCACTAAACCCTCTTAAATCACAACCTATGTTCCAACATTCTTTGTAACTGGTGTGGTTTTCTCCTGCTCTCTGAGGTATGAGCAACCTTCCAATGGTATATGAAGCAGAGAATGATTACACCATGGACAATTTGGTGCAAAATGATTTAATGATGATATTCACAGGGTGATTTTTGTTGTACAGTGTCTAGGTGTAGAAGTTCTGTGCAATTTGTTGTCTCCTACGAACTCCTGTACCATTGTTTTGTTGTCCCCCCTCCACCTGTGCTGCACCATTGTCATCCGCCTCCTGATTGGGAACACCTACCAGTTCATCCAAGGACACATTAGACTGAATACATATGTTATGCAAGATTGCACATTCAAGGATCACCTTTCATATCAGGGGTGGTGCATACAGCAGGCTTCCTCCTGTCATAGGCCGGCACCTGAACCTTGACTTCAGGAGCACAAATGTCCTCTCCACCACATTTTGTTTCCTTCTTAGCCTTCATTGTATGCTCACTCTTCCTCCATTGTTGCATTGCCAAAAGGGGTCATCACCCATGGCTGTATGCCGTAACTTTGGTCGGCTGCAAAGGAATGTGAGAACATGTGTCTGTCATGCCTATTTGTGGTTTCATATGTGCCATGTCAGATGTTAGTTTTAGGTGGAGTTGTGGCTCAGACTTGCATCTGGTATTGTGTGTGTTGCTGTTTTGTTGAATGGTTGCATTGGTGTTTGGTGGTGGACATTACAGTAATGGGTTGTGCCTTAGGGACCTGGTGATTGTCAGATTAAATCTGGACTGACAGTTCAACCATGCAAAAATATGTGTTGTTTTGTCTATATTTGAGGATGTGTCCTAATGTTAGTGGAACCTACTACCTGCTTGTACCACAATATAGTAATTTGTATTGACACTATGTTAGCCCTACAAGACCAAACTCAGGCCACAATGTTTTTGTGTGGCACTACCCATGCAGTACGACACTTACTGAGCCTTTGTGGCAGATTATGCCTGTGCCAGCCATCATGTGTACATGGGGGAGATTCACACAAGAGGAGGACTAGAAGAATTGGTGCAGAGGAATTTCCAAGGTTCCTAGACATGATTTATCATAGATACTTTCAAAACCTGCACAGAGCAGGTGTTAGGAGGAGGCACACCATAGTTTTGAATGGGTTTCTATGTACTGTGTATAAAATGGTGAAGTATGCTGTCAGTACTCCTACAGATTCCAACTATGGCATCCATTATCTTGACACCATTGCACCTTCTCTGTGTCATGGTGAGCTGTTTATTGTATATGGGGACCACATGGTGTCAGTAGGGTGTGGCAAATGAGTATAATTACAGTGGCACTGCTGTAGGTGCTGAACCACTTTGCTGACATTTGGCCTTCAGTCCCTTTACTTTAGACCTGCAGAACAGGGATGTTCTGGGACTTTGAACCTTGTTTTTGTGTTGTGTGCACCGACACAGGTGTTGTCCCCTGTGTGTAGCATGTGATTCCCTCTCCTTTTCTGTTTGAAAAGCTCCCTTGCACAAAGTGCTGTTGTTTCCAATTGCTGGCTGACATACTTATCTGCATGTGGATCATGGGCATAGTATGGCACCGTTGTATGAAATGTTTTGTAATGTATGCATGCGTTTTCAGACAATGAGAGGGAATTATATGTTTTTCTGCAATGCCCTGCATCACATGACCAGTCCTGCTAAGTCCAATGTCTCCTCATTCATATGCATCTCTGGCCTCTCCCAGTACATTGTCAATAGTCCATCTGCCACAGTGCCCTGTTGGTACCCTGGTATCATGTTAGGGAGATGTGGAATTACCGGATATGATTGTAGGTGTGCTGTGAGGTGTCCATCCCTACACATGGTTTTTCATGGTTGGTGATGTCGTATTCCTATGTTGCGGCACCATGCACCAGACAGGTGAAGGTGAACAGAATGGGTATGTCTGATATGTTTAGGTGATATGTAGTTGGTGATGGCAACACCTGGATGGCATTTGATATTGGTGCCACTGGAGGCTTCTACACCATGACAAATGCTGGGCTGTGCCTATATGTGACTTTCTGTATATTGACATGGCCAATGCCACTCACATAGCTGAGCTATTCCTTGTTATGGGTTATGTGTGTGGGATCTATATTTAGTTGTCAACCAGAAGTTGTTGTCAACTTGTAGTGGTTGGGGCCCAGCTTCTGCATGCAAAGGAGACATATCTCCACCTGTTCTACACATGGTGTGCCATTCAGGTTGTGCCTGTATTATATACATGTGGGTGTATGTGGTGTGCAATGAACGCGGTGTAGTGTGGTATGAGGCATATGTGTTGTTGTATGTACATTTCTGTTTCCCTCTCCAGGCGTGTTTAGTGTGGTGTATGTATTGTTTGTCCAACAAGGTGGGTGTGTTGTTGTATTGCTACATGCACTACGTGCAAGGTAAACAGTGGTGCAGGGTACATGCACTACGTGCAAGGTAAACAGTGGTGCAGGGTGTGGACCATTGGCCTCTGCTTCCATTGGCCTTCGCTTCCATTTTTGTTCACGACTCCATTTTGTCGAGTCTGGTTCTGTGCGTAAGGCACTGTTCAGTGTTTTTCCACAAGCTTTGGCAAGCTGCAGGGTGGGGTGTTTTTCTGCTCAACTTCGCTCCATCTGCCTGATACGAAGGGCGCTATTTACATTCCACGAGCTATCAGTTAGGACAACAGGGGGATGCGCCTGTACTCAAGGAGGAATGCAAGCTTCACCTTGGAGCCCTCTCCTGGGAACCTGGCCCGTTCTGAGGAGACGTCTCGAAGGGTGAACAAGGTACCGCCGATTGCACAATTTGTAAAGGAGGGGGTCTTTTTCTAGAAAAGACTCCTGGGCGTTAGTAAATACTATAAAGGTCAGGAGCCTGGATGGACTGGTTTAGTGACTCTCTTCTGGGTTGGACGCAACGCCAGGAGGACTGATTGTCCCGAAGGAGACTCCCTGTGCCAGTCGACTTGGGTTCCCAGGCTTGGTGTGCGGCGGAGGGATGCAGAATCTCTTTTCGGTGAAGCCTTTCAATTTATAAGCATTGAAGTAAATTGTGTGTGCGTGTGTTATATGCACTTATTCTTGCAGTTATTTTCATGCTATTAAGCATTGAAGTATATTGTGTTTGCGTGTGTTATATTCACTTATTCTTGCAGCTATTTTCATGCTATTCTTCATGATATCACAGAGTGCTTATATTCTCACCATTATTCTCATGTTATTCTCTTGATATATATATATATATATATTAGTGTGGTTAGTTTTGCCATATGAGAACTTGCCCCTTAAATAAACTTGATTATTCTACTCCCTAAGGTGTCTGAGAGTGATTGCTTTACATTGTGCCTTAAACTATCCTGAAGTGCATAGTTCTGATACTCTGAAGAGTATAGCAACACAAATTGGCGTAGTCGTTTGCAGGATTCGAAAAAAAAAAAAAAAGGAAAAATGCTTAATAAGATCAAAGCGAGTTCAAAAGCAAGTTCTCATGTAGCAAATCCGGACATAGAAATACCGGGGTGGGAAACTGCCCCGTCTAAACTTTTAGCTCAGGAATGGTCACGTTGTGCTAGTTTGGGTGAAAATTGGAATGCGTATATGTTAAATACAGAACCTGAAGATGTTCTTACATGTTTACAAAAAGTGTCAATTGACAAGGGAAGGGAGATTTGTGCGTTGGTGAGGCGAGGCTGGATCTTGCTTTCTGCGTACCGAAAGTTGTATGAAAAATGTTTACAGTTACAAAAAGACCACGAGCAGCTGGAGAAGGAGTTAGTAGGAGCCCAAAATTCCTCTACCATGTTAGCTTGTCAAAATAAATTGTTAAGTGATAAACTTGAAATGTACCAGCTGGTTGCAGAGAGAACGGCCGTTAGCGTCGCTCAATATAAACACAAGAAACTAAGAGGGAAAATTTATAAAAAGAAGGTACATTTAGCTATCTCTCAGGCAGGATTAGCCTTTGACCCTGAATTTTGGGATGGAAACATCTGGGATACGTCAGATTTTTCAGATGAGTCCGGGGGTGATAACTGTCAAGATGTTAGTCAGGAAAAGACAGAGCGCAGGAATGTTGTCCGTGCGCAGCCCATAAATCGGCGAAAGTTACAGCATAGCCCAGCTAACCCTGGAGGGGTGATGCTGGATGCCCTGGAGGATTATACACAGCAAGAACTAAGTGATGTGATAGACAGATTTCGACAGAGGTCTGGGGAAACATTGCTTACGTGGATGGTGCGAGTGCATGATATGGGGGGTCAGGGGGTCCAATTGGATCACGGCGACGCCCCGAGGCTTTGTATGTTAAGTACAGACCCAGTTATCCAAAATGAGTTTAGAACTTATCCAGGGAATGGTACCATGACCAATTTGTTGGAGTTAGCGGCGCAAGGGTGTGCTCAGAAGTATCCGACAGAGTCAGACTGGCCGCCTAACAATAAACCTTGGTATACTTTGAGAGATGCAGTACAGAGATTGAAGGAAGAAGGGATGAAAACAGCTATCTTTATGGGTAATGCTCATGATTTGATGAATGGATTTTTAAATGTGTCTGTGCGAAACCGGTTGATTAGGGCCGCACCTCCTGCATATAAGCATGTCATCATGACTTTGTTAATCAATCAGACGGGTAACCCATTGTCTCAGGTGGTAGAAGCGGTGCATGAGTTAAGTGATTTAGGAGAGTGGGCTAAGCCAGAGAGGAATTCACGGTCCGAGAATCAAACTGATAACAACAGGGTGTCAAGGCGGGATATGTTTCTGGCCTTGCTGAAAGATGGGGTGGCCAGGGATGACATTGATGGGATAACCACCAAGGACATGTGGGAGATGTACCCCAAACGCGGTTTGGAGAAAAAGGAGGGGAGCAGGAAAGGGAACAAGAAGGATAACAAGTTGGTGAACCAGAGAAAGACTGGATGGGAGGAGCGTGAGGATGAAAAGGGAGAGAGAGGGAGAGAGTCCCACAGTAGAGAGAGATCCCCGGATAATGGAGATTGTGAGCAAGAGCACCGAAGCTCAGAGGGAACCCGGAGCAGGGAGAGAGACCGGGAACTGACAGGTTCGGAGAAAACTGGAGGAAGAGAGTGGGAGAGGGAGCTGGTAAGCTCAGAGAGGTTGCGAAGCAGAGACAGGGAGGAGGAGTTCCCTGAGAATTACCGCAAACTGTATCCAGATCTGACTTGGGCAGACTCTGATGTGCGCAGATTGAAAATAGACTAGGTAACAGGTCAAACTCCGGTGCAGGGATGGGCTCGCAAAGATAACAGACCTCATGTCAAAGTAGAAATTTATTGGAAACGTGGAAATGTTCAAAAAGTTCGAGCCCTTGTTGACACCGGAGCCGAGGCCTCTTTGATTCATGGAAACCCAAGAAAATTCAGGGGACAGTACTTCACCATTACGGGATTGGGCGGAAAAGAAACCCCGGCAGTGCAGATAATGGTTCCCATGAAAATAGGGGCACTTCCAAAGAGAGAATACACTGTCTTGATTGTGCCCATTCCCGAGTACATTATTGGGATTGACATTTTGAAAGGGATGACCCTACATTTGGAAGATGGATGTTATCAATTTGGTTCCAAAAGATTTGTATCAATAGCCGCCGCAAGGGTGGGGCTGTTGAAGATTCCTCCAGTAACACTTCCCCAAGCCACTAAGGTGATTCAAATGAAACAGTACAGAATACCGGGAGGACATGAGGAGATTAGCCAGACTATACATGACTTATTGGAGGCCGGGGTGATAATTCCCATCACCACTGCGTGGAATAATGCCCTCTGGCCTGTTCGCAAAAGTGATAACAGTTGGAGGATTTGCATTGATTATCGCCAATTGAATAAATATACACCTCCTCTGACTGCGGCGGTCCCAGACACCATTACCTTGATTGAGAACATACAGAAACACAGTGGGACTTGGTATGCCACCATTGACATTGCCAATGCGTTCTTTATGATACCAATAGCTACTGAGAGCCAGCCTCAGCTGGCATTCCAGTGGGCGGGGCGCCAGTACACCTTCTGTAGATTGCCCATGGGGTATTTACATAGCCCCACTATCTGTCACCGGCTGGTGGCAGAGCATTTGGATGAAGTACCAGTGGTTCCCGGAGTGCAAATTTCCCACTACATAGATGACGTAATGATGCAGGGAGAGACACAAGAACAGGTGCAGATTCAGCTAGACAGGGTGGTGGAACATTTGCAGAATAAAGGGTGGGAGATTAACCCCGAGAAAGTGCAGGGACCGTCTCAGAGCGTGAAATTTTTGGCCATTCAGTGGAATCAGGGACACAGAGAAGTGTTGCCAAAAGTGAAACAAAAGATTAAGCAATTTGCAGTGCCGCGAAATCGGAAGGAAGCCCAAAGTTTTATTGGACTATTCGGGTATTGGAGACAGCATATACCCCATTTGTCTCAGATGTTGGCCCCATTGTACAAAGTTACACGAAAGAAGAATGCGTTTGAATGGGGAGAGCAGGAGCAGCGCGCGTTCGAATTGGCGAAAGACGCCATTCAGCATGCTTTGGATTTGTGGCCGATTCGGGAGGGAGACATCGATTTGAATGTGACAGTCCAGGGGCAGCATGCTAATTGGAGTTTATGGCAAAAACAAGGGAGAAAGAGGGTGCCCCTGGGATTTTGGACAAAGAAGTTACCCGAGGCAGGAGAGCGATATACTCCCTTTGAGAAGCAGCTGCTGGCCTGTTATTGGGCCCTGGTTGATACTGAGCAAATTACATTGGGACATAATGTGATTTTAAGGCCTGAAATTCCCATCATGCAGTGGGTGATGAGTTCCCCTAAGACTCATAGAATTGGACATGCGCAGGAAGCCAGCATTATAAAATGGAAATGGTATGTCCAGGACAGGGCACGAGCGGGTCCAAAAGGAACCGCCGTTTTGCATGAGCAGGTAGCGCAGGCTCCAGTGGAGAATTCTGAAATGTTGCACGATGTACCTTCAGTGTGTGAATCCCCAGTAGGGTGGGGCCAGCCCTTTGCAGACTTGTCTGCAGATGACAAAAAACATGTGTGGTTCACAGATGGCTCAGCAAAATATGTTGGAGCGAAAAGGCACTGGAAGGCAGTGTCCTATAATCCTGTTACAAAGAAGCTTTTGACAACTACAGGACAGGGAAGAAGTAGCCAGTTTGCAGAGCTTTATGCCGTGTACCAGGCTTTAAAACAAGAGCTACCCGGAAAATGTCACATTTATACAGATTCCTGGTCTACCGCCAATGGGTTAGCTACTTGGCTTCCCACGTGGCATGCACATCAGTACAAAATCCATAACAAAGAGGTATGGGGGAAGGAGTTATGGCAGGAGATCTGGGAAATGTTACCTCAAAGCACTGTGACTGTCTATCATGTGGACGCTCACTGTCCAACTGATTCATTAGACCGATGGTTCAATTGTCTTGCAGACGGTCGAGCCAAGATTCAAGAGGCTGAAGTGGAGGCGCAGAATTCTGATTTGGTGGGAATGGCTAAATGGGCACACCAGAAATGCGGACATCTTGGAAAAAAGGCTACTCACAGGTGGGCCGAGATTAGAGGGATGCATCTTCCCCTAGATTTGATTAAAACCGCAATCATTGAATGTCCCATTTGTCAGCATGCACAGCACAGACCGGTTCCACAGGTGGTGAGAGGCCAGCTAGGCAGAGGTAAATTGCCAGGACAGATATGGCAGATTGATTACATTGGACCAATGCCAGTGAGCAGAGGGTGTCAGTGTGCCTGCACAGTGGTAGACACTTACTCTTGTTATCTCATAGCCTTTCCCTGCAAGCGCGCAACCCAGCAGAGCACCCTGAAAACATTAGATCTGTTGATTCTGTACTATGGGGTGCCACTCCAGATTCAAAGTGATAACGCCAGCCACTTCAAGGGCAGACTAGTGCAGGACTATTGTGCACAACACAATATTGAGTGGATTTTTCACATACCTTACTATCCACAAGCAGCGGGACTGATTGAGAGAATGAATGGGTTGTTGAAAGAACAATTGCGTAAACTGTCTGATGGGACACTGAAGGGGTGGAGGGATAATTTGTACGATGCTTTGCAAATTCTGAGCAACCGACCCCTTACAAATGCCGAGACACCTCTCATGAGAATGCTCACACCTGCTTTACAGATTAATCAGTTTACAGCAAGCAATACCATTGTGTATTGGGAAACAGCTCCAGGAGCTTTGGCCCCATATCGAGCTACACCAGAATCTGCAGGACTTGACTTGCATGCTTTACACATGCATCGATTGAAGCCTAGAGACATCACTCTGATTGAAACAGGGGTGGGAATTCAGATTCCCCCTGAGCATTACGGTCTGATCGCCCCTCGATCTGGGCTTGCCCTGAGAGGCATCCAAGTTTTAGGAGGCGTGATAGATGCAGACTACCAAGGCGAGTTAAAAGTCATTCTCTTGAACAGTGGTGACGCAGACCTAGTGGTGCAACCTGGTGATCGCGTTGCCCAAATTGTCATCATGCCGGTTTATGGAAGTGTTGTTAAGAAGGGGAGCGCCCCAGCTCTTCTCACTGTAAGAGGCAAAGGAGGGTTCGGATCTACTGACAAGAACCCAGGGGCCAAAGTGTGGATTGAATCCCCAAATAACCCTCCTCAACCCGCTGATGTCATCGCCACTGGACCAGATAATGTCCTGGTAGTTATGCGACCTGGTCAAGACAAATGGGAACATGTTCCCGCTGACAAATGCTATTTGCGAGAATGATAATACGTGTTTTGTCCTCTGTTCTTTTCAGATCATCCTGTGGAGTGCCTGTGCCATGAGTGTGGTGTATGGAGCCCATTCGGGAGACTCCACCGGGGAGCGGGAGGGGCTCATAGCCCAAAAATTCAACCGTCAGCCGCAGATGCCAACGCTACTGCATCAACCGAACAATGTTTGGATTCATCTGGCGCAGGAAGTGCTGAATATATCTCACTTCTGTATGAGTAACATGCAAAGCGTTCAAGATCTCATTACCACTTGTCTAGTGGCATTGCCCACTCCTGCTGCTGTATTATTGCACATCTTTAACAATACAAACCAGGATGGAATGGTGGATGTGAGTGACGTTCGCTCTCATCTGTCACTCTATGAGTACTGCCGTCATTGCCCAGAGGTGGGCAGGCGGTTGTGGAGGAACATGGCATCTATACTCACGTTTAACATCTCAAATGGGGATGTGTGCTATTCATTAACCTGTGATCCTATGAAAATAGGTAAATGTGCTCAGCTCAAATTGGAGAAAAGAGACAAAAACTTAACTGCTGCACAACGGACATTGTGCTACTCGCGGAATGACCTGACCTGTTTTAATGTGAATAATTCAATGTTTTGCCAGAATGTGGTGCCTGCTGCCAGCCACATTCAAAATGTTAAGTTACCTAAAGGTTCGCTATTTTCTTGTGGTAACCTTTCTTTTACTTACATTCCAGCCAATCTAACCGGAGGGCCTTGTGCCTGGTCACGCTTAGGCTTTCTCATGTTTCCTATGGATACTGCTCTACACCCTCGCTATACCAGAGACACTATTCAATTACCTACGGACTGTGATTCTGAAATTTCATTGCTTTCCAAAACAGAATATGTCAGTTTAGCTGGTTCTATTGTAGGGGTGCCAGGACTCGCAGTATATAATACCAGAGTTATTAATAAACTTGCATGTTTAGTAGTCATGATTATTAATTATACATCAGCTGCTTTAGCTGAGCTGTTATTAGATGTACAGGGAACTAGAAAAGCTGCTTTGCAGAATCGCGCTGCTATTGATTATTTACTGCTTAAACACAACCATGGCTGCAGTGATTTTGAAGGGTTGTGTTGTTTCAATTTATCCGACCACACCATATCAATTAACTCCCACATAGAGGCCCTGCATAACTTAGTGAAGGGGGTGCAGCAGGATGTTGACAAGGGGTGGTGGGATTGGGCTTTTGGATGGCTGCCTAATTTAGGCCAACTGCGTTATATCCTTGGTGTAATCATTTTCATAACAGTTATTTTAATTTCGTTATGTTGTTGTATTCAGTGTGTGCCTAACCTTCTATCTCAGTGTCGCCCAAGAGCATTGCCATTTCAGCTTATAGGATATACTTAGTTGTAAGTTGGCCAAATGGTCCAAGGGTGGAATGTATTGCTACATGCAGTACGTGCAAGGTAAACAGTGGTGCAGGGTACATGCACTACGTGCAAGGTAAACAGTGGTGCAGGGTGTGGACCATTGGCCTCTGCTTCCATTGGCCTTCGCTTCCATTTTGGTTCACGACTCCATTTTGTCGAGTCTGGTTCTGTGCGTAAGGCACTGTTCAGTGTTTTTCCACAAGCTTTGGCAAGCTGCAGGGTGGGGTGTTTTTCTGCTCAACTTCGCTCCATCTGCCTGATACGAAGGGTGCTATTTACATTCCACGAGCTATCAGTTAGGACAACAGGGGGATGCGCCTGTACTCAAGGAGGAATGCAAGCTTCACCTTGGAGCCCTCTCCTGGGAACCTGGCCCGTTCTGAGGAGACGTCTCGAAGGGTGAACAAGGTACCGCCGATTGCACAATTTGTAAAGGAGGGGGTCTTTTTCTAGAAAAGACTCCTGGGCGTTAGTAAATACTATAAAGGTCAGGAGCCTGGATGGACTGGTTTAGGAACTCTCTTCTGGGTTGGACGCAACGCCAGGAGGACTGATTGTCCCGAAGGAGACTCCCTGTGCCAGTCGATTTGGGATCCCCGGCTTGGTGTGCGGCAGAGGGATGCAGAATCTCTTTTCGGTGAAGCCTTTCAATTTATAAGCATTGAAGTATATCGTGTGTGCGTGTGTTATATGCACTTATTCTTGCAGTTATTTTCATGCTATTAAGCATTGAAGTATATTGTGTGTGCGTGTGTTATATGCACTTATTCTTGCAGCTATTTTCATGCTATTCTTCATGATATCACAGAGTGCTTATATTCTCACCATTATTCTCATGTTATTCTCTTGATATATATATATATATTAGTGTGGTTAGTTTTGCCATATGAGAACTTGCCCCTTAAATAAACTTGATTATTCTACTCCCTAAGGTGTCTGAGAGTGATTGCTTTACATTGTGCCTTAAACTATCCTGAAGTGCATAGTTCTGATATTCTGAAGAGTATAGCAACACAGTTGTCTGTGTAATGATTGGTATAGAGGCTTACCTATAAGTAGCCCATTACCATATTGTCCATCCTGGAACAAATCGTTGATGGTGGAGTGCGAAAAATTTGTAGTCATCATTGACGCTGCCAGTATATTTGGCTAGGATGTTTGTGAAGAGCCCACAGTGGTCCACAATGGCCTGCACATTTATAGAATGGGTGTGTCTGCGGTTCCTGTAAAGGTGTCCCGTTACACCAGGTGGCACAAATTGGACATGGGTGCAGTCCATTGCACCCAGCACATGCGGGAATCGAGCAATTTGGTGGAAACCTTGCTTGATCTCCTGCTGCAGTTGCTGGGTGTTGTGGAACCAGATGTGGTGGGGAGTGAGGCAGATGATTGCATCCCGAACCTTTGGAAGGAAGGCTGAGAAGGATGGCTGATAGATACCACCCACTTGTGTCCCAGTTGTCTGGAACAATCTTGATGCCAGCATATGGAGGACAGCCAGGAGTTTGGTCATGGGTGGAATAGTTGTTGGAGTTTTCACCCTTGCAGTGATGTCTTTGCCAATGCTCCTTCTGTGTGTTTTTCCTTATGTAGTAGTGTGTGGGCCTCATTTTAATGCTTGGTCTGACCAGGTGTTAAAATTTGACGCTAATCGGACTTTGCATCATTTTTTTGACCTGCTCCAAAAACGTGTGTTGTTTTGGCTTTGGGTAGTAAATATGGTGTGGAGGGCTAGCACCACTTTTTGGAAGGAAACCCCCTACTTTGCATATCATTGTTGTAAACATTGAAAGGTGGGGTGGCGCCCCTCAAAAATGATGCTAACTCTAATTTGATGTCCTAGACAGGTCTAGTGACAAAATATAAATATTTCACTAGGTTAGCGCCGCATCGAAAAAATGTTGCTAAATTTTCTTAAATATAGCCTGGATTGTCTAACAATGGAGTTGTTCACATGGTGATGTATTTACACCATTTTTAGTACAAGATGAACGTCCTGATTTAAAACTCTTGTGCATCCTGTTTTGGAAGTTTCTAGCAGGTTCTGGAAGCTACTAGTAGATTCTGGAAGCTTCAGTTTCGTTTTGTATTTGTAAGTGCACTTCTTCCTGGATGCTTGTGCCACAATTCTAGGTTGTCATCTTATTTAACATGTTACTTTCCCTGTCTTTCCTGACTAGATTTTAGTAACAATTCAGCAGTGACATGACACATAATCAGATTTATCCTATTGCCTTCATGGACCCACATTGGTTCTCCATTTTTAGCTTAGTATAATATTTTACATTTTACACAGGTTAGCTGCCATTGCATTTTTAACAATGACATTTTACATACTTTTGCTTGCACAGTATTAATCCAAGATTACATTGTATAAACTGCTTGTTTCGTTTTTCTCGACATGTAATCTGTATACTCGATTCAAGGCTAGGAACATAATACAAGATATCCTAGTGTGTGCATTGCCCATTCAGAGATAGCTTCTAACACACAGGTCTCCAATCTTTTCTGTACTGAGAGCTACTTCTGCTCAGTGAAAATCATTGTGAGCTACCAGAGGTTCAGCAAATCGCCTAATATTCCGAATCACCCTCGTGCCCAGCTTAATAAAATAAGTCTAATGTCCATAGAACCAAAACAAAAAAAAAATAGTATGACAGGGCTGTGATGTGCCTCAGTGAGAACATGGTCTTTGGGGATGTATGACCATGTGTGCATATGAATGGGATATGTGTGAATGGGTAACCAAGAGCCTGTGTTGTATATTCTTATGGCACAGGACTTACCTTGCACAATATGTGGTCTGGTTACATGTACAACACAAACATACAGTCAATTTTTTTTAATTCACTCCTCAGAATTCGGCAGCAGTACCTAACAAATCTGTGAGATTCTGTAGAGTTCAGCGAGCGCTGGAATTTGGTGCTTCACACTGCTCGTGCTGATTTTTAGCACTGTGAGCTTGTCCCATGCTATACAATCAGGGTGAACTGCACCATATGATGCACCAGAGGTGGGGTACTTCTTGGTGCTGCTCCAGTAGATATTCTACTCAAGTGGTAGCTTTTGCAACATAAATGGCAACTTTCTCAATGCAAGCTTTAGTCACCTGCCATAGTTGCCCACACTGAGAAATCTTGTTGGGAGGTGGTATAGTGCTCGATTCTCTCATTCATGCTCACCAACTTGCAAGCCGCACTCGAGCAAAAACTCCACCACACAGTGGTTGGCGGAGTTTTCCCAGAACTCTGCACTCCAAGTGGAGCACAGAGTGGGCAAAAATTCACATACTCCGCAGGAGGAGCAGAGTTTACCGCCCACATCTACCTCAGAGCTGTGCCTCTAACACAGTGTGGCTTTTATTATATAAACCATGCACTGACCCAGAAAGGTCAGAGGAGCACTACAGTCGCAACCATCTGGATGAATGTTGTGCTTGATCTGCTGGCGTTGCTCTTCCAGTTTCCAGAAAAGGATTGTCCTCCGCACTACAGGCCGATTTCCTCGTTTAGTTATCCAGGTATGGGGATTCAGGCTATCCTACTAAATTAGGTGAAGGGCGAGGGTAAACCCACTATGCTCTCAGTATAGGGTTAATGATAGGTGGGATTTTCTAGAAATCATATGCCATGGTTGGACTGTTTATTCTTTTCAACATGTTCATAAAGCTGGTGACACAACTTGGTTTCCTTTGCCTAATTATCATAACTCATTCTCTATATGCAATATTAGGATTGTGGGAATAAATGTATTGAAAACCTATCTAGTACCTCTATTGTGTTCTGCCTGGGCATGCAGACAACAAAAGGGTAAGATCTGTTTCCAGGATTCCCTTGGGGATCAGAGTGTCATGTTCAGGTTGCCATATTTACATTCCACTCTGGTAAGGTTAGGGGTTTGTTAAGGCACTGTGAGCTAGCCAGAAATTGGGCTGACAGTTCCTGAAGGTGTGGGTGGACTCAGTCCCCACATTCTGAAGTTCTTTCTCCCTAATATGCAGTCCTAATATTTTAGTAGGGATTGTATAACAATTCCTGTGACCTTGAATGTTATATCCTGGTTGTGCCTGAGTCTATAGATAACCATGCTTGGTGTCTCAATATGCACATCCAATACATCCACCTACCTACAGGGATGTTTTCTGGTCAACTATGACACAGTGAGGCAAAGGGGAACTAGATGTTGGTAGTATGGGCCATCCTGCCAGGATGGGAGGGGTGGAGCTGCTCCTTGCCCCAATTACATTTCAAAGGGGCTGCCTCAGTACACTCTCAGAGCACTTGACACAAATTCATTGTCACCCTAGACCCTTGGAGCCTGGGCAGGGGAGGACAGAAAGTCTAGAACCACATTTCGGGGGAAGTCTAGAAGTTTAGTATTCCAACTCACGCCTCATCAGGGGTAGTAAGCGCTAATTAAATGTAATTTAAATTAAACTCCATTCTAATAAGCAATGGGGAAAGCACATATCTAGGGAGTATGACTCAAAATTACTGACCCAACTCCAGTCCAACGTACATTGTGGAAGGTGCATACATTGGAGGGCGTTAGATTTAATGTTCTATCTACAATTCAAGAAACATTGTGAAAGTGCATACTTTGTGTGCGGGTTAAATTTATTATTTTAAAACCAACCCAACAAATGTTTTCTCAAATTACATATACACTGGGGTGCAAACATTCTAACTCAAACCTAACAAATATAGAGGTTCCCATATTTGGGAGTTACATTCATTTTCAAGTTTGAACCTAATTTAAAACATATTTTTTACATAAATGAAAATGTTTTCAAATTATTTTATGTACAACTAACATGCTATTAAAAACATTTTTAAAAATACAAAATATACCTCAAACATATTGATAAAATCAATGCACATCTAAAAACGTATATGACAACATAGAATTCTTTACATTATTTTTCACGTTTTAGAGTAACAGATATACGTTTATAGAAAATGAGGCCCACATTTACACAGAGGTAATGCAACAGAGGGCTTCAAGAAAAAATGCTGTGCTTTGTTTCGTGAACCGAATAGAGCAGAACTGCACTGTATTTCCAATGAAATGGTGCAGTTCAGTTCATGTCCTCTGCTGGTGCACTTTCAGAATCCATGTGCCAATACAAGCACCCTTGCACCATACTGCAAAAGTGTCTGCCTTGTGGCCAGCAAAGATTTTGTGTAGGATGGTGTCCCTTTCTGCAGAAAAGCTATGCATAAAAGCAATTTGCTCATTGCATGTGTGCGGCAGAATGCAGCACACCCACGAAGGATAAAAAAGGCAGAAAAATAAAAATATTTCTGCTCTTTAGGCCCGGAAAGGCACGAGATTTTGGTGCAACTCCATATCTACAGTTCTTTGTAGATAAGCATTCTGCAGCAAAATCCATTTGTGGATGCACAGAAACACCCAACCAACACTGATAGAATGCCTCTCTGATGCATAGTAATGTAAGGCAGCACATTGTGCAGTCTTCTATTACTTTTGACTACAAACCAACACAAAGTGCCATTTGCATTTGTTTGTAAATACTAACCTGGAATTTGCATTGGGTCTATATTAAAAAAATGACACAAACCTGATGCAAAATCTTGGTAACTCCTAGTCTCACGGAATTGTTTTTAATGAAAACACTCAATTAAGCCTACAATATACCCCACAATCTAAAAAAATACTTTTTTATATGTGTATTAAAATGTTTTTAAAATTTAAATGTTAATTGAAACACAATTAATGAACTACTTAAAAAAAAAAATCAGCATATCTAATACAATAACCAATAATACCATGTTATAAATATTTTACCACTTCCCCACCAATGCTAAGTTTAAAAACATAATTTTTAAAACTATTTTACATTTAAATCACACAGACGCTGCAGTGGGTGCTCCATATTACTTAGCAATGTGGAGTACAGCTGGGAGACAGCATGCTGACACAACTGTGCCACCAGTGCCCTAAACTCCTTGGGACTCTCAGCCTCAATGGCCTGGTGGCAGGGAATCTTCTTCCATAGGATCACCCTGATCTACAAACAGGGCAGAATCTATCCCCCTGGCATCTCATTTTGCTCCTGTAAATCTGTGAAAGTAATTCAGTCCTTTGCCCCTGTAGAGGTCTCCAACCTTAGAGATGCTAATCTTTTCCAAGCCCATGTATCCGGACACCTTCCGTAGTTCTGCTAATGCCTTAAAGTCAACAATGGTGTCTCCTAGGATACCCGGCCTGCCCAGCTCATCCTGTGCATCTTACATCACCATGTTTGCATGACTGCGGTGGATGGCTCCGGGAGAGCAGACACTCTCCCCGCCCCATATATCCAGCACCAAAGACCGTAGTGTTCCAGGTGCCTCTGGTACATCCCCAATGAAAACTACTCTCAATTAGGAAATGACCAATCATTAACCAGCAACAGGCCAGCCACCCAGAAGTACTACTGTAATGCCCCCATTCTCCGATCGGTGTGTCAGTGTCTCAAACACAATCCTGGTGACATCTCTATCCCACAAAAGAAGCCACACCTTCATCTCCACCGAACAAAAAAAACAGGTATGGAACCGCGAAAAGGGAGTTTTGTACCCCATAAATGAACTTAGTGATGTAGATCATCCTATATAGGGCTGCCCTACCCAGCAGGGATGGTGGCAGATGGTGCCAGTGCTCCAGGTCCTTATGGAAGTCACACAAAATACACCCCGCATTCCTCTTGTGAAACACCATACGTTCAATGGTCACATAAATCCCCAGGTACATAAACCTGAGGTCAGACCAAACCAACTGCTGAGGCCAATCCCCCTGCTTCATCTATCTGGACAGTGGGAACGAAACAGACTTGTTCCAGTTGACTGTAACACCGGAAAAAAAGCAAAAGATGCACAGTACCCCAATTGCCCTTGGCAGTGAGCGATCTGTGTCTGCTAATTAGAGCAGCACATCATCAACATACACCAATATCATGCCCTCCCAATCCTCCTCCCAACACAGGCGCCTAATCATTGTGTGGCTTCTGAAATAAATAATAGAGCTCCCTTGTACCTAGGCAAGAGCTTCTCAAGGTACACCAAACAGTCTAATGGGCAACTGTCAAAAACCTGAATTGAATTTTAACAGCCAATGCTTGCCAATGTACTTGTATAGGCCAGATTTACAAACATTTTGATCAGAGTTTGCAACAAAAATGTGACACAAACCAGCACAAAATTATTTTTTGTTATTTACTTTCCAGATCAAAACTTGATTTGCACTGGAAATTGTCTAAAAGTAAAGAAAAGTGCTGCTTTGCATTGTTTAGTGTCAGGGAGGCATTACATCAGTGGTACATGGACATCCCCTTGCAACCACCCATGCTTTTTGACTCTAAATAGGCAAAAATATTTAAAATGGCTTTTGTGTCAAAAATTAATGTCACTCGAAAGCAGGCATTAAAAGGTGAAATGTTTTTATCTCTCCTCTATTTGCCGACTTTGCATGTGTGCTGCACTGCAGACATACAAAGTAGAAAAAGTTTTAAAAGCTGTTTAGGCATAGCATGTTGCATAGGGGTAGGCGGAGTTCATGGAGTGCTGCTATGCGGAATTCCGCTTAGGATAAAAAAAACTCTGCCTCACTCCACACGAATGGGAGGAGTTGTACTTGGCCACCCATTCACACTGATTGGTGTGAGTAGCGCCCTCAGCATTGGAATGTGAGGGCAAACAGCACCATGTGGTCACCGTGCATGTGGCCATTTTGTTTTCCCTATTCTGTTCAAGGTGCTGCGCATACTTTTGAATCTATGCTATAGCTTTGGCAACCTTACTTTATCCTACTTACCCCCCTGTTTTATATTTATTTCCTTAGTGTGTGTATTTGTGTTGGTGTATTTTATGTTTTTGTCCCTTTTTTCTATTTTCTGTGGCTTTTTGTCCCTTTTTTAATTTTCTCTTAGCTTCCTCGTTTTTTCCTTCTCTTTTCTTATGTCTTTTATTTATTCCCACCCAGTGCCATGGCAGAGCGTTTGAGAGGTGGTGCCAGTGAAGGGGGTGCAGCAACCAGCAAACCCTACTGGCGCTGGCACCACTAGGGATGCAGCCTCCCACTATTTTTAGTGAGGAGGTGGCTGCACTTTTTTTGTGCAGTGCCACCTCCCCTCCATGCTGGCAGCAGATGGCAGGTGTGGGAGTGGCTATGACCTTTCGGAGCATTGGCTGCAGTGGGGGAGGGTGTGCTGTTGCATTTGCTGATGTACTGGGATCTGACACACCCAGCAGCAGCTGATGCACCACTGGGCCGATATCCAGGGCGGGGAGCAGGACCTTATTGACCTGCTGGGTACCCAGGGTGTGGGTCTTCATGAGTACTAGTAATTATTACTAATTTTGTTGTGTCCTACAATTCTATTTATTTTTCAAATAATATGCGGCTCACACCCAGAAGTGAGTTAAGTTCACATAATTTTACAAATATTATGTGATCCAAATTAGGACTGCCAGGTGCTCAGTGCTACCTAGTTTTGCTTCTTGCTGTAGGCACTCGCTTAGTTTGATTATTGAAGAAGTTATGCTGTCTCGTCTGCCCTCCTGTCATTAAGATAGCAGTACTGTGGTAGTAGTAGTAATATAATATCAGTGAGTTAGAGTTCTCTGAGTTTTTCTTTTTATGTAGCTTGTACAGTCTCAAGCAATGTGATGTGTAGTATGCATACATGCATTGAAAAGGGAAACTGTTTAAGTTGGCCCATCAAAGGGTGTTGCAATTTGCAAAGCAAAGATTATTTTCTGCAAGGCATTAGTGTTTCTAAATGTAGTTTAAGAAATTTGGAATAGGGCTTAGGTAACGCTTTAGAAATTAGAAATAGGTCAACTCAATAATATAGGCAATCTGATTTAGAAAAGAACAATGTCATTATGTTTTTGTGTTTGCCTTTGCTTGTCAAAATATTTTCTAGGAGATTAACTGTACCACTAATCTATATCTTTTATGTTCTTTATTTCTTAGATCAGCACCTGAGGCAAGAAGAGGGCATCAGAAATTTGGTCAATGAAGGGTGCCACCACCAGGGCTGCAGCAGCTGGAAGCTCTACTGCCATTGGCACGACTAATGGCTCTGCTGGTCTCAGTAAACTCTCGTTAATAATACTTATTTCTCTAAATTTTAACTCTCCCCATTAGAATACTTTTTCCTTCTTTCTCTTATACTGTGACTTTGTTTTCAAATCCTCTTTGTTCTATGTAATGTTTATTCTTATTATCCCTCCCTGCATTATCCTTTTTTCTATATTTCATGTTTCCATAGCTGACTTCCACCTGTCTGTACTAACATGTAGTTTAGGCTTTATTCTGCTTGGTTATTAAACTGTCCCACTCTCCTAACTTTTATATCCTATGGACTGATACTGTAAGACTGAGATAATAGATTAGGTAGTCTATTGTGAAGATTGTAGAGTTTACAAACCCAAGCAAGCTCCATTACACTTATTTGTTGAGAAGGCTTTCTATTTCTTGCTCATGCTCAAATGAAGAGAGAGTGACCATACGTATGGTTACCCCCACCAATGCTGTGTTGAATGCATTATTATTCAGTATCCCAGCACTTTCGATAACAGTGCAGCATGGCAGGAAAGTAGTATAAGGAGGGTCCCATTGCAATAACCAACCAAAACCACATGTCTTTCATTGACCAATTTATTCTACCCCTTCATTGCACTTCAAATGACTCACAGTCATCATCATTTCTCTGCCCCTCCATTTTGATTGGCTTGACTGCTGGCTTTTCTAACACTGTCAACCAACAAAATACCCAAAGTATATTTTAGACAGGAGAGAAGATACTGTGAACTGAAGTGTAGTCATGTATTGCAATTGTGTCATGTGAAAACAAAGGGGGGATGTGTTTCTGGCATATAAAATGTGTAATGTTTTTCTAGACTCACAGACCACCAGTGCTGGGGCCAGCACCAGTGTGCCACATAATGCAGCAGCTGAAGGGGGAGTCTCTGTAGAGGCAGGGACGGGCGAAGTTAAGTCACATTGCTTGGTTATGGACAATTACTAGTATACCCACTGTATTTGTTAAGTGACACAGATTCCACCCATCATCATCCATGACCTCCCTGCCCATTGCACTGCACGACCAATGGGTCATGACCCCACCTAACTGCATGCATGTTTCAATCAGGCACTGCAGTGCTGGCTGTGCAATGTGCACCTGCTGCTGTTCATGTGGCATTTGCAAAGCTTTCGATGGATTGCAAACCAAAACAAAAGCAAGGAGTCTTTCCCTTCCCTGCCAATGCCAACTCAGTCACCTCCTAATTCCGCACTCTTTTATCCGTTCCTAAGTTCTGTCTCAGCCTACCAAAACATTGAAAAGGGCAACATTTTTGGCATGTGCCACATGTTATGGGGCATGTGGTTCATATGGCTTCCATAATGGATTTACACCTGCTCAAATGTATCCCTTTTGACATTCATCACCTTTCAGTTTCAACTACAGTGGCTAAGTCTAGCCACATCAGCATTGACCCCTCAGCGCCAACTATTCTATGGCAAAACCTCTACCATACCTACACTGCCTTTTCCCTGTATACACCCTGCTGCAGCAGAATAAGTCAAGTTTCCTTCCCTTACTGCCAAGCAAATGTGTTTGATTGAAATAATTTGTGTTTGAGGGTGAGGCCAGAAAGTAAAGTGAGACTGAGTGTCTGTGATGTTGTGTTTTGGGGTTGAGATACTCTGTTACGAATGTGCCCAATAAAATCTATATATCCTGTTAATTTCCCTTTACTGCAGTGCATCATCCTGCAGTGCATCATCTTTCCCACCCTCTACTTTCAGCAGATAGGATATCTATTATCCGCATGTTATAAATGATGCGTGTGACATATTGATCATCTGCCTCTTTGGGGTCAGGGAAGATTTGAAAGGCAGGGCCATAGGAATCAAAGTAATTTTTTTGTCTATTGCAGCTGCCCTAGCTGCAGAGTGCAAAGAATAGCACACATGTACCCGTTGCACTAGCACGCTTCCAGTCATTTAACACAACAACAATTGAAAACTTGTACTCTATAGTGGATGATGCCTTACACATTAATCAGAGGTTTTTTTTTCTTTTTTCAATACAAAGTGTCTGTGTGGTTTATTTTTTAGGAAATCCTTTAAAAGGAAAAAAAAGTTTTTTTTTTAATCTTATGCTGCCTCCTTTCAACCAGTCGGTGTTTTATGTGAGGCATGTGTTAGTAATATCTGGTCCCTGTGACTTTCCTAATCACATAAAAAATGTCAATGGCTCCAGGGAACCAGCAATGTACATATACTGTGCTACTATATAATTTTGAAAAAAGCTTTTGCACAGCACATTTTTTACAATTTGTCTTTTTTTTTCTTTCTCAGTATAACCACTCCTGCTGGTCCACCACCAATGACCCAGCAGAAGATAGCGGCCCAGCTTTGGTGGCAGAGGCTGGAGGACATGAGCACCCACTACCAGTGGCTGGTGGTCGAGGAGGGCCAGGCACATCCCCCTGCTCAGGGACCCAGTTCCACCAGCCAACCACCGGCACCTCCAGCCTCCAGGACATGCCAGTGCCGTCAATATTTAAATGTCTTTGTTTTTGTCCCAAGACCTTTTATGCATTCATTAATACACCACAATAAATGATACATTCGAATTATTGAAATAGTCCAAAGAAGCTGCTACATAAAACCATTACAGATATTCTGGTACATGGTACATATTCTTTTACTAGAAACCAACAGAGCAGGAAAAATTACACATCATATACTCATTCCGAATTGCATTAGTTGTCCATACTTTGATGCTGTCTAAATGCAAATATAATTGTTTTGATAAGAATTTGTAGAGGTGTTGTTGTTGGTTCCTCCTGAAAAGGCCTCATAGCACAACACCCAATTTCTGAGGCATGTGCAACTTGTTTCTTTTAACATGCCAGTGCCATCAGCAGGTTGGAACTGCCTGTCCCTGACCCCATACCACCATTGTCATCCCCTTTCAGAACAGCTACAACATTGCAGAGTCCTGTGCGAACCGGTGCAGTTGGGCCATAGGATGGCATGCCTCGAGGCACTGATTCCCCACCTGTGGACCCTCATTGAGAATGCCCTTTACTAGCCCTTTTTTCAAAAATGTTGCTTTGGTTGGTGGGTGTTAATTTAGTCAGGGGATTTTTCTTTACAGTGGAGAGGGTAAGCACTTGGGCAGGGGATTTTTCTTTATCGACATTTGGACATTTTTATTTACTTTGGACATTTTGGGGATGGGAAGAGATGTGGGAAAGGGTTGGGCCTGTTGTGGGTAGAGAGGGTGGGTTTATTCTTTTGTTGGTAAAGAGAAAATCTTTCTAATCTACTTTATGCCTGTAGATTTTTTTTGTGTTTTACTTTAACTTTGGACTCACTGTACATACAATATACTTTGAACCCGGTAAAGAGGCACTAGTACAGTAAAAGGTCTCATCCGAGAACAAGTTGCTGAGACAGGTTATATCTATATTGTTCGTAAAAAAGAGAAAGTATATGACATACAGACAAGTCTTCTTTCGTTTAAAGCCTCCATCTGTGTGCAGTGACTCCAGTTAAGGTTTTCTTACACTTTGTAGTGTTTCATGCCATAGTCAATATATTGAACACAATGCTACTGCTTCGATTTGTGCAACATCACACTAATGATACTAAAATCAGGATACTCACTTTGATTTAGGGCATATGACAACATTTTACTTTATTTGTTTCAAGTGAGTACCAATATGTCTAGGGGATATGTCACATTATGATTTTAGATATTGACAAGGAGATGCAGATTCACTGAGACTGGTTAAACGTTACTAGGGTGGTACAGACTCTCAAAATAGTCTGTATGTTATTTATCTATATATAATATTTTCTTTATGCTCATTAGGGGGTGATTAAGGTCTCCACCAACATATGTTTTGACACTTATACTGCTGCTTTTTCCTTTGCGGTCTTCTAGGTAAAACACTTCAATAAGTTTCAATAGTGGGAGTGGGAAAGAGCTTCTTTAGTTTTTGTCATTTTATCAAACTTTTTGATTGTTGAATAGATGGGATCCAAATCAAGTTTCCTCCTTTTATTTAATGCATGACGTCCTGGAATATTTGACTGTCTGATAGGGTTTTGGGGAAGAGATTCCGCTTCTGCATTTCTACCTCGCGCAATGCTAACTTCTTCACTTCACTTGTCTATTTTACTTTATACACCTGGGACTACCTATACTGCTGATGTTACTGTAGACTCAACACTTACAGTGAAGTTGACACATTCTGATTGAACTACTTCCCAAAGGCCATTTGCAGAGGTGATTTGACCTTATGTCTCTATATCTGTCTACTTTAGACTCCTTTTGTTACCTTATACAATGCCTACTTAACATTTATCTTCCTGTATTACAGATGCCTGTTTTAAAGAATTCACTCTTTCTATCAGGGTTCCTCCAATCCATGGAGTTACTCCTGACCATTAGTTGGGACTTTACATTCTTCTCCAGTTGTAGAGCTTGAATTGGATCACACATTACTGGATGCAAAATGGATCTTCTTGTAGTGATATCTCAGAGACAGATTGATTGTCTTTAGGACTTCGTGTAACCTTTTTTATCCACACTATAAGATGTCCATAACCACCTTTGTGTAACAAATACATTGCTTATGTATTTATTTCTATGGTTACTCTCAGACATGACTGCTTTTGGGCTTTTAAGTTCAGAGTGCTATCACGACTATCTCCTACTATGCCCTTCCTCATTACCTCATCATACTTGAGATCTACCACTACTGGGACATTCGTATTGAATTCCTTGTTATACCCAGAATTTATGTTTGTCACTATACTTTCCTTCTTCATCCACTTACAAATCAGTACCTTTTTTATAATTACAAATACATGTGGTACCCACTTGGGCAAATATTATTTTGGCTAACACTTCCTTTCTTCCTCAGGTCTGCAGTTTATTTTTCACTTTCATTGATTTCTTTTGACATCTCCTACAGCTACCAGACCATTGTGTTAAATATCAAGATATTTCCTGTGATAATGCTCGCCTCAATGGCAGCTTCTAGGATTGCACAAGCTATTTTAAATGTAAACAATTTGTCTCTTTCTTCTTGATAACACATATACTCTGACTGTTGTGTATTTACATGTAATTTACAGTCTTGAAAAATTCACAATGTGATGAAACAGGTGTCAGATGTTGTCCACTTGAACATATTATGAAGACTTTAGAATTGATAGATTCTTCATAAATTTATGAACTCAACCATATATGAATCCTTACTTAATGGACTTGAACATTTGCTTGGACTTCATATTGAGTGCTGGGGTATCTTTCCTTTTGTTTCACTCACACAGTGGATATTTTGATTCAGTGCAAACTGACACCCATGGTAGTAATGTTTTTAATACCCTTTTGAGCATTGCTTTATGAAAAAAAACCTTCGGTGCTCTATGTTTTAAAATATACCCGCATGTATATGAGCCTAAGCAGTGTGATTGTATACCACTACTTATAATCTGTATGGTTTTTTTCTTTGGATGAGATGATGTCATTTTGCAGCCTTGCATTACAAGACAAGTGAAAGATTACGCTTTCAACCATGGCATGCGCTTTGGGTTTTTGTTCACACCTGCAATTGCAAATCCTTCAGACACCTTCTTTAGCTGGTCCTGTAGTAGATACATTAACAGGATAGCTTGGCCCATCATACTGTCCTCCTTGCTAACTTCCCATGTGAAAACCTCAAAAGGGAGTAGCATCTGTGTTGTGCATTTGACCAGTCCCCATTTGTCCGCCTTCCATGGTCATAGCTTTCCCAATTGCATAACCTCCTCTTTAAATGACAGTCATTGATATGTCTGTATTGCTCAAACAGACGTTGCAATATGTGATTCGTTGAGTTCCAATGTGTTGGCACCTCCTGTATCAAGGCTTTAAGTGGTACTCTTTTAGCATGCTAAATAGTCCGCAACTACTTCTGGGCTTTAAAAGAATGGCCGAAATGAATGCAGATTCTCCCGCAGGTGGTCAGTATGCTGCTGACCATGTCTTCTTTTTTTAGAAAGTCTTGCACAACCAGGTTGATGCAATGCACCAAACACAGGACCCTGAAATAGCCACCATCTGCCATGGGCTTGACTATGTTACTGCCATTGTCGGTGGCAGAAAATCAAATTCTGCGACCTCTGGGTCACAGCCATTCATACACCTTGCTGTTAAATTTCTCCAAGATGTTTGCAGCTGAATGTGATGTCTCCATGGTGAACATGGCTACTGTTGCATGCTGCTGAACGCATTTAAACTTTTTTCAAGGCCAAGACCTGTAGATAGCTGTCACCTCCAGTTGACTCTGAGTCTTCTTGTGCCATTGTGAGGTCACTGAGGTGGGTGGTTCTGGCGCATTGCTGGGGACAGGGCTGGGTTGCATGAGGATGTCCCCCTCTTCTTCCTCGTCATCACTTCCCACTGTGATTGCACTTGTAGCTAATGATTCCCGGCTATCCTCACCTTCACCACTCTAACCACATTCAGCAAAAGGTGCTCCTCCCACCGGTTTTCATTGCGTTTTTTCATATGGGTCGTTTGTCCTCAAGTACCATAATGTGAACCAGGCTGACTTCAATGAATCCCCATGTGGCAAATGGAGCATATTGCAATGTTCTCCTCAAGTTTGCTAAGCATAAAAACGTCACAAAGTGGGCAGAAGTACTTTCTTTCTAGGCCAATGGCTGAAGAAGAACTGGAGGTAGATGGGTGTGCCATCAATTGCCTCTTTGCAGTGCATACTTATACTGAGGTAGGGGTTGGTGCAGGTCTCATATCGGGGCTTACAAATATGGGAGCTGGTGATGCTTCCTCCCTCGGAGCAGGTTGAATAGGAAGAGTAATGTCAGACTCCTCCGTGCCAGCTTCCACAATGACAGACTCATCATCACCATCCTCCTCATCATCCCCTTCCATAATTCTAAGTTTTTCAGGAGCTTTTCTTTCGTCTTGCAACCCCTGGCATCTCCCGGACTGTGCTGGGCCCGCTCCATGTCCCTATCATCATCATCAGAAATGGTGCTTGGAGAAGATGGTGGAGTACCCTTCCATTTTCTGCTGGAGATCTGGGAGCCAATGATTCTAAAAGAGGAGGCTCTTGCTTGGCAGGAAGCTTGACTTCCTCTTCTGCTCTAACTTCAGAAAGGTCTACTATTGCTGGCTGATTCTTCTGTCCAGTTTGCCCAGTGTCCTGAAACGGTTGGGTACCACTTTGCGAAATGGTCAAATCCAAATCAAGGACACTGCTTGTAGGCATTGCCATGATTGCAGTGGCAGCCTCAGTGACAGACATGGTCTTGGGCTTAGTATGGGGTGGTGCTGTTGATGTCGGAGTGATGCTCCCAGATTCCTTCCCAGAGGCTGGTGTGTTAGGCACAAGTCTCCAAAAAAGGGTTGTGGTCGGCACGTCACTGGTGGAAAGTTACTTCTTCTCACTGACCACTTTCTTGAGAGCAACTTTCTTTGGGGCCATGTTAAAGCTCCCAGTTGGCAGTAGCACTAAGCTGCACAAGCTGCACAAGAGAAAGAGATTGGAGGACTGGCGTCACTGTACAGGCCTTCTGTTTGACAGTACTGTGGATGATGTCTCTTTTTTCTGTTGTGCACCTAAAAGCTATCAAGCAAGAAAACATTTAGTGAAATGCGGCATTGTTGTAGTTTGAGCTAGAACAGACAAAGTCAATATTAGTGTGATTAGTTACTTAGGTAATAATACATCAACAACTTTAAAGCCAAACCACATCACAATACCACAGAATTTCATTTTCAATCAGGATAACACAGTATACCGATATAGCCCTTACATTATGTCCATCTTTTCTATAGCAGACACCTGTGGAAGTCAGGGAGGTGCATGGGTAAATGGAATAATCCTTATAAAAATGAAGGTTAGTCTGTGCATATGACAGGAAAGGCAGTCTGTGAGATAAAGAATAATCATTTAAAAAAATTAATGATGGTGATGTGTCTGCAGTGCACTGGAGGCAGGGTGTCCAGAATGAATTGTAATTATACATAAAAAACATGAATGCTGTTGTGCTGCTGTGGTGGATGGATGGATTGAGGCAAAGTGCAAGAAAAACAATAAACAAATAGAATTTTTTTTTTTTTAAATAACAAAATTAAAATTAAAAAGAAATACAAATAAAAAATATACAATAAAAACATACAAAATAAAAATAAAGATAAAAATTGCTTGTATAAGAGTATGAGAAGAAACCTATTGTGAGACAAGGAGGTATACATGAAAAATGAAATAAATGCATTTAATATAGGTACTGTTCATTAAAATCATATCAATAATATACATATACTACAATGATCCTCAAGCATGTTATTAAACTGATATCCCATCCAACCATATAAGCTTATGGAAAAAAATACACTGGCTGGATGCACAAAATGGCGTCCAGCCACATGGTCAAATAACAACAGCAAGCAAAAAGGCAAGGGGAATAAACAACACATGCAGGCCTATGGCAAAGGCACACTGACTGGATGCACAAAATGGCTGCCAGCCACATGGTCAAACAACAGCAACAAGCTAGGAGGCATGGGGTACAAACAACACATGCAGGCCTGTGGCAAAGACAAACTGGCTAGATACATAAAATGGCTGCCAGCCACATGGACAAACAACAATAGTGAACAAGGAGGCACAGGGAACAAAGAACACATGCATGACTATGGCAAAGGCACACTGGCTGAATGTACAAAATGGCTGCCAGCCATATGATCAAACAACAACAGTGAGCAAGAAGGCATAGGGAACAAAGAACAAATGCAAACAAAAGGGAAAAAGCACACTGACTGGCTGCACAAAATGCCCACCAGCCACAAGGTCAAACAAAAACAAAGAGCAAGGAGGCACGGGGAACAAAGAGCACATTCAGACCTGTTGCACAGACTACACAAAATGGCCCATGGCCACATGGCATGAAGAACAAAGACAAGTTGTGGCCGGTCACGAACACACACAAAGGCCAGCAAAAGGAGGCATGGTGGAAACACTGAAGAAAACAGTACCATTAATTCAGCAATGCAAAACGAAAATTAAATGAGCTATAAAAAAAATTACAACAACACACATCCTCCTATGGCATCAACAATTACCCAATGAATAGACTTTTTGCAGAAGAAAGCATAAAATAACAATAAGAGCCAACATTTTTAATTTAATCCAGTTCCATCCCTGCCCTAAGTGGAGTTTTAAAAACGTATACCACAGAAACATTTCTTTCATGCACTGATGACTAATACTGGGCCTACTGGCTGGATGGCCCAATAGAAGAATAGGCCACATTATAAAAAAAATGAATATTTCAAATGTAACAAACATGAAGAAAAGGTACTAAACTGTGCAACATTTTACCTTTACATAAGGTGAAAAATTAAATCCCAAAAAATAATAGGCCCCTACTTAACCCCTTCTCTGCCAGGTGCTTTCCCCCAGGGGTGCCAGGCCTTTTTTTGGCTATTTGGTGCAGGGTGCGCTTAGACCCTCATAACATTTTGTCCACATAAGCTACCCATGCCAAATTTGCATCCTGTTTTTACCAACATCCTAGGGATTCAAGAGGTACCCAGACTTTGTGGGTTCCCCTGAAGGAGGCAAAAGAAATTAGCCAAAATACAGTGAAATATAAAGAGCGAAAAATAGGCATCAAGAAAACCTTTGTATTTACAAAATGGGCACAAGATAGGTGTTGAGGAGCAGTGGTTATTTGTACATCTCTGAATTCTGGGGTGCCCATATAAGCATGTGAATTGCACGGCATTTCTCAAAGAGACATCTTTTTTACACACTCTCTTATATTTGGAAGAAATTTTCCCAAAGTCTCCTGATAAAAATGATACCTCACTTGTTTGGGTAGGATTAGCGCCTGCGACAGGATATGCCCCAAAACACAACGTGGAAATATCACATTTTTCCAAAGAAAACAGAGGTGTTTTTTGCAAAGGGCCTACCTGTGAATTTTGGCATCTAGCTCAGCTGGCACCTAGGGAAAACCTACCAAACCTGTTCATTTTTGAAGACTAAAGACCTAGGGGAATCCAAGATGGGGTGACTTGTGGGGCTCTCGCCAGGTTCTGTTGCCCAGAATCCTTACCAAACCTCAAAATTTTTATAAAAAAACACTTTTTCCTCACATTTCGGTGACAGAAAGTTCTGGAATCTGAGAGGAGCAACAAATTTCCTTCCACCCAGCGTTCCCGCAAGTCTCCTAATAGAAATTATACCTCACTTGTGTGGGTAGGCCTAGTGCCTGTGACAGGAAATGCCGCAAAATACAACGTGGACACATCACATTTTTTCCACAAAAAACAGAGGTGTATTTTGCAAAGTGCCTACCTGTGGATTTTGGCCTCTAGCTCAGCCAGCACCTAGGGGAACCCACCAAACCTGTTCATTTTTTAAACCTAGAGACCTAGGGGAATCCAAGATGGGGTGACTTGTGGGGCTCTCACCAGGTTCTGTTACCCAGAATCCTTTGCAAACCTCAAAATACGGCTACAAAAACACTTTTTCCTCACATTTCGGTGACAGAAGGTTCTGGAATCTGAGAGGAGCCACAAACTTCCTTCTACCCAGCATTCCCCCAAGTTTCCTGATAAAAATGTACCTCATTTGTGTGGGTAGGCCTAGTGCCGGCGACAGGAAATGCCCCAAAACACAACGTGGACACATCACATTTTTCCACAGAAAAAAGAGGTGTTTTTTGCAAAGTGCCTACCTGTCAATTTTGGCCTCTAGCTCAGACGGCACCTAGGAAAAATGACCAAACCTGTGCATTTTTTAAAACTAGAGACCTAGGGGAATCCATGATGGGGTGACTTGTGGGGATCTCACAAGGTCTGTTACCCAGAATCCTTTGCGAATTTCATAATTTGGCTAAAAAACACTTTTTCCTCACATTTCGGTGACAGAAAGTTCTGGAATCTGAGAGGAGCCACAAATTTCTTCCACGCAGCATTCCCCCAAGTCTCCCAATAAAAATGGTACCTCACTTGTGTGGGTAGGCTTACTGCCCGTAACAGGAAATGCCCCAAAACACAACGTGGACACATCACATTTTTCCACAGAAAACAGAGGTGTTTTTTGCAAAGTGCCTACCTGTGGATTTTGGCCTCTTCCTCAGCCGGCACTCAGGGAAACCTACCAAACCTGTGCATTTTTTAAAACTAGAGACATAGGGGAATCCAAGATGGGGTGACTTGTGGGGCTCTCACCAGGTTCTGTTACCCAGAATCCTTTGCAAACCTCTAAATTTGGCTAAAAAAAATACTTGTTCCTCATATTTCGGTGACAGAAAGTTCTGGAATCTGAGAGGAGCCACACATTTCCTTCTACCCAGAGTTCCCCTAAGTCTCACGATAAAAATGATACCTCACTTGTGTGGGTAGGCCTAGTGCTTGCAATAGGAAATGCTGCAAAACACAACGTGGACACATCACATTTTCTCCACAGAACACAGAGGTGTTTTTTGGAAAGTGCCTACCTGTGGATTTTCGCCTCCAGCTCAGCCGGCACCTAGGGAAACCTACCAAACCTGTGCATTTTTTAAAACTGGCCCCTCCCCCCAAACACAGGTAGTTTTGTAATATATCATTTTGATGTGTTAACGTACGTCTGTGATGTACCAAACACTACAATTGTGAAAAGAAACACACTTAGGTTATGTGAAAAAGACCCCTCACCCACCAACCAAGTTGGTGGCATGCTTCATCATCGGGGTCCCACCTGAGACACCTAGTGTGGTACAAGTGTGCTGCAATGCCTGATAACAGCAGAAATGCACTGTCAATAACTGAAAGGCCAAAAATCTGAACCAATGACTCACATCTCGTGAGCTTTAAAGCCGCATCAAGGCACCAACTGTTTCACAGTCCATTCACACACCTTTCATATATGACATGCACAAGACCATTCACGCCGCTAGCCACAGGCCCAGCACATCACAACATCAACAAACAGCACCACTCAACGGCCCATCACTTACATACTCCCACATGCCTGATACAGCAGTCACACTAGCTGATGGGAGTGTGTGGACTGACGTTTGGCTGGCACCACCAGCCAAGCGCCAACCCACGCACACTGCCAGCCAAGCGCCACCCCAAGCACACTGCCAGCCAAGCGCCACCCCACGCACACCGCCAGCCAAGCACCACCCCAAGCACACTGCCAGCCAAGCTCCTCCCCACGCACACCACCAGCCAAGCGCCACCGCAAGCACACCACCAGCCAAGCGCCTCCCCACGCACACCTCCAGCCAAGCGCCACCCCAAGCACACTGCCAGCCAAGTGCCACCCCAATGCACACCGCCAGCCAAGCGCCACCCCACGCACACCGCCAGCCAAGCGCCACCCCACGCACACTGCCAGCCAAGCGCCAACCCAGGCACACTGCCAGCCAAGCGCCACCCCAAGCACACTGCCAGCCAAGCGCCACCCCACGCACACCGCCAGCCAAGCACCACCCCAAGCACACTGCCAGCCAAGCGCCACCCCACGGACACCGCCAGCCAAGCGCCACCCCACGCACACTGCCAGCCAAGCGCCAACCCAGGCACACTGCCAGCCAAGCGCCACCCCAAGCACACTGCCAGCCAAGCGCCACCCCACGCACACCGCCAGCCAAGCGCCACCCCACGCACACTGCCAGCCAAGCGCCAACCCAGGCACACTGCCAGCCAAGCGCCACCCCAAGCACACTGCCAACCAAGCGCCACCCCACGCACACCGCCAGCCAAGCACCACCCCAAGCACACTGCCAGCCAAGCTCCTCCCCACGCACACCACCAGCCAAGCGCCACCGCAAGCACACCACCAGCCAAGCGCCTCCCCACGCACACCTCCAGCCAAGCGCCACCCCAAGCACACTGCCAGCCAAGTGCCACCCCATGCACACCGCCAGCCAAGCGCCACCCCACGCACACCGCCAGCCAAGCGCCACCCCACGCACACTGCCAGCCAAGCGCCAACCCAGGCACACTGCCAGCCAAGCGCCACCCCAAGCACACTGCCAGCCAAGTGCCACCCCACGCACACCGCCAGCCAAGCACCACCCCAAGCACACTGCCAGCCAAGCTCCTCCCCATGCACACCACCAGCCAAGCGCCACCCCACGCACACCGCCAGCCAAGCACCACCCCAAGCACACTGCCAGCCAAGCTCCTCCCCACGCACACCACCAGCCAAGCGCCACCGCAAGCACACCACCATTCAAGCACCTCCCCACGCACACCTCCAGCCAAGCGCCACCCCAAGCACACTGCCAGCCAAGTGCCACCCCATGCACACCGCCAGCCAAGCGCCACCACACACACATCGCCAACCAAGCGCCACCCCATGCACACACCGCCATCACTTTTTTTGTTGTTTATAAAAAATTTCTTCGTGTGGTAACTCCTGAAACAGCCGGCCGCACACAGCCCAGGCTTTGAAGGGCAATCGGGGCAGTACATCCGGCTCTCCCTCCGGATACCTCTTCGGCAACATACTCTACATTTCTTAGTGGGCACGTCTTTTTTGAGAGTGGGAGGAATGTGATCTGAAAGGTAGCAATCTTTCAATCTAGCCACATCCTCCACCACTGCTACTCTAGGAACTCTTGCCTGTTCCACCACAATAAGGCTCTCTATCCCTGACTCCTGAAATTTAACAAATTTCATCCTTTACTCAGGTGAACAATCCTTGAACACAATAAAAGCATTAAAAGTTGCCAATGAAATAAATGTACGGCCAACTTTTTATACCACATGTAAGACTTACGAAGAGCAGTGTAAGGTTCCAACCTCTGATCTACTCTATCAACACCCATGTGCCTATTGTAGTCCAAAATGCACCCAGGTTTGCGCACTTCGGCAACCTGACCCCAAACAGTCACAGGGGAAGTACTCTCCTCATGGATGGTTGGTAGCATGTACACATCTCTCCTATCTGAAAATTTTAGAGCTAGCAGTTCATTATTCCACAAGGCACTGCACTGTACCCTCTCAAGTTTTTTACAGGCAAGCTCCTTTGGATAGCCTTTCTGGTTAGAACAGATTGTGCCACAAGCAACAATGTCCACTCTAAACAACTCCTTGAACAACTGCACTCCAGTGCAGAAATTATCTACGTAAAAATGGTGACCTTTGGTAAACAGTAGTCTACCAAGTTCCCACACAATTTTCTCACTAACTCCAAAAGTGGGCGGACAACCAGGAGGGTCAATACTAGAATCCCTACCAGTGTAGACCTGGAAATTATACACATATCCTGTACTACCTTCTGACAGCATATACAATTTAATTCCATACCGTGCCCTCTTATTAGGAATTTACTGCTTAAAAAGTAAAACGCCCCTTGAAAAGGACCAAAGACTCGTCTACACTTATCTCTTTGCCTGGAACATAGACTTCTGAAAACTGATCTACAAAATGATGAAGGACAGGCCTAATCTTAAAAAGACGGTCACAATCAGGGTGACCTCGTGGCAAGGCTAAAGCACTGTCTACAAAATGCAGCATACGAAGAAGAAGCAAATAGCGATTACGTGTCATAGTTGCAGGAAATATAGCCGTTGCCATCAAGTGGCTAGTAGACCAATGAGAAGCCAGTGACGGCTTCCTTATCAACCCCATCAAGAAAGTCAAACCTAAAAACTTTTTCATCTCTTCCAGATATGTGGGAACCCACTGAGTAGCTCTAGACTGAGGCCTAAGTCTGGCAGCGTTGTCCCTCAAATATTGCTCCGCATACAAATTAGTCTGCTCCACAATCTCTTACAAAAATGCATTGTCCATAAACAAGTGAAATAAATTGACAGGCAAATGTTTTTCCGGATTGACTCTACACCCTGGGAAACCAGTAAATGCAGGTAACTGTTGCTGCTCCAAGTTTGGGGCAATCCAGGTGTCAGGTCTTCTAATGGGAAACCCTTCAGCCCCAGGCTGCTGCACTCTTGGCACATCATTGTCCTCCTCTAAAACAGGCCCTTCATCTGCACTGAGAGAAGCTTCCTCATCAGAAGAATCCTCTCGGATGGAAAACTCACTGCCAGAATCTCTCACTTCCTCCTCTGCCTCAGATGCAGAGTCAGTCTCATAATCATGGTCTGAAGACGACTCAAAAAGCATGCCAACAACCTGCTGAGCGGTCACTCTGCGGCTAGCCATGATCCTTTCTAACAACAAATGTATTGCCAACAACAACCAGCACTAAAATAAGTAATAAACAAAGTGTAGCTTTATCACAAAGAGTTATGTACTAAAAAACCATACTACTCACTTGTTATATGTCAGAACCACAGGTGCTCCAAGCACCAGTGACTCAACAACGAGGTCAGAACAACGACCTCGTTCTAACCACTAATGCCTTTACCATTTTACCGTTGTAAATGCATTCCTGGTAAAGACATTAGCGATCAGCATGCACGGTTCCAGCGAAAGCGTTGTTTCGCTTTCGTTTTTCATGACTTTGTGGTTTCGGAGTCATTGTTCCGGGTGTTTCCCTCACTCACTTGCCTGAAAAGGCTACTTACCAGCAACTACTCTGCACAAACACAGCTATCACCAATGATATCCCACTAAAAAGAAAAAAGAAAAAAAAAATTAGACATATGACAACACAAATATCATTGTGCTCAAATCAAAGGACAATTTCACACACAATCCTGCATTTAGTACACCACCTACAAACATGTCATTCATGCATGTCAACAATACTCCTTTGGAGTACATTGCTTTTACTTACCTAAAACATGCAACTATGCAAACCGCAGGACAACTACTGCCAAAAACCCAAGTATTCACAGCAAAGGAAGCAAAAGCTTTGAACTTGAACAAAAAGAAGAAATAAACTGTTATAATCACAAATACAAATATTTCACCAGTTGACAAACACCCCACCACCAAGAACTTAGAAATTGTCCCTGGTGCCTAAGTGGCTTCTGCCCCCCTTGGGAGCAGATGGGCCTACAATAAATAGGTCAATCAGCCCCCAAGGGGGGGCAGAAATGGCCAACAGCTCTGTACCCTGTTTGGGGGGGCGACCCTTGCCAAAGGGGGCAAAAGGGGGTGCCCCAGCACAAAAAAACTAAGGGGAACAACAACAAAAAATCCCTCACGTCTTAGTGGCTTTTGCCCCCTTGGGGGTAGATAGTCCTGAAAAAAAGCCCGATCTGCCCCCAAGGGAAGCAGAGATGTCCATCAGTAATGTGCCCCACTTGCAGGGAGCGACGATCCCCAAAGGGGCGGCCGCCCAAAACACACAAGATCCCTTGTGCCTAAGTGGATTCTGCCCCCCTTGGGGGCAGATGGGCCCAAAAAAAATAGGCCACTCTGCCTAGTGAAAGGGGGCGCCCCAGCACACAAAAAAACAAAGGGAACCAAAAAAGAAAAATGTCTGACATCTTGGTGCCTTCTGCCCCCCTTGGGGGGCTGATCTGCCTCCAAGGTGGGGAGAAATGGCCATCAGTAATGTGCCCCCTTTGGGGGCGACCCATGCCAAACGTGCCACCCCCCCACACAAAACACAGACACACACAGGATCCCTGGTGCCTAAGTGGATTCTGCCCCCCTTGGGGGCAGATGGGCATAAACATTTTTTGCTGATCATCCCCCAAGGGGGGCAAAAATGGGCAACAGCTCTGTGCCCCCATTAAGGAGCGACCCTTGCCAAAGAGGGCAAAAGGGGGCACCCCAAGCACAAAACAAAAAAAGGGGAACCAAAAAAAAAAAATCCTGGCTTATTGGTGGTTTCTGCCCCCCTGCCCCTCCACACACACCACACAATCCCTGGGTCCTAGTGGGTTTCAACCCACCCAGGGGGGATATCGGCCAAAAACATGGCCGATCTAGCCCCGGGGGGGCCGAAACATATAAAAAAATATTGCCCCCGGGGCAGGGACCCTTGCCTAAGGGGTCGCTGCCCAAAAACATAAGGAAAATAACATTCCTGGTGGTCTAGTGGTTTTTGACCGCCCCCCCCCCCGGGGGCAGAATGGCAGAAAAAACGGCCGATCTGCCCCCAGGGGTGGCCGAAACAGGATTTAAAATTGCCCCCAGGGTAGCGACCCTTGCCCAAGGGGTCGCTCCCTGAAATAAAACTAAAAGAAAATCCCTGATGCCTAGTGGGGATTCCTGCTCCACGATCGCAGGCCCCGCAGGAATCCACTGAAAACAGGCATGGGCAGGAATTGAAAAGCTCTTTCCTTTCCCCCTGTGTCTGTTTTCCCCCTAAAGCCCCCCAAAAAGAGAAAGACTCACCTACAAGGCGTCCTCTCTCTAGACGCGATGGAAGCAAATGGCTTCCAGCGCATCCTCAGCAGCTTCTGATGACATTGGCGCACTCTGAGCGCTCTGATGTCATCAGATTGCCGAGGGGGGGTCGGGGTGGAAGGGGAAGCGAATCCCCTTCCATCCTCGACTGGGGTGTGTGGGTGGGAGGCCCACGGGGAGAGCTAGTGCTTTCCTCCGTGGGCCGGGTGCCGGACGAGCTGGTCTCGTCCAGGGCACACGGCAGACCAGCTCGTCCCCGGCATGGTAGGGGTTAAACTCCAGGCCACCCACAGCAATTACATTTAAAAATCAAATAAAAGTACAGAGAAATCTACTGCATGGCCTATCAAACAAACAGCACCCTTATGCAATAGTTTTTTTTAACTTACTTGTGCAATGGTCCTGCTGTTGACTTTTCGACTTGAAATCCATCTGCCGCAGTGACGGTCCACCTGCCGTATTTAGATGTTCTTGGCATTGGAACTGCTGCCTCCATAAAGAAACACAGCTAGCATCTATGGCGGAAGAGGGAAAAGTGGATGCTGGCGGGGCCCCAGACACCCTTCCCGTCTTGTAGATTTGGATGTGCCTTACTGGCAAGAAATTAGTGGTGGTCCTACCTCCATGTCTGAGCTGGTGGATTAGGGGAAAAATGGGTGAAAACACGTTTTTTCCCCATTCCACCTCCATTTTCGACTGGACACGACTGGACAACACCTGCCATCACTGTTACCAACGATCCATGGAAAAATCATGCTCCCCCCCATTGCCGCACCCGAAGGTAGGGATGCTGCATTGCCAGGGTACGTTGGGTGGGCACTGCACAAGAGATCAGGACCACTGCAATCATGTACATGTCACAGTAATTTTTTAATGTCACTGTAACATGCATATGTGGGGTACATGATGATTTCACACATGCATGGGTACACACAGGCACAACACGCATATCACACACATACACAACTGTCATTGTGGTATCATCATTCCTTGTCAAATGAATGCTGGCACCACAATGATGGTACACTCTCACTTGGTAAGGGTGTCTATATGTGTGTGCATTGCAAGGTGACCTGAATGGGTAGGTTTGTGCTATCTGTTGTGTATGTGAGTCAGTATGTGTGTGTGTGTGTGTTTGTGTGTTTATTGACTGGTTGAGGGGAGGGAGTGCGTAATGTGGTTGTGTCTGCATGTGTGTCACTTGCATGTGAGACTGATGTTGTTTATGCTGTATTACTAAGTGATATATTTAGGTGAGTGTTGTTGTGTGGCGGGTATTGTTGTGATGTATGTAGTTATGAATGTGTGTGAGTGTTTGTACAGCTGAATGTGTAGTTGAGTTGGTTGTTGTGGGTACGACGTGTGGGTGCAGTGTCAATGGTGTGTGTATGTCATGGATGTATGTCACTGTGTGTTTTTGTCAGGCATGGGTTGTGTTGTGTTGGAATTGTAATGGATAATAGTGTGTATGTGGTGTGTTCTGAAATATGTAGTGCAGGGGACACATATGGCAAAGGGACAGTATGTGTTTGTCACTTACCTCTATCCATATCCCCTGCCATTGTACTAAGTCTATTGGGCCCCGCCGCCATCACCCTCTGTCAGCAATCATTCACCAGTCCTCCGTTTGCAAAGCTGTATCATCTAAATATGGCTGGCTGAACAACGTTGACTTGACGGTCTTCTTGGGAGTCATCAATGATGTGGCTTGGCAGACGCAAAGATATAAATCAGGTCCAAAGACCTCAAATACAAAGGTATATACCAGCACACAAAGACAGTGATCCTTCCACCTCAAAATCGAAGTGAAATGTGACCAGGAGATAGACAAAGCACTGGGAGGAGCCTGCTGGACAGGAAGTTGGAGTGTCTAGGGATCTTCCTCCATGTTGGAAAAAAAAGTTCAAAAAAGCCTTCTCACATTAAACATTAACAACCTGAAGGATAGTTGCAGAAGAAAATCCACTCAAAAATCTCTTTTTGAGTAGATATAGCTACACCTTGAGCAGAAAATCTACTTGAGGTGCGTATGCGCTCATGAGAGGCACTATATTTGTGCCATCACAGCCAGAAGCTGCATGAGAGGGTGCTAAATTTTGTGCACCCTCGCCAGTGGCCTAAGAATATCATAATTACAAAAAGAACAGATGATGGACGTAATGCTGAACAATGCAAACATTCACCACCAGTCACAAAGATCTGGGTTGAATCCATCATTTTTTTCCTCCGGTCCTGGCCTGGCAGTTCGGGCTAGACTGTTCCCATAGGGAGCAGGGTCAAGACTGATTTGCATATGGATGGGTCCAAACTGGAATGGCATGGCAAGCAAAATAACTGATGAATTAAACCCAGATCTGTGACTGGGGGTAAATGTTTGATTTGCTCTGCATTCTGTCCATCATCTGTTGTTTTTGCATTTGTCGCCCTAAGAATATCATGGCGCTCACGAGCAAACGCCAACAACAAATCTTGTGTGCGTGAATGGAAACAAAGAACTCCACTTCGCGCGGATGGTGGAACTCCACGCTACTCTGCATATTGTGTTATGCCCAAATTCCAAAAAATCAGAGAACGTAGCGCAGTTTACCACTAGGGCCTAATTTTGTACTGGAAGGGAATCCTTCCATTACAAAATATATGTCAAACTCTAGCACATGGGTACTCACAAACATTTTCCCGGGGGCCAAAATGTTTTGTCTGTGATGTGACTGAGGGCTGCATTAATGCCAGCAACGTGGCACTCAGGAGAAGAAAGTTCCAATGGGTGGTGCCAGTAAGGTGGGTGTACTGGAAGCAAAGCATATACAGCTGCTGAATTGCACAATGTGAAACCAGAACACCTGGAATTAATCCCAGTTGCCCCCTTTTACCAAATTGTGTGATCCTAAGCAATTGGTTTGCTCCACTTTCCCTTTTTTCCACTTCATTATCACATATAAAAGGATGTTGAAATACTTGACTTCAAGATGTGCAAAACCTTCTTCTGTGTTTGATTTAATAAGCTATAATGTTGTTTGTGTATAAGAGAGGAACTCAGCCCAAAGAGTGCACTTAACAAGTGACTTGCATTTTAGCTCTCTATTGACACTGTTGTTAGGGTGGTGAAAAACGGAATGTAAATTATTGTCTGAAAACTATCGCTTAAATAAAATAGTTCTCAATGCACTGATAACATGTGATGTATGAAGGTGAAACGGAATATATGTTAATGAAATACACTTTCTGAATTTTAAATAGATTTTATCATATTTTTACATTTTTGATGAAAGAGGTATTTAAAAAAATAAAGGTGTTTCTGAAGTTAAACAGTGCAAGATAACCTAGTTACTTATTTTCTTTAACTTCAGTTAACCTAAACATAAAGGCTTGTTTCTTTATTTAACTTCTTAGTCAAGGTTAGCGCTAATTTAAGTAAATGCTAACCCAGTGCTGCTTTTGCCTTGTGGTCTGCATGCGGTACATACTTTGAGTATCAATGCTCTAGCACATACCCTTGCACATAGCTGCCAGGCTTTCCAGTTCCTTGCGTGACTAGGAATGTCGGACCTAGTTTTATCAGAATTCGGGGACTTGTACTTAGTTTACCCAGCATAAAACCAGGACTACAAGTCCAAGAATTCTAAGAAGAAAGAGGGCCTGAACTAACTAGACACTCATGAACCTGGGATACTTGGCAGCTGTGCTTGCATTATGGCACAAAGGAAAGTATGTGGCACTCAGCAGCTAAAGTCTTCACTGGCACTACTGAGAGGGAAGGAGAGTGCCCTATGTCTGTGGATATGTCACTCTCCTGTTCTCTCCTTCTCAAGCAACGCAGCATACCATTTCTTTGTTACTGCGCTGCTTCGCATGAGAATTGAGTAAATCTGGCCCTCAATGTCATGGAAACATGTTGCAACGACTTCACCTTAACAATAGCCTTCACGGCATAACTCACCCAAATACCCAATATATATGGAGGTTCCACAATCAAAAGAATGATAGTGCATAGAGAAGCTCTTACTTGTGTATTAAAAACAGGCAAATAGTTTTTGCACCTTGTAGGTGGTATAGCTGATGGTCTACCTGCAGTAAAAAACCTCAACAAATGAAGAAATGTAATGGAAATGGAAAGCTGGGGAAATGCTGACGAAGGCACAATCATACTAGCCTCGTAAACATCTTTGCCTTTGACTGTAATCTGCCTATTATTGCATCTAGAGTTGAAACCACAGAAATCATATTAAGAAAAATAACTCACTGACAATGTAACCTTTTTGAGGAGATGAACCTACTGCATAGAACTGTCTAGGCCAATGTTCTGCAAAGTCGGTCCTGGAGAGCCGGGTCCATGCCACATATTTAGCATATCCACATTTAGAAAACTGTAGACTCCTGAAACATCTTTTTTCTAAATGTGGATATGCTAAAAATCTGGCATGGACCCAGCTCTCCAGGACTGACTTTGCAGAACCGTGGTCTAGGCCCATTCATGAATTGGCCTGCTTTGAGGACCCTATGTAGTTGAAAAGTACATGGCAAACTTTGTGCAGCGATAATGTTGCTCATTCTGAGTTGTTCATCTCGCAATTTTGGAAAACAGTGAGTATTAATAAACCCGATAAATAACACACATTGGTATTTACCAGCTGCAGTATAACCTTTACCACAAACAGACCCCTCAGAAACAGGGCCAAAACAGGTTAATCTTTATTTTGGCATTATGTGCATATTAGTTATGCAAATACCTGTTTGAATATGTCTGTTTTCTTTGATTTCCTTAACATCATTTTATATTTTCAGACTAATGAATCTACTTTTTCATGTTTTGCCTAGCATAAAAAGTAACAAAAAAACACTTGTCTTGCAGGGGGCCCCAAGTTAGGGCCCCTGATGACACTTAAAAAAAATTATTAAAAAATACTTACCAATACTTACCCAACTTACCTGGGATGGGGTCCCCCATCCTCCAGTGTCCCTCTAGCAGGGTGGGGGTGATCCTGGGGCTTGGGGAGGAACCTGTGGACCCATTCCAAGGTGTTTAACCATGGAAATGGGTCCACAGGTCCCCTAACGCCTGGTCTGATCCAGGCGTTAAATAATGGTGCAAAGCAAGCTTTGCACCAGTATTTAGCCCCTCCTCCCACCCGTGCGTCATTTCAGCACGGGGGGATACATATGGGGCTATAGCCAGATAGCACCATTTTTTAGATGGGAAAGCCTACCTTGCATCTCATTGACGAAAGGTAGGTACACGCATCTAAAAAATGGTGCAAACTCCTATATTTTGACGTTAGACGTGTCTAACGTCAAAATATAACTATGGAGTTAGGTTTGCGCTGAGTTTGCATAAAAATTTATGCAAATTCATGGCAAACAGAGTATAAATATGCCCCTTAATCTGATAAATAGCTCATTTTGGCTGCTGTGCTCCTTTTGCAAGGCCTCTTAGACATCGAGGGCAGTAGCCAGCACACCTCCCCTTAGTTATAGTGGGCAATCAACAGCCCAGGCCACCTAGTTTTGTGGGTGGTCGCCTGGCTCTAGATAAATCCTATGGTCTGAGGGACAATAATAATTCACTGGTGAAGACTAGACTTTCTCTCCTACAGCTATCTATAAAAAAAACTGCTGAGTTTACATTGGTATGCCACAATACCTCACATTCCCTAGAAAAGAGGGAGTGATATGGCCGCCACATCCCTACGCACCCTCATAACCCAAATGTACTAAACTCAATGAATAAATTATTATTTGCCTTGACCGTACACAAATGAGCAACACTAAGTTATATGTGAGACTATGGCCCTCATTCTGATTCTGGCGGGCGGCGGAGGCCGCCCGCCAGAATTCCGCCCTCCAAAATACCGCGCCGCGGTCAAAAGACCGCGGCGGGTATTTCAAGTTTTCCCCTGGGCTGGCGGGCGGCCGCCAAAAGGCCGCCCGCCAGCCCAGGGGAAAACAACCTTCCCACGAGGATGCCGGCTCGTAATCGATCCGGCGGAGTGGGAAGGTGCGACGGGTGCATTTGCACCCGTCGCGTATTTCACTGTCTGCCAAGCAAGCCGTTGGCATGGGCACTGCAGGGGCCCCCAGGGGCCCCGCGACTCCCCCTCCCGCCATCCGGTTCCCGGCGGGAGAACCGCCAGGAACTGGATGGCGGGAGGGGGAGTCGGAATCCCCAAGCCGGCGCAGCAAGCTGCGCCGGCTTGGAGGATTCCTGGGGGCAGCGGGAAACCGGCGGGAGACCGCCGGTTTCCCTTTACTGACCGCGGCTAAGCTGCCGCGGTCAGAATGCCCCGCGGGGCACCGCCGGCCTGTCGACGGTGCCACCGCATCCCGCGGCCCTGGCGGTTCTATACCGCCAGGGTCGTAATGAGGGCCTATATTTGTAACTATGGACCATTTGAGATTTATGTAATCAATTCCATATTATCTTCTATTGGTGAGAAAACTGAGTAGTTACTGATTTTTTATTTCTTTAACTAGCACATGTAAATAGTTTGATACCCACACTGCGTCCTGATGGTGGTTCAAAAAAATTGGCCATTAAGGGCCGAAATTTCGACTATACCTTCAAAGAGACACATTTTGGGCCCGGAGGGGAGGGAGTGGGGAGGAAACCTGGGGGGAGGGGTATATTGGTTGCATGGGCTTGGGGGAGTGGTTCGGGAAAATCTTTTTTGTAATAGACACCGCAGAGAAATCCTAAGGTGTCTCATTTTGAAGTTTGTTCAGTTTCTTATTGATTTGTGTGGTTGTCTCAGTTGGGTGTTGTTTATGTTCTATATTTTTATGTATGGGTGGAGTCCATGTTACTAGCATTTTCCAATATTGACTCTAGCAGAGCTGAAATAAATAGCATTATGTAAGATAATTTTTCCCTCAGTATAATAAATTCTCTGATATATTATTATATTAATTGAGTCTTTGGGATTGATTCATGCAAATTTAAAGTAAGAGTGATTATATCTAATTATTTTTGATTTATGTAGCCCACGGGGCAGTCTTTCTTTGTATCATTGTTTTTTATTGCAGCCGTGTGCTTTAGGGGTTAAGGTACCCTGTCTCTATATTCCCTTATTGGTATTAGTAGTAATTTCATTGACCAGACTGCAACAAGATGCTCATAGAACTTATTTTACTTACCTTCAGAAAAATGGGAGCTGAAGTGGGAATTACCAGATCACAAACTTGTGAAATGTCCTGGTACAGAGTTGAAAATATATAACTCTTTAATGAAGTGCACTGTGGAGAGCAGACACACAGTCTAGTCCCTCCACAGGATCGTTCGTGACAGGAAGTGCTGCACCGGGATAGGGCATTGGTGGGGAGGGAAGCAGAGGAGGGTTGTAGGTGTGTGTTTAAGAAGGTAGCAGTAGATGGGGGAGGGTGCAGATTCAGAGGTGGGCCTGGCCACCCTTCCAGGGGGGAAGAAGAAGCAGGAGAAGAATGACAGTGTGGGGATGCTGGAATGACACAGGGTATGAAAGGAAGGTGTGGGGAATAGGTGAATGAAGGTGGAGGATGGATGAATGAAGCACATTTGGGGAATGAAATGGAAGACTGAAAGGTGGGGTGTTTTTAAAGGGGGGGTGCGGAAAAGAAGCTGGGAAGTTGGAATGTTTTAAAGTTGTTCAAACGTTTTGCTATTAATTGCAACCCTGTCCTAATAAATTCCATTTTACACTATTCCTGAGAGTGATGGTGATTGTGTCATGAAGATTCCCATAAAATAAACCAAAGCTGCAAGACGGATGCTATGAGTGCACTCCTAACAAGACTGGAAACTCTCTGTCCCATAATGCCACTTTCTGATCTTTCTAATCCCTTCAGCAACCTACTTCATGATTCACCTGGCCTCTCGAATCATGCTACAAAAAACTTCAAACTTAAACTCGTGAGTGAACACCTTGGAATGCTCATTGTCGATATGCCAGGCATAATATCAATTATCTCAGATTAATCAGAGTAATTTTGGTAATTCTGCATTACTTTTTGATGTGGAATTATCAATAATAATACGATTATGCATGTTCATGTAACTGAGTCATTTTGGGGGAAAAAATTCTACCACGGGAGCTCATTTAGTGAACATGATTGATTGTTCGCTTTTCATGTTCTTTTGCATTTAATGCTATTTCTTAGTGCAAAATGCATCCTTATATCCATTTTGGACTCTAGGGTGCATTTTGTGCTAAGAAAATAATGCTAAATGTTGGGAGTAAATTGAGGAGAAATCCTACCTTAAATACACATTTAGTGAGCTCGAGCACCTGCTCGCTGTTGCTATTCATGTTGTCTTGCATATAGTGCTATATCCTAATGCAAAATGCATACTTGCGTCCATTTTGGGCACAAAAGAGCATTTTTTCATTGAGAAAATATAACTAACTGAAGAAGTGCTCTTCTAGCACAACATTTTGGGTAATTCCACGTAATTACTTTACATAGAATTGTGCAGGCTACATCCATCCCTAACTGTCAACCAATAGCACTGCATAAGAGGCAACATTCAAACAGACCACATCTTCCTCTCTTACAAATAGACTCTATGGTTGGAGCTGTTCACAAAGAAGCTAAGAGGAAGTAGGGGTAACTGAAGCCCCGGACTTCCTAACTTTTAACATTTTTAATCATATTCACTGGCATCCAGATTAAAGTATGATGACTACCGGGCAAGTATTTTCAACAGTAACGCTATCCCCACTCACTACCCTATTACTGTTTTAATTAAGTGCTCCCATGCATCTCACAGGTTGTAGCACACCCTGTTCCACAACAGAACAGGAATGAACTCAATGATGAAGCACGCCATCAAGGACTACCCCTGGTGCATGAGAGATCTTTAAAGCAAAAGGATTATTTTCTCCTTAGGTCAACGGGAGGGTTCTTAGATTGACCCAATCGAGTTGGGCTCTATAGTTTGTGTAATGTGCTGCTCACAAAGAGTGTGAACACTTCACTCAAGACCAAAATTCATGATGGCATGGAACTCATTGTCTGCGTTCCCCATCATTCTCACTCACAACTCACTGTCATGCCTTCTCTAGACCAACAGCCTGCTTATTTTGCAGGCAAGCTCACGATCTCTAGTGTATCCCAGCCATGACACCATCCATGTACCTAGGATCTGGAACAACATTCCTTTACACATCAGAACTGCCCCAATGCTGCGCCAATATAGGAAAGAGTTGAAGACTCATCTCATTTTTAAAAAAATCACTGTGCATTAGCAATCCTCAATACAACTTCATCTCCTTTTAGTTAATGACTTTATTCTTTGCTTTGACCACTTACAGTGCTTCACTGCCTTCAACTAGGATTACACTGTAAAAGTAGCACATACACACATAAATATATACATACATACATACATTCATCACTTAAAAGCTAATCTGTCAATCTCTATCTTCTATAGTGACAAAGTCATGATTCAAGCAATAGATGAATATTTCAGACAGTTTGTTCAACACTTCCAAACTCTTATCTGGTCTCTGACTACTTCTCCACCCTCATAACTTTACCCTCACCTTTTTCTTTTTCAGTCCATCCTTCCTATTAATATCCCACTCTACTCAGACGTTATCTTCTCTCTTCTTAGAAGGTTGGCAAACCCTGATCATGAGACTACACTCATCTGTGCATATCACCCCCCTTAACAAATTACTAGTCTACTTAATCACCATTCATCACACACTTAACCTACAGATAAACCCTTACCATCTTGCCATGATGCTTTATTCCCACATCACCCACTTTATCTATTCTCTCTCCCACTAGGATTTTCATTAATCACAACTAAGAAACAGCACACAATCCTAGATATACCAACCGCTCACCATCTTCTGTTCAACCATTCCCACTCTCATGTTTAGTAACCACTCGGAAAAGGACTCCCTAGTCCGCACTTATCCTCCCAACAGTGTGAGTCCTTTTCACTCAACATATCTAAGCTTGCCAGTTCACTGCAAATCATACCTCACATCTGAGACATTTCCACAAATGTCATCTTTTCTTCCATTTACCCATCCCCCAATTAATGCAATGGCATTTTCCTCACTGCTGTCTCCAGTCAGGTAATTTTCTCCCACCAACGTGTAGCACTTACCTTGGTCTACTGCCCCTTGCAGAAATGATGACCTACCACCCCACAGCACCAACACCAACTCAACAGACCTACCAAATTCACTCACAAGAGAGGTTAGACAACTATAACTCAGGTGAGAGCTTTAACATGCCCTCAAACATAAACACCCAACTGTCCATTAATGTAAAGCCCTTTAATGCCAGTGCCTTATCTACAAGGTTTGACATGTTAATTGATGAAGTAAGCATGCTCCAAAATAACCTCACAGCCATAAACATCAATTGGAAATCCCAATATTCCTACTGACATACTCTCTCCTTCACATATATTCCCCAATGAAAAACAAAATAGTAATCAAACCATGCAAAAAAAGAGAACAGAGATCCAAGGGTATTATGAGGCACATATCAAAGAATGACAAGGAAGATTTACTTGAAGATTATGATTCAAGTTCAACCTAAAATGTCTCCCCAGACTTCCACAAAATCCTCCAAATCAGGGAAAGACCCCCATTACTCAAGTGAAAATAAATGGACTCAGACAATCTGCTAGAAATAAGAACACTGTTAAACCCGGCATCCTTGGTGTGGTTTCCCCTACCTTTTGCCTTCAGACCTCCTGTTTTGCAGAACTTGTTTTTGCTGGCTTTACGGCTCAGGGCAATTTCCCTCTTCTAACGTGTGCTAAATGTGTGGGCATAGATGCATGAGCAACATGCCCCTACTATGTCCTTGCCAAACCTGGGACATAGTAAGTGAACAGGGTAGCCATTTTAATGCATGTACTGGACACTGGTCAGTACGAATTCCACAGCTACATGATGGCTGCCCTGAACCCTGTGTAGTTTGGTATCAAAAAACTCGAATGATAAATCCAAACTGGTGCCAATAATGTATTTATTATAAAATGTACCCAGGGGTCACCTTAGTGGGGCCCCCTACAAAAGCTAGCTACCCTGGAATGGCCAGTCACAAGCAGCCTGCCACCACCAGACAAAAGTCTGAGCCCCTGGGGTGAGAGATCCTGCTCTCTGGGACTCAGAACAAAGCCCTTCCTGGGTGGAGATACTAACACCCCCACCCTCAGGAATGTGCACTGCTCTTCTAGCAGGCTTCAAAGACTAACCGCCCATGAAACCCAACCCTCAGGCCTGCTGCTAGCAGCAGATGCCCGCCCGTTGCAAACCCCCACTTTTGGCAGGAGAAACGGCAGGAAACCAGACAAAGGACAAGAGAAGTGACAAGAGAAGTGGACACTCCTGTCTTGCACCACCCCCAAGGTGTTGCATGTGAGGTGACCCCTCCATTTCATTTTCCTCCATCTTGCATGGAAGGAAAATAGCCAGTCAGGTGTAGGGAAGTGACCTCTGCCCACAAGAAGTGGTCACTTACTGGGTGTAGCCACCCCAAGGTAGATGACCCATTGGTCGCTACTAGGTACCCCCCCAAAATGTCCGCTAAATACAGTATTTCGTGGGAATCCCTAGACCAAGAAATCAGTTTTCAAGTACTAAAGAAGACCAGCAAGAAAGAAGACCCAAGGCTCGAGAACTGAAGTCCTGCTGCACAAAGAAAAAGCACCATACCCTGCCTGCTGCACCCAGGACTCAACAATCTCTGCTGAGGGGTCGCTTGGACATTGGACAGTCACTAGAAATGCCCAAAGGACCTTTACACTTTTAAAATTACCAAAGATCTCCCTTCAGACTGAATGCATCACTCAGCAACCACATGAAACCAACAAGCCAGTGAGGTCTACTTCATTGACTGGCAGCTTACCACCAATACAGATGCCACAGCTAGACCAATCTCCAGCCAACAGACCACAAGGACAATCCTTGCAAGTGTGTCAAGTTTGGTGGCACTGTGCCCTCCAGTGGCTTAACTGTACTATTGCCCTTGGTAGTGGTCACTGCACATCGGACACCAAAAAAACAGTCTACTCCAGACTGCAAAAGGACCAGGAGGAATCCCCAGTCAAGCGACTTCAAAAAACACCAGGACCACCCATCAGAGTGTCCCTGCTGACCTGCAAGCGACCCTCAAAGTGACCTACCTCCTGCTTCCAAGGGCACCTTTGTGCACAGCTCCTGGTTCACTGATTTGCTCTGCACCCGGCCGCCCTGTGCCCTGCCTCAAAGATCCAGCTGTGCCCTAAGGGTCCCCCCCTCTTACAACCTAAGACACTCCATGGGTACCCACCAGACGTACTGCTAAGTCCACCTGTGCAGTGCCTTTCCAACTGGTCCCACACAGTGACCTGGCATGAGCTCCAATGACTTTCTGCCGCTGCTCATGCGGAAAATGGGAGCTGCTCAAATATAGCCAGCTGGTCCATAGTGCCCATCGATGACCTCGACATACCTGCAAAAGGAGACATTGATAAATGCACTGTCTGATTCCATATGCATTTTCAAAGTATTTTCTTCATTGATTTCTATGGTGCATAATTATGCACAAAAGACTAATTTTATTAAATTTCAAAAATTCATACCTTAAAAGTACATACCCGATTTTGATGATCTTAGTCCTAGAATTTTTGCAACATTCTGAAGTATTTTTGTAAATTGATCTCAAGTTATACAACAATTGCACTTCTCCTAGATTAGCGTAACTGCTCAACCAAGCTACCATAAAAATTAGGAGGTCTAGTTTTTACCTCTGTAAACCAACTTGTGGTTGACTGGACTGCCTGCATAGTGTGCCTAGCTTTGCATACTCCATAGAGGGCCAGCCTCCTACAGCTGCAGCACTGGTTGTGCCACCCACTTCAGTAGCCCTGCAAACATGTCTCGGACCTGCCACTGCAGAGCCTGTATGTGCAATTTTAAACTGCCATGTTGACCTAGCAAGTTAACCCTCTTGCCAGGCCCAAACCTTCTTTTCTAATACATATGTTACCCCTAAGGTAGGCCCTAAACAGCCCAAGAGCAGGGTGCAGTGTATTTAGAAAGTAGGGTATGTACTTTTAAGTTTTACATCCTGGTTGTGAAACACTCTTAAATTTGTTTTTCACTACCGTGAGGCCTGCCTCTCTGATAGGATGACATTGGGAATTACCTTTTTACATCCTATAAGTGTAATTTCCAGTTGGGAAGAGATGGGACCCCAAGTTTGGTATCTCTGGAAACAAAATGAAATTTGACAACTTATGGTGAAGTTGGATTTTAAGTTGTAGTTCTGAAAATGCCCCTTTTAGAAAGTTGGCATTTTCGTACTTTATCTATCTGGTGCCTGATTTTTGCAAGGGGTGATGGCTGGACTTGTGCATTCCTTCCAGACAGCCACACACAAAGGGAGCTTAGGCCTGACTGATGGGGCATTAACATCGTGATGGGCCATTTGGGGCAGGATGGGAGGGAGAAGTTGACACTACCCCTGAATGGGCTTTGCCTGTATCCACACAAAGGATTGCACAGCCCCTGTGGTGAGTCTAGAGCAAGGGCAGGGACTCTGTGCACTTCAGATGCCTCTCTTTGAATTCTCTCCCACTTCAAAGGCACCAGTGGGTATAAGAACTGGAACTCAAACACCACCAACTCAGTACACTTCTGGACTTGTGGATACTCTGTTAGGAAGATGGACTGCTGCACTGCTGAAAGGCCTGTCACTCTGTTGGACTCTGCTGAAATCCTGCTCTGCTGTGCTGACTTGCTGAGCTCCTTGCCTTATAGTGAGAAGGATTAGACCTGACTCTTTCTAACCCAGAAAGTGACTCTAACGGCTTGCTGGCTTAACTTCTCTTGTGAAGAAATCTCTGGGACATCAAAGACTTCTCTTCAACCTGCAACAGCACCTGGACTTTGCTTGATGCAAGTCTTGCCCAGCCAAGTGGTACCAAATCTAGTCCTGGGTCCTTGGAAGTAGGCATAAAGTGCTGCAACTGCTGGAATCTACTTATCAATGAAATTGCGTTGATCCGAACTGGCACATCTCTATCACGGGCAATGCATTGTCACTGCTGCGAGTATCTAGAACACCTCATTGCCGTTGACACTGGTGCATCACTTCTGCTGCAGGGATCATGTGCACCACATTGCTGCCTGATTGACGCATCACCTCCATTTCTGATGCACCTCTGACTTCATGAGGCTCAGAGCTGATACATAGCCTTTATCTGCGAGATCGATGGCAATGCGTCCCCCCATTGCTCCTGGCACCTTGTTCTTGATGTCAACGCAACTCTGAACCAATGTACTGTTTTCAGCTGGCCAAGGCTGGTCCCTGTATTTGACCAGTGCTCCATCACGGTGGGCCTGAATTTTCAGATCTGACATGGTTTAGTGCTACCAGATAGCCCGGTTAATGCTTCTATGCACTACAACTAAGTTTATTCTTTAAAAATCCAAATCTAGACTTCTACTTATTGGGTTTTGTCATTGTGTCTTGTTTTGTTTATTAAATCAAGCTCTATATTTCTAAGCTGATGTGGTATCTTTTTGTGTAGTGTTTTCACTGTGTTACTGTTTATAGTGCTGCACAAATACTTTACACATTGCCTCCTAAGTTAAGCCTGCCTGCACTGTGACAAGCTACCAGAGGGTGAACACAGGTTAATTTACGTTGTGTATCTGACCTACCCTGACTAGGATTATAGTTCTTGCTTGGACAGGGTGCATACTTCTGCAAACCAGCAACCCAATTTCTGGCAAAACACTACCTACTCCAACCAGCAGAACTGCTCACATCACTTTCAATGGATACTACATAAACGCAACACTGCAGTGAAGTATTTCGTCCAAATTACAGACCTAAGTAAATCCAATAAACTAGACATTCTCTTTCTTATTGAGAGATGGCTGAATAAATCATCTCAGTTGATACGAGGCATACTTATATCACTAGATGTTTCCAAGACCAATTCAGAAAGAAAAGAAAAAAAGGAACGGTATTGCAAACATCCACAAAAATATCGTTATGTGTAAGAATCTACAAATTAGGGCATACTTCTCTAGCTTTGAATGCCTCTCTCTGGTAGTAATAATGATTGATCCTTGCCCTAGGCACCTGATTGTCATCTACCATCGAACAGGGGACAATAAATCTTTGTGGAGCAACTAATTGAACACTTCACAGACTCCTGCATTAGCTTAAGGAACATGATCATTCTTAGAGACTTTTACTTCCACTAGGATAATAGAACAGAAACCTCCACTTTGCTCTAATCCTTATGTTTAGGTAATAATGACCTCCAACAACTGTATACAATCTCCATTCACATTAACAATTCCATTTTGTACCTCCTGATGGACAATGAAGGGAAGACCAAAAGGGATAATCTGATCTGAGTTGACTGGCAAGACCACTTTTTCATCCCTTTCTAACTGTTGTCTGCAAAAGTACCTAAACAGGGAAACTAAAGAAGATGCAAACACACCTATGCTTGCATCAGAAGAAGAAAAAGTACTACTACAAATCCACCCTAAACAACATCCTTGTGACTTAACAGCTCTTTATATTGAAAGCATGACAGGCATTTTAGACACTTGAAAGTCAGAAGATCAGCCTTCTGGTTTTCAAAATAATTAAATGTTGGCAGGAAGAGGTTGGGATAATTGGAACACTCCTATGTCAAACACCCTTGACAGAAAATCAGGATCAACTCTGAACTGAAAAAAACAAACATATATTTTTTCTTCAATTCTAAATTGGCCTTTATGAAAAAAGGAACTGACTAAGCAAACAAAAGCATAACAAGTACTTATTGAGCTTGTAAAATAAACTACACTGCCTTAAGAAGAGATATTTGCAATGCATCCAACGAAAGAATGTGAAGAGTGCTCCATGGAGAAGATTCTAATCCAACAGCTTGTCCTGCCGAAAGCATACCACTATGGAACCTCTTTGCTAATAGGAATCCCGAATCTGAACTTGTTCCCTCTCAAAGCAACCATCCAAACAGCTTCCAGGCTGATCATGGGCACTAGGAAATTTTAAATCTCCTGCCAATCCTTTTGTTTAAAAAATCACTCCCCATTAAAGTGGAACGCATCTTCAAACTTGCTTGCATCTTACATCAAGTAGTATTTCTGGCAACACCCAACTGTCTCACCTAGAAACTATATCAATCAGTCCTTAAAAGACTGAAAGTTAACAAAACTTGGATTTTGCATCTGGGTTGAGTTACTTGTGTAGCATAGCCCAAATGCAAAAATCAATTTTGGGATTTACAAAGGCATGCAAATCTGATTTGCGTAGCTTTGTGTGGCTTTGTGAAAAAAATAAAGTAATGAAAGGAGGTAGATAGTGCCACCTTCTGTTACCGTACGGTAGGTGGGTGTTACATGGGTGGTGCATGACCATTCCCTGCATCCACCCATATATTTTGACACAAATCCACTGTACAAGGACTTATAAACATGAGTATGCTCCAAATTTGTGTGCTTACTTGAGGGTGCCATAACAAGGAGAAATATCTGTACTGCTCCTTGTTATTTGCATGCTTGCTGCATTCTACAGCACACTTACAAAGAAGAAATAGCCTCAAAGGGTATTTTATGTGCATGGAGGTATCCCTTTCTACACAAAAACTAACCTGACAATAACAGTGGCACCCTTGTCACAAGGGTGACTTCTTTGGTGCTAGCCAGCCACAATTGTGCCAGCTATAGAAGAGAACAGAACTTCACCAAATCTTTTAAAATATGGGCCTGTTCTGATCTCTCCCATTCAAGCAACACAGTGCTGTATTACATGGCATGCTAGAAATATGCCTCTGGAGCACTGAAACAAGCATTCACTGGAAGTCCTCCAAGACCTTCCACAGAGGTCAAAACAGTAACATTGTTTAGCACTTTAAAAAAATAACTGGAATCTTCATTGTTTCAATGTCACTTTCACATTTAATGACTAATCTGTACAATGTTGTAATTTTGGTTAAGGATTAGCTGTGAAATTAAATTATACTAACTCTCTCTCATCTACTAGTCTCCTATTGTATCCAGTACTAGTGGTGGGCCGTGTGTAGTGATGGATGCACTGTAAAAGTGTAAGTTACTACATAGTGTAAATTACTACAAAAATGCAGTTTGTGAATATCGAAAAGTAGTAAACTTACTCAAAAGTGTAAATCACCTTTGTGAATATGGCCCATTGTTCTGCTACCTTGTAAAGTACTCATGCACCCTCCAGTCGTGTCTGAGCGCTGTAAAAAATAAATTAATAAATTGCATCAGGAAGTACATTTCGGATGGACGCCTGTGATAGAAAGGACTCATAATACCATACAGCTTCAGTTGTGCATCTAATGTCCCAAACTAACACAAAGTCACATAAGAATTGCAGCCTTCTGAGCAACTAATGGATCAAGATCTATGAATTAGGATCACCTCTGATCTCAGTACTGGGTAATTGTCCCTGATTCAATCAGAAAGTGTTATCACCAAGATCACATCATTAATGGACGTAATTACTGCTTGCTGTGACAGGGAAGAATATTATTTGTATGATCACATTTTCTTCTACTTTAACAATGTTACAGGTTATATATTTATCTGTGTTTTAATTAAATCAAAAAGAAAAGCACATTAGTAAGAGGACATTCATAGGTGTGAAAGGCAAAATAACACAAAGAACATGTTGGTCTTTTGACTTTGGTGTCATGACCCTATCAATTAGCTCTTACAGCTTGTTGTTAGGCATTGAAAGAAACCACATATTGAATCAGGCATACAGCTTAGTTTAATGATATCCCAGCACATGGCCAGGAGATGAAGTATACATTTCTACCAAACCACTTATCCTGTTTATCCTACCATCAACCACACCCATTCCATTAATCTAAGAAAGCGACACATTGCCATCAAATATAATCAAGTATCTTGGACCATTAGTTCTATTCTATAAAAAGTATACATTACCTTAGCTACATCTAACTCAAAATGATTCAGAGTGTAATAAAGAAAACCAAAGCTAATAAAAGTGAAAATGAACAGGGCAATTGCAGCATATTGTCTTTTGGATCATAGCAAAGTTGGATCAAATCTGGAACAGTGTTTGCATTGCACCATGAAAATGTAACTATGATTTCTGGTTTTCAGTTAAAATTTCTTATAACGGATAGAACACAACCAAAGGGAATATTTGCTTTCCAGTAACCATTGGATTTTGCTGCACTATTACTGTATGCTCCTCTTGTGTCAAAGCAGTACAAATTTAGTCCCCTGGTTGTAAGCACTTTTCTGTGATGGATGTTTCCACTAAGAACAAATCAAGCAATGATGAGGAACTGCTGTAGAATGTAGCACATGTGCAAAAAGGAAGAACCCAGGAGAAATAAAGATATTTACCCTTCTTACACCGGCTTCGGCTAGGTGCACCATTCTGGCACAAACTCAAGCTTACTGATATTAGTAAATGTTAGGTGTGCATCAAAATACATGGGTGGATGCATGGAAAGGCCCATGCTCTACCCATGAAACTCCTCCCTGACACAATGTAACACAAGGCAAGGCTATGTGCTGTGTTGCATTACTTTTTTACAAAGCCATGCAAACCGATGCAAATTGGGCTTTTCTTGACTTTGTAAATTCCACAATATATTTTGTATCAGGCTTCTGGAGGAGTGTGGCTTTCCCAAGTATGGGCATGACTCCTAGAAAAATACGGGAGGCAGTAAGTGGGGCATGAGAAGGCAGAGCAGAAAGCGTCCTTTAAAGTTAGCTGCAGCGGAGCTTAGGGCTGTTAACGAATATACCTGCATGTCCTCAATAATTAATGGGGCACCAGGAAAACTTGTTTTATTGCTCGGTCAAAAGCCATCTAAAGTTTATAACTAAACGACTGGAAACTGAAGCTTATATTAATTGAAGGTGATGTGTATTATTTAATGTTTTGTTTGGTTGAGCTTTGGTTCTTTCCTAACTAAAGTAAACTAACCTTGGTATTTGTCTAGTGATATGAACTGGGCTTTCAAGTGAATTAACGATTCCCCAATAATAAGGAAAGAATGAAGGTGGATATTTCATTGTGCACTTATGGGTGTTGTGTTCACTTGGTAATGGGAGCAATGTTTCAAAGTCAAAACACCAGTGCTAATTTCTCACAAACCTTGCAATTCAAATTATACTAAACCTTCACTTACCTGTGACTGAGGGTTGTACTTTATTCCGGATTCCGTCTTCCCAACAACAGTAAGGAGAGAAGAAGACAATCATCAAGAGACATTTGTACCATAACCCAACCCAGAAAAAAAAATCAACAATTGAAAAAAGACTGTGGTCACAGCCGTAAGTTCTGCTTACATGACAGTGACACAACCCTGATGCAAAACCTTAATACATTTGGCCTTTAATATGCCCTTGTGTCCATTAACAAGGTCCATGGATCCCCCACTCCTTTTTGGTACTGTGGTTCACCTTATATGGCTTTCGTGCACTACTCACTGAACATTGCTGTGAAGTGAGGAGTGTACCAAAGCCACATAAGGTGAGCATCAGATATAATTAATGGGGTGTAATAACAGGGGACTAGTGGCGCTCAGGATACTAGTTGGCCAAGTACATGATTAAGGGGTGCCTACACAAGGGAAAACACCCATCCCTTGAATGTTTGTAATAAACCCGACAATTAACACAAGCAATGTGAGGCCCCCCTGCCCCAATGTTAACCACTTCACAAGTCAAAATATGTTGAAACTCTAGTGAGTATTGTTAGAGAAGACACATCATATGGATTTAACGCCAACTGTTTCCAATGTCCAGTCCAATCCAAAAGTTTATTGAATCACATCTTCAAAATGTACAGCAACCATCCATGGAAATACACTCCGAGCCAACACGTGTTTCGTCATGGGAAATTCTCTAATCCCAAACGACTTCTTCAGGGCTCTAAATCATAAGCAAATTATTTAAAGTAGAAACCAAAATGCTCGAACTGCATAATTAAATAAAATATATAAGTCCCATTTACATCAATTTGAATCAGACCCCAAACTCAAGTGAGAGGAAAGAGACTCTGTCTGTTTGCAAAAAGTGTTTAATTATGTAAACCCAAGGAAAATTAACATGCCCACATTACAAATCACAAGTCACCAAGTGAAAACCAATAAAAGTGCTTCCAGTCACTAAGTAAACCAGCTTCCACATGCAATCCCAACTCATGCGACAGTGAAGTCATCTCCCTAGTTTACAAATACACATGCTTTTTGTCAAGCTCTAGACGCCCAATATATGTTGTCCAAGCACTATATCCAGTGTAACACTAATAAACAACTCACAATTATCCTCTACCAAATTATGCATACATCCTAATCGTACCTTGTATACTCAAGATATAATACATTGTAAGTCCTTCCCAATAGTAACTAATGTTCCCAATATGTCTGCTCAGTGTAAATATTCCACGCCTGTTAAGACAAAGAAGAATAAAAAAACTCCATTTGAGTATATAATGAATAGTCCGAAACCACTTTACAATTATACATCATTTCTAATCGCCAACATATGGCAAAATAGGCTCAAACGAAGTACCTCACTTTAAACTCCTGGCTTACTGCGTGTACGGTAATCAAAGTGAAAAACCGCTTCCATTCATGTACTACAACAAAAAATATAGAAATACAGACTCAATCCTCAATGTATTTCTATTACGTCTTTCACAGTCATCAATTTAAAATTTTGAAAACCAACACAGTCGGGGAACACCGTTTTGTAGTCACTTACCCAATATAATTAAGCTGGTCAGAGTGCAGCGTTCAACTACTTCGGAACGCCAGGCTGCGAGTACGCATATTTTGCGCTCCCGAACACGGAAGTTAAATGAACTTCCGGAAGCGCGAAATCAACTTGCATTTTAAAAATAGAAGACGGGCTATGGTCCGTTCATATAAAAGACGGGACTACAAGTTAAATTATTCATGATTAAAATGGTATTTTTTCAATTGGAGTATTAAATAATTTTCAATGGGGGTATTCTCAAGTGTAATTTGCTTTTTATCATATGACTGTCCTTTAGTCTATTTATATATGATAGGATTATTTGGCTCTAGGAATTGTTTCTTATCTAGGAATGCATTGGTAACTTGTAGTCCCGTCTTTTATATGAACGGACCATAGCCCGTCTTCTATTTTTAGTATGCAAGTTGATTTCGCGCTCCCGGAAGTTCATTTAACTTCTGTGTTCGGGAGCGCGAAAGATGTGTACTCGCAGCCTGGCGTTCCGAAGTAGTTGAACGCCGCACTCTGACCAGCCTAATTATATTGGGTAAGTGACTACAAAACGGTGTTCGCCGACTGTGTTGGTTTTCAAAATGTTAAATTGATGACTGTGAAAGACGTAATAGAAATACATTGAGGATTGAGTCTGTATTTCTATATTTTTTGTTGTAGTACATGAATGGAAGTGGTTTTTCACTTCGATTACCGTACACGCAGTAAGCCAGGAGTTTAAAGTGAGGTACTTCGTTTGAGCCTATTTTGCCATATGTTGGCGATTAGAAATGATGTATAATTGTAAAGTGGTTTCGGACTATTCATTATATACTCAAATGGAGTTTTTTTATTCTTCTTTGTCTTAACAGGCGTGGAATATTTACACTGAGCAGACATATTGGGAACATTTGTTACTATTGGGAAGGACTTACAATATATTATATCTTGAGTATACAAGGTACGATTAGGAGGTATACATAATTTGGTAGAGAATAATTGTGAGTTGACTGGAAGCACTTTTATTGGTTTTCACTTGGTGACTTGTGATTTGTAATGTGGGCATGTTAATTTTCCTTGGGTTTACACAATTAAACACTTTTTGCAAACAGACGGAGTCTCTTTCCTCTCACTTGAGTTTGGGGTCTGATTCAAATTGATGTAAATGGGACTTATATATTTTATTTAATTATGCAGTTCGAGCATTTTGGTTTCTAATTTAAATAATTTGCTTATGATTTAGAGCCCTGAAGAAGTCGTTTGGGATTAGAGAATTTCCCATGACGAAACACGTGTTGGCTCGGAGTGTATTTCCATGGATGGTTGCTGTACATTTTGAAGATGTGATTCAATAAACTTTTGGATTGGACTGGACATTGGAAACAGTTGGCGTTAAATCCATATGATGTGTCTTCTCTAACAATACTCACTAGAGTTTCAACATATTTTGACTTGTGAAGTGGTTAACATTGGGGCAGGGGGGCCTCACATTGCTTGTGTAAGGTGAGCAACAGCACCAAAATATGAGTGTGGGGTCCATGGACCTTGCTAATTGTCACAAGGATATAATAAAGCTCAAATGTACTAAGAGTTTACATCTGGGTTGCATCACTGAACATTGCTGTGTAGGGGTTACCAGTTTTGCAGATACATTTCAAGAAGGATCTCAATCCAGGGAAAGCAGTACCTGCATAATATCATCCTCCCTCAGTGAGAGCAGAATTGAGCTTTGCTTTCATTAAGCCCTGGTGTTATAATTGTGATGACAAAGATCACTGTATACAGATGCCTCCAGAATCAATGTTTTCCTATAAAGTGTTGCACCCAATACTCCTGTTTTTAGATATGCATTGTGATGGTCTAAAAAGCATACATATAAGAACCACATCCTCTCTTACCGAAGGAACATGGGTTGAATCATGACTATATTCAGCACACATGCACATGCACCATAACATATATAAGTTCACTGAAAAAACAAAGCCTAAAGTAGCATTATAGTAAGGTGAATCTCTCAGTGACAACGTCAATGTTTTAAATTAAAAAACACACAACTTCACCAGTTATACGCGGCTAACAATAACTTGTGCCTCAACCAGGCACTGCTTATGACCTCACATATAACATCACTTGACAGGTTCTATGACATCATTTATGACATCACTGATGAAATCTCAAATTACATCACCCAATGAGTGGGCTAGTTTCTTTTACAGCAGGTAACTACCTTATTACTTTTACATAAATTTGTACAGCTTAGGTGTAGCTAATATATGTAATTGCTTACAAAATACATGTGCTCCTAATGCTCTTTTGCTGTGTAGAGGTATTGAACACGTTATAAACGCATGCATTCATGATTAACTCTGTGTGTGAGTTACAGTTGACTTGCATTGATTCTGCTCCACAAAACATTGTGGTTCTGCAGAAAAGGTTCCCAATGACAGAAAGATTCTACATAGTAGTACTAATGGCCTCATTACGACCTTGGCAGATGGGATTACTCCATCGCAAACATGAAGGATATCCCCCCGCCACATTACAAGTGCCATTATATCCTGTGGAACTTGAAAAATAGCAAACAGGATATCCGTCAATCTTGGGACGGAGTATTCCCCTCTGCCAAGGTCGTAATCTGGCCCTAAATTTTGTAAGCAGCCAGGAGTTATGAAACAATTGTCTCAGTATGATACTTTATACTTACCATGGAAGAGTGTATCCACCAGGTACTAACCTATGTATGCATGTTTATTTTGCTTTAGAAGAAGGGCTATCTGTAAAGTTTGCACCACAGTAGGAAGGGTTCAGGTAGTAAGATCCTTAGCACTTTCAGACCTTGTTTGTTTTTTAGAAAATAGTGTTTTTGATTGTTGCATAGAATGTACACTGTCCTTAGTAGATTCTTTTCAATAATCTGTGATGTATTTCTCATGAGAGTTTCACTGTTTGCAAACAGTGTGGTATAGAGAAAACTCTCTCCATAGAGAAAACACAGTTTACAGTACTTAGGCCCAGATTTAGGAAAAATTACGCACAACTGCAGTGCAGTTGTGCATCAAAAAACAGAGCTGTAATGCCAGCTAACAACATTTCCTTGCACCATTCGTGCGTTGTATTTAGAAAACGATGCCCCATGGTGCTAAGAAAAGGTTAGCATAAAAAAAAGAATGACGCTAACCTTTGCAACACGTCATAAGGAAGAACAACAATGCTGCAAAAGTGGCGTTAGCATGATTAGCGGCAGGTTTTTTGACATTAATCATGTTAGTGCCATATTTGCAGCATTAGCGTGAAAAAAAGCCTGTGAGCAAGAAACAAACAGGCAGCCAAGATGCAGAATGCCGGACAGGAGAGATACCAATTAGCCTGCACAAGCCAGGATGGACCAGGAAAATGCCAGGAGAAAGAGAAAAGGGAACAGAAGTGTCACTTCAGTGAGTAGGGGAATGACATCTTTGTCAAAGAGGTGATGGAGCACCAACACCAGCTTCTTGTCAACTCCAAATTGACAGCAGGTAGGAAGGAGGCAATATGGCAGGCAATAGTAGATAAGGTCGACAGTGTGGCAGGGGTGAAAAGGACTGTCACTGATTGTAAGAAGCGCTGGCATGATTGCAAGTGCAGATCTAAAGAGAAACTGGCCAGGAATTGAAAAGCAGCACCTGCAGACTAGACATGGAAGTCCCACACCCCAGGAGGACCTGGATGAGCTGGAGGAGATGGTGGCAGTGGTCATCCTGTAGGAGCTGGTCACCAGAATTGCAGGACAGGACAGACTTCAAACACCTACAACAAATGCATGGTAAGTTGCAGTGGGGAGACAATCTGGAAATTAACAGATGGCAGAAGGGGGAGGCACATAGAACACACTGAATGCATGCAAAGGGGTCTCATTGGGATACATAGTGCCAGAATCAAAAGGCCCCATCGTCACCGGAGCGTCACTTCTAGAGACGCTCCAGTGATGCTATGCACTCCGCCATATTTACAATTCTTTATGTGGCTTAACACCACCTTCTAAATATGGCCCCTTCACACCCAGCACTTTGCCTGAAAGGGGCATGCAATTGGTGTTGCTGTGGTCGTGCCAAAACAACAACCATTGCATTTTGATGTTGCCCCAGATTTATGAGTTTTTGTAAACCTGAGGGTGTGCCAACATCTAACACCACCCCAGGGGTGACTTTAGCATTGTGCAACGAGGAGAAATGCTTTCCTTCCTCCTCGTGTTTTTGTTTCTCCTATGTGTGCTGCATTCTGCAGCGCATAGAAAGTACAAATGGCCAAAGAAGATTGTTTTTGTGCAGGAAGGTATCCCTTCTTGCACAACTACAATCTCCCCTGTATTGCAGCCATCCTTGCACCATGGCACAACGTTGTCTGTGTTGGTATTCGGCAGCAAAAATTGCACCGGCGCAGGGGCCAACACAGGGGTGCACCAAATACGCTTTAAAATGGTGCATCTCTGCGTATTGAAAATGACGGAGTGTGGCAAAATGTGATGCAGCATTGCGCTCCATAATTTTCCCTGAAACCTGGGCCACAATGGGCAAACACTTCAGATGCGCCCACAGTTCCCCCCTATATGCCATGACGATTTCTCAACCATCACAACAATCGCTTCACTGTTGCCACTGATCTACCTGCCCATGTGTAACACTCAGTGGGCAACATGTAGTGCGCTTGTTGCACAGGGTGGTCCAACAAGAACTGCCACACACCTCCTAATTCACCATTTAAGAATGGGCACAAAAGTGAACATATATATCATATGGGTCATGTCCGTGATCATCATTTGTTCTGCTGTACAAGTAGCTTCCATTTCACCATGTAGCAAGGTTTCCTGTGCTGTGGGAATGGTTGGTGTCATGCGCAAAGGGACACCTTCATGCGTAACAATAGCTACAAGTGGTATCAATGTTGCACTAGGGGCCCAATTTTACAAGCCCATAATGCAACATTACCATCAGACAAATTGTTGCTAATGTGCATCCAAGCTGCCCATTCCTCTTTTCCTACATCATCAAAGTCACACAATGCATGCATTGATCCCCTTTGTACATCATTCCACCAGTATATGCCTGTGGAGGATAAGATGTATGCAAGGAAATATTCCTTATGCATGTAGAAGGAAGAACTAATGGGGCTGACAATCCATAAAGGTTGCACTGTGCCATCTAAAAACCTCATGTGTGAGGCCTGCCAAAGGCAGATGACAAAGTGACCCAAGCATTGTAAGTAAGAGACCTCTTGGTGCTTTGCTGCCTTAGTGCCATCATTTGTGGTGCCAATGCAATAAAGCACCAATATAATGACAAAACTCATAAGACTGCTGTGAAAATGTCCACCATGGTGACCAGTAATAACATGCTTCCATTGTGTCGTTGGCTGGGGTAAGGGGCCTGCAATGAAAATCGTGGTGTGGGATCAATGCACTAAATACATTGAACGTTTGCCTTATGTGTGATGCACAATGCAACAAGCAATAAACAGCTGCAATCTGTAGAATTACAAATTTGTCACATATCCACTTGTCACTCCCACACCACTCTGAGTCCTTGGACTCCACTTAACTAAATCCAGAAGTGCTGACCTTTTGAAATGCATCAGAATCTTGATGGATCACACATGCATTGCATGGGAAGATCAATAATATGCACATAGAATGCCTTTTACATGCAGTGTCAGGTGTGAGAGGGGCACATGGAAAATACGCCGGAATAAGGGATGCAAGGTGACTCACCTTGGCATGTTAAGTCTGACCTATCATTATCCACCACTTGAGTAGAAGTAAAAAATTAATGTACTTGGGTAGAGTACCATGATGTCTGTGTCTGGATATATTGGTACATAGTTACCCATTATTGAAGAAACATGCAGTGCAACAGCTCAGCTTGCTCCACTGTGCAGCATCAATTCAAATGTGTTGGGACGTGTATTTGTCACAGAGAGTCAATGCATCCTACTACTAATATTGGTAATACCTAAGTATATGACGGACCTCACCAACATTGCCCACAACCTGCATGGTGTAGGGGTGTCCCTCTTTCTGGTCCCAATGCACATCTGCTGTGAGGAACACATCCTGCTAAACCTACTAACAGGAATTCTGTCTGCCACTTACAATGTTTGACGATGATTGCAACACACATTAAAGGTCCACAACAGTATTACTACAATGTCTGTCCTTAGTACCACAACTACAATGCCACTGCTGATGTCATGTCACAACATGATGCATCCACACAAAAACAAGCCTAAAAATTTATCAGGTCTGCCTCCCACCAAATGTGTGTTGACAGAGTGATGGAAGTGGGTAGGCTTGTCACATGCATTCTCCTAGCCACTGAGGCCCAGATTTATGACAAAGTAGAGCAGCGCGGTGCTGCGCAAAAAATAGCAGCACCGCACTGTGCCACTTGTGAAATGCAGGGATGCACCTTATTTACAGGAACACAGCTTACCCATGTGTTTCACCCTTTGCTGGCTCCAAATTATGCTGCATGCGCCAACTCAGGCATCCTTGCACCATGGTGCAAGGGTGTCTGCATTGAGGAGATGGATTGTTTATGTGCCACCTTCCTATACATAAGCAATCATCCATGGCATTTTGCTGATTCTATGTGTGCTGCAGAATGCAGCACACAAAAAAAGAAAAAAGCGACAAGGAATAAAAACATCCTTCATCATTTTGCCCTGCTACTGCCACCCCTGGAGTGGCGTTAGTAATTGCTGCTGCTAAAGATTTACGATTTCCTGTAAATCTGGGGCAGCTTCAATAGCAAAGGAGTTTGTGGTAGAATGGCCACTGCAACACCCATTGCACGCCCCTCTGATGCAGAAACCTGCATCAGAGGGGCCCATATTTACAAAGACGCATAACACCACAAAATGTGTCATTACACCTCTTTGTAAATATGGAGCAGTGAAGAGCGCCCCCGGAGTGTTGCAAAAAGTGATGTTCCGATGGCGATAGGGCCTTGCAAATCTGCCCCTTAGATTAATGTGTTCTGAATAATGCACACACAATGTAAAAATGAACCATCTTGTGTGTGTGTGTGCAAACAGGAAGGTCTACCTTTCACCAAAATAACACTCAGTCCAGCAATGCAGCCATCCTTGCAGGTATGCTACAAGGACTCCTGAGATGCATGGCTGAGTTTTGTCCTGCAGGAATGGAGAAAATCCAGTTTTCTCAAATATGTACAATATGGTTGAATCTCACAATGGGTGGTGCAGGATGCTGGGCACGCCACTAAAAGTGGCTAGGAGGATGCATGTGGAAAGCTCACTCCCTACCACCACTCCAATAACACACATAGGGTAACAGATGAGTCAGTTACTAACTCAAATATCAGTAAGAACAAATTCCAATGTACATCTCCACTTGGTGTGTGAGCACACATCCGGTACAACTCCCATGGCTTCAAAAGTTAACACATTCACGTCAATGAAAGGGGTACATATGTCGAAGACCATAATTAAACAATCAAGGTGGGAAATGTGGACTAACAGGTTGTGCAAATGGTAACTACACACAAATGATGTTCAGGTGGCACAGTGCTGCATTAGTTGTCCACAAATGTGTGCCTTGATGTGGGGGTCTGTGCCATGTCACTGAGTCACCAGTAGGAAGTAAATGATGAGCCATGTCAACAGCCACTACAGGCAAAGATTGACCTTTCACTATCCCATTACAGAGGATGATGCCTTACCTCCTGAAGACTTGCCTGTCTTGGATTTCAAAGATGATATGGATGACCAGCCGCTGACCATCAATGCTGACACTCTCCAGGATGTTCTTGGTTCCTTCTAAGCACCACCTCCAGTCGCAGGGAAGACACACAGCGTTGCAGGGTCTCCACATGAACCATGAAACTACCAACACACACCACCGAGCAGTCCTGCCACAGCCCTGGACTCTAAGGACCCAGACATTACCTTTCAGGTGACAGTGGTAGGAGTCCAGCAGTAGCTGGAACAGCAGGTGCGGGTGGGGATGGAAGCCACGGCGGGCAGCCTAGAGGCAGTGCAGAGGGGCTTCAGTCTGAACAACAAACACTCTGCTGCCACCAGCGGCACCCACTCTCCGCTAATTGGACTCCAGATGTCCCAGGCCAACATAGCTGCTGTCATGAGGCAGAGGCTTGACCGATTGCCCTCCCAAAGTGCCAGCAGCATGATTGATAACAGGTTGGGGGCGATACAAAATGCCCTGGAGTCCAGACAGTGGGATGTGTCCTCCCTCAGAGAAAACATGTCTGTCTACCACCGTGATGTATCAGCGGTGTTGCCAAACCAGCAGTTCCTCCTTGCTGCAGTGATCCCTTATGCATTCCCAAAAATGGCAGCTGCTGGGACCTTTGATTCCACATCTAAATCCTTTGATGTGTTGTGCCCCCCTCAACTTCAACAACAGCATCATCCATGGCACAGTAGGCACCACAAACCTCAGAGGATGATGATGTGGAAGAAACATCTTTCATGAAAAACCACACAGTAGCTCCAGTCTGTGCCACATGGACAGAATCTCTTTAGTTCTGTACTTAAGATTATGCCAGTGTTGGGACAGCTGGCAATGTGCCCTTTTCACTCTGCCCCTGTTGACTTCTCATGTATGGTCTGTCACTGTCTCAACCCCTCCCTATTTTCAATTTGGACACATCCTCACTAATACTCACCTCTCCTACAAATGTCTCATGACATGTCCCTCATCCTTGGACTCTGAATGGACATTTAATGGCTTGGGACTTCTCATGGAGTCATTGAACAGTACATTGTACATCATTGGATACAGAACTTGCACATATAAATAAATCACCATATTCACATGTGTCCTGATTTTTTTTTCAGTGTTCCATCAACTCCTGTAAATGTATGCATTGGGTGAAGCTATGTTAATGAGTACAGAACCAAAGGACATGCGTGGCCTACTGTCAGACACAAAGGCACACACTTGGACCGATACATGATAAAGTTGACCAATAGTATTGTGGACTACAACCAACTTTCTGTGGCTTCAAAGCATGTATGAAACAGGTATCCATGCAAGTAGATATATGGCATGTATGGTTCAGAACGCAAGTGTCAGGAAATTTCCTGATGATTGTACCTGCACAACATTTATGTGAGAATAAAAGAGGCATATGTGAGGCACTATGAGGGGCAGCTGTTAGTGTGCCAGTATCCATTACACAAATAAGGTGGAATGTAATGTGCTGAAAATTTCAAGAATGATTGTTATAGACCATAGCAATAACAATTGATGTTGCATTATTACTTGTCAAATCATTTTTATCCATACACTATCTGACAGCTCCTTGGTCATAGGGGATACATACATAAATCAATACTGAATGCATACCATAAGGCATTTCTCTAACGTGGCCGGTACAGACATGAGAACACCCAGACAGTCAATCATCATGGATACCTTATTGTCGAAAAGTAACAGGATTTATTGTTAATTAAAAACACAATCTATTAAAAACCTAAACTAGACACTAACCTACACTATGCTAACCTATACTAACATCTCTTAACTTATCCCTACACCAATCTATCTTAATCTAAACTTACCTTATACATGTAATGCCACACACTAAACATTGTCCCCCCATGCCCCTTAAGAGAAAATAGACAAGTAGGAGAACATAAACTAAAGCTAACTAAACATATTGCCTAAACAAATATATATTTTTGGTATTTTTATTTTCTATATTTTTTATATATATATTTTTTTTTAACATAGAGCCCCATACATAACCCCCCTCCCAATACCCACCAAAAAATACCAAAAACCCTATCCCAACTATACTACATCCTACAGCTAACCTGTGACTACCCAATTAAAACCCACTAAAACTATAATATAAAATTAAGAAAGGGAATGAACTGGGAATTGGTCAACGTGCTCACTCATAGCTTTTTTAGCTTATTTTTTCTGAATTTTAAAAGTTTTTTAATTATGGGCATTGTCTTGTTCAAGTTTTGCCAACCTTGCCTACACATCTGCATTGTCCCTTCACATTTCAGCCTCAAAGGTGGCTGGTGTCATAGTTTGTGCTGTGGATGTGGACGAGGTGGGTACTGACCCTTGGCACAGAGGTTGCAGTCTGTGTGGCTTGTCCCTCATATGTGAATGCCAGCCACGACCCTGATGACTTCTCTCTGCTGTGCCTTTTGGCCACCTTGCGGAAAGCTTCTTGCACTTCCAATATGTGGCTGAAACACTCTGCACTCTTCTCAAATGCACGCTTCTGTGCTAGGCTCATTGTGGTTGCTAAAGATTGAGGAAAGCATGACATCAAAAACTGCATTGGGTAGAGGAAGAAGAACCATTCAATGTATACAGGATCTTCAGATGATAAATGTTCTCCAACAGACATACTAAAACAATGTCAAGAAACAAATCAATACAAATCTGCCTTCCAGGCATCTACAATATGATGTTCATGTCACAGGGATAACGGCTATCTAATGTTGCACATTAGTTCCCAGATTTAAGTTGGACTAGCGCCTACTTGTGCCACATTAGCGTCATCATTATTGTGTCACTGATGTGGCCCAACAAGGCCATAATCCCTGTGCCATATTAACAAAGTCGAGATTTCACAACATCATTTATTTTTACTTCTTTTAACATCTGCTCAGAGCAGGCGTTACAAGAGAGCACACTATTGGTTACAATGGGCACCTATGTACAGTTCAGGGTTAGTGCCAATTTATTTTGCTCCAGCCCTGAACAGTACATCACTAGCATCTAAACATTTTACCCTATTGCCCCCTACCCTGTGGCATGGTGTACTGAATTTCTAATGCGGCGCAAACGTGGTGGCGGTAGGGGTGCGCTAAAGGGGCACGGGAAAAGTGGCGCTGCACTGGGTGCAGCGTCACTTTTCTCAAATCTTGCCCTATCTGTGCACAAGCTATTTTATGTCTCCTATGTAACCGGTAAACACACACCATGCACATCCCATACACACATGTGACGATGCCTGCAAACAATTATCTTGATGGGTAGATCATGGAGGTTAATCTGAAGATATCTTGCTTGCTATAATCTGCAGACATGTCCCACATCCATCTGTAGAAGAGCTGAAATCTCTATGTGTACTCAACTGGCTGTTGCCCTTCACAAAAAGCTCCTTGCAAAACCGTTGCCTCACTTCATTTCTGAAGAGTGGTGAAGCACTAGTGGTGCAAGTGTCTCATTGATAAGCCCCTTGGACACTTCAACATATGAACATAAATTGTACCATGTCCAGGAGTAAATTAGTGTAATGTGTGGCACACACTTCAGCAACATGTGCTGCGACAAATATTTTGGCAATTTCCATGCAATTCTAAAAGCCAGCACTTCTGACACATATAATTTTAATCATGAATAAAAAAAAATAAAAAAATTATTCATGATTAAAATGGTATTTTTTCAATTGGAGTATTAAATAATTTTCAATGGGGGTATTCTCAAGTGTAATTTGCTTTTTATCATATGACTGTCCTTTAGTCTATTTATATATGATAGGATTATTTGGCTCTAGGAATTGTTTCTTATCTAGGAATGCATTTGTAACTTGTAGTCCCGTCTTTTATATGAACGGACCATAGCCCGTCTTCTATTTTTAGTATGCAAGTTGATTTCGCGCTCCCGGAAGTTCATTTAACTTGTTTGGGAGCGCGAAAGACGCGTACTCGCAGCCTGGCGTTCCGAAGTAGTTGAACGCCGCACTCTGACCAGCTTAATTATATTGGGTAAGTGACTACAAAACGGTGTTCCCCGACTGTGTTGGTTTTCAAAATTTTAAATTGATGACTGTGAAAGACGTAATAGAAATACAGTGAGGATTGAGTCTGTATTTCTATATTTTTTGTTGTAGTACATGAATGGAAGTGGTTTTTCACTTCGATTACCGTACACGCAGTAAGCCAGGAGTTTAAAGTGAGGTACTTCGTTTGAGCCTATTTTGCCATATGTTGGCGATTAGAAATGATGTATAATTGTAAAGTGGTTTCGGACTATTTATTATATACTCAAATGGAATTTTTTTATTTTTCTTTGTCTTAACAGGCGTGGAATATTTACACTGAGCAGACATATTGGGAACATTTGTTACTATTGGGAAGGACTTACAATGTATTATATCTTGAGTATACAAGGTACGATTAGGAGGTATACATAATTTGGTAGAGGATAATTGTGAGTTGTTTATTAGTGTTACACTGGATATAGTGCTTGGACAACATATATTGGACGTCTAGAGCTTGACAAAAAGCATGTGTATTTGTAAACTAGGGAGATGACTTCACTGTCGCATGAGTTGGGATTGCATGTGGAAGTTGGTTTACTTAGTGACTGGAAGCACTTTTATTGGTTTTCACTTGGTGACTTGTGATTTGTAATATGGGCATGTTAATTTTCCTTGGGTTTACACAATTAAACACTTTTTGCAAACAGACGGAGTCTCTTTCCTCTCACTTGAGTTTGGGGTCTTATTCAAATTGATGTAAATGAGACATATATTTTATTTAATTATGCAGTTCGAGCATTTTGGTTTCTAATTTAAATAATTTGCTTATGATTTAGAGCCCTGAAGAAGTCGTTTGGGATTAGAGAATTTCCCATGACGAAACACGTGTTGGCTCGGAGTGTATTTCCATGGATGGTTGCTGTACATTTTGAAGATGTGATTCAATAAACTTTTGGATTGGACTGGACATTGGAAACAGTTGGCGTTAAATCCATATGATGTGTCTTCTCTAACAATACTCACTAGAGTTTCAACATATTTTGACTTGTGAAGTGGTTAACATTGGGGCAGGGGGGCCTCACATTGCTTGTGTAAGGTGAGCAACAGCGCCAAAATATGAGTGTGGGGTCCATGGACCTTGGTAATTGTCACAAGGATATAATAAAGCTCAAATGTACTAAGAGTTTACATCTGGGTTGCATCACTGAACATTGCTGTGAAGGGGTTACCAGTTTTGCTGATACATTTCAAGAAGGATCTCAATCCAGGGAAATCAGTACCTCCATAATATCATCCTCCCTCAGTGAGAGCAGAATTGAGCTTTGCTTTCATTAAGCCCTGGTGTTATAATTGTGATGACAAAGATCACTGTATACAGATGCCTCCAGAATCAATGTTTTCCTATAAAGTGTTGCACCCGATACTCCTGTTTTTAGATATGCATTTTGATGGTCTAAAAAGCATACATATAAGAACCACATCCTCTCTTACCGAAGGAACATGGGTTGAATCATGACTATATTCAGCACACATGCACATGCACCATAATATATATAAGTTCACTGAAAAAACAAAGCCTAAAGTAGCATTATAGTAAGGTGAATCTCTCAGTGACAACGTCAATGTTTTAAATTAAAAAACACACAACTTCACCAGTTATACGCGGCTAACAATAACTTGTGCCTCAACCAGGCACTGCTTATGACCTCACATGTAACATCACTTGACAGGTTCTATGACATAATTTATGACATCACTGATGAAATCTCAAATTACATCACCCAATGAGTGGGCTAGTTAGTTTTACAGCAGGTAACTACCTTATTACTTTTACATAAATTTGTACAGCTTAGGTGTAGCTAATATATGTAATTGCTTACAAAATACATGTGCTCCTAATGCTCTTTTGCTGTGTAGAGGTATTGAACACGTTATAAACGCATGCATTCATGATTAACTCTGTGTGTGAGTTACAGTTGACTTGCATTGATTCTGCTCCACAAAACATTGTGGTTCTGCAGAAAAGGTTCCAAATGACAGAAAGATTCTACATAGTAGTACTAATGGCCTCATTACGACCTTGGCAGATGGGATTACTCCATCCCAAACATGAAGGATATCCCCCCGCCACATTACAAGTGCCATCATATCCTGTGGAACTTGAAAAATAGCAAACAGGATATCCGTCAATCTTGGGACGGAGTATTCCCCTCTGCCAAGGTCGTAATCTGGCCCTAAATTTTGAAAGCAGCCAGGAGTTATGAAACAATTGTCTCAGTATGATACTTTATACTTACCATGGAAGAGTGTATCCACCAGGTACTAACCTATGTATGCATGTTTATTTTGCTTTAGAAGAAGGGCTATCTGTAAAGTTTGCACCACAGTAGGAAGGGTTCAGGTGGTAAGATCCTTAGCACTTTCAGACCTTGTTTGTTTTTTTAGAAAATAGTGTTTTTGATTGTTGCATAGAATGTACACTGTCCTTAGTAGATTCTTTTCAATAATCTGTGATGTATTTCTCATGAGAGCTTCACTGTTTGCAAACAGTGTGGTATAGAGAAAACTCTCTCCATAGAGAAAACACAGTTTACAGTACTTAGGCCCAGATTTAGGAAAAATGACGCACAACTGCAGTGCAGTTGTGCATCAAAAAACAGAGCTGTAATGCCAGCTAACAACATTTCCTTGCACCATCTGTGCGTTGTATTTAGAAAACGATTCCCCATGGTGCTAAGAAAAGGTTAGCATAAAAACAAAATGATGCTAACCTTTGCAACACGTCATAAGGAAGAACAACAATGCTGCAAAAGTGGCGTTAGCATGATTAGCGGCAGGTTTTTTGACATTAATCATGTTAGTGCCATATTTGCAGCATTAGCGTGAAAAAAAGCCTGTGAGCAAGAAACAAACAGGCAGCCAAGATGCAGAATGCCGGACAGGAGAGATACCAATTAGCCTGTACAACCAGGATGGACCAGGAAAATGCCAGGAGAAAGAGAAAAGGGAACAGAAGTGTCACTTCAGTGAGGAGGGGAATGACATCTTTGTCTAAGAGGTGATGGAGCACCCACACCAGCTTCTTGTCACCTCCAAATTAACAACAGGTAGTAAGGAGGCAATATGGCAGGCAATAGTAGATAAGGTCGCAGGGTGGCAGGGGTGAAAAGGACTGTCACTGATTGTAAGAAGCGCTGGCATGATTGCAAGTGCAGATCTAAAGAGAAACTGGCCAGGAACTGAAAAGCAGCACCTGCAGACTAGACATGGAAGTCCCACACCCCAGGAGGACCTGGATGAGCTGGAGGAGATGGTGGCAGTGGTCATCCTGTAGGAGCTGGTCACCAGAATTGCAGGACATGACAGACTTCAAACACCTACAAAAAATGCATGGTAAGTTGCAGTGGGGAGACAATCTGGAAATTAACAGATGGCAGAAGGGAGAGGCACATAGAACACACTGAATGCATGCAAAGGGGTCTCATTGGGATACATAGTGCCAGAATCAAAAGACCCCATCGTCACCGGAGCATCACTTCTAGAGACGCTCCAGTGATGCTATGCACTCCGCCATATTTACAATTCTTTATGTGGCTTAACACCACCTTCTAAATATGGCCCCTTCATACCCAGCACTTTGCCTGAAAGGGGTATGCAATTGGTGTTGCTGTGGTCGTGCCAAAACAACAACCATTGCATTTTGATGTTGCCCCAGATTTATGAGTTTTTGTAAACCTGAGGGTGTGCCAACATCTAACACCACCCCAGGGGTAACTTTAGCATTGTGCAACGAGGAGAAATGCTTTCCTTCCTCCGCGTGTTTTTGTTTCTCCTGTGTGTGCTGCATTCTGCAGCGCATAGAAAGTACAAATGGCCAAAGAAGATTGTTTTTGTGCAGGAAGGTATCCCTTCTTGCACATCTACAATCTCCCCTGTATTGCAGCCATCCTTGCACCATGGCACAACGTTGTCTGTGTTGGTATTCAGCAGCAAAAATTGCACCGGCGCAGGGGCCAACACAGGGGTGCACCAAATACGCTTTAAAATGGTGCATCTCTGCGTATTGAAAATGACGGAGTGTGGCAAAATGTGATGCAGCATTGTGCTCCATAATTTTCCCTGAAACCTGGGCCACAATGGGCAAACACTTCAGATGCGCCCACACTTCCCCCCTATATGCCATGACGATTTCTCAAGCATCACAACAATCGCTTCACTGTTGCCACTGATCTACCTGCCAATGTTTAACACTCAGTGGGCAACATGTAGTGCGCTTGTTGCACAGGGTGGTCCAACAAGAACTGCCACACACCTCCCCATTCACCATTTAAGAATGGGCACAAAAGTGAACATATATAACATATGGGTCATGTCCGTGATCATCATTTGTTCTGCTGTACAAGTAGCTTCCATTTCACCATGTAGCAAGGTTTCCTGTGCTGTGGGAATGGTTGGTGTCATGCGCAAAGGGACACCTTCATGCGTAACAACAGCTACAAGTGGTATCAATGTTGCACTAGGGGCCCAATTTTACAAGCCCATAATGCAACATTACCATCAGACAAATTGTTGCTAATGTGCATCCAAGCTGCCCATTCCTCTTGTCCTACATCATCAAAGTCACACAATGCATGCATTGATCCCCTTTGTACATCATTCCACCAGTATATGCCTGTGGAGGATAAGATGTATGCAAGGAAATATTCCTTATGCATGTAGAAGGAAGAACTAATGGGGCTGACAATCCATAAAGGTTGCACTGTGCCATCTAAAAACCTCATGTGTGAGGCCTGCCAAAGGCAGATGACAAAGTGACCCAAGCATTGTAAGTAAGAGACCTCTTGGTGCTTTGCTGCCTTAGTGCCATCATTTGTGGTGCCAATGCAATAAAGCACCAATATAATGACAAAACTCATAAGACTGCTGTGAAAATGTCCACCATGGTGACCAGTAATAACATGCTTCCATTGTGTCGTTGGCTGGGGTAAGGGGCCTGCAAGGAAAATGGTGGTGTGGGATCAATGCACTAAATACATTGAACGTTTGCCTAATGTGTGATGCACAATGCAACAAGCAATAAACAGCTGCAATCTGTAGAATTACAAATTTGTCACATATCCACTTGTCACTCCCACACCACTCTGAGTCCTTGGACTCCACTTAACTAAATCCAGAAGTGCTGACCTTTTGAAATGCATCAGAATCTTGAAGGATCATACATGTATTGCATGGGAAGATCAATAATATGCACATAGAATGCCTTTTACATGCAGTGTCAGGTGTGAGAGGGGCACATGGAAAATACGCCGGAATAAGGGATGCAAGGTGACTCACCTTGGCATGTTAAGTCTGACCTATCATTATCCACCACTTGAGTAGAAGTAAAAAATTAATGTACTTGGGTAGAGTACCATGATGTCTGTGTCTGGATATATTGGTACATAATTACCCATTAATGAAGAAACATGCAGTGCAACAGCTCAGCTTGCTCCACTGTGCAGCACCAATTCAAATGTGTTGGGACGTGTATTTGTCACAGAGAGTCAATGCATCCCACTACTAATATTGGTAATGCCTAAGTATATGACGGACCTCACCAACATTGCCCACAACCTGCATGGTGTAGGGGTGTCCCTCTTGCTGGTCACAATGCACATCTGCTGTGAGGAACACATCCTGCTAAACCTACTAACAGGAATTCTCTCTGCCACTTACAATGTTTGACGATGATTGCAACACACATTAAAGGTCCACAACAGTATTACTACAATGTCTGTCCTTAGTACCACAACTACAATGCCACCGCTGATGTCATGTCACAACATGATGCATCTACACAAAAACAAGCCTAAAAATGTATCAGGTCTGCCTCCCACCAAATGTGTGTTGACAGAGTGATGGAAGTGGGTAGGCTTGTCACATGCATTCTCCTAGCCACTGAGGCCCAGATTTATGACAAAGTGGAGCAGCGCGGTGCTGCGCAAAAAATAGCAGCACCGCACTGTGCCACTTGTGAAATGCAGGGATGCACCTTATTTACAGGCACACAGCTTACCCATGTGTTTCACCCTTTGCTGGCTCCAAATTATGCTGCATGCGCCAACTCAGGGATCCTTGCACCATGGTGCAAGGGTGTCTGCATTGAGGAGATGGATTGTTTATGTGCCACCTTCCTATACACAAGCAATCATCCATGGCATTTTGCTGATTCTATGTGTGCTGCAGAATGCAGCACACAGAAAAAGCAAAAAGCGACAAGGAATAAAAACATCCTTCATCATTTTGCCCTGCTAATGCCACCCCTGGAGTGGCGTTAGTAATTGCTGCTGCTAAAGATTTACGATTTCCTGTAAATCTGGGGCAGCTTCAATAGCAAAGGAGTTTGTGGTAGAATGGCCACTGCAACACCCATTGCACACCCCTCTGATGCAGAAACCTGCATCAGAGGGGCCCATATTTACAATGACGCATAACACCACAAAATGTGTCATTACACCTCTTTGTAAATATGGAGCAGTGAAGAGCGCCCCCGGAGTGTTGCAAAAAGTGATGTTCCGATGACGATAGGGTCTTGCAAATCTGCCCCTTAGATTAATTTGTTCTGAATAATGCACACACAATGTAACAATGAACCATCTTGTGTGTGTGTGTGTGTGCAAACAGGAAGGTCTACCTTTCACCAGAATAACACTCAGTCCAGCAATGCAGCCATCCTTGCAGGTATGCTACAAGGACACCTGAGATGCATGGCTGAGTTTTGTCCTGCAGGAAGGGAGAAAATCCAGTTTTCTCAAATATGTACAATATGGTTGAATCTCACAATGGGTGGTGCAGGATGCTGGGCACGCCACTAAAAGTGGCTAGGAGGATGCATGTGGAAAGCTCACTCCCTACCATCACTCCAATAACACACATAGGGTGGCAGATGAGTCAGTTACTAACTCAAATATCAGTAAGAACAAATTCCAATGTACATCTCCACTTGGTGTGTGAGCACACATCCGGTACAACTCCCATGGCTTCCAAAGTTAACACATTCACGTCAATGAAAGGGGTACATATGTCGAAGACCATAATTAAACAATCAAAGTGGGAAATGTGGACTAACAGGTTGTGCAAATGGTAACTACATACAAATGATGTTCAGGTGGCACAGTGCTGCATTAGTTGTCCACAAATGTGTGCCTTGATGTGGGGGTCTGTGCCATGTCACTGAGTCACCAGTAGGAAGTAAATGATGAGCCATGTCAACAGCCACTACAGGCAAAGATTGACCTTTCACTATCCCATTACAGAGGATGATGCCTTACCTCCTGAAGACTTGCCTGTCTTGGATTTCAAAGATGATATGGATGACCAGCTGCTGACCATCAATGCTGAGACTCTCCAGGATGTTCTTGGTTCCTTCTAGGCACCCACCTCCATTCGCAGGGAAGACACACAGCGTTGCAGGGTCTCCACATGAACCATGAAACTACCAACACACACCACGAGCAGTCCTGCCACATCCCTGGACTCTAAGGACCCAGACATTACCTTTCAGGTGACAGTGGTAGGAGTCCAGCAGTAGCTGGAACAGCAGGTGCGGGTGGGGATGGAAGCCACAGCGGGCAGCCTAGAGGCAGTGCAGAGGGGCTTCAGTCTGAACAACAAACACTCTGCTGCCACCAGCGGCACCCACTCCGCTAATTGGACTCCAGATGTCCCAGGCCAACATAGCTGCTGTCATGAGGCAGAGGCTTGACCGATTGCCCTCCCAAAGTGCCAGCAGCATGATTGATAACAGGTTGGGGGCGATACAAAATGCCCTGGAGTCCAGACAGTGGGATGTGTCCTCCCTCAGAGAAAACATGTCTGTCTACCACCGTGATGTATCCGCGGTGTTGCCAAACCAGCAGTTCCTCCTTGCTGCAGTGATCCCTTATGCATTCCCAAAAATGGCAGCTGCTGGGACCTTTGATTCCACATCTAAATCCTTTGATGTGTTGTGCCCCCCTCAACTTCAACAACAGCATCATCCATGGCACAGTAGGCACCACAAACCTCAGAGGATGATGATGTGGAAGAAACATCTTTCATGAAAAACCACACGGTAGCTCCAATCTGTGCCACATGGACAGAATCTCTTTAGTTCTGTACTTAAGATTATGCCAGTGTTGGGACAGCTGGCAATGTGCCCTTTTCACTCTGCCCCTGTTGACTTCTCATGTATGGTCTGTCACTGTCTCAACCCCTCCCTATTTTCAATTTGGACACATCCTCACTAATACTCACCTCTCCTACAAATATCTCATGACATGTCCCTCATCCTTGGACTCTGAATGGACATTTAATGGCTTGGGACTTCTCATGGAGTCATTGAACAGTACATTGTACATCATTGGATACAGAACTTGCACATATAAATAAATCACCATATTCACATGTGTCCTGATTTTTTTTTCAGTGTTCCATCAACTCCTGTAAATGTATGCATTGGGTGAAGCTATGTTAATGAGTACAGAACCAAAGGACATGCGTGGCCTACTGTCAGGCACAAAGGCACACACTTGGACCGATACATGATAAAGTTGACCAATAGTATTGTGGACTACAACCAACTTTCTGTGGCTTCAAAGCATGTATGAAACAGGTATCCATGCAAGTAGATATATGGCATGTATGGTTCAGAACGCAAGTGTCAGGAAATTTCCTGATGATTGTACCTGCACAACATTTATGTGAGAATAAAAGAGGCATATGTGAGGCACTATGAGGGGCAGCTGTTAGTGTGCCAGTATCCATTACACAAATAAGGTGGAATGTAATGTGCTGAAAATTTCAAGAATGATTGTTATAGACCATAGCAATAACAATTGATGTTGCATTATTGTCAAATCATTTTTATCCATACACTATCTGACAGCTCCTTGGTCATAGGGGATACACACATAAATCAATACTGAATGCATACCATAAGGCATTTCTCTAACGCGGCCGGTGCAGACACGAGAACACCCAGACAGTCAATCATCATGGACACCTTATTGTCGAAAAGTAACAGGATTTATTGTTAATTAAAAACACAATCTATTAAAAACCTAAACTAGACATTAACCTACACTATGCTAACCTATACTAACATCTCTTAACTTATCCCTACACCAATCTATCTTAATCTAAACTTACCTTATACATGTAATGCCACACACTAAACATTGTCCCCCCATGCCCCTTAAGAGAAAATAGACAAGTAGGAGAACATAAACTAAAGCTAACTAAACATATTGCCTAAACAAATATATATTTTTGGTATTTTTATTTTCTATATTTTTTATATATATATATTTTTTTTTAACATAGAGCCCCATACATAACCCCCCTCCCAATACCCACCAAAAAATACCAAAAACCCACTCCCAACTATACTACATCCTACAGCTAACCTGTGACTACCCAATTAAAACCCACTAAAACTATAATATAAAATTAAGAAAGGGAATGAACTGGGAATTGGTCAACGTGCTCACTCATAGCTTTTTTAGCTTATTTTTTCTGAATTTTAAAAGTTTTTTAATTATGGGCATTGTCTTGTTCAAGTTTTGCCAACCTGGCCTACACATCTGCATTGTCCTTTCACATTTCTGCCTCAAAGGTGGCTGGTGTCATAGTTTGTGCTGTGGATGTGGACGAGGTGGGTACTGACCCTTGGCACAGAGGTTGCAGTCTGTGTGGCTTGTCCCTCATATGTGAATGCCAGCCACGACCCTGATGACTTCTCTCTGCTGTACCTTTTGGCCACCTTGCGGAAAGCTTCTTGCACTTCCAATATGTGGCTGAAACACTCTGCACTCTTCTCAAATGCACGCTTCTGTGCTAGGCTCATTGTGGTTGCTAAAGATTGAGGAGAGCATGACATCAAAAACTGCATTGGGTAGAGGAAGAAGAACCATTCAATGTATACAGGATCTTCAGATGATAAATGTTCTCCAACAGACATACTAAAACAATGTCAAGAAACAAATCAATACAAATCTGCCTTCCAGGCATCTACAATATGATGTTCATGTCACAGGGATAACGGCTATCTAATGTTGCACATTAGTTCCCAGATTTAAGTTGGACTAGCGCCTACTTGTGCCACATTAGCGTCATCATTATTGTGTCACTGATGTGGCCCAACAAGGCCATAATCCCTGTGCCATATTAACAAAGTCGAGATTTCACAACATCATTTATTTTTACTTCTTTTAACATCTGCTCAGATCAGGCGTTACAAGAGAGCACACTATTGGTTACAATGGGCACCTATGTACAGTTCAGGGTTAGTGCCAATTTATTTTGCTCCAGCCCTGAACAGTACATCACTAGCATCTAAACATTTTACCCTATTGCCCCCTACCCTGTGGCATGGTGTACTGAATTTCTAATGCGGCGCAAACGTGGTGGCGGTAGGGGTGCGCTAAAGGGGCACGGGAAAAGTGGCGCTGCACTGGGTGCAGCGTCAATTTTCTCAAATCTTGCCCTATCTGTGCATAAGCTATTTTATGTCTCCTATGTAACCGGTAAACACTCACCATGCACATCCCATACACACATGTGACGATGCCTGCGAACAATTATCTTGATGGGTAGATCATGGAGATTAATCTGAAGATATCTTGCTTGCTATAATCTGCAGACATGTCCCACATCCATCTGTAGAAGAGCTGAAATCTCTATGTGTATTCAACTGGCTGTTGCCCATCACAAAAAGCTCCTTGCAAAACCGTTGCCTCACTTCATTTCTGAAGAGTGGTGAAGCACTAGTGGTGCAAGTGTCTCATTGATAAGCCCCTTGGACACTTCAACATATGAACATAAATTGTACCATGTCCAGGAGTAAATTAGTGTAATGTGTGGCACACACTTCAGCAACATGTGCTGCGACAAATATTTTGCCAATTATCATGCAATTCTAAAAGCCAGCACTTCTGACACATATCGTGACTGACATAACTGTGTTTGTGGGCATAATTACCTTTTCCGAAGACCCACAAATCCATTGCAGCACAGTTTTGCACCTGTGCATCAATCAACTCATTCCACATCCTCAACATAACATCAGACATGATGTCGATATATAAGCATAGATGATGGTGTCTTAATTGTCACACATGCCATTGTAAAATGGGATTGTACACATCATGCTCTCTCACACACAACCCTGGATCAACACATGTGAAATACAAGGTGACATTTATGGCTGCATTGGTGTCTCAAACCAGGAAACCTGTCCAACAGTGTAGGGTGGAGGTCCACTTGCAAGACATGACAGGAAAACATAGCTTTGTGATTGTTGAACAAATAAAAGCATGGACAAATAAAAGCATGGACAACTGTAACACATTCATCTTGTTTAGCTGAGTGAATTAGTCAACTTAGTGTTAAGAAGGAACAACTATCAACTATTACACGTCTGTCAGATAGATACAGTGCCAGATTTAAAAGGCACTAGCACTACCGGAGCGTCACTTTCAGTGACGCTCCGGTGGTGCTTTTCACTGTACCATATGTACAAGGAGCTTTAACACCACATTTTGTGGCGCAACACCTCCTTGTAAATATGGGCCACTCTGATGCAGTTTTTTTTTGCATCAGAGTGGAATGCGATGGGTGTTGCAGTAGGCGTCCCATGGCAACACCCACAGCTTTTGACGCTGCCCCAGATTTACGAGAAATAGTTAATTTTTGGCAGCTCCAAAAACAAGCACCACCCCAGGGGTGGTGTTAGCATGGCAAAACGAGGAGGAATGCTTTTATTCATCCTCGTTTCTTGCTTTATCTATGTGTGCTGCATTCTGCAGCACACACAGAAAAAGCAAAACGCCATGGATGATTGCTTATGTGCAGGAAAGTGCCCCTTCCTGCACATAAATAATCATTTTTAAATGACACTTTAGCACTTCTGTGTGTGCTGCATTGTGCACCACACATAGAAGTGGCAAATTGTCATTTTAAATTGTTAATGTTCAGGGAGGTATATCTTCCTGCACATAAACAATCACTCCCCTCAACGCAGACACCCATTTACTATGGTGCAAAGATGCAGCCTAATTTGGTGGCTGCACAAGCGGAAAAGCGGGGCTGCGCCGTACTCTTGTAAATACAGGGCAGCACTGCATTTAAAAACTGGTGCAGAGCGGCGTTGCTGGTATTGACACAGCACTGTGCTGCTCCAGTTTCTTTACTATCTGGCCCATAGTTAGCCCACAAAAACATGTACAGATATGGGATTCAGACATATATACATGTTTCAGATACATAGGTTTCACATTTTTTGGGGACAGGATACTGCCCATTGGCAGAAGCTTAGAACTTTGTAGTTAAGTTAATCTATGTGAGAAAAGAGCTAACATTCAGATGCTTGACTCTTTTCAAACCCATATTACCACCACATAACTCCATCATTTATGTGCCGTATGTAACATATGGCACACCATGGCAGATGTCATGACACTGACATTGTAATCTATGACATTATGGTTGCTCTTAGCATGTTTTGCACCATACATGAAGGTGCTGTACCTGCTAAGTGAAATTATGCATTTTGATAACAACGGAATTGTCAAGTAAGCAAGCTGCCTTAGGCACAAATATTCGTTAACTCCAACAAAAGGCACAGTGTAAACAAGTTGATTTTAATGGCTTGTTTTTTTGTGCCACATATATGGCAGTAATACACACCTTGCTTTCTTCAGGCCTGGCACCGCAGTCATGTGGCACCAGGCTTTGAAACTGCCGCAATGCTTGCATTGCCCAAATTTCGACATATGGTTAGGTAAAACTTGCCTCCATCAGCAATATTACCTTCAGAAACTAAGACACAGATGTTGCATTTTGAGCCAATTGCTCCTTACATTTGTGTTCTTGTCATGTGACTCTGAACATACGTGGCTCAAGGCACACACAAACCCATGACTGACAATACTCCTGCGTCATGTTGGTCATCACCTAAACATTTCTTAGCATATTTCCACAGTTGTAAATAAAGAGACCCACAGTCATGAGATGTCAGGATTGAAATGTTTAATCTACTGAGATACAGTCCAAGACCTTTACCTGTAAGCCAGATGTGACTCTGTTCTTCTGTGCATCAAAACGTAACTATATCATTCCAACCAAACATCTTTCTAGTGTGATGCTTTGAAGACATTGTATGGAGAGACCATTGAAAAAACAATCTCTCTCTTTCTCTCTCTTCCACTCCATTATGGAATGGAGGAGAGAGAAAATAAATGAGACATTGAGAGAGGGAAAGAGAGATTTAGAAAAAGTGAGAGAGAGAGAGAGGCTTTTTAGGCTTTGGTGAATGATATACTCACAAAGAGATATCAAACAAATTGAAAAGTAAAATGCATTTGTTAAGTAAATAGAGTGAGATCACCTTTTGTATGTACCTTAAATCTGTGAAGTTGAAATGAAATAAAAGCATAGATACGGCCACTGTCACACCCTGACTTGAACCCTCAACCTTCAGTGTGAGGAGAATAAGATCTTAATCACTAGGCTACAGGTGACTCACTTTGCTTTAGTTGCTAGACATAACTGTGACATTCAACCCATAGATTTTGATTAGTAAAAAACAGACATTTTACATGACAGGAACTTTTTTACATTCAAAACACTAGTAAATTTACAGTCGTACAACCATGAGTTATGAGGATTTGAATCTTCAACCTCCAGAGAGAGAATCTAAGAGCTTTACCAGAAGGCCACATGTTCTCATGTGCATCAAAACATAACTAAAAAGTTTGAACCAAACATCTTGCTAGTGTGATACTTTGAAGTCATTGTATGGAGAGAACTTTGCAATAACAATATCTCTCTCTCTCTCTTCCATCCTATCATGGGATGGAAGAGAGAAAGAGCAATAAAGTGACAAGACCGCTGGGAGAACCTCAAGGCCTTGTGGTCCCAGCTGACTCCCATCTCCTGCGGGAGCCGGCATTCCTCCCACAAGCAGGGGGCTGCTTTAAATAGCAGCTCCCTGCCGTGTGCAATGTTTTCATCTATTTCCCTGCACACATATTTGCATTCAGAAATAGAGATTAAAACTCTGCATTCATCAAGCGGGAGCTGTTTGACAGCTCCCACTTGTTGAAAGTGGAGCTATGTTTGCTTTGTCTTGGTGGGAGCTGTCTGGCTCCCACCCAGCAAAAGCAAGCATCTACCTCCGGAGGGTGGGCACCTCGGGAGGTAGCAGGAGCTGGCCCTGGGGGGTGGAAGTCCCCAGGGCCCTGTATGGCTCCAAAAGGGGTAATGCGCAGCCCGCCCACTTCTTTTCAATTTGGCCGATGGGAGGTGGTGGTCCCCAGGGGTCCACAACCGACACTCCTTATGTACATTTATTTGTAGCCTCAGAGAGATGGTGGTCTGAAGGGCCAGGGGGGTCTTAAGGACCCCATTCTTAAATTGCTATATTACCCTGGGGAGGTGGTAGTCCCCTGGGCATGGGGAGGGCGTTTAGTGCCATACATGATATGTTCATTGACCCAGGGATATGATGGTCCCTGTGGCAGCAAGGGGGGCCACACAGGCCCCCCATATATGTGATAGTTCATTGTCCTGGGGAGGTGGCAGTCCCAGCGCCAAAGGGAGTCACACAGGCCCCGCATATATTTACAAGCATTGGCCCCAGGGGAGGTGGCAATCATGAGGCACGGGGGCCATGCAGTCCCCCTCCATGTATTAAGAATCGATTGCCCCAGGCAGGTATTGGTACCCAGGGCTGCATGGGACTATGTGGGCCCCACTGCCCACATAGCAAGCCACTTTACCCCATGGAGGTGGTGGTCTTAGGGGCGCAGGGGTACCACATGGGCCCTGCATACATTAAAATTGATTGCTCCAGGAGGTGGCAATCCCCGGGGCTTTGATAAGCCCTTGGAGGGGGACCCCTGTGCTCCCTGCTATATTTTGGGAATGCGCCCGGGATCTGGGTCAAAATGAAAAGTAAGTGCTTGTTTTGTTTTTCATCCACTCTGAAATTTGTAAATAGTCGCAATTTTCACTGTGAATTTAAAAAAAAATACTTTTTAGCCCTGAGAGGAGTCCCTGTGGGACACCCTCAAACAAGGTTAGGGTGTTAGGATACCGGTACCGGGCCCACTTTTCTTTTTTTTCATGTTTTTGAGACTCGGCTAAACCAGAGTCTCAGAATAGCTGCCAACACTTACTGGTTGAAGTGTCGGCAGGCAATCAGATCTCTGTACAAGATTAGCAGTATTCAGAATACAAATTTGGATTTCCTTTAATTTTTCCTAAGCTACAGAATAGATTTACAGCAAATTGAAAAAGGCTCATCGCCGAACCAAAAGCTACCAAATTAGGTGTAAATCCATCTAGTGGTTCGGGCTTCAGGCGTGTCTAAAGAGTCTATGGGAATTAACAAGGGAAATACACTTTGTTTGTCCCCCTTCTAATCCCCCCCTTGACGGATCAGTCCAAAACTTTCTATGCAAAATAGGACCCTAGAAGGTACTTTTTAAAAACATTTCATGAAGGTTCGACAAACAATGCTAAAGATATAGGCACGTCAAAAAACGCTTTTTCTTTGGAAACTATAACTATCCACAGCGACCAGCAGTGTGTTATATATAAATATGTATATATTTATATATACACACACACACACACTGAAAAAACAGAGGTTACCGGGACATTCAATTTAGGTTCACATTTTGCCCACACAAAACCAAACCATAGAGATTCAACACTCATAGTTACACTTATAGTTATACTTATTCTAAGAAACCATAACTCATGGCCTAAAGTTACTTAACTGCATGAGTTTTATAACTATAACTGCTGAATTTCTATGGTATTGTGTCGGTAAAACATGAACCTAACTGTATCGACCCTGTAACCTTTGGTTTTTCAGTGAATTTCTATAGTTTTTTAACGTAAAGTAATATAGAATCAGCATACATTAATACAACCACTGATAAGCACAGTCTTCAGCTGTGTGTTTCAGGGATGTGTTGTAGGGCATGCCTGTGGCTGGCCCCCCCACACATGCATACAACCCCAAGTGTGTGTGTTTTTTTCATTGCGATTCAGATCCGCAGATCTAGTGTAAAGTTACACTAGGGGTTGTGCAGAGCACATGCAGTGAATCTCCAGATCCATGAATCAGCCCCAAATGTTTTTTGCCCTTTTCATGCTCAGGAGGGGGTCCCTCAGGGACAACTCCATGTATCCTATGGTGTTAGGTTACGTCGTATCTCTTTTCCTACTTTATTTTTCCCTAACCCAGGCCAAGTGAGAAATAAAATGGCAGCCAGAACTTTCCTTTCAGGTTGCGGCCAGCCAGCCAGGGCCCTGCTTCTCCCTAAGATTCACGGATCCCCCATGTGTGGTTCTGTGAAGGATCCCCATTCCTAGATATCTATATTTTATTTCCTTTAATTACTCTGAAACTACTCAGCAGATTTATACCAAATTACTAAATGGGTTCTTAGAGACCCAGATCTCGCTTTTTGCATAATTTGGTGTCAATCTGCTCAGTGGTTCAAGCCGTAGTTGTGTCTAAAAATTGCAAAATCACCATAGACATTGCATGGGAAAAAATATTTTGGGATCTCCCTTTTTCTCACCACCCCTCTCCTGATGAATCACCCCGAAACATTTTAGGCAGCAGCTTAACTAACTTGCACAGTAGTTTTGAATATTTTGTCTAGATGTTTTCAAACTGTGCCAAAGTTAAATAAAAAATGCTTTGTCTATGGGAAGAATTGGCCCTAACTATAACTACCTACAGGCTAACACCAGTATATATATGTATATATATGTATTCGCTGAAAAAAACAAAGGCTAGAGAAACATTATAGTTAAGTGAATATGACAGTTAAAACATACCATTTTAAATTAACAAGATTACTGAAATTTGCCAGTTATATTTCTCATAGTTCTTAGTTATAGCCTTAAGGTAACTACAACTCATTTCCTTACCATGACCTACTAATTACCCTACATATTAATTCATTCATGACATGTTTGAAGACATCACTAATAATATTACTGCAACATTTGGAATGAAATCATTGATGACAAAACTATGCAAAGCGGAGTTGAGAGTTATAGCTATCTCACGGTTTGAGTTATAGTTACTTGACATACTGCCACACACCAACAACTTCACCTCCCACTCAGGCTAATATAACACAACACACCAAATCACCATCACAAGAACCACTCACATGGATGCTTCTCCACTCCTGCTGTCTCAGAGACCACGCTCCAAGATCTGGGATCTCCTCAGCAACGGACCTCATCTTTTTCACTGAAACCTGGCTCAACCCTGCATTGGCACCCAACATCGCTGTGGCTTTCCCATAGAGCTACGAGATTGTACCAAAAGGCTGCCTTCAAAAGCAATAAAGAGGATTCACAATCATCTACAATGACACCATCAAATGCTCCTCATCAATGGACATCAATACCCCTTTCTTGGAACACAGGCACTTCAGACTATAAACAGACAACAGATTCACCAAGAAAGGCAACCCCTGCATAAGGACCACAAGGACCATGAAGCAACTTCAGCAACCTCATTACAGACTTCATTGCAGCCTCCAACATCAACTCCAAGGACTTTGTGCTATCCGGTGACCTCAACTACCACCTCAAAGACCAAATGGACACCGGCTCCACAGCCCTCCTCAAAACCCTGAACAACATTGGCTTCCGTTATGTTGTCACAGACCATAATTATATATCAGGACATACTCTGGGTCCAATCTTTGTCACCAGTGACAGGATCATGTACAACTCCACGTTATCACTCATATGGACTGCTACTGCAAGTGAAATATTTGGTTATTAATCAATAAAACCATAAACACAGATCAAAACATATAACTAAGTAAAATCGAGAATAAGGTTATCAGTCATACACGATCATGCCATGCATGAAGGATGGTGCATGGAATGCAGCCATCCAGTTCTTTGTTCTTGTTGTGGGCCAGAGGGCTAGGCAGCATTTAGACCTATCTAGCGTACCATGGCAAAAAGCAGCTTGGTCTGTACAATATAGGAGATTGTGCAAAGGGGAACAATTTAGCTGATTCTATTGTTACCAGCATGTACAAGATAATGCATGCAGTGCAATTATGCAGACATTATTTCTCATTGCGGCAATGCCCATTAATACAGGATTTGCAGGGCCTACAGTAGACTAACTTAGCATAAAGTGCAGAAGTTCTAACATTGTTTTATAAAACTGGCAAACAGCCTATGCAATGTGCAAATTTGTGCAAAAGGTGCTAATATATGGCCAAGAGGACGTGTCAAACTGGTACTCGACCTGATGGGGTAAAAAGAGCGTAAAGTGCAGAAGTTCTAACATTGATTTATAATGGTGGCATACAGTCTAAGTAGTGAGCTAATTTGCACAAAAAGTGTTAATGTTTTGCAAAGAGGACAGATAGGGAAATGTCAAACTGGCGTTCGACCTGACGGTATAGAAAACAGCAAAATATTGTGGTCCCTAGCAGTCCACCAGATTTAGGTACATGCAAGGGTTCCTGTCAATGGGCCTTTCTTGTCATTCATCTTAGCCCACCTGTGTCCATTCGTCTACTGTAGCAAGTGATTAAAAAATGTTCAGGAACTGCATCAGTCTAATGTTCAGCATTGTGTTCCTTGGATCCAATAACTACATCAGTGCCGATCTACAGAACCTGATCGCTAGGTTATTGAATTCTTTTTTCAGCAAACCTCTTAGCTGAATCTTCAGGGTAGGGTAAATGCATATGACGTGCAGCAAGGTTTCGTCTGCTTGATAAAATAGGCAGCATTTCTTATCCCCTCTTTGGCCATCTTCCCTCATTTTGGAAGAAAGTCTCATATTAGATTATCACTGAGTCTTAGTGCAAATAAACTATGTTTTATCTTCCGGTAATAGGTGGCTTCTGGGAGAGGTGACTCTCTTTCGACAGCATAAGATTTCAGGACCAACCACCCATGCAACCGATTAGACACTTTTTCTTTGTCATTCGTCCAACTTTGCAATTTAATGGATTTGTTTACTGCTCTTCTGAAGGCTTAATCAAATATATTGGTGTTCCACAGGTCACCCAACTTGAGCATCTCAATACTTTTTTCAAGATAATTTTTGTATTCTACTCTTTGTAGATTGATTTCGGACCAGACTAAATTAGCCAGTGTGCCCTCGGCAGCTGACCGCAATTTATGGCAGCACTTGATATATGCTGCTGGCCTGGCGAGTTTCTGCTTCGTCAATGAAAACTCCAGCCTAACTTTGGCAGGCGATGCCCATCTGGGTAGTCAAATAATTTTTTTATCAGATAACTTCTACCAATGTCTTCAGATTATGGCCCCAAATGGATCTTGCCAGTTTTGTAAAGGCATGATTAAGTGCTCGTGCCTTTCCCCTCAACGCCTCTCTTTGTGGTGCAAACATAGCTCTTACATCTATTTTGAATCCTAGAAACACATAAGCCCGTGCTTCATCAACTGTGTTTCTGGTGAGATGCCACCTGCATTGATTTAAAACATGGCGATTCAATAAGATCACTTTTGTTTTTTTGAAATTTATTTCCAGCTCATTATCCTCTGTGTATGCTCTGAGGCAACTGAGTAACCTCTGTAGGTCTATTCTGGTGTTACAAAGAAGTAGCAGATCGCCAGCATACAAGATGTTTGGCAATTGTTGGCCACCCAGGCTTAGGTGTGGGACATCTGACCATTCAGTTCTACAAAGAGTTCTGCAATATATAGGTTAAATAGGAGAGTTGCTAAGACACAGTCTTGTTTTATGTTGGTTGATGTTTTTACCTCCCTTGGCAAGTGGGTACCATCTCCAATCTTTATATTAACCCACATGTCTAAATATAGCAGCCTAATTACTCTCAAGAGGTTAAGCAGGACTCCCCATTGCTGAAGTTTGGACCATAGCCTGTTGCACAGAATACAGTCAAACACTGCCTTAAAGTCAATGAAACACATATAAAAGGGGTGTGCTTGAGGCTTTTGCTCTACTGAGTGTCAGTCCAACTGCTATAAGGTTGATTAACTTGCCTTGACTCCTTGTGAATCCAGTTGGTTGAGTGGAAGGGTGCCTATGTCTACTGACCATGTCTCCATATCATGAATTAGCAGTGTAGAGAAGAATTTGAGTTCTACGTCTAGGAGTGCAATTTAGTGATAGTTACTTGGTGAGGATACCATACTTCCTTTAAAGATAGGGTGGATTATTGAGCCCTTCCAACTTTTGGGAATAACTCCTTTTTACAGAATGTGCTCAAACATTACCACTAGGAAAGTTGCCCATCTCTGGGTTGAATGTTTAAAATGTGCTTGTGGCAACCCATTTGGGCCAGGGGCACAGTCGGCTGATCATTTTTTAAATGATTTTTGTTAACTCCACTGGTGTGTATGCTGGATATACCAACCACCCAGTAGCCTCATCGACCTTTTGGGACTGCTCTAAACTGACTGCATCAAGGGAGCTGCCTTTAAAATGAGATTTCAAATACTCAATCCAGTCATGTACAGATATGTTTGCATTATGGGCTGCTCTTGGACCATTTTCAATATTGTTGATAAGTTTCCAGAATTCTTTTGAGTCATTTGATTTTGAGGCATGTAACAAATGGGCCCACAGTGTTTCCTGCTTAGATTTTTTAATGGCCCATATCCCCCCTTTTGTAGTAGACTTCTCTCTTTATGCAGGCTTTTTAGTAGCTTCTTATCCCTCCAAGAGTCATCTTAATTCCCCTGAGGAGCCTACCTACAATTGATCTTCTCAGATGGATGGATCATGGCATAACTATATTTTTATGGTGCCTAAGGTGGGCTCCTTTATTCCCTCTAATGACGCTACTGACTGGGTGCTTATTAATCAGTTCCCTAGTGAATGCTTCCCATGCTCATATCTGGTTGGAGCCCTGTGCAGCCATGTCTTCAAGGATGATCACAGCTTCTTCTGTCAAATCCTTGACTGAGCTTGAGCTCCACTTCAGGTGCTTCAAATTTTCGGTGTTGGTTTCTCCCCGTAGGGCCACAGTAAAACATTGTGTTTAAATAGGGATATGCCTACTGTGATAATCTGTGGATGATGGTGACTTTCCTCACTATGGGATATTCTGAAGTCCTGCACTTACTTGTATAGTAGAAGGCTCACAACATGTAATTTAGATAGGAGACCGACAATAAACTCACACACTGTGGTATTCTAATCCTCTGCATTCCAGGGTGATGTCAACCCTGACGTGGCTGTGGAATGCAGAGGACGGAGAGCAGAGAGCAGCGAGAGCGGTAGTTGGTGGCGGCGCTCCTCTTCTTTCCTCCGTGGTATGGCTGAGCTTTATTTCATTGTTACTTAGTAACAATAAATGAGTAATCTGTGTTTCCTGTGCCTCTGACTCTCTTTCCTTCACACACCTTTACTAGTTTCTCTCCTCCCTTAACCTTTTGATTGGGAGGAGCCATGTTTTGTGTTGGGAGGAGCCTAACTACTTCTGCATGCTCCTCATATGATGAAATAGGTTGAGATTTAAGTCTCCAGAGACTTGCCAGTACAATAGATGGCATGTGTTTTTTAAAAGAACCACATGTGCTGCAAGCCTATCTGTTCTTACGGCTTTCCTATTGGGATTTACATTCACATTTACAAGGACAAGGGATTCATGTAAATGCTGGGTACAACCAAGTGACAGGTTGGCGTTAATGTAGATTGCCACACCACCTTTCGCCCTTCCAAATGTGCTGCTTTTCTCAGCCGATTTTCTAGATTCTTCATATCCAATTAGTAGAATACTATCTTCGGCCTAGATCTCTTGGAGCATTATTATGTCAAAATTTCCCAAATATTGTACAACGGCAGGATCCTCTTCCTTTGTCAGCAACCCATCTATATTCCAAGAGCAAATGGGAAGGCCATCCCGTTCAGAGGTGACCTGCAGTTTCACTGTTCAACCTTTAAAATTCTCTGCCTGAAATAGAAATGTGGGCAGCCAGCACAAGTTATTTTGAGGTTCATAGTTTGTTATCACTTCTTGCTGTTTTTTGCTTCAAACGTTACATTGTATTGTCCTGGTGTGCCTTTGGTGTAGCCCATAAGGGGATAATCCCCACCTGCCCCTCTTAATACAGACGCAGTGGTACCTGTCTTTATTCCAGGTTGCTGCTCATCTAATAGTGGGTGAGGATATCTGTTCCCCTAATATGGCATTACTTCAATGCCCCAAACTTTCACCAGCTTTTTCCTCTCCAGAACCTGGGCCGGAAGATCTGAGGTGGCAAAGGTGACAAGGGTGGGATCCGAGTGCTGTCGTCCTCTTGCCGGTAGGAACTTGATGGCAAGGATATCATCTGATATGACATGATCTAGGCCTGGTACCACCTTTATTAGTTTTAAAATGCTTGAATGATTTTGCACATCCTGTGGACCCCTAGATTTGAACTCTTGGACCCATAATAGCCGATGTCCCAAATCACTTAGATGGCCGGTAGGCATAGCAGGTTTTTCTCTGTGACTATTACCAGGTCCAGCTGGGTCCCTTCCTATCACTGAGATGCGGGAGCATGTTGTTCCTGTTTGCCCACTACGGGCTCCTCTTCCTGTCTTGAGGGTTCCACTCTTGGCTGGCTGTGACCATGTTTCATGAGTGTTCTGTTCTATTTTAACCAAGGCTTGGGTTGCTTCTTCCTTGAGGTTTCTATCTTGACAGTCCTCCATCTGTGCATCTGTGTCTTGCTGGTATCTCCCTGTTGCTGTGACGATCTACTTGCTGACTCACTTAATTAAACAGGAATCACATTAATGGCAGTCGGGGTGTTCTCCTTATCTAATGGTTTGTGTCCCACTAGTGGAACAGGCCTATTTTTGGAACTGTTTCTCCCAGGATGGTCTCCACGTCATGTTCTTTGCCTTTATGTGTTGGGGCTAGGGAAGCATTTAAGGAACCAGTATGGCTAATGCAGACTTTATTCCTCCCCTTCCTTGCATGCTTCTGCTCCCTTTCTGTCATTTTGGGTGGTCCAAGGACTTTTTCCTGTTTTGTATTCAGCTTGTGCATCATATCCCTGTGGGCATTAGGATCTCTTGTTTGCTCAATAGGAGTTTCCTTCTTGCCCGCTTACACTCTAGATAAGCTTTTCTTTTGGGCTGTTCATCATGTTCCCCAAGCTTAAGTAACAGGCTACTACCTGTTGGCCCACCCAATATGGGGGTTGGAGGTGTCTTGGCCGTGGTGCCCCCTTCAATGAGGCTTTTTTTTTCCTCCCCTAGAATTCCTTCCATGGTTACTATCAATTGTGCTAATCTGTCAACCACCTTACATGAACATATAGTAAAGTCATTAAGGTGATTTGATTGTACCCTCATGATTAGGAATTTAGGGCCAGATGTAGCAAAGGTTTAGCGACTCGCAAACGGCGAAAAACGCTGTTTGCGAGTCGCTAAAGCCACTTTGCTATGTAGAAATGCATTTTGCGAGTCGGAACCGACTCGCAAAATGCATTTCCGACTCGCAAATAGGAAGGGGTGTTCCCTTCCTATTTGCAACTCGCAATGCGATGTAATTCCATTTGCGAACGCGAATGCGGTCGCAAATGGACTCGCAGTTACCATCCACTTGAAGTGGATGGTAACCCAGTCGCAAACCGGAAGGGGTCCCAATGGGACCCCTTCCCCTTTGTGTCTGGCCTTAAAAATAATTTTTCAGAGCAGGCAGTGGTCCAATGGACCACTACCTGCCCTGCAAAATACTGAAACTAAAGGTTTTGGTTTATTTTTCAAAGTGCAGCTCGTTTTCCTTTAAGGAAAACGGGTTGCACTTTGAAAAAAAAACTGCTTTATTTAAAAGCAGTCACGGACGTGGAGGTCTGCTGACTACAGCAGGTCTCCATCCCTGTGAGTGCCCTGAATCACTATGGGGTCGCAAATTGCGACCCACCTCATTAATATTAATGAGGTGGGTCTTTGCAACCCCATAGCGACTCGCAGACGGTGTCTGAGACACCGTTCTGCATAGCAAATTGCGAGTTGCAATTTGCGAGTCGGAAGGACTCGCAAATTGCAACTTGCAATTTACAACCTACCTACATCTGGCCCTTAGTTTTTTCAAGTTTCTGATCAATCCCAGAGACGAAGATTGCCATGGTGTTACGTAAATCCACCTGAATGTCCATTTGATTTGTGTGGAGCCTGAGTGCTATAACTTTTGCTTCCATAGAATTCAGGATTGCCGTCCACTTGTTGGCAGGATTACTTATGGGTTGTGGGTACCTGTTGCATTCATCCATCTGACCCATTTGGTTTGCTCCCCCCCAGAGTGGTTCTCGAAGGATCCTCCTTGGTGTCATACCACAAAGCCGGGGGATCATGCTCCTCTGCATCGCTGACCTTGAATTCTGGAAAGAAAGAAGCCTGGGCTGGGAACTCTTCAGCACATCCGAAACATCAGTCAGTCCTACAGTGTCAAACATCATCTATTGTGGGGCAGTACTGAGACCAAGCCTGTCCTGCTTGTACTGTGTTGTCTTGTCCCTTGTCTTGAGAGTCACCCTCGACTGGCCAACAACATGATTGCGTTTTTTTTTTTATCAGAATCATTGGAGACAAGGGGACATAGGTATATGTCTCCCCTTTAGCTTCCTTACTTCCAGCAACCTTTGAACACTGGGTTTCACTTGATGCACTCCTTCCACCTTGATCACTTAACAGCTGTAAGAAGTCAATTATCTTTGATATTTTGGGTTGGTTGAGTGGGTCCTTGGTCCCTTCCATGGTCTGAGGTGCTTCCAAAGTGCCCAAAGTGCTGCTGCACTGCAGATTTTTCACTATGGGCTGCTCTCTAAGTCTAGGCTACTGCTGCCTGGGAAAGAGCTAATTGGTATTTTGCCTTTGGTCCTTCTTTTTGCTGCTACTTCTCCTGTTACAGGCTCCCGCTTTCTCTTATTGGTGGCTGGCTCTTTGCCTCATAACCTGACACATCTCATTTTGATGCAGGTCGCGCAGTGTTATGGTAGTAATCCACCTACTTATCAATAAGAAGGGTGATGAATAGGGTGAGCAGAAGATGTATTCAAATGATAAACAGATTGATATGGAGAGGTTTATGTGAGCAGCAGGCTTTTCTGGGATCACACACTGGGGTTGGCACTGTCCTATGTGCACTGTTCTGTCCTGTGCACTGTCCTGTGGGCCAAGTCTAGCTGCTTCCTTTCTCCTGTTGCTTTAGAAAGGTGGAGCCTAGGTATGCAGACAATAGATGAACAGGTAACTGGATCAGCTAAGATGGGGGCACGAGCACACCAATGGTGCCGCAATACCCTTCATGTTTATCCCTTCCTCCTGCCACCTGCGTGTTGTATGGGGGAGTATTCAATTCTTATTGGAATTAGGGTTATCTGGCAGTATACCATGGTAGCCCTGTGTGGGTCACTCAAGGTCAAAGTAACGGCTTAAGGGTGGAGGTGCTAACCTGGTCACAAGCCTCACCTGGTCCTAGCCGGGCCACTGACATGATACAGGACCCTGTCCACCAGCTGTACAACTGAAAGCGAACTCCCTTCAAGCCACTTCCTTTGCATGATTTAAACAGTTATGTTGTCTCCAAATGCATTAATCTGGAAGCAACCAGCATGAAAGTGGTCATGACAGCTGTTACCTGACTGTTGCCTGCACTGACTCACCTCTGATGCAGCTTCTAGTGTGTCTGCTTCCTCTAGACGGCCACGGGGGCCCGCCTTCCTTCTCCGGTCCAATCCGATCACTGCTGGCACTGGTAGAAAAGGGGATTGGAAAGGGTAGAGGCGGATGGAGGTGGTAGTCGATAAAGGGAGGGATGTAGCTCTGACACCCTGGCACCTAGGCTCTGGCTCCAGCTTCAGGTGACCCCCAAGTGTTGTGGGTCCGGACCACAACCACAACTGCAAGACCTCCACCTCCTCGCTTGCTTACCCTCTGACTTCTCCTGCTCACAGCACGTAGCATGCAGCATGTAGCACGACTCACTAAGCCTAGAATCTGAAGAGTCGGTGGTACAAAGCAAGGCTAGTCTGCTCATAAGGACTGACCACTCCATCATACACTTCACCACACGACAAGTCAACACACCCACCAGTACCAAAATACCCTGCTGGAACTGCAGCAAAGTAACAGAAGCAGACTAGCTCAATGTCCTCAAACAGACAAATCTAACACCTCCAACAACCTCAAAAAGGACATCATCAACTTCGAACCAATTGATCGAGAACTGTTCAGACTCCCTTGTACCCATCAACAGCAACAGACAAGGAAGAACCATGAAACAAGTCAGATGACCTCTGGGAATCTAAACACTCCTCAAGCTGAAAGGAATGGAGAACCATCCATGATGCCAATGTCAGATCTCCCTACAAGGCTGCACTCAGGTGCTGCCACTAACTTCTGAGAGAGAGACAGCAAAAAATACCTGAATGCAAGGAGGTGAGCTACAACCACTGCAAGGAGAGCTTCTTAATGGTCAGAAATTCCCCACCCATGATGCCACAGCCAATACCATCACCCCATCACATGAACTCTGTGACAACTTATCAAGCTTCTTCCAAAGCAAAATATCAAAGAACTACAGGAACTTCAACCAGCAGCCGGACCCCAGAAGTGTTTTCAGCAAGTTGACCACTGTGAGAAAACAGGGCTGATTGCAGAGGCCCCATAACTTTTTGCCCCCATTTTCCACTTTTTGCTGGTGTTTTCCTGACTTTAAAGGTGCCCTGGGTACTGCTAACCAGTCCCAGGGCCTGTGCTCTGTGTAAAATGGATATGCAAATTAGGCTAATTATAAGTGGCTAAGTTAACCTACCTATAAGTCCCTAGTATATGGTAGGGCATGTAGGTTTAGGGACCACAGCATAGGTGGTGCACACCTAGGTGCATTGCTGAGGTGCCCAGTGTCATTTTAAAAGCAAGCCTGCGTTGATGGCTGCTTTTAAATTAAAGTTATATGCAAATTCGACTTTGGAATTAAAGGTACTTCCAAAGTCTTAAACTACCTTATTTTTACATATAAGTCACCCCTAAGGTGTGCCCTATGTGCCCCTAGGGCTGGGTGCCATGTAACTATAAGCAGGGACTTTATAAAAATAGATTTATAAGCCCTGGTGAGGTAAAAACAGCCAAATTAGTTTTTCCCTCATTGAAGTAAATGGCCTTCATAGGCTAGAATGGGCAGACTTTATTTTAAATTTTAAAGTCTCCTTAAATGTTGCATACCAAGAATTTGGTATCAAATTAATTGTTGTAATAAATCCTACAACTTCCAGTTGTTGGATTTAATATAACTAGTTCAGGTAAAAAGTTTAGACTTTACCTAAAAAGTTGCCAATTTCAGCTCTGCATTGTTTTTGCTGCTGTGCTCTGATTGGCCAGCCTGCAGCAGCTTCTGCCAGGCTGCCTTGATGAGGTGTGAAGTGGCCAGGCTTCACACAAAGGAATGTGCTTGGGGGAGAGAATCTCCCCTCAGCAGATGGTGAGGCAGGAAGGGGGAGGGCTGCCAAACTGGTCTTCAAAGGCAGAGAAGGACATTTGCAGCACCCAGCAACACCCCCACATCCTGCAACCCCAGACAGCTAGGTGCCCCCTTGATTAGATTAGGAGAGGGCAGGAGAGGGGTGTGTTTAAGATTTTTAGCCACACCAGTGGGTGGGCTCAGCCAGATGTAACCTCCAAAAATCAGATTCATCCATGTTGGATTTTTAGAGACTGTTGCCTTCTGGGATGGATTTTTGCCACACTTCCCAGGAAGTGGTCATCACAGGGGGACGACCCTGTCCCTGATTGGAGAAGCAGGGCCCCCCTGCTTTTCACCCACGAGCAAGGATAAAACTGTCAGACCTGCACCCACGCCTCAGATCCCCTCCAGAATTCAACAAGAAAGGAACTAAAGAAGAAGAAGGACTGCCCTGCTGGACCCCTGGCCTGCACCTGGACCCTGCACTCAGAAGGACTGCACCAGCTGCACACTTGGGCTTCACCACAAGAAGGACTTTGCCTGGCTTCAACTGGTTCAAGGAGGGACTCCCTGTTTGCTACAGGTGAAAAATTGCTAAACCAGAGTCCCCTGCACCAACTCCTGAAGAAAGCGACCAGCTGACCACTGTCCAGTGGCCAAAAAGGAGTTTGCGCCAGGTGCATTCTGGGAGTTGAAGTCCGCACCCCCCAAGGACCATCACAGAACGTCTGGACCCTTGGGGTGAGCTGTGGACCCCAAAAGAACCTTAAAAGAACATCTGGGTGAAGCCCCAGAAGTTTGGAAAAGATTTGAGAATTTTTGGAAAAAAGCTCCAGAGAGGGAGCGACCCGCCGCGGAAATTCTAGCCAGCTTGCCTCAACCGCGACCCGGCCTGACTTCGTGGTTCGTCCCGGTAAAGAAAAACATCCAAAAAAGAGACTAAGTCCGAAGGTAAAAAGTTGACCGGGACCTCCCAGCCATCGTATCCGAGAAGGGCTCCATGGATGTCGGATCAAGATCCAGGTTTACCCCGGTCGAAGGATTTTCATCTCGAAAAAACAACTAAGTCCGAAGGTAAAAGTCTCCACCGAGGAAACCCACATCGCGTATCCGGACAAGGGCTCCAGGAGGTCGGATTCAACTGGCAGGTTCGTCCCGGTGAAGAAAAACTTCAAAATAAAGACTAAGTCAGAAGGTAACTTTTTAACCGAGGCCTCCCGCGACCTGTAGCCGAGCAGGGCTCCATCGTGGTCGGCCTGAAAGTTTGACTTTGCCCCGGTCGAGGTGCAACCAGATTACCCGATTGGCGCTTTTTGTTTCTAAGCGCTAGAAAAGTAATAATTCTTTAAAAATTCATATCTCCGGTTCCCCTGAACCGATTTTAATCATTTTTGTGTCATTTTAAAGATAAAAATATAAGCTATTTTTATAAATTGGTTTTGGATTTTTAAACTGTTTCCTGTGTTTTATTTAATTACTGTTTTGTGATATTTGAATGCTTTACACTTTGTCTCCTAAGTTAAGCCTTGACGCTCGTTGCCAAGCTACCAAGGGTTGAGCTGGGATTCATTTACTGAGACCTAACTGTACCTATGTGGAGGTTAGTGGCTTGTTGCTAGGTGTAGGTACCTACCTGCCCTACCAATAACCCATTTTCCAACAACCACCATCAACTGAGAAGGACACCTGACTGAATTGAAAACACTCACTGAAGAAGACACTGCTGCAATCATGCAAAAGGTACGCTCCTGGGCCACAATGGACCCATTCCCCCACCACATCTTCAACATGAGAAGACCTCCAATCTTGAACACCTTCACCCACAATATCAACACCTCCATCAAATTTGCCACCTTCCCAGATGATCATATGCACACAGCAGTCAACATCCTCTTAAAAAAAAAAACATATGACCAAGGGAAGCTGAGCAACTTCCAACCTACTTTTCTGCTTCCATAACCAGCCAAAGAGATGGAGGAGAATATAAAAAAATAACTCATCAGCCACCTCAAACTCCTCAACCACTTGGACACACTCAATCAGGATTTCAAAGCAACCATAGCACCAAAATAGAACTCTTTGCAGCCACAGATGACATCAACACCATACTGGACAGTGAAGAAATTGCAACCCTAATCCTATTTAGCCTCTCTACAGCCTTTAATACAGTCTCCAACTACACCCTCGTCAGAAGACTGCATGACATAGGCATCCAAGGACCAGCCTTGCACTATATCGGCTCCTTCTGCACAGGAAGAAAACGGCGAGTCAGACTGCCACCATACACATCTGAGTACAAGACTCTAATCTGCCTTCGGAGTCTCTCAAGATTCATCTGTCTGTCCAACCCTGTTCAACATCTACATAACTCCACTAGCCAACATCATCAGAAACCAATGCCTCACAACCATATCCTATGCCGATGACACACAACTCATCCTTTTACTGGCCAATAAGTCCACCCCCACCAGAACTAACCTCTCCAACTGCATGTTCAATGAGATGAGATTGGAAGTGTTGATATTTGGGAATAAGAACTCTCCATGGGACTCCACCTGGTGGCCATCATAGCTTGGACCTACACCCACACCAACCGAACACACTAGAACCCTAGACATCATCCTGGATGACAAGTTAAGCATGATAGCACAGGTCAACTCAGTCAGCTCTTCCTACTTCTACATTCTTAGTATGTTCCACAAGATATTCAAATGACTACTCCTGAACAACAGAAGCACCCCCACACAAGCCCTTATCACAAGCAGACTAGACTACGGTAACACACTCTACACTGAGTTCTCCAGCCATCTCCTAAACTGAGTCAAGACCATCCAGAACGCTGCAGCGAGATTCATTGTCAACCTCCCAAAGTGCACTCACATCTCAAAGAACTTCAGTGGCTCACTATTCAGAAATTCAGCCAATTTAAACTCGTCACTCATGCTTACAAGCACTGCATAACATTAGGCCAACATATCTGAACAGCCGCCTACACTTTTACCAACCCTCCCTACACCTATGCTGAGCCACACTCACACTCCCTGTATCCACAGAAGCAGAAAAGGCAGGTTAAGCATTCACCTACATTGCACCAAAACCTGGAAGGGCCTCCCTCAACACATCAGGGTCTCTTTCTCACTTCATGAATTCCGCAATATATGAACAAAAGCACTGAAATTCACTATTTTATCACATATAACTATAACTCGTCCCCTAAAACAGCTATAACTTGTACCTCTGCGATACACATTGTTGTCATCAATTATGTCATTTCAGATGTTGCAATGATGAGGGAGTAGCAGGAGGGTGTGTTAAATGTCCACCATTGCATCAGTAAGCTTTTTTCTGCTGCCATTAAATCTTACGGTGGTGCAAATGTATCTCCATTTCACCATGCACGCCCTTCACATGCAATTGGACAGGACAGCTGGAAAGAGGCCTTTGAGTGCTGGGAGAAGTGATGGGAATAGAGATGCGAGAAATGACTTGAAAGAGTAAATTCAGTAGAAGGGAGATGGGATTAGAATGATGGGACACAGAAGGAAATAAAAGCACAATCTGTAATAAGAACTGGAAATAGACTTGCCCCTTAATTGCTTTTCATAGCAAAATAAGGTTTAACAATGATAACTACAATTTTTGGAAACATTGGAAGCCCTGAAAAAAGCACTGCAAAGCACTGAATAAAACATGGCACAATGGGAAGCCAAAGTCTAACTAGTGCTTGATAGAACGTAGCAAGCATCACAGCATTTGAGAGACAATTTTCATTTCAAGTGACCAAGGCACTCAGTAAAAGAATCTCAGTTGTACCGTAATGTTAAAATACCTAGGCCCTCATTACAACCCTGGCGGTCAAAGAACGCCAGGGCTGTTCAGACAGAAGCACCGCCAACAGGCTGGTGGTGCTTACCATGGGATTATGACTGCGGCGGAAGTGCCGCGGTCGCACCGCTGGGACCGGCGTTTTCCCGCCACATCGGTCCCGGCGGTTGAAATCCCCCAGGGCAGCGCTGCTTGCAGTGCTGCCCAGGGGATTACGAGTCCCCCTCCCACCAGCCTTTTCATGGCGGTATGAACCGCCATGAAAAGGCTGGCGGAAAGGAGAGTCGCGGGCCCCACGGCCCATGTGTATGGTCAGTACAACTGAATATTTACAAATTATGTGTATTTCCTGGAATCGTTTTTAATACATACAACATTTTGAGACATTGTGTACTGTTGTAACACAATGTGCAGTTTGATCCACCAGCAAAGTTCTTACAAAGCAAAGGGAAGCCTCTTATATCTTGGAAAAGATGGAAGGAGGAATGTATTACTTATATGAAGGCTATTGATGGTGAAAGAATGGGAGTGGAGTGGAAGAAAAACATGTTGTTACATTATCTAGGATCGGAAAGACTAGTTGTTTTCAAACTAATAACTTCTGGTAGTCAAGGAGATTAGGATGCATGTCAGGAGGCACTTTTAAGGATGGAACTTTGATTTAAGCCAATCACCAGCATTGCTTTAAATAGATTTAAATTCTATACAAGAGTGCAACAAGATAGAGAATCCTTTGACAATTTTTTAATTTCTTTAAGGGCCTTATTCTTGACATATAATTTTGGTTCTATGGCAGACGAAATGATTAGGGATCAAAATATAGTTCATGTAAAAAACAAAAATACACAAGAAAAATTATGGGTCATGGGTCACCCTAAATTGCAAAATGCCATATCTAATGCAAAATTGTTAAAGCAATCAGAAAAATGGATGTCTAACGTTGAGAGCACTAGCATTAGAGTGGAAAATGTTGAAGATGTTTGTGTGGTTAAACATCATGGTGAGTATCGAAGGGATGGTAGTAGCATTGGTGCTTCACGTACAAATTATTTTGGCAATAAAAATAGATTTGAAAAACAGGAAAATTGTTAGGCATGTTATAGATGTGGTAGCAATAGTCATATTGTTTAATGCACTTGGTGTCCAACAATCAACAGAGAATGAAAGAAGTGTCGTTGTATTGGGCATTTTGCGTGGGTGTGCAGGGATTTAAAGAAAGATACTGGGCAGATGCGGGGTAATCTATCATATGCCTCAGAAGTGGTAGAGAACAAAGTTGATGGAAAGGATGGAGACGATGAGAAGGGTATAGTGGTATCTATTTGTGATGGTAGCTATGATGAAAAAGACTAAGGGGGGGAGAAACCACCTAAGCGCATGGTTCGTATTCCTGGAGTGGACTTAGAATTAATGGCAGACTCTGGCTCCCCATAGATAACTCAACAGTATTTTCATCAAAAATTTTAAAGTGTCAGTAGTAGTAGTCAATTACAACTTTCTGACATGATTGCAGAAAATTTTGATGGTTCTATTATTGTGATCGGTGAGTATGTGAGTGTGGAACTTGAGTTCAAGGGAATGAGTGCCCAAATCAAACTATATGTAGCAGTAAAAAAGTGAATGTGTTGGGTTAGAGAGATCAAAGGAAGTTGGGTATCATGTTGAATCCACGTAGTAATGAACCAGTGTCACTGTTGGATGGGGAACCCCTACTATGTATAGACGAAAACATAGAAGAACATTGGTTAAATGAGTGTTGTCCCAAAGTTTTCAGTGAGAAACTAGGAAAATTTAAAGACTTTGTACACAAGATCAAGATCAAAAGAATTGCTGTTCAGGTGAACAGAAGTTGAGCAACTGCTGCCTTTTTACTGGTGTGTGTGTGTATTATAGCAAATGTATTAATGATTTTGCTACCAAAATGGAACCGATGATGGGGTTAATGAGACATAAGACTGATTTTGTGTGGTTGAAAAGACAGCAAATAACATTTGAAAACATAAAACATGAGATTATGGATGCTCCCACACTTAAGCTATTCTGCATGGCAAAGTAATGTATATTTACTGTAAATGCCAGCATGTGTGGTGTAGGTGGTGTATTGTCATGTTATGTTATGTTAATTATTTTTATAGTGCGCTCAAATGTCAAAATAGGCATCTTGGAGTTGGCTAAGAGCTATGAGAAAAGTCTGAGTAGCCTGAGTCTTGGTGAACGTCCCAACAGCTTAACTCCTGGTAAAAAAGCAATTTTGTCAATGCCTTCTTGAAAAGCATAATCAAGGGCAACGATTTTAATTCAAAAGGAAGGACATTCCAAGTCTTCACTGCAATAAGCACAAAGCTTCTTCTACCCCAACTAGAATGCCAAACGCTAGGGACAATCCGTTTTTTTTCAGAGCTTTATCTCAACAGTCTAGTGGGTACATACTAAACAAATTTCTCCTTAAAAAGGCAGGACCCTGGCAATCCAGTGCCTTCTAGGTGATACAAAGTACCTTAAAAAATACGCTTTCTAAATGGTTGCCAATGCATGTTCCAAATTGCATAAGAAGCATGGAATCTTTGCCAGAGTTCTTGCTGCCACATTCAGCAATGTTTGAAGGTTGTTCAAAACGTGTTGATAAGCATTTAAGTGGAGTGTATTTGCATAATTGATTTTAGATAGAACCAGGGCGGTAACAACCGTTTTTAGAGAGATGATCAGAAGAAACAGTGACATTTTCTTGGTCAATCTCAGAATGAAGTAAGCAGCTGACATAACTGCATTGGCTTGGTCATTGAGGGAAAGTTTGTCTTTTATGATGACTCCTAGATCCCTGGCAGTGCTGATAGGTGCATGAAGGGCGCCTAGATCAGAGAGCCACGAAAACGGAGGACCAGAAAATGGTTTAAGGCCAAAAAGCAGCACTTCCATCTTAGCAGAGTTCAACTTAAGGCACTTGCATGCCATCCAGTAACTGACTGCCCGCATATAGTTGCAGAAGTTAGAACTGACTACAGACTTTGGCTGGCAGGGGTAGACAGGATTTGGAAAGGCAGCTACTAGAATTAAGTGGATCCAGAAAGGGTTTCTTAATAAGAGGCAGGACAGATGCCTTCCTCCAAACAGATGGAAACATGCCTAAATTACACATAGTGTGAAAAACATCCATTAGGGCAGGGGTAAGCAACTCCGCCATCTTGGATGCCACTATAGGTGGACAGGAATCTTTAGGTGAACCAGATTTTGACATGCTAGGTGCTGAGAAAACCTCATCCATGGAAGGAGGAACAAACCGATTCAAGGTACTGAAGAGCCTATTGTGAACAACATTGCTATCTGTTGGTTGAGTAGTAGATGTGATGGCAAGCTTCCAGTAAACATCTTCTACCTTATGGCAGAAAGCATCCGCCACTATGTTACAGAAGGACTCACTAAAGTTGGTGGTGGTGTTAGAGGTATCTAAAGACAGTTTTTTTCCGTAATAAATAACTCCTTGGATGAGTTAGCAGAAGAATTTATTTTATCAGTAAAATAGTCAGATGTTATAGAAAAAAACAAGGACTTTTAATTAGCTAAGCATTTTTTATAACAATCTTTTTCCAAGGGGGAGTAATCTACTCTCCGTCTTCTTTCCTGTCTACTGCAATTCTGTTTGGCCATTATAAGCTCATCAGAAAACCAAGGTGCAGACTTTCTTTGTCTTTTGATTCTAACACTCTTTACTGGAACTAGCTTTAATGCAGCTTTGTCAAGCCAGGTAGTATACTGTTGAGCAGCAATGCTTGAATCCTTAGTAAAGGTAGGACGGGAGTCAGCTAAAAGTGAGGTGAAATCCTTGATCTGAATTTTCTTTTATATACTTTATTTTATGCCCTATTTTATGTCTCAGAGATGTGTTAATGATGAAGGGAACAAAGCATTTGTGTCATGCACATTGATTGACATTGAAAGGAGGTATGCAGTAATTGAAAGAGAGTTGGTGGCATGTGTATGGGCAATTGAACACTTTAGGAACTATGACCCTCATTATAACAATGGCGTTAAAAGCTGCCTACCGCCCTGGTGATGGCCGCGAACATACCATCTCCATGCTTACCATCCGTCTGCCATATTATGATCACTGCCAGACTTCCGCCACTCCTTCCTCGACCAAGGTAAGTCGGGCTTCCATCAGGGGAGGGGGTGTAATGTGTGTCTGAGCGTGTGTGTGAATGTGCCTTTGTGTTGTGTTGTATGCGTGTGAGTGTATGCATGTAAGAATGGTGGAGTGAGTGCATGTCTGCATGTCAGTGTGATTATTTGTAAGAATGTGTGGGAGCACATCTGGAAGTATGTGTGTATGAATGAGTGTATGCCAGTGTGAATGATTGGGTGTATGCGTGGTGCGTGTCTGCGGGTGTGTGCATGTATTGAGGTGATGGGGTTAGTGTGTGGATTGGAGGGGTGGGGCGAATGTGTGGATCAGAGGCAGTGCTGGGGAAGTTTGGATGGACGGGGGTATCAGGTGTGTGTTGGTGGGGTGGGAGAGCCACCTACCGGTGACAGGGAACTACCCCCATGGTTTTCGTGGCGTTGCTAACGCCATGAAAACCATGGTGGTAAGCAGGCTCATAATGCCACTGGCAGTACTATGCTGGCCGCTGGGCTGGGGATTGACATCTCCGGCCAGGGGGCTGATATCGCCATGACGATATGAGTGGAGAAGTAGCGGGTAGGCTGCAGCCAACTCGCCATTCTCATAATGTGGCGGTATGGACCGCCAGCCTGTTGCCGGTATTGCTGCCACATTACTACTCACCAAGGGTGTCATAATGACTGCCATAGTGGCAGATGAGTTTGAAGGTATTTTGAGGAATTCTGGAAGGTAAGTGAGAGGAAGGATATGGTGTGTCAAGCATAAAAGAGATATTTGCTATATGGTTGGCTTAAATGCATAAAAAAGCTGAGTTGGAATGTTTACCTATGTCCAAAGTGGCAGAAAAGTTAGAAATTAAAGGGGGTTTGTTGTTTAAGAGTGGGAAGTGTGTTCCTCCTAGAAATGTGCAGGAGATAATTCTCAAGTTGGCTCATAAAGAGAATCCAGGGATGTTGGCCATGAAGCATATGATACATAACTGTTTGTGGTGGCATGGAATGGACGGAATGGTTGACAGGACCTTGAGGGAGTGGGAAGTGTGCTCTAGTAGTGAAAAGATGTTAAAGGTTAATACTGCTCCACCTAAGTCGGTGGAGTGACCAGAGTTTTCTTGTCAAAAGATTATGGGGATCATTATGACCCTGGAGGTGAGAAGTAATGTGGCGGCAATACCGCCAACAGGCTGGCGGTCCATACCGCCACATTATGAGAATGACGGATTGGCTGCAGCCTACCCGCTACTTCTCCACTCATATCGTCATGGCAACAATCCAATGCTAAGGGCACCGGTCACGGAGTCACACAGACCACCAGATACAGTACCTTGCGAAAAATGAGGAAACAATCTGGTGCATGGAGTCAGGGATTGCGACAAGGTTAGATCCGAAGTGGTGTCGGTTCCGGTTCTGCAGAGCGAATGGGCGGAGACATCATGAAGAGGTGTTTGGTCCTTGCTGCAGAGCAGTGGAGGTGAGGTGACGTCAGTGAGAAGAGTTGGATCCATGCACTTTCGACGGAGTTGATATCCGGCTGACACCGCCTGCGAGGTCTTCACACCCCAGCGAGGACTATGGCTTCAGTTGAAGGCAGTCTCACAGGATTAGGCAGCGGCATCAGTCCAAAGTTGGTTTACTTGTTGTTTTCTTGGTTTTTCCACCAGCTTCTCCTCTCAAGGGCCCAGGGACTGGATTAGGCACCACTTGGCAGGGCAGGAGTCTCAGCAGAGAGTCCAGGTGCTGGCACAGTAAGTCTTTGATGGCCCTGAGAATTCAGAACAGGGGGCAAGCTCATTCCAAGCCCTTGGAGATTCTTCTCAAGCAGGAATATACCAGAAAGTCCAGTCTTTGTCCCCTTTGACAGGCAGAAGCAGCAACTGCAGGACAGCCCAACAAAACACAGTCACAGGCAAGAGCAGCACTTCTCCTCAGCTCTTCTCCTTGCCAGAGGTTCCTCTTGGTTCCAAAAGCAAATCTTGAAGAAATGTAAAGTCTGGGGTTTTGGGTCCACTACTTATACCCCTTTCTTCCTTGGAAGTTGCCCAACTTCAAAGAAAAGTCTCTGTTGTTTACAGGATCCTGCCTTGCCCAGGCCAGGTCGCAGACACACACTATGGGGTTGGAGATTGCATTGTGTGAGTACATGTCGCCCTTTAACATACACTGCACCCTGCCCATGGGGCTACCCAGCATTATCAAAAAAATTGCCAATTAGTAGGAAAAGATAATATCTCTAATTCATATTCAATGAGACCATACATCTATCATTGATGATGCAATTTAATTGCTCAAAATTCAATCATTTTTTCATTCCCAACAGCTAAGACACCTTTGTTCATTAAAAAAAAAAAAATCACAACAAAAAAATCCTTTTGCAAAAAAATTCACGTGTTATATCAACATTAAACAATGAACACTCAACATATTCCACAGTACACGTAAATCAAAGGTTCAACAATACTCATAAGTTAAAGGTCCAACATTTCTCTCCTTTTACTCATGGAACCATGCAGTACTCAATGAGGACTAAACCAAGAATCTGCATATCAGTGATGGTTGTCTACTTAGTCCCAGTCCAACACCATTGTTTAATGTTGATATAACACATGTGAATGAACAAAGATGTCTTAACTGTTGGGAACGAAAAAATGATTGAATTTTGAGCAATTAAATTGCATCATCAATGTTAGATTTATGGTCTCATTGAATATGAATTAGAGATGTTATCTTTTCCTACTAATTGACAGTTTTTGGGATAATGGTTTAATTCTACCCAGGTCTAGTAGGGTAAATTGGCTAGACCCCTTTTGTTCTAATACATGGGGTTACCTAGATCCTACCTTAGGGATGTCTTACGTGTATAAAAAGGGAAGGTTTGGGCCTGGCAAATGGGTACACTTGCCAGGTCGAATTGGCAGTTTAAAAACTGCACAAACAGTGGCAGGTCTGAGCCATGTTTACAGGGCTACTCATTTGGGTGGCACAATCACTGCTGCAGGACCACTAGTAGCATTTGATTTACAGGCCCTACGCACCTCTAGTGTACTTTACCAACAGGACTGGAGCCCTAAGCTCTGTAGGACTAAACTGTGGGATCTTTCTGAGTATTTTCAATCTCCAGTGACAAGTTGTCACTGACTTGCTAATCTGCCTCTCAAGGGTCAGTTCCTGGTCAAAAACCATCCCTAGGTTCCTAGCTTCCTTCACAGGAGTGCGTAAGGAGCTGCATTCTTCTGGCCGCCAGATGTTGTTCCATATCCCGTAGAACAAGAACTCTGTTTTATCATGTCATCTTAAGCCGATTCTTTTTCATCCAGCTACTGATCCCCATCATGTCGGACCTGAATCTCACAGCCACCACTGTCCAGTCCTTACTAATCAGCACAATAATTTGTGAGTCATCCACATAGGATGCCACATGAAATCCCCAGGACTTTATCAGTTGTGCCAGTGGAGTCACATACAGATTAAACAGAGTAGACTAAAATCGCACAGGGTGTCAGTTTTAGGGAAAAATTGGCACTCTGAGAAATAGAGGTAAGTTCTAAAGCTCAAATAATATCACCCACAGTGCACTCCTGGGGGCCTACACCCCTTACCCCCTAAACTGTATAAAAATCAAACAGAACGTCATACACAAAGAAGGCACTCAGTGAACATTATAGTGGTTAAATAATTGTGCATTGTATAGTGTCTATGGTTTCCTTAGACAAAGAAAGAGGCATCAGGCTTAAACATCATTTGATGATGTAACATAAAGTCCAGAATAGAAGAGGCGTAGCAGTCTCCAACGTAGTTCCAACCAACTATAGGGTTTATTAAATGTTCAAATTCAATCTAATCAATCAATGGTACATCTGCCAGTCATCATATCATCATGTCCACGATGTTATTATAGTTCAGTTCAAAACCCCACAGCCAACACGTGTTTCGTCCAGGGATCACCCCATCGACTTCATCAGGGCTGAAATTATTGCCAAAACATAGGCCATGTAAGCATAATGGAAGTCATCAAGTACCAAATAGACCCAAGAGAATAAAATAGGTGTAAGCCAATCCTCCACCATAGAAAAAGGTGGGATGGATATTGTCTTATCCAGGTGACTGGTTGACACCTGTTCTGTATAAGTCAATAAGGACGCTCAATGAAGGACCACACGCCAATTATGAATACAATTTAGCTTTACTAGAATTTCAGGTAAATGTAGGCATTTAGCACGTTAACAATAGTGGAATAAGAATAGCAATGAAAAGCATCTATTTATATATAAGTACACTACAAAGAGCATCTATGTATACGTATGAGCAAAGAGTTCATTGACAGAATAAGAATAGCAATGAAAAGCATCTATTTATATATAAGTACACTACAAAGAGCATCTATGTATACATAGGAGCAAAGAGTTCATTGACAGATATAAGCTTGGAATAGCTGTATACCAAAATGTGTTACACTACGATGTTCAGGAAGTAAAATATAAACAAGTTGAATACTTCAGATAAGCTTTGATTTACTGCACACCAAAATGAATGTTTCAATTACTGCAGCAGGCTCACACTACAATGTTCAGTAAGCAAAAAATAAACAAGCTGAATTCTTCAGATTAGCTTTGCTTAACTGCATACCAAAATGTATGTTTCAATTACCGTAGCAGGCTCACACTACGATGTTTAGAAAGCAAAATATAAACAAGCTGAATACTTCAGATTATAAACACAGTGCAAGCATAACAATCTACCATAATAATAGAGCAGAGAAACAAAGGCCTTTCATCCCTGGGTGGAACTTAACTTAGTCCATGAAATGCATCACGGTCTCTGAACAGCACAACAGGGAGGCAGCTCTGGGTCTGAAGATGACAGTTTTCACAACTCCATCTGCGAGCTTCCATTCCCTCACCCGCCTTTCAGTGTTTAAGTAACCTGAAGCTAGGATTCTATCCCCTTCCAGTATTTTCTAGCTATGTTATTAGCACATGTCTCTTGGCTGCCTTGCCATTCCCTGGCCATTGTTTTCATTCCGTCTTTTACTGTGGTCTCGTTCTCAAGGTTGAGACTGAATCTCCTTCACAACCTGTTTCTCACACATGCAGCTGCGAATAAGTTTATCTACGGAATGTAAAAAAAAAACAAGCTTGAAAGCGAACATTGTGAATTTTTTCCACGCTGCTCTGGCTTCAGCAGGCATCACGCTCATCTACACTGTTCAAGCTAATTAACCCTTCGCATCACAATGTCTTCCACACCTTTCCCTATACTGATCAGATATAAAACCTGCAAATATAAATGTAGAAAAAGAAGAAGAAAAAAGTGGTAGACACCATCAAGCCGTGAATAATCATAAAATACTGGTAACCTTATAGTCCAAGTGGAGCCGCGCCAGAACCGATATTAGTGGCCATAACTTAAAATGAAACATCAACACACATAGATAGCCAGCACCTATTCTCAATCACTAACAACTCACATGGTGTTGTGATAACAGGCAAGAAAACAATTAGATAAAGAACCAGTATCATGCATAGAGTATTGGTGAAAACCCCAATTAAATCCTTAAAAAAGTGTACCTGCAAGATTACGCAATCCTTAATCCTATTATTGTAGTATTAAGATTCCATATATCTCATAAGTGTGAGTATTTGGACGCTCCAATCGTACCAACGTGGTAACAAATAAAGCCAAATCTGCCAAATGATAAATATAAATAATGTAAATGATAACAAGTAATGGCTCATCGTATTTACTAGAAATGAAAGTAAATAGCCAAAGACATTCACGATCCTAATTGCGCTGACCAGAAGCGCATGAGTCTATATAGCTCACTATATTTTTTAAAAAAAAGAAAAGGAAAAGGGTACTGGCTCTTCGTTTTAATAGAACCGAAAATTAGTAAACAAAAATATTCACAATCCTATTGCGCTAACCATAAGCGCATGATTTATGAAGCTCACCTGGAAAATAAAATAAATCCGTATCGGCGCCGCCATGGCAGCGTGCAAATCTGCTAAGTTTGCCGGTCGCGAGTACGCTACAGAGTCCTGCGGCCAGAAGAGCTTTAAGTAGCAGAAAGCTCAAAATAGAAGAGGGACTATAAAACGTCCCTCTATCAGTACCGCGTTGTGTGTAAATAGAAAGAGGACTCCTATGTTATGCGGTTTCGGCAACTGCGCCTCAGTCCGCAATGTCTATTGGTAGTCAACTAAAACGGACCTAAAAAAAACAGACTCAACAGAAACCTATCAATAATACAACAATAACTGCAAGGTAATGGGAAAATATGCCCATCTCCACCCGTAAGACACTTCACCAATTAAAAAACAAAGGTGAAAATTGAACAAGAGGAATTCATAATTAGGGTGCATATTGGAAAATAGAAGTGAATATAGCCCATAAACTGATACCATTTTTACAAAAGTTGTATTTCTTGTATTTGATGACGTTGTTGTGCCGGTAAAATATACAATTTGCATGATATAATAGATAAAGCGAATTTGTCAAAAATAATTCAAGAGGTCAAGTACAACAAATCTCAAAAACAATATTTGTCAACAATCATAACTCCCCTTACAATTATAATCTGGCACATGATATAACAGAAATGGCATAATTATATTTACAAGCATCAGTGATAAAAAAGAGCAAATATGTACTTTATGGCATCTAAATAACATACCCCCTTGTTAATGCAATGAGCCCCCATTGCCTGGGAGACACAGTTAATCAATTGAATACAGACCAGATTGATATGAGATTTTTAGTTCTTGTTCAACTATACTTGTTCCCCAAGAAAATATTCAAGTTCTCGATCTGTGTTAAGACCCTCCTCCACTGCCCTGAGACGCAATATCCACATAGCCTCCCTTTTACGGAGGACAAGTTCTCTGTTGCCCCCTCTAGGGTCTTGTGATACGTGATCAATGCCAAAGAATTCAAAAGTCTTGCGGATACCTTGTGCCTGGCATGTCATAATGCGTGCCACCAATGGATATCTCAAATCTTCATGCGATAAGGCCCTTACAGAGTAGGACTGAGGGATGAGCCTTGCGGCACCAAACATGGCTGCTGGAATAGCTGCCTCTACAATCTCCACAACTAATGATATTTCTCCTGTTCCTAAGAAAGGAATCCAGTAGTAGCAGTGCCTTGCCCCTCAGACCTGCCTGACTCAGCTTACTCACCTCTAAAGATGGTGAGATGGTGTCAAATGCTGCCGATACATCTCACAGTACCAGTATAACGGCATTACCCTGATCCACCTGACACAGTATGTAGTCAGAGGCTGATAGCAATACAGACTTTGTTCTATGAATACTTCTAAAACCATGCTGTGATGCATCTAGGCAATAATTATTGTTTAGGAAAGTGACAAATTCTTTGTTCAGATGTTTTCTAAGATTTTAGCTGGGGATGGTAATAAAAACATGGGTCAGAGCTTCTTCATGTCCCAAGCGTCTCCTCTCAGCTTCTTTTTAAGTGGGTGAATATTTGCTCCATTCCAGCTCTGCAGATATTCCCCCATAGCCGGCACCTGCTCATAAATTGCCTTGAAGCCCTCTGCTACTACCTTTGGGGCTGTTTGAAGCACTCTAGGTAGGCAGGGGTCCGCAGGTGAGACTGATCTCATTTGCATTAGAAAAGAAACAATCTCTTCACGTGAAAGGGGAGGAAAGGCGTGTAAGTAGTCCCTGACAAATTGTTTGGTTACCTCATCTTCCAAAAAATCCTCCCTCTGGGGCTCTTTTACTTCCGGAAAATCCGAGAAGATGTTGAGAATGTTGTTCCTAAAAGATGCAGCTATTTTGTCACAAAACCTCTGTGAGTTCTCCAGATCCAATTGTGCAGGAGGAGATGATAAAGCTTTACCGTTTTAAACAATTCACATGGAATGTTTGTAGCCTATAGATTTTCTGTGAAAATAAAGCAGTCCTAGCTTCCCTTATTAGACACTTGTACTTCTTTAGCAGCTTATTATGACTCAATTTTTCCTCCAGGCAAGAGTCTACTCTCCACCTTCTTTCTTGTTTACAGCACTGTTTTTGGAGGATTTTATAATCCTATATGAGCCACTGTGCCAAGCTTTTGCTTCTACCCTTCTTTATTTCCCTGGTTGGCACCACTTCTTCAAGTGTGGTCTGTAGCCAATTGTTAAAACCAGCTGCAGGGCTGGTCTTTCTGTGCCAACTTTCCAGAGTGATCCGGCCACCATATCCTCTAACTCCCTTCTTGAAATGCGTCCCCATTTCCTGATCATCCTAGTGCCCTCATTTATTGAGGAACCCACGGAATTTCCTGAGTAGGAGAAAAATACCACAAGGTGATCTGACCAGCTGAGTGTCAGACAAGTCCCAAACAGTACTGCATCACTGTTTGTAAAAATCTCATCTAACATGTGACCTGCAGTATGTGTGGCTTTTTTCACAATTTGGGAGAACCCTAGATTGTTCACTAAATCCAAAAATACCTTTGCTTCTCTCTGTTTGTCTGATTCCAGATGATGATTGAAATCCCCAGAGATATGTAATTATTATTCACTGTGTCAGGGCCTAATATTTTGTCTCAGTGATCCAGGAACTGCACTTTAGGACCTCGTGGGCAGTATAGCAGTAGCCCGGACAGAAGCAGCATGTTCTTCTTATAAAGCCTGAAGGACCCAGCCTCACAGCTCTCTGTAGCTTGGGTACCCCTAGCCTCCAAAGTGCACCCCAACACTTGATAAAAAACAATCGCCAACCCACCCCCGTCCTCTCTGTCCAACCCTATGATAGTATACCATTCTGGAACTGCAGTCATCAAGTCCGGGCCAGAGACTTTCTTCACCCATGTTCCCGTAACAAACAAACAATCCCACACTGTTCATCTCAATAAAATAATTTATTTCAATGCTATGTTTGGGCATAGACCGAGCATTCAGCAGAGCAAATTTAACTGTTCAGATTACCCCACAAGGTCTTAGGGTAGTGATGTCTTGACCCTTTGGTAAGCCCTCCTCCTGTCCTTCCTAACATTGTGCCAATTGCAGACAAGACAACAAAGTCCTCCATATGAGTGGGGTCTCCCGGAATACAACTGACTTGTCTGCTTGGGGGATACAGACCTAACAACTGCTCACTGGAAATCATGAACCTAGTATTACCTTTGCCAGAACCGGCAGCCTCCCTGACCCCTGATGTCATCCTGACGCAGACAGGTGCAGACGGGCTTGCCTCAGTCATGCCCGCTGTGCACATCCTCTGCATGTCCGCACATCAGCATGCCTAAATGCAGGCCCTGTGGTCATGTGACACAGAATCAGCTAATGCATAGCCCCCTGTGTCCTGTGGCACTGAGAAATAGGCCTTATCAGCGGCTGTGCTGAAACTGAGTAGACAGGCACTTGACGCTGTACCTTGAAGCACATGGATGGGTGCTTACACTTTTGTTTTCTTGGGTTTCATTGTCAGTACACATGAACCTTGATTTTATATTTTTGGGCATTGACCCAGCTTATGTATACACTTTGGTTTTCAATGACGTAAGCCACTGTAGTGGAGATAGTTCATTGTATTTCTCTTCCGGCATTATGTTTATCGATGCACCACTGTTGATAATGAAAGGTATTAACACCCATTTATTTTCAATGTAATCTTTGGACAGTGTTTGTATGATTTCAGTGTTTTGGCATTTCAAGTTTTCACTGAAATTTTTATTCACATGAGGCCAGTCCAAACATGCATACTTTCTCTGAGGTACGCATTGACATGGCACAATCATCTTCCTCACTTTCACTTGATCTTGATCATTCTGCAGCATACATAGAAAGAGGAAAATTCCTCAAGAGATTGTTTTTGAGCAGGAAGGTATTCCTTCCGTCACAAAGACAAACCTCCTTGTGATGCAGGCACCCTTGCAACATGGTGCAAAGGTGCCTACGTTGTCGCTAGGCTGCCCGAAGTGAACCATCGCTATGAGAGAGCATAATCTCCTTCAGGCAACACTGTACAGCAAGTTACCTTGCTACACTTCATTGCATGAAAGGTTAGTAAATCTGCTCCTATGTTTATTGCATGACCTCAAATGTGGTCTATTTAATCTGTGAACAGGAATTCTGCCGCTGTCCTGCTTCTCAAAACAGTCTCTTCCAATGGGACTGCCTCTCAGCTATCATAGCGAATGGTTAAATTTTAGCTTCAAAATGTGCTGGAACTTCTCTTAAAAGTGACCTACAACTTGTCAGTCAACGGCATCTACATAGATACCCACATGACTTTTTTCCAAGTTGATGAACTGCTGAAACAATGCACGGTTGCAAATGGCTTTACATTAAATTTCGAAGTTGGCTGAAAAATGAATTTTTTGATCAAGACAAATTGAATTGCTAAGTGTAATTAGGAATACAATGTCAACATTTTGGAGCAGATTTTAAAAATATGGTGCTGCACCCAGTGCAGCACCACTTTTCTGGCACCCCTTAGCACCCACCTATTTAAAATACAGCGCACAATGGCGCATTTTTGGTGCTATTAATGTATTTTTCAGGGTTAGTGCCAAAATTGTGAAAAGTTCATAGACTCATATAGTAAAGAATAGAGTGCCCTTTTTTAATGCTTTTGCACCATTTTTTCAGCCCCCATAACCAGGGAACACTCCCTTGCAAACATTATGCTTGGCACAGGCATCATATGGCACAAGAGTCTGGTGCGGCTAATTTGGCCTTATTGGGCCACAATAGCGTAAAAACAATGACGCTAATGTGGCACAAAGACGCGCTAGGGCCCTCTTAAATCTGGGCCTTTGTTTTTTTTTGTTTTTTCGTGTAATTTAGGCTGGTAGCGTTACTTGCTATGGTATCATGTAACAGTGAACATATGAAGTAGAGAGGCTCTGCTTTTTCCTACTTTTAAGCTGTGATTAACCTGAAATTGGCACCCTGTAGGGAATGCGCATCGGCTTTTTAAAGTTTGGCCTGATCAGGAGAAACACATATTTTAACTTCATAGTCTATTTTTTTTACTGCTAATATGGTCAAAATCCCATAGAGAGAAGACTCCGTATTTTTTGAAGTGGCATTTATAAACGTTATTGTTAGGGTTAAGATTGATTTACAGATTTAGAGATATATTCCATGTGTGTATTTCACCAAGGCACACCATTACCAATTTCCTCGTGTGTCGTTTAAAAAAGTAGCAAATTGAACGTGGCTCCAGCTGGTTTGGACCAGAACCAGCAAGTTCTCTTTTTAATAATAAATTTGGAAAACATATATTTTTTATTGTATTACTTTCTCAATGCTAAAGGCAGCCGTGGAGTTTCAGGAGAGCTTACTGCAGGAATCAGAGCCAGCTTTAAGGCTTGGCTGTGGCCTTGAGTTGACTGGCTTTTACCTTTCAAAAGTACATTATTTTTGCGGCTGCAACTCTGAAATCACGAGAGAACACGTCCTTGGCATCAAAACGCATTTTCACACTAAACTCTATCATGTCAAAATGATGTTAAAACAAGCGCCCAGGGGTCCGCAGTGATGCTAGTAGTCTGGTGACTGATGGAGAGAAGAAATACTTATGAAGGGGGCTGAATGGATTGTTTTTCTCTTTCCAACCATCTGCAACCAGTTTGGATCACTCAGTGCACAATACAGTACAAGAAGAGGTCGACAAATGCCTGTCTGAGGTACATAACATGAATAGTGCGGTAGCTGTTTTGCCCAGTATGCTACTGATTAATTTTAACCCCTTAATTGCTTGGCCATTTCCACCCTCCGCCCCCAGTGCTGAGCCCTTTTTGGCTATTTGGGGTAGTTCATGGGTATGATCCATAACTTTTTCCCATATAAGCTATCCATGCCAAATTTGCATCTTTTATTCCAACATCCTGGGGATTCTAAAGCTACTCAGGTTTTGAAGATTTCCCTGGAGGTGCTCCAGGAAATAGGAAATATATCGAAAAAATGTGAGTTTTATGAGAAAAATAGGAAACAAGTGCTTTGGATGCTGGTGTCTGTCTTTTTTCTCCTAAAAATAGCATCAATGAGCGGTTTGCTATGCCAAAGTCATGATCTTCCCAGCTTTTAGGAACACACAGAGCTAAATTAATAAACCTAATTTTGTCACACACGTTTGGCATTTTTCAGAAAGGTAGCCCATGTTTCCTATTTTTTTGTGCTCATTCTCTACTTCCAGTCTGTGGTGGAAACCAGAGTAAAACCTATGGATGATCCAGGGAAGCTGTAGATTTCTGAAAAGGAGACAAAATTCCAAATTCTGCCAGGGGTCAGATGTACAGATCCCTCAAGATTGTCCAAAGGAAAATAATTGTTGAACTAAAAAAGTATTGAAAGTAAGTAGGAAAAAACGACCATTTGCTACAACAACATTTTCATCTGTAACATTTCTACGGTGGCCGAATTACAAAAGTACTATACCATTTCGTCTGTTATGTAGGGTGTGTAGGTTCTCCAAGAACCCAAGATACCCAGAGCCAATAAATGAGCTGCACAGTACAATGTTTTTTTATGGAGCATAGGCCAAATCATACGGTGAGCACGGAAACCTATATATTTCTGAAATGGGCACACGATATGGAGTTTAAGAGCAGTAGTTATTTGTACATCTCTGAATTGGTGGGTCCCTGAGAGACCTGACTCCTTGGGGTGGTCTTACCCCTGACGTTTTGCCTTTCACCTCTTGTTTTTGCTGCATCTTTTGTTGGCCTTAGGACCCTAAGCACTTTACCACTGCTGCCCAGTGCTAACATGCATGTGCTTCCACCTATAACATGGTAACATTAATGTATCCGCAATTGGCATATTTGATTTACCTATAGGCCCTGTGTAAAACAGTATACCAAATACCCAGGGCCTGTAAATTAAAAATTCTACGATTGGGTCTGAACCACTGATCGTGCCACCCACTTAAATAGCCCTGAAAACATGTCTCAGGCCTGCCACTGCAGGGCCTGTGTGTGCACTTTCACTGCCACTCTGACTTGGCATTTAAAAACCTCTTTCCAAGCCTAAACTCCCCATTTTATTACATATAAACCCCCCCCACAGGATAGGCCCTATGTAGCCCATAGTACATGGTGTCACTTAAGTAAAAGGCAGGACATGCACATACCATATATATATAAGTTTTACATGTTATGGTAGTGAAAAACTCCCAAAGTAATTTTTCACGACTATGAGTCCTACTCCTCTCATAGGAGCCTGCCCTGCAGCCAATCCTGATGCTGCTCAGAGCAGCATTAGGATTGGCTGGGAGTGTCCAGCAAGGGCGCTACCAGGCAGACTGGGAACCTGTGCCTGATCTCTTCAGCCCAGCAACACAGTGCCAGGCTGGAGAGAACACAGTGCGCATGTGTGTTTGGCCGGCCCAAGATGGCCAGCCAAACACACATGCACACTAAGGGCAGTTCACAGTGCACTCACCTCGTCCCCGTCATCACCCATGGCCCGCCCCTTTACCAACGATAGGACAATAAACATAGTTTATTTTGCTTTCGTTTTTAAAGATTTGTAGCGGCTGCTGTTGGCAGGGAGGCGGGGGGGCACTCGTCAGCCATTGCGGAGGAGCCACCACTGGAAGTCGGATTGAATTTAGGATTTGCACCAGTCCCTCAAGACCTCAAGTAACCTTTTTGACTGCTAATGACCTCTAAGCACTATATGTAGTTTATTCTTTAAAAATTTATATCTCAACTTCTACTGATTGGATTTTTGTCTTTTCGGTATCATTTTGCTCAGATAAATATTCTCTATCTTTATACGCCTGTGTGGAGTCTTCTCTATGTGGTGTTATTATTGTGGTACTGTGTGAGTATGTGTGTGTATGTGTGTTGCATAAATACTTTAAACATTGCCTTTTAAGTTAAGCCTGACATCTCTGTACAAAGCTACTAGAAGGTAAGGACAGGTTAATTTAGGTTGTGTATCTGACTTACCTTGACTAGGATTGTGGTCCCTAACTGGATAGGATGCGTACTTTTGCCAACTAGAGACCCAATTTCACTAATGCAGTGAAAGCCAGTTGGTAATAAGAATAGTTCTACTATTCCATGCTGCCACAAGTCTTCTGATGAAAAAAGTATTGCAGGAGGCAGGATATATGACCACAGAGGCTGTGTATGTTTCTGGATGTTGAAGCTTTTATTAGGAGCACACAAAATAAAATGAATGGAAGAATTGTCTTGTGGCTCAGGGGTAGGGGGTGAAAGAACTTAAAGGGTGAGTTCAAAAGCATTTTTTTTTTCTGTCCATCTTTTCTCTCTACCTCTGGGTCTGTTATGGATTTTTTCACACTCTTCTTTTGAGGTGTTCACACCAGGATGGGGCCAACAGAGTCCTCAGGGAAAAACAGAGTGCTAAGTATAATGTTTGTATGTGCCGTACAGTATAAACCATCACCTTTCCAGTGATAGTGTTTTCCAGGGGAGGGAGAAGCATGCATGACCCACTGCAATCCGATAATAGCTCAGATGCAGTCTTCACTTTTATTTGTAGATTCAATGCACCTCCCTTAGATAGTGAGAACTAAACTCAGTTCTCAGCCTTAATCTGCGCATGGCTTGAAACCCCTGTAGAGTCCCTTCCTCATGTCCAAACCTCAGTATGTGATGGCAACACCATGAAATACCATGCTCAAACAAGGATTTCCATTTATATCAAAGCAAATAAAAAGACAGTGCCAATGTTGCTATTCCACAGAGCGTTAATCATCAACAGGGGTATTAATTTGAGGCCAACAGTCTCATGAGCTTAGCGTCTTCTCAGGTGAAAGTGTCCTTCCTTACACAATCCACCTGATAACCTCTCTGTCCACTTCCGGCATCACTCACCCGTTATGCTACAACTCTCCTGAGTTGCGGCTGGCACTTCAGCATCCTCCAGTGGCACCCACCACTCCTCTGTCCAGACTTCCTCAGGCTCCTCCGGTTGGTGGCGTCTTTCTGCTATGAATCTTTTTTTCTTCTTTTTTGTTCGGCCTCAGTTTCACAGGGTCCTCTCCTCCTATAGAACCTTGTCCTCACTCGTGGCCCTGATTCTGGAGACGTCAGTGTTTTTGTCCCCACTTACCATGGATCCTGATTGATTCTTGCCTCCTGAACTGCCTCCCTCCTGTACCAAAGCACAGTAGTCCTTTATTATTGTTTGTGTTTGTTCCTGTGTCCCACCCAATTTAACCTAGTTTTTTCCTTCTAACCGTCATGCTCTTTCTTGGCATGTCAACAATGCAGGGGCATATTTGGAGCTCATATCAGGTAAATGGCAGTGGAAAAGAGATCCTGCTCCCAGTTACCTCATTTGTGTGGTTAGATCTAGTGTCTGTGACGGGAAATGGGCCAAAACATAACATGGATGCATCACATTTTTGCACTGAAAAGTGAAAAAAAAATTACAATGTGGGAGGCTGTACAACTTTGACCTTGCTCAGCAGGCACCTATGGGAACCTAGAAAACCTATACATTTTCAAAAACTAAACACCTAAGAATATCCAGGGTGGGGTGACTTAAGTGGCTCTCTGTATCACAGAATCCCTTGCAAACCTCATTTTCCTCATATTTCTATGATGGAAAGTTCTGGAATCTGCAGGGAGCCACTAGCATCTTTCCACCCAGCATCTCCCAAAGTCTCCTACTAAAAATAGTACCCCACTTGTGTGGGTATGCCTACTGCCCGCAACAGGAAACAGAACAAAACACAACATGAATATATCACATTTTTACACTCAAATGGACCCTTTTTTCAAAGTGGGTAGTTGTAGATTTTAAACCCTAGCTCAGCCGGCACCTACAGAAACCTAGCAAACCTGTACATTTGTGAAGAATAGACCTATAGAGGTGTCCAAGGGTGGGTGCCGCTTGTGGCTCCCACCAGCTTCTCTTTCACACAGAATTCCATGTAAACCTTGACTAAAAAACTCATTTTTCTCATACTTCTGTGATGGAAAGTTAAGGAATCTAGGGGAAGCCACAAGGACCCATCCACCAGGCATTCCCCTAAGTCTCCTGATAAAAACGGTACCTCAGTTGTGTGGGTAGGCCTAGTGCCTGCAGCAAGATACTGAAGAAAACAGAACATGAACCCATCACATTTTTCCACTGAAAATTGACCCCATTTTCCCAATTTGGGTCACTGTAAATTTTGGACTCTAGCACAGCCGGAACCTGGGGAAGCCTAGAAAACCTGTACATTTTTAAAACCTAAAACCTAGGGGTATCCAGGATAGGGTGACTTGCATGGTTCTCATCAGATTTTCACCCATAATTCTTTGCAAACCTCAAATTTTGACTGAAAAAACACATTTTTCTCTCATTTCTCCTAATGGAAGGTTGTGGAATTTGTGTGGAGCCACAAACTTCCTTCTGCACAACATTTCTCCAAGTCTCCTGATTCAAATGGCACCTCACTTGTAGTGAATAGGTTCAGTGCCCTCAATAGGAAACAGGCCAACACACAACATGGATGCATCACATTTTTCCACTGAAAACTGACCTTTTTACCAATATGGGTAGCTGTATATTTTGGAGCCTAGCTCAGTCAGCACCGAGGGAAACCTAGCAAACCTGTCCATTGTTGAAACGTTGACACCTAGGGGTATTCAGAGTAGTGTGATTTGCATGGCTCTCAACAGGTTTTTCTAACCCCAGAATCCCTTGTAATCTTCACATCTAAACAACTTCACAACTAAAACATATTTCCCCCAGTCTCCAGATAAAAAATCATTCTCCGTTGTGTGGGTAGGTGTGGGTAGGCCTACCGCCCTCAACAGGAAATGGCCCCAAATGCAACATGGATGCATCAAATTTGAACACTCAAAAATGACCAAGAGGGTACTTGTAGATTGTAGACCTTACCTAAGCCAGCACCTAGGGAAATCTAGCAAACCTGTACATTTTTTAAAACTAGGCTCCTAGGGGTAGCCAGGGTGTGGTGGCTCACTTGGCTCTCACCAGTTTTTTTACCCAGAATTCCTTGCATTGACTAAAAAGCACATTTACCTCAAATTTATGTGATGGAAAGTTCTGGAATCTATGCTGAGCCATAAACCTGCATCCACCTGGCATTGCTTTATGTCTTCTGATAAAAATGGTCCCTCAGTTGTGTGGGTAGGTCTAGTTCCCGTAATAGGAAAAGGGCAAAAAAAACACGCACACATCATATATTTCCAGTGAAACCTAACTCTTATTTTCCAATATGGATAGGTGTAGATTTTGGACCCTAGTTCAGCCAGCACCTAGGTAAACTCTGCAAATCTGTACATTTGTGAAACCTAGAAACCTAGGGTATCCGGGGTGGGGTGATTTGTTTTGCTCGCACCAGGTTTCTATACTCTGAATCCCTTGTAAACTTCAAACTTTGACAAAGTTAATTTACGTGATGGAAAGTACTGGAAACTGTGGGAAGCCAAAAACTTCTTTCCATCTGGAATTCCCCCAAGTCTCCCAATAGACATAGTACCTCACTTGTGTGGGTAGGCCTAGTGCCCTTGAAGAGAAACTGCCCAAAACAAAACATGGACGCACAACATTTTTCCATTCAACACAGACCATTTTATCCCCTGCTGGTAGCTGTAGAATTTGGATCCTAGCTGAGCAGGCACCTAGGGAAACTTAGCAAACTTGTAAGTTTTTAACACTAGACACCTAGGGGTATCCAGAGAGGGGTGATTTACCTGGCTCATGCCACAGTATTTTTAACTCCAGAATTCTCACACGTTGACTAAAAATATATTTTCCTCACATTTCTGTTATGGAAAGTTCTGGAATGTGTGAGGAGCCACAAACATCCAGCCACCTGGCATTCTCTGATGGCTCTAGATGAAAATGGCACCCTATTTGTAGGGGTAGGTCTAGTTCCCGTGACAGGAAACATCCCAAATCATGAACACATCACATTTCTCTGTTTCAAACAATCCCTTTTTTTCAATGTGTGTAGCTGTAGATTTTGGACGTAGTTCAGCCGCCCCCTAGAGAAACCTAGAAAATCTGTACATTTTAGAAGGTTAGACACCTAGGGATATCCAGGGTGGGCTGGCTAGTGTGGCTCTCACCAGCTTTGTTTGTACCTAGAATTTCTTGCAAACCTCAGTCTTTGACTGAAAAACATATTTTCCTCACATTTTTATGATGGAAAATTCTGGAATCTGTGGGGCACCACAAACTTCCATCTACCCAACATTGCCCCAATTCTCCCAATATAATTGTACCTCACTTGTGTGGGTAGGCCTCGTGCCCATGACACGACACGGCCCAAAACACAAAATGATGCATCACATTTTTTCACTCAACACGGACCCTTTTTTTTCAAAGTGTGTAGCTGTAACTTTGGACCTTAGCTGAGCCAGCACCTAGGGAATCCTAGCAAGCCTGTACTTTTTGAAAACTAAATTACTAGGGTTATCTAGAGTGAGGTTACTTTTGTGGTTCTCATTAGTGTTTTATTTTACACAGGATGCCTTGCAAACCTCAAAATTAGACTAAAACATTTCCACATATTTTTGTGAGAGAAAGTTCTGGAGTTTATGGAGAGTAACTAATTTCTCTCTACCCAGCATTTCTCCAAGTCTCCCAATACAAAGGGTACCTCACTTCGGTGTGTAGGTCTAGTGCCCATGAAAGGAAATGGCCCAAAATACAACATTGATGCATCACATTTTTCTATTCAAAACTGAGCATTTTGGGGGCAAAATAGGTAGCTTTAGCTGTTGGACACTAGTTCAGCCGGTGCCTAGGGAAACCTATCAAACCTGTACAGTTTGGGTGGGGAGGCTAGCATGGTTCTTACCATGTTTTTTTACCCAAACTTTCTTGTAAATCTAGCAAACCACCACAATTTTTGAAAACTAGACACCTAGGGGTATCCAGGGTGAGGTTGCTTACAAGTAAGTTTTGTACCCAGAATACCTTGCAAACTTTGTCGAAGAAAGACATTTTCTCACATTTGTTTGATGGGAAGTATTAGAATGTGGATGGAGCCACCAGCTTCCAGCCAACCAGCATTACCTCATAATGAAAATGGAACATCACTTATGTGTGCTGGGCTAGTGCTAGTGACAGAAACAGATCAAACCAAGGTGAATAGGAGTCCCCTGGCAAGGGCTCTAATTGACCTTGGTTGGAGCCATTCCTGTATCAGGCACTAGGTGGGCAGTAGGCCCAGCCACACAAGTGGGATATCACTTGTATTGGCACGTGCAGGGCAATTCAGAGTAATAGGAAGTTTGAGGATTTCTGTAGATTCCAGAAGGTTCCATCATAGAAATTGAAGGGAAATGCATGATTTTAGGCAGAGTTCAAGATTTAAAGAGCAGTGTGGGTAGGAAAACCTCTAAAATCCATTTATTGCACACCACCTTGGACTCCACTGGTTGTCTAGTTTTCAAACATTTCTGTGGTTTGTAGGTTATTTTTGGTGGAGTCAGCACTATGCCAAATACAACAGCTACCCGTATTGCGTATCTGTCAATGTAGTGATGTAGAACCTTTTGTGTCATTGTCTATTGGTCCACCCACACAAGTGGGCTACCATTCTTGTTAAGAGACATGTCAGAACCCAAGATGGTAGGAACCCTGTTACTCGCCACAGATTCTAGGTCATTCCATCATAGAAATATCAGGAAACTCTGTGTTTCTTAAAGTTTGACATTTGCACTTGCTTCTTGGTAAAATTACTTAGTTAGAGCCAATCAAGCCACGAACCTCTGCAATCCCTGGGTTGTCTAGTTTTAAAAAAAAGTGCAGGTTTGCCTAAGTACCATCTGAGCCAGGGAGCAAAATCCACAGCTACCCACATTGTAAAAAAGGTGCATTTTCACTGCATAATTGTGAGGGGTCTATGTTGTATGTTTAGCATTTTCCAATTCTGGGCGCTACGGCCACCCACAAAAAAATGTGTTTGTTGTCTATGTGGAGACATGTGGAAATTCTGGTTGGCTGGCAATTTTTGGAACTCAACAGATTACAGAAATTTCCAACACAAAATGTAAATTAATTAATAATGTGAGCACTTTCAAGTTTTGTATAGCAACATTTTCCTAAGGAAACTGAACAGAATCAATGTAAGTTACACGACGCTGGACACCTCTAAGTGTTTAGGTCACAAAGCAAAATGAGGAGTTCTTAGTAAGGGCCATATTTTCATTTTGGCTGACAAAGAAGACTTTGTCGCCCTGGCGAAGGACTTAACGTCTGCCATGCAGATTGGCCACTCAAGTCTGTTGATTGGTCTTGTAGAAGTAAATGGATTGCTCAGCAAAAGCACACATTTGCATTGTGTCATGTAACTGCACGATCAGCAATCATGTTGGTGGTTTGACACAATGCAAAAGTGTGCTTTTCACTCTACAGGACCATCTAAAGAACTGAGAGGCCCGTTTTGCATTGTTGGCTTTGTCGAGGAGTACTCCTGTATGTGTAGGTATGAACACTTTCTCCACAGAATACAAAGATTTGCTTCTCCTGAATAATTTGTTTACCCCACCAGAACTGTCTGAGTAACTAAGCAGCCCGATTTGCATTGCAAAACCTGTCTTTAAGTATTCTTGCACCTATTTCTTACAGGATGCCGTATTGACGTTCCCAAGATTACAGGGCTTCTAGGGACTTTAGTCAGACAACTTTTGTCCTGATGAGACCAAAAGACTAACTACAGGTCGAATCATTGACAACTCTTCCTTTAGTCACTTTCCAGACATGTTATGATTCGCAAGGAGATACCACATATGAACACACAGGATCTCCACTTATGTTTGTTTGATATAAAGTCATATACAACCTAGCAATCTATTATTGTTCTATGCTACATACATATTAGTTCACTATCTGAGTACTTTCATTGACACTAATTTTGATATGTACTGAAATATGAAAATCGTTTTCATGCAAGAAATTGTGCCCCGTATTCTTTTTCAATAACATTGATGATACAATTTACTTATTGAGTCTCAAAACTTTCAAAGCAAGTAGAAGTGTTAGCAAATGAGTCCCCTTGACAATTGCTTGCCTTATTACATGTACTTGGGTTCTAGTGGGCAATCAGGGTGGTCCTTTTGTTGTTTACATAATTTCCATAAAAAGCACTTCAAAATCTAGTCAAGACTTCACATTTTTGCAAAACAAGGTATTCCATGACAACTTGGCTTATGTTTCGTCCACCATTATGTGAAGTGTGGGGTCTATAACGTACTTATCAATCGTGACTAGAATGCCGACCATATTCTCATGGCCAAATAAGGTGTCGAGCAGGCCATAGGCAAGAATGTGATTTTTTCAAGTGAAGGACAAAATTCTACAGATGCTTGCCTATTGAAGTAGTGGATCATTCAAGCTAAGCATACATGAACAACCGTTGAAAAATGTACCTTATGGCAAATCCGCCTAAGTCAATTTCCCAATACTTGACTTTTGTATGGTTCAACATAAAGCAAGTAGGAAAACACAGAGCTGGCTGAAATGGGCGCTGGGGACAGTAAACACAACTCTTCTGTTGCTTTCCTTGCTTAGAGCAGACTCTCTAACAATGACATGGTTGAGTCTTTTCAGCTGTTTCAGGAATGAGTTAGGCAAGTGTCAATCTTGCAGCATTGCCAGTCATTTCCTTCAGAGCATATGAAGTGGAGGCTGCTGCTTCTGTAGCAGTAACACTTTCAATGACAGTCAACTGAAAGTCAAGGGAAGACACAAGTCTTCCTGTGATGGTCTGATGATAAACAACATACGCATTGTATGTTACCATCTAAATTAGGTGGGTACACAGCTTCTTAAATGGAGTGCGAGTTTTACGACTCACATTGTATGGCTGAAAAACATGGCCATTTCTATCCACTCCTCCCATGTGCTTGCTTTCAATCAAGTATACAGATTGGCTTGTGAGCTTCAGTCATCTGACCCCAAACTCTGATCAGGAAGTGCTCTCATCATGAATTATGGTGAGCATGTACACATCACACCTATGTCAGAGAACTTGACTGTGAGAAGTTCACTGGAACACAAAGCAGTGCTCTGGGATTGTTGAAGCTTCTTAAAAACATATTACAATGGGAATCATTTATGGTAACAATGAACTGTACCACTTGCCACAGTGCCAGCTTTGCATAGATCACTGAACAGCTCTACTACCATATAGAAATTGTCCACATAAAATGTATAACCTCTGTGAAGAAGTGGCTGGACAAGCTTCCATAGTAGTCTTTCCTGTGACTCTTAGAGTGGGTGGGTAACCTACAGGGATTAGTGTGGAGTCCTTCCCTATATACACTCTCAAGGTGTACACATAGCCAGTAGGACGCTCACACAGCATGTACAACTTGATGCCTTAGCAAGCTCCTTCGCTCGCAATGTACTGCCTGAACAGTGGCTGTCCTGTGTACAGGATCAAGGACTCATCAATGGCTATATTCTTTCCAGAAGTGTAAATCTCTGGAACCCTAGCAGACAAATATTCCACTACAGGCCACATTTCGAACAACCTTTCATGGTCTGGATTGTCCCAGGGCAATGCAGGAGAATTGTCCTTGAAATGCAGTCTGCGTTGCAATAGCAAAAAACAGTCTCTGCTCATGTATGGTGCAAAGATGAGTGTTACCCAAATCGTGTTAGGAGACCAGTAAGACTGCAATCTGGGTTTGTGCACTATCCCCATTTTGAGCATAAGTCCCAAAAATATATTGAACTCCTACAGTGAAGTGGAGTGAGTTGGTGTGCCATAGAATAAGGCCCTAAAGTGCCTGCATGCTCCCTCAGAAATTGTTTGCCATAGAAATTCACTTTAAAAAACCAAGGGTGTAAGGAACAATATAGTTAGGCTTATATTTTAAACATTCCAAACTACAGAAATTCACCAGTTAGAGTTATCTCAAGTCACTATAACTCGTGCCCTCATGTAACTATAACTTGTGCCCTCACCATGCATTTTGTTCTTCAATATTTCAGAGTAATTTGGGTTAATTAGCAATTCAAGACGAGGGCACAAGTAAATGTCTATGTTTTGTTTAAATCTATTTCCTAACTGTAACTTCCCTGTAACCTTTTTTTTCAGTGAATTTCTTTGTTTTTTTTTAACGTAAAGTAATTTTCATTAATATACATTAATCCAGCCACTGCCAGGCACGGTCTTTGGCCATGCGTAGCTATAACCAGACCCTGCGGCCAACCCTTCCTAACCACCCATCTCCATGCTGCATACAGCCCTTTGGATGTGCTCAGCAGGAGTTGGCTATGGCCCGTCTCTCTGGGTGTGAGAATAGGTGAGACAGGATGTATTTGGGTGTGACAGTGTCTGCCTGGGTGTGAGAGTGGGTGCATCAGTGGGTGTGTGAGTCTGAGTGAGTTTGTGAGTGGGTGCCTGAGGTCTGAGTTGGGCTGTGAGTTGCTGCATGTGGGTCTGAGTGTGACTCTGAGTGGGTGCACAAGGGTCTGAGTTGGTTGATGAATCAATACATTAGTGAGTGGGTCTGTGAGTGTGTGCATAAGGGTCTGAGTGGGTGTGTGAGTGGGAGAAAGAGATTGAAAGACAGAGAGAAGGAGAGTGAGAGTAAGAGAGAGTTTTTAGGCTTTGTTAAATGATATACTTAGAATGAGATATTTCTGGACAGATTGAAAATAAAAATGTGTTTGTCAATTAAAAGAGTGAGATCACCTTTTATTATAAACCATAAACTTTTGATGTAGAAAATAAGTGAAAGTAGCAATAAATGACCACAGACACACCTGGACTAGAATCCCCAACTTTCCGTGGGAGGGCTTGTGACATAAACCATTATGCCACAGGTCAGCCCTTGTGGAATTAAAATGACTCTCTCTCTTTCTCTCTCTTCCATCCCATTAAGGAACGAAAGAGAGAAATAGAGAGTGAAAGGACAGTGAGGTGAGCCTCAAGGCCCCCGTGGTCATAGTCGCCTCCCCATGTCCCGTGGGAGCTGGCATTGCTCCTCCAAGCAGGGTGCTGCTATTAATAGCAGCTCCCTGCTTTCAGGAGCAATGTTTTCATCTGTCTTTTCTACATGCACATCTGCCATTGTGTCAATCCTATGCTTAAAGATTTTTCTGTACAAATGGTAAAAGACTTTGTCCCTATCTAGCTCAGCATGGATAGCACTGTGCTGCTTAAAATCTTGAGCAAACCTAGAGTGTTGCTGGTGTTGCAGAGGGCTCCTTATTGGAGCTGTTCTCCACCTAATCTTGGGAACTACCCAGAGTTCTCTCTTCTTTTTTACATAGTTTATATGTCACTCTAACCCTGAAAGGGCTCTGCTTTGAGATATATATATATATATACATATATATATATATATATATGTAATACATATGTATATATATACAAAACAGCAAACTTCCACTGGAAGGACGCACGCTCAGGAATTTCACAAATAAAGAGAGTTTATTAGCACAACGCGTTTTGGCTGTCAAGCAGCCTTGATCACGTGCATAATTCCACCAATGTACACCTAATTAAAAATCCTTACTTGAATGTCCATGCCACTTATGGTATGTGGGAAGCACAAAACATGCAGTGAAGAAGCGCATTCTTGAACATATGCGAGCTATTACATTAAGAGACCCTCACTATCCGGTAGCTAGACATTTCCAGGATTATCATAACTCTGATGCCACTTTATTATTGTACTTTGGCATTGAACATGTACCTTTACATCATAGAGGTGGCAGCAGAGAGTTGACTCTACGTATCAAAGAATCCAAATTTATTGTTGATTTAGAAACTAAGACACCGGGAGGATTGAATATGAGCGAGGAGCTCAATACCCATCTATTTGAATGATTACAGTCTGTGGCAGGCGTTATTAGTCAGCATATTGTGATATATGTATTAGTATTGTTTTAGTGTATTGAGTATTGATTCCCTATAGATATTTGTGTGGTTTTAATAGTTATTTTATATATTTTTTTCAGAACGGAGGAGTCCGGATAGATTCCTGATTCCAGAATACACAATTGGTTGTTGTTGTATGGGGTGTCTTTGGTACCGGATACGTAGAACTTGTATAGGATTAGTTGTGGTGGTATAAATTTTGAAGGGACTTAGTTCCATAGTTAATTCAAGGAAATGGAAATATATAGATATTAGAATGCAAATTTTGAAAGTACATAATAGAGTGATCAAGTGAATTCTAGTATTTCAAACAGAAGAAATAAATTTACAATTCTAATGTCAAATTTAAAATTTACACAATTTAAAATTTAAAATTGAATGACTGACTGTTGCTATATGCTTATGTTTATATACTATTGAACTTTTTGCATATTTATATTTGTTAAAAAGAATATTTAATTTATCAAATGAATAAGTATAGGGTGCATTAAGGTTTTACAATTATATAATTTTATCCATATTTATATATTTATAAGGGTACCAATAAATAGCCAGTCAAGAAATTTATTATGAAATTTTATTGTGAAATTTTATTATGAAATGTAAATTTTAGTAGGTTTAATTGGGTGTTTATGATAATACAATCGTGGAATTGGTTATTTAGAAGTTGCTATTTATAAGAATTAATATGTTATTGAATATTTGTACAAGTATTAACCCAGTTGTTCATTTGGTTATTCACTTATTTCAAATGAATTGTATTTAATAATCTCCTATTGATTTGTCATTAATAATTCGGTTTATATTTTTCTATTCTTACTTTGTTAGTTAATACAATCTGTAGTCTATTTTCTATGTCTGTATCCGGTGGGTATTTAATTAGGTGTACATTGGTGGAATTATGCACGTGATCAAGGCTGCTTGACAGCCGAAACGCGTTGTGCTAATAAACTCTCTTTATTTGTGAAATTCCTGAGCGTGCGTCCTTCCAGTGGAAGTTTGCTGTTTTGTTTATATTTTTAACCGGAGTGCTCTGCCGGTCATTGACGCACCACCCCTCTTGGGCCTTCAGGAGCCTGGCAGTGAGCACTTTTGCAGTTTCATATGTATATATATATATACATATATATATATATATATATATATATCCTAGTGGTGGTCACCACTAGGTAGTTATAGTTAGGACTGTGTTTGTGTTTGTGTTTTGCTAATAACTTTGGCACTATTTGATGAATATACACAAAATTTTCCCCAAAAATACAACACTTACTTCAGCTACTGTTTGAAAAGTTTTGTGGTGATCTGTCAAGCAGGGGCCGAGAAAAAGAGGGTCCCAAAATGTGATTTTCCCATTCATTTTTCCATAGGGATTTTGAACAGTGACAGCTACTGGACGGACTTACACCACTTTTGGCAGAAAGGTAGCCCTTCGTTCTGTAAGAGCCCTTTTTGTTTTGTGGTGTATAACCCTTTTAGTAGTTGTTGAGAAATTAAAGAAAATCCAAATTTGTATACATAGGGAAGCGAAGGCTTCATGAACCCTTCCGATCTCATTCTGAGATCTGATTGTCTACCAACACTTCAACAAGGAAGCGTTGGCAGCCATCTTGGGACTCAGCTTCAGCCAAGTTCCAGGAAAAAAGAAAACAAAAGGGGCCAGGGTACGTACACCCTGACCACTTAGCTCTGGTGTTGGTGTCCCAGAGAGACCCCCAGACCTAAAAATATTTTTTAATACATTTTGAGGCGATATGCGGCACATCTGGTGAAAATTAAAATAAAACAAGCACAGGTTTCCAAGCTTATATTTTATTAAGCCCCTAGCTGTGCCAAGTCCTGGGGGGATTGCCGTTTGGATGCAGGGGGGCCGCCTGCCCCCCTTCTAGCTTGGGGACCACCACCTACTGTGTAAGGGTGCTGCTCTATCGCCTGCAGCCCCGGGGACCACCACCTCCACAAGGCACTAAAGATAAACAGTGCAGAGGGGCCACCAGACCTTCCCTGCAGCCCCGGGAACTGCCACCTCCCCAGGGCACTAATCACAAATAGTGTGGGGGCCACCAGCCCCCCCGCAGCCCCAGGGAGTATCACCTCCCTTGGACACTAAAGGTAAACAGTGAAGGGGTGCCCCCACTCCCTCAACAGCCCTGGGGGCCACCACCTCCCGAGGACAATGGTCATTGTGGGGACTACGTGGCCCCTCTCATGAAGCCATTGATGGCCCTGGGGAACGCCACCGCCCAGGGCCAGCTTCTGCCTTGTACCTTGGGTGCCCAACCCCAGGACATAGCTGTTTGCTTTTTCTTGGTGGAGCTAACAGCTCCCGTCAAGCGGTCAAAGCAAACAAAGTCTTTCTGCAGGTGAGAGCTGTTAAACAGCTCTCACCTGCAGACAGTGGACTTTTCATCTGTCTTCCCTGCACTCAAATATGCATGTGGGGAAGACAGATGAATGCATTGCTCCTGTAAGCAGGGAGCTGCAATTAAAAGCAGCTTTCTGCTTTGGGGAGCAATGCTGACTCCCGCACGATGTGGGGAGCTGGCTAGGATCGCAGGTCCCTTGAGGCTCTAGCCTGCGGTCGTGTCACTCTCTCTCTCTATTATTCCATAATGGGATGGAAGAGAGAGAGAGGGAGAGAGAGTAATTTCAGTGGTCACTTCATACAATGACTTATAAAAAAAAAGTCAGCACACAGTAACAAGTCACCAGTGGTATGATGGTTAAGATCCTGCCTTCTCACACTGACAGGTGAAGGCTCAAGTCCAAGTGTGTCTGTTGTAATTTCTCTCCTTTAATTTATTTTCAACTTCAAAAGTTGGGACAAGTCATAATGATTACATCCTGATAGATCTTTGGCTTTGGTATTTGGGGGATGGCATGGTTGTTAGGGATAGTTTAGAAAGTGATCACAACCCTCTCTGCCTTAGTTTGTTGCCACCTTGAGATAGAGTAAACAACACGCCACGTTCATGCCAAATAACTAGAGAGGTGCTTCCATCTAATGACAAACGCCGCCTAAGGTGATATCAGGTGGCCCTGCAGGAAGATAAACTCCAGCGTATTAATCAAGATTTGCTGCGATATATGTCATCATTTGTTGCCCTGAATGAGGAGGGTGGGGGGTTTCTTGAGGTTCTGTCTTATCCAGGTGACTGATTGACACCTGATCTGTTTGATATAAGTCAATAAGGACGCTCAATGAAGGACCACACGCCAATTATGAACACAATTTAGCATTTACTAGAATTTCAGGTAAATGTATGCATTTGGCACATCAATGAAGTAGAATAAAAAACCAGCAATAAAGAGCATCTATTTATATATGAGCAAAGAGTTCTTTGACATCTATTTATATATAAGCAAAGAGTTCATTGACAGACATAGGCTTTGATTAACTGTGTATGAAATGCATATTTAAATTACTGCAGCAAGCTCTCATTAAGATATTCAGGAAGCAAAATATAAACGAGCTGAATACTTCAGATTATAAACATAGTACAAGCATAATAATCAATTATAACAATAGAGCAGAGAAACAAAGGCCTTTCATCCCTGGGTGCAACTTAACTTAATCCACAAAATGCTGGGAAGCCCTCTACTGCCTGCTTGGACCTCTCTCCCCCTCGAGCGTCATGGTCTCTGAACAGCAAAACCAGGGAGGCAGCGCTGTGGGCCTGGCGATGGCAGCTTTCACAACCCCATCTGCGAGCTTCAACCCCCTCACCCGCACTTCAGTGCTTAAATAACCTGAAGCTTGGATTCTATCCCTTTCCCGCATCTTCTAGCTATGTTATCAGCATGTGTCCCTTGGCTGCTCTGCCGTTCCCTAGCCATTGCTCTCATTCCGTCTTTTTCCTGTACTCCCATTCTCAGGGTGAAGACGACCTCCGTCTCTCTCTCCTACACATCCTGTTTCTTACACATGCAGCTGCAAATAATTTCATCTATGGAATGTTGGAAAGCAAACTTGAAAACTACATTGTGGGCTTTTCTAAGTTGTTCAGGTTTCAGCAGGCATCACGCTCATCTACACTGTTCTAGCTAATTAACCCTTCGCGTCACAATGTCCTCCTCACCTTTCCCTATACTGATCAGGTTCCTACCACACACTCTTGCTTCGCTTCTTTAAGCAATTGGAGTCATATTTTGATGTGCCTGCGCCCTTGCCCAATTCCAGGCTGAACTGCAGGGAGGTTGGCCAGTGGTTCATTTGGTAGTGCAAGCAAGCAAGACAAAGCGGGACTGGGAAGAGTTGAGATGGCGGTCAATCAAGGACACCTGTGAGCGTAAAGATTCTAAAGTATTCTGGTCGCTAGTTGCAAGTGGAGGACGCTTGGTGGCTTCCTTCCCTGAGAATCATATTCAGACATCTGATAGGTTTCACCTTTTTAATTTTCTTTATTGTGATGATAGCCAGTCTGGTGTTCAGCCTGCTTCTCCCACACCTATCCAGTCTATTTGACTTGGATAACACACAGGCTTCTATTGATTCAATTATTTGATCTGACACCCAGGGAGTCCCAGTGGTATCCCCAGGGACCTCTTTCTTCATGAGAGGGAAATTCAGCACAGCATATACTACTTCTCTCTAATGCTATTGCGATGGGTGCCCCGATTCCTGGGTCCTGGAGGGGAGCAGAGGTTATTACCCTATTCAAGAAAGGTGACAGATTCTCCCAGAAAGTGTTTTGCTGAGCCCTTCTTTCCATTTTTCAGGATTGGATCAATGACAATGATATCTTAACCCCTTACCAAGCTGTCTTTATACAAAAGATAAGTACAATTGATCAGGTATTTTGCTTCTTCCTCTTGTTTTGGAAAACAGTTGTGATCTGCAAGGGCAGTCTTTACATTGCTTTTATAGATTTGAAGTCAGCCTTCTACCTGGTCCCCAGACCGAAGCTTTGGCAAGCACTGCACAAAATGTTAATGCCAAATGAGATTCTATCCTTAATTATTTGCCTCCATGTTGCTGGGAGATCAAGGCCAGCTTACAGATCCAGTTAACGTAAACAGGGGCGTTCACCAGGGGTGCGTGTTGGCACCACTCGTTTTCTCTCTATTTGAACAATGTTGTCCAATTTCTTTCTTTCTATCCTTTTGATTTTCCAATGCTTGGGAAGGATAGAATAGTGACTCTCTTATTAGCAGATGATACTTTACTGGTGTCGAAAAGCCTGGGGAGGCCTCCAGTTATTATTAAACTGCTTTGAAGAATTTTGTGTATACAAGGCCTTGAGATCAGTACACTTTTGAATACCTTGGTATCAAGCTGTCAGACAGAATGACTTGGAAACTACACATGAATAAGATGTCACTAAAACACAAGCAATTGGTAGGAGTGCTTCTGATGGAACATCACTAATCATCCAGCAAGCCTGTAGCTGTTGCTCTACAAATTTATGATTTGAAAGCTCTAGGTTCCGCCCTTTATGGGGCGGAATTATGGGGGTTTCATAACCTCAATGATCTCACTAGCACTGAGCAAAAGTTTTTGAGGAAGCTTGTGCTTTTCCACATGAGTGCTCCATTTTATCCCCTTAACGTTAACCCCTTAGCTGCTGGGCCTTTCCCCCCCCAGTGCTGAGCCCTTTTTTGGCTATTCGGGGTAGTTCGCGCTTAGGGCTTCATAACTTTTTGTCCACATAAGCTAACCACGCCAAATTTGCGTCCTTTTTTTCCAACATCCTAGGGATTCTAATGGTACCCAGAGTTGGTGGTTTTCCCTGGAGGAGACCAAGAAAATAGCCAAAATACAGTGAAAATTTTGTTTTTTCCAAAAAAATGGGAAAAAAGGGCTGCCGAAGAAGGCTTGTGGTTTTTTCCCTGAAAATGCCATCAACCAAGGGTTTCTGGTGCTGAAATCACTATCTTCCCACCTTTCAGGAACGGGCAGACTTGAATCAGAAAACCGAATTTTTCAACACAAATTTGGCATTTTACTGGGACATACCCCATTTCTACTATATTTGGTGCTTTCAGCCTCCTTCCAGTTAGTGACAGGAATGGGTGTGGAACCAATGCTGGATCCCGGAATGCTAAACATTTCTGAAAACTAGACAAAATTCTGAATTCAGCAAGGGGTCATTTGTGTAGATCCTACAAGGTTTTCCTACAGAAAATAAAAGCTGAAATAAAAAAATATTGAAATTGAGCTGAAAACAACAGCCATTTTTCTTTATGTTTTACTCTGTAACTTTTTCCTGCGATGTCAGATTTCTGAAAGCAATATACCGTTTTGTCTGCTGGACTCTTCTGGTTGCGGGGATATAAAGGGCTTGTAGGTTCATCAAGAACCCTAGGTACCCAGAGCCAATAAATAAGCTGCACCCTGCAGTTGGTTTTCATTCTATACTGGGTATACAGCAATTCATTTGCTGAAATATGAAGAGTGAAAAAGAGGTATCAAGAAAACCTTTGCATTTCCAAAATGGGATCAAGATAAGGTTTTGAGGAGCAGTGGTTATTTGCACATCGCTGAATTCCGAGGTGCCCATACTAGCATGTGAATTGCAGGGCATTTCTCAAATAGACGTCTTTTTTAAACACTCTCTTATATTTGGAAGGAAAAAATGTAGAGAAAGATAAGGGGCAATAACACTTGTTTTGCTATTCTGTGTTCCCCCAAGTCTCCCGATAAAAATGATACCTCACTTGTGTGGGTAGGCCTAGTGCCCGCGACAGGAAATGCCCCAAAACACAACATGGACACATCCTATTTTTTTTATAGAAAACACAGCTGTTTTTTCCAAAGTGCCTACCTGTAGATTTTGGCCTCTAGCTCAGCCGGCACATAGGGAAACCTACCAAACCTGTGCATTTCTGAAAACTAGAGACCTAGGGGAATCCAAGGAGGGGTGACTTGCGGGGCTCGGACCAGGTACTGTTACCCAGAATCCTTTGCAAACCTCAAAAAGTGGCTAAAAAAACAAGTTTTCCTCACATTTCGGTGACAGAAAGTTCTGGAATCTGAGAGGAGCCACAAATTTTCTTCCACCCGGCGTTCCCCCAAGTCTCCCGATAAAAATGATACCTCACTTGTGTGGGTAGGCCTAGCGCCCGCGACAGGAAACGCCCCAAAGCGCAACGTGGACACATCAAAATTTTTGGAAGAAAACAGAGGTGTTTTTTGAGAAGTGCCTACCTGTAGATTTTGGCCTCTAGCTCAGCCGGCACCTAGGGAAACCTACCAAACCTGTGCATTTCTGAAAACTAGAGACCTAGGGCAATCCAAGGAGGGGTGACTCGCGGGGCTCGGACCAGGTTCTGTTACCCAGAATCCTTTGCAAACCTCAAAAAGTGGCTAAAAAAACAAGTTTTCCTCAGATTTCGGTGACAGAAAGTTCTGGAATCTGAGAGGAGCCACACATTTCCTTCCACCTGGCGTTCCCCCAAGTCTCCCGATAAAAATGATACCTCACTTGTGTGGGTAGGCCTAGCGCCCGCGACAGGAAACGCCCCAAAGCGCAACGTGGACACATCAACATTTTTGGAAGAAAACAGAGGTGTTTTTTGAGAAGTGCCTACCTGTAGATTTTGGCCTCTAGCTCAGCCGGCACCTAGGGAAACCTACCAAACCTGTGCATTTCTGAAAACTAGAGACCTAGGGCAATCCAAGGAGGGGTGACTCGCGGGGCTCGGACCAGGTTCTGTTACCCAGAATCCTTTGCAAACCTCAAAAAGTGGCTAAAAAAACAAGTTTTCCTCAGATTTCGGTGACAGAAAGTTCTGGAATCTGAGAGGAGCCACACATTTCCTTCCACCCGGCGTTCCCCCAAGTCTCCCGATAAAAATGATACCTCACTTGTGTGGGTAGGCCTAGCGCCCGCGACAGGAAACGCCCCAAAGCGCAACGTGGACACATCAACATTTTTGGAAGAAAACAGAGGTGTTTTTTGAGAAGTGCCTACCTGTAGATTTTGGCCTCTAGCTCAGCCGGCACCTAGGGAAACCTACCAAACCTGTGCATTTCTGAAAACTAGAGACCTAGGGCAATCCAAGGAGGGGTGACTCGCGGGGCTCGGACCAGGTTCTGTTACCCAGAATCCTTTGCAAACCTCAAAAAGTGGCTAAAAAAACAAGTTTTCCTCAGATTTCGGTGTCAGAAAGTTCTGGAATCTGAGAGGAGCCACAAATTTCCTTCCACCCGGCGTTCCCCCAAGTCTCCCGATAAAAATGATACCTCACTTGTGTGGGTTGGCCTAGCGCCCGCGACAGGAAACGCCCCAAAGCGCAACGTGGACACATCAACATTTTTGGAAGAAAACAGAGGTGTTTTTTGAGAAGTGCCTACCTGTAGATTTTGGCCTGTAGCTCAGCCGGCACCTAGGGAAACCTACCAAACCTGTGCATTTTTGAAAACTAGAGACCTAGGGCAATCCAAGGAGGGGTGACTCGCGGGGCTCGGACCAGGTCCTGTTACCCAGAATCCTTTGCAAACCTCAAAAAGTGGCTAAAAAAACAAGTTTTCCTCAGATTTCGGTGACAGAAAGTTCTGGAATCTGAGAGGAGCCACAAATTTCCTTCCACCCGGCGTTCCCCCAAGTCTCCCGATAAAAATGATACCTCACTTGTGTGGGTAGGCCTAGCGCCCGCGACAGGAAACGCCCCAAAGCGCAATGTGGACACATCAAAATTTTTGGAAGAAAACAGAGGTGTTTTTTGAGAAGTGCCTACCTGTAGATTTTGGCCTCTAGCTCAGCCGGCACCTAGGGAAACCTACCAAACCTGTGCATTTCTGAAAACTAGAGACCTAGGGCAATCCAAGGAGGGGTGACTCGCGGGGCTCGGACCAGGTTCTGTTACCCACAATCCTTTGCAAACCTCAAAAAGTGGCTAAAAAAACAAGTTTTCCTCACATTTCGGTGACAGAAAGTTCTGGAATCTGAGAGGAGCCACAAATTTCCTTCCACCCGGCGTTCCCCTAAGTCTCCCGATAAAAATGATACCTCACTTGTGTGGGTAGGCCTAGCGCCCGCGACAGAAAATGCCCCAAAACAGAACGTGGACACATCACATTTTTTCATAGAAAACAGTGCCTACCTGTGGATTTTGGCCTCTAGCTCAGCCGGCACCTGGGGAAACCTAGCAAACCAGCACATTTTTGTAAACTAGAAACCCAGGGGAATCCAAGATGAAGTGACTTGTGGGGCTCGGACCAGGTTCTGTTACCCAGAATCCTTTGCAAACCTCAAAATGTGGCTAAAATACCACATTTTCCACACATTTCGGTGACAGAAAGTTCTGGAATCTGAGGGGAGCCACAAATTTCCTTCCACCCAGCGTTCCCCCAAGTCTCCCGATAAATATGATACCTCACTTGTGTGGTTAGGCCTGGTGCCTGCGACAGGAATAGATCACACAACGGTCAATGTTGGTCCTTACGTGAGGCAGCTGTTGACCCTGGGGTGATCCATTCCTGACACAGGCACTAGGTGTAGACACTCAAGTGGGGTAGTGTTTTTATCAGGACAGGTGAGGAGTCACTGGGTGGTAGGAATGTTGTGGATCCCAGCATATTCCTGTAGTTTGTGTGACAGAAATGCGAGAAAAATAGAGTTTTTTCTCAACATTTCAGCTTTGCAGGGTATTCTGGGTAAGAAAACTTTGGGGAATCCACACAAGTCACACCTCTGTGGACTCCCCCGAATGTCTAGTTTCCAGAAATGTTTGGGTTTAGTGTGTTTCTCTATATGGCCGCCGAATCCAGGACCAAAAACACAGGTGCCTGCCTTACAAAACCAGTTTGTTTTGCCATAGACAATTTTGATGTCTCCACAATATGATTTGGGTGGTGGAATTTGGGGCTGAACTAAATTGGTGAGCTCCCAAGAGAGCACTCTCTCTCTGCTTGCTGCCGCATTCACCTGCTCTCTGGGTTGGCCTAACCCACTATTACCCAGTTGCACGAACAGCTTGCGAAGGGACAGCAGGACTGTCCTCATCACCTCCCTCATAATGTACTGGAAGAGGAGTTTTCGAATGGGACTCCTCTGACTGAAAAATCACTCCCAGAGTCTGCGCCATTGTCCTATCCCTCAGATGCTGTCTCAGTATCTGATGTCTCAGTCTCTGATCCTATGTCAGAGCGGTCCTCTATAACCCGAGTGCAGGCAGCAGTCATCCATCAAGATGCCATCTCTGCTATTGGCTAAACTGTTGCTCTAAAACACTAGCCTACGTAGACAGTCACAAAATCGATGGTGTGTGTGAGATACGTGCAACAGTAGAGGCCACCTTACCTGCGCTTCTTCCCTCAATCAGCACGTACTTTCAAGACACTCAAAAAACACCTTGTCACATACCATTCGTCACAGTCTTTAGCACCTCCTGCGCCCAGTCCAACAATCATTATTGGTGCTCCCACTCCCTCCTCCTCGGATTCCCTCATTACCACCCAGCAAAAGTGCCCTTCATCTCTCCATAGACTTTACTAATGTACTCAGCTATTTACATAAAATACAGATGTGCTCTTTGCAGTAGGCATATAAACCTTCTGCGCTTCTTTATGGCACTAAAACTGCCACTAGACAAGTCGGACCCTTTTCCCCCCAGGGAAACCACACACATATTGACAAAAGTGATGTATATATGACAGCCAACCACCTGAAACTCAACTCAAGCAAAACCGAAATAATCCTCTTTGGCCCTCACCAAAAAAACCTGGGACCCCCCATGGTGGCCCACCACGCTAGGCCCTGCACCCACCCCCGCCAACTACGCACGCAACCTCAGCATCATCCTAGACTCCTCCCTCTCTATGACCCAACAAATCAACGCTCTTACCTCCTCATGCTTCAACAAACTCCGTATACTGAAAAACATTAAAATGGATCCCCACAGAGACCAGAAAAACTGTCACTCACGCACTCATCAGCAGCAGGCTTGATTACAGAAACGCCCTCTACGCCGGCACCACTCTAAAACTCAAGTGCAAACTACACGCATCCAGAACTCAGCAGCACGACTCATCCTCGACCTCCACCGACACGAACACATCTCTCCACACCTCAAATCCCTCCACTGGCTCCCCATTGACAAAAGGATCACCTTCAAGATCCTCATCCTCACACACAAATCACTCCACAACACAGGCCCTGCCTACCTCAACGAGAGTCACCTTCCACACCCCCACACGAAACGTCCGTTCAGCTGACCTCTCTCTCGCCTCTGACCCCCGCATCAAACACACCACCACCGGGGGCAGATCCTTCTCCTACATTGCACCCAAAACATGGAACGCACTCACAACCCACATTCGCAAGACCCAAAACCTACTTCTTTTCAGGAAGGGCCTCAAAACCTGGCTTTTTGAACAGTGAACCTCCTAGCCCCTTTCCCTCCCCCCCGTCCCCCCCCCAGCGCCTTGAGACCCTCACAGGTGAGTAGCGCGCTTTATAAATCTCTTTGATACAGATCTACCTATATATATATATATAAATATATATCTACATAGATATATCTATAGATATATCCATGTACCTAGATATATCTATCTACATAGATATATATATATAGATATATACATATATTTTTTTTTAGTTGTTGTATGGTTTCCTTGGGGGCCAAAATGGCCCCCAGGGAAACCCTACAACATCTAAAAAAAAAAATGCCCCCACAGGGGGTCACCCTGCCCACGGGCGACCCCCTGTCATTTCATTTTTTTTTTTTTTTTTTGAAAAAAAAAAAAAATCCCCTTGGGGGGGGGGGGGGCGCGATCGCGCCCCCCCCCCTCCCCAGGGGGCACCTACCTTTTTATTTTTTTAGGAAAATTATCCGGGGGGGGCGGCCCGTTTTCCGGGGGGGGGGCTGCCCCCCAAAAGTGAAATCCCTGGTGTCTAGTGGGGTTTCCTGGCCCCCGATCGCAGCTGTGCTGCGATCGGGGGCCAGGAAACCGTTTCAGAAGGCCTCATAAGAAAGGGGAGACTCTCCCCTTTCTTACGAGGCCTTCTGAAACTGTTTCTGGCCCCCGATCGCAGCACAGCTGCGATCGGGGGCCAGAAACAGTTTCAGAAGGCCTCGTAAGAAAGGGGAGAGTCTCCCCTTTCTTACGAGGCCTTTTCAAAATGTTTCCTGACCCCCCCGATCGCAGCTGTGCTGCGATCGGGGGAGCCAGGAAACCTGAAAGTGTTTCCTGGCCCCCGATCGCAGCACAGCTGCGACCGGGGGCCAGGAAACACTTTCAGGAAGGCCTCGTAAGAAAGGGGAGTGTCTCCCCTTTCTTACGAGGCCTTCCTGAAAGTGTTTCCTGGCCCCCGATCGCAGCTGTGCTGCGATCGGGGGCCAGGAAACACTTTCAGGAAGGCCTCGTAAGAAAGGGGAGACTCTCCCCTTTCTTACGAGGCCTTCCCGAACGTGAAAAAGGCCGTTTTCCCCATGAAAGCAGGAAGCGGCCGCAAGGCTGCTTCCTGCTTTCATGGGGAAAACACCTTTGCAACGTCAGCGCGCCTCGCGGCGCGCTGACGTCACAAAGGGGCGGGTGGGGGGCGGGGGGAGACACGGTAGCTTCCGTGTCTCCCGGGGGGGGAAAAAAAATAAAAAATAAATCCTCGGGTGCGACTCACCCGAGGATTTATTAATGCCCTTCCTGGTGTCGGCCACTGGTCGTGACCCGCACCAGGGAGGGTGTGTGGGCGTCGGCCAGTGGCCGACGCCCGCATTTAAGAGGTTAAACATGGGTCATAAATCAATTGTTGATAAAGCCAAGTTACACCCTTTGTTATTATGGAGGAGAACTATGTCCACACAAGAACTGTTCTCGTATGCAGGTATGTTTAGGGAAGTCTGTTCTTCGGATGAGTCCAATAAGATTTCTTAGATAATCAATGTGAAGAAATTGCTTTCTGAGAGTGGGTTACAAGAGGCATGGGACTATTCTGTACCAGAGTCCATGCCCTCCCAAAATGCAGTGAAGTCATGTTATTGGTAATGGGTAGTACTGACTGAGATCATTTCTCTCTCGGCTTACAAGAGAGTTTCTGGATTTGAAATCTATCAGGTCACTGAAACCTTACTTAGATATTATTTCTGTACTGAATGATAGAAAGGTTTACACTCAGTTTAGGCTTGGTTCTCTCCCTCTTAACTCATTGACTAATAGTTGGCAAAATAGGGCAATACATATTCTGTTAGGCCCTGATTTATACTTTTTGGTGAAAACTGCACTAACGCAGTTTTGCACCAAAAAGTCTAGCACTGTCTTGCACCATTTCTGTGCACCAACAGGGCACCGTATTTTTTGAATGGTGCAAGCCGGTACAAAGGGTAGGCTAGTGTAAAAAAAAAAATACGTTAGTCAGGTGGGGCTGGCAATATGGAAGAAGGGGGTTTTGCACCAAAAAATGACGCTAAGCAGGTTAGAGTAAAAAAATATTACTCTAATCTGCCTAGAATCATTTTCTGATGCAAAACCATCAATACCACATGACTCCTGTCTTAGAAAAAACAGGAGTTATGCCCACCACCCCAGTGGCCAGCACAGGGGACCAGGGTCCCCTATGCATGGCCATTGCACATAGTGCCATGTAGCGGGGCTCATTTCAGGGACCCACCATGGAAATAGGCTCACAGGTCCCCTAAAGCCTGCCCTGACCAAAGCAAGCTTTGCACCATTTTTTGACTCCTCCTCCCCCAATGCATGATTTTTTCACGGAGGATAAATAAGTCTCTAGAGCCTTAGAGTCATTTTTTGCCCAGAAATGCCTACCTTGCATCTCATTGACACAAGGTCATTTTCCGCAGGCAAAAAATAAATTGAACTCCAATATTTTGGTGATAGACATGTCTTGCGCCAAAATCTAAATATGGAGTTAAGTTTGTGCCGGATTTGCGTAAAATAAATGACGCAAATCTGACGCAAACAGAGTATAAATATGCCCCAAAGTGTTATCTCCAAGGTTGTTGCACAAGCATTGTATACTCAAATACTTTTTCTTGACCTTTTGTGTTTACTCTGAAAAAAACATTGGTTACAGGGTCGTTATAGTTAGGTTCTGAATTTACTTGTACAAAACCATAGAAATTGAGCAGTTATAGTTAGAGTTCTTTCAAGTAGCTATATCTCGCGCCTTAAAGTAACTATAACACTCGCCCTCGCCATGCACAGTTGTCCGATCTATAATTTTCTGGCAAATGTTACAATAATAATATGAAAGATGGGATAGAAGATGTCATCAATGATATAATATATGGAGTAATTAACTGTGCATAGCGAAGGCATGAGTTACAGTTATCTTAGGGCACAAATTTAATTTACTTGAAATTATTCTAACTATAACTGCTGAATTTCTCTTGTTTTGTACAAGTAAATTCAGAATCTAATTTCCCCATAATCTTTGTTTTTTTCAGTGAATTGCGCTGTTTGTTTTAGTGTATAGTAATTTTCATTAAACGTTAATCCAACCACTGCCACGCATGATCTTTGGCCATGCGTGGCAGTGGTTGGACACATCCAACCCCCTATCAGAACCAAACCTTGCACTGTGCACATCTGTCTCCCATGCACCGTAGAGGTTGCCCGTGAGGACTGGCCTGCAGCCAGCCCTGCTACCAACCCTCCAAACCACCCAACCCCATGCTGTGCATGGCCCTTAGCGCGTGCATGACAGAAGTTAGCAGCAGCCTCTCTGGGTGTGAGAATAGGTGTGGGAGGCTGTATCTGGGAATGAGAGTGGCTGTCAGAGAGTCTGTCTGGGTGAAAGAGTGCGTAGATTGGTGTTTTAGTGGGTGCGTCAGTATGTGTGCAGGTTGGTGAATGAGGGTGTCAGTGGGTCTGTGAATAGGTGTGTGACAGTCTGCGTGGGTGTCTGAGTGGGTCTATGAGTGGGTGCATGGTGGTCTGGCTGCAGCTGTGAGTGAGTGTATGAGGGTCTGAGTGGATCTGCGAGTAGGTGGGTGAGTGCCTTAGTGGATCTGTCAATGGGTGCTGGAGGGTCTGGCTGGGACTGTGAGTGGGTACATAAGTGTCTGAGTGGGTGTGTGAGTGAGAGAACATTGATTGAAAGAGAGACAGAGAGAGAGAAAGAAAGTGAGAGGGAGAGATAATGTTTTTTTTAGGCTTGGATGTCTGATATACTTAGAATGAGATATTTGCATACAATTTAAAATTAAAATTGCATCAGTTTAAAAAGATATAATAATTTGTAAATGTATAAAAAAATAAAAAATAGGGAAACGAGTCCAGCAGGACTCGAACCCTCAATGCCAAGGTCTGCGACCTCCCCACTGAACTATTGGTTTACTTCATTTTGGGTCCTTTTTTTAGCCCTTTATGGGCTATATGGGACTGAAAGGGAGCCCTTAAGGGCACTCCACAGTCCCTACATATTTAGTTATTTATTTAACAAAATGTCCTTTACGACCTATCCGGCACCATGGGGAAAACCTCCTGGTGCCATTTCTTCAGCAAGCAAAGTGCTGCTTTAACAGCAGCTTCCTGCTTGCTCAAGCATTTCATCTCTGCTGACAGAGATGAACACTCCACTGTTTGACAGTCAAACAGTAAAGTGTTTACTGTGATGTAGCTGCAGCCACGCCAAACAAACCGCTATGTCCCGTGGGTGGGCACCCCGGGACATAGCAGAAGCTGAAGCCTGGGGTGTGGCATTCCCCAGGTTTATCAGAGGCTCCTCGAGGGGGGCTGCGCACCCCCCCTCCAACATGAAGATAGCCCTGGGGAGATGGAGGTCGCTGGGGTTAATGAGGGTGTGAAACAGACATCCTCTCCATATTTTTACTCTTTGACCCGGGGAGATGCTGGTCCCAGTGGTGCAGGGGGGCCAGGCTCCCCCCTCCATATATTATATTTAAAGCTCCAAGGAGGTAATGGCCCCATGGGTTGTGTCCACACAAAATTATCCAGGCGGCCTATAAAAAAAAAAAGCGTGGAAGCCCCTGCTTGCTTTTTTAAAAAACAATTTGCTGTGAATTTGCAAATATTGCAAATTTGCACCAAAACATAATAAAAAAGCTTTTTTTGCTCTGGGGGGGCCCATCCACCAGAACTAAGGGGTCAGGGTGTCCCTAACATGGCCCCTCTTCTTTTTTTTACTTTTTCACTGGGACTCGGCGAAACCCCAAGGTAACTATAACTCCCACCTTCGCCATGCATTGCTAATTACCCCACAAATACCAGCACTCATGACATCTTTGATAACATCATTGATAATGACACAGTAAAATTTGCAGTAAAATTATTGACCAGATAACTGTGCATGAGGGGGGTGCGAATTATAATTAACGTAGAGTGTGAGTTATAGTTACTTGAACTCTAACTATAACTGCTCAGTTTCTACGAGTAAATTCAGAATCTAACTATAAAGTCCCTGTAACCTTTGTTTTTTAAGTGAATATATATCATAATATCTATAATTATCTACTTATAGCCACCAGTAGGTAGCTGGAGTTAGGACCTAGTTTCTATACAAAAAGCATTTTTTGATTTGCCTACATCTTTAGCACCCTTTCACATGAATCTTCACATTAAAAAAATAAATAAGTGTTGAGTTGGGTCTTGTTGTGCACGGAAAGTTTGGGGATGTTCATTCCCATAGGGATTTTAGATATGACTGCAGCCTGAACTCAGACACTCATGCACCCACTCACAGACCCCACTCTGACCCTCAAGCACCCAATCGGAGACCCACTCAGACACTCATGCACCCACTGTACTCATGTACTCATACACACACTGACAGACCCACTCAGACACCCACAGACCCACTCACAGACCCACTCAGATACTGACACACCCACTGACAGACCCACTTAGGTACCCACTTACAAATCCACTCAGACATTTATGCACCTACTCACACACCAACTGAGACAATCAAGCACCCAATCATAGACCCACTCAGACACTCACGCACCTACTCACGCACCCACTCAGAAACTCCTGCACCCACTCACAGACCCACTCAAAAACTCACACACCCACTCACAGACTCACGCAAAAACTCACTCACCCACTCGTAGACCCACTCAGTCAATGAAATTTCTTGTTGAAGATAGAGACCATGTTTTGGTCTCTCTCTAAGGAATCCAGAAACAGTTCTATTACTATGTTTCCTGTCTGTGGACAGAATTGGTTTGATTACTTCTATTCCGTCTTTGGCATATGTTAGAGAATATCAAAGCAGTGTGAGGGAAAAGTGTCACTAACTGAGCAATGGTATCTATGGTTGCAATTGGAAACACTCAATCACATTTGCTGCGGTTGAGCTGCAGATTAATGTGCAGTTTCTAAAATGTATTGTGAACTTCTGGCCTACTGGTTTTACTGGATTGTTATGGAAGCTCTGCTAAGGGAGTGTTGAGGAAAGGGTATTAAAGAGACTGTACTATATTTTACTCAAATTTCAGTTATTTAATTATGTCATAGAACAAAGAGGGTATGTTTTACTAATGAGGAGTTGCTTTTGAAGTTTAGTGTACTCTTAAAGTATTACAAATAGTAAGGTAAATACGTTTTTGAACCTCCGTAAATATTAGGGAATACATTGCGTTCTTTCACAGCAGATTTGTAAATACTCACAAACACTGTACCATATTGGGCTTCTTCATAGGAGTGCAAGAAAGGGTTAGCACAAAATAACCATTGACAAGTGTAGAAGAAAAGTAAAATATGAAAGGCACATTTTAATTTGCTGGCTTCAGCAGTATCAGTAACTGCAAAGTCGAAAAGGTTGCCACTTACAATTGCGTTGTATGAGAGTGGTGGGCCATGCACATGTATAGTTTTCACATTTATTGAGACAATTGAAACTATCCCATAAGCGCAAGACAAATATTCAATCAACAAACTCAATTTTCAGGCACGTTTGACTAGAGTGTACTTCATAAAACAAATTGAGAATGAAAAGGTATATGTGTATGTGAGTTTGATAATAGTAGGTATGATATATACAAAATTATTCCAGTTCAATGAGGTGATCTGTGAGTGGGTGTTTGAGTGTTTATGAATTTTATGAATGATTGAGTAAGTATGTTTCTGGATGTGTGAGTAAGTATGAAGTTGTGTGTCTGAGTGTGAGAGTAGCTGTCTGAGAATTTAATTAGCAATATGTAGCCCTGAATTTATAGACTGTACAAATATAAGTTTTCTCCAATGTACAACTGAAATAAAAATAGCTTGCTATGCTTTAAACTACTCTTAAAATAAGTACTAGCAGCCATGCAAACTTTCACAGCTCCATGTGTTATTTACTGGTCCAGATAAATGTTTTCTTTAAATTATTTGAGTAGTAGTTTTGTTTTTTCATTATAAAGGACGACTGCAAGTCCCAGAATTCAAAGGAATAATACTGGGCTTGAGCAGTGCATCACACATGAAGCTTTGAAACTCACCACCTCTGTAGTAGATAGCCTTTACGTATAGTGTAAGTAAGTTGTGTGACAGGTCTGTATGTGCTTAAATAGTAAGGTAGCCTCTTTAAGTCCAACTCAGTCACATTTGTATTTTGAGATCACGAGTTATAGTTGTGCACAGTTTTACTGACAGCTTCAATTGCCATTAGAAAACACCCATGCCAAGCCTTAAACTCTTGTTGTCCTACATATAAGTAACTGCTCAGCTAGGGTATAGGTAGGCCACACCTGGTGGCACACCCACAGGGAGACTGATATAGTCACTGAGATGTTCAATCAAATAGTGACACAGCCAAGTTCCCCATTAAAGCAATAAGTACCTTAAACATGGCTTGGGTCTATTACTGCAGAGACTGTGTGTGCAGTTTTAGTGCCAGCTCGAGTAGGCATTATAAAACACCAATGCAAACCCTTAAACTATTTTTGTACTACAAATATGTCATTGTTCAGCTAGGCTGTGGGTAGGCCATAAACAGGGTGGTCTGTGCTTAAAATGGGAGACATGTGCTTTTCAGATTCACTCAGTTACAATGCAATTGCAGACCCCTTTGTCCAGAAAAACATCTAGTCTCCCACCCATACTGCAACTTAAATACCTATTTCAAGAGGCATATAGGCACTGATGCACTCAGTCAGGTAGTAAAAATGGCAGTTATTTATTTCATCAAATACCCACACAACAGTGATATCTCTAGCACTGTCAGATCCACTTGCACGCACAGTTACATAACTCTTTCCTCAGCAACACAGCCAGGGACATTCTCATACAGACAATTACATACACATTTAGAGAGCCGTAAAACCACTAAAAGAGCCACAGATATACTTATTTCAATACCTGGTGGCACACCCATAGAGGGACTGATACAGTCACTGAGATTTCTAGTCCAGTAATGACACTACCAAGTTCCCCTTTCAGGCAAGCCATACTTTAAACTTGGCTTGGGCCTACTCCTGCAGAGTCTGTGTCTGCAGTTTTAGTGCCAGTTCAAATTGGCATTAGAAAACAGCTGTGTCAAGCCTTAAACACTTGTGCTACACATAGGTCACTGCTCATCTAGGATGCAGGTAGGCCATAGAGCAAGGTGGTTTGTGCGTAAAATAAGAGACATGTGCTTTTCAGATTCACTAAGTTACAAGTACAATTTCAAACCCCTACATCCAGTAAAACATCCAGTCTCCCATCCAACCTGCAACTCACATACCTAATTCAAGAAGCATACAGGCACTGAGACACTTAGTCAAGCAGTAAAAGAGGCAACTATGCATTTCCTCATATAGCCACAGAGCAACAATATCTCTAGCACTATTAGAGCCAGTTGCACACACAGTTACATACCTCTGTTCTCAGCAACACAGCCAGTGAGCTACTCATACAGCCACTCACATGCACATTTATAGAACTGTGGAATCACTAAAAGAACAACTGATATACTGGCATGCTTATTTCAACACCTGGTGGCACACCCATAGAGGGACTGATACGTCACTGAGATGTTAATCAAATGGTGACACAAAAAAGGTTTCCTTTTACTATTAATAACTAGGCTTTCAGCTAGACTAGGTAGACCATGAAGCAGGGCACATACTGCTTAAAATGTACCACATACCAGTTTTGGTTTCAGTGAGTTACACATGCGCTTGTAGACCTCTACACCCAGGTATACATACAGTTGCCCACTCATAATATAACTCACAAAACTATTTACACAAGGATAGAGATACTCTCATACTCAGTTGGGCATCAGCACTGGTAGCTACACATTTAGTCACACTCCCAGACAGCAGTCATGTATCCAGCAGTATCCTACGTAGTTGTACACATACTTGCATACCTCTGTACTTCTCTATACAGTATATCACCCAGACATTGGTTTATGCATATATTGAAACACCCTTAAACAAACTAACACATAAACTTCCAGACCCAGAACACAGTTGTACATACAGCAGTATAACCTAGCTCAGACTGCGTAATTAAAAGCTAAATGTGCTAGTTTATATTTTAATTGCAGACATCTACTTCTAATTAAAACAGTACAGAAACAATGGCAAAAAAACTGAAAGAAGAAAGAAACAGAAGCAAAGATATCATCTTCTTACAACACAGCTACAAACGAGGCAAAATGCAGACAATGTGGTGAAAGAGAAAAGAGCTGCTGGTAACAAAACAAAGACATTTCTAAATATAGATTGTGGAAATCTTAGCGAAATCAAGTAAAAAAAAAACAAAGTTTCAACCAATTAAGAAAGGAGAAAGAAATACATGACATTGAGATTAAATTTTTTTTACAATAAGGGATAGAGTGTAAACAGAAGGCAGAGTCAATTTAAGGAAATCTGAGTTAGAATGTTCCGTAGTAGGGTAATTTAGAATATGATAAGTACTATGAAGAAGTATAAAAGGAGGAGAGAACTAGTCAGACAAAAGGAACATGTTGAGTCTGTAGTCAATAAGGCCTTTGTTCTCAAGAGGAAGCTATTTATTTTGATTCTAAACAGATTGAGAGTACAGGATAAAACAGTGTTGAGGAAAAAAAGCCTAAAGAAATAACTTGTGAATAGAAGTAACTTTTGCAAAATTTTCAGCAGTGAATGGAAACATAACTTTAGTATTGAGCATTTATTTAATGAGGAAAGCTACTTCTAAGAACACATTAGTGCATGCAGTTGAAGAATCTGGACGATGTTATGAGATGAAGGATGGTAGTCCTATTACAAAAGAGGAGATGGTTCCTAGAAATGATGAGGAAGTGATGGTTGAAGAAGTACAGGGAAGGCATAGACAGGCCCTTGCATACAAATGGAACTGTAGCGGTGTTTGTAGTGTTTATCAGGAATCCATTGATATATTGAAACATTTTCTATATATGTTACCCTGCAGAACTCAGAAATAGAAAATAGTTATGTTGCAAGGATTAGATCCTTTCAAAGTATGAAAGTATACTAATTTACCGGGACACTAACTTGCATGTTCATCAAAGAAAGTATGCCAAAGCACCTTTCATCACTTCAGAATGTTAGCTGTACACCACTCAGAAATGTGAATATTAGTTAGGAAGCTTTACTATGTCATAGCTCCTGCCCTATGTTTAAGAGAAATGAAAAAAACTATTTTGCATGGTACAGTAGCGGAAGTGGAAAGAGTTTGTGAAAATGTAGAATTGCATTTTTCCGGACCTGAACAGCAGTGTAGGGAAAATGATGAATTTGTGTTTGCAGGTGTAGAGGAACAGGATACAGGTTTGATTTGTGCATATCACAAATCATATGCAAGTACTGCTATGATGAGTTATAAAATAAAATGCCAGATAGAGCAGTACATTTCAAATTAGTATTAGTTTGAATCTCACAAGATCTTAATGTTTATGAATTCTTATATTCTTATACAATGTAAACATCATTTTCAAGATATAGCTTGTATGGATCTGAAAACAGGGAAAGTACCTCTAGCAGGACTACAGAAAGGTCTAAAAGGTAGAGTTGTGTACTTGCCATTATACTTCAAAAACCATAGGAGTACAAAAAGATTTTGAAGATCCACTTATTATTCTAGTAAATAGTGTTACACTAAGAACAAAAAATGGCAAGAGTTGGTGGATGTTAATTAAGTAAACAAAAAGCCATGTTATACCTGGTACAAAATAAAATTGATTATAAAAATGCTGATGTTGCTGAAGATGTAACACATATGGAGCATTAAACATTACAGTCAAGTGGTCAGATTGAAAAGGTGGATGAATCCAGATCAAAAGAAATTTACCAACAGTACAGCATCCATCCTCTGCATTCTAAAGAAGTTATAGGTGATGCAACTGAACTTTCTCAAATGAAGCAAGCAAAAGGGGCTCCCAGAAATGCGTGGGAGAAAAGTTTAGAGGCTTGCTGTTTCCGCAACTGTTTCCCAATGGAGAAGGTGGACGCTATGATGACTGCCCTAAAAAGATATCAGTAGCTGAATACTGTGCAACAAGATTATAGTGAGAAAACCCTAGATTTTGCTGGTGTATTCCATTCATATTTCATCTTCTCCTTGAGAGTGACTTGTCTGGACTTTTATACGCTGTAAACCATTTACTCAAGACAGGAATAAGGGCCTCATGATGAGGTTGGCGGGCCAATCATCGGCCCACCAGCCCAGTGGAGAGGAGGCTGTCACAGAGCTAGTGGTCTCCCTCCAGGCCGACTAAAAGGTTTCCACTGGGCTAACTGGCAGAAACTGCTGAAATCTGAAATTTCCACGGCTCAGCCCAGTAGAAACTGTGCAGTGGCCTCAGCTACACATGGAGCCGAGGCCAATGACATCGCACAGAGTGCGTTCCCTCAGAATATACACTGTCTACCATAGCAGACAGTGTGCATTCTGAGGGTGCTAAGTAGGGGAGGTCGCATCACTACCCATGACAGTGTCGTGGGCAGTGCAGGGGCCCTGCTGTGGCCCTCAGCACTTGCTTTCTGACAGCCTTTTCATGGCAGGTAAAAGGCTGGTGGAACGTGGACTCGAGATCAGCACAGCAGCACTGAACTCAGTGACAACATGGCTGACCACAACTCTGGCCGCAGCCATGTCACCGGGACCATGTACCTGGTGGTGGCAGCAGTCCCCTGGTGGTCCAACTGCTAGGGTTGTAATTTGATGGTCATACCACAAGGAGTGCAGCAGTCTGACTACAACTGCGAGTCTGGAGATCTAAAGACAGCCAGACTTGTAATGAAGTCTTAAGTATGCAAATCATTTCTGTAAAGAAGTTCATTGAAAATGTTCATAGAAATGATGAAAAGTTGAAGCACAGATTGATTAATTTCATGGCTTGCCAATGTGGCATTAGTAAGCATTGGTATCAATGTCACTGAGAGCTGAAATGCATGTTGAGAAACCTAGGTGCACCTACTTGGTTTCTTGAATTTTTGAGAGAAGCAAACTTTAACATTAAAAACATTATACTGATGACAGCGGTAGATGTTTGCTCCTTGGATCCTGTGAATGATTGCAGATATTTTAACCAGAGATTTCAAGCTAGGATGTCTTTCATTTATTAAAAAAAAAAATTCTCCTCTTGGTAAAGTAACTGATTTCTTTTGATGTAAAGAATACCAAACAATAGGTGCTCCTCACCTTCACATGCTACTATTGATAAAAGATGCACCAACATTTGGAACAGACATTGATGAGTCTGTCTTGTCTTTCATAGAGCAGTGACATGTTCCGTTCCAAAAGACAGTAGTGAAAAAAGTTTGGGACAACAAGTTCTGCACTCCCAAAATCACTGATGTAGAAAGTACTGCAGTTGCAAATATAGGTGCAAAGATACATTTTATACAATATTTCATTTTGGATTCCCTTGATCCGTGATTCCACAAAAAAGAGTAAACAGTTTCTTATCTGAAATAAGACATATACTGACACAAAAGACACGGAAAAATACTTACAACTTAAGAAGAACATGACTAGAATCCAGCCATTTTAAAGATGTGGAATGTGAACATGGACATACAGTTTGTTACAGATAACTCCATGGCTGTAGCTTGGTACATCACTTCATAGATCAAAAAATCTGAGAAGACAGAGATAAAAGAGATGAGGGGGAACATTTCTGCAGAAAAGGGTCTTACTCAGAAATTGTAAAGTTGCCGCTTAAAAATGCTTTCCCACAGAAAAATTTGCTCCTATGAGTGCTCGGACATGTTGAACTCAGCTAGTTTGTTCTCAAAGTCAATAGGAATTGTTTGGATAAGTCTAGGGTTTGCAAACATGTGAAATAGAGTGTTTTAGTCTTTCCCGGACATTGGAGTATCTAGCAGAGTTTGTTCCAGAAAGTAGAGACATTATAAAATGTAATATGCTGGACACATACTATCCAAAGAGGAGTCCACATCCATAAAACATGTGCCTTCATGAAGTACTTCAATACTACAGATCTAGGAGCAAGGCAACAGGAAACATAGAAGGAAAATATGTGATACTTGGATGTGATGGTTGTTTGGCCAGACACACCAAAGGAAATTTAATTAACCACAGAAAACTTAGGGGCATATTTATACTCTGCTTGCGCCAGATTAGCATCATTTCATGCAAATCTAACACCATATTTATACCTTGACCCCGCTAACGTCAAAATATCTCAGTGTGCGTCATTTTCTGGATGAGTGAAACCGCCTTGCATTAATGAGATGCAAGGTAGGCGTTCCCGTCCAGAAAATGACTTAAACACCCGTGCCCCATATTTATCCAACTGCGCAAAAATGTCGCACGGCCGGGAGGCGGAGTCGAAAAATGGAGCACATCCCAATTAGCGTCAAAAATTAATGCCTGGATCAGGGCAGGCGTTAAAATGGGGCAAGCACACCAGTACTTGAGGAAAACACACGGAAGCAACTTCAGAGCTCAAAAAGAAAGACATGGAGGTGCTATTCATCCAGCAAGCATGAAGACTCGGAGCACAGGACAAACAGCAGCAGCTTCCACCACACCAACAGGGACCCCAAAGGCTACGCAGAAGGCAGGAGAGGATATTCAGGACCAGGATAACCCTTCAGGGCCTCAGGGAACATGACATCATCCAGAGGTACAGACTAAACTGTCAAGCCATGCAGCAGCTGCTGCACCACATTAAGCCACAGTTTGCATAGAACGTGTCACACATGGGATATTTGTGCAGTGTCAATTGTGAACACTTCAGTGCTGCAAACTTATGGAGATGTGTTATACATTGTCACCTAGCCAAATCAAAGGGCCTCACTGTTGTTTTTCACATGCTATTACATATGTTGAATTGGATGGGATGTTCAGGCCACATAGTGCAACCGTCTTACCACCACTGTGGAATCGATTCTGTGTGTGGAAGTATCATGTCACCTCCAGTGAAGGCACATGGACACTTCTTTTACATGACATAATGCATGGGAGATACACAATGAACTGCAAGTTTACAAATATACAGCTGATATCCAGTCAATCAGCCAAACACCAGTTTAGATAAATAAACAACCCAATGCTGAAAGAACATCCTAGAAGGCTAGGATCCCACACAATAACACAAACACAGATGAGTCACAGACAACACAAGCTAACAACTGCCATGCAAAGTGATAATCAAGGTGCAAGCAGCATCCAAATGTTTACCCTCATTTTCTCTTTCAGCTGATCAGGTTTATGGGATCCAGCCATGGATCATGACCCCATTTGCAAACCCAAGCACAGCAGCAGAGCATGCCTATAATGATGCACATCAGAGGACACACACCATAGTAAAGAGGGCTTTTGGCATCCTGAAGTCAAGATTCAGGTGCTTCAACAACACCGGAGGCAGCATCTTATATTCACCTGAAATGGTCTGCAAGATCATTTTGACATGTGCCATCCTGCACAACATTTGTTTAAGGAGGAACATTCCCCTCTATGAACTAGACCCACAACTGCCTGAATAGGAGGATGCTGTTCATCTACATGAGGGGGACTATCCAAACACTGCAGCAGGATTGCGTCGGAGACAATATATTGTACACAACGTCTTTTAACTCTAGTCACCATCACCACTTTTTTACCATATGTCATTAAACACCTCACTTCATCACTCAATCATGGTCTGTGTAATTATGTATGCATCACGTGATCCCTAGGAATCATAATCAGAGTTTAGCCTCATGGAGCATTGCAGAAATACAGATTTGGATACAGAAAAAGCCACATCACATTTGATGGGTATGAATGTACAGCCAACATCACACACGGTGAAAATGACATATGCCCTGTCTATTTCACATGTGAAGGGCAAAATCAGAGGACCACAGCTCTGACACACATCCATGTTGCCAACCTGGTTCATTGCAGCACATGACACACAACTAAGACACCATCAATCATAAGGTAAAAAAGTGTTACATACATGAGGCAATGGATGTGCTATTGCATTGCTAACATGAATGTATGACCAGACCCTTGATAGCAGTAAGTGTGACATTAGCTAACTTTGCAAGGAGCATGTGTGACAACGAGTCCAACTTCGCTGAAAATGGATAGCACGAGTGCCTCAGGTATGACAAGCATTGCTCACTAGACATGCCCTGCACAGTCCATCCCAGGTAACAAGTCCTGCCGCTGCCATGTTTTAAGTCTTTCCCCAACCTTCTCTAGGGGGCCCTGTAAATGGACTATCTGTACCCTGATAACCTTCATCTACACACATCCAGACTCACATTCTGACTCCTGTGTCCTTCCCTCTTCAGTATGGCATGCCATAGTCATAGTTCATCAGTCTGCATGGACTTAAGGTCCGATAATGCACTGCCTGGTAGTCGGTAGGACCTGAAATCAGCTGTCCATTGCTTCCCATGTGAAAGGTCCAGTTGTCCTCCTGAACTTGATTCTCATCTACAGGACTTATGAGAGACTGAAGCTGCACACACCTGTGAGCACTTCCATGCAGAGCAGCCATTTGAACCTGCACTGCCATTGCTGCTGCCTGGAACTGCTTAGAAGCTGCCATTTTCTGAATATCCTTGTTGTGCATTGCCATATAAATCACTTGTGTAACAGAGCCCTGGGGGAATGTGTAACGTTGCAGACCACAGCACAAATACAGTTGTCAGTTCCCACAGTGTTGTTCCAGCTTTTCCCAGTCAGAGTCTGCTCACTGTGTATTTGCCTTGTTCATATTTGTTCCTGACAGAGCCTGCATCCTGTTAGCCTGACAGGTTCCAGTCTTTGCGTTAACCATAGAGGTTCCCTGTGGCTACATTTGTCTCATAGTTGCGTTCCATGCCCTCTCTTTCCTCCTGGGGTGTTGTGTCTGGTAGGTCTACTATTAATCCTCAAATGTATAGTATAGTTTAATCAGTTTACTTATTGTATCATGGCCTGGGACATGTCTTCAAATTGCCTAATCCAGCCACCATCCCTTGTCTGGGTTTCATGTATTCATGAGTGCCAAACAGTCACAGTGCACTATGGCTGTATACATGGATTTGGTACAGTGCCTCTAGCACAACAAACAAGGTTTGCTAAAGTGTATGAAAGGATAATACATATTTGTGCCCTGACGGTCCACACACAGATTCACATCGTTCCCAACATATTGATAGGGCTTGTGTGGTGACTAGCTGTGAGATTAATCAGCACAGAGGCACTGATGTTCCCTGTTGCAGTGGGAATTTTAGAGGCCACCCTGTGTACAACAGTTGTGATGAAACCTGCTTGTTTCCTATTACTGATCCATTGTCAACACCAGGGCAGTGCGTGCTCTACGGGTGGCAAAAATGCCAAAACCCAGTCTTTATGCAAGAGCATAATTCATGCATTGTGTTTATATGCAGTTTGTTAACCTTTTGCATTGCAGAGTTTTACCTTGAAACCACTATTAATTATGCTTGCAAATAATGTTCATTTGCAAGGTATTGCTGCAGGTTTACAGAGTCTATCAGGGTGTGGTCCCTTTCTAAGACCTTCTAGAAGCTTTCCCTGCAGCATGACTGGGTGTGGTTTGTGGGCTGGGCCATACTCTATACAAGGAGCCAGCCCAGCTCCACATGCTCACTATTCAGAGGTCCTGGTGCAGAGCAGCAGCATTACCCTGAGCTCCTGTTCCGGAGGCCTAACTTGACATTCCAGGCCTACCCCACATTCTCTTGGTGATCCTTGAGCAGGGTGGTAGGATGGAGGTCGGGCTGGGCCCCCGACCCTGTTCTAAAAGACTCTTGAGTTTTGGGGCATACACGTGAAACTTTCAGAGTATGCAAATCATTGCTCTGATGCCAATCTTGGTGTTCAGATCGGTAAAGGCTTGGCCGATCATTTCATAGCATTGCATAATCTTGTTTGAATCAGCAGTGTGCGCAATTCACTTTTCGCAGTTAAAGCTTGATGTTCAGATCGCTAACAGAGCGCGCGATCATTTCATGGCATTTGCATATTCTTGTTTGAATCGGCAGTGTGCGCGATTCAATTCCCACATTTAAACGTTGGTGTTCAGATCGCTGACAGAGTGCGCGATGATTTCATGGCATTTGCATATACTTGTTGGAATCAGCAGTGTGCGCGATTCATTTCCCGCATTTAAAACTTGGTGTTCAGATCGCTAACAGTTTGCGCGACCATTTCATGGCAATCAAAACTTTGATGTGTAGTGTTTCTTGAAGTGCACACATTTATCCAGGGCCTTTTTTGATTTTTTGCAAAGATGCTAAATTCTAGATGTTACATTCTTTGTGCATATTAAGTCCCTAGTACAATTCCTATCATTTTCCAGGGAATGTTTCAGATTGCTTTTTGTCCTCATGTAAAGATGCAATGTTTGTTCTGATACAGTATTCTAAAAGGTTCTTGTATTTCTAGACTGTATGTGATATTTCATGAAAAGCTTAAATGAAACATTGTATTAATCATTCTTGATTTGTTCCGGGTATTCAGAGTTCTTTGAGGTCTAGTTAAAGTCACTTCTTAGATTACCCATGGTTATAGTAAGACAATGCTTAGGACCATAGTCTAGTGAAAGTCAATGTGATTATATTATGATATTGTGTTGTTTAACCTTTTGCTTCCAACAGGTCTCCTTCCCAGCTGTTCCCTTCCTAATCCCCTTTTCCCCACTTGGACTCTCTTAGGCTCTGTGATATTTCTATGAGAGAATTGGAGCTGACTTGTGGTGGACATGTTGGGAACGTGCACAAGCCCCCAGGATCTCGTCTCCCTGACATCCATTAAGGTTTTGAACACACCGAGGTTGCCCTGTTGTCAGCCTTATGAAAGTTCTGCAGTGCCATAGCTGGACTATCCCCATTTGTGTTGTTAATTTATCTTTGGCTTTAGATCACTTCTGCTTTGAAGGATACTCTGTTAATGCATGGAATGGCTCCACAGACTCATGAGTAGACCTGCACGTAACTGTGACAACATGGAGGCCAATACTGACACAGGGTACACATGGCCACACACTTGAACTGGACATCTTTGTGCAATGAACCAATGGAAATATGTGAACACATGCAGCATGGTCTGCTGGTCCTCCACTGCCACAGGAGAAACATAGGTCATTTATATGACTCACACTGTGTTGTACTAAAACATTTTTGGATTGGTGTTTGGACTGTGTCACAAACAATGTACCTACCTAGTATGTTCAAATGCCTGACTCATGGATTGTATACAAACAAGTGACCAGGAAGTGGTATCCAACATTCCTCTACATGTGATGGCTTACCCTTGTAAAATTGTCATAATCAACCGTCCTCTATCTATCCTGTGCATAGTTTGTCGGGTGAGATGTTTTGTCCCCAAAGTCAGGGAAGTTCACACAGCATAAGACGTTACAGGTATGACATATCCTGACTGATGTACCTCAATGAATGGAATATGATGGTTATCCACATGCATACAAGCACTTTATGCAAAACACGCCTTGTGACGTTCACACAGAGGCACAACAACCATTGAAATAGCCAATTCCCAGACATACACACACAGGCCATGAGTGAATGTATTACAGTGCATAGCCTTGCTATCCTCTATTGATGCATCACCTGCTCAAACTAGGGAATACCAATTTTCAGTCCAAATGTTTGGGTTGCTGTTGTGTCAGTTAAGAGTGCTAATCTGGCACAACAACATGAGTATTATGGTCCGCAGTAGTGTGGTCTACCACATGTACCAAAACACTGGAACACACACAGCAGGCCCTCACAGCCTATCTCTGTATAGTTACAACTTTCATGTGCGTTACAAATGAGAAAAATGACACAAACACATTTAAAGTCAGACATTTTGACTCAAACCTGTAAAACAAAGACGCATATGCGTCAAATTTTGCCGCATATGCGTTGAAAAATGACGCTCACAGCCATTATACATCCATTGGTCCCTAGCGGTATTTCCAACCCTGCACCCCATGAAATTGGTTATTCATAAAAAAAAATTATTGATCTTTGAATGCAGGGGAATTTTTAAGCATTTGCGTCAAAACAAATTGACGCAAAGGCCGTAAGCATCATGAAATTTTAACACATCATAATATAAACGCACCGCATTTGAGACAGGAAGTGATGTAATAGGATATCCTGTTTACAGAAATGGTACAGTGGGTGTACTTTCACTTTCACTTTGCAGTCTGTGATTCTTCTAGACTGTGTGGCTGTGTTGAGAGTTGTATCTGTCCAAATTGTGCTTTTGCCTTCTGTGTGCCATTCCAATTGTTATCTGTTGTTTTTGTAATTGTCTCAATAAATCAGTGTAAGTGTGCTTTTGTCATTTTTTGTGTCTCATTTTGTCTTTGTACTGTTGGGGCTGTGTAGTAGGTATGATTAGTGGAATATAGTTGGGCTGTTTGTGGGTTCTTTAAGTTTAATTTTCCTACCTCCTTTCCCTGTATTTTCCTATTTACCCTTTCCTATCCCTATTATTTTTGTCATGTTGGGAAGGACACGTCTGGGGAGAATGGGTGAGGAGGAGCTTGGGGCTTTCATTTGGCTAGTGTGCCACTTCCTCCCCCTGATGTTAGAGGCTGGTGGCAGGGTGATACAGGGGTATCACATGGAGGCGAGGAGGCTCAGGTGGTCCAAGGTGCTGTTCCATCTGAAGAGAGTATTCAACAGCCAGCGCAATGACCACCAACTCAAGCATCGCTGGGCTAACCTTGTGACCTGCTGGACCACCTGGGTATGGTGATTGGTGGCCCTGTTGGTGAGTACAAATCAGACTAATGTGCACATTTAAATGCTCTGTAGTAACAGTAGCAGATTTGTTTACATGCTGCATGCAATGTTTGTGGACATGTGGAATGCAAGTTAAATATACAGTGGCCCTGATTTATACAATATCTGCTACACATTACCCTCATTTGTTGACGCAAAAGCTGCAGAAACTTACAATACACAACTTGATCTTGTAAATTAGTGCTGCTTTGACATCAATATGTTTTATTCATGGTCTGTGAGTGTACCAGGAATGAGATGTATTTCACATGCTAAAGCAAGGAAAGAATGTAGTTCCCAATTATTTGGAATATATGTCTGAACTGTATTCATGGCCGTACGTACAAAGTTCTTCCTAACCTCTGGATATATGTTAGGCTGATACTTCGACTTGGTTTGTGCAGCATTTAAATTAGAAATGGATGCCAAAGTAATGCATAGGGATAATATCTCATGTTTGGTGCTACTTTCCATAGCTGTAGCGTAAAAACATGAAGCAAATGCTACACATTAAAAAAATAAAATCTGCCCTGTGTTCATTGTTCCTGTGTGTTGTAATTTGCCTTGGGCACAATTGATGGTACAGAGCTGATGCATTTGCCATCTGTGTCACTTTATAACCAAGCAATGTTCATAAGTTAATGGGATCCCTGAACTTGGTGAATGCATGGTCACTAAATATTTATTTGCATGATGTTGTGCAAGAGACCCCTGACTTCTTCTATAGTTTGCTAGTTTACGTTTGGTACACCCCTGCTGATCTAGTGCAGCAGATGTACAATAGTTAACTTCTCAGTATGAAGGCTATCACAGACATGGGTGTATGCTAAGATCAGCAGACCAGCATTCCTGTGACTGCTGCCGTTCCCAAGGTACATACAAATTGAGACCTACCTCATCAAGATTGCCACTGTAAGACATTTGCTAAACCATGTTTGAATTAGGGAACAGTGTCAGTTTGTTGCATAACCACAGATCACCCAAATTGGCAAATGTAAGTTGATGAATGTGGCTACCTGTGATTTGCAATACCTGATATAGGTACACAGGGCCATTAGGAACACATTTCAGGTGCAATGACTACACCTGTGCCCATGCATTCTGTCACAGGTGATGAAATTGGACACTGTCTGCATATATTTGTTTGTTGTTTTGATTTAGATAAATGGCCAATCCATGTTTAGCGCAACATTGTCATCAAGTAACACACAGGATTCCTGCAATCATGGTGTCATAGGGGGCATCTACGGCTCTGGGTATACTGGCAATGTGGCATATGTAACCTACAGACAACACAGGCCCACATATAGTGGACCATAGAAAGCATAATACTTCATGAGCTGACCACTCAACCCGCATGAGCAACACACAGTAACTGATTGTCCCTGGATGCACAAGCCACAATACCTGAGTGACTGGTACTGCAGTGCACCAGGAATGTGGCTTTGCATATCTCTCATAACAACAAATAAAGAAATGGAGTACACACTATAAATAATTCTGCACCCAATTGAGTAATCATGTTTGTCACCACATGATTGTTAGGGCCAGTGAATGTGTGCATATGTGTGTCTATCACTCACGGGAGTGACACGGTCAATACATGTTTGCAGTGGTATGTCTGTTGGGTTTTCTACATGCCTGAGGATGCTGGTCTATCATATAATATGTCACACACAGTGAGTTTTTGTTCCAAGTTTTGTACAGTGAGCAGACATTGAGCACATTTCACCCTGCCATGTTTTTCAGGTGGACGAGCCCCCTGCACAATTGGAGAAGTGGCTCGATTTGCAGACCCAGACATATCCAGTATGTGTTGATATGTTAGTTCTGTGTTGTGTTTGCAGCTGTTGTGTGATTGATTCCTGTGTGTCGGACACATAGCAAGGTGTGATGTGCTGGCACATGATCTGATATGTGACTTGACTGGAGTTTGACATTTTGTTTTATTTTTGAGTTGGACAGTCAGTGGCGGAGAGTCATATTTTGGGAATCTAGTGCTCTGCTGTAGGCATGTGCAGGTGAACAGGGTGATATTTGTTGCTACATTTATGCCAATGAATATTTTCGAGATAGCCATTTTCATGATTTAGTCAGCAAGTCATACCCTGATTCACACAGACCAGTGATACCGAAGCATTACCCACAGACCTGAGCCTCCCTGTTAACTAAGGAATATATAGGACTGTATGTTTGACTTCATAGCAGCATCTAGCTCCACATGTTGTGCTACGTTTATGTGGCACTTGAGTAGAATGTCATAGGTGTGCATGCAGCTCAAGCCCAGATGGGTGCTTGCATCTAAGTGCTTGTTTTTGGAAAGGTGTTAGTGAGATCAAATGATGTTGACAATTGTCCACAATTAGGAACATAAATGTGGATGTGATTGTCCAGTGTTTGTGTCTATCCTAGTTGGCAGCCCTCCTTACCTGTGTTGGACTGACTAAACCCATGGACAGCTGTCCACAGCTTCCTGGCTGCCCTTGATGTTAGAAAGTATGTGTTGCATGCCCATCACCCCCTGAGGCACAGGGTTAGGTTTATGAAATATGTGTACCTAGGTGTGAGGATCCCAGTGTAGAAGACAGACAGGTAATTTCAACATTCATTTGTTCCAACATAGGGTAACCCCTCATGATTAGCAACTGCATACTGTCCTGGCAATTCCATTTACGAATCACAGATCTTGTGGCCCTTGATTGTCATCCATAAACTAGTCATTAGTTGACCTGTCACATGTGGAGGACTTGCAACATTTGTTATGTTACTAATGGCAGAACAATGATGCATAGATCATTTAAGTAGGTACACACCGTTTTGAGCATTGTTGTGCTGTTAGATAGGAGATGTGTAGGCTGTGTTGGCATATCATTCCTCAGGGACAATCTATGATCTGTACTGTGATTGGGACTATTTAAGCTAATTTAGAGGAAGTTTTAGAATATCATCAGTAGATGTATCACACAATGATGTAATTAATGTTTGGCTTTCTCTATTTCTACAGCTGCCATTATTGATGCCAATCAGATCAGGGAATTCCAGAGGAGGGTGATGCGTTACTGCCACATTCTGGATGTGGAGTCTGGGTTCCGCAACATGGCACGGCATTATCGCCATGAGAAAGCCACAGGGGTCTGGAGGGCATTTGCCCAATGGGGTCTATCCTTGCCCAGAACAGCCACCACCAGCAGCACCACCACTCTGACCACACAGGCACCAAGGATGACAGCCACTGTTGCAGGTCCCTCTACATCATCAGCTCCAGGCCCACAGACAGCAGGTCCTGCACCTCCCCATCCAAGCACCAGCACAACCATCCACTACTGGCACACATACAACCCCTTCTGCAGTCACAGACAATGCTGAATTTATGAACATGAGATGTGACATTCAACGGATGTTGTGAAGGATGGACAGGCTGCAGCAGGAAGTGTCCCGAAATAGCAGGAGACTGCGTGGTATAAAGAAGATCCTGCGGAGGGCAAACTTGTGACTTTGTGACCCTCAGCCATGATTCCCTCCCCTCCCTCCTCTTTCCTGGTTCTTATATTTAGTAGGTTTAGGGGGCTTAGTGTTAGGTTAGAATAGGCTGTTAGTTAAGTTAGTATGAGTGGGTTGGGGTGGAGGGGATTATATATTTACATGTGTTTTTTTGGGGGGTGGGTGGGGGATGATGTTGGGGTTTATGTGTATAAAAATAAAAAATAAATAAATAAAACATATAAAAAAATACCAAAAAATATTTTTTTTGTTTAGGATAAGATAGTATGTGTTTAGGTTAGCATATGTTGTCCTACATGTGTCCCGTCATATGGGGGGGGTGGGGAGTTGATGTTTAGAGTGTTTAGTTAAATGTGATAAGTAAGTTTAGATTAGGGTAGTTAGGGCTAGTTGTGGGTAGTGTGTAGTTAGGATAGGTTAGGTTAGTTAAGGTGTTTCCCCTAGTTTTAGTATCCTTTTTTACTTGTAAAAAAATATTTAGGTACTCCTTCCCAGTATGCGTCATATGCTTGGGGATCAGGGCCTTGGCATGGGTGAACGGTGTCAAATTAGAATTTGCATTTGTGTTCCATCCCTCATCCAAATCCCAATATTGACATGGTTATTCCCAATTCCAATTGAGCTGTGACATTGGTAGCTACACCAAAGCTACTTTTCCATGCATCTGCCATCCATTGCACCCACCACTCAAGGTTACTATGGTTCCCAATGTGTTGTTAAGTTTGGATGTGTGTTTTCAATCTGTCATCGTTTGAGACCAGATTTGGAATCTTGGGCACTGTGGTATGTCTGCCTGCAGCCTGATTTTCATGTGAACCCTCATAAGGTGAGTGATGGTATAATCTTATGTAGCATTGTATGCATAACTCACACCTATCATTTCTTACATTGTACTTCCAGGTTACAGATTTGTCCATTCACTCGTACACATCCATTCCTGCTGTATGGTGTGTATGATGAAAGTTTATAGTCAGATGTCACATACATAAAGATTGTCTAGAAGGGAATTTTGAACACATTGATTTTCTGCTTATACATTCCTTGAAACAGACTTTTTCCGTCCAACACAGCTTTATACTATTAGTTTTCTATATACTTCAGAAATAACCCTCAGGAAGTGCAGATGATGATATAATCCAGACCCCAGTGCATAGTTTTCAGCCCACAATCTTTCAAGGCAGTTGTATTGACATTCTATGGCCATTGACATGTGACATACATCACTAATCTCCTACACGGTTGATGTATCACATTACACAGAGAACAAGTGGTTCTGTAAGTGCCATTTATTTTAAAGTGCTGTAGTGCAATATTTACATAGTCCATGATTGTGAGTCCATTAGTGTGACGCCTTCTATTGTGATACTACATAGGTGCAATGGGACATATCATTGGACATGATGTGGTGAAGTGTCATACAGTGCAGAGGAACATGAATTGCCAATGAGGTAGTGAGAGACAATCACAGAGCATAGTGTCAAGGTAAACAGTGGGTTGGAGAACAGGGCAGGTGAGCAGCAGTTGAAAGACTGGCATGTTAACAAGCACAGGACCTAGGATATAAGTGTCCATTTGGCATGGACTTGTGCAACCGGGTACTTTTACGGGTAAAGGTGATCTGTTCCACGTCTTAATCTTCTGATGTGTGTGTCGTCTCCTCTACCCTTGGGGGTGGTGGGTCTGAAGGGGCAACACACACTTCATTGTTTGAAGACGTGGATTCAGAAATCCCGGTAGCTGCCAACTGTGGGGCTATTAGGGGAAGTACTGCAGCAAGGAGGAGCTGCTGGTTCTTAAGTATAGCAGCTACATCACTGTGGTAGGCAGCCAAGTCGGCCCTGAGGGGGTCATTATTGCATTCGTGAACGCAGTGAAAGGTTTGGTGCGCGAGGTGTTGTGGCCACTCCCTTATTGCAGTGCTGATTTCCTTTACACTTTGTTGACATTCTTGCAGGATAGATGTTTGTGCTTGCATGGCTGCTGCCTGTTCTACAGATGACATCATGCACGAACGCATTCCCTCAAGGCTGGCTGCCATATTTTGCATCCCCACCCGCACCTCCATGGCTGAGCTGAGTTGGAGCTGGCAGGTCGTACAGTTGGGGTGGTTCCTCTGTGATGGCTGCTACTTCTGTGCTCCTCTTTGTGACTGAAGGTGGGGTCTGGAGGGTTCCAAGGACATCTTGGAGGGTCTGCTGGCTAATGTTTGTCAACTCGTCATCCATGTAATCAGCGAAGTCCAGGACAGGCATATCCCCAGGAGAGCCATAGTCCTCTGCAATGAGATATTGTACAATTAGTGTGTCTGTGTTGTGGCATTTGTTATGTGACGTGCCTGACTTCCTATTAATTGCACATTGTGATTTTGGTTCCTGTTCATTGTTCCTGTCATTAATATAAACATTCTCCCAGGACCATACCCCACCTGAATGTCACATGTAGTGTGGGCAGTTTGGGGAAATGTCTGCATCACATCCTCTAGGTGTAGGTTCTGCCCAAATTGTATGTTGCCACCTTCTTGTCCTACTCAACCCTCAGTCTACTTCCATTATCATGGTGTGGCCTTGCACTGGCTGTGGGTGTCCTGATGTCACTTGCACCACACTTAACAATCTGGAACTGACCCAGTCTCTGATATTTCACATCCACCTATATGTTGCTGAGACCTAGCATATATTATGTATAGCATTGGCATGGCACGATACAGGTGTCAGCATTGGTAGTGTGTACTGCTGATATTGGGGAATGTGTGCTACATTAGGTTGCACTGATGGTCCTAGCAGTGTTCCATTTCCTCTTATGACTTTGCGGGTGTGTTTCACTAGCTGGAAACATATGTCCTCCCCCTCAATGCTGTTGTCTTAGCACTATGACACTTGAGATGTTGCATGGTGGCATTACAACTATTGTGACACAGGTGCAGCGTGGGTATGACATTACTGCTATGTGCCTCATAATATTACATACAATACATGATGTTTGTAGCACCTATAGACATGAGCATTTGACAAGATTTGCACATTTTGAATAATTACAGGGCATTGATAACGTTGTCCTACTGAACCCTCTAATTTGGGTGTGTTTGATCCATGGGCACGTAACTGCCATTAGCTACTTGACCTGCACACACAGCAGAGGTGATAGTGGCTACTGTTGTCATTGGTAAATACCACTTGCAGATATGGCCTGAGACTGGAAATTGAGCCCTAGTTCATGTTGCGACAATAACAGCTGTTGTGTGACAGCAACCCACTTTTACGTTGTACCCTACCCTCCTGGACTGGCTCTGCTTTTCCAACATCCATGGCATGGCAGATTACCCCCATGCAAAGGTTGTTGGTGTAGTGTTGTGCTGTGGCCCAGGTTTGCCCTGCACAGCCCATGCCCCTGTGCCGTGCCCCTTTGCCCTTTCCACTAACTGTTATCATGGATGACATGCATTGTGTAGTAGGTATGTCCCCTCCCTGCTTGCAGTTAACAATTAGGCATTTTTGTTCCCCATGTGACTTACCCTGCATCTGTGTTGTATCCTGGTAGTCTGCACTGTCCTGTCCTTGAATACCTGTGACGATCTCCTCAGGGATGACGGCTGCCACCATCTCCTCCATGTGGTCCAGGGCCTCCTGCGGTGCTGGACTCCCACCTCCAGTCTGCAGTGCTGCCTTCCTGTTCCTTGCCGGTTTTTCCTTGGTCCTGCGCTTGCTGTCATGCCGTTTCTTGCACTCGGTTACTGTTCTCCGTACTTCTGCCACACTGTTGATCTTATCGACAATTTGTTGCCAAATTGCCTCTCTCCTACCAATTGCCAATTTAGAGGTGACAAGAAGTTGATGGTGGTGTTCCGTCACCTCTTTCACCCGTATTTCATGCTCCTCCTCCGCACTGAACCGACACTTCCTTTTCTTCTTCTCCCTCACCTGGGTATTGTGTGGGTCCTCCTGGCTGGTTCCTGTTTGGTTGTCATCTTCCTGGGGTCTCTCATGGCTTCTGGCATCCATTTTGGGGCTCCTTTGCACATTTTGCTGAGTTTGCGCCACTTTTTGACACTATTGTGGTGAAAAATGGCGCATATCCAGTTTGCGACGTCGCAAACCCTATTAAAGTCATTTTCTCCATATTAACTTAATTTTTCTTTACGATGTGGCGCATTGGTTTGAGTAAAAAAAAAAGACTCTAACCAGTGGTTTGTGCCGCCAATCGTCAAAGTATAAATTTGACGCCCAGGTGGCGCAAGGAAATGGCGGTAGACGGCGTTACATTTTTTGACGTAAAACTGCGTGAGTGCAGTTTTGCGTCAAAAAGTATAACTATGGGCCTTAGTTACCAAAATGCAGGTAAAAGAGAGTTTTCCTACTTGGCACTTTTACAACTGTTCAAGCATTTGCATACTGAATCAGAATTGCTAGGAGAATATGACTGCTACAAAGGCTTTTTCAATGCTGTGAAAGACATCATTGAGTGTTCAGTCTTTCCAAACTACTTGCAAATGTTGAAAGATGAGATTCAACAGGAAGAAATGATTGTTGCTGAGATAGCTAAGGAGAGCTCACAAAGCAGCCAGAGTTCTGGATGCAATAGTTAAGATTTTCTTGAAGAACTAGTTAACCAAAATGAAGGAGCCATAGCCATGAATGAGGTGAGACTGCAATGCATCAAGCAATACAGGAAAGTGTTGTTTTTACATACTTAGCAGCACAACTGAATGACGAACAGAAATAAATTTATATTGATGTATGAAACAAAACAGGGCATGGATTTTTAGATCAAAAGAAAGAATGTGACTGTTCTTTATTTAGGCCACTAATACACTATATCAGTTGTCAAATTGACACTGAGAAAAGATTTCTAATTAAAGTTCTCACTGCTTATCTACAAAAGACTACAGAATTAACTTTACCATGTGTAGTAACAGCACCAACAGAATTAGCTGCCCACAACATTAAAGGAATTACTTTGCATCGGCTATTTATGCTTCCTGTTGAACATGATCATAAAGTGGAGTACCATAAGTTATCTGGTGAAGCATGTCAAGAGGTGTCAAGAGTATTAAGGAAACTGAAGCTTTAAACATTGATGAGGTGAGCATGGTATCAATCTTAATGCTTGCCTTCATACACTTAAGAATGCAGCAAATTTGAAAAACATAATATGACATAGGTGGTCATTCTGACCCTGGCGGTCTTTGACCGCCAGGGCGGAGGACCGCGGGAGCACCGCCGACAGGCCGGCGGTGCTCCAATGGGGATTCCGACCGCGGCGGTAAAGCCGCGGTCGGACCGGCACCACTGGCGGGGTCCCGCCAGTGTACCGCGGCCCCATTGAATCCTCCGCGGCGGCGCAGCTTGCTGCACCGCCGCGGGGATTCCGACCCCCCCTACCGCCATCCAGATCCCGGCGGTCGGACCGCCGAGATCCGGATGGCGGTAGGGGGGGTCGCGGGGCCCCTGGGGGCCCCTGCAGTGCCCATGCCACTGGCATGGGCATTGCAGGGGCCCCCGTAAGAGGGCCCCTACATGTATGCACCCGTCGCGTATTTCCACTCCGCCGGCTCGATTCCGAGCCGGCTTCATCGTGGAAGCCTCTTTCCCGCTGGGCTGGCTGGCGGTCTGAAGGCGACCGCCCGCCAGCCCAGCGGGAAAGTCAGAATTACTGCCGCGGTCTTTCGACCGCGGAACGGTAACCTGACGGCGGGACTTTGGCGGGCGGCCTCCGCCGCCCGCCAAGGTCAGAATGAGGGCCATAGTCTTTGGAGGAAAGCATTTAATTGTTTTTGGTGACCCACTGCAACTCATCCCTCTGAAAGGACAACCTGTTTTCAAGATACTTCTCCCTAGTGCTACAACAAATTATTTGGAGAGTCTTGGCAATGTAAATATTTGGTTAAAGTTTAACCCCTTCGCTGCCAGGCCTTTTCTCCCTCCTGTGCCGAGCCTTTTGTTGGCTATTTGGAGCAGTTCGCGCTTAGGCCCTCATAACTTTTTGTTCACGTAAGCTACCCACGCCAAATTTGCATCCTTTTTTTCCAACATCCTAGGGATTCTAGAGGTACCCAGACTTTGTGGGTTCCCCAGAAGGAGGCCAAGAAATTAGCCAAAAAACAGTGAAAATTTCGTTTTTTTAAAAAAAATTGGAAAAATGGGCTGCAGAAGAAGGCTTGTGGTTTTTTCCCTGAAAAGGGCATCAACAAAGGGTTTGCGGTGATAAAATAACCAGCTTCCCAGCTTTCAGGAACATGCAGACTTGAATCAGAAAACCCAATTTTTCAACACAATTTTGGCATTTTACTGGGACATACCCCATTTTTACGATTTTTTGTGCTTTCAGCCTTCTTCCAGTCAGTGACAGAAATGGGCATGAAACCAATGCTGGATCCCAGAAACCGCAACATTTCTGAAAAGTAGACAAAATTCTGAATTCAGCAAGGGGTAATTTGTGTAGATCCTACAAGGGTTTTCTACAGAAAATAACAACTGAAAAAGAAAAATATTGAAATTGAGGTGAAAAAAACATCAATTTTTCTCTAAGTTTTACTCTGTAATTTTTTCCTGCAATGTCAGATTTTCGAAAACAATATACCGTTACGTCTGCTGGACTCTTCTGGTTGCGGGGATATATAGGGCTTGTAGGTTCATCAAGAACTCTAGGTACCCAGAGCCAATAAATGACCTGCACCCTGCAGTGGGTTTTCATTCTATGCCGGGTATACAGCAATTCATTTGCTGAAATATAAAGAGTAAAAAATAGCTATCAAGAAAACCTTTGTATTTCCAAAATGGGCACAAGATAAGGTGTTGAGAAGCAGTGGTTATTTGCACATCTCTGAATTCCAGGGTGCCCATACTAGCATGTGAATTACAGGGCATTTCTCAAATAGATGTCTTTTTTACACACTGTCTTACATTTGGAAGGGAAAAATGTAGAGAAAGACAAGGGGTAATAACACTTGTTTTGCTATTCTATGTTCCCCCAAGTCTCCCGATAAAAATGATACCTCACTTGTGTGGGTAGGCCTAGCGCCCGCGACAGGATACGCCCCAAAACACAACGTGGACACATCACAGAAAACAGACCTGTTTTTAGCAAAGTGTCTACCTGTAGATTTTGGCCTGTAGCTCAGCCGCCACCTAGGGAAACCTACCAAACCTGTGCATTTCTGAAAACTAGAGACCTAGGGGAATCCAAGATGGGGTGACTTGTGTGGCTGGGACCAGGTTCTGTTACCCAGAATCCTTTGCAAACCTCAAAATTTGACTAAAAAAACACATGTTCCTCACATTTCTGTGGCAGAAAGTTCTGGAATCTGAGAGGAGCCACACATTTCCTTCCACCCAGCGTTCCCCCACGTCTCCTGATAAAAATGATACCTCACTTGTGTGGGTAGGCCTAGCGCCCGCGACAGGAAACGCCCCAAAGCGCAACGTGGACACATCACAGAAAACAGACCTGTTTTTAGCAAAGTGCCTACCTGTAGATTTTGGCCTGTAGCTCAGCCGCCACCTAGGGAAACCTACCAAACCTGTGCATTTCTGAAAACTAGAGACCTAGGGGAATCCAAGATGGGGTGACTTGTGTGGCTCGGACCAGGTTCTGTTACCCAGAATCCTTTGCAAACCTCAAAATTTGGCTAAAAAAACACATGTTCCTCACATTTCTGTGGCAGAAAGTTCTAGAATCTGAGAGGAGCCACAAATTTCCTTCCACCCAGCGTTCCCCCACATCTCCCGATAAAAATGATACCTCACTTGTGTGGGTAGGCCTAGCGCCCGCGACAGGAAACGCCCCAAAGCGCAACGTGGACACAGCCAAATTTTTTAAGGAAAACAGAGGTGTTTTTTGCAAAGTGCCTACCTGTAGATTTTGGCCTGTAGCTCAGCCGCCACCTAGGGAAACCTACCAAACCTGTGCATTTCTGAAAACTAGAGACCTGGGGGAATCCAAGATGGGGTGACTTGTGTGGCTGGGACCAGGTTCTGTTACCCAGAATCCTTTGCAAACCTCAAAATTTGGCTAAAAAAACACATGTTCCTCACATTTCTGTGGCAGAAAGTTCTGGAATCTGAGAGGAGCCACAAATTTCCTTCCACCCAGCGTTCCCCCACGTCTCCTGATAAAAATGATACCTCACTTGTGTGGGTAGGCCTAGCGCCCGCGACAGGAAACGCCCCAAAGCGCAACGTGGACACAGCCAAATTTTTGAAGGAAAACAGAGGTGGTTTTTGCAAAGTGCCTACCTGTAGATTTTGGCCTGTAGCTCAGCCGCCACCTAGGGAAACCTACCAAACCTGTGCATTTCTGAAAACTAGAGACCTAGGGGAATCCAAGATGGGGTGACTTGTGTGGCTGGGAGCAGGTTCTGTTACCCAGAATCCTTTGCAAACCTCAAAATGTGGCTAAAAAACACATGTTCCTCACATTTCTGTGGCAGAAAGTTCTGGAATCTGAGAGGAGCCACAAATTTCCTTCCACCCAGCGTTCCCCTAAGTCTCTCCATAAAAATGGTACCTCACTTGTGTGGGTAGGCCTAGCGCCCACGAAAGGAGATGGCCCAAAACACAACGTGGACACAACATATTTTTTCACAGAAAACAGAGGTGTTTTTTGCAAAGTGCCTACATGTGGATTTTGGCCTCTAGCTCAGCCGGCCCCAGGGGGGGGGAATGCCCTAAAATAAATTTGACCCCCCACCCCCCCAAACCCCCCGTGCCCAGGTGCGACCCTTGCCTACGGGGTCGCTACCCCTGCGTGACATTGGCGCCAAAAAACAAATTCCCGGTGCCTAGTGGTTTCTGCCCCCTTGGGGGCAGATTGACCTAAAATCGACCAATCTGCCCCCAAATGGGGCAGAAATGCTCTAAATACAGTTTGCCCCCCAGGGAAGCGACCCTTGTCTGATGGGTCGCTCCCCATCTCTAAAAAAACAAACAAACTAAAAAAAAAACACTAAAAAAAATTTGCCCTGGCAACAACAGGTTTCTGCCCCCCTGGGGGGGGCAGAAATGGCCTAAAATAAATTTGCCCCCCCAACCCCCCCACACCCCCCCACCTCGGAGTGACCCTTGCCTACTGGGTCGCTCCCCCTGCGTGACATTGGCGCCAAAAAACGAATCCCCGGTGCCTAGTGGTTGCAGATTGACCTAAAATCGACCAATCTGCCCCCAAGGGGGGCAGAAATGGTCTCAACACAGTTTGCCCCCCAGGGGAGCGACCCTTGTCTGATGGGTCGCTCCCCATCTCTAAAAAAAAAAAAAAAAAAAAAAAAAAAAAAAAATTGCCAAATTTTTGAAGGAAAACAGAGGTGGTTTTTGCTAAGTGCCTACCTGTAGATTTTGGCCTGTAGCTCAGCCGCCACCTAGGGAAACCTACCAAACCTGTGCATTTCTGAAAACTAGAGACCTAGGGGAATCCAAGATGGGGTGACTTGTGTGGCTGGGAGCAGGTTCTGTTACCCAGAATCCTTTGCAAACCTCAAAATGTGGCTAAAAAACACATGTTCCTCACATTTCTGTGGCAGAAAGTTCTGGAATCTGAGAGGAGCCACAAATTTCCTCCCACCCAGCGTTCCCCTAAGTCTCTCCATAAAAATGGTACCTCACTTGTGTGGGTAGGCCTAGCGCCCACGAAAGGAAATGGCCCAAAACACAACGTGGACACAACATATTTTTTCACAGAAAACAGAGGTGTTTTTTGCAAAGTGCCTACATGTGGATTTTGGCCTCTAGCTCAGCCGGCCCCAGGGGGGGGGGAATGCCCTAAAATAAATTTGACCCCCCACCCCCCCAAACCCCCCGTGCCCAGGTGCGACCCTTGCCTACGGGGTCGCTACCCCTGCGTGACATTGGCGCCAAAAAACAAATTCCCGGTGCCTAGTGGTTTCTGCCCCCTTGGGGGCAGATTGACCTAAAATCGACCAATCTGCCCCCAAATGGGGCAGAAATGCTCTAAATACAGTTTGCCCCCCAGGGAAGCGACCCTTGTCTGATGGGTCGCTCCTCATCTCTAAAAAAAAAAAAAAACTAAAAAAAAAACACTAAAAAAAATGTGCCCTGGCAACAACAGGTTTCTGCCCCCCTGGGGGGGGCAGAAATGGCCTAAAATAAATTTGCCCCCCCCAACCCCCCCACACCCCCCACCTCGGAGTGACCCTTGCCTACTGGGTCGCTCCCCCTGCGTGACATTGGCGCCAAAAAACGAATCCCCGGTGCCTAGTGGTTGCAGATTGACCTAAAATCGACCAATCTGCCCCCAAGGGGGGCAGAAATGGTCTAAACACAGTTTGCCCCCCAGGGGAGCGACCCTTGTTTGATGGGTCGCTCCCCATCTCTAAAAAAAAAAAAAAATTGCCCTGGCGCCTACAGGTTTCTGCCCCCCCTGGGGGCAGATCGGCCTAATAATAGGCCGATCTGCCCCCAGAGGGGGCAGAAATGGCATAAAATAAATTTGCCCCCGAACACTCACCCCCCCACCCCCCGGAGCGACCCTTGCCTACGGGGTCGCTCCCCTTGCGTGACATTGGCGCCAAAAAACAAATCCCCGGTGCCTAGTGGTTTCTGCCCCCTTGGGGCAGATTGACCTAAAATCGACCAATCTGCCCCCAAGGGGGGCAGAAATGGTCTAAATACAATTTGCCCCCCAGGGGAGCGACCCTTGCCTGATGGGTCGCTGCCCATCTCTAAAAAAAGAAAACCAAACCAAAAAAAAAACACAAAAAAAAATGTGCCCTGGCGCCTAGAGGTTTCTGCCCCCCCTGGGGGTAGATCGGCCTAATACCAATAGGGCGATCTGCCCCCAGGGGGTGCAGAGATGGCCTAAAATAATTTGCCCCCCCCCACCCCCCACCCCCCCGGGGAGCGACCCTTGACTACAAGGTCGCTCCTCTTGTGTGACGGCGCAAAAAAAAGATCCCTGGTGCCTAGTGGTTTCTGCCCCCCATGGGGGCAGATTGACCTAAAATCGGCCGATCTACCCCCAAAGCGGGCAGAAATGGCCTAAATACATTTTGCCCCTCCAGGGGAGCGACCCTTGTCCAAGGGGGTCGCTCCCCATCTGTAAAACAGAAAAACAAAAAAATCCCTGGTGCCTAGTGGTTTCTGCCCCCCTTGGGGGCAGATCAGCCGAATCAAAATAGGCTGATCTACCCCCCCCAGGGGGGCAGAAATGGCCTAAAATAATCCCCCCCCCAGGGAGCGACCCTTGCCTAAGGGGTCGCTCCCCTTGCGTGAAATTCACGCAAAAAAAAAACTCCCTGGTGTCTAATGGTTTCTGACCCCCTTGGGGGCAGATTGGCCTCATCAAAATAGGCCAATCTGCCCCCAAGGGGGGCAGAAATGGCCTAAATATAATTTGCCCCCTAGGGGAGCGACCCTTGCCTAAGGGGTCGCTCCCCACCTAAAAAAAAAAAGAAAACATAACAAAAAGAAAAAAAAAAAAAAAGATCCCTGGTGCCTAGAGGTTTCTGCCCCCCCTGGGGGCAGATCGGTCTAATAATAGGCCGATCTGTCCCCGGGGGGGCAGAAAAGGCCTTCCCAAAAAAATGCCCCCCCTGGGAGCAACCCTTGCCAAAGGGGTCGCTCCCGTTGCGTGAAATTCGCGCGCAAAAACAAACTCCCTGGTGTCTAATGGTTTCTGCCCCCCTTGGGGGCAGATTGGCCTCATCAAAATAGGCCAATCTGCCCCCAAGGGGGGCAGAAATGGCCTAAATATATATTGCCCCGTAGGGGAGCGACCCTTGCCTAAGGGATCGCTCCCCACCTAAAAAAAAAAGAAATCATCACAAAAAAAAAAAAAAAGGTCCCTGGTGCCTAGAGGTTTCTGCCCCCCCCCCCGGGGGGCAGATCGGCCTAATAATAGGCCAATCTGCCCCCAGGGGGGCAGAAAAGGCCTTCCTAAAAAAATGCCCCCCCGGGAGCGACCCTTGCCCAAGGGGTCGCTCCCTTTTGCCAATTTCACTGAAAAAAAAAAAATCCCTGGTGTCTAGTGGGGTTTCAAAAGCCGGATTGCAAGCAATCCGGCTTTTGAAACCTGTGAGAGACTTCAAAGGGAAGGAAATACATTTCCTTCCCTTTGAAGCCTCTCAGTGCCTCCCCCATGGGATTGAAAAAGAAATGCAAAAGCATTTCTTTTTCAATCGCGCTGGAAGCTCTGCTTCCAGCGCGATGGGGGAGACCCTATGACTAATCAGCGCGCGCTCGCGCGCTGACGTCACAGGGGGGGTTGGGGGGGTGGGAGGGGAAGGGCTTCCCCTTCCATCCCTGACTTGGGGGGGTGGGGGGGAACCCCTCAGAGGGAGCGAGAGCGCTCCCTCTGGGCTCTGTGCACAGGACGTAATGGTTACGTCCTGGGCACAGCAGCACTGTGCCTCAGGACGTAACCATTACGTCCTGGGCACAGAAGGGGTTAAATACAAGGACCTATTGAAGAATATGATTTTAATATGGAAATATTCTGAAGGACCATAAAGTAGGAGATTTGACAAAGGGTGGTTAATGTGATCTAGAAAGTCCCATTATCAAGACAGTATTTTCATCCAACAGCACACTAGCACAACTAATGTTCAACGTCATTCAAGAAGACAAATCTGTACTCTGTTTAATGCCTACACATCAAGAGTGTTCAAACTTCAACAAAGAATTACTGAAAAACTGCAAGCAAAATTGAATTCTTTGGAGAAGTCTTTATCTAAGATTGCAGGATTAGAAAAGTGTTTACACATGTGTAAAAACTATTGAGTGGTTTTGCAGCGTAATTTAAATATTGAGAAATGGTTAGAAAATGGTGCAATGGGTAAAGTTGTTGATTTCATTAGTTTTTCCAATGAGATGAGGTTGAATATTTCACTATATATTTGATCAGAATGATGGCGTGAACCACATTGTCCATTGAATTGCATGTTGTTTGCTTGTAAGGGACTTATATGTCTGACAATAACAGCTACCAGTGTTTCTAGCATTTGGTGTAACTATCCATAAATCACAAGGTTTGAGTGAAGATCCAGGTTTTATTAATACTGGTAGATCAATATTTAAAGAAGGTATGTCGTATGTGGCATCATCTCGTGTAAGACCATTGTCTGGTTTGTTTTTGGTTGAATTTGATGAAACAAAATTAGTGCTAATGTAAGCTGTGTTAGAGAGTATAATCGGTTAAGAAGTTTATACACTTCTCACTTAGGTGAATATCCTATTTATGAGAAACAGATAATCTGTCAGAAGCAGAAGCTTACAAAAGAGTTGACAGATATTCAAGAAATAAAGAAAAACAAGGAGAAGCTAGTAGTTGTAACAATGAAAAAAATGGAAAATGAGGCCTATGTTGTAGGTTACCAGTTGGAAAACAGTTCAGGTGTCAACGGCTATGCATATGTTGTACTCAATGTCCTCTTTCATTTACCACATATTGTATATGAAATTCAACAGAAAATAGAAAAGAGATTGCCTCCTGCAGTGTATCATTTGCTACAACATTTACTCAGTGATAGGACTCTAACATGTTCTGCTTCAGCCATTCGAGACCTTGTAGAGACATTTAGTGGATCTGTATGATTCATTCTCAGTAGTCAACATGATGCACAATCATTTATAATGGTTCTGCTTACAGTATCAGAAGAAGAAGTACATATTGATGAATTATTTGGACTGACTTACAAATGGATCCAGCACTGCAAAGATTGCTCTTTTACATCTGTAACTTAAATGCATTCTGAGCGATTTATGTAATGAACACTACCAGATTGAAAAACTGTGCCTTTTGGGAGATTGATTAAAAACACAAACTAAATATGTTGTGCCTACATGCATCTACAAAGAACTGAAAAATTGTTCATACTAATGTTACAATGATGCAGAGCATATGGAACTAAATTGGAAACTGAAATTACAAACTTCATAGCTGGACAACTTTCAATTTCTGGAAAACGTATACAACTGTAGCCAGGAGTTAATATAGCATTTTGACACTACACTGTCTATTTAAAGACTGAAGCTAAATAGACATAATGCAATGACAGCAACCTTATACTTAAACAAAAACTATCTGACACACTACAAAAATCTTACCTTCTGTTTCTTCAACTAAAGTTCTAGCAAAAACAATAACGTAAGATATTTCTTCCAGATGGAATCTCCATGATTTAGACATCAATTGGCCTACCAAATGTGATGTCTTCAAAATGTTATAAAAAATAAAAAACATTTTCTCTACCATTGAGAAGTTAATATTACATTTGAATGCTACACTGTCTATTTGAAGATTGAAACTGGATACACACAATAAAATCATTGCAACCTTAAGTTGATGTAAAAACTACCATTCAAAATATAAAATTCTTATCTTCTTTTTCTTCAGCCTAATTTTTTATGATACTTTCTTGAAAATAAGGAATGTATGCTATTTTATATACAAGGATCATCAGCGGTGAAGTCTATAGAAAGTTCTCCAAAACTAAAGAAAGCTTTTATCTTCTATGATGGAGTTAATATAGGATCTGGACACTACATTTTCTAATGGAACACTGAAACTGGATAAGGATAATGTAATCATTAAAACCTTGCATTCATACAAAAACTGCTATTAAAATGACAAAAAGTTACATTTTCTTTCTGCAACTAAAGGTATGCCAAATATTTCAGGAAAATGATTTCATCTAGAAGGATCATCAGAATTATAGACTTGGTTTGTTCTACAAGGTGCAAGGTGTGCAAAATGATCTCCAAAAGACAAAGCTCCCTTTTATGTGTTAGTGCAATTGTTCCAGGTTTAATAATAAAATAATTATTTTTTGCACACATTTGTTTACATTACTATGGAAATTGTACATAAACACATTTAATAACTGTTTATAGTGAGTGTACTGCATAGTGTTACTTATTTGTAGTGATATAATGTACAGTTGTGGTTTTTTTCTACAGTTTACATGCTTGTTTTCCACACTGTTCAATGAATAATCTTTATGCAAAGCAACATTTCAGTTGTAGAAGTATAAAAACTGAGAACAGAAAAAAGGAGAAATAAAATGACTTAATATAATGTTATTTACTGTTACTGCTTAAATAATGCGTACTCTTCTGCTACTGGAATGTTGTTAACAATACTAATTTATATTTATGCTCTTTTTTTTCAACAGTGATTGAAGTTCTACCTCTTTAGAAGTATATGCATACTTGTAGTGCTATGTAAGTATTTCTTTGAGATACTCCTGGACACGGTCTTCTCAGATACACTAAAACACTTCTCACCCACTCATAAGCACACTAACACACTTAGAAAACATTAACACAGTGACTGACACACCCGCACACACATTGATGTGTACATTAATACACCCAGGCATACACAAATGCAGATACTGATACTGACCCAAATACAAATGCATCCAATACCACACCCACACATCATGTATACAATGACACACCTAAGCATGCACTCATGTTTAAACTGAGATAAGGCAGATACTCATGCACATATTCAAAACACTCAGCCATACAATTATGCATTTGATCATACCCAGACACACACTCATTCATTTGCTTAGACACCCATGCACTCACTCATACATACACTGAGACACCCAGGCAGAAATTGATGTAAACAGTGACACACCCAGGCAGACACTAATGCATACACTGAACCAGCCAGGCACACACTGACGCTTACACAGACACACCCAGGCACTCACTCAAACATACACTGAAACACTTAGGCAGACACTGATGCTTTCACTAACACACCCATGCACACAGTCATACATAAACTAGCAAACACAGGCCCACACTGACACACTGATGTGTACACTGACATACCCAGGCACACATTAATGAAAACTCTGACATACCCGGCACACACTTACACATACACTAACACTGCCAGACACTCACACATGCATACACTAACACACCCAGCCATACACCGATGCATACACTGATACACTGCAGCACACTCTATTGAATACACTTACATACACAGGCACACACTGATGTATACACTAACACACCCAGGCACATACACATACATACACCGACCAACCCAGGCACACACTCATGCATATACTGAAACACCGAGGCACACATTAACACATACACTGACACACCCAGGCACACACTCATACATACAGTGACACACTGAGGCACACACTCATGCATACACTGATAAAACCAGGCATCCACTGATAAAAACAGTGACACCCCCAGGCAGACACATACACTGATGCACCCAGGCACACACTCATGCATATATTGGCACACCCAAGCACACACACATGCAAGCTCAGACATACCCAGACATCCACTGGTACAAATACTGACACACCCAGGCACAGGCTGATGCATACACTGATGCACTCAGGCACAGACTGATGCATACACTGACACATCCAGCTATACACTCATGCATACACTGGCATACCCAAACACACACTCATGCATACACTGACATTCCCAGGCACATACTAATATCAACATTGACACACCCAGGTACATGTTATTGTATACACACCAAGGCACACACTGATACATACAGTAAATCAGCCAGTCACACACTGATTCAAACATTAATTCACCCAGGCACACAGTCATGCATACACTAACACACATATACACACACACCGATGCTTGAACTGACACACCCAGGCACACACTCATGCATATGCTGACACACCAATGTGGCCACTGACTCATGCACTGACGCAGCCAGGCACACACTAATGTATACACTGACATACTCAGGCACACACTGATATATACACTAAAACAGCCAGGGACTCACACATGTATAGACTAACATATCCATGCACACACTTATGTATAGTCTGACATACCCAGTCACACACTATTGGAAACACTGACACACCCAGGCCCATACTGACGTATATGCTGACACACTCAGACATATACTGGCATATAAGCTGACACATCCAGGCAAACACTGATACCACACACTAACACACCTAGGCAGACAGTGATTCAAACACTAACACACCCAGCCATACACTGATGCATAGACTGACACATCCTAGTACACACACACATATATATATATGTATATATATATATATATATATATATATTGTCACACTTGTATTACCCTCGTTGCTCCTGACCGCCAGTGGTGCCCGGTAGACGCACGGCACCACGTCTGAAATACAAACACTCCCTTATACGTAAATAAGGCCACGGCACTCCGTGAAAGTATAAATAGGATTTAATTCAAAGCACACAGGAACGTGTTTCAGCGTCCCCGCCTTTCTCAACCTGTGGGGCCGCCATTTTGGCCCCCTTTATATATCATGTTTGACATGTCACACGCACTTCATTTAAAGCAACACAGTCAATTAAATATAATACATATGCTTATACTTGTACCCCAAACTAGTAAATCATAAATTACAGGTCTACTAACAATTTGGTCATCTGCTGCAAAAGTCCACTTTCAAAATTCGGAAAACTAACAATAAGCAATAACTGTGAAATTAATATTAATAAATGTCAACAATAAATAATAAATTGAAAATATGTAGTAATGCCAAGGTTCATTCAGCTACAAGGAACAGGAGAACTAATCTTGAATTTCAAGATATGAATTAAACATATTAATGATTCCAAAAAAGAAGAGCACAATACCGTAGAGGATATCCATATCCCGCACTCATTAAACAAATGTAATGTTTTTTACAGTTATATCTACAACATCTCATAGGAGAAAAAACTCATTAATGCATGTAGCCTGCTGTATATACATTAATTTAGGTATACATTTTTTGGAGAGGGTGGGCTGGCGGGGTGGGTAAAATAACTTACTTGAGAGAGAAGATAATATCAACTACATGTATTAACTCAGATGGATATATAATTCCTCAATGGAATTCAATCCCGCTGGTTCTCTAGAATCTAGTGTAAGAATATATCTGGACTCCAACTTCCTCAAGTTTTTCTCTTTATCCCCTCCACGGACATCTTTTCTTACCCCGTTGATTACGCTGTATTTGACGTCTTCTATTCTGCCACTATGGACCTCATGTACATGTCTGGCGACTGGGCAGGAATTGTCTTTATTAGCTATGGCTCTAAAATGTTGGAGAATTCTTTTATGTACCTGTATTTTAGTGCTCCCTACGTATATCTTAGGACAGCTACATTTCAAGATATAGATGACATATTCACTTTTGCAGTCATATCTGCCTTTTATTGTGTGTACCGTTCTGTCCCCTTGTCTGATGGTTTTAATATTCTCCCCATTTTTGCAAGCTTTACATTTGGCACATTTGAAAAATCCATTTAACGATGTGAGCCAACTACTTTGGGAAATTTTGGGGGTGATTCTAACCCTGGCGGTCAGTGATAAAGCGGCGGCCAACCCGCCAACAGGCCGGCAGTCCAAAAAATGGAATTCTGACCCTGGCGGGAACCGCCAACACAGCCCGCCACATTAACACTCCGACCGCCACCGCGGTACAGACAAACAGCGCGGCGGTCACCGCCAACAGGCAGGCGGCAGATAATGTACCGCCCACAGTATCACAACTCACCAATCCGCCACCTTTTCCGGGGCGGGAGCCCCACCGATAAAAACACGGCGGAAACAGACTACGGACGGGAAAACGCTCACCAAAACACACTCCACGAGTACGGAGGACAGCATGGAACCCGAATTAAACATCCTACCTGCACTCGTCTACCTGCTCATCTACCACGAGTACGAACTCCGGCGCAGACGACAACGGTGAGTACTGCACCTACGACACACGGGAGGGGGGAGGACGAAAGGTTACGGGCACACACATATGCGACCCCCACCCCCCAAACTATGTACACACCAATGCAGAGCAACAATGCACACTGACACCACCCAAACCCCCCTGAAAAATGCAAAGACATAATTAAATTTTGAACCAAATTTTTATATAAAAAATAGACTCTGAGACGTATCGGCAACTATGCAAAATATCCATAACAAAATAATACTATACACACTGCCATGGCGAACCGAGGCAATTAGTCCGCTACATCCAAGTCAAATGGAACAGTCCGTGGGCTACAGTGTAGCGACACAAGGGCAAAGCCCACACAGGAGACCTGAGTCCTTTGGAGAGAACACTGCAGGGGCATCTGATGAAAATACTACAGGCACCTCAGGAGGAAGGGAAGGGGGGGGCACCACAGCCACATGAGTCCACGACGCAAGATCCACGAAGGGGCCACCATGCCCACTGTGCCATCCTGGGGAGTGCAAAGCCACAGTCTCTCAAGTCTCTATAGTGGGTGGCTTGCCCACTGTACCATCCTGGGGAGTGCAAAGCCACAGTCTCTCAAGTCTCTACAGTGGGTGGCTTGCCCACTGTACCATCCTGGGGAGTGCCAAGCCACAGTCTCTCAAGTCTCTACAGTGGGTGGCTTGCCCACTGTACCATCCTGGGGAGTGCAAAGCCACAGTCTCTCAAGTCTCTACAGTGGGTGGCTTGCCCACTCTGCCATCCTGGGGAGTGCAAAGCCACAGTCTCTCAAGTGGATAACAGTCTCCACTGGTCAAGGAGGAGGCATGGGGGGCACAGTGAACCATAAACAGTGCTTGAGATGAAGGGGCCCAGCGGAGCGGTGCTTGAGATGAAGGGGCCCAGCGGAGCGGTGCTTGAGACGGCGAGGCCCAGCGGAGCGGTGCTTGAGATGAAGGGGCCCAGCGGAGCGGTGCTTGAGACGGCGGGGCCCAGCAGAGCGGTGCTTGAGACGGCGGGGCCCAGCAGAGCGGTGCTGGAGATGAAGGGGCCCAGCGGAGCGGTGCTGGAGATGAAGCGGCCCAGCGGAGCGGTGCTGGAGATGAAGGGGCCCAGCGGAGCGGTGCTTGAGATGAAGGGGCCCAGCGGAGCGGTGCTTGAGATGAAGGGGCCCAGCGGAGCGGTGCTTGACAGGAAGGGCCCAGCGGAGCGGTGCTGGAGATGAAGGGGCCCAGCGGAGCGGTGCTGGAGATGAAGGGGCCCAGCGGAGCGGTGCTTGAGATGAAGGGGCCCAGCGGAGCGGTGCTTGAGATGAAGGGGCCCAGCGGAGCGGTGCCTGAGATGAAGGGGCCCAGCGGAGCGGTGCTTGACAGGAAGGGCCAAGCGGAGCGGTGCTTGAGATGGCGGGGCCCAGCGGAGCGGTGCTGGAGCCGGCGGGGCCCAGCGGAGCGGTGCTTGAGATGAAGGGGCCCAGCGGAGCGGTGCTTGAGATGAAGGGGCCCAGCGGAGCGGTGCTTGAGATGAAGGGGCCCAGCGGAGCGGTGCTTGACAGGAAGGGCCCAGCGGAGCGGTGCTTGAGACGGCGGGGCCCAGCGGAGCGGTGCTGGAGCCGGCGGGGCCCAGCGGAGCGGTGCTTGAGATGAAGGGGCCCAGCGGAGCGGTGCTTGAGACGGCGGGCCCAGCGGAGCGGTGATTGACAGGAAGGGCCCAGCGGAGTGGTGCTTGAGACGGCGGGGCCCAGCGGAGCGGTGCTTGACAGGAAGGGCCCAGCGGAGCGGTGCTTGACAGGAAGGGCCCAGCGGAGCGGTGCTGGAGCCGGTGCTGGAGCCGGTGGGGCCCAGCGGAGCCGTGCTTGACAGGAAGGGCCCAGCGTAGCGGTGCTTGACAGGAACGGCCCAGTGGAGCGGTGCTCTTCTGCACGGCGGGCCCTGTTCAGCGGTGCTCTTCTGCACGGCGGGCCCTGTGCAGCGGTGCCTATCTTCACGGTGGGCCCTGTTCAGCGGTGCTCTTCTGCACAGCTGGCCCTGTTCAGCGGTGCTCTTCTGCACGGCGGGCCCTGTTCAGCGGTGCTCTTCTGCACGGCGGGCCCTGTGCAGCGGTGCTCTTCTGCACGGCGGGCCCTGTTCAGCGGTGCTCTTCTGCACGGCGGGCCCTGTTCAGTGGTGCCTATCTTCACGGCGGGCCCTGTTCAGCAGTGCCTATCTTCACAGCGGGCCCTGTTCAGCGGTGCTCTTCTGCACGGCGGGCCCTGTTCAGCGGTGCTCTTCTGCATGGCGGGCCCTGTTCAGCGGTGCTCTTCTGCACGGCGGGCCCTGTTCAGCGGTGCTCTTCTGCACGGCGGGCCCTGTTCAGCGGTGCCTATCTTCACAGCGGGCCCTGTTCAGCGGTGCTCTTCTGCACGGCGGGCCCTGTTCAGCGGTGCCTATCTTCACGGCGGGCCCTGTTCAGCGGTGCTCTTCTGCACGGCAGGCCCTGTTCAGCGGTGCTCTTCTGCACGGCGGGCCCTGTTCAGCGGTGCTCTTCTGCACGGCGGGCCCTGTTCAGCGGTGCACATCCAGTAGGTTCAAGGGAGCCAGACCTGGCCTGGACTCCGTGCTCAGACGCCCTCCGGCCGTGATGTTCCTGGGCCCTTTGGTGACGGAGTACTGGGCCCTTTGGTGTCCTCCTTACAGCTGGGATGTGGCATGTGGGGCCCACCTGCTCCGCGCTCCTGCTGGCTGACGTCTCCGCCCTGCTGCCCTTACGCTCCTTAGATGGGGCTCTCGGGCCCTTGCCTCCCCTAGACGTTGTGGCTGGTGAAGTGGGCGAACTCTGCTCCTTGGGGGCAGCCGTGTCAGTCTTCGCACGGCGGCCCTTGTGTTTCCTGGTCCTCTTGCCGGGGGGGGGGCTGGATGTGTCCTTGCTGCTGATGGAGGTGTCACTGCTGGCAAAGGGTGGGCTCCAGAACCCATGCACAACAGTGACACCCGAAGTTGGGCTGGTGGTGGCTGTGGTGCTCTTGGGACTCTTTGCAGATGGAGGGGGTAGGTCATCGGAGGGGAAGAGGTCAAGATTAGCCAGGAAAAGCTTTTTAGGGCCAAGGTAAAAGGTAGAAGTGGAGATGGAAGTGGAGGAAGAGGATGTGGTTGTAGGAGAGTCAGGTTTGCTGTCATTGGGTGAAGGTGCAGGTGCTGTAGGCTGTTGTGAGGTGGATGTCTGTTGGGTGGGTGTCTGCCTGCGTTTGTGTGTCTTGGAAGGGGTGGTGACAGACACAGTGGGAGAGGACACAGGGGACGTGTAAATGGCAGTGGGGGTGGTGACTGCACGCGTGCGTACTGTACAGGAGGGTGTGGTGGTGATGGTAGCACTGGCTGATGTTGGTGTGCATGCAGGTGTGAGTGGAGACGTCACAGGGAGGGAGGAGGGAGACGAGGAGGAGGGGGACACAGGGGTGGTAGTGACTGTTGGGATGTCTGCATCTGTGTGTTGCTTGGGTGAGTGTTTGTGGGATCTGTGGTGCTTGTGTCTGGATGAGCTGCCCTTGGGTGTTGAGGTGTGTGCAGGCTGGTCAGATGGTGTGGATGGGATAGGCTGAGGAACAGGAGACAGAGACAGGGTGGAGGCAGTCAGAAGAGGGAGGCTGGAAACAGGGACAATGGCTGCCGTCAGTGCTGAGGCCAGAGCATTGAACGATCGTTGATGGGCAGCCTGACCCGAATGAATGCCCTCCAGGTAGGCATTGCTCCGATGCACCTCCCTTTCTACCCCCTGGATGGCATTCAAAAGGGTAGTCTGCCCAACAATGAGTGTCCTGAGGAGATCAATGACCTCCTCACTGAGGGCAGCAGGGGTAACAGGGGCAGGGGCTGAGGTGCCTGGGGCGAAGGAGACGCCCGCCTTCCTGGGTGAGCGGGCACGGAGCGTAGGCTGAGGGGCTGCTGGGAGGGCGGGGCTGGTGCGCTGGGTGGCAGCTGTACCTGTAGAGGCGGGGGGCCCGGATGTTGCCGCCACCGCTAGGGAGCTCCCATCCGAGGACGTGTCGCTGTCGCTGCTCTCACCAGCGGTCCCCGTCGTGGTGCTCCCCTCGCCCTCCGGCTCACTTGGGCCCTCGGTGTCTGTTCCTGTGCCCACCGGGGCCTTGTGGCTTGCAGCTCCCTCGTGCTCCGATGCCAAATCTCCTCCGCCTAATGATGCTAATGCACACATGCACAAGAAGATGAAGAAGAAGGGTGGGGGGAGAAAGAGAAGACCTGGTTGAGTGCATGCAATGTCAACACCGTTGGCGGAGACGACAGACACAGGAGCCGCATGCACTAAGCCGCGCATTCGGGGCACACTACTCAGTACTTCTGACTCGGACAACAGGTCAGGAGACGACAAGCGCGCACATGTGTGAGGCTGGACCATCAATAGCTGGACTTGTCACCCTTCGGAGGTGGGGGCCGGGAGCACAGGGCCATGCCTAAGGGAGAGGACTACACTACAGAAAGCGCCCTGGCCTAATGTCACCCCCAACCCTCCTCCCCCACCCAGACGCCTCCACTGCGCAGAAAGATAGCTGAATGTGCTGATACTCACCCCCTTGTGTCTGCTGTGATGCTCTCAAGCGCCCATCCAATTCAGGGTAGGCCACCGCCAGGATCCGGGACATCAGGGGGGTCAGGGTACGACTGGCACCCCTCCTAGGTTGGGAGGCCATCCCCAGCAGTGACTCAGCGGTCTTCCTGGTTCCGTGGCGGATGTCCTCCCACCTCTTGCGGCAGTGGGTGCCCCGTCTGACGTGGACCCCCAGGGCCCGGACTTCCTTGGCGATGGCACGCCAAATCCCGACTTTCTGATGGGCGCTGACCTATGTGACATGTACAGGGTGGGAAGGAAACAATCATCAACTTACTGCATGTTACATGTGATTGTCCCCCCCTCCCCAACCTTGCAATATAGCACATGCTCTCATCTGTCATGCGTTGCACTCCTCATTCGCCCCCCACCCCACCAACTTACATCCACCCCACTCCACACAGGCATCGCCCATTCCATGTGCACCCGGTGTACTCACCTGTTGGTCTGGAGGACCGTAGAGTAACGCATACTGGGGGAGGACCCCATCCACGAGCTTCTCCAACTCTTCAGACATGAAGGCAGGGGCCCTTTCCCCAGTCGCAGCAGCCATTGTCACTTCCAGACTGAGTTCACAGCAGTACTTGCAGTATAAGTCCTCTCCTGTGGATGATCAGGTCTCGAGTGATTAAGCAGATAGAAAATGGCAGTCACGCCCGCGGCGGTGCGTACCGCGGCGGTGCGTACCGCGACCGCCGGCGCACATCGTCATTGGCTCCTGAAACCCATAGGCTTCAATGTTATCCAATGCGGCTCCGTATTGCGGTCTTCGACCGCCTACCGCCACGGTGTGCTCCGCCAGCGCAGTGACCTCACATCCCATTGTCCCACTTCACAGGTCAGGCAGCCGCCATTTCAAGGGCCCACATGGCATAATCTCTACTGCGACACACAGGCCTAGGCCTGGCATTGCCACACATACACGCCTTTCAATACCTAGATAACCGTGTGCCATGCAAGCAGTGGTAAACGTACCAGTGATTATCTTGACTCTGTGCTCCATGTTGTCCTTCCTAGGCACTGTCCGCTGGGATTTGCGAGGAGAAGGATAAATCCTCGCGTGTACCGACCGCTGGTGGACCTGTCGACAATGGAAGAACGCCACATCATACTACGATACCGACTTGACCGTGCCACCATCCATGAACTGTGTGCCCAGCTGGAGCCAGCCCTGATGTCCCCCATCCGCCAACCCACAGGAATTCCCCCTCTGGTGCAGGTGCTGTCAGTCCTCCATTTTCTTGCAAGTGGCTCATTCCAGACAACAGTGGCCATGTCATCTGTAATGTCTCAGCCAATGTTTTCAAAGGTTTTGTCTAGAGTGTTGTCTGCCCTGACGAAACACATGCGGAGTTACATTATATTCCCAGAGGAGGTTGATTTGCCCACTGTGAAGGGTGATTTTTATGCCCTTGGACATATTCCCAACATAATTGGTGCCATTGATGGGACCCATGTAGCCTTAGTCCCCCCAAAAGACGATGAGCAGGTGTACAGGAAGAGTTACCATTCTATGAACGTCCAGGTGGTCTGTTTGGCTGACCAGTACATCTCCCATGTGAATGCAATGTTCCCTGGTTCAGTGCATGACGCGTATGTGATGCGTAATAGCAGCATCCCTTTTGTGATGGAACAGCTACAGAGACAACGTGTGTGGGTAATAGGTGACTCTGGTTACCCCAACCTGCCTTGGCTATTGACCCCAGTGAGGAATCCCCGGACCAGGGCTGAGGAACGGTACAATGAGGCCCATGGGCGAACTAGGAGGATCATAGAAAGGACCTTTGGGGTTCTGAAGGCCAGGTTTAGGTGTCTGCATATGACAGGGGGATCCCTGATGTACTCACCAAAGAAGGTGTGCCAGATCATCGTGGTCTGCTGTATGCTTCACAATCTGGCATTGCGACGTCAGGTGCCTTTCCTGCAGGAGGATGGTCCAGATGGTGGTGTTGAAGCAGCTGTAGAGCCTGTGGAGAGTGAAGAGGAGGAAGACTCAGAGGACGACCCAGACAACAGGGACAGAGTTATCCAACAGTATTTTCAGTAGCACACAGGTAAGAATCACACACGCCATTTTAATTTTCCTGACTGCCTCGTTTTTCTCAACTTTGTCTATGACCCCCCAGTTATTTGAAACTGATGTTTGATTCTCCCTTCCCTTTTCAGTGCTGTATGACCCACTGCGTGACTTCTGCTTGGTTAGCCCATGGACTAATGCTTATTGATCTCGGTATGTGTTCAGCACAAAGTTTACAGAACATAATTGATCGGTAATGTGTTTTACATTTGTAAATAATACAGCCTGACTCCAGCATGATTTCAGTGCATTGAGTGATTTATTTTTGGTGCTAGATAATGGTACATGATATTCACACGGTGATGGGTGGGGGTGGAGTAATGTCCATGGCAGAGTCCAGTTCTCAGTCTCACAGGTGCATTGTCCATATGCCTGTGGAAGGATGGAGCAGGGGCAGTTCAAGGTTGGACAGGGTGGCAATGTGGGACAGTGGGATGACTTCAGGGGGTATCTCATGCTGGCGGGGGTCTTGACATCCTACTCTGTCTTTTTTTTGGATCTCAGGCTCCTCTTGCGGGGTGGTTGTTCTTCAGCAGGAGGTGGGGTTCTGGTGGCCTGTCGTTGTGGTGGGGCCTCCTGTCCACTAGCGCCGGCGGAGGTGGTAGGCTGTTCCTGGTCCGGGCTAGTGACAGGGGCCCTGTGTGGTGCCACATGGTCCCGCAACGTGTCTTCTATCCGGTGGAGGGCCTGGACTAGGCTCCCCATGGCGGTAGAGATGTGGGTGAGATGATTGTTGAACCCCATGTAGCGTTCCTCCTGCTGTGCCTGGATCTCCTGGAACCTGGCCAGTACCGTCGCCATCGTCTCTTGTGAGCGGTGGTAGGCTGCCATGATGGTGGTGAGGGCCTCTTGGAGAGTCGGTTCCCTGGGCCTCTCCTCCCCCCCCCTGTCGCACAGCAGCCCTCCGAGTTGCCCTGTTTCCCCCGGACTCTGTCCCCTGGACGGTGTGCCCACTACCACTGCCCCCAGGTCCCTGTTGTTGTGGGGGTGGTGGGTTAGCCTGGGGGCCCTGTAGGGGCAGACACACCGCTGATTGACCTGTCCTAGAGACAGAGCCATGGGCCCGCTGGGTGGGAGCTGTGCTGTTGTTCCCAGAGGGGGTTGGGTCTGCTGTGGCCTGTGTGTGGTGAACCGACTGTCCAGAGGTCCCCGATGGTCCGGGCTGGTCGTCAGGTTCCAGGTCGACAGAGCTGCTGTCATCACTGGGTGCCTCTTCCGGGGGGGGGATAGCTGAAGATGGAGTGGCAACTTCAGGATCTAACAAATTTGTATTGTATGAAACGTTGGATAAATGATGATGCAATCTGGCATGATGATGTCTTGGGTTAGGTGGATAGGAAAGTCAATGACTGAGACTTTTTATTCGGTTCTTCATATCTGATTCAGAGTGGGGGTTCCCATCAGCCTTATTGTGTCATTCTCAATAATCAAATTTTGAGCAGATGTCTGCTTTTAGTGGTGAGCCTTATTATTGCAGGTACACTGCTCCCTTTGTGACCTAAACCCGCAAGTGTCTTATTGTTATTGTTAATATCTACACATTTTAATGAATGAATTCTGTGGGTTATTTAGTTGCCATCTTGGATTAATTGCACATCACTGATGACAGATCCACTCCTACTGATATCCTGTAGGAGGTGGAATGCAACATCTTTTGAGGTATATCTATACTGTTTAACAAACCTACTTAGATGTACAGCTATATACGTATTTTCTATGTGATTTAAGTCACACTTTTTGGCGTCACCTGTGGAGTTCTATGCAATACAATTTATTATGCTGACTGGGGATACATTTTAGCTGATGCATACTTTGGCCCATATTTACAAGCAGCCTGTACTGCTGGTACATCACTTTTTTGTGATGCACTGGCGGCACAGGCTGCACACGCATATCTTCAAGGCCACACAAAGCCACTTTGTGTTGCTTTACATGGCCTTGTAGATATAGAGTAAAGCAATGCAGTGTGAGATGCTGCGTTGGCTTACTTTGAGCCAGGGAATCTTTTCCATAGGTGTTGCATGGGTGTTCCGATGGATTTTGACACATTCCAAAATTTACAAGTTTTCATAAACCCAGGGATGTGTTAAAAACCTCCACCTCCACAGGTGTGGTTTCAAAGTGGTGCAATTGTGAAAAATACCATTATTTCAGTCCCCTTTTTCCATGTGTGGTGCATTCTGCAGCACATATTTAATGAGGAGATTGCCTCCATTAATTGTTTTGTGCTGGAAGGTGTCCCATTCTGCACAAACACAATCATTTCCACAGTGCAGGCACCCTTGCACCATAGTACGAGGTGACTCAGTTGGCGCATGGCAGCAATTTGTGTGCAGTGCAGGGAGGAGGGCAGAAATGTGCCATATGTTGAGTTCTGATGTCTGATGGCAAGAGGTGCAACCGTAGTGCACCACTCTTGACCATAGAGGCTAAAGCCATAGCCACCCAGGATATGAAAGACTGACAGTGGTGGCAGCATGACCCAGTGCCAGAGACACTGAGCTTTTTGCATGTACCAAAATGGATGAACAGCCTACTGGCCTCATCCGTGTAAAGGTATGTGCAGTCTTTCATAATTGGGCCTCTAGGCCTTAATCATGTATAGGACATACATGGAAACTTCTGTATGTCGCGTTTGCATGTGGGTTTACAGTATGTAGGTGGGCTGCTGATTTCTGGAGTCCACTGGACTCCATGTGTGGATGTGGTGCAAGCAAAGTTTGCCTCTAGCCTATAGGCACATCTGATATTCTCGTCCCTGAAACAAGAGAACCTTGATGGATTGGGAGACTGCCCTGCCTGTCCTCTAGAGTCCCACTCTGCAACTTCCTCCTGTGGGGTCCTGGCTTTTGAAGTAGCTTGAATCTCCCTGTCAGAGTGAAATCCTTCTATAATCTATTTGCTGTATTTATGTCCATCTTCCAAGACAATGGCTCTCCTGGCAGTACAAAACTAACCAGTGCATCTAAGCTTGCCCCAACTGGTCTCCTGGTGAATACCAGTGCAGTAAGTTTATGAACTCTGACCAGCAACAGCAGAAAGATGCTTTGGAACTGAGTTTAGAGGTCTAGGGAATAGAAAACTTCATGAATTGCCCTGTGTAATATATAACCTCCATTAACACTTAGATTTAACCTGCTCTCTTACATGCCTACTTTTCAAGTCAGCAACCTACTTGACCTTCATTCAATCCCATGCAGGTACCCCAGTCTAGCCATTTTGCCATCCCCTTCTTAAGTCTCTTTCCTATCATTAACTCTTCTAAAATAACTAGGCCTGGCCACAGTGCACAAAGTCGGGCTACACAAAACTCTGCGAAGTGGCTAAAAAACTCCGCTATGCTACGTGGAGTTCCACAAGTGGACGGAGTTTTCCTTTGCGCCCTTATGTGTTACATTTGGTGTCAAACACAATGCAAAGTACGAACTTGCATTCACAATCTTGCGTGAACGGCACTACACGGTGTGCATGGGTGCAGCCATTCTGTTTTTGGCTCTGTTTATGGTGCTGGGCCTTCAACTTCAATTTGACCCCAATCTTTGTAATCTTCCACCTTACACTTGATCTACCCCTATTTTTTATGTATTGTATTAGTGTGTCTTTTTGTATGTTATTTTTACATTGTTTTAATTTTTTTATGTTTTTTGTGACATTTTTTATTTTTGTATATTTCTTCCTTCCTTTTCCCCCTATTCTTTTTCTTCTCTTCTTTATCCTACTCTAGTTCCTCTACCCAGCACCATGGCACAGCTGAACATCAGAGGCCACTTGCCTTGTGGGCAGCGCTGCCATCAAGGGTTGCAGCCTCAGTCGATCTTCAACAAGGAGGAGGTGGCAGCACTGAGTTTTTATGTGCAGTGCCATCTCCCCTCCATGCAAACAGTACGTGGCAGGCCTGGAAGCAGATACCTCCTATGGGAGCATCAGCAGCGCTGAGCTAGGGTGCGCCAGTTAGGGCTGCCACCCAGGTCAAACGCACCACCCAGCAGCTGACATACCGATGGGCGAATATCAGCGACCACGAGCATCACCTGCTGGACCTACTAGGCATTGAGATCCCGGGTTTTAATAAGTATTATATTTTTATTGGGTTTGTGTTCTACAATGTTAACTTTTTTTTCTGAGTAGCATGCAGCTTTCAATCAGAGGTAAGGTACGTATAGTTTACACTAAGAATATTATTTATTATGTGATCCAGTTAGAGATAGGAAGGTGCTCGGTGCTACATCATCACACTTGTAGGTAGGCACTCACTTTGGCTGATTATTTAAGAAGCCATTACAACGCAGACTCCTCTGTCCTCCTGTCTCCATAGTGAGTTAGTGATATCAGTGATTTAGCGTTCTCTGTGACTTTATGTGGCTCGTACAGTACCAAGCAATTGCATAGTGATGTGTGTATGCATGCATTGGAGGCTGAGTTGGTCCATGAAGGGGCTTGAGAAATGAGATTAGAATGAAAGTTAATTCATTGCAAATGTAATACAGTAGCTCCAAATGTAGTTTTTGTTAAGGAATATTGGACCTGGCCCTTTTTGCAAGTATGGAGTTTGAGTTCTCTGATTTCGCAATTTAAAAATACATCTGTTAGAAAAGTTGTTTTTTAGATTGTTCGTTTGAAAATGCCACTTTTAAAAAGTGGGCATTTTCTTGCCTTTACCATTCTGTGGCTCTGTGTGCTTGTGGATTCCCTGTCTGGATCAGACTGACAGTTGGGTTGTTTTTGAATCTCCTTTAGACAGTGAAACAAAGGGAGCTGGTGTGTAGCCTGCTTATCCTGATAAGCCATCTGAGCTAGATAGCAGGGATAAGTGGTCACTTACACGTGAATGGGCTGTGCCTGCCCTCACCCAATACAGTCTCCAACCCCCTGGTGTGTGTCTGGGGCCTGGTCTGGGCCTGGCAGGATTTGGTGAACAACAGAGACTTTCCTTTGAAGTTTGCCTACTTCAAAGGCAGAAAGGGATATAAGTAGTGGACCCAAAGACCCAGACTTTAGATTTCTTCAAGTTCACTTCTGAAACCAAGAGCAACATCTGCCAAGGAGAAGAGCTGAAGAGCTAAGAAGTGCTGCCTCTGCCTGTGACTGTGCTTTGTTGGGCTATCCTGCAGTTGCTGATTCTGCTTGTGAAAGGGGACAAAGACTGGATATTGTTGTTCATTCCTGCTTATAGAAGAATCTCCAAGGGTTTAAACTGAGCTTGCCTCCTGTTTTGAAGTATGAGGGCCATCAAAAACTTCCTCTGCAAGCACCTGGACTCTCTGCTGAGACTCCTGCCCTGCCCTGCCAAGTGGTGCCCTATCCAGTCCCTGGACCTTTGAAAGGTAAAGTTGTCAGAACATGAGCTGGAATCCACACACAGAACGCTGTGCAGGGACATTTTCGACACACCATCTGCAACTCAGCTTACATACGATGCACCACCAACTTCACGGCTGAAATCAATGCTCCAACTGCATCGCGGCTGGGAGATCAATGCATCATGGCTGAAGAAATGATGCAACACCCGCTTGAGGCTGCTGATAACGACGTAAACCCCATGCAACACGGTTTTCTAACACCGTGTGACCAGATTTTCTCACACATCGTCCCTGGGCATCAAAGTCATTGTGAAGCTGCGCGGATCCGAGGTGCCCTGTCCAGATATCGACCCATTGATCTCTTGTGAGAGAGAAAAACAACACATTGCCGACCCGACCGGAGAAGAAACGACACACGGCCTTACTTGCAAGTAAGGAATCAACGCACCACTGACTCTTTCCGATGCACGCTCGCCTGTGCGGCTTTATTTTTGATGCAAATCAGGTACTTTGTGTAAAATCAATGTTTCCACTGTTTTCAATAGATTAAGGGCCTGATTACAACTTTGGAGGACGGTGTTAAACCGTCCCAAAAGTGGCGGATATACCACCTACCGTATTACGAGTCCATTATATCCTATGGAACTCGTAATACGGTAGGTGGTATATCCGTCACTTTTGGGACGGTTTAACACCGTCCTCCAAAGTTGTAATCAGGCCCTAAGACTCTTAGGCCCTCATTCTGACCTTGGCGGGCGGCGGAGGCCGCCCGCCAAAGTCCCGCCGTCAGGTTACCGTTCCGCGGTCGAAAGACCGCGGCGGTAATTCTGACTTTCCCGCTGGGCTGGCGGGCGGTCTCCTTCAGACCGCCAGCCAGCCCAGCGGGAAAGAGGCTTCCACGATGAAGCCGGCTCGGAATCGAGCCGGCGGAGTGGAAGCTGTGCGACGGGCGCAGCAGACAGTGAAATACATGTAGGGGCCCTCTTACGGGGGCCCCTGCAATGCCCATGCCAGTGGCATGGGCACTGCAGGGGCCCCCAGGGGCCCCGCGACCCCCCCCTACCGCCATCCGGATCTCGGCGGTCCGACCGCCGGGATCTGGATGGCGGTAGGGGGGGTCGGAATCCCCGCGGCGGTGCAGCAAGCTGCGCCGCCGCGGAGGATTCAATGGGGCCGCGGTACACTGGCGGGACCCCGCCAGTGGTGCCGGTCCGACCGCGGCTTTACCGCCGCGGTCGGAATCCCCATTGGAGCACCGCCGGCTTGTCGGCGGTGCTCCCGCGGTCCTCCGCCCTGGCGGTCAAAGACCGCCAGGGTCAGAATGAGGGCCTTATTCTTTTGAATTTTTTTTATTTTGATTTGTGTATGTTGGATTTTTGTCGTTTTGGTCTTGTTTGATTTAGATGAATACTACCTATTTTTCTAAACTGGTGTGGTGTCCATTTTGTAGTGTTTTCACTGTATTATTGTGTGTGTTGGTACAAATACTTTACACATTGATTCTGAGTTAAGCCTTTCTGCTTGTGCCAAGCTTCCAAGGGCAGTGAGCAGGGCTTAACCAGCTGTGTTTCTCCTTTGCCCTGACTAGAGTGAGGGTCCTTGCTTGGACAGGGGGTAACCTGACTGCCAACCAAAGATCCCATTTCTAACAAGGACATTTGAATAGGGATTTTAGGAATATAGTCAACTCACTGATAGCTGATCATACTAGTATAGTACCATAGGTGATCTGATTTAAGTAGAATGTTCTTGCATTGCCTGTTATATAAAACTTTTGTGGAGATTAATGACGGTACCACTAATGTATTTTTTGTCTTCTTTCTAATCTTGCATCAGCACTCAAGAGCAAAAAGAGGGGCCCTGCACCGGCAGGTCCGGCAGAAGCTGGTGAGGCGCCAACCACCAGCACCGATGCTGACGGTTCTGCTTATTCAGTAAGTCCTGGTATCTAATATTATTATTATTTCCCTAACTTTTACCTTTCCCCACTATTATCCTAATTTTAATTGCGCATTGTTTACTTCTTATACTGTCTACTTTTTTTTCCAACTCCCCTATCCAAGTTTTGTTTAATTCCTGGTATCCCTGCATTATCATTTTTTCTGTCTTTCATTGACCATTTCGTATTCCACTCCTTCATTGTGCTTCAATGATTCTGAGTCATTGTCAATTATAAGCTATAGATTTGCCCCTCTCTTATGCAAAGCTTTTGTTTGGCTTGACTACCCGGCTTTTCTAACAGTCTAACTAAATGCCCAGAGTGATATATTTGGCACAAGATACTTCCGTGCTAACGAACTGTAACGATTGTTGTTGCACTTTTTATATTAAAAAAATTAAGAATGGGAGGTATACCTGGCAGATAAAAACTGTATACTGTTTTTTTATAGTTACACCAACCAGTGGAGCCGGCTCAAGTTTGACCGCTGAATGAGCAGATGGAGCAGAAGGAGATGCAGTGGCAGGGACGGGCGCTAGTAAGTCACATAGCTTGCTTATTGAAGATTATACTCGCTATCTACAAGGCCGTTGTCGTGATTGGATTCATGAATCACCTGCATTACAGTTACAGCAAATCATTTACTTATGGCCTCTTCTATCTACCACTTAGCAAAAACACACATAGGCCCTCATTACGACCCTGGCGGTCGGTGGTAAAGCGGCGGTAAGACCGCAAACAGGCCGGTAGAAAAAAAAATGGAATTATGACCGCTGCGGTATCTGGCACTTCACCATTCTGACCGCCATGGTGGTGAAGACCGCTGGGCTGGAGATTGCGGTCACCAGCCCGGCGGTCGTCACTAGACCGCCAACGGTATCAGGACCCTGCATACCGCCATGGATATCGGGTGGTTGGGAACCGCCATGAGATCCATGGCGGTAGGCACTATCAGTGCCAGGGAATTCCTTCACTGGCACTGATAGGGGTCTCCCCCACCCCCCGCAACCCCCCATGAATCCTCCCCCCACCCCCACATCCCCCTGCCACCCCCCAAAGGTGGCACAACCCCCGTCCCCACCCCAAACATGCACATATACACACACCCCTACACGCACACACCCCCAACATGCACATATACACACCCCTACACGCACACACCCCCAACATGCACATATACACACCCCTACACGCACACATACACCCCGACAACACATACCCGCACACATACACACAGACATGCACGCCGTCCGCCCCGCACACATTTCCCATACACACAACACCCCCCGCACACATACACTCACTCACTCACCCCCTCTACACTCCCACATGCACGCCCTCATGCGTGCACACAACACCCCCCACCCCCTTCCTTAACGGACGATGAACTTACCTTGTCCGTTGATCCTCCGGGAGGGGACGGGATCCATGGGGGCAGCTCTGCCACCAGAACACCGTCACCAGAACACCACCACACCGAAAAATGGGACGTGATTCAGTGGGCGGTGTTCTGTTGACGTGGGGGTAGAGGTTGAGCAACCTCCACTTTCCCGCCGTCCGCCAGTATGGGGGCTGGTGGCTTTCCATACGCAAAAGGACGGCGGGCTGCCAGCAGTCATAATACGCGGCGCGGAAGACCGCCACCACTGGCAGTCTTCAGCACGGCAGTACCTCACCGGTCTTGCAAAAATACCGCCGAGGTCGTAATGACCCCCATAATGTATTCTAAAAATCATGGCTTGGTGTAAACGTGAAAGAACGGAAGTTTAAAAGAAACAATAGGTGAAAACAGTGAAATAAGGGATGAAAAAGGATGCTTGGGTGGGTATTGGTATTGGGTAAATGGATGGATGGTTGAAAGGATGATTGAAAGAAAGGGTGGATAGTGTGGGTACTGAATGGCTGGATAAAGGATTGTGAATTTGGATGAAAGACTGGCTGAGAAAAAGTAAAGCTTAAACCATGGTGGTTAATGGTGTATATAGGGGAGGGATGAAAGGACAATTGAATAACTGTATGGATGGGTAAAAAAGGGAGCTATTCTTCTGTAGAGTGATCAGTGACGCCCCTCTATTCTTCTATAGCAAAAGCTCTACCTACCTGCCTAATCCATTTGCCTTACTCTGCAGTAGAACAAGTCAAGTTTCTTTACATTCCTGCTACCCAGCGAATCAATTTGTTGGAAAGAATTTGTGATGGTTGGTGAGACCAGTGAGTAAAGTAGGTCTAGTAAGCACCTTATTTGATTTCAAATTTGATGTCTCAGATACTCTGTGACGAAGCTGCCAAATGCAATCTATATAGTTCGTTCCTTTCCCTGGAGTGCAGTGTATCACTTTACCCCCATCTACTTACGGCAGATAGGATAAATATATCTGCATCTTATACATGACATGTGTGACATATTTTATTTATTCATCTGCCTCTTTGGAGTCATGGTAGTAACTGAACTAAGTGAAAGACATGTGGGGAAGAGCAGGGCTATTGGATTTAAAGATAGATAATTGTCAGCTACAGCTGCCCCAACTGCAGACAGTAGCAAAATACTTTAAGCGCTGGCTAGCAATTATTTGGCACAAAAACATGTACTCCATAGTGCATAATGCCTTACGCATCATAATGAGAGGTAATTCATATTAATTTTTCCACTAAATGTGTGTTTAGTTGCTAGAAACGTTTGTAAAAGAAAAAACAAATGAAATCACTGTTTTGTTTAATCTGATCTTATTCTGATTTAATTATTTTCTACCATACAGTTAGTGGTTCTTATGTGAGGCATGTGTAGGTAAACAAATATTAGTCCTGCAACTCTCCCAATCATAAATAATCACATCAAACTCCAATGTCTCTAGGGGACCAGAAATGTAGCACTACTGTGCCACCCACTATCTGTAATTTGAAGAAGTGTTTGTTCAAAGCATTGTTTACAATTTGTCTTTAGTTATTCTTCTTTTTCTCAATATAGCTACTCCTGCCCCATGACCACCACCAACCAGGAAGGAGGTAGCAGTCCATCTGTAGCAGCAGAGGCTGGGGAATATTCAGGCAGAATATCAGTGCCTGGTGATCCTGGATGAGGAAGAGGATCAAACAGCTGCCTATGACCCAGAACCCACCAGAGCAGCACACCAGCCCCCAGCCTCCCAGCCAGAACATCACTGGTGCTGGCGCTGGTGTCAGCAGTCAGGGTCTCTTACTGTACCTGATTCCACCCTCCCACTCCACTAGGGCATTGCTACGATGCATCCTGCAGTGGATTGACCGGATGGAGAGCTGTCTCACTAGCATTGAGCTGAGCTTCGACCAGCTCTAGACTCACTATTGAGAGTGCCCTTTTTTAACCTCTTTTTTATTTTTTTGTTTTGGGGGGAGAGACTTGCTGTGGGTAGAAAGGGGAGGCATTTGGGCTAGACTTTGGACTTTTTATTGGACTTTTTGGGGATGGGGTTATTTGTTCAGGGAGAGGGATGGGACTGTTGTGGGTATGTAGGGAGGGAGGGGTTTCTATTTGTGAATAATAAAGGTGATCTTTTTTACTTCATTTGCATCTCAAATCTTTATTTTGATCTATTAGACTTTTAGTTTGTACTGCTATCTTTTAGTGTAACCTGTTATTTTTAATCTGCTAAAAAAAAGTGTATGTCATTTTTTTAGACCCTTGGGGCCATATTTATACTTTTTGACGCACAACTGCACCAACGCAGTTGTGCGTCAAAAATGTTAACGCCGGCTAACGCCATTCCAAAGCGCCATGCGGGCGCCTTATTTATGGAATGTCCTTAGCCGGCGCAGCTGACTGGTGTGCGTCAAAAAAAATGACCCACACCAGGCTGCGCCGGCGTAGGGGAAAATGGAGCTTGGGCGTCAAAAAATGGGGCAAGTCAGGTCTGAGGCAAAATATTGGCCTCAACCCGATTTGCGCCATTTTTTTGGACTCCCAACCCCCATTGAAATGACTTCTGTCTTAGCACAGACAGGAGTAATGCCCCCTTGCCCAATGGCCTTATGACTTATGTCCCCTGGGCATGGTCATTGGGCATAGTGGCATGTAGGGGGGCACAAAACAGGCCCCCCTATGCCACAAAAAAATAAAATACTTACCTGACCTTACCTTAAGTGCCCTGGGATGGGTCCCTCCATCCTTGGGCGTCCTCCTGGGGTGGGCAAGGGTGGCAGGGGGTGTCCCTGGGGGCATGGGAGGGCACCTCTGGGCTCCTTCCGAGCCCACAGGTCCCTTAACGCCTGCCCTGACCAGGCGTTAAAAAATGACGCAAAAGCGGCTGGGCGTCATTTTTTTTTACCTGCCCACTCCCGTGCGTCATTTTTGCACGGGAGTTTAAATAAGGCGCACATGCCTTGGAGTCATTTTTTAGACGGGAAGACCTACCTTGCATATCATTAACGCAAGGTAGGTGTCTACGCTAAAAAATGACGCAAACTCCAAGATCTTTGGCGCTAGACGGGTCTAACGCCAAAGTATAAATATGGAGTTAGCTTTGCGTCGGATTTGCGGAAAAAAAAAACGACGCAATTCCGGCGCAAACAGAGTATAAATATGCCCCTTGGTGTATTGCTCTTTGCAACTATTATTGACCACTAGGGGATGATTGCCCTTGCCTATTTTGCCTACAAAAACACAGTACACATAGACAGCATCTTCTTCGGTAGGAGTTAATTACTAACTGAACAATTTCACTTTAATCCATAGTTCTTCTTTTATCTGAATAGATGAAGTGAGTAAGTATTCTTACTGTAGGTATTTTCCCTAGATGGCATCTTAAGGGGGTGGTAGTTAGTAGTAGTAGTAGCAGGCTAACACACGAAAGGTGTGACAGAGATGAACACTACACAAAAGAAACCATATTTGTTGAGGCGCTGAGCAGCACACCATCATCAATCTGTTTTCGGAGGAAATAAAGGGTTAAGTAAGTATGACACAGTTCAGTAAATTAATTTGGAACAGTCCTTCTGCCATAAAGAGACCCCAGATAGTATGTCCTAAATGTTATGCCTTCTAGTTTTGAAATATTGAAGACTGCATGTAAACCATCTAGTTCTAAAAATCATGATTGTTAAAAGGAAAATAACACTTATTAATAAATTGGGTGATACATCTCCAATCTTCTTGGAATGGCTGTCACTCTGGTTCCTTTCTGAACCTGTCCGGAGGTAAGCTGGAGTCTTGAACTTTCCAAGTTTTATTCATGCAGGCGAGGACCAGGAGAAGGCCACTGGTTTGAAAAAAAAAACGTAACTGTATTATAGAGTAAAGGAGAATAACAAAAGAAATAAAGGTAAGCTTCCAAAGGAGTTGGGACTGTACTGAAAAGACTCAGAGGTAGAGCAAGAACATAAGAGGAGTTTCATGTTCGAGCTAGCAATGCAGCAAACACATACTCAGCAGCATTTTCCAAATCAAGGCACCTCTCTCCACTTCATAGAGCTGAGTGAGTAGTAGGCCTAAGTGCCTTCACCATTGTCATGGGATCTCTTTGTAGTCAAAAACGTTCTCCTTTCGAGCTGTTGAGGTAGTTCTGTCCTGAGTCTTTCCATCTTCCTGCCTCCAGATTCAGGGTAACTCTCACCCAGACTCAAACTGAGCAAAGTAGACCTGTGAAGTGCACTCCTGTGGAAGAAGAAACAGAGAACTGGATTTTTTTTGTGTAGATGTGTGTTTGGTAACTAATGTGGTTGGTTTTGTAAGGCCAATCACTTTCAGGTAAAAATGATCACCCATCCGCCCTCAAACATTGCAAATTATCAGAAACAATTTTACAAATTTGTTGAACTCTCTTCCTCGCTGTCAGCCACCACATACATAAGTCACAAATTCACAATCACAATCAATCAATATCACTGCTCATTGTTGCAATGGTTACTTAGTTACCACTTCCAATACAAGAATGGTGGTTGAACAAAATACCTCCTCTTTGATGGGATCCACACTTTGGAATTAGGCATTGGCACTGACAGTTTTTTAATCAATGATCTTCTAGGGCAGCCCTGCTAGGTGATGCAAAAATAAGATAGGCAATGGCATGTGAGGGACACAGGTATCATCTCCAATATCCTGAAGGTTATGTGAGGGATTCTTCACTGCACATGGATCCAACTCCAATTCGGGCTTCTCTGTAACTATAAAATCAAAGGTGGGTCAACATAAATCCGACACAAACATAATGTTGCACTAGCACATTTTTCTTTTTTTTGCAAGAAAGAAAGAGAAAAAGAAACTGAAAGAGAAATAATTAAAAAGGTCTATGGTGGCACTGGCATACTTAATCTGGGAAGTAGAGTTCACCCTCAAAAAGCTACGTACATCTGGTCCATAATAGATTAGGTTACAATATGTTGGCACCTCCTGTATCAGGGCTTTAACTGGGAATCTGTTTTCACACTGAATAATCTGCAGCTGCTTCCAGGCTTTAAAAGAATGGCTGAAATGAGTGCAGGTGCATTTGCAAGTGGTCAGTATGTTGCTGACTATGGCCCTCATCACAACCCTGGTGGACGGCGGTGTAATGGAGAAAAGTACTGCCAACAGGCTGGCGGTACATTTCCCCATATTATGACATTGGCGGTTTGGCTGAAGCCAAAGCGCCAATTTACCACACTTTTAGCCATAGCAGTAATGAGCACCGGGCTAGAGACTGCAGTCTTCAGCCAGGCGGCCGTCCCTAGCCCACCTGCGGGATTATAACCCTGTCTACCGCCATGGTTTTCGTGGCTTCCGTATCACCACGAAAGCCATGGCGGTAGGCACTATCAGTGACAGGAAATCCCTTTCCTGTCACAGATAGGGGTCTTCCCTGCCCCCTCCCACACCCATGGTGTCCCCCAACCTCTCTCCACTCCAGACCCTCCCCACAACATACACGCACCTTCACACACCATCTAACACATGCATATACACACTCATACCCACATTCATCCATGCATGCATACATCCATTCACACACACATCCACACACACATACATACATGCACACATGCATGCACACAACACAACATACACGCACTCACACATTCATACACGCACACATGGACAAGACACATCTCACACCCGCATAAACGCACGCAGAGAGAGACAGACACACACCACCCAACACACACACACAACACCCCCTCCCCTGTCGAAGCCCCCGACTTACCTGATTGCAGGGGGCCCTCCGGCAGGAGACGGGATGGGGCGCTGCTGCCAGCAGCAGGGTCCACCAGCAGAACACCACAAGGCCGTATCATGTGTCATGATACGGTCGGCGGAGGTCTACTAGCGTGGCGCTGCTGCTGGCAGCAGCGCCACCTTACCGCCATCTGCCACCATGGCCGCAGCTGGAATTCCGGCTACCGTCATAATCTGGTGGACAGCTGGTAGCCGTGGCGACGGTCTTTTGGCAGCTGTAATGAGGGCCTATGTCTTCTTTTTTAAGAAAGTCTTCCACAACCAGGGTGATGCAGTGCGCCACATACCAGACCTTGGCTATGTTACTGCCATTGTGTGGCAACAAATCCAACTTGAAGACTTCTGGGTTGCAGCCATTCAAACACCTTGCTATTAAATTCTTCCAAGATGTTTGCAGCTATGTGTGATTTCTCCATGGTGAACATGGTTACTGTTGCATGACACTGAAGACTCTTAAAAATGTCTTCAGGGCCAATACCTGTAGATTGCTTTTGCTTTACCCCCAGAAAAAAAGAGATCCTGTGTGCAGTGATGCACATGTAATCAGTTGCCTGACAACTGGTTCACATGTCTGTCATCAGGTTGACAGTGTGGACAACATTTTGCTTTAAAGCTTGTCCATCCAATTGCAGCACATCGTGATGCAGCGCTGGCGCAACAACTCTGTCAAAATATGTCTGGTTTGGAACCTTCCATCTCGGGCATAGGGCTGCCACAAACTCTAAGAATCCCACTCCTTCTACAAAAGAAAAAGGGAGGAGGTCTACTGCTAACATTTTTGCCAGCTTCCGATTGTACAAAAGTGCCATTGGGTGGTTGCAGTTGTAGGGCCCTTCCTGCCTAAACATGCCTGCAATTGTAGTCTGGATTTTCTTCTTTTTTGGGGGTCACTGACACTGGTAACTCCAGTTTCATAGTAACTCTGTCCCGTCACCGTAGACTCAATGCATGTCATGGTGGTACAGTCACCATATGCTGTTGTGTCTCCATCTGACTCTGAGTCTTCCTGTGCCATTGGGAGGTCACTGGGGTGGGTGATTCTGGCATACTGCTGGGGACAGGGCTGCTTTGCATGAGGATGTCACCTTCTTCCTCACATTCCACTGTGATTTGACCAGTTGTAGCTGATGTTTCCTGGCTCTCATCACCTTCACCAAAGCAACCACATTGAGTCATTTTTTTAAGGTGCTCTTCCCACCGGATTCTGAGATAATTTTTCATATGGGTCATCTGGCCTTCAAAACCAGAATGTGAACCAGGCTTACCTCGACGAACACTTGCAAGGCAAATGGAGCATACAGCAATGTTCTCCTCCTGTTTGCTAATCATTACAAACTCCCAAACTGAGGAGGAGTACCTTCTTTTTGGGCCACAGCCACTGCCTGAGAAAGAACTGGAGGAGAGTGTGTGTCGATTGCCTCTCTGCACGGCATACTCCTACTGAGATACGGGTTGGTGCAGGTCTCTTCTGGGGCCTTACAAATACGGGATCTGGCAGTGTTGCCTGTGCCACATCCCTCTGAGCAAGTTGGATAGTAATATAGGACTCCATCCACAATGACTGGCTTCTCACCATCATCCTCCTCATCATTATCATCCCCTTCCATGTTTCTATGGCTTTCTGGAGCTTTTCTTTCCCCTTGCTTCTCCTGGCATCTCCCGGACTCTGCCTGGTTCCACTTCATGTCCCTATCATTGGCATCAGAAGTGTTACTTGAAGAAGATGGTGGAGTAGTACTCTTCCTTTTTCTTGATCTATCAGCCAGTGATTTTAAAAGAAGTGGTTCTTGCTCAGTAGGAAGATCATCTACCTGTTCTGCTCCAACTTCAGGAAGATCTGGCAGTGGCTGATGTCCACTTTGCTCTGTTTCCTGAAAGAATTGGTTACTACTTTGTGAAAGGGACAAATTCAATTCAACATCACTGCTTATCGGCATCACCATGATTTCAGTGGCTGCCTCACTGACAGACATTGTCTTGGGTTGGGGTGGTGCTTTTGATGCAGGAGTGCTGCACTCACGTTCTTCCCAGAGGCCAGTGTTGCATGCACACGTCTCCCAAAACATTTGTGGTTGGCATGCCACTGATGGGAAGCTGCTTCTTCTCACTGGCTACCTTCTTGGGAGCAACTTTCCCTGTGGCCATCTTAAGCTCTAGGCTGGCAGTGAAAATAAGATGCACAAGCAAAAGAGTTTAGTCCCTGTGGACAGAAGTAACTGTAAGGCATTCATCTTGGCAGTACTGCAGAAGATGTGGGGTATCTTTTCTTCTGCACCTAATAACAACCAAGCAAGAAAAACATGTCGTTAGCGAAACCTAGCATTTTTGCAGGTTAAAAATAGTATAGAGAAATGCAATCTTAGTGTGGTTGGTTACTTATGTAATATACCTATTTAATAAAACATTCTAAAGGCAAACCATACCACCACACCATACGAAACTAAATTTCGAGTCAGGCAGCACAACAGGCAGATCTAGCTCTCTGCTTTATCTCAATGTTTCTTAATGGAGACATCTGGGGTAGTCAGAGAGAGGTGCATGGGTAAATGGAATAATCCTTTGAATAATGTATGGGGGCAAGGTGGTCCAGGGGAAATGGAATAATCATTATCAAAATTAATTATGCTGCTGATTTGTCTGCTGTGCTCCACCACCAGGGTCTCCTTGCGGAAATGGAATTACAACTAAGAAACTGAATGCTGTAGTGCAGCTGTGTGTCTTTGGTGGATGGATGGATATAGGAATGGATTGGATCGGATGAATGTTAATGGATGGAACAAGGCAAACCGCAGAATTAAATAGAAATACAAATAAAAAATTATATTAAACAATTATAAAATATAAAAATGAAAATAAAGTAGAAATTAAGAAATTGAAATTGAAAATAGAAATAAAAAAGTAAAAATATAAAAAAAGACAATACAACCCTAAAATAAAAAAAATTAAAAAAATAAATAAAATGACACAAAAATGGCAGAAATTTTAAACTTAAAAATGTAAAAATTAAAATAGAAACAAATATATCCATAATTTCGATGTTTGTATGTAAGCCTATTTCAAAGACACACTGGCTGCAGGCACAAAATGACTGCCAGCCAGCTACATGGTCAAACAACAAGTTTCAACAACAAGCAGCAAGGAGGAGGCATGGAGAACAAAGAACACTGTTCTATGGCAAGAGCTACCAGCCAGCCACATGGTCAAACAACAAGGAGCAAGGATGCATGGCAAACAAAGACCATATGCAAGCCTATGGCAAAGGAAGGGACACTGGCTACATACACAAAATGGCTCCTAGCCACACGATCACACAACAATAGCAAGGAGCAAGGAGGAGGCATGGAGAAGAAAGAACACAAGCAAGCCTTTGGCAAGAGACACTGACTGGATGGACAAAATGGATGCCAGCCAGCCACATGGTCAAACAGCAGCAACAAGGATAAAGAAGGCATGCAAACAAAGACCAAATGCAAGCCTATGGCAAAGGGAGGAACACAGGAAGCAGGCACAAAATGGCTGCCAGCCACATGATCAAACAATACGAACAAGGAGCAAAGAGGACGCATGGAGAACAAGGACAAGGACAAGGACCACATGCAAGCCTATTGCAAAAGACATTGAATATGAAAAGGAGGGTGACGTAGTGAGTGAATGGCGCTCCTATTCCCAATTCAGACTATGGGGGTTATTCTAACTTTGGAGGAGGTGTTAATCCGCCCCAAAAGTGATGGAAAAGTGACGGATTTACCACCAGCCGTATTACGAGTCCATTATATCCTATGGAACTCGTAATACGGCTGGTGGTATATCCGTCACTTTACCGTCACTTTTGGGATGGATTAACACTCCTCCAAAGTTAGAATAACCCCCCCAGTGTATATACATATACACGGTGCCCAAAACCAAGGTTTCAACCCCCAAAAACCCTATACGATAACCCTAATGGTTATCCAACAAAATAATAAGTAATGGCACACGTGTAACATTATAGTATCCATGAACTAGTACATAGATGTATCAAACAACATAGTAAACCATTGATTATAATGATATCATATATATAAAGTCCTTCCTTGCGTTTCAAATAGCGTTTATTCAAAATTAATTTCAACAGTCCAAACTCAATAGTTTGTCCAGGGTTTCACAAAAACACTTGTAAATCTTCACATTCCAATGGCTTATCCAACATTCAATACATATCCAAAAAACCAAAACCTTCAACTTGCTTGTCCGTCAACACGTGTTTCATCCGAGGAGTGACCCTAGGATTTCTTCAGGACCTCCTAAAATAATATTTCCATATATAACAGATCATTTTTCAACATCTATTTTACTCCCTTGGTCTTATTGTTAATAGTGTACCTACATACCCCAATCATGTAGTGGGAACCATGCAAGTTATTAATCTATAGTGGTACATAATGTCCCTTTATGACACAATCTCATTAATTATGAAGCAGAGTAAGAAGATTAAATTGCTTAACTAAAGTATAAAATATTAGGTGAAATTAGATCCAATACATATTACAGTAAGATAATATTATTATTAAGGTGTTCCTCGTGTAAAGCATGCTCATAAAAGTTTAGAAAAGCCATCCCAAAGGTGCTGTATATCCAAAATTAAACCCCTCATGTCCATTAAACTTTGAACCATTATGTGCATTAAGATCAAAAGACACTGGATGGGCAAAATGGCTGGCAGCTAGCAACATGGTCAAACAACAACAAAAATGAGCAAGGAGGCATGGCAAACAAAGAACACATGCAAGTTTGTTGCAAGGGGCACTGGCTGGATGTACAAAATGGCTGCCAGCCAGCCACATGGTCAAACAACAAGGAGCAAGGAGTCTTGGAAAACAATGCACACATTCAATCCTATGGCAAAGGGAGGGACACTGGCTGTATGGACCAAATGGCTGCCAGCCACATGATCAAACAATAACAACAAGGAGCAAGGTAGCATGGCAATTAAAGAACACATACAAGCCTATGGCAAAGGGGCCTAAACTTCCACCTAGAAAATAACAACAATATCAACACCACCAACCTAATCAACAACCTCGCCAACTTCGGCCTTAAGCAACTCGTCACTACACCCACCCACTCCGCAGGCCACACACTCAACCCAATCTTCTCAGCCAGGAACCACGTCTCTTTCAGCCACACCACCGAACTCAGCTGGACAGACCACCGCTGCATCCACTTCTCCTACCAAAAACCAGTCACTCACCACCACCGCACACAACCCCCCCAACGCAACTGGAGCAAAATATCAACGGATCAACTGATCTCCACTCTCGCCCGGACCCCACCCCCTGGGACCCCAGACCCCAACACAGCCACCACCAACCTGCATCGCTGGATAGAAGATTGCAACAATACCCTCGCACCGCTCAACCAAAAAAAAAATACCTCCCACAGAATCAAGGCCAGCTGGTTCACCCCAGAACTACAGGAATCCAAACGGCTATGTCGCGGAATGGAAAAAACATGGCACCTTGACCCTACCAACTCCAACCACAAAGCTTTCAAGGATGCCGTTGATGCCCTTCAAGGAGACATTATCAACTGATCCGCACCACCAAAAGGACCCACTTCAAAAACCACATCGACGCCAACGCTCACAACAGTAAAGAGCTCTTCGGCATCATCAATGAGCTCTCCACCCTCAGGACCTACTCCAACGAACCCCCGCCATCCCAGGAGTTCTGCAACTCACTGGCAATCCACTTCCATCGAAAGATAGAAGAAATCCACAATAGCTTCAAACACCAGACCCACCAGCTGACTACAGACACCAAGAACCCAATGCTGTCAGGTGCTAGCCGGCGCCTACAGGGCCGATCGGGAGATTGTAGTCATTAGGGACTACACCTCCCATGAAGCCCAGCGCGGTAGAGATCGCGTAAGAGTCAGCACACCCCGGAAAGGGTGTGCGTTATTCTGTGCTAATGAGACAGGTCGGAGCCTCAACGAGGTCGGAGCGGACGGCGTTCCCAAGGGGGAAATCATCGGCGGCCGGAAAAGAGGAATGAGATTCATCAGGGCCCCCTCCTGGAAACTGACATTTTACCGGCAGAAGGAGTTCCTAGCTGCTCCTCCGTTCAAGATCCAAGTACTAAGGAGGTGGTAAGCGGCAAGCTGTGCTACTTGCCGGAGGCTATCGCCTTTCTTTATTTCTGCATTCCTTATGGCCAGGTTGTGAGTGACTGTCATATACTGGAGCACTTTACCTTTTGATATACCATAATAAAGGAACGGCGATCTTATGAGACATAGGCCCTCATTCTGACCTTGGCGGGCGGCGGAGGCCGACCGCCAAAGTCCCGCCGTCAGGTTACCGTTCCGCGGTCGAAAGACCGCGGCGGTAATTCTGACTTTCCCGCTGGGCTGGCGGGCGGTCGCCTTCAGACCGCCAGCCAGCCCAGCGGGAAAGAGGCTTCCACGATGAAGCCGGCTCGGAATCGAGCCGGCGGAGTGGAAGCCGTGCGACGGGTGCAGTTGCACCCGTCGCGTATTTCACTGTCTGCGCAGCAGACAGTGAAATACATTTAGGGGCCCTCTTACGGGGGCCCCTGCAATGCCCATGCCAGTGGCATGGGCACTGCAGGGGCCCCCAGGGGCCCCGCGACCCCCCCTACCGCCATCCGGATCTCGGCGGTCCGACCGCCGGGATCTGGATGGCGGTAGGGGGGGTCGGAATCCCCGCGGCGGTGCAGCATGCTGCGCCGCCGCGGAGGATTCAATGGGGCCGCGGTACACTGGCGGGATCCCGCCAGTGGTGCCGGTCCGACCGCGGCTTTACCGCCGCGGTCGGAATCCCCATTGGAGCACCGCCGGCCTGTCGGCGGTGCTCCCGCGGTCCTCCGCCCTGGCGGTCAAAGACCGCCAGGGTCAGAATGACCACCATAATCTTTTGGCTTTTTTTTGGCAGCAATTCAGAATGAGATTTACTGTTTGCAGGATTTCAAACAGCCGGGACAAATGATTCTTGTCAATATTCAAGGAGATATGAACGAGTTACTTCTTCAAATATACGTGACATTAACAAAAGGCTCAGTGTGTTAGCTGAATCATAGGAAGAAGTGCAAAATAGATTTTCTTCACCTTATTTTTTCTCCTCATGTTTGTTTCTTTATACGTACTGTAGTATTGTTTAGGAGGAGGGGCGGTGAGACCCTTAAGTGATTATTAGTGGCCGTAGTTGGCTTGGGGCATCTATTGGTGATACTGATGGAACATAGTCAGGCTTTGGACTAGTTCTGCCCTTATGAGTTATGGGCAGGCCAGGTCGTTTTGGTTTTAGTGAGACCTTATGAGAATAGACAGACAATGTGATAATTAACACTGTGTATTTTTCTTTACAGTTATCCCGTCCCTGCTGATCCTTCCCCTTCCTTCCCTCGCCTGATTACTCCAATGCACTGTGGTTTTTTATTGGTGACTTGGTGGTGTCAGGAGGTGGACCTTGTTTGCATCACACCGAGTCTGAGGAGTACCTACACCGTGACAGAATAACGCACCCACGAATAATACTCCTCCTGCTCGGTGTAATGCAAAGATGGCATCTATGGATGATGTATTACAGGCGTTAGTGGTAGTGCAGCAAGAGTTGGCAAATTCTAGGGTGGAGGCAGCGGCCCTAAAGGACAAAGTAGAAAGGCTTACTAGGAATCCCTTCGATGCCTCAGCATCTACACCGCAGGTAACCGTGAACGTCTCCCCTCCAATCCCTTTGGCCAGTCCGGAACGGTTTTCAGGGGACCCCAGGAAAGTTCAGGCTTTTTTAACGCAGTTGTCTCTTCAATTCTCTTGTAGACCGGCGTCTTTTCCCTCTAACCTTTCCAGGGTAATGTTCGCTATTTCTTATCTCTCGGGAGATGCAGCTAACTGGGCAGTGCCGTTAGTTAGAAACGATGACCCCTTATTATCGGATTGGAATGCCTTTCGGTCGGCCTTTGAGAAGGTGTTTGATCACAGAACAACCACCTTCAGTGCTGATAGAGAATTGCTGGAGCTGAGACAGGGGAGGTCTGACCTGGTTACTTATCTTACTACCTTCAATAGACTGGTGGCGGAATCAGAGTGGCCAGAGGAGAAGAGAATGTCTCTCTATTATCAAGGATTAAGAGACGACATGAAGGATATCCTAGCCCAAATAGATCCACAGCCTTCCACGTGTACTGAACTTGTGAATCTTACCTTGAGATTGAATCATCGGCTAGCAGAGAGAAGAGGAGAGCGTAGAGCGGGTGATAGGCGGCCGGGCATTCCAGAAAGGGAGGGGCGACCAGTTCCTAATTCCCATGATTTATGCGGGGAACCTATGGAAGTGGGAGCCGTTAGGGCACCTCTGTCAAGGGCCGAAAAAGAGAGTAGGAGGGTACAGGGGCTGTGCATGTATTGCGGCAGGAAGGGTCATTATGTGAGAGAGTGTCCCCAAAAACCAAGAAAAAGGTTCTCCTACTCCCCCACTCAAAAGGCCGCGGTGACGTCAGGGAAGATATCAGAGAAAGAGGATTTGCCCTTTATAGAACCCCTATCGGGGTTCCGGTTGACTTCTTTAACCCTCTTGCCACAAGAAGAAAAGGCGTCACACCTTTTGTTATCCGTAGAGCTGGTATCCCAAGATCGAACCCATCCTGTGTGGGCAATGATAGACTCAGGAGCCATGGGAAATTTCATAGATGAAGGGGTGGTTAAGAGACTGGGACTTCCGAGAATTCCAAGAAAGAACCCCGAAATAGTGTTGGCAGTTGACGGTACACCACTGAAGTCTGGACCCCTTACTGAACAAACTGAGGATGTGGGGTTGGTTTTCAATGGAGTATCTCCGGCACGCAGAGAAATGATCAGGCTAGATATAATAGAGGCTCCTCAGTATGAAATAATTTTGGGAATGCCCTGGCTAAGAAAAAGCAATCCTGTTATCGATTGGCAAACCAAGACGGTTAGTTTTCAGTCCTTGAGGAGTGAGAAAGTCTGTTTCTTATATGATAACCCCCCCGCGTTAGCGTTGGCTCAAGGGTTACAGTTGGCCACAGTGGTGGAGAAAGCTGTGATATTGCCCTCTGTTTACGCCAAGTTCAAGGATTTGTTCGACGAAGGTCAGGCGGAGACATTGCCACCCCATCGTATATACGATTGCAAGATAGATCTGATTCCGGGAGCACTCCTTCCTTCTTGTAGGGTATATGCTCTATCAGACCCAGAAACCAAACATTTGCGAAGATATCTGGACCGCTTCCTGGAAATCGGGTTCATTAGACCATCTTGTTCTCCGGCAGCTTCTCCACTCTTTTTCATAGCCAAAGCGAATAAAGAGTTGAGAACCTGCATCGATTATCGAATGCTGAACAAGAACACGATAAGGAATAGATACCCTCTTCCCCTCATTCCTGTGTTATTGGAACAGGTGAAAGAGGCAACTATCTATACAAGGTTGGATCTGAAGGGGGCTTACCATCTGGTCAGAATCCGTGAAGGGGATGAGTGGAAGACGGCGTTCAAGACCCGTTATGGCCTGTTTGAATACTTGGTAATGCCGTTCGGGTTGTGTAACGCCCCGGCGGCTCTCCAGTACTTTCTGAACGATGTTCTCAAAGAATACGTAGACCACTTTGTGATCGTTTATATAGATGACATATTGGTGTATTCTACCTCCTTAGAGCGGCACATGGAACATGTTTCCCTAGTACTCCAAGCATTGCAACAGCACCATCTTTATTGCAAACTGAGCAAATGCGAGTTCCATGTACAGAAGGTTGAGTTCTTGGGGGTGGATTTAAGCCCGGAAGGGTTCTGCATGTCGACAAGAAAAATACAGGCGGTTCAAGAGTGGCCAGTGCCCACTAGTGTGAGAGACGTGCAATGCTTCCTGGGGTTTTCCAATTACTACAGAAGATTCATCTGTCATTTTTCCCACATTGTGTCACCTATAACAAGGTTGCTAAGAAAGGGTGTGTCTTTTGTTTGGTCAGAGGAGGCAGAGGAGGCCTTCTGCTTCTTAAAACAGGCCTTCTGCTCAGCGCCTATACTTCAGCATCCACAGCCAGAAGTACCTTTTATAGTCGAAGCAGATGCCTCGGATATAGCCATTGGGGCTGTGTTATCCCAAAGAAACAAGACCTCGGGACAGCTTCATCCGGTTGCGTTTTTATCAAAGAAGCTATCTGCTGCGGAACTCAACTATACGGTGGCAGAAAAAGAACTACTAGCCATCAAAAAGGCATTTCAGGAATGGAGACACTATCTCTGGGGGGCCCAACACCCGGTCACGGTATATACTGATCACCGAAACTTGCAGTATATGAAGGAGGCTAGACAGCTTACCCAGCGGCAAATGAGGTGGATGCTGTTCTTTTCAGAATATGAGTTTGTAGTAACCTTCCGTCCTGGGGTCGACAATCGCAAGGCAGATTCACTGTCTAGACAAAGGGACGCGAGGAACATCGCTTCAAGACCTGATGAAGCAATCATCCAACCGGAAAAAGTGCTTTGTGCCCTTCATATCTCTCACTTCCTAGAAAAGGTCTCTAAGCATAAGTCTGCTGCTCAGTGGAAGGAGTGGGCCGAAGTAAGTCAGGACCGTACCCTTAAGCATGGAATACCGTTGCAAGGTAATCGTTTGTATTTACCAACACATGAACTTCGAATGCAAGCCTTCAATTGGTGTCATGATGCGGTAACAGCTGGTCATCCGGGGTACACCAAAACTGCGCAAATAGTTCAACGACATTTCAGGTGGAAAGGTTGGGCTAAGGACGTTGCGACATGGGTGGCTCGGTGTGAGATATGTGCTCGATCCAAGGGAGAAAACGCGAAGAGCCAGGGCAAGCTGATGCCTTTGCCCACTCCGGAAAAACCATGGCAAACCATCAGCGTGGATTTTGTGGTAGGATTGCCAATGGATCAGGGGTACAATGCTATCATGGTGGTAATCGATAGTCTTACCAAGATGGGTCACTTTCTCCCTTGTAGAAATCTACCTACAGCAAGTCAGACCGCCCATCTAATTCTGTCTCAAGTGGTGCGGTTACATGGTTTACCAAGAACCATTATTTCAGACAGAGGCCCCCAGTTCATTGCTAGGTTTTGGCGCATGTGGTGCAAGGTTCTGCGCATTGAATCCGCCCTATCCACCAGTTTCCACCCACAAACCGATGGCCAGACGGAGCGCCTCAACCAAACCCTGAAGAAATATCTGAGGTGCTATGCAAAGGACGCCCAGGAATCGTGGGTGTCATTGCTATGGCTGGCCGAACTATCGTACAACAATGCTTGGCATAGCTCGATAAGGGAGTCTCCTTTTCGTGCTAACACAGGATTCCACGTGGAGATGTTGCCCATAATCATACCTCGGGATGTCACGGATCAACCTACTGTCCATGCTATGGTTAAGAACCTACAATCCATGCAAAAAAAAATACGACTTAATTTGGATAAAGCCAAGGAACAGTATAAGAAATGGGGTGATGTACATCGGCGTGAGGGGCCGGTGTATCAGCCAGGGGATCGAGTGTGGCTTTCCACCAAGTATATACGCTTTAAGATGCGTAGCATCTTTCATCCTCGTTACATTGGTCCTTATGAGGTGGTACGCAAGATAAACCCTGTGGCTTACCGTCTCAACTTACCTGCTTCCTTAAGAATCCATCCGGTGTTTCATTGCAGCCTTTTGAAGCCAGCTCTGTCAGCGACCCGGCGGGCGGTGCCTCCGGTGGTTAGAGACGGGCAGCTGGAGTATGAGGTGCGCAAAGTGTTGGATTCCAAACTACGGGGGGTAAGTTATGGTACTTGGTTTCGTGGAAGGGGTATGAGGCCGAGGAGGATTCATGGGAGCCGGAAGGCAATGTCCATGCCCCTAGGGCGGTGCAACGGTTTCATGCTTGTCATCCCACTAAACCTGGCCCTAGGAGGCGCTTTGGAGGTGGGCGTACTGTCAGGTGCTAGCCGGCGCCTACAGGGCCGATCGGGAGATTGTAGTCATTAGGGACTACACCTCCCATGAAGCCCAGCGTGGTAGAGATCGCGTAAGAGTCAGCACACCCCGGAAAGGGTGTGCGTTATTCTGTGCTAATGAGACAGGTCGGAGCCTCAACGAGGTCGGAGCGGACGGCGTTCCCAAGGGGGAAATCATCGGCGGCCGGAAAAGAGGAATGAGATTCATCAGGGCCCCCTCCTGGAAACTGACATTTTACCGGCAGAAGGAGTTCCTAGCTGCTCCTCCGTTCAAGATCCAAGTACTAAGGAGGTGGTAAGCGGCAAGCTGTGCTACTTGCCGGAGGCTATCGCCTTTCTTTATTTCTGCATTCCTTATGGCCAGGTTGTGAGTGACTGTCATATACTGGAGCACTTTACCTTTTGATATACCATAATAAAGGAACGGCGATCTTATGAGACATAGGCCCTCATTCTGACCCTGGCGGTCTTTGACCGCCAGGGCGGAGGACCGCGGGAGCACCGCCGACAGGCCGGCGGTGCTCCAATGGGGATTCCGACCGCGGCGGTAAAGCCGCGGTCGGACCGGCACCACTGGCGGGCTCCCGCCAGTGTACCGCCGCCCCATTGAATCCTCCACGGCGGCGCAGCTTGCTGCACCGCCGCGGGGATTCCGACCCCCCCTACCGCCATCCAGATCCCGGCGGTCCGACCGCTGGGATCCGGATGGCGGTAGGGGGGGTCGCGGGGCCCCTGGGGGCCCCTGCAGTGCCCATGCCACTGGCATGGGCATTGCAGGGGCCCCCGTAAGAGGGCCCCTACATGTATTTCACTGTCTGCTGTGCAGACAGTGAAATACGCGACGGGTGCAACTGCACCCGTCGCACAGCTTCCACTCCGCCGGCTCGATTCCGAGCCGGCTTCATCGTGGAAGCCTCTTTCCCGCTGGGCTGGCGGGCGGTCTGAAGGCGACCGCCCGCCAGCCCAGCGGGAAAGTCAGAATTACCGCCGCGGTCTTTCGACCGCGGAACGGTAATCTGACGGCGGGACTTTGGCGGGCGGCCTCCGCCGCCCGCCAAGATCAGAATGAGGGCCATAATCTTTTGGCTTTTTTTTGGCAGCAATTCAGAATGAGATTTACTGTTTGCAGGATTCCAAACAGCCGGGACAAATGATTCTTGTCAATATTCAAGGAGATATGAACGAGTTACTTCTTCAAATATACGTGACATTAACAAAAGGCTCAGTGTGTTAGCTGAATCATAGGAAGAAGTGCAAAATAGATTTTCTTCACCTTATTTTTTCTCCTCATGTTTGTTTCTTTATACGTACTGTAGTATTGTTTAGGAGGAGGGGCGGTGAGACCCTTAAGTGATTATTAGTGGCCGTAGTTGGCTTGGGGCATCCATTGGTGATACTGATGGAACATAGTCAGGCTTTGGACTAGTTCTGCCCTTATGAGTTATGGGCAGGCCAGGTCGTTTTGGTTTTAGTGAGACCTTATGAGAATAGACAGACAATGTGATAATTAACACTGTGTATTTTTCTTTACAGTTATCCCGTCCCTGCTGATCCTTCCCCTTCCTTCCCTCACCTGATTACTCCAATGCACTGTGGTTTTTTATCGGTGACTTGGTGGTGTCAGGAGGTGGACCTTGTTTGCATCACACCGAGTCTGAGGAGTACCTACACCGTGACAAACGCTCCAAGCAACACCCACCTCCTCCACACCTGGACCCCCGCCAACATAGAGGACACCGCCACCACCATGGCCTCCATACACTCTGGATCACCATCTGACCCCTGCCTACACCATATCTTTAATAAGGCAAACATCATCATCGCCCCCACCTCTGCAAAACCATCAACAGCTCCTTCGAGTCAGCCACCTTCCCAGAAAGATGGAAGCACGCAGAAATCAAAGCCCTGCTGAAGAAACCAAAGGCAGACCCAGACGACCCCAAGAACTACTGGCCAATCTCCCTCCTCCCCTTCCCAGCCAAGGTCATCGAAAAAATCGTAAACAGCCAACTATCCCGGTTCCTGGAAGGCAGCAAGGTACTCGACACCTCCCAATCCGGATTCCGCAGAAACCACAGCACCGAGACTGCACTCATTGCTGCCACAGATGACATTAGGACCATGCTCGATGAAGGAGAAACAGCAGCACTCATCCTCCTGGACCTCTCCGCAGCTTTCAACACGGTATGTCATCACACTCTCCGCACACGGCTCCACAACGCTGGAATCCATGACAAGGCACTCGACTGGATCTCGTCATTTCTCTCAGGCAGAACCCAGAGAGTCCGCCTCCCACCTTTCCTGTCAGAAGCCTCCAGAATCATCTGTGGCGTTCCCCAAGGATCTTCGCTCAGCCTCACGCTCTTCAACATTTACATGGCCCCGCTCGCCAACATCGCACGAACCCACCACATCAACACAGTTTCCTACGCAGACGACACTCAGCTCATCCTCTCCCTCACGAAAGACCCTACAACTGCAAAGAACAACCTCCACAACAGACTTCACGCCATTGCGAGCTGGATGGAATCAAGCCACCTCAAGTTAAACACAGACAAGACAGAAATCCTCATCTTTGGCACCAACTCCTCAACGTGGAATGACTCCTGGTGGCCCATCTCCCTAGGAACCGCGCCCTCACCCCCCACCCACGCACGCAACCTAGGCTTCATCTTGGACTCCACACTCAGCATGACTCAGCAGGTCCATGCCATCTCCTCTTCCTACTACAACACTCTCCGCATGCTCCGTAAAATCTTCAAGTGGATTCCCGTTGAAACCAGAAAAACTGTCACCTACGCCCTGGTCAGCAGCCGATTGGACTACAGAAATGCCCTACATGCAGGAATAACAACCAAACTCCTAAAAAAGCTGTAAAGAATCCAGAACGCATCTGCCCGCCTCATTCTGGACATCCCATGCCAGGACCACATTTCCCCCCACCTCAGAGACCTTCACTGGCTACCAGTATCAAAGAGGTTCACCTTCAAAACTCCTTATCCATGCACACAAGGCCCTCCACGACACAGGCCTAGCCTACCTCAACGACAGACTCACCTTCCACACCCCAACCCGCAATCTTCGCTCCGCCAGCCTCGCCCTCGCCTCCAACCCCCGCATCCGCCGTACTACTGCCGGAGGAAGATCCTTCTCTCACCTAGCCGCCAAGACCTGGAACTCCCTACCGCTCCACCTTCGCCAGACCCAAGACCTCTTGATATTCAGGAAACGCCTCAAGACATGGCTCTACGACCAGTAGCTCCACCCCAGCGCCTTGAGACCCTAACGGGTGATTAGTGCACTCTATAAATCCTTGATTGATTGATTGATTGACTCTAGCTGCATGCCACATGGTCAAACAACACCAGCTGTACACCATTGGTTAGGGGTGCCCCCTGATTGTCCTCCCAGAAGCATTGATAAATATGGGAATACCAAGAAACTCAGATCCTTGCCTTTAAACTACAAGACGAAGAGAAGGACTGCCCTGCGGTACCCTTGGACTGCACAGGAGAGGACTGCACTCTTAAGGACTGCACCTGCTGCACACTTTGTTCTTCAGCCCAAAGGGGATTTTGTCCACCTTCTAAAGGATTCCAGAGTTAAATCCCTGTAAGCGACAGGTATAAAAGAGCTACCAAGGGTCATCTGCTTCAACTCTTGCTTGAAGAACCCTGCTGGACAGCGTAAAGGGGGCATTTAAGGATTTGCCTAGGTGCATTGTGGGTATTGTAGTCCTAACTTCTCAAGGAGAAACTCAGAGATTCTGGAGCCTTGGATTGGTGTTGTGAACCCTCAAGTGACCAAAAAGAAGCAACTGGAGAAGCACTTCCCTGCTGGACACTTAGACTACACAAGAGAGGACTGCACTCATAGGGACTGCACCTGCTGCACTCACAAGGCTTCACATCAAAAGGATGTTGCTGCCTTAAAGGCTAAGGAGCAGACTCCCTGATCAGCACAGGTAGAAAAGTGAAAGTATTCAAAGGGCTACCTGCAACATCAACATCAAGGACAACTCCAGCTGACAAGCTTCCCCTGGATTTTACTTGGATTGACCAAGTGCATTGTGGGAGTTGTAGTGCCAGACCCCCAGAGGCATAAAAGCGCTTGAGAACCCTTTGCTTTTGCTGTGGACCACTTTACTGCATCAAGGAATCATTCTGGAAGTAAGTTTAAAAGTGTTTTATCACCGGTGGTTGGAACTTTTGCCTTTGTCCTGGTCCAGCTCAACCCTTTTGAACTCTTTGATCGCTATCTGCATCTAATCACTAGTTTAACTTTTAATCTTTAAAAATTCGTATTGCCCGTTCCTTACATTGAAACGTTGTTGTTTTGGTGTCATTTTTGTTCGTAAATTTTTATAAATTGGTGTGCAATTTTTGTTGCTTTGCGTCTTATTTATTTAATGCATTGGTGTTTTTAAAAGCTTTACAAACCTGCCTCCTAAGTTTAGCCTGTCTGCTCACAGCCAAACTAACGAGTTGTGCAAGGATTCATTTACTGAGTCCTTACCTGGACCTTATGTGTGACTGTGGCCGAATTGCTAGCTGTGGGTACCTACCAACATGTACTAATAATTGACCTTTGAGCAGTTCGATATAAGGCCATCCTGCTGGGCATTATTATGAAGAGTCCGTGAAACACCTATATTTTTAATCTAGGGAAGGCCCTTCATTTGATTCTGTGATGGGTTTTTGGGCATACTGAATACCTTAGTTTACAACACACCTTTATATCTGGTTTCTTTCTCCATTGATTTTGATTGAGCACACAAACAATTCAGATCACTAGTGAGATTCACAGAGTATTCCTTACTAGGATAAGGTTGGTCAAGTTTCCCAACGGTAACTGGAAACTTAGGGGAATATTTATGAGAAGCTACCACCACTGGGGCCTCAGTTTCTTTGAAGCTCTGGTGGCGCAAGTCTCTCTACCATATCTAAAAGGCAACACAAAGACACTTTGGGGGTCATTACGACCTCAGTGGTCTTTTGAAAAGACCGCCGAGGCCACGGGAGACAGAATACCGCCATTGCCAGCGGTATTCCTGTCTCCCTATTATGACATTTCCGCTGGGCCACCAGACGGTAACAGTGTTACCGTCCGCTGGCCCAGCAGAAATGTCACATCAACATTGCAGCCGGCTCGTAATAGAGCCGGCGGCAATGCTGATGTGCAGCGGATCTAGTAGCACCCGTCGTGCATAGCACCCGTCGCGCATTTCACTGCCCGAAATTCGGGCAGTGAAATGCACGACGGGGCTATGCCTGGGGGCACTGCCCATGCACTGCCAAGTGCATGGGCAGTGCAGGGGCCCCCAGGGGCACCCCAAGTCCCCTTACCGCCGGCCTTTTAATGGCGGTGTGTACCGCCATGGACAGGCCGGCGGTCGGGGACTCATAATCCCCAGGGCAGCGGTGCTTGCACCGCTGCCCTGGGGATTATGACCGCCAGCCGGAATCCTGGTGGGAAAATGGAGGTGCCGGCGGTATGGCCGTGGAAATTCCGCCACGGTCATAATTGCTGGCGGAACACCGCCAGCCTGTTGGCGGTGCTACCGCCAACATACCACCAGCCGCCAGGGCCGTAATGACCCCCTTTATGTGGCTTGCATGGACTCATATATATGGAATAAACCAAAGCAGCACAAGTCGCTGCGGTGCCTTACTCTGCATCAGGGAGACATTTCCTGGGCATTGTGGTGGGTTTTCTCACACAACACACATGGATTTTGATGCTGCCCCAGATTTACTTAATCAGGTAAACCTGGCACAGCATAAAAACCTTACGCCTCCCCATAGAAGGCATAACAAAGAGAAATATTTTAATTTCTCCTCTTTTGTTCCTCTTTACATAAGTACTCCATTCTGCAGCACACATAGAAAGAGGAAACCACTTCTCAGGATTGTTTTTGTACACCAAGGTGTTGTTCATGCACAAAAGCAAACCTGCATGCAACGCAGGCACCCTTGCATCATGGAGCAAGAGTGCCTGTGCTGGATCTAGGCAGCCAACTGTGCACCAATGCATGGAGAAAGGACAGGAATGCAGAGAATTTCATAAATACAGTTCATAACTGGCTTTTCACATTGGTGTAGGGCAGCGCTACAAGAAGTCTTGTGGTGCTGCCCTATGCCGATTCCCCAGAAATATGGGCCTTAATGACTAGCAAAATTATATTATGGACTATCTCACCCACTGAAAAGAAAAGCAGAATTTTAATACTGTAGACTGATCTTGTGGGGCAGAAATGTTTAATGTTTGAGACTTAGGAAAATGAACGTGTACCTCATCATATTCCTGTCAACGTTGCAGGGTGGAGTGTACAAGGATAGCCACTGAATCAGCATCAATAGAGTACAAAATCAGTTAAACTCATCTTTTTCAACCTATACTCCTTAATATCCTCAAAATTATACACATTCTCTACAACCAGTTTAAGTTTAAGAGCAAATAATAATGGCACAATGGGGCAGCTCTGTCTAGACCTCTTTGCACCTCTGTAGGTGGTGAGAAACCCCTCTTTACCCGTCCTACCCAGGAACTTGCAGTTGACCCAGTAGAATTTCTTCACCATGTTGAGTAAGATCAACAGGGCATTCTTCTCTGATCTATGAATATTCTCTGCTATGTGTAACATCTCTTTTGCATTACCTTCATCATTTCTCCCATTTACAAATCCTAGCTGGCCAGGATAAATCAAGCATGGGAGTATGGGCACCAACGTGGCTTTGTGAACTCCTATGTATAGTTTTGCATCTATATCATTAAGGAGATGGATCTGTACCAGGATCAAGGGGATTGGTGTTTGCCCAGAATAAGGATACTTGTGACCTTGACCTTTGTCATGAAAAGTGCTACTCATTAGATGCCTAAGAAAGAGTTAAACAGTTGTGTCAAGAGAAAGCAAGGATAATGAACAAAGTCTTATAAAATAGTTGAGCAAACCTGTCAGGGCCTCATGATTTACATAACTCTTATTGTACTAGAAATTATGTCCTCCATGTTATGGTCTGGCCAAATATTTCAACTTTTCAGGCACTCCTCTCTGTACACATGAGCCCCCAGACATTGATCAATGTGGCTTGGGAACACCGTTTCATTTGGATATATTTTGCTATCTAAGGTACTAAAATGTCCATCTATTTTAGCGTCATTCTGCCAATGGATCCCATACTTATTCCTAATAGCTGGTATTCTATATTATATGATCTTTGCTTTTTATATATAAGCAAACATTAATGAAAAAAATACTCTTACCCAGTGCTTTGACTTGAGTCCTGAGTGCTGTAAGTTTGCCCCAAATTTCAAGAGAGATGACCTTTGTATGTATTCATTCTAACTCCTTCCACTGGGATTGTAAATGCTCCCTTACCTCCTGTTTAACCACATCTTCAACCTCTGAAGCAAGACGATTGGCAACAAGCTCAAGAAAATCCTAAACACCTCCATCACTGCTACCTCCTTCCCTGAAGATTGGAAACATGCTTAAGTTAGGCCTTTCATGAAGAAAACACCTGCCCACCTAGCAGAACTCAAGAAGTACCAGCACAGCTCCCTACTCCTCTTTCCAGTGAAAGTTCTAGAAAAAGCAATCAAACAGCAACTTACAGAGCACCTAGAATGCAACAACCTTGTGGACCTCTCTCATTCTAGATCCAGAGCCAACCACAGCACAGAGACAGCCCTGATAGCAGTCACCGATGACAACAGGGCCATGTTGGACTGAGGCAAAATGGCAGTCCTCATTCTCCTGGATCTATCAGCCACCTTCGACACATCTCCCATCACATCTTGATCAACAGACTCCACCATATAGGAATCCAGGGAGACATCCTCAAATGGATCACCTCATACCGCACCAGAAGAACCCAGAGAATCAGTCTCTCACTTTTCACATCAGAACCGAAGAAGATCTTCTTCGGCATCCCCTAAGGATCATCCCTCAGCCCCACCCTTCAACACTTACATATTCCCCCTGGCCAACAAAGTCAGATCACATGGACTCAACATCATCTCTTACACTGACAACACCTAGCTCATCATCTCACTGTCAGAAGACCACTCCATCACCAGAGCTAACTTCCACAGATGTATGATGAATGTTGCTGACTGGATGAAGGACAACTGTCTCAAGCTCATCATGAACATGACAGAAGTCCTCATCTTTTGGAACAACACGTCTCCCTGGAACAACGCATGGTGGCCTCCTGAAATTGGCCCATTTCCCCCAAAAGACCATGCCCACAACCTTGGCATCATTTTGAGGAGCAAGCTTTCCATGGATGAACTGGTAAATTAATTATCTTCTGCCTGCTTACACACTTTATACATGCTCTACAAAATCTTCAGGTAGCTCCCAGTCAACACCAGAAGGACCATCCACAGGCCTTTATTGCCAGCAGGACGGACTACGGGAACACACTTCACGTAGGAATCACCACATGCCTCGTAAAGAAACTACAGACAATACAAAACACAGTGGTCAGACTTATCCTCGACCTCCCCAGATAAATCCACATCACACCCCACCTCAAGAAGCTACACTGGCTCCCGATCTAGAAGAGATGCCAGTTCACAATGTTGACTTATGGATACAAAGCCCTGCTCAACGAATCAACAAGTCGTTGACCCACCACCAACCAACCAGAAACCTACGATCTATCTGTCTCTTCCTCGCGGACACCCCCCAGATGCACCAAAGCAGCAGTGGAGGATGCTCCTTCTTGCACCTGGCAGCCAAAGAGTGGAATGACCTTCTCCTGCACCTCAGGACCACCGCAGTTCTCCAGCATTTTAGGAAAAGACTCAAGACCTGGCTTTTCAAACAAACAGATCACCTTAACGCAAGTAGCAACTCCAGCGGCTTGAGACCCTCACAGATGATTTGCCATGATTTACAAATCCTTGACTGATTGATTGATTGACACCAACATCCACCAAACCTGACACGTTTTGGCTGTAGCCTTCATCATGGGTTACACGACAATCATTTCTCATGTAACTTTAAGTATCAACCTATCATCTTTTGTATGTAAAAATAACAGATGATAGGCTGATCACGAGTATATGTAGAAAAAGCAGAGCAGGGAACAGCATTCTATGTGTTTCTAGTAGCCACTCGCAGAATCTGATCTCTGGAATAGAGCTGAGAGGCAAACTGTTCTAAACCAGTTTTCCCTCAAACTACACTAAGTACACTTTTGTAAGTTTATTTTTCACTAAAGTAAGCAAAAACCTACTTATCATGATTTCATGCAGTTGATGAATTTATTGTACCATGGCCCTACAGGAAGTTTAATGAGCCAGTTAAGTAAATTGAATGTACAATATATGTTTTAGGGTAAACTACAGGTGTTACACCACTCTTTTTCAGTGGTACAGATTCCTAGAGCTTTCTATATGCGTATGAAGTCCAGCCCTAAAATTTCATGTCCATGTAAAGTTTATGCCAGCAGACTGTGCCCGCAGGTAAAGGATATTTTGTGAGTGAAGGTACTCTGTTACAGATTTAAGGTCTTCTTCTCAATGATGAGCCTACCAGCTGCTGGAACAGTTGCTCACTGCAGCCTGTAGCCCTTGAATATTAGTTACCCCTCCATCTGTGCCAAAGCAATTCAGTCTCCCTCCTTAGAAAAGTGTACCAATGTGAAAATATTGAGGCAGTTCCTTTCTTCTGCTGTCTAGACCCGCCATGCATTTGTGTTCCACTTGCACTGGAGGGTCTTCAGGTCTGCACTTTACTCTGTATACCCTTCCCCTACATCCCACGTAGGAGGCCTCTTATATGGATGTTGTTCCTCTGTAATCACTTTTTGAGATCTTCACATTGAGTTGCATTTCTTAATTTTGTTCTTGAAGTGTCTCCATGAAACAACACACCAGTTGTTGTCCTCTTACATCTCACTAACGGTTTTCTCCAAATTATCAGCTCTAGATTCCAGTGAGGCAAATCCTTTTTGGACTTCTTAAACCAGCCTTAAGGGAGCCGTGTCCTATACCGTAGCACAGAGTGGGCCCACCAGCTTCCTTGAAATGCGCACCCACTGTAAAGCAGACAGTGTGCATTCCATGGGTGCTGGGTGTGGGGGCCCTGCGCTGCCCATGCCATGGCCATGGACAGTACAGTGTCCCCCTGTGGCCCGCTGCACTGGATTCTGCTAGCCTTTTCATGGCGGGGTCCCCGCCATTAAAAGGCTGGCGGAAAGTGGAGTTGTAATCAGCCAGGTAATGCTGAGTCCAGTGCCACCCTGGCTGAATACAAGCCCGACCACCTTCACCATGTTGGGAACAATATTCCTGGCGGGGACGGCGGTCTTTATGTGGGTCCGCCTACCAAAGTCAGAATTTGGTGGTAGGACCGCCTGGAGAGCAGCGGTCCGACTGCCACCCCAGCCTCATAATCATGCTGTTAGACTTGTAAATTTGCCTCTACACCCTTTTTCAGGGGATTGAGACATGTAAATGTATGGGTATGATGAACTTTAGACTGGGATTTTGTGAATACCTTAAAGTAGTAAATGTACTCAAAAGTTTAAGAGTAAAATACACATGTAAATTACTCCCAAGTGTAAGTTACCTTTGTGAAAAGGTCCATCTGTCTGTATCTTGTTTCTTTTCCCAGTGAAAGACTTTCCCTTCTCAAGAATCAGCAGCTTCCTGCTACCGAGCTCTCTTTCGCAATTTCGAAATCAGTCCAGTGGTTCATGCTGGTTGTTTTCACTGGATAGAAATTAGCAGCTACAAGACAGTAGAAATGTAGCCCTTCACTCTACCATGAAAATATTTTATAAGCTAAAACACAAAAGCAAAATTTTATAATAACAATCATCCGTTTTCTCAAGTGCAAGTAAACAGTATTGCTGCAGAGGAAAAATAAATGACAATGCACACATGACAGGTTTGGCAAATGCCCATTAAAGAAAATGAAAAAAGTAAAATAAAAAAATATGGATTTAATAAAATGAATCATTGCATTAGACTTTTACATAAGGTGCTCAATTCACAAAGAATGTTGTCAAAGCAGGGGCAGAGATCATGACCTAAACCTGAATGTAATTTCCAGCTTTCTTCGATCCATAAATATTTGGTTTTCCATAACAGAGAAGTCCGCACAGTGGGAAATAGGATCCGTGTGCAAATGTCCAATTTGTTTCTAAGCAGGGAAATATTTTTTATATATTTGAAAAAAAAACTCTTTCCCTACACTCTCACCAAATGTAGGGTTGATTCATTCCGCTTCCAAATCTAGAAATGCACAATCCTAGTTTCCAGGGAGGAAACAGTAATGCGAATGCATTAAAAAGATTTAAGGGTATGAAGAATCTTAGCGCATATCAGCGGGCTTATTTGTGTTAGGAATCCATTTGTGAAATCCCTACAGGTGTAACAAAGGTAAATTTAGTGATAAATGCATGTTGAATACCAAATTTAGCTTTGCTAATAAGGCCAACGATTTTCAACAAATCAATTGAGTGGGAAGAAATTAGTAAAACAGAAGGACACAATTTAATGGTGGGAGATAACACAGAAGGAATACGTTCGAAAAGTGAAGCACTGACCTTATGTAAACACTTCAAGGTGCAGGGACAATGAGAAACTCAATATATTGATCGACATGTGTATTCTTCAGATACAACAACATGAATGTGTTTATGAAGGTGCAGTCCCATCGCGGAAAGATCTTCCAAGAATAATTCCGAATTCTACAATTATGCCACGACCCCTAATGGTGCTCAAGATAAATATATGCCAGATATGTTTAGTTTAGCCAATTATATATGCTTCCAACTGTGCAGAGGTAATTGCAGCGCTATAGTCCAGCGCACGGTGCTATCTATAGTGATAGTTACTCCTGTCAAAAAATATTATAAAAAAGTACAAGTTAGCGCAGTATAATAATAAAGGCCAAATTTGCAGTTTTTCTTCAGGTCTGAATTGTATTCTTTACATTCAGTGCTGAGATATGTAACATAAATAGTTCATAAACATATAGATAATTATACAATCATCCAGTCTTTAAGTTAAAACATATTTTAGAGTCTTTTTCAGAGTTAATACACTGGTAAATGTTACAAGTTTTACAATCCCATATTATGTTTAATATTTGGGATACCACCGATATGTGTTTTGCAACACTTCGCTGCTTTTTTAAGGCTGTAAAGAGAGAAGGCCTCCTTTTCGGTTAACATCGAATTAATCACCAAATACTGATGTCATAACAATCTCAAATGAGCACATTTTGCCTGGGCTGGCTATAGCGCCGGTGACGCCTAGTGCCACTGTCGTTTTTGCCCTCCCATGACCCCTTTTTTGTCCCCCCATGACCTCCTTCTCCAGGAATTCCCTACCACTCTCTAACAGTGCTCCTTTTCTTTCAATACCCCCTCTGACATACATTTCAGTAGCTAAAGAGTGACTTATAGTTCACTCACTCAAATTTGTGGTCTGCTTGGCACACATTGGGGGTCATTACAAGTTTGCCTGTCTCATGACCGCCATTTCGGCAGTCGTACCGCCAGCAGGCTGGCGGGGAAGACTGCCAAATTATGACCATGACGGTCTTCTCAACAGAGTACAGACAATCCACTGTCGGCACCGGCAGTGCGGTCAGGCTGCCAAAGATGACAGTAGGTACCCTCAGGTCGACAGAGGCCATGTTCCCGCCAGACAGATTACGAGGCTGCCCACAGCCAAGGTTTCTGCTGCGGTCGCACCACCATGGAAACCATGGCGGAAACCAACTCTTTACAATGAGACACTCACCTTCAGGGGCACGTACCCATCTTGAGCCACCATGGAACCTGAGATACACATCTTCCCACTGCTCCTGCTTGCCTTGCGACTCCAGAACCAGCGGCAACGACATCAACCGTGAGTCTGCACACTTACCTGTCACAGTTACACAATACCAATGTATCTACGCTCACACAACATACACATCCTGAATGGGTGAACACAAACATGTACCCTCACACTGACACGCACACCTACACACAGCCACATAAACACACATACATAGTACACACACTACGTCCAACACAAACACACACTTCCAAAATACACACCAACACCCAGATTCACAGCACCCATACAGTCAAACACAACACGCAACCCAACCAAAATGACACAACACCACAACCGCAACACCTCAAAAGCACCATCATTCATCCAGAATACACACTTCCACTTGATAAATCATGCATACATCACAACCTAACAACACCAGAGAACCAACACACATAACACACATCCATACAACAAGGCATTCGTCATACCCTGCCAACACACATCATAACAGATTTGACATACTAATCACCACACAAACTCACACACACAGTACAACCACACAAGGGCACACAACACTTGAAATAACACATGTCAACACAATCACTACACATACTATCAACATTAATCCATGTCCCAAACTCATACATGACCACCACACGCACAAAATGTACTCACACACACAAAGGAAAGCAGCCAAGATCAAAACAGCCGTAAGGAATGAAAGGCAGGCCAAAAAATTGGCCCAGATATATTGCAATAAATAAAAAAATACATAAGTAAACAAATAAACAAATATAGATGTACATAATAAGAAGGCCATACGCTAGTCCAAACATATATGTGCATCAGGCACAATTGGCACATTTCAGTGCCCCTACTTGACTCCTGACTGCCATACAACCTCCACAGGTAGGGGCAACAAGGTGGCAGACAGGCACCTCAGAGAATAGGGGATGGTGAAGGGGGAGTTTGGATTTCGGTTTGGGAGGTAAATCTTTGGTCTTGGGAGGGGAGGCTTAGATCGAGGCTTAGAGGAGAGCTTGGAACTCTTGGGAGGGGTCGACTTCTTGGTGGGAGAGGGGCATTGCTACCTGCAGTGGGGTCCAGGGGAGGACTTGGAGGTGGGAGGGCTAGACATAGGGAGGGACACAGTTCTTTTGGGGGTCACATGGGATGAAAGAGGAGGAGGAAAAATGACAACTTCGAGAAGAAAAATTTCTTCAACACATGGGAACGGTCATGGCAAAAGGGTTTGGGAGAGGAAGGAGAGGGAGTGGTTGTAAGAGATAATTTGGTGGATGTCTTGGGTACGTGTGTGTCCAAGGTATGCTTGTGTGTGCTGGGTGTTTGTTGTGTTGGTGGATGTGGTCATTTATCTGTCTTGGGAGGAGGGGTGGAGGTGCTGGGAGATGCTGTGGTGGATGGGTAGCTGTCTGTTGACGTGGTGACTGCAGGTATGGTGGATGTGATGAACGTAGGCATGTCTGTGGTTGTGGTGTCTGCGAATATGGTGACTGGGGTGGATGACTGCGCGTCTGCTATTGTGGTGACTAAAGATAGGATAGGAGTTGTGGCTGTATTGTGGAATGCTGGTGTGGTGTCTGCAGGTGTGTCCAATGTAGCGTCTGTGAAGGTGGGAGGGTGGAGGAGTCAGTGCAGGAAGTGAGTGTTGGTGAGTCTGCAGGTGGGTGTTGTTTGTGTGCATACCAGTGGTGGGTCTTGTGGTGCTTGTGTCTGTCAGCAGTACCCTTGACTGTTGTGGCGGATGCATGCTTGTCTGTCTGTGTGCTTTGGCTGGGACGGAGAAGAGGGATATGGGATTGGGAAGAGGAAGGTGGATTGAGGATGGAAGACTAATGGTGAATGTCTGCTGTACTTGTGGAGGCCAGAGCCTGAAAGGATCTCTGTAGGCCAGCCAGTGCACAGTAAATGCTGTCCAGGAACACATTACTCTGCTGGACTTGAGTTGCCAGTCCCTGGATGGCATTCACAATGGTTGACCTACCCACAGAGATCGACCTCAGGAGATCAATAGCCTCCTCACTGAGGGAAGCAGGGCTGACAGGGGCAGTGGCAGAGGTGCCTGCAGCGAAGGAGACACCCACCGTCTTAGGTGAGCGGGCACGGACAACTGGGTAGGGGGCTACAGGGAGGGTGGTGGTAGAAAGTTGGGTGGCAAAGATGGTGCTGGCGTGGTGGGGTGGTCCCAGAAGCATCCGCCACCACCAGGAAGTGTCCACTGGAGGAGGATTTTGAAGATCATGATGTGGATCCTGTCTCCCTGTGGCACTCCCCTCACCCTCTGGGCCACTTGGTCCCTCACTGTCTGTAGTATCAGTACTCTAGTTCCTTTGGCCAGCAGCATCCCCACTTGCCTGTGCCCGTCTCCTTCACCTGCCGATGTTGATGCGCACAAATAGAGGGAGAGGGTCAGCACATTCTTCAGATACACACATTACAACATGGACAACTGTAGGTATACATCTCCTGGCTATGCTATATCATTTAGTACCCCACATAACCTACATAATGTCACAACATGTTATTTCTTTCCACCCCTTTATGTCTTCCCTCTCACCCACATAATAATCTAATTAAGGTTGCACGGCTTGAGCATGCCAAGAAATCACCTGTAAAGCTTTGTCAGCATGCTCATCATGTCCTGGCTGAAGCAGAAAATCTGTCCTAATCTGGATCATAACTCTCCATCCTCCAAAACCTTTAGAAAAAGTAGTTGACTGATCACATCATAGCATGCATGTTCTGAATCTGCACCTGACTAGTCCATGTCCATAAGTAATGTACCATGATAGTTAGGAAAACTCCATTCACATACCACACAGCACCTGCCATTCTAATCACTTGCCTGGCTGAACCCTCAGTACATATATGACATAATGGATACAATCACTGATGTAGCCACAACATGAGGCACTTCCATACAGGTGACATCTGATGTGTCGAATACATGTCTGGAGAACAGCCATGTCACTACATGTACCAAATCCCATAGGAAAATCTGCAGACACAGAACACAGATACACCACATCACTCCATACACATATCACACATTTGACATCCACTGACAATCAATGAGTGCATTGTAAGAACACATAAACATTAGCTAGCCTCAGTAGTATACATCAGAAGGCACCTAACAAAAAAAAATAACTTGGAAGAACATGGCGGGCTACGCAGGTCGCGTAGCGCGCTAGAGCGCTTCCGGTTCCGGTTCCCTGGGGGCGTGTCAGGTTGCGGCAGCCGCGGCAGCCGAGCGGCGGAGCGAGTGGCGGTAGCAAAAGCACACGAATGTGCGCGCCGCAATTAACTACATCCGAGGAAATTTGGAGGACAGCGGGGGCTGTCTGGTGGTATCGGGCCGCGCTGGAGCTGCGCCGGACCCGTAAAAACGTAGCGCGAATTCCCTTTCGGGGGAATAGCGGTAGTTGTAACACCAGAGCGTCTGGAGCCGCATCTGAGAAGTGGCGGTGGGCTGAGCAGCCCAAGGAGATTCCAGAGAAAAACGCCAGGAAGAAGACGGTGAGGCAGAGTGGGGAGGGGGGCGTGTCTCCTGCTCCCCTGCTACCCTTAACAAGAGTGGAGGGGACGGTTCAGCTGCCCCAGGATAATTTGGTTCCGATTACAAAGGAGAAGGGAGGATTGGTAAAAAAAAAAAATCGAGATTTAAATCTGGGGAAGGAGCCAGGAGTGTGGGGGGGGAAAGCAGGAGAGAGTAAACTTAAAGGTAGAGATAAGCTGACTCCCTCTCTAAGGTCCTTCTTCAAAGTGAGACCGGAGGTAGTTACACTTATCCCCGGGCAGGTTAGAGTTGCAATGGAAGTTACCACTAGGCAGGTGGAAAACATTATGGGTGAGAGCAGGGAGGGGACGAGGTCCCCCCTGCCAGGGCTAGGAGAAGAACAGATGGCCCCAGTGTTAGTTCAGACTCCAAATGATAGCCTTGTAGGAGTTCAAGACTTTGCATCTAAGACGGTAGCGCCAGAGCCCTCTCAGGCTGCCTCGGGGACCCCCCCCTTATTGAGTGCTTCGTTGGAGGCTTTAATTTTGTCTATTTCTGAGGATGTGAAAAAGGGCTTTGCGAACTCGGAAGTAAATCAAGGGGAGATAAGAGAGGTGTGTGCTAATTTGGAGAAAAAAAATTGATGGCGTAATGGTAAGAACGCAGGCCCTGGAAGAAGCGATGGGGGGTATGAAGGAGGAGCTGGTACAGCATAAGGGCGAGATCGAGACTTTGAAGAGGAGCGAACTGGCTCTAAAAAACAGGGTGGAGCAGATGGAAAACTATTCTAGAAGGAATAATCTAAAACTGTTGAAAATGCCGGAAGGCACGGAAGGGAGCAATCTTAAAGCTTTTGTAGTGTCATTAATCAAATCAGCGGTGGACCTAGAGGAAAGGATGAAATTGAGAAGGATATTCAGAGAATCCACCGTGACCCCTTTAAGCTACGAACAAATAGCAGTAGACCTCGGAAAATTTTGATAAACTTTCTGTCATACCAGATGAAAGAAAAGATTTTATCTAGAGCATTGAAATTGAAGTCTTTAAGAGTGAAGGATATTGTGTTCGAGATTAGATCTGACCTATCCAGGGCGACTATGGATAGGCAGTGGGAGTTGGGGAAACGTTTGGAGATTTTCAGATCTTTGGGGGTTTCGGTTCAGCTGAAATTCCCAGCTTTCCTTAGAGTTGTGTATAACAACAAAATGTACATTAGAGACATTAGTGAAGCAGATGAATTATTGGCTGTGGTTAAAAATGAGCAGGCTACTGAATAAGGCTGCGTGTAATGCGCAATGGCGAAACTCTCCTAGGAACCTGGGGGCGCTCTAAAATTTGGATCAGTATGGTCCTTAGTTGGGGGGGATTCTCCACGGGTAGGGGTAGGGAGGAAGGAGGTAGGGAGGGGGGGGGAGTTGTAGGGTTGGGGTGGGGAGATTGGAAGAAAGTAAAAAGTAGTGCCTTGTTCAGCCCAACTATTTGTTATTTAAGATTGATAGATGGCTAGTAGGGGGGGAGGTCAGAGGGTGCTGAATATGCCACTACAAATTCTTTCATGGAATGTCAATGGCTTAAGGGTGCGAGGAAGAAGGGAACGAATATTACAGTATTTGAAGGATTTCATGGCACAAATTTTAGTTCTGCAGGAAACACATCTTACAAAGGTGGAGTGTAATAATATAATACAAAAATTAAGATGGGTGCAAACATTTGCATGCACAGATCACAGCTATCATAATAAAGGTGTGTTAATTTTAGTTAAACATGTACAGCAGGGGGGTGTAGCAATCCTGGACTCTAGATCAGACTTAGCAGGGCGATGGGTAATAGTTAAAACACAATTTAGAGGTCGGAATCTGGTATTAGCAGGATACTACGGGCCTAACCACGACGACATAGAACCCTTAAAGCAGCTTTTCTCTCAGCTTCTGGAATTTTCGGACCCGGTTATTTTGATGGGTGATTTCAGTGTAGTACTAGACAATGAGTTAGATAGACATAATTGTAAATCACGAGGTACACCTAAGTCACAACAGTATTTAAGGAGGATGATGAAGGAATTTGGTTTGTGCGATATTTGGAGGCAAAGGGCGGGGAACAGTAAGGACTTCTCTTTCTTCAATAAGAAGTACAGACATGCGTCGCGAATTGATTATTTTTTATTGGACATGCGTTTGAGAGAGGAGGTGAAGATTATTGCGTATCTGCCCTCGCATTTATCAGATCATTCTGCGGTGGTGTTAAACATGTGCTTTTGTCAGACAAGTTGTAGTGGTCGGTGGACGATTGATCGAACATTGTTATTAGATCAAGAGGTGTTGCTAAAGTTGCGTAAGGAAGCTGAATTCTTTTTTAGTGTAAATTTGGGCTCCGCTCCCTTATTTGTAGTATGGGACACGTTTAAAGCAGTCATCCGCGGGGAATTAAGGAGTTGTTCCAGCCAGAAACATAAACGGTTGAAAGAAGAGATTTATGCATTGGAGCAGGAAATGCGAAAATGTAAAGCGAAAATAATCGAATCAGGAGAGACGGAGACTGTGAGGTCTAGCTGGGAGGGGTTGAGAAGTCAGTTGGAAAAGATACTACAGGGAAGAATTCAAAGCAAATGGGAAGCAAGCAAATTGGCCCATTTTGAATACGGGGAAAATGCAGGGAAGTTGCTAGCTTGGAAAGGCAAAGCGGATCGAATTAGGAATTACATTAAGGAAGTTGAAGTGGGGCATTCAGGTGAAAAAACAATAGATGGGGCGGCAATAGAATCAGCTTTTCGAAACTTCTTTTCGAATTTGTATTCGGAAAAGTTGGAGGTGGATGGAGGTATGGTGACGGATTGGTTAGGGGCTGATGGATTCTTAGGTTTATCACTGTAGGAGAAGGAAGTATTGAACGCCCCAATAACGGCTGAGGAAATTAGGAGAACCCTGACTAGTAGTAAATCGGGTAAGGCGCCAGGCCCGGATGGTATCCCAGTGGAAGTTTGTAAGGCACTAGAGGATTTAGTTATCCCAGTGCTGACAGAATTGTTTGGAGGGATCCTGGAGTTTGGTAATGATATTCCTCTTTCATGGAATGAAGCAGTGATCTCCCTTATTTTGAAACCGGGTAAAAACCCAGCGAAGTAGCCTCATATAGGCCTATATCATTGTTGAACAGCGATTATAAACTGTTGGCTAAGCTTCTTGCGGATAGGCTGAGTAAGACAGTAAATACTCTAGTGCACCCCGATCAAAAAGGGTTTTCAAAAGGTAGATATTTGCATGAAGTAACCTTCGAATTGATCGGGGCAAAAGATATGGCCACAACGTTTGGGTCGCCTTTGGCAGTTATGATGTTAGATGCAATGAAGGCTTTTGACCAAGTTAATTGGAATTTTTTTAAATCAGTTTTGAGGCGGGCCAATTTAGGCTCAAAGTTTTGTGGTATAATCGATCGGATTTATACTTCCCCTTATGCTAAGATTTTGGTGAACGGTAAACTCACAGGTCCTATCACTATCTCAAGAGGTACGATGCAGGGTAGCCCCTTGTCCCCGGTATTGTTTAATCTATATATTGAGCCATTTGCCAGAAAAATCAGACAAAACCCTCTTATCCCACCCTTCTGCTGCAATGGCTGGGAAAAGAAAATGTATTTATATGCAGACGATGTATTAATATATACTAATAACCTGCCCCTTGCTTTTAATACAGTTAAAGATCTGGCTGAACAATTCGGAAGGATATCAGGGTACCGGATTAATGCGGGGAAAACAGAAATTATGCAGTGGAATATGGAGGGTGGGCCAACAACAATTAAGCAGGAAATACGGTACCTGGGTATTTTAGTGACCCAAAACTTGAAGGATTTAGCAGAGAGGAATGCTCAAAGGTTATTAGCCGAATGTAAAATTATGCTACAAAAATGGGCATATCTCCCTTTGACGATTCTGGGGAGGACAAATCTAATTAAGATGTTTATTCTGCCCAAATGGAACTTTGTGTTTTCAGCTATACCCTTGGCAATGCACAAGGCGCATCTAGATAAAATGCAACAAGCAATAAGTAGTTTCATTTGGAACTCAAAGGGGCCGAGGATATCATGGAAAAAGCTACGTAGAAGGAGGGAAAAAGGAGGATTGGCTCTTCCTGATTTGACATATTATGCGTGGGCTTTTTTGTTTAAGAACTCAAGTATGCTGTTTATATCCCCAGACGACTCAGCAGTAGGCAGAATGTATAAAGCTATGGTGTTGTCTGAAAAAGGGGGCTTACAGTCATTTTTATTTAAATTTGGTGACCCTACATTTTTCAAAAAAGTTAAACTAAAAGTGCTGCAAGGAATGGCAAGGAGCTGGTATCAGTTGAGGCGGCAGTTGGGTGTACACTATTATAGTTATCAGGCCCCTATCTGGGACTCCCCGGGCACCCCAGAATGTTTCCAGGATATTCTCGTATTACCACTTAAAAAGGCAGGTGTGGAAAGGTGGGGGGAGATTGCGCGAGAAGGCACTCTACTTCCTTGGGATGAATTGGTAAGAATAACGGATGGTTCTCTGTCTAGGTTAAAATATTTACAGATAAGACAGTGGGAGAAAGTAACTAATGAAGGATTAGGAGTGGTAAATGTTTTTGAGGACTCTTTTCTAGACCTGGCAGTTTCGGCTTCAGGGAAGAAGGTGGTGGCTTGGTATTGGGAAATATTAGAAATTCTGGATGAGAACTTTGACCTACCAAGCAAGTTATGGGGCAAGGTGATGTTAGGCGACAAGATTGGGTTATGGTGGAGGAAGTCGTGCATGACACTGTATGAAGTAGTGAAGCCGGCCCCACTAAGAAAAAATCATCTTTATACTCTACATAGAGCATACATATCTCCAGCAAAACTTTCCAAATTTAAGAAGGGGGAGGAGATTAAGTGCCCGAAATGTGGTGGGCTAGGAGCAACAGATATACATATGTTCTGGGACTGCCCTTTTGTTCGGTTGTTTTGGGAGGAGGTTTTTAGGGCGTTATCATCAATGTTAGGCTGGAAAATCAATGTATCACTACCACTAATTATTTTTGGGCAGCTCCAGGATGAGGGGATATGGAAAAGAGTGAATTAAACTAATCGTGCATTTTTGTTCTATGTAATTGTGTTGGGACGGAAAGAAATTTGTAAAAAATGGCTGAAGGAGCACCCGCCGAGCTATACAGACTGGTTGAACGCTGCTCTCCGTGTGGCAAATATGGATCTAAATGTGCAGGGCCCAAAGAAAAGCGTAGAAATGTGGGCACCATTAGTAAAATCGGCAGAGAACCGTCTAAATTTGTTTTCCTGTTAAACTTCACTGAGGGGTATCTATGGGAAATTGCACAATTGAGTTTTTCTTTTGCCTCAGTCCAAGGATTAAGCACCGTGTGAAGCCTTGGTAGGTCTGTCTAGGCGGACCAGAAGAGACAAAGGTGCACCCCCTGACTTGACTCTCTCTTCTTAGGCAAGAGGGCGAAAAGGTTACAAGAACGAAGAGGGATCTCAGTAAGTGGGGCTGAATGAGGAAAAAAAAAAAAAAAGAAGGCACCTAACGTTCCACTGGACATGCTGTTACAGACCCACCACATTACTACATGAGAGAAGAAAACCCATTCACACCTTTTCTGACTTGAATACCTGTATCTAAGTCCAGACAACACACATATTCCACTGAAAAGATATGCACCCATGATGTACACATGGAACTGCACTACTGCCATTGCACTGACAACATATCCCACACCAACACCTGAATCAGAAAGAGTAGTACAGCTAAACCAATAAATCTTGAAAATAGAAGTCATTCACTAACAATTCCTGCCCAACTACCCACATCAGATAGGCTAATGGTAGCAATGATTGACCCACTCTGTTACATGTGCCCCCAAGTAACCATTGATACATGACGTAGGCAGATAATAACATATGTGTCACTGTTATTGGTAAGACATTGAACCACATAGTGTGGACTTTGCATATTGTCAAAGGATAGTTCCTCATAGCCACTTAACCCCTCGAGAATAAAGCCATTGCGATAAATAAGATTTGCCCATATGTCAATGCCATAGAAATGCATGAAAAGGAAAAATAGATACAATCAGATACTCAAAATAGAATAGCTTTCCCTTACTACCTTCACATACCCCATAGTAGGAAGATAATTAGATAATTGGGATAAATCTATAGACACATATGTACAGTCCTATACTGGCCATATCTGTGGAGTGATTGAGATGCCTGCCTCACATGGAGTCAATACCTGTACCAGGACAAATATTACATAGCCCCTGTACAAAATATGTCAGGCACCCAGTTGCAACTACAGGTGAACAAGACAGATGGGAGGGCTCAGACACCTTAGAGTTACTAAAGCACATATGCTGATGGGTGGACCAGTACATACTCCATGGATAGGATGAAAGAGCAGCTTGTATCCATAAAAATGGTTGGGTGGAGTCACACATGTGGCATTGTCATCTGAGCATCTCTACATGCAGTCATAGATATGTTACAACATAGGGTGATCTAAACATACACATAGCAAAACATGATCTAATCTAATAGTCAGGCAATGTGGGTACTACGTGTTCCCACTAATCTACATGCATGTAGCACCTACGACATTGTCAAAGCTGCTGCAGTGACTGCAAACACCGTACAACCAGAGCCAACCTACAAGGACAAAGTCAGTACTTACCCCTTTGTGGCTGCTGTGCTGCCCTCAAATGCTTATCCACCTCAGGGTAGGCCACCACCAAAATGCGGGCCATTGGGGGGGCAGTGTCCGACGGGCACCCCTCCCTCTTTGGGAGGACATCCACAGCTGGGCCTCTGTGGTCTTCTGGGACCAGCGTCTCAGGTCCTCCCATTGCTTGCGACAATGGGTGCTCCGGACAGCTGTGGATCTCCAGAGTCTGCACTTGCCTGGCGATGGCACACCAGAATCCCTTCTTCTGACGGGCGTTTACCTGCATGGATGACACAGACAAAAGGAGAAAGTCATGTATACGTGCACCATACCAATAGGAGTGGTCACTACAAATCTGTCACTGCAAGTAGGCACACATACCCATCCTTTCAGCTCACAAGCCTTCACAACATGGCATCTACCTGCATCTATACCGTCACCAGTTCACATGCCCGAATAAATGTCACACACAACACCTATCAGACATGGCTGGGCCATTGAACTCACCGGCTCTTCTGGTGCCCCATATAGCTGTTCATACAGGGGTAGGACCTCCTCCACTAGCTTATCTAGCTCTTCAGGGCTGAAGGCAGGGGCCCTAAAACCTCCAGGACGTGGCATGATGGCTCCCAGAGGCAGTACGCAGCAGCTCACGTCGTGGAGGTCTTGCTGGCAACAGTGTCAGAAGTCAAGTGAGCAAAACTGCAGAAAATGGAGGTCACAGCTGCCAAGTACAGGACTGTCACTGACGGCGATCATGCCCATTGGCCCCAGTCCACCAAAGGCAGCAATATTAACCAATGACAAGTTGCATGGCAGTTGCGACCGCCTACCGCCATGATGACTTCCGCCTGCGGACTTAGGTCACTTCCAACTGTCCACTACAGTAGGTCAGGCGCCTGTCATTTTGGGCACATGCAGTCGATGGATGTTCTAAATAACCAGTGTCAGTCACTCACTCCCTCTATTTTCAGTGTAACCATATGTTGGGCCATCATGGTTGTGCAACATAATGTGACAATTTTTACACAATGACTTGTTCAGGCTGTCTATATGTTGAGAACTAAGTAAAGCGATTCTGAGGTACATAGGCCATGGCTAGGTTTAGGTACATTCCAAAACATATGTGTAATGAGTCCATGACAGCAAAGTCACCCACACATGTACAATAACATGTTTCATATGCACATTCCAGTTTACATATAAGCCAATCTGCAGCAATGAGGGTGAATTAGGTGCATATCTAGGGTCTATATTTTATATGTCAGTAGTCCCATGCCACATCTACAGATGTTAGAGTCAGGTCATATACTATGTGCTGGTGATGTGTGCATACTGCATAACTCATTGTACATTCGTGCCTCTCAACATAGTTATCCTGCCATGAGGAGAGTAAGACAACCACCAGTGTACCGTCCACTAGTTGACCTGGCAACCATGGATGACAGGCATGCCATCCAGACATTTTGTCTGAATCGTCATACCATCATTGATCTATATACACAGTTGGAGCTAGATCTGATGTCAGTCATTAGCAATCCGTATTGCATACCTCCCATTAAGCAAGTATTGTCAGTGCAACACTTCCTTGCCACGGGGTCCTTTCAGAATACTGTTGCCTTAGCATCAGGGATGTGTCAGCCCATGTTCAGTCTGGTGTTGAAGGATGTACTGCGTGCATTGTTGAAGCACCTGTATAGCTACATCACGTTTCCCCAAAGAGCGGGTTTGGCATTTGTGAAGGCAGACGTTTATGAGATGGGATACATTCCTCATATGGCTGGAGCCACTGATGGCACCCATGTAGCCCTGGTCCCTCCCAGTGTCAATGAACAGGTTTATAGGAACAGGAAGAACTACCACTCAATCAACATAAGGGTGGTGTGTCTGTCAGACCAGTACATCTCACAAGTCATGGCCAAGTTTCCTAAATCAGAGCTTGATTCCTACATAAAGCGGAACAGCAATGTCCCACATCTGATGGCATGACTACAAACAAAGAGGACCTGGCTGGTTGGTAAGTATGCATTGTATTGTGTGTTTCAGTGTTATGTCAACTATTATCGCATAATAGCCAGTCACTGACGCTATTTATGTTTTGTTCTACCATTGTGTTCACAGGTGACTCTGGCTATCCAAACCCTCCTTGGCTGTTGACACCAGTAAGGTACCTAGCCAAGCCAGGGGATCTCTGCTTCAGTGAGGCCCAAGGGAGGACAAGGCATGTAATCAAACAAATATTTGGGCTCCTGAAGGCAAGATTCAGGTGCCTAGTCCTATCTGGAGGTGCCCTCCTCTACTCGCCTCACAAGGTATGCCAAATAATTGTTGCCTGCTGTATGCTCTACAATCCAGCCCTAAGACATCAGATACCATTGATAGCAGATGAGGGGGAGTTAGCAGGACCAATGGTCAGTTATGCTGATATGGCAAGTGATGAAGAGCCAGAGGAAGAAGGAGCAGCTGACTCTAGGACAGAGCTCATCAATCAGTATTCCCACTGACATCCAGGTATGTGAATTGGATCTTTACAAGTGCTAACTGTGCACATTTAGATGTTGATGGCTGCCATTACACCTCCTGACTGGATTCATCAGTGGTGGTGTAATGAGCTCCAATGCCTATGTGTGAGTTGTGGAAGCTGACTGATAGATTGTAAGGTGTGCAGTAATAGAGGGTCAGCTCAAACATGTATTGTTACATCTTATCCTAACATTCACTTCTGGAATAGACTATTCAGTATTGAGCTATGTTTTTGCATTCTCCTATCCTCTTCTTCCTCCACTCACTGCAACTACAATTTCCCGTTTGCCTCTGCAACCTATGGCTTGAGGTATTTATTGTCAGTAGCCAATGGTAGTAGATGACAGACATGAGAGTTGTCAATGACAGAAAGCAGGTAAATTGGATATAGTTATAGTGGGACGAAAACTTGTTTGTACTCCCTTCATACAAGTGGAAATGTGACAACTTTGATCTTTCCTATTACCGATGGGGTTGGGGAGATATGAGATGGTAATTTTCATGTGGGTTGGAGTATGTGGCACTTGTGTAAAGAATGGATCATGGCCTCTGGCTAGACAGTAGGTGGAGTAGTTTGTGATGACCATGGGGCCTGGCTGTGTTTGTTTTCTGATGTTGCTGTCCAAGGTGCAGTTAACTGTATGGTGACAAGGCAGTAAGAACATGACTTCAGGTATAGGCCCTATGTTTGGGTATGGTTAATGTACTGGGTCCTCAGTGATGTTATATGTGTGTTCCATGGGATATGTGATCATATAGCTATGTTATGTGTATGTGAAGAGTCTATACCTGGTGATGTATAACTCCATTCTGGGTACCCCTGCTTTGTAGGTGGGTTACCAATGCCATGACTTCTGTTACCTGTATTTGTGCATTGTGTGCCACCATGCCTTCCATCCTGATAGTACTCTCTGTCATGCTGTTTTTGCAGATTGGAATGCTGATTATACTATGGGGTTGGCTTGGATTGCAACCTCTCTGACACCTGTCCTGTGACATCTCTGTTGTTATGTGTCCCATGCTGTGGGAGCCTCCATTTGATGAACATACCACTGGCAATTGGATGGCGGGGAGCATGAACACACCACAGTTAGCAAGCATGGCAATTGTTGATGCGCTAATAGACACATAGACAGTAGTTGTGCCTAATTGTGATTTATTGTCCATATCATGATGAATAAGGTCAAAATCAAAGTGTTTAAATGAAAAAAGGGGTGATGAGTTAGGTCATGGTAGATGGATTCATCAGAGTAGCAGCTAAACCAGTTGGTTATACGGGTCCAGTGTCCTTGTACCATTGGAAAATGGAGTAATGTCTCAGAACAGTCTACAGGTTGTCTCAGTGGCACACAATGGTGACAGATCAGGAGAGATTCACTTCTTGGCAGTGGGTTTGGTCTTGGCATCTGCTCCAGCTGGATGTCTGGGTGGATGTCCACATTTGGTGGGGGGGGGGGGTTCCAGCTACAGAGGGTTAGGGTGTCTGAGACTTGTGGTTCCACTGGCATTCCACTAGCTGCCGCAGATGTAGATGGGGCAGATGTTAGGCTGCTTGTGGAAGGGGCCTAATGGTGTGTTGAGGAACCAATGAGGGTGGGATTGATGTCCCTCAGCACCCCTGCAATGGTAGCCATGGTGGCAATATGTGCATGCCACTGCTGCATGACTTCCTGGTGGTATTTTCTGCAGCCTTTGATTCTCCCTGTCCTGGGAACTTTGGTATGTTCCCATGACCTGGTCAGTGGAGTCCATTTAAGGCCCCATCCTCTGGCCCGCAGCATCCCTCCCACACACCCTAACCCCAGCTGCCTGTGCTCCTGGCATTGTGTGCCCACTCCCAGTGGTAGCAGGGCAATCATTGTCAGGGATGTCAAGGCTCAACTCATGTCCCTGTACTGTGGGACACACAATAGATTGAACAGGCCTTCGGACACAGGTTGGGGCAAATGGTTGCTTGTGATGTGGTTGCATCAGTGGTGGGAGGTGTTGATGAGGGCAGGGTGAGGCAGGGATTCGTTGACTGAACAGGCGTCCCAGATGGGCCAGGTTGTTCATCATTGCCCAGACAACCAGGTATGTTGCCTTCACTGGGACCTTCATCCTGGACAAATTATAGCTGTACAATGCATAATTGTGTCCTATTGGGAACACAGTATGTGAGTATGCACATCTAGATGTTATGCATGTGCATCGACAGCCATCTTACGTTTCAAACCAGGTTAGTCTATTTCTTGCACTGGGACATTTGATCTGTGGCCATTAAGAATGGTCACTCAGCTGTAGCTGTGTGTTGGTTTGTATGCTATTGTGAGTGTGCCTTTGCATTTCTGTCATTGTCATGAACTGGTCATCACTAGGGCAATCTAAATGGTGTAGCTAGTATGTTACATGCATGAAATGTGATGTGTTGTGCATATTCAAGGTGTTCAAAAAATTGTGTAAGTGCATTCTAGAAGTCGTAGCGATTAGCTTTGCCAGTTGTTGATGTGCCATTGCCAAGGGCTTTGGGGCAGTTGGGCTGGGTGGAGTGGTGGCATGCAGGATAGGGGTGCATTGGGTGAATAGGTGAGAGGTGCAGTGGTGAATTTAGTTAATTAGGGAGTCTTTGGGTGGTGAGGAAGCATGCAGGACAATACAGTAGAGTGACATGACTTTTATGGTTACTTACCAGACTCCAGTCCCCCAGGTATTCCTGTCAGGGCCTCAGAATGCAGCATGTCCAAGACCTTCTCCTCCCATGATGTGAACTGTGGGGGAGGAGGTCGGGGGCACACTGCCAGTCTTGTGCACGGTGATCTGGTGGCATGATGCCATGGAACGCACCTTTCCCTGTAGGCCATTCCACCTCTTCCTGATGTCGTCCCATGTGCATGGATGGCTGCCTACTGAGTTGACCCTGTTGACTGTCCTTCCCCACAGCTCCATTTTCCGGGCAATCAATGTTTGTTGGACCTATGCTACAGACAGTTGTGGTTCTATCCTGACAACTTCATCTACCAGGACCCTCAACTCCTCATCAGTGAAACATGGGTGTTTTAGTTGGAACATGGCAGTGTTTTTATCAACGCTGTGTGGGGATATTGTGAGTGTAATGGTGCAATGCTGTGGGTGTGATGGTCGTCAAGATTTGTGTGACCTTCTGATGTGTGTAATGTGTTTTGTTGTGCTGATGTGGGTTGTGTGCTGAGTGTGATATGTATATGTGCCAATGGTGTGAAGGTGCTATTTCAATTCTTTTCACCTACTCGCTGGGTATGTGAATGGCATTTTAGTTACAAAGGCTTGTGTGTTGTGTAGGGGTGTGTTATATAGTACAGTGAGCACTGCAGTGAGTAGTGGTGTCAGCTGTGTAGATGTATGTCAGGTGTGGGGTATTCAGACTATTCTATCTAATGTGGTGTGGTGTTCTGCCTGATGTGAGTTTTGACTGCGGCAGTCTGCACCGCCAATGGTTTTCCGCCATGGTAGAACCAATGTTCTGATTTGTGGCTCGTAATCTGGTGGGGGATTTTTGTCAGGCTGGCGGTGCTGGTGGTAGAACCTCCTCTTTCCCACCTTCCAGTGTCCTTGTGGTCTCTGATTTTCATCTTCTTTTTGGTGGTTTTCAATGTGTGACTCTTAGTACGGCAGTCGGATGACAGCCAACATGGTGGTCTTTTGGTGGCCCCCCGAATTAAGGCACTGCCCCTATTCCCAAATAAAGTTACAAAATCTTAGGAGTCGGTCTCAACTCTACCTTTTCAATGAAAGACCAAGTTGCATCTATAACAGCTACCTGCTTCAACATGATGCATCTGTTGAGGAAAGTCTTCACCTTCCTCCCACTTCCAGCAAAGAAAACTTCAGTGCAGGCTTCAATAATCGGCAAATTAGACTAAGGAAATTTGCTTTTGACCTTTGCAAATGAGTCACTTTTAGCGAAAGTGCAGGTGATTCAGAACACTGTTTCTCCTCTTTATCAATAATCTACCTTCCTGGGCCTCGGCCACTCCTTTGTAACCTTATCTCCACTAGTTACTGGTCTAGAAGAGAATAATGTTAAAAAATGGCTGCTTAAGAAACAAAGCCTTAACCCCTTAGATGCTGGGACTTTTCCCCCCAGTGCTGACCCCTTTTTTTGCTATTTGGGGCAGTTCATGCTTAGAGCTCCATAACTTTTTTCCACTGGAAGGTATCCACGCCAAACTTGTGTCCTTTTTTTCCAAAATCCTCAAGACTGTAAAGGTACGCATGGTTTGTGGATTCCCCTAGAGAAGACTGAGAAAATGGGGAAAATATAGCAACATTTTGAGATTTTTCAGAAAAATAGGAAAAATATGCTCCAGATAAAAGTGGCAGTTATTTTCCTACATATGGCATCCAGAAACGGTTTGCTGTACTAAAGTCACCATCATCCCAGCTTTCAGAAACATGCAGAGCTGAATCCAAAAACTTAATTTCGTACCACAGTATTGGCATTTTTCTGAGAGGTAGCCTATTTACTCTATTTTTGGGCTTTCAACCTACCTTCAGTTTGTGGTAGACACCAATGTAAAACCCATGGATGATCAAAAAAATCTACAAATTTCTGAAAAGTAGACAAAATTCTGAATTTAGCAAGGGGTCATATGTGTAGATTCCTCAAGGTTCTGCCAAGAAAAACTGTTGAAATTAAGAAATATTAAACATGAGTAGGAAAAAACAGGCATTTGTGGCAACATTTTCATCTGTAACTTTTTGTCACAATGGACGATTGGCAAAAGCAATATTCCATTCTGGTTGAGGGGATCTATAAGGTTTGTAGGTTTTCCAAGAACCTAAGTTACCCACAGCCAACAACTGAGGTGCACTGTACAATTGCATTTCATTGAGTGCAGAGTATAGACCAGTTTTTATTAGCAGAATAGGCAGAGTGAAAAATAGGCATCTTGGAAATGTATGTAATTTTGAAATGGGCAGAAAATATAGAGTTTAGGCGCAGTGGTCATTTCTACATCTTCAAGTTTGTGGTTACCCATACTACCATATGATTTGGAGGGTATATCTCAAAATGTCATCTTTCTTATACACTGGCTTATATTTGAAAGGCTTAAATGCAGAAAAATCCAGTAGGTTATAACAACTGTTCTACTATTCTATGCTCCCACAATTCTTTCAATACAAATGGTACCTCAATTGTGTGGGTAGGCCTAGTGCCCTTGACAGAAAACAGCTCAAAACACAACATGGATGCAGCACATTTTTCTATCGAAAACTCACTTTTTTCCAGTTTGGGTAGCTTGAGACTGTACCTTACCTCAGCCTTCACCTAGGGAAACCCAGCCAACCTGTACATAGTTGATAATGAGACACCAAGGTGCATCCAGGGTGGGCTGGCTTGCATGGCTCACAGCAGGTTTTTTTTACCCAGAATCCCTTGCAGACCTTAAATTTTGACAGAAAAAAACACTTTTTCCTCATATTTCTGTGATCAAATGGGTCAGAAATCTGTGAGGAGCCACAGACTTCCTTCTACCCAGCATTCCCCCAGGTCTCCCAGTAAAACTGATTCCTCACTTGACTTGTGTGGGTAGGGCAAGTGTCTGCAGCAGGAAACGGCCCATAACACAACAGGTACACAGCATATTTTTCCACAGAAAACTGAACCTTTTTTCCAAAATGGGTAGCTCGAGATTTTGGACCATAGCTTTTTAATCCACAATCCCTTTCAAACCTCAAACTTTAACTAAAAAACATTTCCTCATATTTCTGTGATGCAAGGTTCTGGAATCTACAGAGAGCCACAAACCTCCTTCCACATAGCATAGTCCCAGGTCTTCCGATAAAAATGGTGCCTCACTTGTGTGGGATGGCCAAATACCTGTGGCAGGAAATGGCCCAAAATGCAACAAGGATACACTACATTTTCCCACTGAAAACAAAACCTTTTTTCCAATGTGAATAGCACAAGATTTTGGACTGTAGTTCAGCCATCACCTAGGGAAACCTAGCCAAACTGTGCATTTTTTACAACTAAACACATCTGTGTATGCAGGATGGGCTGATGTGCAAGGCTTTCACCACGTTTTGCTACCAAAATCCTTTGTAAACCTCAAACTTTGACTAAAAAATAATTGTCCTCACATTTCATTGATGGAGAGTTCTAGACTTTAGGGGGAGCCACAAACTTCCCTCCACCCAGCATTCCCCCTGGTCTCTCCATAAAAATGGTACTTTAGTTATAAGGGTAGGCCAAGTGCCTGAAAGAGGAAATGGCCCAAAACGTGTTGTGGTTATAATGATAACTATGGTGAGTATACTTATTAGTCCTGGGATCAGGAACCGTTTAGGGAAACCTATCAAACCCAGATGTTTCTGAAAAGTGGACATCAGGGGGCATCCAGAGAGGTATCACTTGTGTGGATTCCCCAAAGTTTCTTTTCTCACAATACCCTGCAAAGGTAAAACACTGAATAAAAACAGTATTTTTCCTTGCATTTCTGTCACATAAACAGAAGGAATATGCAGGGATCCACAAACTGCCTACCACCCTGCATTCCCCAACTTGGCCCAATAAAAACGCTACCTCACTGGTGTGCCTGGACTTAGTGCCAGTGACAGGAATGGTTCACACAAGGGTCAATGGTAGTCCTTGCACGAGGGCTACTGTTGACCCTGGGGTGATCCATTACTGACATGGGCACTAGGCACAGGCACACAAGTGGGGTAGTGTTTTTGTCAGGATAAATGGGGAAATACTGAGTGGTAGGAATTTTGTGGATCCTTACACATTCCTGTAGTTTATGTGACAGAAATGAAAAGAAAAGTTGTGTTTTTATTCAATGCATCACTTTTGCATGGTATTTTGGTTAAGAAAACTTTGGAGAATCCACACAAGCCACGCCCCTTGATTTCTAGTTTTCAGAAATATCTAGGTTTAGTAGGTTTCCCTATGTGGCTTCCAAGCTTATAACAAAAACAAAGGTGACTGCCTTACAAAATAAGGTTGTTGTGTGATAGATAATTCTGATATCTCCGCAAAAAGGTTTGGCCACTTCCCTGTCGCAACCACTTGCCCATCCACACAAGTGAGGCAAAGATTTCCCTGGAGATTTAGGGGAATGCTGGTTGGTAGGAAATTTGCGGCTGCCTGCCAATTACAAGAATTTCCCTCACTGAAATGCAAGGAAAATGTGTTTTTTCAGCAAAGTTTGTAATTTGCAGGGGATTCTGGTGAGACGCACAAGTTATACACCCTTGGACTCCCCTGGTACAAGTATGTTAAAGTGACTTCACCACTCATACTGGTTGGTTTTAGCATCTCCCCAAATTCTGGTTTCAAAGCATAAATAGCTATCACAGTATCTGAATAATAATGAAACCAAGCCTTCTGAAGGTGAGCCGTAAAGCCTCTTCATGGCATCAACACTTTCATGTTGCCGTCCACGGGCACAATCAAAATGATCATTGCACTCACATCAACTTACCGCTGCCAGACAAGGCCCCATCACGTTCATAGGCCACAGGACAGAATAAGTTTGACTACATTTTAACAACTGTCATGTAACATCCTCCTTCTTCCTGAACATTACCAAACACATGCGTAAGGAACCTTTACTAATGGCTCCCATGACATCCACATGAGGTTCAGGAAGACATGTCTTTCATGTGCCTTTAGAGCTCTAGCTGTGCTAAATCTAACTCCTCCCAGTTTGTGGTTGCAAGTTGAGGGTGTCAGAGTATGCCCTGTGAGGTCTATTCCTTGAACCGAATAAGCATATCTACATTTGAAACTAAGGCAGACATGATGGGGAATTTTCGTGAAGATCCCTTAAGAGCACTTCATAAACTATGAAAAGGGTTAGTTTTTGGCACACAGGATAGTCCGTGAGAACATAGCATATGTCCCATCAACCATTATGTACAGTGCTTTGAATGTAATGTACTTATCATACAGAAAACTGAACATCTTCTAAGTTCTGACGGAGGATGAACATGGCACACAGGTCAAACCTTGACCCATACATGTCATAGTAGTTCAGTGTGAGTGCGGTACCAATGGGTTTGAATCGATCGGTGTAAATGATGTCTTGGCATGTGTATCTGTACTACCTTTGCTATCTGCCTTCTACCTATGCAATATCCCTGGGAAATTACACCTACTATAACATTTTCTCACCTGCTCATGTCTCTGTCCACATCAGAGTCCTGACTAATCCTGTACAATTTCCAGTCAACCTATACTAATGCCTTCTGTCCCTAGTTACTTGAAACTCAAGGAAATGTGTCTTTCATGCACTTTCACCGTACTTACTGTGCTAAATCTAACTCCTTCCAATTTATGGATGCAAGTTGGGGTGTCCAAGTATGCCCTGTGAGGTCTAGTCCTCAAACTGAACAAGAATATCTACCACTGAAACTAAGGCAGACATGCTAGTAAATACTGCCTAAGCTCTCTAAAGTAAGAAAGCCAAACAAACGTCCTGTAGGACTCATTCACCAACAGTTCTACTTTTGCTTTGAAAGTGAAACTACAAATGGAGTTTGCACACTTTCAAAGCAAGTAGAAATGTGGATGAATTTGTCCTACAGGACATTTGTTTGCCAACAAGAACCAAAGAGTGGAAAATGATGATGCAGGGTAAACAGTACTATTGGTGAAACAGGATAAGATTTATTCACAAGGTAGGAGTCTCAGGTTATAGGTAGATGATGTTGTGAATGTAGCAGAAAGGCCCCACTGGGAGCAGTATGCTTGCTGCTCAGCCCACGCATTCCAACTGACGCTCACTCAGATAAGGAGGAGTACTAAACCTCATAAATAGGAGACAGGTGATGGAAGTACAAATTCAATCACACAATACATAAAATAAATGGACCAGAGAAGGAAATAATGATAGTGCAAGACCAGAAATAACTATCACATAGACTAACAGTCCTAAACTGAAATACTAAGGACAGGGGAACAAATCACACTCTCTCCACTCAACAGAAAATAAAATATTCAGGTGCAAAAATAGTGCCACCCCAGACTAGAGAAATGGATGCTACAATATAGCACAATGGAGCCTAGTGCCCCAACGGGAGTATTACATCCGTCCCATCAACCAACCAAACAGGTAGATACGATAAATAGCAAAAACATATGGCCCTGCGTGTGCAAACATATGACTCAAAGAAAAGGTTTGAGTGCAAAGAAAATGCTCCATCTGCAGCAATAGTAGGTAGTAGAAATGTAAGTATTGTTTGGGTTGCAACTAACAAGCTCATCACAAAGCAACGTACGGGAGCAAATACTATGCCCCAACATAAGCAACACAAAATATGGTATCAGCGCAATGCACGTGCCCCATCACCAGCAACATCTGGGTGCAATTACTACGCCCAAGACATGTAACAATTATTATGATTTGGATGCAACACAGGTGCCCCATCACCATTAAAGGTAAGTAATGCCTGTGTAACCCAGTACAAGTAAAAGCAAGTCTTGTTTGGGTGCAGTGCAAATGCCCATCACCAGCAACATGAATATTAAGTACAGTTGGGTTGTGGGATCCTTGTCCCATCACCAGAAACTGTAAGATCAAGTTAAAGCAAGAATCATATGGGCAAAAATCATAACCCCCAGTATAAATAACATTGGCATTAGGTGCAACACTCACACATGATACTGCCTTACACAAAAACAGCACACAGAGGTTCACTGCTTAGAGTACAAGTTGCCAAGGTTAAATGGTAAACTCAGACCACAGCAAAATAAAGTTGTCAGACACAAAGTGAGTAAATACAGTAGACTGTAGATGTAGACCAGCATAGATCATATAAAAGGACAGAAAATTAATCACAGAAAAAACCAATAGATAGAAAATAAAGAACCATATCCAGCAATAATAATGAAAGTTCCTGTTGAGTGATCTCTCACCTGAAATTGTTGGAAGATACTTGGAGACACCTCACAGAATCACAGTACAACAGGAATAATAAAGATCCTTTTGTACTATGGAGAATGATAGTTCTTTGTTGATGTTGCGAATGCTGAAGAAAATATTCTTACTTCACTTTCAGTGGTATGTTGTGGAGGTACTGAAGTCCTTTATTACTGTTGATGAGCGCAGCACAGCAAGAGATGAAGTAAACAAAGAAATAGGAGTCTCAACAGTGGTGAGGATAGGCAAGAGTAAAACAGGTGAACCGCTCACTTGCCAAAGTTAGTGTTCATAAAGAACAAACAAAAGTAAAGTCTTAAAGAAACTGACTTGAAACACTGCTGGGAGGTTCCCTAGCAGCACTGTAGATGGCTTGGGGGCTTAACTGTGTTCAAATAAAGTTCAGAAGGTCAGTTCTATGGTGCTTGCCAACCCTTACATGTACATACATCATTTAGTAGAAACAAGTCCAATCAGGCAAGCAGGCACACACTGTCAGAAGGCTCTAGATGAAACTGATGAAAAGAAGCATGATCTCCCCAAACTGCAGGCCGCCACCTGTTAAAGACACTGGTGGGACCTTTTGAGTGTTTCAATTCCTTCAGGTTGCAATTGTGTAAGTTCAGTTTTAGTATTAGGTCTCTACTATAGATTCAGGTACTCTTCAGTTGTAATCTCCACTCCTCTCATGTTCCTGCAGTAGCCGCTGTAGTCTTCACGCTACGCCCTTTTTCATCTCATCGCCATTGTGGTAAATGATGATGCAGGGTAAACAGTAATATTGGTGAAACAGGATAAGTTTTATTCACAAGGTGGGAGTCTCAGGTTATAGGTAGAAGATGTTTTGAAGGTAGCAGAAAGGCCCCACTGGGAGCAGTATGCTTGCTGCTCAGCCCACGCATTACAAGTTACGGTCACTCAAGCCATGCATACAGCAGCATTCTATTACCTCACAGTCACACTGGCTGAGCAGCAGTGGACATATAACTAGGGAGAAAATGCATAGCATAGAAATGAGGATACCAAACAAAGTTGGGGTAATAAGTCCATTAGGGTGGTCCTTGTGTAGTATACATAAGTTCCCTAACAAGCACTTTAAAATTCAGCCACGCCTTTAACATTTTTCCCCACATGGTACTCCATGTCAATGTGAAATATGTTCTGTCCACTAGTATGTGTAGTGTGCGGACTATAATGCATGTTAATAATCGAACAGAGCATCTACCATGTTCTGATGGTGGATAAAGGTGTCAAGCAGGCCATAATGAAGTCCATGTTTTTCCTGAAGTATATGAACTAAACTAAGTAGTGGCCCATTGACGTTAGGTATCCATGCCCAGCCATTACATTAAAAGATTTACCCAATGGCGGCTCTACCTCAGTTAATTTCCCAGAAGTTTGCTTTAGTATGATACAACATAAAACAAGTAGGAAAACACAGGCCTGACTGAGATGGGCAATGAGGCAGTAAACATGACTCTCCTGCCTCTTTCCTTGCTTCGAGCACACATTACATCAACAACATAGTTGATTGTGTTAGGGTATTTTAGGAATGCGATCAGCAAACTGTCGCTCCTGCAACCTTGCCACATCCTCCAGAACATATGAAGTGGATGCTGCTGCTTCTGTAGAAGCAGTTAGATTTTTTTAATCACAGACAAATGAAAGTCAAGATAAGACATGAGTCTCCCTGTGGTTGCATGATGATAAATAACATACATATTGTATGATGCAATCTGGATCAGGTGGGTAAACATTTTCTTGCACTAAGTGTGAGTTTTATGACTCGCAGTGTGTTGTTGAAGAACCTAGACGTTCTTGTCCACTCTGCCCATGTTCTTATTGTAATCAAGTATACAGGTGGCCTTGTGGACTTTGGCCATCTGCCCCCAAACCGTGATGGACAAAGTGCTCTCATCATGAATTTTAGTGAACCAATACACATCACACCTATCTGAGAATTTGACTGAGAGCAGTTTGTTGAAAAACACTGCAGTATTCTGGGATTTCTCGAGCTTCTTGAAAACAAGCTCCTGCAGGAATCCTTTTTGGTGACAACAAACTTTACTGCAGGCCACAGTGGCCATTTTGCAGAGCTCACTGAACAGCTCTATTCCTGTATAGATATTGTTCACATAAAGGTTATAACCTTTGTGAAGAAGTGACTGGACAAGCTCCCATACAATCTTTCCTGTGACCCCCAGCATGGGAGGGCAGCTTACAGGGTTTAGCGTAGAGTCCTTCCCTGTATACACTCTCAAGCTGCACACATCACCAGTAGAGTTCTGATAGCATGTACAGCTTACTGTCATAGTGAGCTCTTTTGCTTGCAATGTATTGTCTGAACAGCAGCCACCCTTTGTAGAGGATGAAGGACTCATTTACTGCTATATTTTTTCCAGGAACATAGATCTCTGGAAACCTGGCAGACAAATGTTCCACAACAGGCCGAATTTTGAACAACCTCTCATGGTCTGGATGGTCTTGGGGCAATGCAGCAGAATTGTCATTGGAATACAGCGTATGCTGCGATAGCAAAAAATGATCTCTGATCATGTATGATGTGAAGATGAGGGTTACCCAAACCGTGTTAGTCATCCATTAGGGTTGCAAGGTGGGTTTCTGCACTAACACCTTTTTTAACGTAAGGCCCAAAAATATCTTCACCTCTGCCAGAGCAGTGAGGGTCCACTGGCATGCTCTAGAATGGGGCCCTAGAGTGCCTCCATGCTCCCTCAGGAATTGTTCAGCATGCAAATTTGTTTGCTGCACAATATGCGAAGGCAGTCAACGTCCAAAAAAGAGATGGACAAAGTCTGTTGGCTGTATCGCTGTTACATCCAGTGTCAACAGTATAAGGTAGAATTTGAGGATGAACTAAATGGGGGGGGGCTGCTAAGAGAGTACTCAGTCTGTGCTTGTTGCCGCATGCACCTGCTCTCAGGGATCGGCTAACCTGCTGCTGTCCCGCTGCACAGACTGTGCTTGTGAAGGGACAGCACAACTGTCCTCATTGTCTCCCACGGAATCACTGGATGAGGAGTCATTGGATGGGACTCCGCTCACTGAAAAACTGTTCCCAGATTCTGCTCCATGGTCCTCTACCTCAGATTCTGTCTCAGTATCTGCTGTCTCAGTCCCTGGTCCTGTCTCGGAGCTGTCCTCCATAGCCTGAGTTAGCGCTTGAGCAGCAGTCGTCCAACGAGACGCCTACTGGGTAAACTGTCCCTGTAAAACACTACCCTACGTAGAAGGCAGATATGTTCACAAAATTGCTGGAGGGAGTGTTTGCCAGATGTGTGCAACAGTAAATGTCAGTCACCTTACCTACGCTTTGTCCCTCAATCAGCAGGTTCTCTAAAGACACTGAAAAAAAACTAAAAAGACACACTATTAGTTCACTTTACAATGTACAAATCATCATATCCTTTAGCGCTGGTGGCACCCAGTGTGACAATCATTTTTGGTGCTCCTGCCCCATGACCTCCTCCTTGTAGTCCCTCACTACTGCTCAGTAAAAGAGCCCCCCATCTCTCCTTTGCCCCTCTCCTACATAACTTTGATTTGTTTTAAAGCACTGGTAATGGGTGCCTTTACTAATCAACTCAGCAATCCACATAAAAGAAAAATCTGTTCTTTGCAGCAGGCATGTTAACCCTCTGTGCAAAATGCTGATCTCTCTCTACCTAGCAGGAAAGTAAATACACGAGCTAGCTTGACATTTTCATTGCTGCACAAAAGTTGTGTTTATGTCTCTCTATCTACCTATCTATCTTTATATATATATATATATATATATATATATAGATATAGATATATATATATATATATATACACCCACACACACGCATGTACACACAAATATATAAATTTACACACACATATATGGAGAGCTATCTCTTTTTCTCTCTCTCTCTCTCATATATATATATAGAGAGAGTCTATCTATACACACACATATACATATGATATATGTAGATCACTTTGTTATATATGTGCGGCTATAATGCAAACAAAGGGAGCACACTGCCTTACACTCCAGCAAAAAGTTAGCCCCAATGCATATTGCTAAATGCAGTCAGATTTGTTATACATTAACAAAGGTAATCAAGGTCTTTCACCTTAGTAGGTGCAGCAAATACTGTGTATCTCTGGACACCTCTTTCTGGGTTTCGCCCGTCATCAGCAGTGAGAAGCATATTTTGAGGGGTTGCTTGAAATGCTTTCAAAAGTCTTCTCAGGTTTATGTACCACTCTGGGGCACAGGTGCCTCTGACTGCATTTACCAAGATGCATTGGGGCCATCTTTTTGCTGGAATGTGAGGCAGTGGTCTCTCTTTCAGTTTGCAGTTTGTAGAATGACCGCTCTCTTGACCCAATGGGCTGACGAGCTTTAGTGAAGTACCTGTGGGCCAGAGTGGTATATATAATCCTGAGAAGACTTTTGGTGGCATTTGAAGCAACCCCACAAGATATGCTGCTCTCTGCTGATGATGGGCTAAACCCAGAAAGACGTCTCCAGAGATACACAGCACTTGCTGCACCTACTAAGGCTAAATACTTTGATTACTTTTGTTATTGTAAAATGAATCTGACTGCATCTACCAAGATGCATTGGGGCCAACGTTTTGCTTGAATGTGAGGCAGTGTGCTCCCTTTCAGTCTGTGCTATATGTGCGGCTTCCCTGACAAAATCGTCCCAAGGGAAACTTCCCATGTATAAAAGAATGTATATATACTTGGAGAAAGAGAGGGAGAGAGAGATAGCCTCTCTGTCTCAGTGTGTGTGTGTGTGTGTGTATGTGTGTGTATATATATGTGTGTGTGTGTGTATATATATATATATATATATATATATATATATATATATATATATATATATATATATATATAATATATAATAGGTGTGTGGTTTCCTGGTGGCCAAAAATGAGCCCCCATAGGGGGTTGGCCCGTGTATTGGAGGGCCGACCCCTGACAATTTCACATTTAAAAAAAATATTATTTATCCCCTGGGAGCACGATCGCACCTCCAGGGGACAAAACAAAATATATATTAATAATTATGCCCCTGGGTGGGGGGCCCGCCCATTACCACGTGGGCCGACCCCCTGAAATGTATGCTGGTGGCCTGTTTTTTTTTAGTATATTTTTCCCTGGGGGGAGTGATCACGCCCCCAGCGGCAAAAAACTAAAATATTTTGGTAATGGGGGCCGACCTCCTTTGCATATCCCTGGTGGCTTAGTGGGGTTTTAAAGGATTCCTGATCACGGATCGCGCGCGTAATCCATGATCAGTAACCTCCCTTTTTCAGCAATGCCTCCCACAAACATGGGGCGGCATCTAAAATGCCCCCAAAACCCTGTCTGACGCGAGAGCACAGATTAGCTGCTCTTGATGGCTGCTCTGGTGGGGGTTTGTGATGTCAATGTGATGTCACAGATGGGTGCAAGGGGCGTTGAGGTGAGACACGGAAGCTATTTCACATCTCTCGGGGGCTTTTTGACCAAAAAAATCCTCCGGTGCTTTGAACCGGAGGATTTTTTAAAGCCCTCCCTGGTGTCGGCTGACCATCGTGACCCACACAATGGAGGCTATGAAAGGGTTATTTGGAAAAGGACCAACCTACCTGTGGACTAAGCTTACCTTATACTGTCCTGCAAGATCTCTAAAGCCAAGTGATAAAATGCTATTGACGGTCCCAAGGGTGAAAAAGACTTGATCGGGAGGCAGATCCTTTTCCTGTCTTGCCCCACTGTACTGGAATAGGTTACATCTATGCACACCTGTGTGCCAGGACCACTACAAGTGCAGTACTTAAGATAGCCATGTTTACTGAGCTATAACCACCTTCTGGGTTTGAGCAAGAGCGCATCTGGTCGTCAACTGGTCCTATTTTGGGGGGCTCCCCCTCATCTGGGATCCCTAGCTTTGCGTCGAGATAACTCATTCAGGGATAAATCGAGCGTGCTACAAGTTCTCCAATGTAAAATAACAACTATGATACCACATCACATACCACATCGGTGGTTCACCGGTTGTCACCACTGTGTAGAGCTTTAGTAGTACGAAAGGCAAACATCAAAATCAATAGGTTTTACACAAGGTAGATAGTACACTTGTGAAAATGTCTCTTTAATTAACGCTTGACGTGCTTTCTGAGAGTTGAAAGAAATATCGTTTTTTTATTGGAACGATAAAACTGTGCTCCTCTGTACAATGCAAATCTAAAAATAGTTTGAAAGGAACGATAATGCTTGTGAAGGGACCCGCGGAGAGAGAGACGCAGTCTAGTCTCTCCGCGGGTGGATTCGGGACGGGGGAAGTGGCGCGCAAGGCGCCCGATTGGATAGATGGTAAGTGGGGGCGGGGATTAGGTTAGGTTTATAAGGGGGGAGGAGAGTGGGGTCGGCCCTTTTGCGCGCCGACTTAGGAGGGAAGGAGTTTAATTTAGTGAATAGGTAAGGAGGTTTCCCAGTCAGGTCAGCTAGGCCTTAGAGCAGCGTGGGGCTACTCGGTTGCCAGGGCACCGGGACACGGCTGACAGAGAGAGGAGGGCACCGGAGGAAAGGGGGGGCGGCCCGAGGGTAATTTTAATTTCGGTTTCGAAGTCGGGAGGCGGGGGAAACCACCCCCTTGGGCCCATAAGAGCAGCGCCGCATCAGAGGGAGCCGGCCCCTCGGGCACTTTAATTTCCAACGCGAGGAGAGCGCGCGCGGCGCACGAGGTGGCCCCCTGGACCGCGGGCAACACCAGGAGGCCGCGTATTGAAGGCCAGCTACTGCAGGCCCAGCGGCGCAAGCGGCGACCCCACACCCTCGCGGAGGGCCCCCAGAACAGGCAGCAAAAGCGCACCGGGGGGCAAGGGCCCCTCGGTACAAAAAAAAAAAAAAAAAGTTTTTTTTGCTGGGATTGGGTAACTCCAGCTTTAGACCCCCTTGCCACCCCCCAAGCAGGTGGGCCACTGGGGGAAACATTGAGCACGAGTGCCCGGGCAGGACAGGCCCCTAATAAAAAAAAATATATATATAATAATAAATAAAAATAAATAAATATAAAAAACACACCCAAGGATAAATATATAAGACCATATATATATCTATCCAGAGCCCGGGGAAGTGAGAACAGGACCACATTAGAACGGCAGCTGATAGTGCCGGCTGGCGGTATGGCCACAGGCCACGACGCAGAGGTAGTGAGGGCCGCGCTACGCGTACTGGGAGAAGCAGGCAGGGCAGATTTGCTCAGGCCAGGGGTTTTAGATCAGGCTTGGGTCAGGATGGCACGCCCCACCAGGGCTGCAGCTGGCAGGGTCGTGGCCGCAGTAGCGGACTGTGAGTCCTAGGAATTCGACGGGGAAAAAGATGAAGGGCCTATACCCCCCGGACAGGGCACACCGGCACAATCGCTTCACAGTGCACAGAGCCCGCTGATGTTCGGCGAAGACATACAAGCTTCACAGGTCAAGGGCACAGACAGCGCGCAGGCAGGTTTTGACCCCGCAGGCCCGGGTGGGCAGACGGCGGGGGGGGCCGGGTTTGAAGGACAAGGCAGGGAGGCAGAGCAGCCCATACCGGGGACCAGCGGCGTTTGCGCCCCCCTAGATTTGTCATACCACAGAGGGGAGGCCCCCAACCCAGGTTGGTTTGGGGCGCCAGTAAAGAAAAGAGGCAAGTATGCCAGAATAAACAGGGGAGGGCCGGGGAGGGCCAAGACGCCGCCCCGCCAGGCCAGGGGGGGGAAAGTCAAGACACCACAAAAACCAAGGGCCGTGGTGAGCCAGAGTTCACACACACAAGGGAACTGGGAACAGGCAGATACCTGGGACTTAGAGGCCAGAATCAGGGAACAGCGCAGGGTGGTATTAGAGACGGAGGCCAGGTGGGCACAGTTGTGCAAAGACAGGGAAGAGGCGAGCGCCTACAGCGAGACAACTCCTAAAACTAGAGAGGCCAGAGGGCAACCAGGTAACGGCAGCCAGGGCAAGAGAGCGGAACCTGGGTATGGGTGCCACAGGTAAGAGGAGAACAGGGTCAAGAGGCTAGAGCGGCCGAAGGGTTAGTTGGCGCGGGGAAACCCGGTGACGCAGACGGTCACGGGGACAACAAGGCAGCAATGTCAACGACAGAGGTTGGCAAGAGGCGGTATACGCCGACTGGGCGCAAGACGGCCCAAACGCGTTGGCACGAAGCACTGGAGGGGTCTACGGCGGCCTTCTCCACACCGAGGGACCAAGGACACCGTCACGAGGACACGCCTTCTGCGGGCAGGGAGACAAACGAGAGTGCATCAACCAATGTGAGAGATGTGGGCCTACGCAAGGGCCAGTGGGAAGGAGAAGAGGAGTTGGAATTGGATTACGAGGAGGAAGGGGATGAATGGGAGGATGGCGAAATACGTGATTGGGAGGTGAGCGCTGTGAAAAAGGGTGGCGGGCGAGGGCGCAAGAGCGGCGCAACCTATTCTTCGTGCTCTGTTTTACAGATTACAGCTCCTTTGGAAGGCCCCACTGGAAGTAGACAAGTCATGCAGCGTGGCAGGAGCTGGAAAGGAGTGCCAAAGACCCTGGGGGACACCGCTGGAGGTAAGAAATGGTGGTCAGTATGGGGTGAGGGGGGGGGACAATAAGGGAGGCTAACACGAGTAGGTCCATCGGAGTAGGTGACGGGTCAGTGTTGGAGGTAACAGGCAATAGCACTACGCAGAAGGCGGGCGAGAACAAAGAGAAAGAGGGTACCGCCACGATAGATACAGCCACAGCAGGAAAGGAGGATAAGGGGGAAAAAACGGGAGAAGATAAGGAGGGGGGAAGTCACAAGAAGAGGCTGCCGTACATGGGTTTAGCCATGCCACTGGGTTCACATGTGGCAGAGAAGACAAAGAGCAAGATATGGAAACACGAATACGTAGATGTGTTTAAACTATTACATAGGGACATACAGGCGAAGGAAGGGTCCAAAGAGGAAGAATGGGAGCTAGCACGCAGTCCCCGGGTACCCATAACAATGGATAACTGGACGTCGGCCTTTTTGATATTCGCAAGTATATACTGCGAGAAATACCCAGACAGGGCTATCGCCCTTTTCAAATACATGGATATAATTAGAAAGGCTCAAATGCATTTTGGGGGCTTCGCGTGGCTCAGTTACGACGAGGAGTTCAGGGCCCGGGTAAGTGTTAACCCGGAAAAACCATGGGGTGACGTGGACTCCGAACTGTGGATGCAATGGATGGCATCGGCACAGACAGCGGCGTCCACTCACACGGCGAGCGGACTGCCGGTGACCTACAAGCCCTTTCAAGCGCGCCCCGCCCATGGAGGGGCGGGCAATTCAACTAAGACAGCGGGGGCAACCGCGGGGGCTTGCTGGAACTTTAATAAAGGTTTTTGTTCCAGAGCACAATGTAGGTTCAAGCATGACTGCTCCAAGTGCGGGGGTCGTCATCCAGTCACACAATGTTTCTCATTGTCCAGCCCAGCGGAACAGTGGAGGGCTTCTAGATGGAGAGGGGCACAGGGCGCTCCTGCGCCAAAAGGAGCCTACACCAGTTAGACTGGAATTTCTGCGGTCATGGTTGCACATATACCCAGATATGGATAAGGCACGACTATTGGAATGGGGCTTTAGAGAAGGTTTTAGATTAGGTTACCAAGGCCCCCGTCAAAGGAGATGGGCTGATAATTTGCGGTCAGCCAAAGAGCATCCGCAGATTGTGCGCGACAAAATAGCAAAGGAGGTAGGGTTAGGCAGAATAGCAGGCCCATTTTGCAAGTGGCCAAGTGACGCTCTAATGATATCACCATTGGGAGTGGTACCCAAGAAGGCGCAGGGAGAATTTCGTTTGATTCACCATCTGTCATGGCCCGAAGGGACGTCACTCAATGATTTCATTGCCAAGAGGACTCTAAGGTAATTTACGCGTCAGTCGATGATGGGATAAAGCTGGTCCTAAAGTGCGGTACGATGGCGGAAATGGCAAAATGTGATATTGAATCAGCTTTTAGATTGCTTCCTATTCATCCAGCAGACTTTGACCTCTTGGGCATACAGCTGGATGGCAACATCTACGTGGACAGAGTGTTGCCCATGGGTTGCTCGATATCATGCGCCCTTTTTGAGACGTTCAGCACCTTTTTGCAGTGGGTTTTTGTGAAGACAAGCGGGCATAGGTGGGTGACGCTTTTCTATTCGTAGGAACGGCGGCATCTGGGGTTTGTGGGCGGGCCCTGGACACGTTTCAGAAGCTAACACAACAGGTGGTTGTGCCTTTTGCCCTGGAGAAAACAGAAGGCCCCTCGCCGATCCTAACCTTTTTGGGCATTGAACTAGACGCGAGGACGTTGGTCGCTAGGTTGCCAGCGACAAAAGTAGAGGAGATACTGGATTTCTTAGCAGTGGTGCGCACTCTGCACAAGATGGATTTGCGGACAGCTCAAAAGCTGTTAGGTTACCTCAATTTTGCATGCAGGGTAGTTAGGGGAGGTAGGACTTTTTGCAGGCGGTTGGGACTTTCCATGTCAGGTGCCGTACTTCCGCACCACAAGATACGAGTGTCATTGACATTATGGGAAGACATTAGAATATGGGAGATTTTTCTGAGAAGGTTCAACGGAGTACCGATGTCTTTTGGTGAGTCAGACACAATATGGCAAGTACAAATTTTCTCGGACGCGGCAGGAGCGTCGGGGTTTGGATTATACTGGGATGGGAGGTGGTGTGCGGAGTCTTGGCCGACATCCTGGAGGCAGCAAGGGAGAAGCATAGCGTTCTTGGAGTTCTTTCCCCTTTTAGTGGCACTAGCAGTGTGGGGACAGGAATTAGCCAACAGGACAGTGATTTTTCAAATAGAGAACATGGCGGTGGTAGAGCTGGTGAATAGACAGAGAGCAAGGGATATCAGAGTTTTGCGTTTGTTGCGGCAGTTTATGCTTTTATGCTTATCTTTGAATGTCATATTTAAAGCTGCACATATACCAGGGATTTACAACGAGATTGCAGACTCCCTATCTCGTTCACAGTGGCGGCGTTTTCGCGAATTGGCCCCAGGAGCAGATCAGAACAAGACTGTGGTCCCGGCTTGTCCACCCTTCCAAGGGGAAAACAAGGAGGTGAAGCATCAGAGCGGGGTGGGGTAGGCTACAGGCAAGGAAGGCATGGGCGGAATAGGGGAGCATATACGGCAGGAAAATTGAAGGGAGACATTTGAGGAGAAAATGAAGGCGAGGGAGTTGTAAAAGTTAAAGTCTGCTTTAAAAGATATACAGTTAAATGTTTTGAAATATTGTTTGTGTTTAAATCCTGTTCTAATAAAATGACCTTTTACACCAACAAGAGTGTCACTTAACTTATGCTATCGGCAAAATAAAACATTCCATTTGCAGAAGATGAGATTGTTTAAAATGGGAGGTATTTCATAATAATAGGTTGTTATTCTGTCATTTCCATTTTATAATTGATTAAAGCTACATAATTGGTTAAAAAAGGCCTTTGAATGATGTCAGCGGTGAAATATAAAAGTGCTGCAATTACATGCAAATAGAGCCCCGCCGGACAAACAGAATAAGGAGGGGCCTAAGACAAACGGGTAGAGCTCGCTGAAACAGTAAAGCCGACCAAGTAATTGAGAGACAGTGAGCATTCAACAGAAGAAATGCAACAGACCCATAGCCAACAATAAGGGCAGCCATGTCCGTATTTCGCTAGGTAATAACTTACAGATCCAGTCACGAGTATTCAAACAAAAAGACAGCATTTCCCCACTCTAGTGCCATTAGCTTTTGGTGTGTGGGTAGGTTAGAAATATTTGACCTGCAGCCGTATTGTTTTTATTGTGCGGTGTTTATGGGATCTACAAATCAGGGTATGCCCCATGCACTGCCAGCTATCATTTTGCATAGTTTCAATAGCTATTGGCAACAATGGGTCACGCAGAATTTACTGCAGAGAAATTTGGCACCACAATTATTGCAAAAAGAGCAGAAATTGTTTTATTTGGTATTGTAGGATGCAAAGGTAATAATCACAGTCAACATTGTTTCTGCCTCTTGGATCATACATCACACCCTCTAACTTACATTTGTTTACGCCCTATCCCGTTACCCTGTGAATTTGCACCCCAACTTTGGAATGCAGTACTGTTCAGAATAAAGTCACTAAGTAGTTTCTTGTCTTTTAAGAAATAAATAAAACCATGTAATTCCTGTTAAGAGAACTCAGTGAAGAGTTACTATAGGTATAGTTTGCCACTGATATTTCAAGGTTTAGAAGGACATTAGGGCCCAGCTTTACCAATCTTTGATGCAACGCAGCATGAGAACTTTCTGTGCTGCTCTGATTGAAAGGCAGAGAGCAGGAACGTGCCTTATTTACTAATATATGGCACATTCCTTTCCTCTCCTTGCGCTGATGCACAATCTACTGGCTAGCGCCAACGCAGGCACACTTGTGCCATGGGTCAAGTGTGCCTGCATTGCAAACAGGATTGTTTTTGTGCAGGAAGGTAACCCTTCCTGCACAAAACAATCCTCTGAGACGTTTTCCTCTTCCTAAGTGTGCTACTTAGTTCCTCTTTCTAAGTGTGCTGCATAATGCACACACCTTGAAAGAGGAAACAACAAGAAGAAATAAAGATATTTCTCCTTGTTGTGTTTCCTCTTAGAAGGCGTAGCTTTTAGACGCATCTGAGATTTATCAGTCTTGGTGACTCTGGGAATGCACCAAAATCCATGGGTGGATGTGTGGTAACATCCATGCTCCACCCCTGGAATGCCTTCCGAGGTCAGAATAACAAAAGGCAGCGACTTGTGCTCCCTATGGTACCCCATATTTACCAAGTAACATAGGGCCATACAAGGTGGCCTTGCGTTGCTTGATGAATCTGACTATAGTATTGCATTGCCCTTGTGACACCATGTGTGACGCAAGGGAAAAATAATACTACGACAAATCTGGCTGTAGGCATCAAAGAGTTTGTGTTTTTCCTCTGTTGTGCCTCGTTATTATCTTGTATTTTAGACTGAATTTGATTGTGTCCCAGCATCTTCAGTCAAAGACTGAGGAAGGACCTTGCTAACATCCGATTGGATAGCACCTGATACAGTATGCTGATGACATCTTGATATGCAGTCCCCCCTAGGGCCTATGTCATCAGGACACGTTAACCATCCAGGCTGCACTTGCTGAAAGAGGGTACAAAGTAGAGAAGGGGAAGATGTAGTACGTACAACAAGAGGTCAGTTATCTGGGTCAGCTGATTTCAGTGGACGGTTGGCGTATCACTCCAGAGTGCACATATTCTATCAGGGCTATGCTACACCAAAAACAATAAGCAGCGAGGGACAGAAGGTGGGGGTGTCATGGCAAAGGGAGATTAATTTAACTGGAAGATGCGCCGTGCACAAAGGGTGAAGCCGAAACTGAACACGAGCAGCTGAGATCAGCAACGAGTGCCGAATGAGCAGGAAACAATAAAAAACAAGCATTTGCAATGCAACAGGTCTCGCATTTCTCCGAGTTAGAGCTATTAGCAGTTGTAAACTCCCAACTGGACTTTTCTTGCCACATTAAATGGAAAAAAAAGAGCGTGATTGCGCTGCTACAGTTCACTCGTAGTGAAACCTATCGACAAAAGTGCAATTATCTACATAACCGGCAAAAGTGCAATTAACTATGTAACAGGGTAGATGTCATGGAAAGCGCTCGACTTCTGCCAAGCGAGATCGTGCTGCGAAAAAAGATAAAAAGAAGTCCACAAACTGGATGAAAACAGTGAGCCTCGCATGTTTTCAGTATTTGGTCACTGCTCTCAAGGAGGGCTAACCACCGGAAAAGGCATGACATATGCATGCCTTCCACTAATGAAAGCAAGCAGATTTGAACAGGCAATCCCACTAACCAATGAAAGGCACGCACGTGACATGGACAGGGCTCCGAGCCCTTTTCTAACTTATAAAGTGCCTTGCAAGCGAAACGCATGCGCCATCGATGCAGGCTCGACCCTAAAAAGTAAGGTTAGGTGGCTGCTCCTTTTCCTTCCTAACAGCAGCCCAATGAAATTTACTGCCCCTTGACATCAGACACATGGAGGACCAAATACCTTTCGGAAAATAGTTAAAAAGCCAGCTCTTTCCAGACTAATTTTTTTCCTTCAATATCAATCCGATTCTCTATAAAATGTGCCTTGTACTTCTAGATCTTTGCGATTTCAGCTCTGTGATATCCCTCGGGGGATGAGTGAAGTGCTCTACAAGGATAATAAATAAACATGTTCCCCAAAATCAAACAGATATCCTGAGACAATGTGAACACCCTGGAAGCAGAAGGCATAGTTGATTTTTCAAGCACAATCCCCAAGAGGCCCAAAGTGAGAGTTCTTAGATGAACAGTGCTCAAGGATGTAGACCTTGACTCATACATTCAGGGCCTCATGTGGTTGTGCTTCTTTCACTTCTGAATAGAGCCTGCAGAGTAGGTGGTTTAATAGTCCCTCCATGGGTTGTGCCTGTATCCATTTCTGGGTGGACCTCAAGCGTCATATTACGTGTTATTTAGCAGTGCATCCAGGGACCTGCTTCTCGTATACATCGGAGTGTATTCCATACAGTAAACCCTCCAGTGACAGAGAAAGAGTGAGCAGAGCTAAGCAGCCCACAATATAGAGTTTACAGTATATTTAGTAGATTCATTAGGTGGCCAACGCTTTTCACAGCAGGAGTAACCCAGCAGAGGCACCGGGCTGTGTTTAGACACTTTCTGTGAAGTGCTCCAAAATGTGCCTTCTTCATGCAGGGCTAGGCAGCATTGATCGGTATGGAGGCAACAAATCCTGAATTGCCCCTCCGCGTCCCCAGGCACCAAATCCTGAACTGCCCCTCTGCCTCCCCCGGCCGCGTTTCCACCTCTTTAGTGATGAGAGCCACTTGGGTTATAATGTGAATTACCTCCCGTCCCTCCCTCGCCTTCCTTTTAACCAATGAGGCCTCCCACCTCCCCCCTAGACCCTCCCTTCCCCTTTTAAAAAAAAAAAAACACCCTTATCCCCTCCTGTTCTTTTGTCTAGCCCACGCTAGACGTTTTCTTTTCTCTTTTTTACCTGCACGGCGGGGCCTGTAGGTCGACGCTGGAGGCACTCCTCGGGACACGGGGCTCCGCGAGGAGTGCTACGGCTGGTCGCGTCTTTGACGAGCAGCAGAGCTGCTCGGGAGGCGTGTACTGGGGGCCAGCTTTTGTGGCTGGGGCATCGGTTTCCAGGTTTCCGTGCCGCGGAGCCGCGGGGAACTGAGGAAATACGAGTGTGATTGCTCTGCAGGTAGGACGGGCTTTCGGCCCGAGGTTTTTATGGTTTTGGCCATTAAATTTGACCTTTTTAGGGATTGGTGGATCCCTGTTGGGGGTGGTCCAGGATCCTATATATGGGGAGTGGGTTTAGGTGCCAAACAGTGTTATTTGGATGTTGAACATGCCTAAAGTGCCGGCGAAAAGACGTAGGATTGTCTCTTCTTCCTCCTCTGAGGAGGGAGGCGCGGCTGGCATTTCTACTCCTGAGAGCTCACAGTTGCCGGGTGGAGGTACTCCCCTCATGTCCAGAGAGGAAGTGCAGGATATGATTGAGGTGGCTGTTACCAGGGCTCTTCAAGCAGGCATGGCCAGGACTGGTCAGTCTAAGATTGCTCATTCCTCAGTAGCTGCGAGGAAGTCTTCATCAGACAGTGAGGATGAGGCCCCGTCTACGTCATCTGGGGGGAAATATGTTTCCAGAGAAGAAATGTGGGAGGTGATGGCACATGTTCGGGACAATTTGGGTTTCCCAGTGTTTCAGCCTTCGAACTCGGATTCTCACTTATTTCCTCAATATCAGACACCTTCTAAGTTTGCCATGCCTTTTCAGGGACCTGTGGGGGAGATGGTGTTTCGTGAATGGAAGGATGTGGATAAGGCTCAGGTTCCACGATTCCTACAGAAGCTTTACTTGCTTGAGGGTGAGGAGGTATTGCCTCCTTCGGTCCCACTGGATTCAATTTTAGCTTCTCTGATTGGCAAAACGGCAGTTAATCCAGAGGATTGTGTGCCTACGGATGCCACGGACCGTAAAGTAGATTCAGGTCTTAAAAGGGCGTTTGCTGCTGAGAATCTGGCGCTAAGGGCAGGTATATATTCTGCTTATGCGGCCCAGTCGTTGGTGCAAGACTTTGATAAGCTGGCGGTGGCTGTTCAGGAAGGGGCAGAATGTTCAGAGCTCCTGGCTGGTATGGAACAGCAGGCCAGATTATTGGCAGATGTGTCATCGGATGTAGTCCGTACTTCGGCTCTGGCCTCTGGTGCTTTGATTGGGACTCGTAGGTCCCTCTGGTTACGTTCATGGAAAGCGGACCCAGGGGAAAAGGCGGCCTTGCTGAGACTGCCGTTTGAAGGTCGTAGCTTGTTTGGTGAGCAGTTGCCATCCATGCTTTCCAAAGCGTTTAAGGAACGGAAGCATGCCTTGCCTTATAAAGGGGGTTCTAATTCAAGTAAAGGGTGGAAGAAGCATTCCCGATCTTCTCCGAATAGGGATGCCAAATCCTTTTCATTTAGGAAATGGGGTTTTCAGCCACGTTTTTCTCCTAAGAAGTCGGCTCCTGCGAACCGGGGTGGGTTCAAGAAGGGGTCCTGACAATCACTGTGGGCCTGGCATAGGGCCGGTTGGGGGAAGGATGAGTCACTTTCTTTCAACTTGGGAGGAGAGTGTCAACGATCGTTGGATGCTAGACATTGTGGCCAATGGTTATGTCATAGATTTTGGGGCAGTTCCCCCAGATTCAGGGGTACGTCCCACCCTTCAGGGGGGTCACGGAGAAGAGCATTATTGGACGGAGTTCAGGACTTGCTGGTCAAAGGGGCCATTTCCCGCGTTCCGATGGAGGAACAAGGTCAGGGCACTTATTCGGTCTTGTTTCTTGTGCAAAAAGTTTCAGGGGGATTTCGACCGGTGCTCAATCTGAAGGAGGTGAATGCTTGGATCAGGACGGTGCATTTCCGCATGCTGTCTATTCAGACTATCTTTCCATTGGTCAGGCAAGGGGACTTCCTAGTGTTGCTGGATCTGCAGGATGCTTACCTGCACGTGCCTGTGGCGAGGTCTTCTCAGAGGTTCCTGAGGTTTGCGGTGGATCAGGAACACTACCAGTTTTGCGTTCTTCCTTTTGGTCTAAAATCATCTTCTCAAATTTTTACGAAGGTGCTGGCCCCCCTGGTGGCTTTGCTGCATTCGGAGGGGGTGTTCCTCCATCCTTATCTGGACGACATCTTGGTTCATGCCCAGTCACGAGTCCTGTTGCAGAGGCAGGGGTCCCAAGTTCTGGGGGTCCTGCAAAACCACAGGTTTTTAATCAACTGGGAGAAGTCAGATTTAGTTCCGTCCCAGGATCTGGTGTTTCTGGGGGCTCGGTTTCACACTCGTCTAGGCTTGGTGACGGTGTCAGAAAAAAGATTGGGTGTACTCCAGGCTTTGGTAAAGAAGGTAGTATTACTGGCTGCACCCCAAGCTCTTCTATGGTTGCGTCTGCAGGGTCATTTAGCGTCTGTGATATTTCTGGTTCCTTGGGCGCGGTTCCATCTCCTGTGCTTGATGACATGGTTCTTGAGAAGGTGGGCGCCGGGGTCCGGTTCTCTGAGGGACAGGGTTCCGGGATCCGGATTGATTCGCAGGGAGTTGCAATGGTGGTTGATTTCAGACCATCTGCGGGTAGGGGTGTCTTTGTCACCTCTGAGACCCGTGGTGGTGACCACGGATGCCAGCCTCTCCGGTTGGGGTGCGTGGATGGGGTCGGGTCAGATTCAGGGGTTTTGGTCCCCTCGGGAGGCGAGTCGGTCATCGAATTGGCGCGAGTTGAGAGCTATACTTCTGGCTCTGGTTCATTTCCAGGGTTCCCTGAGGGGGGCGGCGGTTCTGGTTCGGATGGACAACTTAGTGGCCAAGGCTTATGTCAACCGGCAAGGGGGGACCAGGTTGAGGGCTCTGTTCAGTCTGGCCAGGGAGATTTTTGTGAGGGCTCAGGAGTGGGTTCCTTCTCTCAGGGCTACGTACATTCGGGGGGTGGTCAATGTTCGGGTGGATCTACTGAGCAGGGTGATTCCTTCCTCTCAACTTTTCTCACTCCGGAAGTCTCTGTTTCGGCATCTGGTTCGACTTTGGGGGCTTCCAGTACTGGATGTGTTTGCGTCCGCAGAGAATGCGAAGGTGGATCGTTTCTGCTCCCGGTTTTGGTGTCCCCAGGCCTGGGAGGTGGACGGGATGTCATGTCCTTGGCCGAGGGGCCTTTTGTATGCGTTCCCACCGTTTCAACTGATCAGGTCTTTTCTGTTACGGGTGAGGGATCTGAGGTCCGGGGTTATCCTAATTGCACCACTTTGGCCGCGAGCGAATTGGTTCCCGTTGTTGAGGCTGATGGCAGACGGGAGGATGTGGCCTCTGCCTCTTTGTCCGTCTCCCCTGGAGTTTCCTTGCCTCCCATTAGGGTCATTGAGGAGGTTACACTTGACGGCCTGGAGGTTGAACGGCGGGGCTTGACAGGTCTGGGAGTTCCTGTGGCTTTGAGTTCTACCTTACTGGCTTCCAGGCGGCGTTCCACTTTACTTTCTTATGGTAGACAGTAGAAGGTTTTTTCTTCTTTGTGCTTGAGTCATGAGTTGGATCCTACTTGCGCTTCTATCTTTGAGGTGATGCAGTTTCTACAGGACGGTGCTCATTTGGGGTTGTCGGTGGCATCTCTACGGGTTCAGTGGGCGGCTATTCAGGCATTCAGAGGTCCGTGGCGTAATCTTCAGGATGAAGGGCGCTTGATGCCTGTATTTTTTTAAGGTCTTATTGATTTGTTTCCTCGCCCTGTACGTTTGTTTCCTTCTTGGGATCTTTCTTTGGTTTTGGATGTGTTGACGGATGCCCCCTTTGAGCCATTGGGGGAGTGTGATTTGCGCCATTTATCCTTGAAGACGTTCTTTTTGGTAGCCATTACTTCGGCTCGTCGGTTGGGGGAATTGGGGGCATTGGCTTGTTCCTTTCCTTTTTGTAAGATTTTTCACGATAGGGTGGTTCTAGTTCCAGTGCCTTCCTTTATTCCGAAAGTCAATTCTTCGTTCCATTCGCGTCAGGAGGTCATCCTACCTTCATTTTGTCCAAATCCCTCCTCACGGGAGGAGGTCCGTTTGCATTCGCTGGATGTCCGCAGAGTTTTGTTGGAGTATCTGAGGGTGGTGGCTACTTTTCGTAAGGGGGATTCGCTTTTTGTTAATTTTGGTCCGGCACGCAAAGGTGAGAAACCTTCCACGGCTTCCTTGAGTCAGTGGGTAAGATCGTTAATTCTGTTGGCCTATTCCTTGAAAGGGGTGGTTCCTCCTCAAGGGATTCAAGGTCGATCTACCAGGGGTATGGCGGCTACGGTGGCGGAGCTTCAGGGGACTTCCGTGGTGGAAATTTGCAGGGCCGCCACTTGGGCTTCTCCTTTGACGTTTGTGCGTCATTACAGGCTGTCGGACTTGGGTAGTTTGGAGTTGGTGTTAGGTCACCGAGTCTTATCCTCTATGAGGTAATAGGGGTGGGATTTTGGAGTGATCTTGGTGCAGGATATTGAATAAAGGTCTTGCAACTCGGTGTCTGTCTCCTGTGTGTTTTCTTGCTATGTCTCATTGGTTAAAAGGAAGGCGAGGGAGGGACGGGAGATAATGCTTCCATTTTCTGGCGATAATGGCATTACTCCTAGTCCTACTCCCTCGCCTTCCTTTTCTGTTCCCTCCCGGTACGGACGGTCCGAGTTGCGGCTTGGGCTTGGTTTTTGTACAGGAGGGGATAAGGGTGGGGGGGGTTTTAAAAAGGGGAAGGGAGGGTCTAGGGGGGAGGCGGGAGGCCTCATTGGTTAAAAGGAAGGCGAGGGAGTAGGACTAGGAGTAATGCCATTATCGCCAGAAAATGGAAGCATTGGTCTACATCTTAAAAATGGGAATCACTTACTTCGTGGCAATTTGGTAAGCAGTGACTACCAATAGAACAGAATTTAAGAAACTATATATACATATACATTTTAAACACGGAGATAGAATCTAATACTCCACAGGTGCAATAAAATGAAGCAGACACTTCAGTTGCTGGGACAGATTAATGCCTGAGAACCACGTGGTATATTAGCACGTTAAATGGCATATCGGTTGAGCTTTTGGTTAAGCATAACAATTATTAGAGGGCTCTGTGGGCCGGGAGGCTGGACTGCAGGTTATTTATCAGCACGGACTTCCAAGGAGCTGAGAGAGAGAGAATCAGTGTGTCACTGCTTCCTAGCAGTAATAATTCCTCACTAAACACAGTCATTTCTAAGTTTGCTCTACAGTATCGGGTTAACTGCGCCGTTTAGCGTGCAGATTATACTTAAAAAAAAAAAGCCCAAACCACTCTGTTTTGTGTCCCCAAGCCTAAAGAAGAAACAGAGTCACATGCGCATGGCAATTTAAACTAGGGTCTCGCATTTGTCCGAGTTACAGCTATTACCAGCTGTAAACTCCTAACCGGATTTTTCTTGCCACGCTGAAAGAAAACAACAGTACGATCGTGCTGCTACAGTTCACTCAAAATGAAATCTATCGGCAAAAGTGCAATTATGTGTGTAACCCGCAAAAGTGCAATTAACTCTGTAACAGGGTTGATATTATGCAAAGCGCTCAACTTTTGCCAAGTGAGATCGCACTACGAAAATAGAGAAAAAAAGTAGTCCACAAACCTGACGGGAAACAGCGAGCCTCGCATGTTTTCTGTACTTGGTCACTGCGCTCGAGGAGGGCTAACCACCGGAAAAGGCATGACGTATGCGTGCCTTCCACTAATGAAGGCAAGCAGATTCTAACAGGCAAGCCCAAGAACCAATGAAAGACACTGACGTGACGTGGACGGTGCTCCGAGCCCTGTTCTAATTCCTTAAGCGTCTCGCTAGCGATACGCATGCGTAAGCGCATGCAACATCGGTTCGACCCCAAAAAGGGCATGCAAATGTTTTTAGGACTGTGCAACTACGTCCGGCAGTGGCTCTTTGACTACAGCACGCTCATTGACCCCTTACTTGAGTTCATAACAAATCAAAAGCTGGCCTTGAGGAGCTAGCCTAGTGACAGCCTGTCTTGAATGTGCCCGATCTGAGAAGCGCTAAGCAGGGTCAGGCCTGGTTAGCCAGGTTCGACCCTGCTTAGTGCTTCAGAGATCGGGCTCATTCAGGACAGGGCCGTACACAGTGAAAGCTGAGGTTTCAGGCCTCTTGTTCACCAGCCTGTCCCTATAGGGAAGGATAATGTTTGGTCCCAAAGTTTCCAGAGAAGAGATTCGTGGAGGTAGCAAAACCACATAACCAGTGCACAGACACATCTGCTCCTACTTTCATCTGTGGTCCCAGGATGGCCATTAGCATATGTGAGGCTGTCTTCTTAAAAACAAGTGGACCCCAGACATGGAGTTCCAGTGAAGGGCTGTCCTCCTCAATGATATGAAGGGAAATGGGTCTCGTAAGGGAGGGTTGAATAACATCATAGATACCTCGAGTCAGGAGATCTCGGATATTGAGTTGGACAGGTATACGTTGATAGAAGAAAATAGGTAACTCCTAATTGTACAAAACCTCATGCTGTATTCCTTATGCTTCAGAGGCAAAGAAATAATTCCACTGGGTAAGAATGAAAACTGTGGCACAATACTACATATTCCTGACATTCAATGGGGCACCTCCACAGTGATGGACACTTACTGGCAATGTGGCTAGTTTGCATACACTCAGCTCGACCCTGGATGGCAGACACACCCCAACCTTGGTCATCACCAGAGAAGATCTGTCAGAACTGTACCGACACCCGCTAATGAAGAAGACAGCTCTCTTGCATCAGGCGCAAGATAAAAGAATTACTGATTATTTTGGCCTGGCTCATTACAAGAACATTACAGAGAAATTTAGACTGTTCACTGACTCACAAGTATCAGCAGGAGGATCCATACCGTTCTTCACTTTGGAGACAAAAGCAAACACATGCTGGCTGCAAATAACCAGGTGGGAAATACTCAAAATGATGAACAACACTGAACCGAGCCTTAATGCAATCAAGGAAGAACTCAGAGCAATCCCTCATAGTGATGTAACATTGGTACGCGTTGAACTTGATGACCACAATGAAGGATGGAGTATGCATGAAGCTCAATGCATCTTGTTGTACATTCACACCTGGCAATGATATGGACAATGGGACTCTGACTCTTCCCTGCCAAGCATTGAACCAACTACCAAAAGACATGAGTGATGAGGGAGGTGCCTGCGCAGGATTGGCTTATGAACTGCACTCTTGGCTCCCCAGGTGGATGACCAGTCTGTGCATGTCATTGGTCATTGTATTACTATTTTGTGTGGCTTTCTGCAAGTGGGGGTTTCCTGCTGCAAACACTGTCATGACATATGGGTTGAATGGTGTAGATGAAAATTCGACTAGAGGGGGGAAGGTTAATATTTGAGTAATAAATGTCAATGCACACAACGGTACATCCATATACACAAACAAAGTTGCATCACCATTATTAAATTCCCCTGTTGTGAACTCTCCATCAACCCCGGCACGAAGATACCAAGGATGTAGCTTGGTTAGTAAGATTGGGGGGGGTTTTCCAACAATAATGCTGGACTACAATGTTGAAATACATTATATGACAAGCAAGGTGCATGAGGGGAGTCCAAGGGGCAGTGGCAAGGGAGAAGAATGCAGATTGGTAGGAGTACTGAGTGAGAAAATAGAATATTCTGTAAAATAACTAATATTTTAGAAGACTTTCAAAACAGAGACTGAGTTTCTCTGTGTGTTTTTATCTGTGTGTACATAAACATTTCTGCTGAAATCCAACTGAATTCCCACAATATCTGACTGAAAGAACCTGTATCAAACTATTTATCAGAAAATACATTTATTAGGGGAGTGTAACACCCCAAACACCCCTGAAGCTACTACTCTGGAAGATAGGTGGTAAGGGAAGCTCTAAAACTTAGGCCTGAGATTACAGTTTGACAGGTCATAGCTGGGGTGACACGCAGCCGGCAGACAAACACACAAACAGGAAACTGAGTTCAAATCCCACAGATAGGCGCAGCAACATCAAAATGATCCCAGGAGACAGGCCCCAATAAAACACACATGGCCATAGAAGTGCATGCATTCCCAGAACACCATAAAGTTAGATGCCACATGTAGTTAGGAATACTTAGCCAGTCAGGACACAGCGACCATGTGACCCTTAGGCAGGACATCTGAACACGTCTTCGCTGGCCCACATTGTGTTCACGCAAGGTCAAGGCCCACCTGCATTTGTTACCAAACCCTTATTTATGACTCCATGACAACTGTTCTCATTCTTAACCAATAAAGGAATGTTTTTATTACGTTATAGTACTCAGAGAAATGTATAGAACCCTACTCCTAACTGATGTACATTGAGAGACAGTCCTCAGACCATAGTTCTGTAACTGCTTTTCCGGCCATAATGTTTAATTAAACAAACTGTTACTGTTTTGCCAGATGCCTTCTGTTTATTGCTTTTAAGGTAAATTCACATTCAAGCATGAGCCAGCCAGGAGCTGATTGGTTCTTCGGACCTGATTGTGACCAAAGGTCGGGGACCCTGCCCGGACAGATTCACATTTGTTCAACAAGAAAGGTGAGCAGATGCCGCAACTGATTAAAAGTTCTGCTGGTTCCACATGGCAGAGGTCTACCCAAAAGCCACCGTCAGAAGGGTAAGAGACTAGATCAGAACCATACTCCTAGCATTTGGTGTGTGGCAAATTAGGTAGAAGCATAACCCATGGAAGTCACCTTTTTTGATAGTTAGTGTTAGGGAAGGTGACTATTGTTTGAATTGCTTTGAATATTGTTTGGGTTGATGATCGCTTAGACTGCTGGGCATTACACAGATAGTATGTATAGGCCCTAGGTGTGATATAGGGTCAGCACCTCTGTTTTAGGAGGTGCCTTTTGCTTGGACTGCTGGGCGTGACACAGATGGTACGCATAGGCTCTGGGTGTGATATAGGGCCCACACCTCAATCTTATTAGGCTAAAAAAAAAAATCAGTGCTACCGTTTTTTTAACACGGTTTGCATCTGAAAGAAGTGAGAGGTGTGTTTATTTGGGCTGCTGGGTGTGACAAAGATTGTATGGATGACCCCTAGGGTGTAATTCAGACATTAGGGAACAAGAATGATTGGGATCCAGGAGATTAGGCATAGCTTGTGTTTGGCCAAGAAGAGCCTATGGTTGTTGAAGCTATCTCTTTCTTTGCCACATAAATTGTTGTTATCCCTGCCCGAGCCAATATCATCAAGATTATCAGGCTCACTTAGTTCTGAGCACTGCGCAGAGCTTTCCCTCTCACAGAATAGCATGCCCTAGGAGCGGGCTAAGATATTTCTGTCAAGGTGAACCCTTTATTTTTTTGTACTGTGTAGGCTTTTCTTCATGCCAGTTGAAATGGTCCTGTTTGATATTGTGACCCTGGTAAATTAATTTAATTGTGTTTGTCACAAGTACTGCATTTGTCGATGATTTAATGTAGTATGATGACATTGCTAATTCTCACAAATTTCTATTTGATATCAAAGTAAAGCTCGCTGTTTTGATGCCAAATTTCATAAGTCTGAATTATCAACTGCACTTTCTTCTAGGTTGTGATCCTTCACATGCATTGTTATTTGTGTTTGTTCAACGTCTATTTTGATGCATCTGAGATAACATTGAGCTTATTAGATCTAGCAACTCCGTGTACATATTTCCCCGCTGCCAGAGTAAACGTTTAACATTCCCTAAAACCATAAAAAGTTAGACGTGTATAACTGAAGAGACATTAAAAACATAAAAGCTTAAAAAGTAACTATACCCTAAAAGACTACCCAAATTTATCATGGAATCCTCACAAAAGCATATGCAAACCATGTTCCCCACGCAGATTAAAAAGCTTTGCAAGTTTTGCAACTAATTACACACACACACACTAAGGCACACACGTTCCCCTGGACAAAAGAGGAAACTTTTGACACTGACATAATCGAACAAAGAAGAACACACATACATACAAAATACACAAGCCAAAAGACAGACAAAAGAGAAGCATTACTAAAATTAATGGGCCATCTTCGAGGAGGCCCAGGCCAATAACAATTACCCACAATCAGCAAAATTAAGCGTTCGCACCTCCCCGCCATATGTAGGCACGGAGGTGCTCTCTCTCCGATGCCTGCTATCCCTGCATTAGGTTACACCAATCCTCTGGTCCAGGGAGCTCAAGGCGCCCCTACTGAACTACAAACTCTCAGGTCTAGACATCTAGACATGACAGAGTGATAGGCCAACAATCCCAGACACTCCCAGCACTAACCTACTGCAGTGCTAGAACTCCTCGAAGTTCGACACACCCTCGTCTGTCACATTCAGGCCACTGAACCTTGGCGATACCGAGAACACACACTCCTACTGGTTCCGGGGAACACATTTGAGTGACAGGGAGATTCATAGATATTCTGGACAGTAAGACAACTAGCAAAGGTGAGGAAAAGGATCTCAGTCTTCTGGGGCCCAATGATGAGAGTGGGTACTGCCGGGCCGGAGTGCATGACAATTGCAGGCTGACTTTGAAGGAGATAGTAATGAGAAACAATGGGGAAGTCTTTACACACTCATTCTGCAACTTTCTGGCAGACTGGACTAGAGAGGGGAACCATTTTGACTGGTCCTGTCCTATGGGAGGGTTGTTTGAACCACAGGCTATGGCTATGACAGAGGACTGCGTCAGGGAAGAGCCAGAATGTTACTGTAAAATCCCAGAGCTGGGGTCAGACAGTTCTGGTCAGAACAGCTCTGGCCACAATGGCGAAGAAGGCAGCAGCAACAATGATGGTACCACCGCAGAGGTTCAGAAAAAATAAAGCACGTAGTAGCATGATTCAATTAAGTAGTACAGGGGGCTCCTAAAGCCAGCACCAGGTCACAATTCTCCCCCTGCTCCTAGTACCAGATAAGTCGCAGTGCCAATAATGGCCAATCCTGCATCTGGTGGATCACACACACACGCACACACACACATACATTCTCATGTATCCCATACAGTCAGTACCTCCCATGAGCAACCTACTATGATAGTGCTGATAAATAACACACCCTACAGCTTTCTAATTGACACCAGGGCCACAAAAATTATGTTTAAAGGAAGGGATTGTGCCCTTATACAAAGACTCCATGGGCACACAGGGTTTCTTGGGCACGGTTATGAGGGTTCCCTTCACAAAATTCCTGGAGTTAGACATGAAAGGCAGCTGCGTGAATGGACGGCTGCTAAATCACACATCATCCCGACTAATCTCCTAGGAAAAGGCTTAATGGCCAAACTAAACATGACAATCAATTTCCCAGAAGACGGAACAATGACCTGTTTAGTCATTGGGCATTGACAACTTGGTCACTCGTGTGCATGCCGACAAACTTTGGGTGTGCTGAAAGCTCATTTATACCATGGCATTGCTACCATTTATTGGGGGCTCTTTTATTGTGAGCAGATTACACAAACATGACATGGACCAAACTGTGACCTGGGAGGTGCAATAATTTCCTATTGTGTTTCTTGCAGTTACTATAGTGTAAAAACATGACCTAAAGATTATGGAAACCTGAAAGTACCAGAATTTGAAGAAGTGGTGCTGTGAGCAGGTAAGGAGGGGCCACCACTTTAGATTATTGAGGAGGGGCTTTTGGTTACCTCGTTACACTAATATGCCTTGAAACTCATGGAGACCCCGAGGTTTCACCATTTCCTGAGGGGTACTCTGTTGCTACTAGGTTACACAAATATCAGAAGAAGCTGGTGGCCTCAAGGTTCTTCCATTTCCTGAGTGATAGGAAAACCCTTTTCTCCCAAACTACATAAACACACCATGAAGTACATTGAGACTTTGACATGCCTCAATTTTCTGGGCGAAATGAAGGACACTTGCTCTCACATTTCAGAAGCATGGCATAAGGTTGATTGAAACCAGTAGGTGGGTTAATTCCCTGAGTGATATGGGGGATCGCTGCACCCACATTATGCACACACACACCCACACACACAAACACACAGTATGAAGGTCACAGAGACCTTGGAATAACTCACTGAAATCTCTTTAGTGGTGTCATATCTACAGTTTAACAACTGCTTTATTAACTTTCTTCCTTCTCAAATTTGCTTGAAAATGCACCATTTGCCCAAACTTTTTTCAAAATATACCAGGGGGAGAACCCCGCCCACGAACCACCGTTATAACACTCTGGGCTTGCTAATTATGCATGGTCACTCGCCACAGGGCACTCGCCCAGAACCTTTATGCCCCACCACTTTCAAATGCCAGCAGCTGCCACTGGTCTGCAGTATTGAAGAGTCGAGATTAGAGAAAGAAAAGAGAGATGCTTTCACTTATTATTTGTATCCATCAAATATCTTCTGCCCAGGTTGTGGTCAAGGGTAACTGTTGGAGGTCAATGGCAGCAGAGCTGGGCAATTAAACCTTACCACTAGCAAAGGTGCCCTCTGTGTGACATGTGGCAAGTTAGAAAAGAAATCTAGACAGATACAAACTATTCTACTTTCTAAAATTCAAAAAATACAAACGCCTTGCAAAGTAAAACTGATGAAACTGTGTGATATTAGAAGAACAAGGTAAGGTATCAGATATGTTGCATCCTGTTTTTTGTATACGAATGGAAAACAATGTGTGAATGTAACGATATGTCATATGTCATACATGCAGGTGTATATGCATGAACATTTGAACAAGTGAAATATTCAAAGCCAATTAATTAAGATTTACCTGAGATTATGCATGCTTGATAAAATTTCTGCAGAAGCTTACTTTATATAAGTACATATTGCGAGTGATAAACGATTATGTAAAGGGTCCAGTCATTTTACTGCAGGCAGGAACAAAATGTGCTGCAAGAGAATGTAATCCTATAGAAACTGCAGATTAAGTGACATGCTTGACTGCACAGTGAAAGCAAGTGGCAGGAGATTCTAATACCTGGCTAGAGGACACTGTCCGAAGAATACTGAGGGTGAAAGAGGAGGGACTGCGATTCACTAATGAGTCAAAGGGAGTCTCTGACCACAAGCAGGTTCTTGAGCATCTGGGTGACAGCAGGGAAGGTCTAAGGGCCGGTTTAGGTGAAATTTAGCTCTGTGTGCTCACCTATAACAGCCAGTAGAGGTGGCATAGAGGATTTAGGGTCTGTAAAAGTGAGATTGAGGGTCTGTGAGGGATGGGTTTAGGGATTGGAAGTGCTGGTTGAGGGAACGATAGGGCCAGCTATGTCATTTTGAGGGTTAGGTGATGATCTTTTTGGACCAAATAGGTTTCTCTCAGATCTACTGTGAGACAGAAGAGGGAGACTTCTAGTGGGTTGAGGGGAGTGCAAATGGATCTTTGGGAAGGCTCAGTGGTTCTCATTGACAGCAGACTACTTCAGAGGACCAACTGATGGTGATTGAGGCCAGTGGAATATATGAGTGCAAGCTGATTTTTTTTATGGATAAATATTGGTCCAATTAATGCTGGCAATCTAGCTTTTAGTGCCTTGTGAATTGTAGGGGGTCTCTGAAGGTGAGTGATGTTGCTGAAATGTCTCAGGATCTTTATAGGACAACAGAGGGTCTATGAACCATGATCTGAGTCTTTGAGAGCTGACTGAGGCAATCTGAGAGCAAGCAGGTTATGTGATTGATGAGTAATGGATCATGGTAGCACCTGCTTTGAGCGGTTGTATGCAAGTTGATAGATTAACAATGACCAAAAAAGGAGGACCATGGGGCAGTAGAAAAGATCTAGGAGAATAGATTGATTCTAGGGGGGCCCTGAGGGATGAAAAAGGATTTATGTAAGATGACAGAGGCCACAGCAGTAGGCTACTGTCTCAAACCTTGGAGACGGTCCCTGCTCCAATCCTTCCCCTGCATACATTAATGGGCACAAGGTCACCCTAGAGTAGTCCCCTGAGTAGTCCCCTTTGACCTAAGACTAGGCCCCTGCTCTTTCCTACAACTTCTAGCATACACTGTCAGGGATAGATGGGCCACGTAGTATGTCTGCCATGTAGGTTGTCAGCCTGCATACAGTGTTGGGCTCAGAGTAGGAACCTGGTATTTTAGCTGCCCATGCTAAACCTGCTGTGCATTTGAAGTGAGTTAGCATTGCTGCTCTCTTTGATGTACCTTTTTGAGTATGTGCAGGAAAGATCGGACTACTTTCTCCTTGGTGTACATGTTCAGTCTTTGATGGATACTTGCCCCAATGCTGACTGCTTTATCTGCTGTGAGGGTGTTAAGAAGCTTGCACTGCTCCTACTTGTGCTGTGCCTGTTCAGTGTGTGATGTTTGCACTGTTGCTGGCTTTCATGCATACTCTGTTGCACACACTTCACATTTAGGCCATTGTTATGACATTGGCGGTAAATCCAACTTGACTGCCACCAACATACCGCTGCCGTGGCGTATATACGTTCACCATATTATGATTCGCATACACCAATCATTCAGTATTCAGCCACATACACAATTCTGCCACCTCACCCCAAAGGTCAGTAATAATCTGGCGGTATGTATCAAAACCGACACCGTTACGCCAACAGAACAACACCCACCACATTAAGACCCACAAATCACCACGGCGGACATTCAACGGCGGGAAACCATTGGCGGTACATACCGCCGCCCTCAAAATACACACCCACAAACAAAATAACACAACATTGATCAATTTAAATAACACACACCTGACACAAATACACACACCACACCACTATAAAACACACACACACACATTACCCACAACCCTTTACAACTACAAACCATTGGCACGAGACACCACTACCACAGACATGACCAGAGCCACACACTACCTACACCTATACAGCACCCAAGCACCTTACATCACACAGCCCAACGCACCACCCTAAACACCCTCACCCACACTACTTACACGACACCCATGGCATCACAGGGACACCCTCGATTGTCAGAGGAGGAGCAAAGGGTCATGGTGGAGGAAATCACACAGGTAGAGCCACAGCTATTTGGAGCACAGGTGCAGCAGATATCCATTGCTAGGAAGATGGAGCTTTGGCAGACGATCGTGGACAGCACCAAAGAACCAGGGATGACAACAGGAAGAGGCGGAACAACCTACAGGGGAAGGTATGTTCCAGTGCAGCAAGACACCAACTCGCTGTACAAAGAACTGGCAGTGGATCCCCACCTCCTCCCCCACAACTAACAACATGAGAGGAGCAAGTCTTGGCAATTATGCATCTGGAGGGCCTGGCAGGAGTAGCAGGAGGACTGGACTCTGGTAAATCAACTTTATACTACTATCACCCCCCTAACTGCAAGCCATCACATACCCCCACCCTCACCCTCACTCCCATCACTCCACCTCCTCCCACACACCCCACCATCACATGTCACTCATCCTAATGCCAAGATCTGCATTCACTTCCAATGCATGGACACCACTCACAGCCCTGCATGGACACCTATCACTAAAGCATGCACACTAGAGAGAATCAGCTAGCCCACCATCTACCAACTCACACAAGTGAAAGCTGTCAGGGCGAATACAACCAAACAGGGCAACCCACCGATGTACAATATGTCACACACAGAAACTATAACACTTAATTTACATCCCTACAGGTACCCTAGCCAATGTCAGCGGAGAGGAGGTGCCAGCAATATCTACTTCCCCCACAGAAGAGGCCCACAGTGAGGACAGCGACTATGGTCGCCCGGATCTGGATGACCAACCTGGCCCATCAGGGACCTCAGCACAGTCGGTTACCCAGCCACAGCCACATACCACCACAGAGCCCCCCTCACGAAACACCACCACAGCACCCTCCCAGTGTACCCATACCTCTGTCCCAGGACACATCAGCAGTTTGTCCACCTCTACAAGGACCCCAGGGCACACCTCAGACCCAAAACAATCAGGAACCTGGGGTCAGAGGGCACATGGTTCAGGGGACAGAGGCACAGGCCAACAGGGTCACTGGGAGGACTGCTGTGCACCAGGGGCAGGACAGGCTCTGGGAATCGACTCTCCAGGAGGCACTCACCGAGATCCTGGGAGAATACCAACATTTCCAGGATACGCTGGGCCTGATCCTGGCCGACGACAGGAGAACAGGCAGCTGCAGGAAGGACAGTACCAGGGGACCAGGGGTGCTGGCAAACATGGCCAACATTATGAGGGAGGCAGCCTCACAAAAGCGGACCCCTGCCACTAGCCAGACATCTGAACTGCCTTCCACCTCTGCTGCCGCTAGTGGACAGGAGGCCCCGCCACAGGACCAGCAGGCTACCAGTCTGCCCTCCCCTCCCCCTGCAGAAGGAAAACAACCCCGCAAATGTTCCCTGCGATCCAGGCAGAAGGCAGAGACTATTGCCAAGACCCCCACCAGGAAATTAGACTCTCCTGATTGTCACCCTTGTGTCCCACTCAGACATATTGTCCACCTTGAACTGCCATTGCTCCCCTTTCAATGGCCCCTTGGACAATGCACCTGTGCTACCAATAGACTGGAACAATACCCTGGACTTTCCTCCATCATCATCCCAGCCCAATGCACTTGCCCCTCTACTTCTTAGTAGCACATCAATAAACACCCTTTAAAAAAATACAAGTATGGAGTATGTCAAATGATTAAAGTATATATTTGTTTAACCAGGGTCAAACATTGCATTTCAAATGTTTAGTAATGTTCACATTGGAAAGACCCGTAGTTGGCTGCAGTGATCGATAGTGGGGCGCCAACATCTGCAAAATGAGTTAACAAAGGGTACAGTGAGACGGCATAGAAATGGGAAATAAAAGCATGCCAGTGACAAAGATAACCAAGAAAATGTAAATGAAAGATGAAGTAGCACTGTAATACCTGTGTGTCATTGGAAGTATTGTCTGATAACTGCAGTGCTGTTGTCCTCATCTTCATCCTCTGCCTCCTCATCCTCACTGTCCACAGGGTTCACTGCTGTCACATGGCCATCTCCAGCCTCCTACTCCTGCAGAAAAGGCCCATGGCGTCTCAAGACAAGATTGTGCAACATACAGCATGCCATGATTATCTGCAGACCCTCTTGGGTGAGTAGCAAGGGATCCACCTGTTAGATGGAGGTACCGAAACCTCACCTTCAGGAGGCCAAAGGTACGTTCTATTATCCTTCTTTAATGCCTGTGGGCCTCATTGTAACGTTCTTCTGCCCTTGTCCTGGAATTCCTCACAGGGGTCAGTAGCCATGATAGGTTGGGGTAACCAGAGTCACCGGCAAATATCGAGGGACAAAATTTAGCCACACACTATCCCATGTGGCCTACACAATACCCATACACCAACATCCACTGGGTGGGAACCAGGGCTCACCTATTAGCCACACCCTGTGCCTCCGTAGTTGGCCCATCACATTTGGGATGCTGCTATTCCTCAGGATAAAGGCATCATACACAGACCCAGGATACTTAGCATTGACATGGGAGATGTACTGGTCCACCAGGCACACCATCTGGACATTCATGGAATAAAAACTCTTTCGATTTCTGAATACCTGTTCATTTTGCCGGGGGGACACAAATGCAATATGTGTTCCATCAAATTCCCCAGTTATGCTGGGGACATGTCGCATTGCATAGAAGTCAGCTTTCATTGTGGCCAAAACCTCCACCTGGGGGAATGCAATGTAGCTGCACATGTGTTTAATCAGGGCAGCCAACACTTTGGTCAGCACTATTGAGAACGTTGGCTGTGACATTCCTGCTGCCAAGCCCACTGTCACTTGGAAAGAACCAGTTGCCAAGAAATGGAGCACTGATAGAACTTGCTCAAGAGGGGGGATCCCAGTGGGGTGACGGATAGCAGATATCAGGTCAGGCTCCAATTGGGCACAAAGCTCTGTGATTGTGGCCCTGTCCAGTCTATAGGTGAGGATAATGTGCCTGTCCTCCATTGTTGCCAAGTCCACCAGGGATCTGTACACGGGAGTATGTCTCCATCTCCTATTCATCCGCAGCAGTAGCAATCTATGGGCAAAAGAGTGAGGAGCCGGTCACAAACTGAACATTGGAGCCACAACAGTACAATGTATAATGTTAGTTTGAAATGTACATGTGCCTTTTGTCCTGTATGTCCAATTGTGAACTGTGATGCAGTTATAATACAGGGCCTGTCCACCTCCCTGAAATGGCGTCCACCTGCCCTGTGTGAAGAGACAGGTGGAAGTGAGTTAATTCCACTGACATTGTGCGCCATTGCGGGAGGAGGCCGGGAACCGCAGTGCAAAGCCTCATTGAATAATATTGGCCCCTATGGGGTACAGTGGCCAATGGTGATGTACGCCAGCAGTGACGGTATGCACCGCCGTGGACATCACCACCATTTTCTATCTGCTCTCTCACTTGCTACCTGACTTTCAACAGGAGAGGGCCTACACAGCATGTGCTGCTGTGATCTGTGTCTGGAACCTACCATGGTGCGTGTGAATGGGGAAAGGGGCCCCTGACTTTACCTCGGTGGAGTTGGAGAGACTGGTGGATGGGGTCCTACCCCAGTACAGACTGCTGCATGGGCCTTCAGGCCAACAGATGAGTACACTGTGAGCACGATGCATGGGGCATGAATGCATGGAGTGGTGAGTGTGAAGGCCTTGTGAAGGGGGATTGGTGGATGTCCCCTGGGTGGCATACAGCTTGTGTGCTGGGCCCTGTGTGTGCAAATGGTGATATGAAGGGGTATGGTGGGCCATAAGTGTAATAGGCAGGACAGTCTGACAAATACCTTTTCCTGTGTGTATTTCTCTGCAGGTCAGCGCCCATCAAAAGAAGGGTATATGGCGTGCTATCGCCAAGGACGTGCAGACCCTAGGGGTCTACGGCAGGCGGAGCACCCACTGTCAGAAATTGTGGGAGGACCCGAGATGCTGGGCACGGAAGACGGCAGAGGCCCAACTGGGGATGGCTTCCCAACGAGGAATGGGTGCACTTCAAATCCTGACCCCCCTGATGGCCTGCATACAGGTGGTGGCCTATCCGGAGCTGGATGGGTGCTTGAGGGCATCACAGCAGCCACAAGGGGCTGAGTACAGTGCCCATCATTAGAATTTACGCATTGTAGGGTGGTATCTGGGTGGGGGATGTGTGTCTGTGGGTGCCCCTAGTCCAGGCCTGACATTGTAGAGCAAGTCCCATGTTGGCAAGGGTTCTGATGTGATATTCCTCCTCCCTAGCCTGTAGGCATCCACTACTGGGCAGGGCTGTGTGGGTCCCAGGTATGCTGCAGTTGGCGGTGTGTGTCCCTCCCCATGCCCTGGTGGCGAGCGTTGTTACTGGTAGTGAATTACACAGTGAATAGGACTGTTCCCTATGTGTGAGGGTGTTATGTACGCCAACGGTGGTGTTGGTGCTGCTATTGACCCAAGGTATCCTTTGTCTCTCCCCCCTTTTATGTTTTGTCATCCTGTCCATCTGGTGGAGGAGAAGAGGCACCGGTGATGGAGGGAGCTGCATCCCACAGGACCCAGGAGACAGAGTCCACCGACGGTGAGGTTACAAGTGGGACGGAGGGCGAAGGGAGCACCACAGCAGAGACTGGAGGAGATAGATCAGACACAGATACCTCCTCCGATGGAAGCTCCCTGGTGGTGGCGGACTGTCAGAGTCACCAGATCCTCGGGGTCTATGTACCTTCCCAACACGTCCACCACTGAACAGCTCCAAGACTTTGAAAGATAAATCACAGAGACTGAGAGAGTTCAAGAGGGGAAGAGGGGATTAGGGAGGGAACAGCTGGGAAGGAGACCTGTAGTAAGAAAAAGGTTAGAACACACAATATTAAAATTATATCTCCTGAAATCAATACTAGACTATGATTCTAAGCCTAGTCACTCTGAAAACATGAACAATCTAAGAGTTAAGTTTAAAATGACTAAGTTTCTAGATGGCCGGATACCTGTAAGGGAATCAAGATGAATTAAATGAAAACTTTCTTATTCAAGTACTTTCCTTTACATGAGAATCAGAAAAAACATTCTGACTAAATTTTAAACCAGTCATATAAATCCTGTTTTGAGAATGTATACTAGGACCATACAATATTGCATCTAGAAACTCTGGCCTTTTGTGTACTCTAAAATGTTTCAACACAAATTGCGCATATTGCATATATATAGATATATATATATATATATACATACATATATATATATATATATATATATATATATATATATATATTTAAATAGTAAACACCATAAAAGGATTGTGCACCATGAATAACACACCATGGATTCAGGAAACAAATCACATAACTTGTCAGCTCGAATATTACATAATAAATATCTTAGAATAGGGGCATACAATAAACAACATGAAATAAACTCGAGGAGAGAATCGTGCGTCTTGCCGATTCGAGTGTCACCATGTAAAATACCAAGAAATGGTAGCACGCAATGAATATCAAAGTCAAATCATCATTAATCGAATCGCGCATCTTGCCGATTCGTAAAACACGATGTAAATATCAAGAAATAACAGCTCACCTAAATAACAAGATCAAAGTACAATGAAACGAATCGCGCTTCTTTTGCCGATTCTTAAGCCACCATGTAAATGTCAAGAAATGGTAGCGCGCAATGAACGACAAAGTTAAATCCTCATGAAACAAGTTGCGCGTCTTGCCAATTCGTAAAACATCATGTAAATGTCAAGAAATAGTAGCGCGCAATGGACAACAATGTTTAAACACCATAAAACGAATTGCGCGTCTTGTCAATTCTTAAGCCACCATGCCAATGTCAAGAAATGGTAGCACGCAATGAATAACAAAGTCAAACCTTTATGAAACAAATTACGCGTCTTGCCTATTTGTAAACTACCATATAAATGCCAAGAATTGGTAGCGCGCAAGTAATCTGTTACTCATTTAAGAATTAAACCAAGAATATGAAAATTCTCAATAACGGTGTCGGAACAGTCCAACCACTGTCTTACCACCTGGAACAATGATCACCAATGAAGGATGAAGGGCAGAAGACTGGAAGATCCAAATAGGCCGCCGGGACAGGAGCTCAGGAAGAAGCTGCTGCTCTGCACCGGGACCTCTGAAAAGTGAGCACTGGGAGTTGGGATGGCTCTCTTTTATAGAGTCTTGGCGCAGCCCAGAACCACGCCCAGGCATGTTGCAGGGAAATTCTCTGGAAGGCCCTGGAAAGGGGCCACACCCTAACAGACTCTGAAAACCTGTAGCAATACATTGCAAAGTAACAGTATTTGTAAGCATATTAAAAATAAGTTTTCAGGATTGAACTCTGCAATGCAAAAGGTTAAACCACAGCACAATGCATAAATTACGTTGTTTTGAGAGTGCTGGGTTTTTGCATTTTTGTCGCCAATAGAGCGCGTACTGCTCTGGTGTTGACAGTACTCCCTTCTCCCAGACGCGCTCTAGGGCCTGGTTTGCTTGGATTAAGACGATGAAAGCGTCTCACAAGTACTGGAGCATGAACATCAGATGCGGAAACCCATGAGTTACTTTCAGGACCATAACCTTTCCATGAGATTAAGTACCATAGATTACGCCCTCTCAGTTTAGAATCCAAAACTTTCTTAACTTCGTATTCTTCTTCCCCTTGTACTAGAACAGGAGCTGCATGAGGGTGGACCTTTTGGACTGCCTTTTTCAAGAGGGAAGTGTGGAACACTGGATGAATCCGTAAGGATCTGGGCAATTGTAGTTTATAGGTCACCGGATTGATTTGCTGAAGGAGAGTATGAGGACCTATGAATTTGGGGTTAAACATGTGCTTCTTCTTGAAGTCTATAGGGGTCATTCCGACCCCGGTGGGCGGTGGGCGCCGCCCGCCGGGCAGAGACCGCCAAAAGACCGCACCGCGGTCAAATGACCGCGGCGGTCATTCTGACTTTCCCGCTGGGCCGGCGGGCGACCGCCAAAAGGCCGCCCGCCGGCCCAGCGGGAAAGACCCAGCAACGATGAAGCCGGCTTCGAATGGAGCTGGCGGAGTTGCTGGGGTGCGACGGGTGCAGTGGCACCCGTCGCGATTTTCAGTGTCTGCAAAGCAGACACTGAAAATCATTATGGGGCCCTGTTAGGGGGCCCCTGCACTGCCCATGCCAGTGGCATGGGCAGTGCAGTGGCCCTGTTAGGGGGCCCCACGCCATCCCGTTCCCGCCATCCTGTTCGTGGCGGTAGAAACCGCCAGGAACGGGATGGCGGGAAGGGGCTCGGAATCCCTTGCAGCGCCGCCATGGCGGATTCCCTGGGCCAGGGGAAAACCGGCGGGAAACCGCCGGTTCCCCTTTTCTGACCGCGGCTTTACCGCCGCAGTCAGAATGGCCCAGGAAGCACCGGCAGCCTGTTGGCGGTGCTTCCGCGGTCATTGGCCCTGGCGGTCGGTGACCGCCAGGGTCAGAATGACCCCCTATATGTTTTGTGGAAAGCCACACTTTGTCACCTGGTTGATATTGCGGTCCCTCACAATGTTTCTTGTCATAATGCCTTTTATATTTTTGTTTGGCTTTTTCTAAATTCTGTTGAATCAGTTTCTGGGTTTGATGTAAATGCTGAATGGTTTCTGACACAGCTGGAGTAAGAGAACTTTCTTGAGGAATTGTGATGGGCAAGGTGTCAGGATGATAGCCAAATAAACCAAAAAAGGGTGTAACGCCAATAGAAGTGTGGAATGAGTTATTGTAAGCTAACTCAGCTAACCAGAGCACAGATGTCCAAGAATGAAGTGCCTTTTCAGTGTAGGCACGTAGGTATTGTTTCAAAGTCTGATTTAGTCTCTCCGTTTGACCATCTGTTTGAGGATGGTGACTAGTATATAGCGTAGATGTCACTTGGAGTGTTTTACACCATGTCTTCCAGAAATTGGAGGAAAATTGTGACCCCCGATCGGAGAGGATAACCTTTGGCAGTCCATGATAACGAACCACTCTGTTCAGTAAAATAGTTGCCAATTCACTAGAAGTGGGCAATTTTTTACAGGCGATGAAATGTCCATATTTCGGGAGACTATCTACTACCACCAGAATTACTGAATGCTGTTGAACCACTGGCAAACCGGTAATAAAGTCTAAAGAAATGTGCTCCCATGGATGACTTGAGGTTGGAAGTGGATGTAACAACCCTTTTGGTTTTGAATGACTTGTTTTAATGTGAGCACAAACTTCACAGTTGTTTACCAATGCTTTTATATCTTTTGTTAGGGTAGGCCACCAAAAATAGCATTGGATCAGTTCAAGAGTTTTAGGAGTACCTGGGTGGCCTGCCGTAGGTATAACATGCAACCAATGAAACACTATCTTGTGAAGTTTGGTAGTGGGTATGAACAAACGAGCATCATGAAAGGGTAAACCTTGCTTGATTGACCTTTTGGGATCTGCTTGGGCCCATGTTTGCCATTTTTCAACAGTGAAAGAGTTGCGAATTTCTTCAAAGAAATCTTCAGTTTTTATGATACATAGAACCTTATCAGGACCAATGATAGCTCTGGAGGCTTGAAATGCAGGCAATGTGGTAGACTCTAGACGGGACAAGGCGTCAGCCTTGCGATTATCTTTACCAGGCCGGAAGGTTACTACAAAATCAAATTAGGCAAAAAAAAGTATCCAGCGTAATTGCCGAGGGGTCAAAAGTCTGGTGGAATTCATGAATTGAAGATTACGATGATCAGTATATACTGTGACAATGTATTTGGCACCCAACAAATGATGTCTCCATTCTTTAAAGGCGTCCCGAATCGTCAGAAGCTCTTTTTCAGCAATGACATAGTTCTGTTCGGCTTCGTTCAACTTCCGAGACATATAAGCTACAGGATGAAGTTGACCAGTGTCTTTATTTCGTTGTGATAAGACGGCTCCTATTGCTACATCTGAAGCATCAGCTACCACTATGAAAGGTTGATTCGCATCAGGATGAGTCAAGACTGGGGCAGTGGAGAAAGCTTCCTTCAAAGTCGAGAAGGGTTGATCAGCTTATGGGGACCATACAAACTTTTCTTTCTTTCTTAGTAGCTTAATGATTGGAGCCACTGTCTGGGAGAAGTGATTTATGAACCTCCGGTAAAAATTTGCAAGCCCCAGGAAACGTTGTACATCACGAACAGTCTTTGGGATAGGCCAATCAGATATGGCTTCTACTTTCTTTTCTGCCATCACCATACCTTGAGGGGTAAGAATAACCTCTAAAAACTCACCTGTGGTAACATGAAACTCACACATGATTAGTTTGCAATATAAATGGTGTTTTCGAAGGGCTGCAAGAATTTTCTTGACATGTTGGACATGTTCGTTTTCATTGTCTGAGTAGATCAAAATGTCATCGATGTAGACTATGGCAAATATGTTGAGGTACTCTCTAAGAACGTTATTCAAAAAAAGATTAAATGCTGCTGTAACATTACACAGACCAAAAGGCATGACGGTGTATTCAAAAAGGCCATATCTTGTCTTGAATGCTGTTTTCCATTCGTCACCCTCTCTCATTCTGACCAAATGATGATCACCTCGAAGGTCAAGCTTCGTGTAGATTTTTGCTCTCTTTACTTGTTCCAATAAGACCGGAATTAGGGGTAAAGGATATTTATTCTTGATGGTGACTTTGTTCAAACCCCTATAGTTGATGCAAGTTCGAAGTTCTCGATTAGCTTTTGGAACAAAAAACAAAGGCAAAGCTGCAGGAGACTTAGAGGGGCGAATGAAGCCATTCTCCAAAAATTGATATTGGTATTTTCTTAAATGTTGATTTTTATGTTCTGACAGGGCATATACAACGACAGTTGGGAAGTACCGCACCTGGGGCTAGATCAATTTGACAGTCATAAGATCTATGAGGAGGTACAGTCTCTGCTCCTTTCTCATCAAATACATCTTTGTAAGATGAATACTGTTTGGGCAGCTGAATTTCTTTCTCCGCGGCAGTAGCTATGTAAGAGTTGCAAACTTTTGGTACTTGAATCTTTTGAGACATTGTTCGTTACATAGCGCAGATGAGAACACGATTTTTCGTTATGCCCAATTGATCTCCGGATTGTGATGAATTAACCATGGCAAGCCGAGGATAATCCCATATTGGGGAGCATGGATCACGTCAAGGATGATTTTCTATTTATGTTTCTTTCTTTGATTCATATCTTCACAAATCATCGACAAGGGGATAGTCTGAAGAGTTACCGGACCTCCAGTCAAGAGTTTTCCATCGACTGCCTGCATGATTTCTGGGGTCTTCTTTTCAATACATCGGATCCCTCATGCACAAACCAATTGGACATCAACAAAGTTCCCAGTAGCCCCAGAATCAACTAGAGCTTTTTTTAAATAGATCTTTTTCTTGACCTGAACTCTTATTTCCAGTTTAAGATGTCTAGATTGTGAAGGGTCCACGGTGACACCCAAGAGCAACCCTTCTCTGCATCTTGGGTGTTTTAGTTTGCCAACTCGACTGGTGCATTGGCTGCGACCTTCTGAACGGGACCTTGCTTGTTCTTTGGTTTGATTGGACAATCTTTGGCAAAATGACCTTTTCGCCCGCAATAAAGACATTGTTCTTTTTTTCTGCGTAGGTCCTTTTCATCTGTGGTCAAAGGTCTTCTGATGGTTCCAATTTCCATTGGTTCCGGCGTTCTTTCTTTCGGAGTTCTTGAGTCTCTGTTATCATGAACACGCCATGAATATTTTTCAATATTTTTGCGTTTTCCTTTACGTTCTGCTAAATTATGATCAAGTCTCAAGACAAGATTTATTAATTCTTGACAGTCTGTAGGTTGTGGGTCGATTTGCGCTAAGATATCTTTTAGTTCCTCTTTGAGTCCCTTGTAAAACAAGACCGCTTGTTTTTCTTCAGGCAAGGATGTCTCGGCAACCAGCCGGTTAAAGTTGGCTAAATACGACACTAGGTCTTGATTCCCTTGGAGTAAATCTAATAATTCACGATCTGCTGACTGTGTTATAGTTCTACGATCAAAAATTCTCTCAAATTCACAAACAAAATTTCTCCAGTTGTACAACAAGGGACTATTTTTACGCACAAGAGGAATTGCCCAAGTCCCCAGACAGATATGATAACAAGAAAGCTACTTTGGACTGGGCATCGGGGAAAGTATTTGGTCTGCAGGTGAAGTGTAGTTCCACTTGAACCAGGAAAGATTGCGCTTTCAAAGGGTCACCTGAGAAACGTTCTGGGGGAGCTAAAGGAATTGCAGAAGGAACATTTAGGGAAATCGGATTACTTCCAGAAGCCTGAGAAGAAGTACCTGACCAAGACACACCTGTGGGACTTTGTTCCTTCTTCTCTACCTTATCTTGCAACTGACTCACTCTCTCTGCTAAGCTAGTTGTCAATTCTTTGGATGATACCACCTCTGCTTGGAGCTGGGTGATAGCCTTGACTAACTCGTCTAGCGTGGCCATGCTGAGAACATACACAAGCCAGGAGGATAATAATTTGTGGTTCACTATTTTGTCAGAGTCACCAGATCCTCAGGGTCTGTGCACGTTCCCAACACGTCCACCACTGAACAGCTCCAAGACTCTGATAGATAAATCACAGAGACTGAGAGAGTTCAAGAGGGGAAGAGGGGATTAGGAAGGGAACAGCTGGGAAGGAGACCTGTAGTAAGAAAAAGGTTAGAACACACAATATGAAAATTATATCTCCTGAATTCAATACTAGACTATGATTCTAAGCCTAGTCACTCTGAAAACATGAACAATCTAAGAGTTAAGTTTAAAATGACTAAGTTTCAAGATGGGCGGATACCTGTAAGGGAATCAAGATGAATTAAATGAAAACTTTCTTATTCAAGTACTTTCCTTTACATGAGAATCAGAAAAAACAGTCTGACAAAATTTTAAACCAGTCATATAAATCCTGTTTTGAGAATGTATATTAGGACCATACAATATTGCATCTAGAAACTCTGGCCTTCTGTGTACTCTTAAAATGTTTCAACACAAATTGTGCATATTGCAGATATATATATATATGTATATATATATATATATAGATATATATATATATATAGTAAACACCATAAACGGATTGTGCACCATGAATAACACATTATGGATTCAGGAAACAAATCACATAACATGTCAACTCGAATATTACATAATAAATATCTTAGAATAGTGGCATACAATAAACAACATGAAATAAACTGGAGGAGAGAATCATGTGTCTTGCCGATTCGAGTGTCACCATGTAAAATACCAAGAAAGGGTAGCATGCAATGAATATCAAAGTAAAATCATCATTAATCAAATCACGCGTCTTGCCGATTCGTAAAACACGATGTAAATGTCAAGAAATAACAGCTCACAATAAATAACAAGATCAAAGTACAATGAAACCAATCGCGCTTCTTTTGCCGATTCTTAAGCCACCATGTAAATGTCAAGAAATGGTAGCGCGCAATGAACGACAAAGTTAAATCCTCATTAAACGAGTTGCGCGTCTTGCCAATTCGTAAAACATCATGTAAATGTCAAGAAATAGTAGCGCGCAATGGACAACAATGTTTAAACACCATAAAACGAATCGCGCGTCTTGTCGATTCTTAAGCCACCATGCCAATGTCAAGAAATGGTAGCACGCAATGAATAACAAAGTCAAACCTTTATGAAACAAATCGCGCGTCTTGCCTATTTGTAAACTACCATATTAATGTCAAGAAATGGTAGCGCGCAAGCAATCTGTTACTCATTTAAGAATTAAACCAAGAATATGAAAATTCTCAATAACGGTGTCGGAACAGTCCAACCACCGTCTTACCGCCGGGAACAATGATCACCAATGAAGGATGTAGGGCAGAAGACTGGAAGATCCAAATAGGCCGCTGGGACAGGAGCTCAGGAAGAAGCTGCTGCTCTGCACCGGGACCTCTGAATAGTGAGCACTGGGAGTTGGGCTGGCTCTCTTTTATAGAGTCTTGGCCCACCTCAAAACCACGCCCAGGCATGTTGTATGGAAAGTCTCTGGAAGGCCCTGGAAAGGGGCCACACCCTAACACACTCTGAAAACCTGCAGCAATACATTGCAAAGGAACAGTATTTGTAAGCATATTAAAAATAAGTTTTCAGTATTGAACTCTGCAATGCAAAAGGTTAAACCACAACATATCAGCACAATGCATAAATTACATTGTTTTGAGAGTGCTGGGTTTTTGCATTTTTGTCGCCAATAGAGCGCGTACTGGTCTGGTGTTGACACGGACACAAATATGACCACCCCAGCTACAGGTACAGCCTCCACCCTCAGACCAGCACCGCCCTCCCAGCAGCCCCTCATTGAGTTGCCCTTGCCCGCTCACCCAGGAGGATGGGCATCTCCTTCACCCCAGGCGCCTCAGGCCCTGCTCCATTGAGCCCTGCTGTCCTGAGAGAGGAGGCTATTGACCTCCTGAGATCCATCTCTGTTGGGCAGTCAACCATTGTGAATGCCATCCAGAGGCTGGCAGCCCAAATGCAACAGACCAATGCATTTCTGGAGGGCATTCAAACAGGCTTGGCGGCCTAACAGAGATTAAGCCAGGCTCTGACCTCCTCTCTGACGGCAGCCATTGTCCCTGTTTCCCCCCTACCCCCTCCATCTTCCTCTTCCTAATACCATTCCCCTCAACCCCAACCTATCCCAAGCACACAGGCAGATGAGCATGCACACAGGACAACACACAAGAGTGGGACAGGCAAACACAAGCAACACAGATCATCCCACAGGCACTCACACAAACACCATCCAGATGCAGACATACCAACATCCACTGCCTCCACTGTGTCCTCCCTCCTCCTCCTTCACCTCCCTACCAGATCTGTCTACACTCGCACCTGCATGCACTACATCCTCATCCACTACTGCCATCACCAGCACACCTATCAGAACATACACCTCACTGGCAGACACCACCACAACAGCCATGCCCACGTCCCCTGTGTCCTCTCCCACTGTGTCTGACCCCTCTCCCAAGGTACACAATTGCAAGCACTCAGACACCCAACAGCCATCCACCTCACAACAGCATCCAGCCCATGCACCTACGCCCAAACATAGCAGACAGACACATCCCACAACCATCCCTCTTCCTCCACTCCCAAACCTTCTCCCTCTTCCCCCTCCAATGTTCCTAAGCAGCTTTTCCACTCCACCATTGACCTCATCCCTACCCCTCCCGTCCTTCACATCTGGCCAGGGTGGCTAAAACCCAGGCAAGCACCTCAGCCATCCAGTGCACGGGCCCAGTAGTGTCCACACCCACTCGTGGTGGTAAAGGATCAAGGGCACCAGGCATCCTCAAGGAAAGGTTGCCTGCCCCAAGTGCTGCCCGAGAGGGCAAGGAGCCCTCCCCAGCTGCTGCCCTGAAGGCCAAGGTGCCATCCCCAGCTGCTGCCAGGTACGGCAAGGAGCCTACACCAGCAGGCAGGAAGGACAAGGGGCCTGGTGCTGGGACTTATTCGGAGCCCCCAACAACAACCATGGTTGTGCAGCCATCCGAGGCTGCAGGAAATGGGCAGGAGCTTCCCCCCACAACCACCACCAGCAGCAGCACCACCACCACCAGCCGTGGGCAGCCATCCGAGGTTGCAGGGGATGGGTAGGAGCTTCCCCCCACAGCCACCACCAGCAGCAGCAGCACCACCACCACCACCAGCAGTGGGCAGCCGTCCGAGGCTGCATGGGATGGGCTGGAGCTTCTCCCCACAACCACCACCAGCAGCAGCACCACTACCACCACTTAGCAGCCGTCACCGCCGGCAGACAGTCTGTAGACCTGCCTCCATGGGCTGTTGTGCCACCTGCCCCCTGCAAATCCTGTGAGTATGACACCCACCTGAGAGACTGTGACCTTGCACTCCCCAGGGTCAGAAGCACACGGCATGATGCCCCCTCCAGAGCCAGTGGGTATGGCATCCACTCACCCCAACCTCAGCAGGATCAGAAGCACAGGGCACAATGCCCCCTCCAGAACCAGTGGGTATGGCACCCACTCACCCCATCCTCCCCAGGATCAGAAGCACAGGGCATGATGCCCTCTCCAGAATCGGTGGGCAAGTCACCCGCTTGAGAGACTGTGGTCTTGCACTTCCCAGGACCAAGCACAGGGCATGTTGCCCCTTCCAGAGCCACTGGTTTGCTATCCTCTGCCAGCTGAGGTGCCCCCCGTCCTCTGTCCCCCTCAGGTGCCTGCCTATTTTCCAACTGATGCCCCTGCAGTGTTCTCTCCATGTTGTTGCATGAGACAAGTGGGGCCTTGGACCTTGTTATGTGGTCCTGTGGCCCACGCACATTGAGGACTAGGCACTGTCCCTTAAACTGTACATATGTATATACTTTTAGATTGAATGTTCGTATTTTTTACTGTATTTACCATTATTACAATCACTTTCATCTATTCATGTTGTCCTTGCTTTATTTCTGAGGGGTACGGAGTAAATATGTTTTATTACTGCATCTGATTGTGTGTATGGTGTTGGAGGTGTATGTTGTGCATGTGTGTGTCACCCTCTTTTTCGTCCCCGCCTCCCCTCTGTGCTCGGCGGCTGTACTCACCGTGGTCGTCTTCGCTGTCGTTTGTGTTCGTGGTGGAGCAGGACGTAAAATATAATACGGAAGATTTGAAACTCGGGCTCCATGGCGTTGTGGTTGTTCCCTATGTCTCCAATGGTGAGTCCTATCCCTTCTGTGCAATGTTTCTGCCAGGCTTTTGCTGTTGTTGGTACCACCCCAGAAAAGGTGGCGGATTCGTGTCTCTTAATATGGTGAGCGGAACATTGACTTCCGCCTGGCTGTAAGCGGTACCCGCCGTGGTGGCTGTTGTTTCCTACCTGGCGGTTGGTGTGGTAAAGTGGCAGTCTATCTGAATTCGCACCGCCATGGTCATAATTTGGCAGTAGTTACCACCAGCCTTTTGGCGGTATTACTGCCACTTTATCACTGACCGCCAGGGTTGAAATGAGGGCCTTAATGTTTGTTGTGCAGAGATGGGGTGATGCACCACCGAAGATCACATTGGTTGTCCAATTTTTGAGTGTAGCCCCAAGCAAGTCTTAGGTCTGGTCACCCCAAGACTGGGTGGCCAGACCTAATTTCTTTTATATTCATGTAGGACTTGTCATAATAAAAGTGTTGTTAGAAATGGGGTCTTTGGTTGGCAGTCAGTTTACCCCCTGTCCAAGCAAGGACCCTCACTCTAGTCAGGGTAAGTCACACACAATTCAAATCATCCTGTGCCTACCCTCTGGTAGCTTGGCACTGAGCCGTCAGACGTAACTTAGAAGGCAATGTGTAAAGTATTTGTGCAATAAATCATGCAATAACACAGTATAAACACCACACAGATTTAGAAAAGTATAGAATATTTATCTGAGTAGAATAAGGTAAAAACAAGTCTTTAGTTCTTTAAAAAGCAATAAGCAGCAGATTTATACTTTTTGCAGCAAACCTACATTAACGCAGGTTTGCAGCAAAAAGTATAGCGCCAGCTAGCGCCATTCCTAGACGCCAGCCGGGCGCCATATTTAAGGAGTGACACTAGCCTGTGCTAAGGCCCTGTTGGCGTCCTTTAAAGGACGCTAACGGGGTCTGGGAGGCGTAGTGGGAAAAGGGGCCTGTGCAAATTATGGTGCTACACTGTTCAGAGGCAAAACAATTGCCTCCAAGCAGTGTAGTACCATTTTCTGGCAGACAAGACCCATGGACATGGCTCCTGTCTTCGTAAAGACAGGAACTATGCCCACCACCCCAGTGGCCATGCCCAGGGGATGAATGTCCGCTAGGCATGGCCACTGGGGCCAGTGCCATGCAGGGGGCCCCAAGTCAGGGCTGCCGAGCGGCGTTAGACCAAAAAACAAAAATACTCACCCAGACATACATACCGTGAGTGACCTCCTGGTGTGGGTAGGGGTGGGTGGGGGTGTGCCTGGGGAAAGGGAAGGGCACCTGTGGACAATTTCCATGGTCTCTGACCCTGGAAATCTGCCTACAGGTCCCTTTACGCCTGTCCAGACCCAAGCATTAAATAATGGCGCTAAGCAGGCTCCTCCCATGCGTGATTTTTGCACAGGAGGATAAATAAGGCGCTAGGGCCTTAGGGGCATTTTTTGCCTGAGAACGCTTACCTTGCATCTCATTGACGCAAGATAGGTTCCCGCAGGCAAAAAATTTAGTTAACTCCAATATTTTGGCGATAGACATGTCTAGTGACAAAATATAAATATGGAGTTAAGTTTGCATGCGGATTTGCGTTAAAAAAAAGATGCAAATCCAGCGCAAACAGAGTATGAATATGGGCCTAAGTGTCTCTTGCAAGCACAAAGTAACGTCTAAATTATCCGCACTGGACCACGGAGGAGGAGATGCGTGGAAGATGGGGAGGTGTGCGCTGGTTTCTCCGGGTGCAAACAGATGATGCGTCAATGCTTTTAAATGCAACAAGGGTTTTGCGGAGAACTCCTGGGTGTGCAGGGCGAAGTCACAGGAGCTGCATCGATCCGGTGGGCGATGCGTGGAAATTTCTGTCGCATGGCAGGTACTGCACTGATTCTTATCGCAGGAAGTCGGGCTGTGTCGTTCCAGCGCAGCTATGCGTCAATCCAGTTGGCGTGCATCCAAGTTCTCATCAAAATGCTGGCGCTGCATTGATCTCCACTCGGGGAGCCAGGCTGCGTCATTCCGGTTTGGCATTGCAGTGATTTTCTCACTGCAGGGCAGTCCGTGCGTCGATTCCGGCAGGCCGTGCGTAGATTTTCACTGCACAAGGAGTTCTTTGCAGAGATGAAGCCTTTTGGGCAATGAGACTTCAGAAAACAGGAGGCAAGCGCAATCCAAGCCCATTGGAGAGCACTTCTCAGCAGAGCCAGAGGGCAGCAAGGCAGCAGGACAACAGCAAGGCAGCAGTCCTTTTCAGCAAAGCAGTCAGATGAGTCCTTTGGGCAGCCGGGCAGCTTCTCTTAGAAGGTTGCAGGTTCTGGTTCAGAGTTTCTTTCCCAGTAGGTATCTTGTCAAGAAGTTTCTGAGTTGGTAGGGTCAGAGGCCCTGTTTAAATACCCACATGTGCCTTTGAAGTGGGGGAGGCTTTAAAGAGTGGCTTAGAAGTGCACAACGTCCCTTTTCAGTTCCATCCTGTCTGCCAGGGTTGTAGGGGGTTTGGCAGTCCATTGTGTGAGGGCAGGCCACTGCCCTTTGACATGTAATTTTCAGGCCCTCCACCCTCCCAGTCCAGGAAGACCCATTCAGTATACAGATGTTTGCAGGTGTGACTGAGCATCCTGTGTTTGGGGTTGTCTGAGTGAATGAACAAGCGAGCTGTAAACCAACCCAGCCAGACATGGATTGTAAGCCACAGGAGGATTTAAGTGCAGAGAAATGCTCACTTTCTAAAAGTGGCATTTGTAAAATAGTAATACTAAATATGACTTTGTTACTCCTTTCATATCAGAATCTACCACTCAAACAGTATGAAGGTAGCCCTAATGTTAGCCTATGAAAGAAGCAGGCCTCACAGCAGTTTAAAACGAATTTAGGAGTTTTACACTACCAAGACATATAAACTACACAGGTACATGTCCTGCCTTTTCCCTACATAGCACCCTGCCCTATGGGTTACCTACGGCCTACATTAGAGGTGACTTATATGGAGAAAAAGGGGAGTTTAAGGTTTGGCAATTACTTTTAAATGCCAAGTCAAAGTATCAGTGAAACTGCTCACATGGGCCTTGCACTGGCAGACCTTAGACATGGTTAAGGGCTACTTATGTAGGTGGCACAACCAGTGCTTCAGGCCCACTAGTAGTATTTAATTTACAGGCCCTGGGCACATGCAGTGCACTTTGCTGGGGACTTACAAGTAAATTAAATATGCCAATTGGGTAATGGCCAATGTCACCATGTTTTTGGGAGAGAGCATATGCACTTTGGCACTGAAAAGTGAGCAGCGTCCTAAAGCCAGCAAAAAAAAAGTCAGAAAAGAGAAGGATGAAGGCAAAAGGTTTGGGGGTGACCCTGCAGAAAAGGCCATTTCCAACATAAACCCCTTCCAGCCTAAAGTCAGGATAGGCTAATCAACACTCTGATGGACTTCCCTGCTTAAGGCGATAGAACATGGACAATGGCCCACTACTGCAGGGGCACTTGCCAGTTCTATGCCTTTCTGAACTCCACAAGGCTCCTCTGTCTATACTCTCTGGGGCCACTGAACTGATCCATGGGGAACCCTTCTCCTCACCTGTGGACACATCCGTGAAGCTCCTAACCTTAATATGTTCACAAGTGCATCCCAGTAGGCAGACAGCACCACCATGGCCAACAAAGTGATGTGGCCCATGCCACTCCTATGGTCTGATTTCTGTCCCCCACCAAGGGAAAGTTCTGTCCACAAGTACAGTGTTATACTTAGCATCCTTGACATGGTCTCCCCTAACTTTTTGCCTCTGTTCCCCAGTTGTTTATGTGTCTCGACTCTGTTTTTGCGGCTCTGTTTGTGCTGTTTTTGTTACTGTGGGCACTTTACCACTGCTATCCAGTGATAAAGTGCAAGTGCTCCCATATAAAATGTGTAAGTACTTGGCTTTCCATGATTGGCATATTTGATTTACTGGTACGTCCCTAGTACAGTGCACTAGAGGTGCCCCGGGCCTGTAAATCAAATACTACTAGTGGGCCTGCAGCACTGGTTGTGCCACCTACATGAGGAGCACTGTAATCATGTCTCAGACCTGCCACTGCAGTGTCTGTGTGTGCAGTTTTAAACTGCCAATTCGACTTGGCAAGTGTACCCACTTTCCAGGCCCAAACCTTCCCTTTTCTTAAATGTAAGGCACCGCTAAGGTAGGCCCTAGGTAGCTGTATGGGCTGGGTGCAGTGTATGTTGAAGGTAGGGCATATACTAATGTGGTTTGTATGTCCTGACAGTGAAATACTGCCAAATTCGGTTTTAACTGTTGCAAGGCCTATCTCCCTCATAGGTTAACATCATGGGGGCTGCCTTTAAAAATTATTAAAGCGTAGATCCCCTTTGGGAGGAGATAGACATGTGGAGTTTGGGTTCTCTCAGCTCACAATTTAAAAATACATCTTTTAGTAAAGTTGGTTTTGAGATTGTGTGTTTGAAAATGCCACTTTTAGAAAGTGGGCATTTTCTTGCTTTAACCATTCTGTGACTCTGCCTGTTTGTGGATTCCTTGTCTGGGTCAGTTTGCACCTCTCTCTAGACAGTGACTCAAAGGGAGCTGGGGTGTAGCCTGCCTATCCTGATGAGCCATCTGTGCTAAAAAGGGAGGGGAGGAGTGGTCACTTACACCTGAAAAGGCTGTGCCTGCCCTCACACAATGCAGTCTCCAACCCCTCAGTGTGTGTCTGGGGCCTGGCCTGGCCTAGGCAAGGCAGGATCTCACAAACAAGAGAGACTTTCCTTTGAAGTAGGCCTACTTCAAAGGCCACAATGGGTATAAGAAGAGCACCCAAACCCCTGAAAACTTAGATCACTTCTGGACATCAAGAGGAACCTGTGCCTGGAGAAGAGCAGAGGAGATGTGATGCCCTGCCTGTGACTGTGCTTTGTGGAGCTATCGGGCAGTTGCTGCTTCTGCCTGTGCAAGGGGACAAAGACTGGACTTTGTTGTGCATGCTGCTCGTAAAGAAGTCTCCACTGGCTTGTTCTGAGCTTGCCTCCTGTTGAGGTCTCAGGGCCATTAAAGACTTCTCGTGCCTGCACCTGGACTCTCTATCGAGACTCCTGCCCTGCCAAGTGTTGCCCTATCCAGTTCCTGGGGCCTTGGAAGGTGAAGCTGGCAGACCAAGAGTGAAAATCAACACACAGACCACCGTGCGGGGAAAATTTCAACAGACCTTCCGAGACGCGGCTGAGAAATGACATACTGCCAGCTTTGTGGATGAAATCTACGCTCCACCTGCATTGCAGCTTGGAGATCGATGCACATGGCTGGAGAAATGTTGCACAACACACACTGATGGAGGCTCATAACGTTGCAGCTCACGTAGCGCAATAGTGCTGATACTGTGCGGGAGGATTTTTGATGCAAACATCGCAGGGCACAGAAAAACGATGCAAAGCTTGCCCGGACCCGAGTGCTTGTTCAGATCGATGCATCGCTCTCCTGCAGAGAGGTAAAACAGCGCACGCCGACCCGACCGGAGAAAAAACGGCACACGGTCTTGCTTGCGAGTGAGAAATCGACGCATCGATGCCCTTTTTCGACACACACTCACCCGTGCAGTATTATTTTAATGCAACCCAGGTATTTTTTCACGCTAACAGCATTAGCACTGTTTTCTAAGGATTTAAGACTCTCTTGCCTTTTAATTCATAACTTGACTTGTTTATGGTGGATTTTTGTCATTTTGGTCTCGTTTTCTTTAGATAAATATTACCTATTTTTCTAAATCTGTTGTGTGTCATTTTGTAGTGTTTTCACTGAGTTACTGTGTGTGTTGGTACAAATACTTTACACCTTCACTCTGAAGTTAAACCTGCCAGCTTGTGCCAAGCTACCAAAGGGGTGAGTGGCGGTTAACTAAGGGTGAATCTCATTTACCTTGACTAGAGTTAGGGTCCTTGCTTGGACAGGGGGTAACCTGACTGCCAAACAAATACCCCATTTCTACCAGACAGCTACCAAAAGAGACCACTGACAGCTGTCAGTGTCAGGAGCCAGGACCCAGACTATCCACTGCTGAGTGAAGGCCCTCAGCAGGGCCACTGGGCAAGCTTCTCCTCCAGCCTTGAAGCTGGCAGGGAGTTCCCTAGGGGCTCCTGAGGTTTATCTGACCTCCGAGGTACCTCAGAATGGGAGGCAGCAGCCCCAGTGGTCTTGTAACCCTTCTCCACTCTACCTCCCACCAGTTCAGTGGTAGTATCCTGACAGTGCTCAATCAACCCTGGATCTGTACCCTAAGGCTGAACAGGGGACAAGGATGAGTCTGTCCTCACCTTGCCCCTACATCTGGGGCCACGTAACCTCCACTGGAGAGTGCAACTACCAGATAACTGAACTGTCAGGGCAACCTTAGGGACCACCCCTCTCATTTCTCCTGCCACTACGGGTAACTCATTCCCCAGAATGCAGTCAAAGGGCATTTGGGGACTAACTTTTATCCCACCTCTGGGTCACCTCTCCACCCATTTCTAGGGATACCAGGGCCATGGGGCAGAAGAAATCCACCCCATAGGCTGGAGTCACCCTACACACCTGACCGGTGTACTGCTCTGGGGAAACTAATCTCTTCACCATCATGGTATGACTAGCCCCTGTGTCCCTCAGAATGGTGACTGGGATCCCATTCACTCCCACCTGGTGGCTCCCTCACGGATCACCAGCTTACCCTCTGAGTCTATCTCCCAACTGACAGAGATGAAGGCATGGTCTACGACCTCCCCTGGGGACTACTTTCCCCTAAGGCCACATGGGCCACCCCTAAAGTGGTCCCAACAGTGGGGGATTTATTTGGACAGACAGAGTCCCCCTTCCTGTGCCCTAGCTGGGAGCACCCACAGCAGCGGGATTGGGAATGGGATGCTTTTGGCCACTGCCCACCAGAACCACTACCCTGTTTTTCAGATGGGGCATTGGAACCCTTTCCTCCCCCCTTACTGTGGGACTTGTCTGGGCCATCTTTAAACTCCCCCGCAATCTGTTGGAAGGACTTGAAACAGCCATTCTTGGGGTCACTCCCAGGTACCTTTTTGGACACTCTGGAGCTAACCCAGAGGACCGCCTGCTCTGCAAGCTTTCTAGGATCAGTCAGCTTACTGTCAACCAGGTGCTGGCACAACTCTTTAGAACAAGTACTGAGCATATGGGACTTGTCTCGGCCATCTTTAAACTCCCCCGCACTCTGTTGGAAGGAACAGCAACCACCCTTCTTGGGGTCACTCCCAGGTACTTTTTTGGACACTCTGGAGCTAACCCAGAGGACCGCCTCCCCAGCAAGCTTTCTAGGATCAGTCAGCTTACTGTCAACCAGGTGCTGGCACAACTCTTTAGAACAAGTACTGAGCATATGGGACTTGTCTCGGCCATCTTTAAACTCCCCTGCACTCTGTTGGAGGGAACCGGAACCACCCATCTTGGGGTCACTCCCAGGTACCTTTTTGGACACTCTGGAGCTAACCCAGAGGACCGCCTCCTCAGCAAGCTTTCTAGGATAAGTCAGCTTACTGTCAACCAGGTGCTGGCGTAACTCTTTAGAACAAGTACTGAGCATATGGTCTCTCAGAATAAAATTATATAACCCTGTGTACTTGTTTACTTTACTGCCCTGCACCCATCCATTCAGTGCCTTACTGGAGAAATCAAAAAAGTCTACCCAGTTCTGTGTGGAGCATTTGGTGCTGTCCCTGAACCTTTGACGGTATTTCTCAGGTGTCAGCCCAAACTTGGCAAGTAAAGCACTTTTCATGGATGTGTATGTGTTTTGATCCCTTGGATCCAACGCAAGGAGTGTGTCCCTCCGCACTACTGGTACATACCACCACAAGGCTGCCCCCATTGCTCTTCAGGAACCCCATGAGCACTTAGTGCAACTTCATAAGCAGCCTACCACTTATCAATGTCATATCCCACCACATAACTCAGCACCACATTTTTGGATATACAAACTTTCCTTTCCCCAGCAGGTCCTGCATGTATGCTGCCACCATCACTGCTGGACTCAGACTGCCTCACCTTGATATCCAGCTCTTTGAGACTCAGTTCATGAGCCAACAAAAGTTTCTTTTTAGTCAAAGCCCTTTCAGCCTCAGCTTCAGCCTGTTTGACTTCTCTCTCTGCCCTCCTCTCCTCCTGTTGAGCTTTGATTTTTAACCTCGCCATTTCCAGTTGAAATTCTCTCTCTTCCCACCTTTCCTCTGCGGTCAGGCCATGGCTAGAGACACTGCTCCTTGGTTTAGCAGGGGGCACAATTCCAGACGTAACAACCCCCACTGCTGGCAAAAAATCCTCTGAGGGGCCATCCTTTGGCTCCACTTCCTCAACATTCTCTTCTGAATGGGCTTCTTCCCAGGCCTTCAGTGCCTTTTGATATTCCTCCTTCCTGTAGGCACCCTGGGTACGTACTCCCATCCCCTTGCAGAGCCCCTTCAGCTGGTAAACAGTGGATGTCTCCATCTTGGCTAGGTCAAAATCTTCAGCTCCTGCTTGAGACCCAGCCATAGACATATTGAATGAGGATTAAGTTTAAATGTCAGGCAGAAAACTGAATTGCAAAAAAAAAAAAGTGAAGTTGACACATATGTACACGTAGCTATTTTATTGTCACTGCACAAATACAAGTCCTATCCCACCGCTTCCACCAATGGTAGAAATTGGGTCTTTGGTTGGCAGGCAGGTTACCCCAGTCCAAGCAAGGACTCTCACTCTAGTAAGGGTAAGTCACACACAATCCAAATAATCTTGTGCCCACTCTCTGGTAGCTTGGCATGGAGCAATCAGGCTCAACTTAGAAGGCAATGTGTAAAGTATCTGTGCAATAAATCATGAAATAACACAGTATAAGCACCACAAAAATATACCACACAGGTTTAGAAAAATATAGAATATTTATCTGAGTAGAATAAGGTCAAAACAATCAATGTTTGATAAGTACAAGCTGAAATATCACTTTTGTAATGATAGAGTCTTTAGTTCTTACAAAGCAGTAAGTGTCTCTTCCAAGCACAAAGTACCTGGTTTACGTCTAAATTATCCACACGGGACCACAGAGGAGGAGATATGTGGAAGAAAATGTACGGGCCCTGGGCACATATAGTGCCCTTTGCTAGGGACTTACAAGTAAAAAAATAAGCCAATTGGGTATGAGCCAATGTCACCATGTTTTCGGGAGAGAGCATATGCACATTAGCACTGATTAGCAGCGGTAAAGTGTGCAGAGTCCTAAAGCCAGCAAAAATGAGATCAGAAAGAGAGAAGGAGGAAGGCAAGAAGTTTGGTGGTGACCCTGCAGAAAAGGTCAGGTCCAACAAGTGCAAAGACCACTGTTTTAGCAAAACCACTGAGACTAGTAATCAGCTTTCAGGCAATATATGAACAATATATGAACACAGACTTCCATGGTTGCGGGTCAGTGTGCTGGTTTGCGGGCCTTGAAGGAGGCGCTGTGGTTAGCTAACAGTAGGTTTATCTTCAGGCATGAGAAAGTGAGGTGGAGAATCACAAGCACAGTGGAAATTGATACACAAGTATAAGGGTCATAAATATCTGTGGGGACCTCGCATAACATGATCAACAGAACACCCGCGGAAAACGTGACCCGATTCGAGCCAATGTGGTAGGCATTCTTTTTAGTCACACATATGGGCTTCTGAGATCTTTTTTTCTCACAAACATGTGTCTTAAATTTTTTCAAAGCGTAAACTACTTGCCTGCGAAGATAGTTTGCTTAGTTATTTCTCTAGTTGTAAAGGTGCTGACTGCTGTTTAAGTTTAATAATTGCAGGAGGTTAACTGAAAAACAAAGGACAAACTATTTTTGAAAGTATTGCCTGCCAATGTTTTTGGAGTCATACTCGGGACACTGGCCGAAGACCAGCAGAGCTGAAACCACTGAGAAAGTATTAACACCAGAATAATAAGTTTACATTTCTTGGTAAAGTCGTGCCAACTTTTCCATCGCTATTCCAGGTGTCTGTTTTAAATGGTGCGGGAAAATTTCCAGAATTCCATTGGCTTAAAGTCTTCACTATGAAACTCTACATCATTAAAACTTAATTCCTCCATAAGCCGAAGTACACGGTCATGTTTTAGCCTACAGGATTTTTGAAGCTGCAGTTAGGCTGAACATATTACATTTTTTCTTCTTAATCTTCACTGGCATGTCTTTGTGGACTATCGACAAGTATATGTAATCCCCTCTGTTGAAGACCATAATATAAATTGGGAATACATTTTATGTGACTTTTAAATCTATTTAGCAAAATAACCATATAATAAAAAATATATGGGGGGGTCAAAAAGTAGCAATCAAAATACTGCAACAGGAGTGTTACGAGACAAGCCAATTAAACACAGTTGCAATAATTGAGTTCTGAGAAGGGAAGACATTCTTAGTAGTTTGTTTAGTGTAATTTCGGGTGTGCTATGGAATACATTTTAGGAAGAGAAGCCAGATAGAATTTTATTTCAATTACATTAATAGTTTTATACAACATGTACGACACTCAGAATGTCAGAGTACTTTATAAAGAGAGTGGAACACATTCCATAAAAGATCAGAATATAACACCATTGAAATTAATCAGATTGACATACAAAAGTTCAAATGAAGAGGGTGCTAAAAGAACAGCAGGGAAACAAACTAAAGAAATATTGAACGACTGCAATATGAAAACGTCAGGTTTTCTAAAAACGAATATATAAGGGATCTGATATTTCGAAACTTCATTAAGAGGCAAATATAAAATGAAGTACATGATAATAAGCACAATAGGAATCTGTCCCGTCCAATAAGAGGAAATTCATTAAGATCAGCCCAGAAAGGGGTAAGACATTTCTAATGGTGGGAGTGTGCAAGATATTGGCTGAACATGAGATATTTCATCGCCCACTCGAACATTTAACGGATCGGTATGATGCCCATGAAGAGGAAGTATTCGCCAGGAAGCGGGAGTTGAAGGTACAGCTTATCCTTTAGTGTGGCAAACCTGCTTGCACTACGCTCCTTTCGGAGAAGGAAAGTCTGGCAGGTATTATGCAGTACTAGTGATGCCTGGACTCGACTGATGCTGTGCATTTACGGAAGATGTGCTGCAAAGCAGTATGCTGGCAACTTTTCTCCTGGAAAACAGTAACGCTAGAATTGCAATACAATGTGACTGCAGCCAGGAGCTAGGGAGACCCTAGATTTTCCATGGAAAGACCCATTGCTTCGTATTGTTTTGTTGGACGTGTAGAATACAGAGAAGCATTATGAAAATCATGTTGTTGATGAAAAAGAACTCTGAGCTATTTTCTTAAATATTTATGAAATGTCTTAAACTTTGGGATGCTTAATTTATTAAGCTATATCCTATGAAGAAACGGGCAGGATTCTTAGGGCCATATTTATACTTTTTGACACAAAACTGCGCCGATGCCGTTTTGCGTCAAAATGTTTAACACCGGCTAACGCCATTTCTTTGCACCACCCGGGCATCAAATTTATACTTTAAAGCTCCGTGGTGCAAACAACGAGTTAGAGTCATTTTTTTTTACTCTAACTATTGCTCTATGTCGTAATGCAAAACGGCGTTAACACAGAGTAAATTACTTTAATCCAGTTTACGACGTTGCAAACCGGATATGCACCATTTTTCCCCACAATACTGTCAAAAATCGGCGCAAACACAGCAAAATGTGCAAAGGAGCCCCAAAATGGATCCTAGAAGCCATGAGAGACCCCAGGAAGACCCCAATCGACCAGGAACCAGCCAGGAGGACCCAGAGAAGACCCAGGAGAGGGAGAAGAAGAAAAGGAAGTGTTGTTTCAGTGCAGAGGAGCAGGAAATACTGGTGAAAAAGGTGACGGAACACCAGCATAAACTTTTTGTCACCTCAAAATTGCCAATTGGGAGGAGAGAGGCAATTTGGCAACAAATTGTGGACAAGATAAACAGTGTGGCAGAAGTACAGAGAACAGTCACTGAGTGCAACAAACGCTGGTTGACTGCAAGCGCAGGACCAATTAAAAAATGGCAAGGAACAGGAAGGCAGCAGTGCAGACTGGAGGCGGGAGTCCAGCACTGCAGCAAGCCCTGGACCCCATGGAGGAGATGGTGGCAGCCATCATCCCAGAGGAGATCGTCACAGGGATTCAAGGACAGCACAGTGTAGACTACCAGGAAACAACACAGATGCAGGGTAAGTTGCATGGGGGACAAAAATGCCCTAATGTTAACTGCAAGCAGGGGGGGACATACCTACTACACAATGCATGTCAGCCCTGAAAATCAGCCAGTGGAAAGGGCAGAGGGACACGGCACAGGTGAATGGGCTGTGCAGGGGAAACCAGGGGCACAGCATAACACTACACCAACAACCTTTGCATGGGGGTACTCTGCCATGCCAAGGATGTTGGAAAGGCAAAGCCAGTCCAGGAGAGTAGGGTAAAATGTAAAACTGGCCTGCTGTCGCACAACACCTGGTATTGTCACAACGTGAACTAGGGCCCAATTTCCAGCCTCAGGCCATATCCGCATGTGGCACGTACCATTGACAACAGTTGCCACTACCACCTGTGCTGTGTGTGTTGGTCAAGAAGCAAATGACAGTTAGGTGCCCATCGCTCAAGCACACCCAAAATAGAGGGTTCAGGATGACGACGTTATCAATCCCCTGTAATTCCTAGCAAAGTGTAAATCCTGTCAAATGCTTATGTCTATAGTAGCAATAAACACTAGGGTGGTCATTACAACCCTGGCGGACGGTGTTAAAGCAGCGGTAAGACCGCCAACAGGCCGGCGGTAAAAAATGGGAATTATGACCGTGGCGGAAACCGTCAACAAAGACAGCCACTTTAACACTCCGACCGCCACGGCGGTACAGACAAACAGCGAGGCAGTCACTGCCAACAGACAGGCGGGAGGCAAAGTACCGCCCACAGTATCACAACCTACCAATCCGCCACCTTTTCCGGGGCGGATTCACCGCGGATAAAAACACGGCAGAAACAGGAATTTCAAAGGGAAAACGCTCACCTCTACACACTCCACGAGAAACGACGACACCATGGAGCCGGAACTCCATATTCTTCCTGCACTAGTCTTCCTGCTCCTAAACGACGATCATCAACGCCAGCGGCGAAGACAATGGTGAGTACTGCACCTACGACATAGGGGAGGGAGAGGCAGAAGACAGGGACACACACATGCAACACCCCCACCCCCACCCCGACCCTCACCCACTACAACACACACACCAATGCATATCCAAACATTACAGTAACAACCCCCGACCCCCCCCGGAAGAATGCAAAGACCAAAGGAAATGAGTGGAACCATTGTAATATATCAAAATACAGTAACCAAATAAATACATATATATACACATTAAACAAAGTATACACCACGATTAGTAGTGCAGGTAATGCACCATTCATTGTCTGTGGACCACTGGGCCCAAAATGCATGGGCGAGGCCCACACTAGATACCTGATCAAAACGGAGAGAACACTGCTGGGACATCAGATAGAAATACAACAGGCACCTCAGGGGGATGGGAAGGGGGGCACCTCAACCGGATGAGTGCACCACGCCAGATCCACGAGGGGGCTCCATGTCCATTGATGTATCCTGGGGAGTGCAAAGCCACAGGCTCTCAAGTCTCTACAGTGGGTGGTTAGCCCACTGTACCATCCTGGGGAGTGCAAAGCCACAGTCTCTCAAGTCTCTCCAGTGGGTGGTTTGCCCACTGTACCATCCTGGGGAGTGCAAAGCCACAGTCTCTCAAGTCTCTCCAGTGGGTGGTTTGCCCACTGTACCATCCTGGAGAGTGCAAAGCCACAGTCTCTCAAGTCTCTACAGTGGGTGGTTTGCCCACTGTACCATCCTGGGGAGTGCAAAGCCACAGTCTCTCAAGTCTCTACAGTGGGTGGGTTGCCCACTGTACCATCCTGGGGAGTGCAAAGCCACAGTCTCTCAAGTGGATAACAGTCTCCACTGGTTCTGGAGGGGGACTGGTGCCCAGAGTGCTTCATCCTGTGAAGGACCAAGGTAGTGGATGCATGTCTCCACTGGTTCTGGAGGGGGACTGGTGCCCAGAGTGCTTCATCCTGTGAAGGACAGACGGAGTGGATGCTTTCTCCACTGGTTCTGGAGGGGGACTGGTGCCCAGAGTGCTTCATCCTGTGAAGGACAGACGGAGTGGATGCATGTCTCCACTGGTTCTGGAGGGGGACTGGTGCCCAGAGTGCTTCATCCTGTGACGAACAGACGGAGTGGATGCTGTTCTCCACTGGTTCTGGAGGGGGACCAGTGCCCAGAGTGCATAACTCACCTCGTGACGGTCCCAGTTGCGTCACTGTCCCCGCCGCCCATGGGCTAGCGGGGCTTGAGTTGGCGGTCTTTGCCCTGTTCAGCGGTGCTTGCCGTGTTCAGCGGGGCTTTCCATGGCGGTCTTTGCCCTGTTCAGCGGTGCTTGAGTTTGCAGTTTCTGACCTGTTCAGCGGTGCTTGCCCTGTTTAGCGGTGCTTGCCATGGCGGTCTTTGCCCTGTTCAGCGGTGCTTGAGTTTGTAGTTTCTGACCTGTTCAGCGGTGCTTGCCCTGTTCAGCGGTGCTTGCCCTGTTCAGCTGTGCTTGCCATGGCGGTCTTTGCTCTGTTCAGCGGTGCTTGAGTTTGCAGTTTCTGACCTGTTCAGCGATGCTTGCCCTGTTCAGCGGAGCTTGCCATGGCGGACCTTCATTGCCCAGCTGGGCTGGGGCTGGCGGTCCTTCATCGGGCAGCTGGGCTGTGGCTGCCGGGGCCCTCCAGGGCAGCTGGGCTGTGGCTGGTGGTGGCCTCCTGGGCACTGACTCTGGCGGTGGCCTCCTGGCCAGTGACGATCGGGCTGCCCTCCTGGCCAGTGACGATCGGGCTGCCCTCCTGGGCACTGACTCTGGCGGAGGCCTCCTGGCCAGTGACGATTGGGCTGGCGGTGGCCTCCTGGGCAGCGGGGAGGATGGCGGTCTTCTCCACTGTGCTGCTCCTCCCAGAATTTGGCGATTTCTTCTGCCCCTTCCCCACCTTGGGAGGAGTCACAGCTGACTCGACACTCCCCCTGGGACCCTTGTGAGCGGCTTTGCTGGCTGGAGTCTTCACCCTCTCCCGCCGGGCACTGTCCAACTTCTGGTGCTTCACGGGGGGCTGGCTGTGCTGTGGCTCTGTGCCACACTGGCTGGCCTGGTGCCCGGTGCACTCCACATACCTGTAACAACAGGCACCACTGGTCACGGAGATTTTTTGTCTGAGGTGCTAGTACGGGACCTATGATTTGGAGGGGGGGTGGGAAAGAGGTCAAGCTTGGTCTGGAAAAGTTTCTTAGGAACACTGGGACGGGTAGCTGGAGGGGGTGTGGGAGTGGAGGAAGAGGTAGTGGTTGTAGGAGGTGGAGGCTGTCATGAGGTGGATGGCTGTTGGGTGGGTGTGTGCCTGCGTTTGTGTATCTTGGGTGGGGGCGTCACAGACACACAGGGATAGGACACAGGGGACGTGTAAATGGTAGTGGGGGTGGTGAGTGCACGTGAGCGGGGTGTGGTGGTGGGTGGGCTGGTGCGAGTGTGGACGAGACTGGGAGGGAGGAGGGAGACGACGAGGAGGGGGACACAGTGGAGGCAGTGGATGTTGCTGTGTCTGTATGTGTGTGATGCTTGCGTGAGTGCCTGTGGGATGTGTGGTGCTTATGTTTGCCTGAGCTTCCCTTGTGTGTTGACGTGTGTGCATGCTGGTCTGATGGTGTGCTTGGGATAGGCTGGGGTACAGGGGATTGGGTCTGGGTGGAGGAAGTTGGAGGGGGGAGGCTAGACACAGGGACAATGGCTGTCATCAGTGCTGAGGCCAGAGTTTGCGGGGTTCGATGAAGGGCAGCCTGACCAGAATGAATGCCCTCCAGGAATGCATTTGTGTGTTGCAATTCCCTTTCTACACCCTGGATGGCATTCAAAATGGTAGACTGCCCAACAGTGAGCGACCTGATGAGGTCAATGGCCTCCTCACTGAGGGCAGAAGAGGTGAGAGGGGCAGGGGCTGAGGTGCCTGGGGCGAAAGTGATGCCCACCCTCCCGGGTGAGCGGGCACGGGGCAAAGGCTGAGGGGCGAAGGCTGAGGGGCTGCTGGGAGGGCGGTGCTGGTAGGCGGGGTGGCGGCTGTACCTGTAGAAGTGGGGGGCACATATTCTGCCGCCACCACAAGGGAGCTCCCATCGGAGGACGAGTCTGTGTCGCTGGTTGCAGATCCTGTGACCGCCGTGAAGCTCCCCTCACCCTCCGTCCCACTGGTGTATTCAGAGTCTGTGGTGTGGCCCTCCATGGCCATGTGGGATGCAGCTCCCTCGTGCTTCGGTGCCACTGTACCTCCGCCTGATGATGCTGATGCACACAAGAACAGGGAGACCACAAAAAGGGGGACGACGACAGAATAAAGACAGGTTGAGTGCATGGCTTACCGCTACCGTTGGCGGACAATACAGACACAGCAGCCCCCTGCACTACACCGCGCTGTTGGGCTCTACAGATGCAATTCCTGCGATATGTCCTACATGGCTATGGTCGACATCTGCACACATAGATGACACAGGGGCATGTATACCTGTACTTGGCACTCCACAGAGGTGGGGTGGGGTGCCACATGGCCTGCATTACGGAGGGGCCTAGCCTACGGAACATGCCCTGGCGTAGGGAAACCTTCAGCCCTCCTCCTCCACCCAGACACCTTCACTGCGCGCAAAGTCCGCTGAATGATGTTGTACTCACCCCCTTGTGTCTGCTGTGATGCCCTCAAGCGCCCATCCAACTCAGGGTAGGCCACCGCCAGGATCCGGAACATCAGGGGGGGTCATGTTTCAACGGGCACCCCTCCCACGTTGGAAGGCCATCCCCAGCTGAGCCTCCGTCGTCTTCTTGTTCCAGCGGCGAATGTCCTCCCATCTTTTCCGGCAGTGGGTGCTCCGTCTGTGGTGGACCCCCAGGGTCCGGATGTCCTTGGCGATGGCACGCCAAATATCTTTCTTCTGGTGGGCGCTGACCTACATGAAATGTACAGGGGAAGAAGAGAAGTCATTACCAACTGCACCGTCGAAGTGAGTGGCCCACATCCCTAGCCTTGCCATGTGGCACATGCATTCACAGTCCTTCATGCACGCAGAACTGTGCCCCCTTCATTCTTACAACCAGCCCTCTTCACACAGGCATAGCCCATACAACGTGTACCCTGTGTACTTACCTGTTGGCCTGGAGGACCGTAGAGTAGCGTTTACTGTTGGAGGATCCCGTCCACGAGCTTCTCCAACTCCTCTGCAGTGAAGGCAGGGGCCCTTTCCCCAGACACACGAGCCATTGTCTCTTCCAGACCGAGGTCACAGCAGCACTTGCAGTGTAGGTCCTCTCCTGTTGAAAATCAGGTATCGAGTGATTGAACAGCTAGAAAATGGCGGTCACGTCCACGGCGGTCACGTCCGTGGCGGTGCGTACCATCACCACCGGCGTACATCTTCATTGGCTCCTGGGACCCATAGGGTCCAATGTTAACCAATGCAGCATTGCGCCGCGGTCTTCGACCGCCTACCGCGACGGTGTACAATGCCAGCGCAGTTACCTCACACCCCATTGTCCCACTTTAGAGGTCAGGCAGCTGCCATTTCAGGGGCCCACATGGCCTGATTCACAACTGCGTCACACAGACCTAGGCCTTGTCGCACAACACAAATACAGGCCAGATTCTGTGTATGAATGGTGTTCTGTGTAGACTGTGGGTACATACCTCTGAGTTGTTTGACTCTGTGGTCGCTGTTGTCCTTCCTAGGCACCGTCCGCTGGGACATGTGGGGAGATGGCGGAATCCTCCGGTGTACCGACCGCTGGTGGACCTGTTGACAATTGAGGAGCGACATTTGATCATCACCTACAGGTTTGACCGTGCCACAGTCCAGAAACTGTGTACCCAGTTAGAGCCAGACCTGATGTCAGCAATCCGCCATCCCACAGGGATCCCCCCTCAAGTGCAGGTGCTATCAGTGCTCCATTTCCTTGTGGGTCATTTCAAACAACAGTGGCCATGGCACCATGGATGTCCCAGCCTATGTTTTCCAACGTGTTGTCCAGAGTGTTGTCTGCCGTGCTGAAACACATGCGGAGCTACATCGTTTTCCCTCAGGTGGAGGATTTGCCTACAGTTAAAGGTGACTTCTATGCCCTTGGACATATCCCCAACATCATAGGTGCCATTGATGGGACCAATGTTGCTCTGGTCCCCCCCCACAGGAGTGAACGGGTGTACAGGAACCGGAAGAGTTATCATTCCATGAATGTACAGATGGTATGTTTGGCAGACCAGTACATCTCCCAGGTAAATGCTATGTTCCCTGGCTCTGTGCATGACGCCTACATGCTGCGGAATAGCAGCATCCCTTATGTGATGGGTCAACTCCAGACGCACCGGGTGTGGCTATTAGGGGACTCTGGTTACCCCAACCTGTCATGGCTACTGACCCCAGTGAGGAATCTCAGGACCAGGGCAGAGGAACGCCACAATGAGGCCCATGGGCGGACTAGGAGGGTGATCGAACGCACCTTCGGCCTCCTGAAGGCGAGGTTCAGGTGCCTCCATAAGACAGGTGGTTCCCTATTCTACTCACCAAGGAAGGTGTGCCAGATCATCGTGGCCTGCTGTATGCTTCACAATTTGGCTTTGCGACGACAGGTGCCTTTTCTGCAGGAGGATGGTCCAGATGACGGTGTTGTGGCAGCTGTGGAGCCTATGGACAGTGATGAGGAGGAAGCAGAGGAAGAAGACATTGACAACAGGGACTCAGTTATCCAGCAATATTTCCAGTGACACACAGGTGAGAACACATTCCTGCCTACTACAAGTACTTTCGCACTGTCTACCTCTATCCTGTCTGTCGATTTCATCCAGTATATGGTAACTGAGTTGTACATTTCCATTACGGTTTCACAGGTGTAGTTTCCAATGTGTGTTATCTGCTTAGATTCCTCATGGACTTGAGATGTGTGACATAGGTATGTTGACATTACATTTGAGAACGCATTTTGTCACTGTCATTGCTAATACACATTTTCAAAATCATAGACTGACTCCAGATTGTTTTGTGCTTCAAGGGTGTTTATTGCAGTGCTAAATATTGGAGGGGGGTTGTAAAATGGTGAGGGGTGATGGTGGAGGAATGTCCATGGCATAGTCCAGTCTATTAGCCTCACAGGTGCATTGCCCATATGGGCATAGGAAGTGGAGCTGGGGCAGTTCCAATATGGACAGGGTCAGTAGGATGACAATCAGGGTGGTCTCATTTCTTGGCGGGGTCTCTGTCTTGTTCCTGGTTCTCAGAGACCGTTTGCAAGGTGGTTCTCCCTCTGCAGGGGGTGGGGTGCTGGTGAGGTGGTCCTGTGGCGGTGCCTCCTGCCCACTAGCGCCGGCGGAGGTGGTGGAAAGTTCTTCGTCCATGCTAATGTCAGGGGCCCCTTGGAGTGCCACAGTGTCCCTCCCGGTGTTAAGTATCTCCTTTAGCACCCCTACGATGGTGCCCAGGGTGGTGCTGATGGTTCTGAGTTCCTCCCTGAACCCCAAATACTGTTCCTCCTGCAGCCGCTGGGTCTCCTGAAACTTGGCCAGTACCGTTGCCATTGTCTCCTGGGAGTGGTGGTATGCTCCCATGATGGAGGAGAGGGCCTCGTGGAGAGTGGGTTCCCTAGGCCTGTCCGCCCCCTGTCGCACAGCAGCCCTCCCAGCTCCCCTGTGTTCCTGGGGCTCCGTCCCCTGGACCGTGTGCCCACTACCGCTGCCCCCAGGTCCCTGTTGTTGTTGGGGTGGTGGGTTATCCTGGGTTCCCTGTAGTGGTGGACACACAACTGATTGACGTGTCCTGGGTACGGAGGTATGGGCCCGCTGGGTGGGTGCTGTGCTGGTGTTACCAGAGGGTGGAAGGGCTGTGGTGGCCTGTGACTGGGTGTGGGGAACCGACTGTCCCGAGGCCCACGATGGTCCGGGCTGGTCATCTGGATCCAGTTGGACAGAGGTGCTGTCATGACTGTGGGCCTCTTCTGTGGGTGGGGTGGAGATGTCTGGACCCTCCTGTCTGGTGACGTTGGGTAGTGGTCCTGCAGGGGTGTAAAAGCATGATTATTGCATCTGTGTGTGTCATGGTGTGCAATGGGTGGGCGACCGTGTACCCCAGTGCTTGCACTCCTGTGTGGGGGCTTGTGTGATGATGGTTGAGGGGGGTGTTATGGGCATGTGCAGTGGGCATGCTTTAGTGATGGGTGTCCATGCTTTGTTGTGTCATGCAGGGCTTGGTGTTGGGATGGGTGATTTGTGTTAGTAGTACATATGTGAGGAGTTGGAGTGATAGGGGAGTGGGCGAGGGTGGGGGTCTGTGATAGCATGCAGGTAGGGTGGGGGATATGATAGTTAATATTTGACTTACCAGAGTCCATTCCTCAACCGACTCCTGCGAGGCCCTCAGGATGCAGAATAGTCAAGACCTGCTCCTCCCATGTTGTTAGTTGTGGGGGAGGAGGTGGCGGTCCGCCGCCAGTCCGCTGTACCGCGATGTTGTGTCTGGAGAACACGGAACCCACCTTCCCCCGTAGGTCATTCCACCTATTCCTGATGTCGTCCCGATTTCTTGGGTGCTGTCCCACTGCGTTGACCCTGTCGACTATTCTTCGCCATAGCTCCATCTTCCTAGCTATGGAGGTGTGCTGCACCTGTGATCCAAATAGCTGTGGCTCTACCCGGACGATTTCCTCCACCATGACCCTGAGCTCCTCCTCCGAGAACCTGGGGTGTCTTTGCCGCCCCAATGGGTGGTGTAGGTGATGTGTGGGGTTGTGTATGTGGTGATAAGTGTGGTGATATGTAGTGGTGTGCGTGTTTTGTGCGTGGAAGTAGTGTAGGTGATGGTGTTGAGTGCCTGTGGCTGCTAGTTTGTGGATGGTGGTGTCTCCCTCTGGCCTTCTTTCAGATTTTTGGATTGTAGGGGTTTGTGGGTGATGTGGGTGTGTGTTTTATATAGTATTGAGTGTGTGGCAGTGGTGTGTGTATGTGTATCAGGCGTGTGTCTTTCGAATTGTCCAATGTGGTGGTGTTTTGGAGATGTGTGGGTATTTTGAGCGCGGCGGTGTGCACCACCAATGGAATACCGCGGTTGAAAGACCGCTTCGTTGATTCGTGGGTCGTGATAGCATGGGCGTATTTTTGTTGGCGTGACGGTGGAGGTTTTGTTTTCACCAGTTTATTACTGACCTTTGGTGTGGCGGACTTGTGTGGGTGTCTGAATTTTGTCGGATTCCGAAATGTGGGTCATAATAGCTGTGGCGGAATTCCGCAGCCACGGCGGTGTGTTGGCGGTCTTCTGCACGGCGGTAAGCGGCTTTTACCGCCAATGTTTCCAAGGTGTCTTTACTTACATTATGAAGTACACAGCAGTAATGTAATACCCATGCTGCACATTTCAGGGTCTACCCTGTGCCTGTGTTTCAATAGCTGTTACACCACCTTGCAATATCCAAAATGTCATACTGCTAAGACAACAGCATTGTGAGGGTGGACATATGTGTCTAGCTAGTGAAACACACCTGCACAGTCATAAGAGGAAATGGAACACTGCCAGGCCCATCAGTGCAATCCAATGTAGCACACATTCCCCAACATCAACATGACACACTACCAATGCTGACATCTGTATCGTGCCATGCCAATGCTATACATAGTATGTGCTTGGACTCAGCAACATTTAGGTGTATGTGAAATATCAGAGACTGGGTCAGTCCCATATCGTTAAGTGTGGTGCAAGTGGCATCAGAACACCCACAGCCATTGCAACGCCTCACCATGCTAACGGAAGTAGATGGAGGGTTGAGTAGGACAAGAAGGTGCCAACACACAATTGGGACAGAACCTTCACCTAGAGGATGTGACGCAGACAATTCCCCAAACTGCCCACACTACATGTGACATGCAGGTTGGGCATAGGCCTGTGAGAATGCTAATATGAATGACAGGAACAATGAACAGGAACCAAGATTACAATGTCTCACTAATAGGAAGTCAGTAACGTCACATTACAACTGCCACAACACAGACACACTAATTGTACAATATCTCATTGCAGAGGACGATGGCTCTCCTGTGGATATGCCTATCCTGGACTTCCCTGATGACATGGATGATGATCTAACAAACATTAGCCAGCAGACCCTCCAAGATGTCCTTGGAATTCTTCAGACCCCACCTTCAGTTGCAAGGAGGAGTACAGATGCAGCACACATCACAGAGGACCCACCCACCACCCCAATAGTACGACCTGCCCGCTCCAATCTAGCTGAGGACTCTGAGGACACTGGTACCACCTTTGAGAGGACAGTAGTGGGAGTACAGCGGGAGCTGGCCAAGGAGGTGCGGGTGGGGATGCAAAATATGGCAGCCAGCCTTGAGGGGATGAGCACGTGCATGATGTCATCTGCAGAACAGACTGCAGACATGTAAGTGCTACCATCCCTCCTGCAAGGACTACAACAATGTGTGAGGGATTTCACCACAGCAGTTAGGGAGTTGCCACAACACCTGGCATCCCAAACCTTTCACTGCATGCACGAATGCAATCATGACCCCCCTCCGGGCCGACCTGGCTGCCTACCACAGTGATGTAGCTGCTATACTCAAGAACCAGCAGCTCCTCCTTGCTGCTGTAATGCCTTTAATAGTCCCACAGTTGGCAGCTACTGGGAATTCTGACTCCACGTCTTCAAACACTGAAGTGTGTGTTGCCCCTTCAAACCCACCATCACCAAGGGCAGAGGAGACAACACACACATCAGAAGAAGAAGACATGAAACAGATCACCTTCACCCGTAGGAGTACCAGGTAGCACAAGTCCATGCCACATGGGCACTGATTTCCTAGGTCCTGTGCTTGTTAACATGCCAGTCTTGTTGCACTTGGTAACATGCACTGTTCTCCAGCACACTGTTTACCTTACCACTATGTACTGCAATTGTTTTTCACTACCACATTGGCAATTCATGTTCCTCTGCACTGAATGACACTTTACCCCAATGACATGTCCCTCGCCATTGCACTTGTGTTGCATCACAATACAAGGCGTCACACTAATGGACTTACAATCCTGGACTATGTAAATATGGACTACAGCACTTTAAAATAAATAGCACTTACACAACCACTTTGTCTCTGTGTAATGTGACACATCAACTGTGTAGGAGATTTGTGATGTATTTAACATGCCAATGGCCATAGAATGTCAATACAAGAGAGTAGAAAGAATGTGGGCTGATAACTATGCACTGGGGTCTGGATTGTATCATCATCTGTGCTTCCTTAGGCTTATTTCTGAAGTTAAATGAGAACAAACAATATAATGCTGTGTAGAACTGAAAACGTTTGCTCCAAAGTATGTATAAGATGAAACTCAATGTGGCCAACATTCCCTTCAAGACAAGCTTTATGTCTGGGTATCACTTGTAGATGCCATTGCTGGTGCCGGTGCCGTGGTTGGAGGGGGAGGTGGAGGAGGTCCTGCTTGTGGGCCCGCAGCAGACGAAGTCGAGGGACCTGCTACAGTGGCTGTCATCCCTGGGGCCACTGTGGTGTGAGCTGTGGTGGTGGTGGCAGTTGTGGGCAATGCTGGCCCCCCCTTGGGCAGATGCCCTCCATACCCCTGTGGCTATTTCATGGAGATATCTACGTGCCATATTGCGGAACCAGCCTCCACATCGAGTATGTGGTGGTAACGCACTTCCCGCCTCTGGAATTCCCATATCTCCTGGGAATTCATGTTGGCAGCTGTAAAAATAGAAAAGCCAAACCTTAGTGACAACATTGTGTGATACATCTACAGGTGACATTCTAACACTTAGTCAAAAATGGCACATACTGTCCAAATCACATTACAGATGATTAAATGTCCCTGAGGAATTACTTGCCAATGCAGCCTACACATCAACTATCTAACCGCACAACAATGTACAACAAGGTGTGTACTTAATTAAATGATCTGTGCATCTTTGTACTGCTGTTAGTCACATAACAAATGACGTAAGTACTCCACATGTGCCAGGCCAACTGATAACTATCTTCTGGGTGACAATCAAGGCACACAAGACCTGTGATTTGTAAATGGAACTGCCTGGATGGTATGCAGTTGGTAATCATGAGGGGACATTGTGGTTTGGAACACATGAATGTTTGAGTTACATGTCTGTCATCTACACTGGGATCATCACACCTGGGTACACATATCTTCTAGCCCTAACCCTGTGCCTCAGGGGGGGATGGACATGCAACACATACTTTCAAACATCAAGGACAGCCACAAAGCTTTGGACAGCTGTCCATGGGTTTAGTCAGTCCACCACAGGTAAGGAGGCCTGCCAACTAGGATTGACTCAAACATTGGACAATCACATCAACACAAACTTTTCTAATTATGGACAATTGTCAACATCATTACGTCTCACTGACAACTTTCCAAAATCAAGCACATTGATGCAAGCACCCATCTGGCCTTGACCTGCATGCATGCCTATGACATTACACTCAAGTGCCACATAAATGGAGTACAGTGCTGCCGGAAAGTCAACCATACAGTCCTACATGTTCATTACTTAACAGGGATGCTCAAGTCTGTGGGTAAAACTCATGCATCACTGGTCTGTGTGAATCAGGGTATGGCTTGCTGACTGAATCATCAATCTGGCCACCTCCAAATTAATTATTGGCATACATGTAGCATAGCAACAAATCACCCAGTTCACCTGCTCATGCCTATAGCACAGCACTCGATCCCCAGTATATGACACTCCGCCACAGAATGTCCAAATCGAACATGGAACAAAATGTCAACCTCGAGTCAAGTGGCAGATCAGATCACGTGCCCGCACATCATACCTGGCAATGAGTCCAACACACAGGAGTCAATCACAAAACAGCTGCACACAAAACACAGGACAAACATATTAACACTTACTGGATATGTCTGGGTCTGCAAATCGAGCCACTTTCCCAATTGTATAGGGGGCGGTCCACCCGTAAAACATGGAAGGGTGACATGTGCTCAGTGTCTGCTCACTGTACAAAACTTGGAACAACAAATTACTGTGTCTGACTTTTTATATGATAGAGCTGCACATCAGGCATGTAAACACACCAACAGACATAGGCGGTCATTCTGACCGCGGTGGGCGGCGGTCGCCGCCCGCCATGCGGTCACCGCCGAATGACCGCCCGCGGTCAAAAGACCGTGGCGGCCATTCCAACTTTCCCGCTGGGCCGGCGGGTGCCCTCCAAAAGAGCGCCCGCCGGCCCAGCGGGAAAGCCCCTGCAACAATGAAGCCGGCTCCGAATGGAGCCGGCGGAGTTGCAGGGGTGCGACGGGTGCAGTGGCACCCGTCGTGATTTTCACTGTCTGCTAAGCAGACAGTGAAAATCTTTGTGGGGCCCTGTTAGGGGGCCCCTGCACTGCCCATGCCAGTATCATGGGCAGTGCATGGGCCCCCAGGAGCCCCACAACACCCGTTCCCGCCAGCCTGGTTCTGGCGGTGAAAACCGCCAGAAACAGGCTGGCGGGTAGGGGGTCGGAATCCCCATGGCGGTGCTGCAAGCAGCGCCGCCATGGAGGATTCCCTGGGCCAGGGGAAAACCGGCGGGAAACCGCCGGTTCCCCTTTTCTGACCGCGGCTTTACCGCCGCGGTCAGAATAGCCCAGGAAGCACCACCAGCCTGTTGGCGGTGCTTCCGCTGCCCTCCGCCCTGGCGGTCAGAGACCGCCAGGGTTGGAATGAGGGCCATAGTCATGCAAACATGCATTGACACTGTCACTCCAGTGAGTGATAGACACATATATGCACACATGCACTAGCCCTAACAATCATGTGGTGCCAAACATGATTACTCAATTTTGTGCTAAATTAATTCTAGATGGAACTCCATTTCATAATTTGCTATTATGAGAGACATGCAATGCCACATTCCTGGTGCACTGCAATACCAGTGACTCAGGTATTGTGGCTTGTGCATCAAGGGGCAATGAGTTACTGTGTGATGCTCATGTGGGTTGAGTTTCGTTCAGCAATTAATGTGCTTTCAATGGTCCATTATATGTGTGCCAGTGTTGTATGTAGGTTACATATCCCACATTGGCAGTGCACCCAGAACCATATATGCCCCCTATGACAACATGATGGCAGGGATCCTGTGTATTTCTTGATGGCAATGTTACGCTAAACATGGATTGGCCATTTATCTGATTCAAAACAACAAAAAGATGTGTGCTGACAGTGTCTAATTTGGTCATCCGTGACAGAATGCATGGGCACAGGTGTAGTCATTCCACCAGAAATGTGTTACTCTGGGCCCTGTGTACCTATATCAGGTATTGTAAATCACACTTTGCCACATTCATTGCCAAGTTGGGTGATCTGTGGTAATACAACCGAACTGACACTGTCCGCTAATTAAAACATGGGTTAGCAAATGTCCTACTTCTGCAATCTTGATGAGGTAGGTCTCTATTTGAAAAGCACTTTGTGAATGGTGGCACTCACAGGAATGCTGGCCTGCTGATCTTAGCATACCACCATGTCTGTGATAGCCTTCATACTGAGAAGTTAATAATTGTACATATGCTGCACTATATCAGCAGGGGTGTACCAAAAGTAAAATAACAAATTATTTTGCACTTAAAATGCATAATGGAAGCAGTCAGTGGTCCTTTGCTCAACATCATGCAAATAAATAGTTTGTAACCATGCATTCACAAAGAGGAGGGATCCCATGATGACCCATTCACTTTGTGCCCAAGGCAAAAATGTTGTTGGGCCATGCTACTCAATGATAGGATTTCAACGCCTACTCTGAAAAGCAAAGAGACAAATTTGTTTTGTGCTACTGCAATCTGGTAGCATCCGGGCACAATTAGGTTTGGCCATGTGAAAGAATTTCTGTCCACACATAAACACACAGAAACAATGAACTTGGGGCCAGATGTGTCTTTTTTTGTGTAGCATTTGCTTCATTTGTTTACGCTACAGCTATGAAAAGTAGCACAATTTTTTTTAGATTTTTGCACGTTTGCTATACTTTGGCATCCAGAAACAATGCAAATGCTGCAGAAACAAAGTAGAAATATCGGCCTAAGGTATTAGCACAGGTTAGGAAGAGCTTTGTACGTATGTCCATGAATACTGTTCAGACAAGGTTTAAAAAAATGGGGACTACATTGGTTCCTTGTATTAGCATTTGAAATACATCCCATTCCTAGTACACCATCATAAATTGGTTTGTGGCGTATTACCATCATCTCTTGACGCCAAAGCGGCACTAATTTACAAGATAAAGTTGTCGTCTGCAAGTTTGTGTAGCATTCGCGTCAACAAATAATGGTAATGCGTTGCAAATATTGTATAAATTAGGGCCACAGTTTGTTCAACTTGCATTCCACATGTCCACAAACATTGCATGCAGCATGTCACAAAATCTGCTACTGTCACTCCAGAGCATTGTACTGTACACATTAGTCAAATTTGTACTCACAAGCAGGGCCACCAATCACCACACCTAGGTGGTCCAGCAGGTCCTGCTCTCAGGCTACCAGGTCAGCCCAGCGATGTTTCAATTGGTGGTCGTTGCGCTGGCTGTTAAAGATTCAGCACCTTTGCCTACTTGAGCCTCGTTGCCTCTGTGTGATATCCCTGTATCACCCGGGCCCCAGCCTCCAACATCAGGGGGAGGAAGTGGCACACCAGGCACACAAAAGCCCTTAGCTCCTCCTCACCCATTCTCCCCAGACGTGGCCTACCCAACGTCTCCCAAAAAATAGGATAGGAAAGGGTAAAGAGGGAAAAACAGGGAAAGGAGGTATGAAAAGGAAACCTAACTAACCCACAGACAGCCCAACAATACATATACCCCAAATAACAATACCCACTAACACACATTTCCAACAGTACAAAGACAAATATAATCACAATAAATGACAATAAAACACTTACACAGATTAACACAGACACTTACAAAAGAATACAATAGCAACAGCACACAGGAGACAAAAGCACAATATTCACAGAGACAACTCAAGACACAGCCACACAGTCTAGAATAATCACAGACTGCAAAGTGAAAGTGAAAGTACACACACTGTACCATTTCTGTAAACAGGATATCCTCTTACATCACTTCCTGTCTCAATGGCAGTGCGTTTTTTTATATTGCGTGTAATTTTATGATGCTTACGCGGTTTAATTTTTAATGGATAACCAATTTCCTGGGGTGCAATGTTGGACTTAACGCTAAGGACCAATCGATGTATTATGGGCGTGTTCGTCATTTTTTAATGCATATGCGTTATATTTTGACACATATGTGTCTTTTTTTACGCTTTTGTGTAAACAAATCTGTCTTAAACTGTGTTTGTGTTATTTTTCATTTTTTTACATGCATGCAGCCTATAACTATACAAAGATAGGATGGTATGACCTGCAGTGTGTGTTTTAGTGTTTGGGTACATGTGGCAGACCATACCACTGCTGACCATAATACTCATGTTGTTGTGCCGGATTAGCTCTCTTAACTTACGCAACAGCAACACAAACTTTTGGAATAAAATTGGTATTTCCTAGTTTGAGCAGGTGTTGCATCCATAGAGGATAGCAAGGCTACACAACTAAACAAAAAGACTCATGGCCTGTGTGTTTATGTCTGTGAATTGGCTCTTTAAATTGTTGTTGTGCCTCTGTGTGAACGTAACAAGAACATTCTGGCATAAGGTGCATGTAGGAATGTGTTATACTTGTGTATAACCATCAGATGCCATTCATTGAGGTACATCAGTCATGATATGTGTTTGTTATATCTGTTGCATCTTATGCTGTGTGTACTTCCTTGACCTTGGGGACAAAACATTTCCCATGACAAACTATACACAGGATAGATAAAGGACGGTTGATAATTGCTATGTCAAATATGTAACCCATCACATTTAAAGAAATGTTGAATACCATCTCATGGTCACTTGTGTGTATACTACCCATTTGTCAGGCATTTGAACATGCTAGGTAGGTACAGTGTTTGTGACACAGAGTCTCAAATCCAATTCTAAAATTGTTATGTACAACACAGTTTGAGTCATGTAAATGACCTATGTTTCTCCTGTGGCTGTGGAGGACCAGCAGACCATGCTGCATGTGTTGACATATTTCCAGTGGTTCATTGCACAAAGGTGTCCAGTTCAAGTGCGTGACCATGTGTACCCTGTGTCAGTATTGACCTCCATGTTGTCACAGTTACGTCTAGTCATGAGTCTGTGGAGCCAATCCCTGAATTAACAGATTATCCTTCAAAGCAGAATTGACCTAAAGCCAAAGATCAACTAACAACACACATTGGGATAGTCCAATTATGGCACTGCAGAACTTTTATAAGGCTGACAACAGGGCAACCTTGGTGTGCTCAAAAACTTTATGGATCAGTAATAGGAAACAGGCAGCTTTCATCGCAACATTTGTACACAGGGTGGGCTCTAAAATTCCCACTGCAACAGGGAACATCAGTGCCTCTGTGCTAATTAATCTCACAGCTAGTCACCACACAAGCTCCATCAAAAGGTGCTAGTAGAAGTGAATCTGTGTGAGGACTGTCAGGGCACAAACATGTTTTGTCCTTACATACACATTAGCAACCCTTGTTTGTTGTGCTGGAGGCACCGTACCGAATCCATGCATACAGCCATAGCACACTGTCACTGTTTGGCACTCATGAATACGTGCAAAATCAGACAAGGGATGGGGGCTGGATTAGGCTATTTGAATACATGTCCCAGAACAGAATATGATAAGTAAACTGATTAAACATTTGAGGATTCATTGTAGACCTACCAGACACAATACCCCAGGAGAAAAGAGAGGACATGGAAAGCAACTATGAGACAAATGTAGGCACAGGAAACTTCTATGGTTAACGCCAAGACTGGACCCAATCATGCTAACAGGATGCAGGCTCTGTCAGGAACAAATATGAACAAGGCAAATACACAGTGAGCAGACTCTGACTGGGAAAAGCAGGAACAACACTGTGGGAACTAAAACAGTTTGTGCTGTGGTCTGCAATGTTACACAATCTCCTAAGGGCTCTGGTACACAAGTGATTTGTACGCCAATGCACAACAAGGAGATTCAGAAAATAGCAGCTTCTAAGCAGTTCCAGCCAGCAGCAAGGGCAAGTCAGGTTCAAACGGCTGGTCTGCATGGAAGTGCCCACAGGTGTGTGCACCTTCAATATCTCACAAGTCCTGGACTTGAGAATCAAGTTAAAAGGGCCAACTGGACCTTTCACAAGGGAAGCATTGGACAGCTGATTACAGGTCCTACCTTCTACCAGGCATTGCATTATCGGACCTGAAATCCATGCAGACTGATGAACTATGACTATAGCATGCCATACTGAATGGGGAAGCACACAAGAGTCTGAATGGGAGTCTGGGTGTGTGTAGATGAAGACTCTCAGGGTACAGATAGTCAATTTACAGGGCCCCCTAGAGAAGGGTGGGCAGAGACTGAAAACATGGCAGTGGCAGGACTTATTACCTGGGATGGACTGCTCTGGGCATGTCTTGTGAGCAATGCTTGTCATACCTAGGGCAATCGTGCTATCCATTTTCAGCTTAGACGGACTTCTTGTCACACATATTCCTTGCAGAGATAGCTGATGTCACACTTACTGCTGTCACGGGTCTGCTCAATAATTCCTGTTACCAATTCAATAGCACATCCACTGCCTCATGTATGAAGCACTTTTTTTACCTTATGATTGATGGTGTCTTAGTTGTGTGTCATTTGCTGCAATGGACCATGTTGGCAACATGGATGTGGCTCATAGCAGTGGTCCTCTGATATTGCCCTTCAATTGGGAAATAGACAGGATATATGTCATTAACACTGTGTGTGATGTTTGCTGTAATCCATACCCATCACATGTGATGTGGCTTTTTCAGTATCCTAATCTGTATTTCGGCAATGCTCCATGAGGCTAATTCCTAGGGATCATGTGATGCATAAATAATTACCCAGAGCATGATTGAGTGATGAAGTGAGGTGTTAAATTACATATGATAACAAAGTGGTGATGGTGACTATAGTTAGAAGAAGATTTGTACGATGTGTTGTCTCCTACGCAGTCCTGCAGCTGTATTTGGATGTTCCCCCTCATTTTCATGGACAGCATCCTCCTCTTCCTCCTCTTCAGGCATTTGTGGATCTGGTTCATAGAGGGGAATGTTCCTCCTCACACAAATGTTGTGCAGGATGGCACAGGTCAAAATGATCTTGCAGACCATTTCAGGGGAATATAGGAGGCTGCTTCTGGTGATGTCCAGGCACCTGAATCCGGACTTCAGGATACCAAAAGTCCTCTCAGCTATGGTGCATGTCCTTCGATGTGCATCATTATAGGAACGCTCTGCTGCTGTGCTTGGGTTGGCAATTGGGGCCATGATCCATGGCTGGATCCCGTAACCCTGATCAGCTGAAAGAGAAAATGAGGGTAAGTATTTGGTTGTTGGTTGCACCATGATTGTCACTTTGCATGTCAGTTTTCATCTTGTGTCGTCTGTGACTCATCAGTGTTTGTGGTATTGTGTGGGATCCTAGGCATCTGTGATGTTCTTTCTGCATTGGCTTGTTTAACTATCAAAACTGGTGTTTGCCTGATTGACATGATATCAGTGGTATATTTAGAAACTTGCAGTTCAGTGTGTATCTCCCATGAGTTATGTAATGTGAAAGAAGTGTCTGTGTGTCTTCACTGGAGGTGACATGATACTTCCACACACACAATCAAATCCGCTGTGGTGGTAACACGGTTGAACTATATGGCCTGAAAATCCCATCCAATTTTACATATATGATTGCAGGTGAAATGCAACAGTGAGGCCCTTTGATTTGGCTAGGTGACAATGTACAACACATCTCCATAAGTTGGCAGCACTGAAGTGTTCACAATTGACAATATACAATTATCCCATGTGTGACAAGTTCTATGGAAACCTATCTTTATGCCCTCACCGAGTTGGCTCGTGTGCAAAAATGTACCTACACTACTGAACTTGCTCCAGATAAGCTGGCTAACTTGGTGTGGGGGTGAAGGTTTTAGTGTCTGAAGGTCCATCTGCCTGTACCTCTGTTATGTATATGGGGAATTCTCTCAATCCGTATGTGTAGCAGTGTGCACTTTGCATTAGTGTCACATCCACATGTTTTCATAGCACAGTCCACTTCCTCATTGCTAGCTGGCAATGTCACCCAAGGAGTGATGTGAGATGTTGGTACTGCCTCAATGATTCCATGTCACCTTCATTAGAGTCAGCATCATCATGCTATGTGTCTCATGGTGTTTGGCCTGCAGCAAAACACATTACATACCCCTTACACAGGAGGTATTGCTTGGAAGGGTGTGGGATTAAGTGTTCTTGATGTGATATTGAAAGGTTCATCTTCCAAGTTGTACTGCCAGTTAAGGCAATGTCATTGTCACTGTGTGGTTTTAAATTGGTCCTGTGTTGGCTATAGAGTGGCATCTCTTGTTATCTGCATCTGTCATTTGTCCATAGGTGTGTATCCCATTGGGTCAGGATATCAAACATGACTACCAGTGTCACACCTCAATGTCTTCCTGGCCACGTGTCAATGTAGTGGTGTATGTGTTGTGTGTCCTACAGGGTTGCTGTGCTGTGTGTAAATGACTAGGTTTCTGTACCTACCAACAAGTAGGCCATTGCCATATCGTCCATCCTGGAAGCGCTGATTGATGGTGCTGTGGTGGAAAATGAATGAATCATGTACGCTCCCAGGATACTTTGCCATGATGTTGGTGAACAATCCACAGTGATCCACAATGGCCTGCACATTGATGGAGTGTGTGTGCTTCCTGTTGTGTTATAGATGCTCCGTTGCAGCAGGCGGCACAATGTGTACATGTGTACAGTCAATGGCAACAAGCACGTGCGGGAAGCCATTAATTTGATAAAACCTCCTGCTGCTTCCGGTGTGTGTTGGGGAAGCTGATGGGGGGGCGGTGTGAGGGAGATGATGGCATAAAGTACCTTAGGAAGGAAGGCAGAGAATGAGGGCTGTGAGATCCCGGCAACCAGGGCACCAGTGGTTTGAAAAGAGCCACTTGCCTACATGTGCAGGACAGCTAGCAGCTTGGTCTCCGGGGGAATGATGTGGGGTGTCTGCAAGCTGGGTGCCAACTGTGGCTCAATGTGGCGCAGCAGCTGCTGTATGGCTTGCCAGTTTAGTCTGTACCTTTGGATGATGTCATGTTCCTTAAGGGCCCTGAAGGGTTTTCCTGGTCCTGAATATCCTCTCCTGCCTTCTGCATTGCCTTTGGGGTCCCTGTTGGTGTGGTGGTAGCTGCTGCTGTTGCTCCTGTGCTCTGCGTCTTCGTGCATCCTGGATGAATAGCACCTCTGTGTCTTCCTTTTTGTGATATGATGTTGCTTCTGTGAGTTTTTCTTAAGTATGGGTGTGTTTGCCCCATTATAATGCCTGCCTTGACCCAGGCATTACATTTTGGCGCAAATCGGGATTTGTGCCATTTTACGGCTCTACTTAAAAGACGTGCGCCTTTTTTGTGTGGTTGGATAATTATGGCGCATGGGTGTTTAAGTCAATTTTTTAGACAGGAACGCCTACCTTGCATCCCATTGACACAAGGCAGTTTTAACGCATCCAGAAAATGGTGCACACTGGGATATTTTAACGTTAGACGAGTCTACCATCAAAGTATAAATATGGTCTTAAGTTTGCGGCGAATTAGCGTAAAAAAATTACGCTAATTAGGGGCAAAGGGAATATAAATACGGGCCTTAGAGTGTACAATATTGCTTATGTATAGGTCAATGTCATGTACAAGGTATTAGTGTTGTAAGGGGCAAGTCACAAACTGCAGTTGTACTATGGTAATTAAACTATAACTGTACTGCTAATATACTACAAAATACATTCACAAACCTACATACAGAGGTTCCACCTCCACCTCGGCCTTGCTTTTCTTTTTCTGTGGGTGACGTCAGCCCGATAGCTGCACAAATAGGTATATGATTTAGTGGCAAAGGTAGGAATAAGAGAGGGGGAGTGCTTGGAAAATGATAAATGCTTACTACAAAATGGGAGGGGTATAGGGAGGAATAAGGAGGGCTTTAATCCCTTTGCTGCTAGGCCTTTTTCCCTTCAGGTGCTATGCCTTTTTAGGGCTATTTGTGGCAGTTCACGCTTAGGCCCTCATAACTTTTTGTCCACATGGGATTGCAATGCCAAATTTGCATCCTTTTTTTTCCAACATCCTAGCGATTCTAAAGGTTCCCACAGTTTGTGCGTTCCCATAGAGGAGACCAAGAAATTAGCCAAAATACAGCAACAATTTTGTTTTTTTAAATAAAAATGGGAAAAAAGGGCTGCAGAAGAAAGCGTGTGTTTTTTCCATGAAAATGGCATCAACAAAGGGTTTGCAGTGCTAAAATCACCATCTTCCTAGCTTTCAGGAACAGGCAGACTTGAATCTTTCAACACAATTTTGGCATTTTACTGGGACATACCCTATTTTTTCGATTTTTTGTGCTTTCAGCCTCCTTCCAGTTAGTGACTGAAATGGGTGGGAAACCAATGCTGGATCCCAGACAGCTAACCAGTTCTGAAAAGTAGACAGCATTCTGAATTCAGCAAAGGGTCATTTGTGTATATCCTTTAACGTTTCATACAGAAAGTAACAGCTAAAATAAAAAAAAGATTGAAATTGAGGTGAAAAAGAGCCATTTCTGTCCATGTTTTCTTCTATAACTTTTTCCAGCTATGGCAGATGTTTCAAAGCAATATACCGTTACGTCCACAGGACTCTTCTGGTTGCGGGGATATATGGGGCTTGTAGGTTCATCGAGAACCCTAAGTACCCAGAACCAATAAAGGAGCTGCACCTTGAAATGGGTTTTCATTGTATACCGGGTATACAGCAATTCATTTGGTGAAATATAAAGAGTGAAAATAGGTATCAAGGAAACCTTTGTATTTCCAAAATGGGCACACGATAAGGTGCTGAGAAGCAGTGGTTATTTGCATATCTCTGAATTCTAGGGTCTCCGTACTAGCAGGTGAATAACGGGGCATTTCTCAAATAGATGTCTTTTTTACACACTGTCTTACATTTGGAAGGAAAAAATGTAGCGAAAGACATGGGGCAATAACACTTGTTCTTCTATTCTGTGTTCCCCCGACTCTCCCAATAAAAGTGGTACCTCACTTGTGTGGGTATGTCAAGTGCCCCTAACAGGAAATGCAACATGGACATATCACATTTTTATATTGAAATCTGAGATGTTTTTGGAAAGTGCCTAACTGTGGATTTTGGCCTCTAGCTGAGCCTGCACCTAAGGAAACCTACTAAATGTGTGCATTTTTAAAAACTAAACACCAAGGGTAATCCAGGATGGGGTGACTTGTGGGGGCACTCATCAGGTTGTGTTACCCTTAATCCTTTGCAAAACTCAACATTTGGCAAAAAAAACACTTTTCCCTCAGATTTCAGTGATAGAAAGTTCGGGAATCTGAGAGGAGCCACACATTTCCTTCCACCCAGCATTTCCCCAGTCTCCCAATAAAAATGTACCTCACTTGTGTGGGTTGGCCTAGGAACCACGACAGGAAATGCCCCAAAACACAACATGGACACATCACATTTTCCCAAAGAAAACAGACCTGTTTTTTTGCAAAGTGCCAGCTGTGGATTTTTACCTCTAGCTCAGCCGGGACTCAGGGAAACCTAGCAAACCTATACATATTTTAAAACTAGACATCTATTGGAATTCAGAATGGGGTGACTTGTGAGGCTCTCACCAGGTTCAGTTACCCAGAATCTTTTGCAAACCTCAGAATTTGGCAAAGATAAATACTTTTTCCTCACATTGCGTTGATAGAAAGTTCTGGAATCTGAGAGGAGCCACAAATTTCCAACAACTGAGAACTCCCTCAAGTCTTCCAATAAAAATGGTACCTAACTTGTGTTGGTAGGCCGAGTGTCCGTGACAGGAAACACCCCAAAACTTAACATGGACACATCAAATTTTTACATTGACAACTGACATGTTTTTTGGAAAGTGTCCAGCTGTGGATTTTGGTCTCTAGCTCAGTCGACACCTAGGAAAACTTACCAAACCTGTGCATTTTTGAAAACTAGACACCAAGGGGAATCCAGGTTAGGGTGACTTGTGGCACTCTCGCCAGGTTCTGTTGACCAGAATCCTCTGCAAACCTTATAATTTGGCAAAAAATACACCTTTTCCTCACATTTCAGTGATAGAAAGTTTTGGAATCTGAGAGGAGCCACAAATTTCCTTCCACCCAGCATTCCCCTAAGTCTCCCGATAAAAATGTTACCTCACTTGTGTGGGTAGGCCTAGTGCCCTTGACAGGAAATGCCCCAAAACACAACATGGACACATCTCATTTTCCCAAAGAAAACTGCCCTGTTTTTTGCAAAGTGTCTAGCTGTGGATTTTGGCCTCTAGATTATCCGGCACCTAGGAAAACCTAGCAAACCTGGACATTAGGAAAACCTACAAAAACCTGTGCATTTTTTAAAACAAGACACCTAGGGGAACACAGGATGGGGTAACTTGTGGCGCTCTCATCAGGTTCTGTTATACAGAATCCTTAGCAAACATCAAAAACACTTTTTCATCACATTTTGGTGCTGCAAAGTTCTGGAATCTGAGGAGAGTCACAAACTTCCTTCTACCCAGCACTCTCCCACATCTGATAAAAATGGTACCTCCCTTGTGTGGGTAGGCCTATTGTCCGTTACAGGAAATGCCAAAAAACACTGTGTGGACACATCAAAATTATCAAATAAAAAACTACCTGTTTTGCAGGGGGCCTTTAATTTCCTTTTATGTCTCTATGCCTGCTTCAACCCTCCAATCGTAAGAGAAATACAATCATTTCTCTTACAATCAGCGCGATATGGGCGACCTCTGATGAAGTCAGCGCGCAATCGCGAGCTGACATCATCAGACGTCACTGGGAGGGATTGCGGGGGTGGCTCAGGGATGGAAGGGGAAGCAATTCCCCTTCCATCCCGGCTCAGGGGAGGGAGGTGGGAGGCCCACAGGGGGAGCACTAGTGCTTCACCCTGTGGGTCAGGTACAGGAATAGCTAGTCTCATCCTCGGCACACTGCAACCGTGGCTAAACCAGCTCGTCCAGAGCGCCCAAGGGGTTAAGGAGAGATGTTCACCACCTACAAAAGAGGAAGCCCATTCCTACTCACAAACTGCACTTCTAAAGTTACTACAGCCGAAATGGGCCCAAAACAGTTGTAGGGGGTCATTCTGACCCTGGCGGTCGGTGATAAAGCGGCGGCCAACCCGCAAACAGGCCGGCGGTCCAAGAAATGGTATTCTAACCCTGGCGGGAACCGCCAACACAGGCCGCCACATTAACACTCCGACCGCCACGGCGGGACCGACAAACAGCGCAGCGGTCACCGCCAACAGGCAGGCGGCAGACAATGTACCGCCCACCCTATCACAACTCACCAATCCGCCACCTTTTCCGGGGCGGGAGCCCCGCCGATAAAAACACAGCGGAAACAGACAACGAACGGGAAAACGCTCACCTATACACACTCCACGAGGAAGGAGGGCAGTATGGAGCCAGAATTACACATCCTACCAGCTCTTGTCTACCTGCTCATCTACCAGGAGTACGAACGCCGGCGCAGACGACAACGGTGAGTACTGCACCTACGACACAGGGGAGGGGGGAGGAGAAAAGATTACGGGGACACACATGCGCCATACACCCACCCCCCCACCACAAATACCTACACCCCATTGCCGAGCAACAAGTCAAAGTAACACCACACAAACCCCCCAGAATAATGCAAAGACACAATTTAAATTTTCGACAAAATATATGTATAAATAGCTCCATAGAAGGAATGGCAAATATGCCATATAAAATATAAAAAAATAAGCAATGAAGATAGTCCACAAGATATCCATAGGCAAAAAGTCCTGCACATTCCGTCAAAGTTCCATAGTCCGTGGGCCAATGTGCACAAACACATGGGCAAAGCCCACACAGGAGACCAGATACGATTGGAGAGAACACTGCAGGGGCATCAGATGATAAAAGCACAGGCACCTCAGGGGGAAGGGAAGGGGGGGCACCTCAGCCACATGAGTCCACGACGCCAGATCCACGAGGGGCCTCCATGCCCACTGTCCCATCCTGGGGGGTGCAAAGCCACAGTCCATCAGATGGATTACCGACTCCACTGTGATTGGAGGAGGCATGGTGCCCCGAGTGCTCCCTGAAGCCCTGCTCGACACTGAACCGGCACTGTCAATGGGCCAGCGGTGCTTGACAGGAAGGGCCCAGCAGAGCGGTGCTTGAGATGAAGGGCCCAGCGGAGCGGTGCTTGAGATGAAGGGCCCAGCGGAGCGGTGCTTAAGACGGCGGGGCCCAGCGGAGCGGTGCTTGACAGGAAGGGCCCAGCGGAGCGGTGCTTGAGACGGCGGGGCCCAGCGGAGCGGTGCTTGACAGGAAGGGCCCAGCGGAGCGGTGCTTGAGATGAAGGGCCCAGTGGAGCGGTGCTTGAGACGGCGGGGCCCAGCGGAGCGGTGCTTGACAGGAAGGGCCCAGCGGAGCGGTGCTTGAGATGAAGGGCCCAGCGGAGCGGTGCTTGAGACGGCGGGGCCCAGCGGAGCGGTGCTTGACAGGAAGGGCCCAGCGGAGCGGTGCTTGAGACGGCGGGGCCCAGCGGAGCGGTGCTTGAGATGAAGGGCCCAGCGGAGCGGTGCTTGAGATGAAGGGCCCAGCGGAGTGGTGCTTGAGACGGCGGGGCCCAGCGGAGCGGTGCTTGAGATGAAGGGCCCAGCGGAGCGGTGGAGATGAAGGGCCCAGCTGAGCGGTGCTTGAGATGAAGGGCCCAGCGGAGTGGTGCTTGAGATGAAGGGCCCAGAGGAGCGGTGCTTGAGACGGTGGGGCCCAGCGGAGCGGTGCTTGACAGGAAGGGCCCAGCGGAGCGGTGCTTGAGATGAAGGGCCCAGCGGAGCGGTGCTTGAGACGGCGGGGCCCAGCGGAGCGGTGCTTGAGATGAAGGGCCCAGCGGAGCGGTATTTGACAGGAAGGGCCCAGCGGAGCGGTGCTTGAGATGAAGGGCCCAGCGGAGCGGTGCCTGAGACGGTGGGGCCCAGCGGAGCGGTGCTTGACAGGAAGGGCCCAGCGGGGCGGTGCTTGAGATGGCGGGGCCCGTTCAGCGGTGCTTGCCCTGGCGGGGCCCTGTTCAGCGGTTCTTGGCCCGGCGGGGCCCGTTCAGTGGTGCTGCTCCCGGCGGGGCCCTGTTCAGCGGTGCTTTCCCCGGCGGGGCCCCGTTCAGCGGTTCTTGGCACGGCGGGGCCCCGTTCAGCGGTTCTTGGCCCGGCGGTGCCCGTTCAGCGGATCTTGGCCCGGCTGGGCCCGTTCAGTGGTGCTCCTCCCGGGGGGGCCTTGTTCAGCAGTTCTTGGCCCGGCGGGGCCCGTTCAGCGGTGCTTGCCCCGGCAGGGCCCTGTTCAGTCGTTCTTGGCCCGGCGGGGCCCATTCAGCGGTGCTCCTCCCGGCGGGGCCCTGTTCAGCGGTGCTTGCCCCGGCGGGGTCCTGTTCAGCGGTTCTTGGCCCGGCGGTGCCCGTTCAGTGGTTCTAGTGCTTGAGATGAAGGGCCCAGCGGAGCGGTGCTTGAGACGGCGGGGCCCAGCGGAGCGGTGCTTGACAGGAAGGTCCCAGCGGAGCGGTGCTTGAGACGGCGGGGCCCAGCGGAGCGGTGCTTGACAGGAAGGGCCCAGCGGAGCGGTGCCTGAGATGAAGGGCCCAGCGGAGCGGTGCTTGAGACGGCGGGGCCCAGCGGAGCGGTGCTTGACAGGAAGGACCCAGCGGAGCGGTGCTTGAGATGAAGGGCCCAGCGGAGCGGTGCTTGAGACGGTGGGGCCCAGCGGAGCGGTGCTTGACAGGAAGGGCCCAGCGGAGCGGTGCTTGAGACGGCGGGCCCAGCGGAGCGGTGCTTGAGATGAAGGGCCCAGCGGAGCGGTGCTTGAGATGAAGGGCCCAGCGGAGTGGTGCTTGAGACGGCGGGGCCCAGCGGAGCGGTGCTTGAGATGAAGGGCCCAGCGGAGCGGTGCTTGGCAGGAAGGGCCCAGCGGAGCGGTGCTTGACAGGAAGGGCCCAGCGGAGCGGTGCTTGAGATGAAGGGCCCAGCGGAGCGGTGCTTGAGACGGCGGGGCCCAGCGGAGCGATGCTTGACAGTAAGGGCCCAGCGGAGCGGTGCTTGAGATGAAGGGCCCAGCGGAGTGGTGCTTGAGATGAAGGGCCCAGAGGAGCGGTGCTTGAGACGGTGGGGCCCAGTGGAGCGGTGCTTGACAGTAAGGGCCCAGCGGAGCGGTGCTTGAGATGAAAGGCCCAGCGGAGCGGTGCTTGAGACGGCGGGGCCCAGCGGAGCGGTGCTTGAGATGAAGGGCCCAGCGGAGCAGTATTTGACAGGAAGGGCCCAGCGGAGCGGTGCTTGACAGGAAGGGCCCAGCGGGGCGGTGCTTGAGATGGCGGGGCCCGTTCAGCGGTGCTTGCCCTGGCGGGGCCCTGTTCAGCGGTTCTTGGCCCGGCGGGGCCCGTTCAGCGGTGCTGCTCCTGGCGGGGCCCTGTTCAGCGGTGCTTGCCCCGGCGGGGCCCTGTTCAGCGGTTCTTGGCCCGGCGGTGCCCGTTCAGCGGATCTTGGCCCGGCTGGGCCCGTTCAGCGGTGCTCCTCCCGGGGGGGGGCCCTGTTCAGCGGTTCTTGGCCCAGCGGGGCCCGTTCAGCGGTGCTTGCCCCGGCGGGCCCTGTTCAGCGGTTCTTGGCCCGGCGGGGCCCGTTTAGCGGTGCTCCTCCCGGCGGGGTCCTGTTCAGCGGTGCTTGCCCCGGCGGGGTCCTGTTCAGCGGTTCTTGGCCCGGCGGGGCCCGTTCAGTGGTTCTTGGCCCGGCTGGGCCCGTTCAGCGGTGCTCCTCCCGGCGGGGCCCTGTTCAGCGGTGCTTGTCCTGTGTGTCTAGGGAGCCAGACCTGGGCAAGACTTCCCGCTCATTCCCCATCCGAACTTGCGGTCGCGGCGCTCTCCTGTGATGGAGTCCTGGGCCCGTGGGTGTCGTCCGTCACACCTGGGATGGGGCTGGTGGGGACCTCCTGGGCAGCTCGCCTGCTGTCTGACTTCTCCGCCCTGCTGCACTTGCCCTCCTTCGCTGGAGCTCTGTGGCCCTTGCCTCCCTTGGATGATGTGGCAGGTGACGGGGCAAGGCTACTGTCCTTGGTGGCAGCCGTCTCAGGCTTGTCGCTCCGGGCCTTTTTCTTCCTTGTCCTCTTCCCAAGGGGGGGCTGGCTGTCCCCTTGCTGCTGGCCGATGTTCCTGCCCTAGGATCTGGTGGACTCCAATAGCCCTGCACTATGGTCACAGTAGATGCAGGGCTGGTGGTGGCTGAGGTGCTTTTCTTGGTCTTACCAGATGGAGGGGGTGGGTCAGTGATTGGAACGAGTTCAAGGTTGGAAAGGAAAAGGACTTTGGAAGGACAGGGACGGGTAGGTGTAGTGGGTTTGGGAGTGGAGGAAGAGGATGTGGTTGTAGGAGAGTCAAGTGTGCTGTCTTTGGGTGCAGGTGCTTGTGACGGAGGCTGTCGTGAGGTGGATGGCTGGTGGGTGGGTGGCTGCCTGCGTTTGTGTGCTTTGGAAGAGGGGGTGACAGACACACTGGGAGAGGACACAGGGGACGTGTAAATGGCAGTGGGGGTGGTGACTGCACGTGTGCGGACTGTAATGGAGGGTGTGCTGGTGATGGAAGTACTGGCTGATGGTGGTGTGCATGCAGGTGTGAGTGGAGACGTCACAGGGAGGGAGGGGGGAGATGAGGAGGTGGGGGACACAGAGGTGGTAGTGACTGTTGGCATGTCTGCATCTGTATGTTGCTTGGGTGAATGCTTGTGGGATCTGTGGTGCTTTTGTCTGGATGAGCTGCCCTTGGGTGTAGAGGTGTGTGCAGGCTGGTCTGATGGTGTGGATGGGATAGGCAGAGGAACAGGAGACTGGGACTGGGTGGAGGGAGTCAGAAGAGGGAGGCTGGAGACAGGGACAATGGCTGCCGTCAGTGCTGAGGCCAGAGCGTTGAACGATCGCTGATGGGCAGCCTGACCCGAATGAATGCCCTCCAGGTATGCATTGCTCCGATGCACCTCCCTTTCTACACCCTGGACGGCATTCAAGAGACTAGACTGCCCAACAATGAGTGTCCTGAGGAGGTCAATGACCTCCTCACTGAGGGCAGCAGGGGTAACTGGGGCAGGGCCTAAGGTGCCTGGGGCAAAGGAGATGCCCGCCTTCCTGGGCGAGCGGGCACGGAGCGAAGGATGAGGGGCTGCTGGGAGGGCGGGGCTGCTGAACTGGGTGGCGGCTGTACCTGTTGTGGCGGTGGGCACGGATGTTGCCGCCACCGCTTGGGAGCTCCCTTCCGAGGACGTGTCGGTGTCGCTGACATCTCCACGGGTCCCCGTTGTGGAGCTCCACTCGCCCTCCGTCTCACTGGTGTACTCAGAGTCTGTCGTATGGCCCTCCGGGGCCATGTGAGATGCAGCTCCCTCGTGCTCCAATGCCACTTCTCCTCCGCCAGATGATGCTAATGCACACATGAACAGGAAGACAAAGAAAATGGGGGGGGGTGGAGAAATGAAGACAGGTTGAGTGCATGTATTGGCAACACCGTTGTCGGAGAGGACAGACACAGAAGCCCCCTGAACTAGGCCGCGCAATGGGGGTACACTACTCAGTTATTGTGACTAGTCCTGCGGGTCTATGGACGACAAATGCACACATGGGTGAGGCCGGACCATGGATAGCTGTACTTGGCACCCTACAGAGGTGGGGGGCGGGGGCACAGGGCCGTGTCTAACGGAGGGGCCTAGCCTACAGAATGCGCCCTGGCCTGGAGATAGCCACAGCCCTCCTCCCCCACCCAGACACCTTCCCTGCGCGCAAAGATAGCAGAATGTGCTGATACTCACCCCCTTGTGTCTGCTGTGATGTCCTCACGCGCCCATCCAAATCGGGGTAGGCCACCGCCAGGATCCGGGACATCAGGGGGGTCAATTGGCGGCTGGCACCCCTCCTACATTGGGAGGCCATCCCCAGCAGAGACTCGGCGGTCTTTCTGGTCCCGCGGCGGATGTCCTACCACCTCTTTCGGGAGTGGGTGCCCCGTCTGTTGTGGACCCCCAGGGCCCGGACGTCCTTGGCGATGGCACGCCAAATGTCGATCTTCTGATGGGCGCTGACCTATGTGACATGTACAGGGTGGTAAAAGAAATCGCATCAGTTTTCTGCCTGGTCAATGTGAGTGGCCCCCCCCTCCCCAACCTTGCCATGTGGCACATGCTCTCATTTTCCTGCGTTACACTCCTCATTCGCTCCCCTCCCCACCATCTTACATACACCCCACTCAACACAGGCATAGCCCATTCAACGTGCACCCTGTGTACTAACCTGTTGGTCTGGAGGACCGTAGAGTAGCGCATACTGGGGGAGGACCCCATCAACAAGTTTCTCCAATTCTTCGGAAGTGAAGGCAGGGGCCCTTTCCCCAGTCGCAGCAGCCATTGTATCTCCCAGATCAAGGTCACAGCAGCACTTGCAGTATAGGTCCTCTCCTGTGGATGATCAGGTCTCGAGTGATTAAGCAGATAGAAAATGGCGGTCACGCCCGCGGCGGTGCGTACCGCGGCGGTGCGTACCGCGACCGCCGGCGCACATCGTCATTGGCTCATGAGAGCCATAGGGTTCAATGTTAACCAATGTTGCTTTGCTCCGCGGTCTTCGACCGCCTACTGCCACGGTGTGCCACGCCAGCGCAGTGACCTCACATCCCACTGTCACACTTCACAGGTCAGGCAGCCGCCATTTCAAGGGCCCACATGGCATGATTTCTACTGCCTCACACAGGCCTAGGCCTTGCATTGCCACTCATACAAGCCATTCAATGCATCGCGATTCGTGTACTGTGCAAGCTGTGTGAACGAACCTGTGGGTTGCTTGACTGTGTGCTCCATGTTGTCCTTCCTAGGCACCGTCCGCTGGGACTTGCAAGGAGAAGGATGAATCCTCGCGTGTACCGGCCGCTGGTGGACCTGTCGACAATGGAAGAACGACACATCATACTTACATACCGGCTTGACAGATCAACCATACATGAACTGTGTGCCCAGCTGGAGCCAGACCTGATGTCCCCCATCCGCCAACCCACAGGGATTCCCCCTCTGGTGCAGGTTCTGTCAGTACTCCATTTTTTGGCAAGTGGGTCTTTTCAGACAACAGTGGCTATATCATCTGGGATGTCTCAGCCTATGTTTTCTAAGGTTTTGTCCAGAGTGTTGTCTGCCCTGATGAAATACATGCGGAGCTACATTATTTTCCCTGAGGTGGGCGAATTGGCTACAATGAAGGGTGATTTCTATGCCCTTGGACATATCCCCAACATCATTGGTGCCATTGATGGGACCCATGTGGCTTTGGTTCCCCCCAGTGGAAGTGAGCAGGTGTACCGAAACAGGAAAAGTTATCATTCGATGAATGTCCAGGTGGTCTGTTTGGCTGACCAGTACATCTCCCATGTAAATGCCAAGTTCCCTGGGTCAGTGCATGACGCGTATGTCATGCGAAATAGCAGCATACCTTATGTGATGAAACAGCTACAGAGACACCGTGTGTGGCTAATAGGTGACTCTGGTTAACCCAACCTGTCGTGGCTACTGACCCCAGTGAGGAATCCCCGGACCAGGGTAGAGAAACGGTACAATGAGGCCCATGGGCGAACTAGGAGGATCATAGAAAGGACCTTCGGGGTCCTGAAGGCCAGGTTTAGGTGCCTGCATATGACAGGGGGATCCCTCATGTACTCACCAAAGAAGGTGTGCCAGATCATCGTGGCCTGCTGCATGCTTCACAATCTTGCATTGCGACGCCAGGTGCCTTTTCTGCAGGAGGATGGTCCAGATGGTGGTGTTGTAGCAGCTGTGGAGCCTGTGGAGAGTGAAGAGGAGGAAGACGACGGGGACGACACGGACAACAGGGAGACAGTCATACAACAATACTTTCAGTAGCACCCAGGTAAGTATCAGCCACCCCATTTTACATTTACTGAAGGCCTCATGCGTCTCCACTGTCTGTGTTTCCCCCCAGTTCCTGGTAACTGATTTGTGACTTTCCCTTCCCTTTTCAGAGCTGTATGACCCACTGCCTGACATCAGCTTTGTTTGCCCATGGACTAAAGCTTATTGAGATTGGTATGTTGTCATCACAAAGTAACTGGACATTATTGCTCCGTTATGTGTAATACATTTGTTGAAAATACAAGCAGACTCCTGTTTTTTTAAGTGGAATAAGTGATTTATTTTAAGTGCTACATATGGGTACATGATTGGGAAACGGTGATGGGTGGGGGTGGAGAAATGTCCATGGCAGAGTCCAGTTCTCAGTCGCACAGGTGCATTGTCCATATGCCTGGGGAAGGATGGAGCAGGGGCAGTTCAAAGTTGGACATGGTGACAATGTGGGACAGTGGGATGACATCAGGGGGTCTTGCAATCCTACTCTGTCTTCTTGTGAGATCTCAGGTTCCGCTTGCGGGGTGGTTCTTCTTCTGCAGGAGGTGGGGTTCTGGTGGCCTGTCGTTGTGTGGGGGACTCCTGTCCACTTGCGCCGGCGGAGGTGGTAGGCTGTTCCTGGCCTGGGCTAGTGACAGGGGCCCTTTGGGGTGCCACATGGTCCCGCAATGTGGTGACGATCTGGGTAAGGGCCAGGACGATGGTCCCCATTGCAGAACCGATGTTCCTCAGTTCCTCCCTGAACCCCATGTACCGTTCCTCCTGCAGTTCCTGGATCTCCTGGAACCGGGCCAGTACCCTTGCCATCGTCTCCTGGGAGCGGTGGTATGCTCCCATGATGGAGGAGAGGGCCTCTTGGAGAGTCGGTTCCCCGGGCCTGTCCCCCCCCTGTCGCACAGCAGCCCTCCCAGTTCCCCTGTGTTCCTGGGCCTCTGTCCCCTGGACGGTGTGCCCACTACCACTGCCCCCAGGTCCCTATTGTTGTTGGGGTGGTGGGTCAACCTGGGTGCCCTGTAGTGGTGGACACACCGCTGATTGACGTGTCCTGGAGACAGAGGCATGGGCCCGCTGGGTGGGAGCTGTGCTGGTGTTCCCAGAGGGGGTTGGGTCTGGTGTAGCCTGTGGCTGTCTGTGGGGAACCGACTGTCCAGAGGTCCCCGATGGGCCGGGCTGGTCGTCTGGCTCCAGGGAGACAGAGCTGCTGTCATCGCTGGGGGCCTCTTCTGGGGGTGGGATGGACATCTTGGGACCCTCCGTGGCGGTGTGGTGGCGTTTGGGTCCTACAGGGGTATAAAGGTATGTTTATTGCTTCTGTGTGTGGCATTTCGTGTGATGGGTGGGTGTCCGTGTACCCAAGTGCAGGCATTTCCTTGTGGGGGCTTTTGTAAGGGTGGCTTGTGGGGGTGATGTGTGTGTGCAGTGGGCATGCTTTGGTGATGGGTGTCCATGCTTTGTGGTCGCATGCAGGGCTTGGTGTTGGGATGGGTGGGTTGTGATGGTGAGCCTTTTGCTAGGGGTTGGTGTGAGGGGGGAGGGGGTGAGGGTGGGGGTATGGTTTGGCATGCAGGTGGGGTGGGGGTGGGATGCAGTAGTGAAGATTTGCCTTACCAGAGTCCATTCCTCCGCCTACTCCTGCGAGGCCCTCAGGATGCAGGATGTGCAAGACTTCCTCCTCCCACGCGGTAAATTCTGGGGGAGTAGGTGGGGGTCCTCCGCCAGTCTTCTGCACCGCAATGTTGTGCCTTGATACCATGGAACGCACCTTCCCCCGTAGGTCGTTCCATCTCTTCCTGATGTCGTCCCGATTGTGTGGATGCTGTCCCACCGCATTGACCCTGTCCACTATCCTTTGCCATAGCTCCATCTTCCTGGCAATGGTGGTGTGCTGCACCTGTGCCCCGAAGAGCTGGGGCTCTACACGGACTATTTCCTCTACCATGACCCTGAGTTCTGCGTCACTGAACCTGGGGTGTCTTTTGGGTGCCATGGGGTGGTGTGGTTGAGGTGCGGGGTGGCGTTTGTGGTGATGACTGTGTTGCTTGTGGTGGTGTGTGGTGTTTGGTGCGTGGATTCTGTGTGGGTGATGGTGTTGTGTGCCTCTGTGTTGTGGGATTGTCTATTCTGTGCTCTCTCTCTAGCCTTCGTCAATGATTCCGGGTCGTAGGGGCATATGGGGGATGTGGGTGTGTGTTTTATATTGTGTTGGGTGTGTGGGAGTGGTGTTAGTATGTGTATCAGGTATGTGTATTTCAAACTGACTAATGTGGCAGAGTTTTCTATGTGTGTGTATTTTGACCGCGGCGGTGTGTACCGCCCATGGAATACCGCGTTTGAAAGACCGCCGCGTGGATTTGTGGGTCGGAATGGTATGGGCGTATTTCTGTTGGCGTGACGGTGGAGGTTTGGTCATCGCCATTTTTTCGCTGACCTTTGGTGTGGCGGACTTTTGTGGATGTCGGGTTTTTGGCGGTTTGCCAGTTGCGGGTCAGAATGACCGTGGCGGTTTACCGCGGCCGCGGCGGTGTTATGGCAGTCTTCTGACCGGCGGTAAGCGCCTTTTACCGCCGAGGTCAGAATGACCGCCGTAAATTTACTCCACCTCAGATAAGCAGACAAGCAAACAAGCTCACTATCTCTGGTGATTCTCAGCACGCTCACACACTGAACACCTTCAGGCAGCAGACTAAGGAGTGCACGAGAGGAAAAACAAGTCTATGCACCTTTTTCATCTATGCACCTCGGATCATGAACACCAGCCCCCTATTCATTAGGTACACCCCATTTCTGCTCTGTGTGAAAGTGGGTTACAAGGCTGGGGCGGTGAAACCCTACTCAACCAGCAACAACGGTTCTTGTCAAGGAGAAAAATAAGCAGCAAGGCTTAACTTAGAAGTAATGTGTGAATTATTTATGCAGCACATAAACTGTAATAAAGTGAAAACACAACACAAGAAAAATCCCACACCAACGTAGGAAAATAGAGTAAGATTTAATAAATTATTTGACACCGAAACAACAAAAATCTAATCAGCAGAACCGGAGAGGTTTAGGTAAAAATAGAGCTTAAAAGCACAAACCGCCAACTGTAGATATCTGGTTGCACTGAACGAGGATAAAGTCACAAGTTCAGTTCTACTGCCATAAGGTTCGGGCTAGATACATGGACTAAATTAGTCTTGCTGAGAAATGTACCATAAATCCTGGTTGTGAAGCGTTGCATCAATCAGTAGTGACCCTGAGGAGTGATGCGAAGTCCTGCATTGAAGATGCATCATGCACCACTGGTTCCAATGAGCAGTGAGGGCTGAGATGCAGACTTGCTTTGAGACTGCATCATGATGCATCGGTTCCAATGAGGAGCTGTGAGGTCTACGTCAAGCCTGTGTTGTGCAATGGCAGTTTTGATGACCTGTGAGAGCTGCAATGCAGGCTTGCTTTGGGACTGTGTCATGCTGTATCAGTTCCAATGAGGCGCTGCGAAGAGCTGAGTCGAGTTTGCATTGGTTCTGGTAGAGAACACAACTTTGCTGGCAGAGCACTTTTATCCCCACCTTCAAGGATCCATGACTGAGGAGGCACCACTTGGGGCTTAGAACTCACAGCAGGCAGAGTTCAGGTGCAAGAGTCAAGATGGCTAAAGGTTTTTCTGTCTCTGAGACTCTGATCAGGGGTCAGTCTGGTGGTTGCAGACCTAGTCCTTCTCACTCAAGCAGCGGGACAGCAGAGTATCAGGGCAGAGGGGCAGTCCCTCTTGAAGCACAGCAGTCCTTTCTCTGAGTCTTGCAAAGTGCAAAAGTTGACTTAAGAGTTAGGTATGAGGATCCACTATTTATACTTTGTGCCAACTTTAAAGAGGTAGAAGCTTTCAGAGTCCTTCCCGTACAGAGGTGTCTGATATTTCCTTCTCCCTCCGCTGACCCAAGCCTGTCTGGTGGCATCAAGGACTAGAGTGAAACCCTTTGTGTGGCTGCTGAAGTAGTTTCTTTTCGATGTGGAATTTTGGTAGGAGACAGTTCCACCCCCTATCAAGTCAGAGTTGACCCCTCCTGCAAACACCTATTCCCCCTTTGTCTCACTGTCTGGGAGAAATATACAAAGACCAACTGCCAGCTATGCCTAGTCATGTGACCCAGGAGACAGGCTGCAGGCACAAAATGGTTGGAATATGAAAATACCATCTTTCTAACAGTGGCATTTTCAGAACTCTGACTTAAAATCTAAATTCACCTTTAAAGCGGGTTTTACATTGCAATTCTTTAGACATCAAACTTGACATTCCTACCTGATCCCATCTGGAAGTTTTCACACTTAATATGTATAATGAGGTAATCTATGTTGTCCTATCAGGGAGGCAGGGCTTGCAGTAGTTAAAAACAAATTGAAGAGTTTTTCACTACCAGGAATATAAACACTAAAAGTGCATTTCCAACATTTTAAATATACTGCACCCTGCCCTACGAGCTATATGGATGACATATGGATTAAAAAGCAAGGTCTAGGCCTAGCAAAGAGATTACTTTGCCAGTTTAGAAACCGCATGCAAAGGCTGCAATGGCAGACCTGAGACATGTTTAAAGATGTTACTTAATTGGGTGGCATAATAAGGGCTGCAGGCCCAATATTAGCATTCAATTTGCCAGCCTCGGGTACATATGTACCACTGAACAAAGGCCTTACAAGTAAATTAAGTGTGCCAATTGGGTGTAAGGTAATGTTACCATGCTTTAGGAAGTGAGCAAGGCTCTTTAGTTCAGGTTAGCTGTGGTAAAGTGTACAGAGTCCTAATGCCAACAAAACCAACTTAAAAATGGGGGAGTGACCATGCACAGAGGGCCACTACCCCCCTGTAGCCTAAAGCCAGCATAGACTAATCAACACCTTGATGGCTTCCCTGATTAGGTGGCAGAACATGGACGAAGGCCCTGTTATGAAGAAGCTCTTGTCAGTTCTATGCCTCTCTGGATTTAGTTGGATCCCTGTGACTATACTCTCCTGAGCCACTGAACTGGCCCAAGGGGAACTCTTCTCTTCATTTGTGGACCCCATCTTCCTTTTCATATATGGGCCCAATTCTACTCAGGGATCATGTGCAACTTTCGAGCCACCTCATATGCCTCAAACTATCTGTCTATGGCATCCCCTACCTCAAAGTCAGGAAACCTACAAAGACAACTGAGAGCTGAGTCCAGAGCCAAACCCCAAGCCATTCAGGGTTCTCTGACCTCTGAGGTTTCTCAGAGTGGAGGTGGTAGATCTGGATGCTTGGCAACCCACTTTCTCTCTCCTTTCCATCAGTTAAGGGGTGGTAGCCTGAGACTGTACCCTGAGACTAAACATTTGCCCAGCGAGCCAGAAATTCCAGGGGGAAACACTACCCCCCTCAAGGGTGACATACTCACCCCAGCCCTCTTTCCCTGTGAAGGCAAATGGCACCCCCTGGTCTGAAGTGGCCTCACCAGGATCCTCAGTATCAGAACTGGCAACCACTGATGCTCCCACTGTGGACTGTTTCTACCTCCTGTCCATCCATCTGGGCCTCTTTACCCTCTACTTTAGATTAGAGTGGTACCCAAAGAAAAGAGAACTAGTAGGAAACCTTGGGGGCGGCCCCACTCAGCTACCCTGACACAGTAGAGCTCCCATCAGTGGACGGTCTCATGGAACAGTCCAGGTCCCCCCCTGTCTGTGCCCTCTATGGGAGCAAACCAAGCACTGGGGCTGACAATAGGCACCTAAGGCCTCCACTCACCCAAACCTCCCTTCTATGCTTACAAGGGACATGGGACTCCAACTCCCCTCACACTATACTGGGACTTGTCTGGACCCCTTACTCTGATGGGAGGAACCTGACCCACCCTTCTTAGGATCTTTCCACAGTGTCTTTGCAGGCACTTTGGCACTCATCCAGACGTCTGCCTCCTTTGCAGTCTCACTGAGGTCAATGAGCCTGCAATCCAACAGGAGGGGCATGCCTCTGGAAAACAGTGACTGAGGATGTGGTCTCTAGAGATCAAATTGTACATTCCCTCATAAGTGTTTACCTCACTACCCTTTACCCAATCAACCTGCCTTACAAATGTAACCCAGAAATCCTCCCAGGACTGATGAGACAATGTCTGATTGTCCCTGCAACTCATCCTGTACTCCTCTGGGATGAATCAATAACTCTTGACACAGGTCTTCTTCATGGTGGGATAACCTCATTCTGTCACCCTTCTCTAGGGCAAGTAGGACGTCCCTCCTAATACTAGATGCATGCCTCTAAAGGTCAGCTCCCCAATCTTCCTCAAGGATCCTGTGCATCTCTGGAGTTACTTCATATGCTAAAACCACCCTCATATGTCATCCCCTACCTCAAAGTCAAACACCAAGTCACTGCATATATGAACCATTCCTTCAGCACTGGACACTGTATTTTCGCTGCTACAATTTCTGCTGGACTCTACCAGCTATTTGGCCTTCGGATCCAGCTCCTTAAGACTCAGGTCATGAGCCCACAAAAGTGTTATTTTGTCCAAGGCTTTCTCAGCCTCCATGACAAGTTTTTTCTTGTTTAAGGCCCTTTCAGCCGCAGCCCTCCTCTCCTCTGCTAGGGATTTGTCACCCTTAGCTTTTCTCTCCTGTGCAGCCGGCTGGACCAGCAGCAGCCTCAGGTCCCTCTCGGCCTGTCTGTCCTTCAACTCCTAAGAAGGCAGGCTGTGGGAGGAGACACTGCTTCCTATATTGGACCCAGTAGAGGGCTCCATCTATGTGGGCTCCCCTTGTCCTTTGGAGCCATTGCAAAGTCATTTTCCTCATCATCATCATCCTTCTCAGGGCAATTGACCTCTTGTGGCCAAGATTCTGGGCTGTCCAGGAGTGACCAGGGCACCACATTCTCTAGCCCTAGAGCTAGACGCCACAGGATGGAGTCTAGCCCTGCATCCATGAACTATCATGCTACCTGTTCCCTGCAAATCTCATTCCTCAAACACCCAGGTAAGAGAATGTGTACTGGCACACCCCAAGTACTGCATCACAGAGCACTAAGCCCCCTCCAGAACCAGTGGAGATATGCATCCACTCACCCCCTCCTTGGCAGGATGAAGCACACTGGGCACAAAGCCCCCACCAGAACCAGTGGAGATATGCATCCACTCACCCTATCCTTGGCAGGATGAAGCACACTGGGCACAAAGCCCCCTCCATAACCAGTGGAGATATGCATCCATTCACCCCCTCCATGGCAGGATGAAGCACACTGGGCACCAAGCCACCTCCAGAACCAGTGGAGAAGCCATCCACTTGAGAGACTGTAGCCTTACACTCCCCAGGACCAAGCAGTGGGCAAACCACCCAGTTGAGAAACTTGAGAGACTGTTGCTTTGCACTCCCAGGACCAAGCAGTGGGCAAACCACCCACTTGAGAGACTTGAAAGACTGTGGCTTTGCACTCCCCAGGACCAAGCAGTGGTCAAACCTCCCACTTGAGAGACTGTGGCTTTGCACTCCCATGGACCAAGCAGTGGGCACACTACCCACTTGAGAGACTGTGGCCTTGCACTCCCCAGGACATTGCTGTGGGTATGGAGCCCGCGCAGGAGCAGTGGCGTTCTTCCATCTTCCAACTGAGGTGCACGCCCCTTCCCCATCCTCCTGAGGTGCCTGTATGTTTTTGACCTGATGCCCCTGCAGTGTTCTCTCCGTATTGAGACAGGAGTCAAGTGTGGGCTTGGCCCATGATTTTTGGACCAGTGGCCCACTAACATTTGTGAAGGACAATGTACGGACTTCTGTATATTTGTGTAAATACTGTTTTTCAAATTCTATAGTATATCTGCCTATTTCTAAAATATCACTGGTTTGACTCAATTCCTTTTCTCCTTGCGTTCTTCCAGGGGGTTACGGGGTGTATCTGTAATGTTGTTGGATCTGTTTGTATCTATGGTGTTGTGGGTGAGGTTTGGGGTGGAGGTGTTACATGTTGCGTGTGTGTCTCACTCTCTTTTTCGTCCTCCCCTCCCCTGTGTACTAGGTGCAGTACTCACTGTCATCGTCGCCGCCGTCTTTGGTGTTCCTAGTAGATGATGAGGTAAACCAGCATCGGCAGGACCTGCAGCTCGGGCTCCATGGTGTCCTGGGTCTTCGTTGAGTGTCGAGCGGTGAGTGGTTTCCCTTCCAAACACTGTTTCGGCCGTGCTTTTGATGACATTGGTAGTGCCCCGGAAAAGCTGGTGGCTATGCGGGTTGTGATGTGGTGGGTGGTACAATGTCTTCCACCTGTCTGTTGGCGGTGACCGCTGCGGTGTTGGTTGCTACCGCTGTGGCAGTCAGAGTGTTAAAGTGGCTGTCTGTGTTGGCGGTTTCCGCTGTGGTCGTGATCCCATTTTTTACCGCCAGCCTGTTAGCGGTATTACCACTGCATTAACACCGACCGCCAGGGTTGTAATGAGGGCCATAGTCCTGCCCAGTTCAGCAATCCAAAAGTGATTGTCCTGTTCTCAAATGTATGTTGTTTCTTCAAATGTTTTCTACGTATGAATGCAGTGACATTACATTCTGTGTAAATATTCTTTGGGCCATTCAAACACATTTGAACTATATGCAGCGGTGTAACAGCTAGATTTACTATTCAAATTGTTATCCATAGGAGCAACATGGCATGCATTTCATGAAAAATACTATTCAAGCCGGGTAAATCACATTTGTACTGCAGGAGATCTTTTCAGATATTAACATAGCTATGCCCAAACAGGTGTCCAGAAATTATTTTTATGTATTAAACTGTTTGTTACAATTTAAGTCTGGCCTGGGGACAGCTCTAGCTGTGCTGTGGCAAATTATATCTGCTGTTAAAAAATCCTTATATTAATAATGTGGACATGTTTATGTTTAAAATAATACATGAAAAAAGAAAAAAATTGTAGTAGGTAATCATAATTAAACATTAAAGGCCAGCAAGTAAATGAAGTGCTGAACTAAGTGTTATCTTAAAAGCAGATGCCATATTTAAGGGAAAATAATGTATTGACACGGAACAGCTTGTTTTTCACATTGAACAGTTGTTTGTGCAAGACGTTTTTCTTCTCTTTGCTGCAGATGTTGCAACTTCAAGCTAGTGAATAGACAATTGTTTTGTATTAGAGAAATGATAGTGAGATTTGCACTAATAAGATGATAATGGCATGAAGAAAGGTTCATGCGAAGAGGTTTTGGACCACAAGGAAATAACATTGTAACCATACCTATGACTAATGTCTGTAAGTCTATTATGCTTGGGAGAGAATTTGAGGAGTGAACCTATGCCCAAAAGTTGCTGATATTCTATTAGTGGATGAAGAAGAGGCAAAATAAAATATAAAAATTCAATTTGTGTTTTTGTAATACTGCATGGTCTTAGAGTAGCTCAGCTCAGCCCAGAGCAGCTCAGAGCAGACCCCAGATCACTACAGATTCCTTTTTCTCAAACTTCTCTACGTGAGGGGTTACTTAGCTAAGTTCTATTTGTCTGTTGAAGTATGACTGTAAGTAATTTTACAGTCTGATTTGCAAAAGCTTTATGCTTGAGCATTGATCTCTCTCAATAGAACTCTTCATTGGGTTTCTGAACTGACACCGTTCCTCACAGTATACTAGTTTCTTTAGAATAGAGAGTTTTCCTTTACAGAATACACTTCTTGTATTATTACTATATTTACTGTCATTTTTACCAATATACTCTTTTATTTAATAATCAAATATGAAGTGATGGACTATAATAACTTCTGATGCTGAATCTAAAAACTAATGCTAAATAAATAAAAAAAGTGTGAAACTGAAAGATTTGGAAAATAATACCCTTCACCTCACATTAATTCTCTTCATTGACTGGACTTAAGGATTTTAATGATGTATTGATCGAAGATGATTACTCTTCATTTCTTTTTGTCAACCATCAAATGTCCATGCAAACAGTAACAGAGGTAATTTAATAATTACACCCATAGATTAAAGTACAGAAAACCATGGTCTATCAAGTGGTACTGAGAGGATGGTTATTGTCACAAGAGAGAGGAGCTACTCCAATTTAGAATTGTGCAGGTCTGTAAGCCAAGAAGAGTGAAGGAGTTGTGGTTTCAAAGGCAGTTGCACGGTTGCACTCTTGGAGGTGTGAGCATCAATAGGGTTATGCATCGCAATTGTCTTTGTTGAGATTCTGTGACTGTATTGAGATTATGCATTTTTGTGTTGTGAGTTAGTGGTGCAAGCCCTAATGTTGAGCAAAGTTGTTATCAAACTTGAAGTAGTTTAAGATCACAGGATAGAGATATATAGATATAAATAGTTGAAATTGTGATGTAATTTGTCTACTAAAGACTCTGTGGTAGCAAAAAGGTGGTTAAGTGGGCTGTGGATACGCTTTTAGAGTACCGGTTGCTCCCGTCCCCTGAACCGGAAGAGGAAGCGGAGGAGAAGGAAGGAGGAGTCACGTCCCAGCGCATCTGTCCTCCCGAAAGCGCTGAAGCCCCGTCTGTTCCCCTGAAGCCCCGAGGCACCACAGCCCGAGTGCCAGGGCCAGCGCAGTGGGAGCGCCAGCAGCGGGAGGCCACGGCAGGCCAGGGCAGCAGAAGGAGGTGGCAGAGAGAGCGGGGGAGAGCGATTTTTCCTGAGGGTCCAGGAGCGGAGGGGGAAGGGAGCCGTCGAGGCCGGTGCTCCCTCCACCTGCCCGCAGCAACGCGAGGCACATGAGGCTCACGTCACGCCGGTAGTGGCAAGCCAGTTTATCCAGGAGGGGGGAACCCCGAAGCCACCTGGGCCACTCAGGAGCCAGGCAGTGGACCAGCAGGTCCGGAATCCCGTGGGACTCTTGGTAGGCCTAGGCCCAGGCATACAACGGTGAGTGAGGTAGGAGGTAGGAGGGTTGAGGTGTTATTGGGGGCAGGGGGCCTTGGTAGTTCCTGTGAGGGGGTGGGGCTTGGTGAGGAGTGGTGAGCCGTGCAGGGTGGTGGTCAGAGGTTGGTGGCCGGTTGGTGAGGGGTGACGCCGGGTTCTGGAATGCGCCCTAAGCATGGTGGGGTTTGGCAGTGCCTGCGTGTTCCCGCTGCCTCTGCGCGCCCCTACTCCCAGTGCCGGTCTCCCCACACTACCTGCCTGGGGACCATCACCATTGCTCTGCGGTCTTTTCCCTCTAGCCTCGTCTCCCTCTCCTCGGGGGTCCTCCTCAAGGGTCCTCCTCTCCTCTCCCCTCCCCCCACCCTCCCCTCACTCACACTCCTCTCGCCTGGCTTACGCCCATCCAGCCAACTCTATGCTATCCTAAACCATTTTTCAGCAATCAAACAATAAAAAATAAAAAAAGGAAACCTGCATCAAGAATCCTTCAAATTGCACTGCTAAAGGAAACCTGCATCAAGAATCCTTCAAACTGCACTGTTGGCCAGGAGAGCGCCGGGTGAGCGTGGCCATGTTAGTTAGCGGCCGCGGAGTGAGTGCACCAGGGCAGCACGGAAGCGGCCCAGCTAGGTCTGGGTGCAGCCTGTGGGCGCCCTGTGTGCCCCGCTCACCAATAGCACCTAATATCGACAACCCCTTGACAACCCCTCGTTCCTGAGGAGTCCAAATCTTCAGGTGTAGCTAGCTGCTGCATCACCTTACCTACCAACATTCGGCAAGAGGCTTTGGGCCAAGGATCCATCTATCTCCCTCCAGCCAGGGTGAGCGCAGCAGTCTTAGTAAACTGCAGCAGAGAGAGCACACAGGGGCCACACGGAAACGGCTCTTCCAGGTCCGGGTGCGGCTTGTGAGAGTCCCGGGTGCCCCGCTCACCAAGGATCTCAGGTCATCAACACTAGTCCATCCATCTCAAGTAAATTGAGTTCCTCCCGCAGAAATCTGGGCTAAGAGAACTCAGCCATGAGATCAGGACGCCTCAGGCTGCCAACAAAGGGTAAAGTCAAAACTTCAAGACCTCAAAGGGGGGCGCAAAGGAAGGAAAACTGCTCCGCACAGAGCCCGCAAAATAGTAGGTCGAATCAGCAGGCACCGCCCCTCACTCCCTTGCAGGTCTACCTCAAGAAAACAGGTTTTTCCAACAAGTCTACCTTCCTAAAAGATCCAGCCGCAGCCTTCTTCGCAAATCTTGACACCGACGTGGGCCTGCCAACCCCTTTGGTTCCACAACCAATGGCCACTGGGCAGTTGAAGCTCGAGGTACCAGCAAACCCCACTCAACAATTAGGGGCCGATTTACCCGTCCAGGAAGCTTCAAAGCGTCTGACCCCCGAAGTACATAATGACGGCACAGCTCATGAACGACCAAACATCTCCAGGGTCACTAGCAGCCCAACAGTGCGTAAAAATCTGCAGGTGGGCAGTATTGTGACCACGGCTCAGGTTCATGTTCAAGAGAGGGAATCTTCTCAAAGTGACCAACAGCAGGGTGCATGTATTAATCCTAGTAACACAGAGCTTTTACTCTCCACAGGTATCTCGATAGAGGTACACAACGACATTGTGCATAGGGGAATGCGCCAACAGTCGACCCCCATCTCGGGGTCAAATCTTAATACTCAGGGGAGCAATGAGAGATTGGATATGGGCTTTGAAGTAGCTACAGGAATAATGGAAGACTCTTGGTTGCAGTCACTCTCAATAACAAACAACAAAGACCTAGGTGAAGCATTGGACCTAAAAACCCTTGACCTAATGAATCCTAAAGATCAGTATTTAAACAAACTGCTAATGGTGGGTAGCACCGAAAATAGTTCCTCTATACCGCAACAAGAAAGTCCGCCTAACTCAATTATGGAAATTTCAAGTGGTATAAGAAAACCACAACATGGCGTCGTTGCAATGGCAAGAAGCATCCTGACTATTTCCCCCCTGGAGACAATCAATAGAGAAGGTAAAACATTTTTTTCCAAAAGTTCCTCTCATGCAGGTTACCCGAGCAGTGAAATGGAAGATCTCACTCGATTACATGCCGCACTGTTAAATGCTCTACACACTTCAACGACGGCTCTTAACATGCAATCGGATAAGCTTGACTTACAAATGGACCTAATTAAGGTTATGGCAATACACATCGCCGACATCAATCGTAAGCTGGATCTGCTGGCCATTCGGCCATTGGAGCAAATATCTAGTGAACAGCAAGCCTTTTGCAACTGTGGCCCAGTAATAGATAAACTAAGCACATTACCAACTATTTTAACAGAGATACTGCAGAAAGTTAAAACAAGCAATATCGATGAAGCAACATTCAATACTACAAGCCATGATTCAGGTGATATAGTCAGACTTCAAAAGACACCAGGTTTGGCGGCAAGTAGTCCTACAAAAGAAGAGGCAAATACCCAGGGTATATACTCAATTAGTACGGATGAATCATCACAGCTGAAAGAAATAGTGCCCACTAATTCTGAGTGTACAATCGAGCGCTCAGCTCGAAAACCGAAACCCCTAACTTAGAGACAAAAAAAGCGAGCCAGGAAGACAAGGAAACAAACATGTGCCAAAGCAGCTAATGATAATCTTTAACCAATATTTTCGGTGTTCCAGAAACCACAAACCCAAGACTCTGGATCTCCAGGGAATCAGCAGGCCCCAAATTACGGGAAAGCCACAAGGGATGGGGCAGTCAATGGTTTAGCTCCGTCACCAACTGCCGCTTCACCAAAGTCAGCTGTACACAAAATGTCTCAGTTTACAGTACAATTTCAGTCTAACCCGCATGCCTTGGAGTTGAGGGTGAGGGAAGTTCTGGGCCAGGCACCCCGACAGAGGTGTCCAAAGGAAAAAACGCACATGAGTAGCGAAAAATCTCCAAACCAACCAGACGCTCTAATACCGAGAAAGGACCAACTATGGTCAATAACAGCCGCAATACTAAGACCAAAGGATGTCCCACACGCAGCAGCATCAGCCGCCACCCTATTCGGTAGGAACAAGAAGCAACTTGTGCCCCAAGTATCACCTTGCCAAGCCACCACTTCGCACGTAGCTGCCACACAATTCGCAGCAACCTCCCTGGGTACCACAGCAGGCATCATGTCGAGCCTCAAGTTAAACCCATGGAAAGGATCTTGCACCCAAGCTGGTGCCACGCAAGTCATAGAAATTTCCCCAGATACAATGTCGGGCAATCGACCAAACTACAAACTACTTTCAAGAAAAAATACTGATGAGGCAAAAGCACAGTCCATAAGTCAGACTCATAAACTCTCACTCTCAGCATACGGCTTGCAATCCGGCATTAGTAACATCCGCAGCGAAGAGCTCCAGACAACAAGCCCAAGTCACAGCCACCCCTCTAAGGTGGTCACAATTACAAACAATCAAGGGCTAATAAAAACTAAAGTTACGTTTCATAATAGCCAAACCTCGGCAATCAATTTCTCAAACAAAGTTTCCTCAATCAAACAAACACCCATGTTAGACAGGGTACCATATAGTAGTCAGTCGGAGGGGGGCCAGTTGAAAAGGCCATCGACACAGAGAAACACCGATCACCCCCACCAATTACAATCCACTCAGGCCACAGAGAATGACCGTGAATTAAGGCAGATACTTTTTACCCCGCAATATAAATCACGAGGCCATCAAGACAGCTTAAATAGGGGTAACATTCTGAGGCTTCTTGCCGAGTTCCCATCAACTAAGAAAATCGTACCCGCAGACTTGACATCAGTGAAATTCCTCTCTGGCAGCGCTCAAAATGGGCTGGAGCAAACTCTAACAATGTGGAGAACAAGTGATATTGCTACATTAATTATGGCAGTCAAACAGCAATTCTAAATTTATGGCATACGGTTATCAGAACCATCCAGTCAACGCTATCCCTTTCTCCTATTGTTAAATTCTAGAGTAAAATTGCCAACAGCCATCGAATTCGTAGGGGGCCCGGAATCTGGGGCACTGGAACAAAGGCAGTTTAAACGGAAGGTACCTAACTTAAAAACCAACAGTGGCCCCCCCAACTGTACTGAAGGGAGAGTGAGATGAATGGAGATGGATGGCTCACACTTTAAATTTGAGGAAAAACAATTGACCTAGCGCATTAAATACAGTAAACATTGATCAAAGTTTGGCTGTCACCATAATGTCCTGGAACATCACCGGTGCAAAAACTATCATAGCAGACGGGTTCACAGCAATGACTAGTTGCAATTATTCCATAATCCTACTACAAGAAACGTGGCTGGGGACCCAATTGATTTAGGAGGCTACTCGCTAAACTACATTAGTGCCCAAAAAATCAAAGAAATCAGGTAGGCCAAGCGGTGGTCTAGCCACATACATTTCAACGGCACTTCTTGTTTCAACAGAGCAGTTGGCTTTCTCAAACACCGACATGTAGGCCATTAAAATCACCTTTAGCAATAATCAGCACGCCCCGCTAGTCATTTTTAACGTCTATGGCCATCCGCGGAAAAATCGGAAAGTACTGCTCTTTGATGAATTACTGAATAGGGTGTAAGAGATAAGATGCGCTTATCCAGCATGGGACATATTAGTGACAGGCGACTTCAATGCTAACTTAATGCACACTCCAGAACCAGACGAGCAATTGGCAGCTGAAAATGCCATATGGTCAGTGCCGCTCCAAACACTGCCAGCGCAGAAAAGACTGGACCCAAGGGGTAAACAACTGGTAGAGGCACTAGAGCACATGAGTATGAGGGTACTAAATGGCAGGATCAATGATGACACCCCGCCAAGCTTCACTCATCATAGCGCAAAGTCCGCGACAATAATAGACTATACAGCTGTGTCACTTCCTTTGCTAGCTCATGTTAGCAAATTTAAAATTAAACCTACGCTTCATAGTGACCACTCATTTCAGCACATAGAACTCGTTTGGAATGCTCCGTGCCTTCTTCCACCTATAAAGGAACTAGGGACAATAACATCTATCAACCTAAACCGCCTGATCTGGTCGGAGTCTTCATTACCAAGGCTGTGTAAAAACATAAAACATTTGCTTCATTTGGCAATATGCCAGGACCTACCAACAGTGGAAGCGTGGGCCACTTTTCTTCAGTCAGTACCCTCTCTTGGCCGCGTCAATTGCCACATAATAATCAGGCAAGGTCTTCAAACCTACCAGTAAAAATTTTAGAACTAAGGAAGGAATTGAGGCGCAACCTTAGACTAATAAAAGATAGCTCTCCCACAGCAACCCAATGCGCACAAATAAAAATCCTACAGAAAAATTACAAGAATCAGGTATGGTAACCAAAAAGGAGGACGACTTCTGGCTCAAATTACTTCATAAGTCAAGGAAGGCTAATTCAAGGGCCTTTTGGACAACAGTGAATAGAATTGGCCGGCAGGTAAGAATAATAAACTTTACATCAGTCCCAGAAGGAAAATGGGTGGAATACTTTGCCAACATTTTCTTTAAACCACAGTCATCTGAAGTAAATCAGCCTCTGAGGGAGTCAATAAAACTCACAGACGTCAGTCAGAGCGGGACAGGGTTTAGCACCAAGAACGTCGCCCTAGCCATCAGGAAGGGTCGCAGGGACGGGGCCCCTGGTCCTAATGGTCTTTCGCAAGCAGTCTTCAAGGCTGACCCTGAATATTGGTCAACAACACTGTCAATCCTGTATACTGCATTTGAGTGTAACACAATAATTCTAGAAAGTTGGAGAGGATCCATCATGAACCCAATATACAAGGGGGGTTGTAGAGCAAACCCAGCCAGTTACAGACTGATAGCGTTAATTGACAGCAAGGCCAAATACTTTGCCACCTTAGTCCTGGCCGACCTGCTCAATTGGTGAAACTCAAATAACCTGATTCCTTTGAATCAAACTGGTTTTAGGAAGGGATATGGTACAGTGATTAACATTCTTACACTAGGAGACATTGCCAACCGAGTAAAATAATTAAAGAAAAAACTATATTTATGTTTCGTGAACTTCAAAAGTGCTTTTGACCGAGTCGATAAGGCACTTCTCTGGAGCAAATTGCGAAGGTGGGGCCTGCAAGAGCGTACTCTCAGATGCATAGAAATGCTATACGATAAAACTTGGGTACAGGTCAAGGTAGCAGATGGCTCAAAAATCTATAGGAGGATACCGACAAATATAAGACTAAAACAGGGCTTCAACCTTTTCACAGCAGATCTCTCCTTGAAGCTGGATGCAACCAACTCGCACTCTCCAAGGATGGGAAGTGTGACCCTATCACACCTTTCATACGCTGACGATATTGTTCTGCTAAGCCACACGAAAATAGGGCTGCAGCGGTTGGTCACTACTTTAGGTGAATACGCGAAGACAAACAAATTAGAAGTTAACACCTCAAAGACCAAAACCATGTCCATGGGATGTCCTCTGAATCTAGCTAACAATATGAAGTTGAATGGCATTACCCTTGAAGCAACTCGCTGCTATAAATACCTTGGCATCATTATCGATAACAAGGCCAATCTTGCGCCGCAGAAGCACTACATTGCACAGAAGTGCAAAGCTTTAACCTTAGCTTTCTGTACCCTAACAAAAAGATTAAAAGGCCATCGTATAAAACGTTACTGTCTGTTATGTCGGCCAAATTCCTCCCAGCCACTACATATGGAAGCAAAGCTTTATATGGGAAAGACGCCCTGCTACTGGACCAACAACAAATACAAATTTATAAGCAGGTCTTTAAACTTCCTGGCTCCGCTTCTCCCTCACAGGTCAGGCTAGAATTTGGCCTAATACAACAGCAGTTGGGCAGAAAAGTGCATACAATAAAGTCCTGGTACAAAATAAGAAAAAATATGACCAGCCCTCTAGTCATGGCTTTATGGTATTCAGTGAGCAACAATCCAAAATCAGTATATAAAAGGTATCTGTGTAATTCTCTGCAAGAGACAGAAATGATTCACCTGTGGGACTCCAACATCTCATATCCACTGTTGTGTCGAGCGCTAAAAAAGTAAATGGGATTGCAGTCCTTTCTAGCTGATAAATCTAAATTTGCACAACGCTCGCATGCCTGGCTTCTTATGCACACTTATACCACCTTGGCGTCATCACAGTATCTGATTTCAACTTTCGCCCTACATATCAAACGTAGTTTGCTGGCTCTTCGTCTAGGCACTCTACCATCCAGAGCGGACCAACCGTCTTGGAAGAATGGAGGAGACTCTTCCTGTAGGTTATGTAAAGGTTTCAAGGAAGACATGGTCCATCTGATTTGTATTTGCCCGGCCTTAAAGGAAGCATGACGACAACTGTTAAAACCAGTCTTCAAGAGGAATGGGACTCGTTCCTGTCGGCCAGGAGTGATGTCAATGTTTGACCCTCACGATCTGCAGTCAATCTGCGGATTCATCAAATTTCTGACTGTCCACACCACAAGCGTAAATTTACTATTTAGTACACACCTTAGCTAACAATTGGCTCACTTTTAAGTGTTCATTTATTTTATTAGTCGCGTATTAAAGTTTTGTCAATGTTATAGCACGTGGAAGGACACATTTTAAGACGACTCAGTTAGAAAAGGAAAATAGAAGCCCATAGGCGCAACAGCAGGTTCTTAGGCTGTACATACCGAGTTAGCATGTAACATCAACTGCGCCACGGGCATCAGGTGTCTGCAAAGTTAGTTTAATGGTCACTCCGCCCCTCAACTGTTTTAGAATTGCAAGCTATCAAAAATCATCAAAATATATATATATATATATATATATATATATATCTTGGCACATCGCACTTTAGTTGTATATTTATTTCAAAGGTTTTCTAGCATTTTCTCCTTTTGCTTGTCCTTCCTTTATAGAATTTTATATATTGTATACAATGCATTGATTGTTATGGTTTTCATTAACTATACAATAAAGATTACTACTACTGTACTAAAGATTTATGGTGTAGGTTCATGAGGTACCATCGACTGCACAATTGAGATAGGGATTTAACAATTTGTTGTGACTGTACCAATATCTGTTGGTGTTAGTGGATCCTATTGCACAAAGGAAAAGCTACGTCAGTCAGGGTGATTTCCCCCTGTTCAAGATTTCCTTTGTGTGTGTTTAAGGAAATAAGAGGATGTTAAAATTGTGTTTCCATTTGTTTATTTTATGAATTATCTACTTTGAGTTCCTTTAGTGGAGCAGACAAAAGTTATTTGTTTATTGTGCTTGCTTGGAGTTGTAGAATTTGAGTATGTGAGAATTATAAAGAAGGATGAACTTCTGCAAGGAGTGAGGAGTTATGTCATACAGTGCAATGCTGGGACACATCAGTTGGTGTGAATTGCCATGCTGAGAGTGATTGATGGCTCATCCAGTTTTAAACTGTGATAGGTTGTGAAAGAAAGGTTGTGACAGGATTGGAGGAACAAATTGAAATAGACAGAATTGAAAACATAACCAAAGCATTGCAATTCAAACTTGATTACTGCTCATTTATTGTTGACATATTGCAAATATTAAATGTTTTAAAACCCTTGAAGACTTGATGAAGGGAGATATGAGAGTTCCAGTTCAGGAGAGTGAAGATGGCACTACTGGTAGGTACGCCAACTCATTATATGCAAACAAATGTAGGGCCCCATACACGTTTGTGGCTTCATCAATGGTGTAAGATCACCAAAAAGGAAGATCCATTAGGATTTCGACAATATGGTACCTTTGATTTGAAAATTATTGAGAACTTATGAAAAAAGGAATGTGAAATAAAGCTACCTCCTTGACCTATGCAATTGGAAGCATTAAATGCTTAGGAAAGAGTGTCTCATACCAAAGAGAAAGAAAGTTATCAGACTAAAGCAGGTAGAGCAGTGCAAAATTACACAAGTGCTCAATGGATCAAGGACAGCAAAGGTGGAGGAAGTGTATAGTCAAGGGAGCTAGCATGTACCTACAGATAAGACTAAAAAGAATCAGAAACAACAAAATGATGATGAAGGAGCTGCAAAGAAATCAGGCACTGATAGTGATTCACGGACAACATTTTAGATACTTTGTTGTCCTCTTGCCCACCTCTATATGTGGCCCCTCAAATGACTACAATCGGTGCAACAACCACTAGAGCTACAGTGGCTATGGCCGTTGTTGATCCAAGCATGATTCAGACTGAGAGACTACTTCTAGTACTTCCAATTGCTCCCACACCTATTGAAGGAACACTTACCATAAGTGCTCCGGGTGTTACCGCTTCAATTGTGACTGTTCGTGTCCCAGTACCACAAGTTGTGACGCAAGAAATTTGGTACCAAACACGGTTGTTTGAGGTGCTTTAGGAGAAGTAGCTGTGACAGGGTTTATCCCAACAGCGGAATTCATTGATTGTTGCCTGGACACCACCACAGTATGTTCAATCATTGAGAGAAGGGAGGAGAATTGTCTTCTTGATACCAATGGAACAAGGAGAAACAGGGCTATTTGAGAATGGGATTTTCCCCATGGTTTAAAGATTCTTCAGACAATAAAAGCATGGGAGGATCCGAGATAACATCTATGAGTCAGGAAAAGGCAAGATCCTTGGATGTACTTAAGTCGAAGGTGGAATTGGAAGAGATTATCACAGGATACCTAGACATTTCACATTTGAATGAATACCGGGAGAATGAATTGATGTATCTGAGTAAAGAAATTACAAGACTTGTGGTTGCCATTCATGATAAATTAACCAAATTAGCAGAAAAATATGAGGTGGATTTGATGAAGAATGTTCCCCCATAGAACAAATGTAGGGTGCATTTAGATGAGGAACCAAACTGTGACAATGAGATCTTCAGGAATGAGATTACACATAGTGGACCTGGTAAAGTGTATCCGCAAATGAAGTTATTTTGACAGATTAGAGAGCGTTTATGGGTAAAGAAACAGGGAAAGAAAAAGAAACAGCCAGACCCTGTAGAAACAAATGCGAAGCCGCCTCCACCATCCCCAAATGAAGATGAAGTTTTAGCTTCCCAATTAGAGAAATACCAGATGGATGGTTTGTTAATGTACTGTGGAGTAGAGGTGATCTTGCAATATTTACCATTTTCCAAAATTGAGAGAGAATCCTGCACAAAGGAACACACAAGTTAACAGATTTGTGAATATTTCAAAGGTTTTGTGGACAGATTTGACTACTTTTTTGACATTGTGTTACTGAGTGATTTATGGGCTCATTTCAGGATAGATGTGGAAAGGCCAAAATCTGATCCTTCAAGGGATGCGTATACTTGTGCACCATCGTCTGTGGCAATGGCTAAATACAATGAAGTGATTACCTTTTTGAAAGGTAGGGTTCCAGCAAAAGTTATTGAATGGCTAAAGATTAAGAGAACTGCACAAGAAGCTAATGAATCGTGCATGAGTTGTATGAAAAATTGTCGCAGCTGTTTAAACAGCGCAGTGAACAAGAAAATCCCAAAAAGGGAGATATGGGGAGTTTTGTGTCACAGTTCATTCTTGGGTTGCGACCAGAGATTAGTATGCACATACAGCAGAATGTGTTTTGTTGACAAGCAAAATCTTTAGATGAGAACCCGAGGTATGAGCAAAAAATTAAGCAGAAAAAAATTAACGTGAAGTTTATGCTTGCTTGACAAAGTTTGCACAAAAAGAGTTTCATAACCAACCACAAGGTGGAATTGTTGGTGGAACACAAGGTGTTGGTTTTCAAGCTGGACGTCAAATGGCACAAGGTGGAATTGGTCTCACACATTGTAGAGTTTGGAGTGTTTCAGTTGATCCAAACTCAGGAATAGATATTGCAATGCTGAAAAAAACTAGTCCTTGTCATCATTGTAACAGGCTTGGGCATTGGAAGACAGAGTGTAGACAGATTCCAAATCCAGTGAGTGGTGAAGGTCAAATACAGGGTGTGAATCAAGAACAGAGGCAAAATGTTCCAGTTCAAGTCCCTGCCCAACAAATGCAGATGCCAGGGCACTCACAGGGTCCCATTCCCATATTGGAAAGCAATAATTTTGATTCTGACAATTCCCACTGATAGTGCCTGAGTGGGGAGGAAGATTGGATACTTGGCGCAGACCAAAGTGGGCCATTTGTTGAAGGAGAGGTCAATTGCCATCAATTCTCAATCATTGTCAGCACAGAAGCTACCCATACCACTGTTAGAACATAGGAAGTCCTAGAATTACCCCTCCCGGGAAAGAGGATGTATGTGTCACAAATACGCCAGTTAATAATCCTGTATTAAAGAAAGTGCCTGTAAAAATAGGTTTATTTGAGGAAGACTGCCAATCTATAATATTTGACTCAAGTTCTATAAATCGATAAGTCCATGAGGGATCCATTGTGCAAGTTAAATTGCACCATTTATTGCACCCCAGATTGTGTTAAATTTCAAATGCATGATGAGGATGTTGAATTTAAAATGCCCAGACAAGAGTCAGCTACAGAGTCAGATCCTGTGAGAATGGTGAAAGAATTACTACGTGATTTGAAAGAGACAGTGACTAATCTAGGGTGTAGAACCAGTCCAAATCACAATGAAACCAAATGTAGTTTTCCCAAGAACACTTCTGTATGATCTAACTCCAAAGACAGTGGCTGAACTAATGTGGGTGATCAAAAATATGTTAAAGCAAGGGACCTTTAAGGGCATTGTCAGAGGTCCTTGCAATTCACCCAATGGGAAGTACTGGATAATAGAGCACCTCAAAAGATTAACAACCTAAATGTTCCATGTTGTCCCGTTTGTAATAGCAACATTATTATTTCAGATTCCCTGCACTGCAGAGTGGTTTCTCATTGTGGGTCTTTGTCAGGGCTTCTTCTCTGCTCTGTTGCATGAAGACAGCCAATTTCTGTTCTTATTTGCATTCACAAACAGAGTTATAACATGGAGCCGAGTTCTACAAGGATACACAGAAAGTCCATCGATCTTTCATTAGATATTGATAAAGAATCTTGAGAGTCTGCAGATTCCTTACAAATCTGTTTTTGTCTAGTACATTGATGATGTACTTGTGGCATCAAGTACGCAAGAAGCTTTCAAACATGACACAATTGTGCTTTTAAATCACCTAGCAGAGAATGGGCACGCAGTGTTCCTGAACATATTGCAATACTGTCAAAAAGAAGTCCTTTATTTGAGATTGTGTCATTGAGAAAGGAATAATAATTCTGAAGATGAGTCCACCTGGAAAACAGAGAGAGGTCAGAATGTTCCTGGAAATTGTTGGCTACTGTAGAAAGTGGATGCCAAACTTTTCCCTAATGGCCAATCCTTTATTGAGGATGATACATAAAGATGTGCGTGATCTGCTTCCATGGCACAATGATTGCTTGAAAGCTTTCCTAGAGGTGAGAGAAAGTCTCTGTCATGCCTCGGGGCTAGGAATGCCTGATGACAGTTAAATGTTCACAGTGCTTTGCAGTGAGATGTAGGGCCACACTTTCTCAGTGCTTACTTAGATACATGGAGACTCATGAAGACCTGCAGAATATATTTTAACAGTATCTTCTCCATTTGTCACAGGTCTGCTCACATGCTTAACGCAGTTGCACCAGTTGGTATCAGTATTGGGAGATGTGAGATCATAGTGATGGGACACTCTCTTACAGTCATGGACCCTGACTTGGCAGAACTTTTGCTCACCCGTACAAAAATGCAGTATCTCACAAACAGCAGACTTGCAAACTATGAACAACAAATACTTGCTGAAGAAAACAATGTACTGAAACGTTGTCAGACACTAAATCTAGCCACATTAATACAATTGCCTAGATGTGATAGATTTATGCACCAAGCCCAAACCAGGCATTAACAATGAACCCCTTGAAGAACCTGATTATGTACTCTTTGTGGATGGCTCATGCTCAAGGGACAACAAAGGAACTTTGAGAGCAGCTTATACAGTCTGCACAATTCAAAAAGCAGCAGAAGCATCTTGGCTTCAAAGTATTATATCTGCACTTGTGGTGTAATTAATTCCCCTTGCAAGATCTTGTCTTTGAGCACAATTCAGAGGGACTATATTTATGGAAGGCCAATATGGCTTTGGTGTGGTCCGACTTTGGACAGTTATGGTCACAAAGGGGATTTATTGCATCATCTAGTTCCGCTTTAGGAACGGGGAATATATGAAAGAACTGCTGGATGCTTTGCAATTATCTCAAAGGATTGCAAAAGTTAAATGTGAAGCTCATAGATATGGCAATGTTTATGTCACCTCTGGAAATCACTATGCTGAAGAAATTGCACAATGGTGTGCACTTGTGAACTGCACATTTAGCGGAGAATATGCAAATTAATCTGAAGAAGAGACTACCTTTTCAATATTGATGTCAGTACCTGATACTTGTGAAGAAATCAAAAGAACGCAGGAAGATGTTTCAGAAGCAGAGCAGCAAGGATGTATCAGAACAGGATGTGTTAAAAATATAAATGACGGTTTTGTCTCAGCAGATGGAAGACCGGTGTTACCAGATAGTTTGTTGTTTCCTGTTTCACAACATTTTCATGGTTCTGCACACATTGGAAAGAATGCAATAGCTATGCTGTTTAGACAAAATTGGTTTAATCCCTGATTCAGTGTTGTAGTAGAATAATGGTTCTATAGATGTGCAACATGTCAGCAGATTAATATGGGAAGGAGAACACCCTTTGCCATGAGTCATTTAGGAAGATCAAGAGGGCGTTTTAACAAGATGTAGTTGGGCTTCATCGCGATACCTGTTTGTAATGGGCTGAGGCATGTACTGCTTTCAGTGTGTATTTTCTCTAGATGGGTGGAAGCCTACCCAACACAGATAAATGACAGTCTCACTGTAGCTAAACTGTTGTTGCATGAATTTAAATAGAGGGGTTGGATTTTTGGTCTCTGTGGAGTCAGACAGTGTGGACCCATTTCAGTAATGAGGTCCTTAGAATGCTGTGTGTGGCTCTTAAGGTGGAAAATGTTGCAATGAAGATATCTACTATGGGCTTCAGATATAGTGGAGCAAGTAAATGGAATCTTGAAGTCACGATTGGCCAAAGTTTGTGCTTCCACTTCTCCACCATGGCCAGGTGCTTTACCATTGGCTTCATGAATATACGAAGACCTCCTGGCAGGAGAACAAGATTATTGCTGCATTAAATCCTCATAGGTCAAGCAATGAGACTGCCTAATGTATGGACAAATGCACTTCAAATATCACAGATGGCTTTGAATGGCCTTATAAATATGGAGTAAGATAAGGCAGCACAAATCACTCTATTGCTTTATTCTGCATTAGGAAGGCATTTCATGGGCATTGTGGTAGGTGTTCCCATGCAACACCTATGGATTTTGATACATCCCCAAATTACAAGGCTATCTAAACTTGGGGATGCACCAAAACCTTATGCTTTCCCAGGGGAGGTTAAACAAGGAGAAATATGTTTCTTTCTCCTTGTTTTTAACTCTTTCCATGTGTGTTGCATTCCTCAACATGAATAGAAAGAGGAACAAGCCTCCCTTCTTGCACAAAAACAATCATGCATGCAATGCAGGCACCCTGGCACCTTGGTGCAAGAGTGTGTCGTGAGCCCATTTTAGTTAGTTACTTGGGCACAGTGATAACTTTGCCACGGCTTGAGGCCTTTGCCGCCTTACCCATTTATTATGCTCAGTTGTTTTTATTAATTCTTATTTTCTTAAACTTTTAGTGGTATTGATTCATTTCAATATCAGCTGCATTCTGAAAAAGCGTCATTATCATTGCTATGGATGACATACTTTGCATCATGTACTCTTCCTCGGAATCGCAAAAACAGAGAGCGAGGCACACAGAATAATATTTTGTATTGCCAGTCCCAAGCCTATGTAAACACTCCAGCACTTAGGTACATACCCACGTCAGACTTCCGTGCATCAATATAAACATGTCCCCTATAAAATCACCTTGTAGGTTAAAGGGCAGTTCCAGGCAGAATTTCCATCTATATGCATGCCGGTTATCCGACTGACCTCAGATTTTGGCCCTCATTATGACATTGGCGGTAAATCTCACTTACCGCCACGCTGACTGCCACCAACATACCGCCACCACAGAAGGTATCCGTTCACCATATTATGACACACACATACCAATCCATCACTATTCAGCCACATACACAAATTTGCCAGTCCAAAGGTCAGTGATAAACTGGTGGGATCAAAACCCACGCCGTTATGCCAACAGAACACCGCCCATCATATTATGACCCACGAATCACCATGGCAGACATTCAATGGCGGTAAACCATTGGCCGCACATACCGCCGCGCTTAAAATACACACACTCTAGCAAAACAACACCACATTGGACAATTCAAACAACACACACCTGACATCCATACACACACCACACCCACACACCCGCACCACTATAAAACACCCACCCACATTATCCACAACCCATTACCATTACAAACCATCAGCAAGAGACAGACACCACAAACACAGACAAAATCAGAACCACACATTACCTACACCTATACACCACCCACGCACCCCACATCACACACCCTACACACCCTCACCTACACAACTCACACAACGCCCATGGCACCACAAAGCCACCCCAGATTCTCAGAGAAGGAATTAAGGGTCGTGGTGGAGGAAATCAACAGGGTAGAGCCACAGCTATTTGGACCACAGGTGCAGCAAATACTTATAGCCAGGAAGATGGAGCTATGGCGGAGAATCGTGGGCAGGGTTAACACCATGGGACAGCACCCAAGAACCAGGGATGACATCACGAAGAGGTGGAACAACCTACAGGGGAAGGTACGTTCCATTGCAGGAAGACACTAACCCGCTGTACAGGGGACTGGCAGTGGACCCCCACTTCCTCCCTCACAACTAAAAACAAGGAAGGAGCAAGTCTTGGCAATCATGCATCCTGAGGGCCCGGCCAGAATAGGAGGAGGACTGAACTCTGGTAAGTCATCTCTATACTACTACTACCCACATACCTGCATGCCCACACATACCACAACCCTCACCCTCTCTCCCATCACTCCACCACCTCCCACACACCCCACCATCACATCTCACTCATCCCAATGACAAGCCCTGCATGCTCTACCAATGCATGGACACCAATCACAGACCTGCATGGACACCTATCACTAAAGCATGCACACTAGAGAGAATCAGCTAACCCACCACATACCAACTTACACAAGTGAAAGCTGCCAGGGCAAATACAACCAAAGAGGGTAAGCCACCAATACACAATATGTCAGACACAGAAACAATAACACAGCATTTTCATCCCCACAGGTATCCCAGCCAATGTTAGGGGAGAGGAGGTGCCAGCAATATCCAGTCCCCCCACAGAAGAGGCCCACAGTGATGATAGCAACTCTGGTCGCCTGGATTTCGATGACCAATTTGGCCCATCAGGGACCTCTGGACAGTCAGTTACTCAAGCCCAGTCACAGACAACCACAGAGCCTCCCCCATCTGGAAACACCACCACAGCACCCACCCAGCATACCCAAACGTCTGTCCCCAGGGCACATCAGTCAGCAGTCTGTCCACCTATACAGGGACCCCAGGGCACACCTCATTCCCAAGACAATCAGGGACCTGGGGTCAGTTGTAGAGGGCACACGGTTCAGGGGACAGAGGCACAGGCCAGCAGACCGGCAGGGAAACTGGGAGGAGTGCTGCATGCCGGGGGGAGGACAGGCCCAGGGAACCGAGTATCAGAGGATCAGGGAGGACTTGCAGGCCATCAACACCACCCTGGTCTCCATAGCAGGGGAGCTGGCAGATGTGGCCAATATTATGAGGGAGGCAGTCTCACAACAGCGGGCCCCTGCCACTAGCCAGACATCTGAACTGCCTTCACCTCCGCTGCTTCTAGTGGACAGGAGGCCCCGCCACAGGACCAACAGGCCACCAGCACCCCACCCCCTCAGAAGGAGAACCACCCCCCAAATGTTCCCTGTGATCCAGGCAGAACCCAGAGACTATTGCCAAGACCTCTGCCAGGAAATGAGTCTCTCCTGATTGTCACCCTTGTGTCCCACTCTGTCACCCTGTCCACCTTGAACTGCCATTGCACCTCTTCCTATATCCTCATGGACAATGCACCCATGCTACAGACTGGAACTCTACCCTGGAATTCCCTCCATCATCACCCCATCCCATTGCACTTGCCCTTCAATATCATAGCACTTAAATAAACATCCTTGAAACAAATAGAAGTATGGAGTATGTCACATTATTTAAATCGTGTATATGTTTAACCATGTACAAACATTGCAAATCAACTGTACAGTAAATGAGCACATATGTAAGACCTGTAGTTGGCTGCAGTGATTACACCAGGAGCTACTGTGAGGCACCAACATCTGCAAAATGAATTGCCAAAGGGTAAAGTAAGTGGGAAATAACAGAATGCCAGTGCCAAACAATTTCAAAATAATGACAATGAAATGTGAAGTAACACTGTTTACCTGTGTGTCATTGGAAGTACTGACTGATCACTGCTGTTCTGTTATCCTCCTCCTCATCCTCACTGTCCACAGGGTCCACCGCTGCCACGCAGCATCTCCAGCCTCCTCCTGCTGAAAAGTTACATGGCGTCTCAACGCAAGGTTGTGCAACATGCAGCATGCCACTATTATCTGGCAGACCTTCTTGGGTGAGTAGCACAGGGATCCACCTGTCAGATGGAGGCACTGAAACCTGGCCTTCAGGAGGCCAAAAGTTCTTTTTATGATCCTTCTGGCTCACCCATGTGCCTCAATATAACGTTCTTCTGCCCTTGTCCTGGCATTTCTCACTGGGGTCAGTAGCCATGATAGGTTGGGGTAACCACAGTCACCTGCAAATGTTGAGGGACAACATTTAGCCACACACTAGCTCATATGGCCCACACCATACCAATACCCCAACATCAATGGGTGGGAACCAGGGCTCATCTATTAGCCACACCCTGTGCCTCTGTAGATGGCCCATTACATTTGTGCTACTCCTCAGGACAAAGGCATCATACACTGACCCAGGATACTTAGCACTGACATTGGATATGTACTGTTCTGCCAAGCACACTATCTGTACATTCATTGAGTGAAATCTCTTCCGATTTCTGTTCACCTGTTCATTTTGACGGGGGAGGGCAAATAATATGTGATCCATCAATCGCACCAATTATGTTTGGGATGTGTCCCATTGCATAGAAGTCAACCTTCACTGTGGCCAAATCTTCCACCTGGGGAAATACAATGTAACTGCACATGTGTTTAATCAGGGTAGACAAATGTCTGGTCAGCACAACTGAAAACATTGGCTGTGATACTCGTGCTGCCAAGCTCACTGTCACTTGGAAAGATCCAGTTGCAAGGAAATAGAGAACTGATAGAACTTGCACAAGAGGGGGGATTCCAGTGGGGTGCGAGATAGCAGTTATCAGGTCAGGCTCCATTTGGGCACACAGCTCTGTGATTGTTGCCCTGTCAAATCTATAGGTGAGGATGAAGTCCACCAAGGGTCTGTAGATGGGGGTATGTCTCCATCTCCTATTCATCCACAGCGGTAGCAATCTAAGGGACAAAAGAGTGAGGAGCCGGTCACAAACTGGACAATGGGGCTACAACAGTACGATGCATGATGTCAAATTGTAATGGGTCAGTCAGAATTGTCCTGTATGTCCAAAATTAAAAAGTGACGCAGTAATTATCCAGGGCCTGCTCCCCCCGAAATGGCGTCCGCCTGTCCTGTGTGGAGGGACAGGTGGAAGTGAGGTAATTCCGCTGACTTTGTGCGCAGTTGGGGGAGGCAGTCGCGAACTGCTGTGCAGCTCCTCATTGGTTATAATGGAGCCCTATGGGTTACAGTGGCCGATGGTGATGTATGCTGGCGGTGACGGTATGCACTGCCGCGGACGTGACCGCCATTTTCTATCTGATTTCTCACTTGCTACCTGTCCTTCAACAGCAGAGGACCTACACTGCATGTGCTGCTATGAGCTGTGTCTGGAACCTACCATGGTCCGTGTGACTGGGGAAAGGGCCCCTGCTTTCACTTCGGTGGAGTTGGAGAGACTGGTGGATGGGGTCCTACCCCAGTACGGACTGCTATATGGGCCTCCAGACCAAGAGGTGAGTACACTGTGGGCACAATGCATGTGGCATGAATGCATGGAGTGGTGTCTGAAGGCACAATGTAAGGGGGTTGGGTGGATATCCCCTGGGCGGCATACAGGTTGCGTGCTGGGCCCTGTGTGTGTAAATGGTGATGTGAGGGGGTATGGTGGGCCATAAGTGTAACAGGCAGGACTGTCTGACTTATACTATTTTCCTGTGTGTATTCCCTCTGAAGGTCAGGGCCCATCAAAAGTAGGGTATATGGCATGCCATCACCAAGGAAGTGCGGACCCTGCGGATCTATAGCAGGTGGAGCACACACTGTCAGCAACGGTGGGAGGACCTGAGACGCTGGGCACAGAAAACAGCAGAGGCCCAGCTGGGGATGGCCTCCCATTGAGGAAAGGGTGCCCGTCGAACCCTGGCCCTCCTGATGGCCTGCATACTGGTGGTGTCCTATCCAGAGCTGGATGGGCGCTTGAGGGCATCAAAGCAGCAACAAGGGGGTGAGTACAGAGCCCATCATTATAACTTACACATGGTTGGGTGATATCTGATTGAGGGATATGTGTCCATGGTGCCCCTAGGCCAGGCCTGACATTGCAGCATAGGTTCCCTGGTGGATAGGGTCCAGAAGGGATAATCCTGCTACATAGGTCATAGTCACCCACTACTGGTCAAGGCTGCGTGTGTCCCAGGTGTGCTAGATTTGGGTGTGTGTGCTGGTAGTGCAATGCATAGTGCGTAGGCCTGTACCCTGTGTGTGAGTGTGCTGTGTATATCAATGGTGGTGTTGGTGTAGCCATTGACCAAGTGTATCTTTTGCCTCTTCCCCCCTTATTGTTTTGTCATCCTGTCCTTATTTGCATTAGCATCATCTGGCAGAGGAGCAGAGGCACGGGCGACAGAGGGAGCTGCATCCCACAGGACCCAGGAGGCAGAGTCCACTGATGGTGAGGGCACCAGTGGGACGGAGGGTGAGGAGAGCACCACAGCGGAGACTGGAGGGGACAGTTCAGACACAGATACCTCCTCCAATGCAGGCTCCCTGGTGGTGACGGGCACCTCTGTGACCACCCCAGCTACAGATACAGACGCCACCCCCATTCCTGCACCGCCCTCCCAGCAGCCCCTCATTGAGTTGACCGTGCCCGCTCACCCGGGAGGGTGGGCATCTCCTTCGCCGAGGCAACTCAGGCCCTGCCCCAGTTAGCCCTGCTGCCCTGAGTAAGGAGACTATTGACCTCCTGAGATCCATCTCTGTAGGGCAGTCAACCATTGTGAATGCCATCCAGGGGCTGGCAGCCCAGATGCAATAGACTAATTCCTGGAGGGCATTCACTCTGGCTTGGTGGCCCAAGAGAGCTCAATCCAGGCTCTGGCCTCCTCTCTGATGTCAGCCATTGTCCCTGTCTCCACCCTATGCCCTCCAACTTCCTCTTCCCAATCCCATTCTCCTCAACCCCAACCTATCCCAAGCACATAGGCAAACGAGCATGCACACAAGACAACACACAAGAGTGGCACAGGCAAACACAAGCACCACACATCATCCCACAGGCACTCACACAAACACTATCCAGATGCAGACATAGCAACATCCACAATTTCCACTGTCTCCCCCTCCTCCTGCTCCTCCACCTCCCTACCAGTTCCATCTACACTCACACCTTCATGCACTACATCCTAATCCACTACCAGCATCACCACCAAATCTAGCATAACACACACCTCACTGGCAGACACCTCCACAACAGCCATGCACACATCCCCTGTGTCCTCTCCCACTACGTCTTTATCCCCTTCCTAAAGTACACAAATGCAAGCACTTAGACACCCAACAGCCATCCACCTTACAACAGCATCCAGCCCATGCACCCAAAATCAGCAGACAGAAACCTATTACAACCACTCCCTCTTCCTCCACTCCAAAACCTTCTCCCTCTTCTCACCCCAATGTCCCTAAAAAGCTTTTTCTATCCACCATTGACCTCTTCCCAACCCCTCCCCCTGTCCTGCACATCTGGCCAGGGTGGCAAAAAACTCAGCCACCCAGTCCATGGGTCCAGCAGTTACTTCACCCACTCGTGGTGGGAAAGGATCCAGGGCACATGTCCTGAGGGAGAAGGAGCCTGCACCAGGCTTCCTCAAGGGTAAGAAGCCTGCCCCAGCTGCTGACAGGAAGAGCAAGGAGACTGCCCCAGCTGCTGCAAGGAAGGACAAGGAACCTTCCCCAGCTGCTGCCAGGAAGAGCAAGGAGCCTGCCCCAGCTGCTGCCAGGAAGACCAAGGAACCAGCACAAGCAGGCAGGAATGGAAAGGGGCCTGGGGCAGGAACTCTGAGGGAGCCCCCTCCACCGACCATGGTTGTGCAGCCATCTGATGCTGCAGGGGATGGGCTGGAGTTTCCCCCCACCAGCAGCAGCACCACCACCAGTGGGCAGCCATCTGAGGCTGCAGGGGATGGGCTGGAGCTTCCCCCCACCAGCAGCAGCGGCAGCACCTCCACCACCAGTGAGCAGCCATCTGAGGATGTAGGGGATGGGCTGGAGCTGCCCACCACCAGAGGCTGCAGCAACACCACATCCACCACTGAGCAGCCGTCACCACCAGCTGACGGTATGTAGTCCCGCCTCCATGGGCTACTGTGAGGCCTTCCCCCTACAAATCCTTTGGGTATGACTGAGGAAATTCGATTTTTAATACGATCGTATCGACCCGCCATTTTGTGGCCCGCCGCCATTTTATGTTGCCTTCACTCAGGCAGCACAGCGAACGAAGTCCATTCTGCCTTTTCTGCTTATTCTGCAACATGGTGTTCAAAACAGCCTTCTGCCTCTATCTTTACAAGGCTGGTATTAAGGTCTGACCGAGTACACTAATCCCTGTCTGGTTTTCTAATCCTTGTTTCAACTATCTGTAGGCTCACACTATTCTCCGCCGATCTTATCTTATCGTCTGGCCTTCGCTGTCCTTTGCTAGTATTCTCTCATTTCACAACTGTCCTCCAAACGCACACAAACTTATCGCACCACATGCAACTTTGTTGTGGATCGGTTAATGAATTAGTTCAAGGGAGGGGTGACAAACACAGCTGGAGGGGAGGCAACCTTAAGTCACTTGATACTTTGTTTTCCAATTCCTTCTATTGGTGCTGTCTTGTTTTCCGACATTTCTATTGGCTCTGTTCTATCTTTACATTATTCTTACTGGCTCCTTTCTATGTGTTCTGGGAGTGTATGTAGTTAATAAATGGTTTTTATACGGTATATAAGATTGTGCGCCACAAAGTAAAGTGGCAGTCTCCTGAGAACATACCTTGTGTACTTCTTGGACAACTGTACTAGCTGCAGCTAATAAAATCTGATCTTTTACGCCTGACAGAGTGTCCCGTGTCTCTGTTAGTTGAGGCAGGTGAATCCAAGGAGATTTCAGGCGTACCCTGCGCCGCCAGGCCCATAAGGTTCTGGTTCTTCAACTGGCGCCCAACGTGGGGCGGCTTCAGCGGTACCGGTTCTGCCTGAAGGTCGTGAGGAACCCCGCAAGAAAATTCTGGAGGAATCGCGAGCCACGTCAAGCGACCCCTGTATGTCGAAGTGGTCCGAAGGTCTTTTTCAGCGCGGTTACTCCTTCCTGACGGCTACTGACGACTGCTGCCCTGACTGCCGCCCTGCCTTGGCCCTTTCTTTGATGATGTATGGTAAAGCAAGACGATAGACGGGCCTCTGTTGGTGTAAGAAGACATCCTTAGTTAAGTATTTGGTGGGTCGCGCCCACAAATTTTGGTCTTTGTTTTGTCCTTAGGTCCTTAGATTTGGCCATTGCAGTGGCCAAAGCCGAGGGGTAAGTGCATTTGTGCTGTGTAAACTGAAAGTTTTACCCCCTTGATGTTTGTGAACAGCCAGTAAAAATCGTGAGATGTCTGGTCTGACTAAGTTTGGAAAACTTTGTTGCTTTGGTTGTAATAGGGACTCCCAGCTTGAGGACTCCTGTCCGATTCCTTCGGTTGGAACTCCCACATATGAGCTCTATTCTAAACATGGTGTTGGTCCTATTGCCTTTAATAAGACATGGACCCGATATACAAAGAAAGATGGTGTTTTAAAATGGCCAGAAAATGGTAGTTTCGAAACTGATGTGCTAGATAATTTAGAAGCAACGTTATTTAAAAGAAAAGCCCGGCCGGCAATGTTTGACTCTTTTCGCCTTTGGCGTAAGGAAGCCAAACAGAGAGAAATTAAACAAGCGAAACGAGATAGGAAAACACAGGGAATGACGATTATACAGGCTGCTCAGCAATTCAAAGATGATGAAATAGATAATGCAATGGAAATTTCAGACAGACAGCATCGAATGGCAATAGATAAATGCTATCCGACGTTGCCTATCTCTTCCCTTGATAAGAGAAAAGATTTTGAGGAAGATTCCTTAATGTCCCACTTATTGAAATTGCCTCCGCCCTATGTACAAGGTGCTAATGCACCCCCGATGTTACAGCCTGTTCAGCCGCCAGTTGTGCTTCCGCCTGCTCCAGCTTTTCCACAATTGCCTCCTCAAGTATTGCCTATGCCAGCTTTGCCTTTAACTCCTTTGCCTTCTGCTCCTTTGGCAATTCCTAATGCTCCTTTAGTTAATTCACCTAATACCTTGTCCCCTATCCTTATGTCAAATTCTCCATCTATGCGTAAGCGATTTGCAGATACTGTCTCTGGTCTCTTATCACCTTTCTTTGAAGCTTTAAATGTGTCTCCAGCTTTTTCTCGAAGACAGTCTCGTAGTCAATTCCCAGACTCCGAAGAGCGAGAAAAATTGGACTCACTTGCTTGTAGATGGATCAAGAAGGGTCCCCAATATAGTACGTCTGATATTATGTCCACCTTTCTGCAATGGAATGCACCTACGCAGAGATATGTTTTTAAAGTTATGTGCGATACTCTCGCTAAAGAATGGGAGGATATGAATTTGGGTTCGGTCCCACAGGATCTGTTAGATGTTCAGGCTGACTTTGACAAAGGACTTATTGTGGGTCCTAAGGTTGAAAACGCTGTCAGAACACTTATTTCTTTCAGATCCCTATTGTTCTCACAGACTTTTCCTGATTCTGATCCTTCAGTTAGGACAGCACTGAAAAACTATCCCATGAGAGAGGTTTCTCCAATATGGAAGGAAGAAGTTGCAGCAGCAGGTGCTAATCCAGCTATTCCTGCGCATTTTCAGCGCATATGGATACATGTCCCCTGGAAAAGGTCTGAAGTTTTAGCACTTAAACAGTCACTACCAGATTCACGCAAAAATCCTGCTGGTTACTATAAAGAGTTGTCGCAAACAGTTGATGCATGTACTATGAATCTAGCAGATATTGACATGTTGATGGGAAATGTAGTTCCACAGACAATATGGGCTAAAATTCGTAGAGAGGATCACGCTCAAGAATTAGGCGGCGATTGGAACGCTATTATTGCCGCAGATAGAGGTCAAGTAGGTGGTGCAAAGCCCGACGCTTTGATCTCAGAACTCCCTGGTAGGATTATTACATTAATGAAAACAATGATGCCTGCTTTGAGAGTTAATTGGGATAAGCTAGCAGCATGTAAACAAAAGAAAGATGAAAGTGTTTCCGATTTCTTTACCCGATTCGAGGAGACATTCATTGATCACAGTGGTCAAGATTAGGCTACAGAAGGGGGACAGCGATTATTTGTGGATAAGTTCGTATATAACTTGCTTCCTGAACTATCACACAAGCTAAAAGACTCCGAGAGTTCATGGGCAGTTTCTTCTTCCGCCCAGATATTGGCTACTGCACAATATTATGAAAATAGAGACAAAGAAGAAAGGGAAAAACAAGAGAAAAAGACGAAAGAATTAAAAACTAAAGTTCTCTTGCAACAGGCTTATCCTCCTCGTTATGTTCAGCCTCAGTTTCAACAGCCTCCGCAGTTTCAGAGGTTGTATCAAAAGCCTGAACCATTCATTCCAAGACCTTTGCTAGGTCCCAATCAATGTGCTTATTGTAGGGAGGAAGGTCATTTTAAGAACAGTTGTCCGGCATTGTTGCAGCGTAATGGAGCAACATCTGCTTCACGAGGTCGTGGTGGTCCTCAGTCAGCAAATAGAGGTAGAGGTCGAGGTGTGTTAACCCAAGAGCAGCGTTCTTTTGTTCCTCCAAATTCCGGAAATTACTTTGACCAGCAAAATGTTAGGTCTACACAGTATTACAGTGAGGATCAGTATATTGAAGGAGGGAATGAAAGTCTTCATTTTGAATAGGACAGCCATGGACAAAGTAAGGGGGTTACGTCAATTCCAGTGGATCAGAATGGACCTTATGTTAATGTCACTACAATGGGTGTTTCAGAGCCATTTCTTTTAGATACTGGTGCCATGAGAAGCTCTATCATTCATTCTAAACTCCCTGGCGCACCTTTGTCTGGCTTAACTAATGTATCTGTAGGATTTTCTGGCGCCCCTGTTCGCAATCCAGTTTCTTGCCCTTTGCCTGTTTCAATAGGCCCTTATGATTTAGAAGCTCCGCTTCTTCTGACGAATGGTTGTGGTGAAAATCTGTTGGGTTTAGATCTATTAAAAAGAATGCATGCTACGATATATTGTTCACCTTCTGGTGTATACCTCACTCTAGGACAGAAAATGACTAGTCCAATGTACTTATCAAAAGATCAATTCCCACCTGAATTGCTTTCTCTTCCCGAAACGCTTTGGGCTACGGGTCCGAATGACGTTGGTTGTCTTGAGATCCCACCTTATGTTGTTACTCTTAAGCCCAATGCTGAAATGCCACGTATTCCGCAATACAGAATCTCTACTGAAGGTGAGAAAGCACTTCTGGAAATTGTCCATGATTTGATTCAGAAGAGTGTGGTTGAGGAAACGAGAGGAAATACATGTAACAGTCCTGTTCTTCCGGTTCTTAAACGCACTGATCCTTCTCAGCCTCCTGTTTATCGTTTTGTAATTGATCTTCGGGAGGTAAACAAGATTGTCGTACCGCAGTTTCCTGTAGTCCCAGATATCACTGCTCTGTTGACGATGATACCTTCTACAGCGACTTGGTTTTCAGTTATTGATCTAAAGAATGCTTTCTTTAGTATTCCCATCGCCGAAGAGAGTAGAGATATTTTTGGTTTTTCCCTCGGAGGCCGAAGCTTCCGGTTTAAACGTGCACCTCAAGGTTATTGTGAAAGTCCCTCTATTTACAGTCAAGCTCTAAAATGTCATCTTGATGCCTTTTCCTTACCGTCCGGTGCCGCTCTCATTCAGTACATGGATGACTTATTAGTTGCAGCTGATTCAGAGGAGATTTGCAAAAACGTGACCGTTGCACTGTTGCGTCATTTGTTTGATCTGAATCACAAGGTTTCTCCTTCTAAATTACAATATGTCTGTCGCGAGGTGACTTATTTGGGTCATCTCTTGTCAAAGGAGGGACGACGATTGACCCCCGAACGAATTCAGGCAATTGCACAAATGTCAGTGCCATCCACACAAAGAGAGGTACGTGCCTTTTTGGGCATTACTTCTTATTGTAGACAGTGGATTCCGAGTTTCTCTTTATTGGCTAAACCGCTGTTGGCGCTAACTTTAAAAGATACGCCTCAGCCTCTTCCGTGGACTGACGAGTGTAAGAAGAGTTTTACTGATTTGCGTATTGCTTTGTGTTCTGCTCCTGTATTGGGTACTCCTGATTACAGTAAGCCCTTTACGCTCTATGTCCACGAAAGAGAGGGTTGTGCATTGTCAGTCTTAACGCAGCGTTTTGGAGATCAACAGCGACCATGCGCATATTTCTCAGCTACGTTAGATCCAGTAGCTAAAGCATTGCCTAGTTGTCTTAAGGCGACAGCGGCAGCAGCAATTTCTATTCGACAGTCTGCTGGAGTAGTGCTAGATAATACTCTCATTGTTATGGTGCCACATGCAGTGGATACTTTACTAAATAGGACAAAAACGCAGCATCTTACGAGTGCTCGGTTGTCCGGATATGAGCTGACGCTTTTGGCTAGTCACATACACATCAAACGATGTAATACCCTGAATCCAGCTACTTTGTTGCCTCTTCCAGAAGAGAGAGATGTCTCTGAACAGCATGATTGTTTTCTCCGTACTGAAGAAGAGACTAAGGGTAGAATTGACCTAAAAGACACGCCATTAGTGAATCCAGATGGAACACTATGGGTAGATGGTTCTTGTTTCAAGCTCCCGAATGGAGATACAGTTTCAGCCTACGCTATTACTACTTTGCATACGATTGTGGAGACAGCACGCATTAGACATAATTCAGCTCAGGCAGCTGAATTGATAGCCTTAACTAGAGCGTGTGTGTTATCCAAAGGAAAAAGAGTAAACGTGTACACTGATAGCCAATACGCTTTTGGTGTAGCGTTTAACTTTGGGCGCTTATGGAAGGAAAGAGGATTCTTTACTTCCCATGGTACTAAGATACAACATGGTCAATTAGTGACTGAACTTCTTGAGTCACTTACAATGCCTACTCAGATAGCAATCGTGAAGTGTAGTGCACACAAAAAGATTGTGGACGATGTTGGTCGAGGAAATGCATTTGCAGATGAGGTAGCGAAAAAGACAGCCAGAGACAACACAAGTCGAATGTATGTTGCAGGTCCCGCAAACTGCGTAAGAGAAAAGGGAATGTGTGAAGATACAGTAGAGAGTGTGAAATCAATTCAAGGAGAGGCTACGGAGAATGAGTTGAGAAAGTGGAAGGAAAGTACAGGAATGTTAGATGAGATGGGATGTTGGGTTGAATTATCAGAACGTCAACGTTGGCTGTTACCAGATGCTTATGTACTACCTGTAGTTACTATGGCACATGGTCCAGCTCACCTAAGTGCAAAAGGAATATGTAAACTTCTGGCTCCAGTGTGGCAAAATGAGGGGATCCCAAAGTGTGCAAATAATGTAGTAAAACATTGTATTGTTTGCTTGATGTACAATCCGGGAAAGGGAACCCCAACTCCAGCAGGTCATTTTGCTCCTCCAACATATCCATTTGAGGTGTTGCAGATCGATTATATTCACATGGAACGATGCAACAACCTCAAATATGTTCTGGTGGTAGTATGTGCTTTTTCTAGATGGGTAGAAGCCTACCCTCTGAAGGACAATACTGCTTTATCAACTGCCAAAATACTTTTGAAAGAATTCTTCCCTAGGTTTGGTTTGCCGCGCATTGTCTGGAGTGACAATGGGAGCGAATTTGTGGGTCAAGTCATGCAAAAAGTTTGTGCAGGTCTTGGCATAAAACAGAAGTTCCACGCGGCGAATCACCCACAGTCGGCTGGTTTAGTAGAATGCTACAATGGAACCTTGAAGCTTAAAATTGCTAAGGTGCAAGCTAGCACAGGACTTAATTGGCCTGATGCTTTACCATTGGCTGTTCTGTCCACCAGAACAGCAGTACACTCTCGTTTGGGGCTTAGCCCTTACGAAGTGATATTTGGTCGCCCAGCTAATGTATGGGGAGTTCCTCGCCCTAAGAAATACTCAGACTTGCCATACCCGATGTTGATTGACTACTTGCATGACCTTACAACTAAATTGCGTGTTCTTCATCAACAGGTTCAGAGTGCTCTACCAGAGGCTTCCACAGACCCAGGTCATTCCATCCGACCAGGTGACTGGGTCTGCACGAAAAATTTCCAACGACAGAGAAATTTGGAGCCCAGATGGAGAGAGCCACGCCTGGTTCTTTTGACCACAAGAACAGCAGTTAAAGTCGAAGGAAAGAAAAACTGGGTGCATGCCGTGCACTGCAAGAAAGTGCCTTTGCCCTTGCCTTTCGATCAGTGGGTCCGTAGAGGCATCAGTGACTCTGAAAGTGAGAAAGTTCCGCAATTTGTACCATTCAGTGATGCGCGTCTAATTGGAACACTTTCTGAGAAAGAGGACGACGACATCCTTCAAGAAGCAATACCATCGCATCGTCGCTTGAACACGACAAATCCAGGAACATTGTTTCAAAACCAGACTGCCTCTGGACAGGAACGCTATAATTTGAGACCAAGACCAAAGAACTTGTAAATTTCTCTCCTATGTAGTACTCTATCCCGGTTGCAGGGTCACGGTAGGAGTCTTAGTTACGACCTGAGTAAGTGGCAATAGGCCTGCAGGACCTCACAGTGTCATAGGACGGTAGATAATCGTGACTACAGTGATTGAGGAAGATTGCCGTGAGCATCCACTTAGAAAGATGGAGGCTACATTAGATAAAAGAGAAAGTAAAAATGTAAAGAATAATTGTAAAGAAATATGTAGTCGTTGTAGTATTGCTCTATGCGTCATTATATTGTCGTGTATTCTTTTGGCATCTGTAAACTGGATCATTATTACTCTGCAGCAAAAAGTTGTCTCTTCTCCTACCTCTACATCTTCTTCTACTATCTCTCCGCACCTATTTCACACTCTTCCCCAGCATGAACTCATCAGAAGAACTGAATACTTTAACAATTCCTTCGTCCAGTTGTTACATCAACATCAGTTAGTGATCAATACAACTGACTGTTGGGTGTGTGGACTCATACCACATACGGTAGAAAAAGGAATGCCATATTTAGTTCTTCCATTCTCCTATGAAGGTTCCGCTTGGGCTTATTTTGTCATTTTCAATAATGCATATCAAAGTAAAATTAAACAACCTGTCAGTTCACATAGTGTTGGTTCAAATTTCAGTCATAGTTTATTGATAAAGGGAATGGTAGCTATGGCTAAAATCATGGAAAAAAGTGAAGCTTCCATAGATGAAAGAAAAGCATATACCAATTGGAACATAACTAATTACATTTCCAGCCTCAATGATAAGGTTAAGCAAGGAAAATCTCCTCCGATACGGGTCATACCCCAACAAGGAAATTTCTGTCTGCAAATAAATGGTAGAACTCCAAACACCGGACAAAGAGAAAGTTTATGTTCCCATACATATGTTTATTCAGCCCTGAATTCACTGCCGTTAGTACCATCTCAAGGTACATACTTCGTTTGCCACGATAGGGCTTATACATGGTTGCCAGCTGATTTCTCTGGTACTTGTTATATAGCCTTTCTTCTTCCCCCTACATACACCGCTCCTGCGAACCATCATAAAAATAGATATGGCAGAGGGATTGTGGATTCGAAAGACACAGCAGGACAAGAGGGAGGAGATTTCCTCAAAGGATTTCTTCCCTTCTGGGGTCCAATGGCCAACAGCAGAAATATAAGGCAATTGGTTCGTGTCGTAGAAACCACCATAGACATCACTGTAGGAGCTTTAAGTAACATTACAGCTGAACTACAGGCTGATCATCTTATGACCTTGCAGAACCGTGTTGCCTTAGACTTTGTTCTTGCGGACCGTGGTGGAGTATGCAAATTGATCGGATCAAGTTGCTGTATTTTCATACCTAATGACGCTCCGACAGTATACCAAGCTATCTCTAAGTTACACATAATCTCCGAGTCGATTCATCAGGACGAAGGAGATTGGTCCTTTTCAGAGTGGTTTTGGGGATTACTGTCCAAATGGGGTTGGAAGGTATTTACATTCTTTGGAGTAATTTTAGCTTTTATATTCTCTTGTTGTCTTTGTATGCACTGCGGTCCTGCCATCTGCAACCTATGTGCTACTGCATGTATTCCCAAACCCAAGTCACAAAGAGCAGAGAATATCAAAATGATGGTACAGCAACAGCTTGATGACCTCATGGCCATAGACATCGACTCAGATTAACATGAGTTTGTGTATCTTGCCTGAGTTCTGGCAAAAGGAGGGTCTGAGGAAATTCGATTTTTAATACGATCGTATCGACCCGCCATTTTGTGGCCCGCCGCCATTTTATGTTGCCTTCACTCAGGCAGCACAGCGAACGAAGTCCATTCTGCCTTTTCTGCTTATTCTGCAACATGGTGTTCAAAACAGCCTTCTGCCTCTATCTTTACAAGGCTGGTATTAAGGTCTGACCGAGTACACTAATCCCTGTCTGGTTTTCTAATCCTTGTTTCAACTATCTGTAGGCTCACACTATTCTCCGCCGATCTTATCTTATCGTCTGGCCTTCGCTGTCCTTTGCTAGTATTCTCTCATTTCACAACTGTCCTCCAAACGCACACAAACTTATCGCACCACATGCAACTTCGTTGTGGATCGGTTAATGAATTAGTTCAAGGGAGGGGTGACAAACACAGCTGGAGGGGAGGCAACCTTAAGTCACTTGATACTTTGTTTTCCAATTCCTTCTATTGGTGCTGTCTTGTTTTCCGACATTTCTATTGGCTCTGTTCTATCTTTACATTATTCTTACTGGCTCCTTTCTATGTGTTCTGGGAGTGTATGTAGTTAATAAATGGTTTTTATACGGTATATAAGATTGTGCGCCACAAAGTAAAGTGGCAGTCTCCTGAGAACATACCTTGTGTACTTCTTGGACAACTGTACTAGCTGCAGCTAATAAAATCTGATCTTTTACGCCTGACAGAGTGTCCCGTGTCTCTGTTAGTTGAGGCAGGTGAATCCAAGGAGATTTCAGGCGTACCCTGCGCCGCCAGGCCCATAAGGTTCTGGTTCTTCATGACACCCATCCTGAGACACTGTGACCTTGCATTCCCCAGGATCGAGAGCACAGGGCACAATGCCCCCTCCAGAACCAGTGGGTAAGACACCCCAGGATCAAGAGCACACCTCCAGACTAGTGGGTAAGACACCCACCAACCCCAGCCTCCCCAGGACCAAGAGCACAGGGCACGATGCCCCCTCCAGAACTAGTGGGTAAGACACCCACCAACCCCAGCCTCCCCAGGGCCAAGAACACAGGAAACGATGCCCCCTCCAGAACTAGTGGGTAAGATACCCACCAAACCCAGCCTTTCCAGGATCAAGAGCACAGGGCACGATGCCCCCTCCAGAACCAGTGGGTAAGACACCCACCAACCCCAGCCTCCCCAGGATCAAGAGCACAGGGCACGATGCCCCCTCCAGAGCTTGTGGGCAAGTCACCCACTTGAGAGACTGTGGCCTTGCACTCCCCAGGACTAAGCACAGGGCATGTTGCCCCCTCCAGAGCATGTGGGCAAGTTACCCACTTCAGAGACTGTGACCTTGCACTCCCCAGGATCAAGCACAGGGCATGTTGCTCCCTCTAGAACCAGTGGTGTTGTTCCATCTTCAGTGAGGTGCCCCCCATCACCTGTGCCCCTGAGGTGCTTGCCTATTTACCAACGGATGCCCCTACAGTGTTCTCTCCATGCTGATGCAGGTGACAAGTGGGACCTTGGACTTTGGCCTGTGGCCATGTGGGCCACGCAAAATAAGGACTGGGCAGTGTCCCTTCAACTGTACAATTGTAAATATCTGGAACATTGGCTAAGTTATTTTTATACTGTGTTGATCTTATTACACTCACTTTAATACATTCATTTTGTCCTTGCATTATTCAGCCGATTTAGGGGGAATAACTTGTTTTCTTGTTCATCTGGTTGTGTGTATGGTGTTGGGTGTGTGTGTGAGTTGTGCATGTGTGTGTCACTCTCTTTTTCCTCCCCCCTCCCTTGTGTGCTAGGCGCTGTACTCACCGTCATCGTCTTCGTTGGTATTCGTGGTGGAACAGCACGTAGAAGAGCATGGGGAAGACATGCAGCTCGGGCTCCACAGAAGCGTGGTTGTTCCCTGTGTCTCCAATGGTGAGTCCTTTCACTTCTGAGCTTGTTTCTGCCAGGCTTTTGATGTCGTTGGTACCGCCCCGGAAAAGGTGGCGGATTGGCATGTCTTAATACAGTGGGTGGAACGTTGACTTCCGCCTGGCTGTAGGTGACTTCCGCCATGGTGTCTGTTGTTTCTGCCCTGGTGGTTGGTGTGGTAAAGTAGCTGTCTATCTGAGATCTTTCTGCCATTGGTAATAATTTGGCAGTAATTACTGCCAGTCTGTTGGCAGTATTACTACCACTTTTGCACCAAACACCAGGGTTTTAATGAGGGCCTTTGTGTCTCCATAGATCCTGGTCTGGTGACTGGTGGCCTGACCTTGCACCAAGGCAATGAGGGTGGGATGTGCTTCTCATGGACACTCTATGGACAGATTTGGCTTACATCACCATGCTTTCACTTAGGAGCTAGAGATGAGGCTTTTTAGGTAGGAATTGTTTACTCTTCTTACTACAAATATGTTGGGGTTGTTCATATTCACATCTCTGATTTTCGCAATCCTAATTTTGTTACTTCTCATTATCCTACTCATTCCATCTCATGCCTTATATCTTAGATTGCAATCTCTTCAATGAATGTATTGAACAATTTTCTGAATCTCTTTTCTAGCCTGTGTGTGTAAGAGACTTGTATGTGGTGAGAAAAGGGTAAGACATGTCCACTACAATTTCCCTGAGGGGATTTCAGGGTCCATGTAAGCCTGCCACAAATCACCTTTACCGGTTGGGTTTTGGTGAGGTTGTGCTAATGAGCCGGGAGGATTGGCCCAAAAGCTGCCAACTGGTGTGGGAGTGACTCAGTCACCTACAACACAGAGGTGCTGCTGCCCCAAATCCAGCAGTATTGTTACTTTGCGAAAGTCCCTTTGACATGGCGCCACCAATGATGGTGTAGTCTCTAATTTGACAAGTCTCCTGAGTATCACTGTCTCAAACACACTAACGCTACCCTGAGTACCAATACACTGAGACATGCGTGGTCTTAGGGACAATCCTCCTCAGCAAAATAGTAAGTACCTATCTAAGCTGTAGGATGTTCAAGCTTGAACCATAAAAGAACTTTTTTCCCCTGTTGGTGTTCCCACATAAATTTTCAAATATGACAAATCCTGTAGACATCAGGGATAACTGCAAACAACCACCCACACAGTTCCTTTTAGCCCATAGAACACAGCGGGATGTCACTTTCATTATGGAACCCCAAGACGCATATAGGAGAGAAGTTTTTTATTCCTGGGTCACCTTTTTGGAGCAGATGCAAATACACATGCATTTCATGCATAGCAAATGTACCACAAAAGTACCAAGCTTACCAATAGTAAGAGATACCTCTCTCTTACCAAGAACATCAAAACCTGTTCAATGACGTCCTTCCACATGTAGTAAAACCCATGAGAATAGGTCCTCTAAGCAATGATGGACCAACGTGGCTAACACTTGGCATGTATACACCACATCCCAATGTGCATGCTATTCAAGTAGTTAATGTACGCACACTTTACAATGAGCTAGTAGCAATATATAGACAAGTAATACAATTCATGATGCAGATTTTGAATACCGCCCCAGCAAGGGCTGCTCCAGCTGCTCATCAATTGGCCATTCCTGGAAGCAATCTACAAACAGGCCAAGCAATAATGGGAAAAGCACCCACAGAACAGGAGAAAATTCCATTCTGCATTGCACAAAAAACAAACCAGCTGGAAGCAGTGTTTCCCCACACGGGACCCCTAACTAAACATATAGGGGGTAATTTCAACCTCGGGAGTCTTTTCCCAAGACCGCAGAGGGACCGGCGTGCTGAAGCACGCCAGTGCTGGCGGTTTTCCGCTCTGCGAATTATGACTGCTGGCAGCCCTCCATCCTTTTCTGGACGGAGAGCCACCAGCAGCCATACTGGCGGTTTGCGGGGAAGTGGAGGTTGCCCTGGACACCGCCCGTCAACAGAACACTGCCCACAGAATCACGATACGTGATTCGGCGTGGTGGTGTTCTGTTGACGGGGTGCTGGCGGCGGAGCAGCCCCCATGGATACTGTCCCCTCCTGGAGGATCAACGGACCAGGTACTTTGATTGTCCGTTAGGGGAGGGGGGCAGGGGGGTGATGTGTGTTGTGTGCGTGCATGGGGGTGTGCGTGTGAATATGAAGAGGGGATGTGTGAGTGCGTGTATGCATGCGGGGGTGTAGTGTGTTTGGAAGTGTGTGCGTGTCTGCCTGTATGTATGTTTGTATGGATGTGTGAGTGTATATCTGAATGTGGGTGTGTGTGTATGACTGTGTGTGTCTGTTGGCATGTTTGTTCGTTTGTGTGCGGGTATGTGTGTTGGTGGTGTCTGCATGCGTGTCGGGTGTGTGTCTGTATAGTGATGTCAGGGTCAGGGTGGGGAGAGGGGTCCTGCCACCTTTGGGGGCGGGAGGGGGGTTGGGGGTGTCGGGTAAGGACTCGTGCAGGGGTGGGGGGGACCCCTATCAGTGCCAGGGAAGGGATTCCCTGGCACTGATAGTGCTTACCGCCATGGATTTCATGGCGGTGCCCAACCCCATGAAATCCATGGCGGTCAGCCGGGTCATGATACCGCTGGCGGTCTTGTGACGGCCGCCGGGCTGGAGACCCAAATCTCCAGCCCAGCGGTCATCTCCGCCATGGCGTTCGGTTCGGAGAAGTGGCGGATGACCATGGCAGTAATCGCCATGGTCATAATTCCAATTGTTTTACCGTCAGCCTGTTGGCGGTAAGACCGCCAGTTCTGTGCCAACCGCCAGGGTTGTAATGAGGGCCATAGTTCTTACCATGTGCTTGCCGTTTGGCATGGCCCCCTCCATATATAAGTGTAACACTTGGGGCTTTGCCTTTGCCGTAATCTACACTACCATGCATATTACCCCAACTCTTGCCAATATACCAGAAGTGTTAAAACAAATTCAAAATGAACACAGGGCCTCCCCGGCCCTGGATTAGGGCATCAAACGGATGTGCAACTTTGACACAGTCGCCTCAATAACTTTAAGTAACATTAGAGGGGAAGTAGCAGCATTGGCCATTCGCCAATGGCTCTGAGAGGTTCCTCAGCAGGAACAGGAGCACAAGCTGCCAAAGATTATTTCCAAAATGTATACTAGTATAAAATGGCGTTGTCTGGGGCCAGAGCAACAAAACCACAACTTCAAAGCACCACACCATTAAAGGTACCAAACAAGCCCAAGAGGGTTCTAAAAACACTGGGATAAACAAAAACAAAATAAAGACAGAAAAAGTCTGAGAGCAGATTCTCTGCATATGGAGACCACTGAAAGAAGATATTGCCCATCATTATGACATTGGCGGTCCTTTCCGAAGACCGCCGTCGTGATGGCTGCCAACAGCCGCCGGGGAGGCAACAATCCACCCGCCAGTTTATGACACACAAGCACAAAACTAACAGAAAGCAGCCACAACATCAATTCAGCCAGACCCAACGGATGCGAAAAACTGTCAGACGCACCACCCTCCCCGATACGCCTGCAACACCCCACCCTCCAAATGATGAACCACAAATCACCACAACGGACACTCAACGGCAGTCACCCATTGGCGGTACGGACAGCCACGGTAGAACTGACCACTCCACACCAACAGAAGCCATCATTGGCCAGATTGAAAAAAAAACACCTGACACATATACACATATCATACACACCCACCTACAGCACTGTCAAAACATCCCCCCCACACAACCCACAATTCTTTGCAAACTCAAATGACTGCTACACATTGCCAGCCCACATATCCCTAGAATTGCAAACACAAATCACAGCCACCTATACACCTGTCTCGCATCACACACCACACACCACACACCATACCTCAACACCTAACACCCTCTGCACAACACAAATACTACACAATAGGCATGTCGCCACAGAAGAACCCCTGTTTCACTGATGAGGAGCTGCGGGTGCACAGCTGTTCGGTGCACAGGTCCAGCAGATATCCATTGTCAGGAAGATGGAGCTATGGCAGAGGATTGTGGTCAAGGTGAGCTCCGTGGGAACCTATCCACACACAAGGGAGGACATCAGAAAGAGGTGGAACGACGTACGGGGAAGGTGCGTGCAGTGACCTCTAGCTACCATGTTGCCATCATGAATACTGATGGTGGACCCCCAACCTCAACCCCCACAGTTGACAGCATGGGAGGAAAAAGTTTTGGCAATCGTGCATCCAGAGGGCCTCTCTGGAATCCATGGAGGGCTGGACACTAGTAAGTCACCATTATTACCCCACCATCACCGATAGCTGCATGGCATGTCACCCCTCACCCTGACTTCCTTCACCCCACTCCATCCCATACAGAGAACCACCTTCATAACCACCCTCAACTGTGTAGCCGTACATGCCCTACCCACTTCAAGCACACCCCTCCCGGCTCTGCATGCACACACAACAGTAATGCATGTGCAGCATGTAGCACTACCAATCCCACAATCTATCACCATACACTAACCAAAGGTGAAAGGACAACACCCATCCCATAGGAAAAGCCAGAGATGCTGATTATTTAACCGACAATGACTGTAACAAATTTTTTACATGTCCAGAGGTACCCCAGCCAATGTCAGCAGCGAGCATGTGCCACAGAAACTCAGTCCTCCACCAGAAGATTCCCTCATTGATGACAGCAACTCTGGATGTCTCAATCTGGATGCTCTCTCTGTCCCATCTGTGACCACTGGTGAGTTGGGTACCACAGCCAACACCCAGTCCACCACAGGGCCCCTCTGTCTGACTCTAACACCACAGCAGTTGCCCAGCATTCCCAAACCTCTGCCCCCAGGAGACATCAATCAACAGTTTGCCCACCTGTACAGGGACCTGAGGCAAGACAATGAAGATCCTGGTATTAGTCGGAGTGGGCACACAGTTCATGGGACACAGGCATAGGGGGCCAGTGGGAAGTTATCTGTGTTCCAAGAGGAGGCCCAACCCAGGGAACTGACTGCCCAGGAGGCACTCACACATGTATTGGGAGCCTGCGAGAAATCCCAGGACAGGATGGGCCAGGTGATTACCATCTTGCAGGAAAACCAGCGGCTGCAGGGGGAACACCACCAGGAGGTCATGCAGCAGTTGTAGGGCTTAAATGCCAACATGGTCTCCATTGTAGGGGTGCTGGGTGACATGGCCAACATAATGCGTGAGTACACAACACACTAATGGGCCCCTTCCATTAGTACTCACCAACCTTCAACATCTGCTGCAGCTAGTGGACAGGAGAACCTGCCACAAGACTCACAGGCCACCAGCACCTCTCCCTCTGCAGCAGGCGAACCACCCCGCAAATGTTCCCTGTGACCCAGACAGACACCAGAGACTGTAGCCAAGACCCAAACCACCGCCAGGAAATGAGGCCCTGCTGAATGTCTACTTTGCGTGCTACTGAGACACCTTGTTTTCTTTGGACTGTCATTGCTACTTTTCTTATGGCCCCATGAATACTGGACCTGTGCTACAAACCAACTGGTCCACTACACTGAAGATTTCATCCACCATCACCCCACTCTATTGCACTGTCCCTTCCCTTTTGTCAATTCAATAACACACCTGACTTTTTTAAGCTTTGTTTACAACAATATGCAATTTCTTGACCTGCATTATCCTGTGCAAATGTCTGTAAGTGTGAATCTGTCTACCAAATGTGTGAAAGCGTTCTCTAGTCATCACATTAGTTCACAGTTGTGGCCACACCAACATCTCCAAAAAGGGAAAGCATTAGTGACAGTCAATTGTGGCCTAAAGGTATTAGAGCAACATGAGCCCCTGTAACATAACAGCCTACATTCAGCTGCTGGTCACTTCTACTCAGTAATTTGCACAGCAATGGATTCCAAACACCAAAGTGAGGAGAAACAACCCATTTGAAGCCCTCACACAAGATGCCACAGTATTCACTATACTATGTTGTCAGCATGCCAATCCCTCCTCTGGACCACCTAGTTTGGCCCACACAGTCAGGGAAATTGAAGTCACAGAGTGGCTGTGTAAGCACATTGTAAGTCACATGACATTCCTAGCAACATATTCTAAGTACTGTATGTGATAAGGACACAGTTGCAGTGGCCATGTATATGGGAAAGCTAAACTACTGACACTTTGCTTGGGCAGAATAAGCTTGTACAACATCACCATATCACTGGCACGACTGACCACAGATGGAACAGTGTCAGGTCACATAATGCACACATTTGTGCTTGGCACAACACAGCAGCCACATAGCACTTAACTGTGATGGAGGTGTGAACAGAAGTTCAGTCTTACCTGAGTGTAATTGGAAGTATTGCTATGTCAGATGTGTTCTGTTGTCCACATCCTCCTCCTCCCCATATTCATCACTATCTTCAGTGTCCTCTGCCGGCACAGGTGCATTGTCTCCCCCCTCCTCCTGCAGAAATGGCACATGGCGCCTGAGGGCCAAGTTTTGCTGCATGCAGCAAGCCACCACTATCTGGCAGACCTTCCCAGGGGTGTAGAGTAGGGATCTTCCGGTTACATGGAGGCACCGGAACCTGGCTTTCAGTAGTCCGAAAGTATGCTCAATTATCCTGCTGGTACACCCATGTGTTTCATTGTACCGATTTCCTGCCCTGGTCCTCGGATTCCCCACTGGTGTCAACAGCCAGGACAAGTTTGGGTAGCCAGAGACACCTAGAAGTAGTAAGAGACACACATTACTCATGTACAATGGCACAGAGTACAATTTCAGGTAGCATACAGTGACATACATTGGATAAAAACTCAAGCTCACCTTTGATCCACACTCTCTCCCCCTATAGTCATACCATCACCCGCGGGACGCCTATATTCCTCAATACATAGGCATCATGCACAGATCCAGGAAACTTGGCAGTAACACAGGAGATGTATTGATCTGCAAGGCACACTATCTGGACATTTATTGAGAGGTAACTCTTCCAGTTCCTGTAGAGCTGCTCATTGGTCCTGGAAGGGACCAAAGCAATATGGGTCCTGTGAATGACCCCAATCACATGTGGTATGTGTCCTATGGTGTAGAATGCATCCTTCACAGTGGGCACAATCTTCACTCTGGGGGAATGAGATATAGCTGCTTGTGTTTCATCAAGGAAGCCAAAACTCTTTTAAGCACATTCGAAAACATTGGGTGTGACAATACTGCAGCCAAGCCCACAGTCAACTGGAAATAACTACTTGCCAGGAAGTGGAGCACTGACAGTACCTGTACTGCCGGAGGTATTGCTGTAGTACTAAGAATAGCACGAATCAGATCAGGCTCCAATATTGAAACAGTTCAGTAATTGTAGCCCTGTCCAGACGATAGGTAATTATATAATGTGCCATTCCTCCAGTGTAGCCATGTCCACTAGGGGTCTGTACACGGGTGCGTACCTCCTCCTCCTCTGCAGTGATTGGTACCTAAGCAAACCAAACATGAGAAGTGTGTGACTACAGGAAGGACGGACACACAATCTCACAGTACACAGAGCAGTCACATCCAATATTTAACAACAATGATGGTGTCCTCTACATGCAAACGAACTTCCTCAAATATACCAATACTTTTCATTAGCCATTGTGTTAGAAATGGGGTCACTAGTTGGCAGAGGTATACACCCTTGTCCAAGTAGGGACCACAATACGAGTCAGGGTAAGTCACACACAATCCAAATTATTCTGGGCCAACCCTCTGGTAGCTTGGCACTGACCAGTCAGTCTTAGCTTAGAAGGCAATGTGTAAAGTATTTGTGCAATAAATCATGCAATAATACAGTGAAAACACCACAGAAATACACCACACAGATTTAGAAAAATATAAGGTATTTATCTGATTCATGTAAGGTCAAAACGATCAAGATTTGATAATCACAAGTTGAAATATCACTTTTGCGATGATAAGAAGAGTCTTAAGTCTTTAAAAATCAACAAATGTCTCTTGTGTGCACACAGTACCTGGTAAGCGTAAAAATTACACGCATGAAGACCGCAGAGGTGGAGGTGCATGGAAAAATAAAGGTGTGCAACGGATTTCCAGGTGCGCACAGACAATGCGTTGATTCTTTTCCACATGGCAAGGGCTTTGCGTTGAATTCCGGCGCACAGGCTTGAATCCTCACTGTGTTGCAGAGTCTTTTGACGCCCAGGGACGAATCGTGGAAATCCTGGGGGTGGAGGACAAAGTCACTGGTGCTGCGTCGATCCAGTCGGCGATACGTCAGAGTTTCTGTTGCACAGCAGGCACTGTGTCAGTTCTTCACACAGGAAGTCGGGCTGCATCGTTCTGTCTCGGCGATGTGTTGATCCGGTGGGCTGTGCATCGAAGTTCCGTTTGCAACGCTGGCACTGTGTCGATCTCCACTCGGGGAGCAGGGCTGTATTGTTCTGGATTGGCGATGCAGTGATTCTTTCACAGATAGGCAGGCTGTGCGTTGATTTTTGCCGCACAGGAAGTTCCTTTGAAGATATGAAGTTCTTTTGGCCCTGAGACTTCAGGAACAGGAGACAAGCTCAATCCAAGCCCTTGGAGGGCACTTCTCAGCAGAGCCAGAGGGCAGCAAGGCAGGAGGGCAACAGCAAGGCAGTCGTCCTTCACAGCAAAGCAGTCCAGGTGAGTCCTTTGGGCGGCCAGGCAGCTCCTCTTGGCAGGTTGCCAGATCTAGTTAAGAGTGTCTGTCCCTGGAAGTGTCTGAGTTGGTAGGGTCAGAGACCCAGTTTATATACCTAAAAGTGCCTTTGAAGTGGGGGAGACTTCAAAAAGTGGTTTCAAGTGCACAAGGTCCCCTTTCAGTACAACCCTGTCTGCCAGGGTCCCAGTAGGAGGTTTGGCAGTCCATTGTGTGAGGGCAGGCTACTGTCCTTTGAAATGTATATGTCAGACCCTCCACCCTTCCAGCCCAGGAAGACCCATTCAGTATGCAGATGAGTGCAGGTGTGACTGAGCATTCTGTGTTTGTGGTTGTCTGGGTGAAATGCACAGGGGAGCTGTCAACCAGCCCAGCCAGACATGGATTGGAGACAGGTTGTAAGGCACAGATGGATTTTAAGTGAAGAGAAATGCTCACTTTCTAAAACTACTTATAAACCACAGAGGGTAACCCAAAAACCCGATCGGGCTGGGTAGAAGATAATCATTACATACAACAATGCCCTAACGGGGAAAGATCGACAAATTTATTATATATCATAAAACAACATAGGTGAAAACAAAAAAACAATTTATTCATATAAATATATATATTCATTTATTTACTTATACATAAATATCAATTTAATATATTCATCCTATATGGACAACCCATCTAGTAAAACAACACACCAAAGGCCAGTAGTGTGAGAAAAAGTGCTTGTGATAGATAGAAAGAAGAATACTCTTCCAAGAGAGCGATAGAATTTCTCACAGCCACGTTGTGCAGCATGCAGCAGGCCACCACTATTCTACACACCTTTTCAGGCCCATAGGCCAGGGAACCGCCAGAGATATGTACACAATGAAATCTAGCCTTCAGGAGACCTATTGTGCACTCTATCGCCCTTCTAGTACGTCCATGGGCCTCATTGTAATTCCTCTCTGCATCTGTTCCAGGATTCCTCACTGGTGTCAGGAGCCAACGCAGGTTGGGATAGCCAGAATCACCTAGAAAAAGGTTCACAACACAACTTAGCATGACAAGCTTCAAAGGCAGACAGCCTGGCTGTCTGCAAGGTGGCAAGAAGTGACAGAAACACCTACCTATAATCCACCCACTGTCCTCTTGTAGTTGTTCCATCTTCTGTGGCACACTACTGTTCCTCAGCACAAATGCATCATGGACTGAGCCAGGGAACATGTCATTCACATGTGTGATGCACTGGTCTGCAGTACACACTGTTGAATGTTCATGGAGTGAAAGTTCTTCCGGTTTCTGAACACCTGTTCACTGACTCTTTGGGGGATGATAGCTATGTGGGTGCCATTGCTGGCACCTATCACATGGGGTATGTTGGCAAAGGCATAGAAGTCTGACTTGATGGCAGGGAGGTCAGTTCTTTGGAGAAACCTCACATAGGACTGCAGGTGTTGTACAAATGCTTTCAGGAATCTTGTCAGTATAATGCTAAACATTGGCTGTGAAAAACCAGCACCCATGCCCACTGTCACTTGAAATGAGCCCGTGGCCAGGAAATGGAGTGCAGAAAGCACCTGCACTTCAGTGGGGATGGCATGCTGATTACGATTTGCCAGAGTCAGTGCAGGATCCAGTAATGCACAAAGTTCAAGAATAGTTGCACGGGTGAGTCTGTAATTGATAATGATGTTACGCTCCACCATGGTCTGCAAATCCACAGATGGTCTGTACACAGATGGGGCCCTTCCTCGCCACAATGGTCTGTGCCTAGGAGGAGTTTGAAACACTTGTAAGGAACACACATACATCAGCACACATTGTCAGTCACTGAGCACTGCTGGCTTGATTGTCGTCGACACAAATGCATAGTGTGTATGACATAACAGCAACTTGACCACAATGATAGATCAGGGCTTGTCAGGTGAGGTGATGTTAATTGTCACATGCCTATGGGTGTTTGGGGAACAGTAGGGCCTGCATTGTGCTGATTGGAGTTTTATAAATGTGTATTTTTTGCCAAAATGTCTGCCCCATGTAATCCAGAACTGTCGTTGTGGAAGTGACCTCATAGCGCTAGCGGTCGACGTAACAGCATAAGGCGGTGTTTACCGCCATGCACAAATTAATTGGTTAACATGGATTTCAATGGGGAATCCTAGCGTATCATGATCACCGCCGGCGGTGACGGTGCACACCGCTGCAGTGCGCACGCAAACTCGTCACCCCAACTTCACTTGACTCCCTGATGCCGTGCAAGCAGGTACTCCACTGAGTGTACTGCTGTGTCCTGCCGCTGGTCATGGAAGTGGCATGTGTTGCAGGGTAAATGGCCCCAGCCTTCACCCAAGAGGAATTGGAGAGGCCCATGGAGGGGGTCCTGTCCCTGTACGCCAAACTCTACGGATGGCCAGAGGTACAGGTGAGTAGGAGGATTGGGGGCCATGGATGTGTGTAATGGTTGGTGTTGACAGCATACATGTGTGCACCTTTGACACTGAATGGGCCAGGTTTCCTGACATGCTGCGTGTGTATGTGCTGTAAGTTCGTTTGTACTGTCCATCCCATAGTGGACGTATAGCCAGCTGTAAATGATTGGCCAGTGCCTGACCTCTGTGTTACATTTCTGTGTGTCCCTTTAGGTAAGCGCCCACCAGGAAAGGGCACTTTGGCATACCATCGCCAAGGAGGTGCGGACCCTGGGGGTCTACAACTGGCGGAGCACCCACTACAGGAAGAGGTGGGAGGACCCCTTATCGGGCACTGATCCCCCTATGCTACGCATCCTGGCGGTGGCGTACCCAGACCTGGAAGGGCGCTTGAAGGCTGCACAACAGTCACAAGGAGGTGAGTACACATACCATATTTTTGACCATTGATGGATGTGTGTGTGTGCATTCGGGTTTATGCTGCTTAGTTGCAGAGACTCTGACTCATTTCCATCTACATTATGGCCCCCATGGGGAATAGGGGTGTTTTGGTCAGGTCTCCTACAGGTGGGGTCCTTACATTATTTGTGGAAAGGCTGTTGAGCAGGGTTCTGGGCACTAGTCAGGAGCATAGCCATGGGTATAGCGGTAGGTGCTGCCTGTTCGAGGGTCTTCTGGGTGGGTGTATGTATGAACCACTATCTTAACTCCATTAAGCTATTTACAAATCTCTTTGCTCTTTTGTCTCCCCACCCCTGTTCTCTTGTGTTGTCTGTGTACATCAGCATCATCAGGCGAGGGAGCTGAGACACCGGAGAGTGGGGATGCAGCGGCCCACAGATCCTCGAGGCAGAGTTGTCCGACACCAAGGGGACCAGTGGGTTGGAGGGCGAGGGGAGTACCACGGGGTAGGCAACTACTACTGTAGGTAGTGACTCCGATACCTCCTCCGATGGGGGCTCCCTGGCAGTGGCGGACCCTAGTGGGCCCACACCTACTGTGCCATCTTCCACCACCCCCATACCATCACCGCCCTCCCATTTGCTCCCTACCAAGTTGCCCGTGCCCGCTCACCCAAAAGGGTGGGCGTCTCCTTCGCCCCAGGCACCTCTTCTCCTGCTCCAGTCAGCCTTGCTGCCCTCACGGAGGAGGTTATTGACCTCCTGATAACCATCTCTGTAGGGCAGACAACCATTGTTAAGGTCATCCAGGGGATAGCATCAGAGTTCCAACAGACCAATGCCTATCTGGATGGCATTCACTGTGCCGTGTCTGGCCTACAGATATATTTTCAGGCTGTGGCCTCCTCTTCGACGGCAGCCAGTCTCCCTAGTCATTCGGTCCCCCCTCCAACCACCTCTACCCTTTCCAGCACCCCACTCCCTTCACCCGTCCAAAGCACACATTCTGACATGACACATCAACACACAAGAAGCACACTTCAAAACACAACCATCACACCTCCCACCACAAGCAGTCACACAGCCAACATACACATGCACACACAGCAACATCCACTTCCCCCAGTGTGCCCACCTCTTTCGCCTCCCTATCTGTACCCTCTACATACACCCCCCCCAGGCACTGCACCTTCATTCACTGTTGCTGACTCTATTCCTGCAGTGACCACAATAGCACACATCCATACATGCACCCCAGACACCACACCTGTACTCACCACAACTACTTTGGTTGACACATGCAGCACACTCACCAGACTTGCAGACACCCAGACAATATTCATTCACACTGGCAGCCTGTTTTGTCCACTGTGTCCAACCCCGCCTCCCAAAACACCCAAACGCACCAAAACACCCACCCATCACACATCCACCACACCTCAGCATACTGTCCAGTCACCTGCACCCACAACAAGCACACCTACACCACTTACGACTACTCCCTCTACCTCCACTCCCACACCTTCCTCCAGGCCGAACCCAAAGAAACTTTTCCTCTCCTGTGCTGACCTATTCCAACCCACTGACCCACCCCGTCTTGTGCCTAAATGTGCACACCTCTTTGCCCTATCCACTCCTTCCATGTCACAGCCCACCCCTGTCCGCCCTTCGCATTCCTGTGCCCCTTCCCCAGAGAGGAAGAATCCCTGTGCTGAGCCTATTCCATCTGGCTCCACCTGGTCCAAGCACACTCCCCCACCTTCCAAGGCCAAAGCCAAACCCCCTCCACCTTCTGAACAAAAATCAAATCCCCACCCCTGTCGTAAATCCCCACCCCTACCACCCCATACCCCTGTTCCCCGTGGTGCCTGGATGCCCCATTGTTGCCCCTATAGGGTGGAGTACCGTAGCACTTGTGGGAGTCAGGTTGGGGCCATTGTGGCCCATGGGACTTCTTGCACTATGGACTGGCCATTGGCCTTATTTCCAAATTGTTTGCTCAGACAGCAGAATTGAACGTTAATGTGTGGCCTGTGTTTTTGGCGGCACACTCTGGATCCTTGGTCTCTCATTTCATTGTTTGTGGGTGTGGGGCACATGTATGTACTTTGGACAGGTTGGATTTGCCTTTTGTCGGGTAAGTACCTCTTGCTGTGGGGTGTATGTGAAGGGTTGTGAGAGCGTTGTAGGGAGGGTGGAGTGGGTGGGTCTGTAGCTGTGCCCTTTCTTGCCTTGTTTCGTAGGTTGCGGTACTTTCCGTGCCCGTCTTCCTCGGCTGGCATGATCTGCAGCTCTCTATCCATGTCTGTTTCAGCATGTTGTGTTAGCCTCCGGTGAGTGTTTCTTTATATTTTGTTTGTTTACGCCTGGCTTCACGTGGCGGTGGTTCCCGCCCCAGAACTGACAGCGGTCTAGTGGTTCAATATTTGATGGGTGGGTAGGGCCTTTCTGTCGGCCTGTGGGCGGACTCTGCCGTCGTTGTCGGCACTCCTCTGCTGGCGGTGGGTGGTTTTCAGGATGCCTGTGTTTCAGTTGGTTCATTATTTGGCAGTCCGGACCGCACCTCTGTTGGCGGTTTTTACTGCCGCCGGTGCGGTGTTTACAGCCGTGTTCATAATTAGGGCGTATGCGCACTTTACCTCTGCTAGCCAGTGCTAAAGTGCATATGCTCTCTCCCTTTAAGCATGATAATATCGGATCATATCTAATTGGATTATTTAATTTACTTATTAAATAGTAAAGTGCACTATATGTGCCCAGGGCCTGTAGATTAAATGATACTAGTGGGCCTGCAGCACTGATTGTGCCACCCACTTAAGTAGTTCCTTAATCTTGTCTCAGGCCTGCCATTGCAAGGCCTGTGAGTGCAGTTTCACTGCCAATTCGACTTGGCATTTAAAAGTACCTGCCAAACCTAAAACGCACCCTTTTTCTACACATAATTCACCCCTAAGGTATGCCCTAGGTAACCCATAGGCTAGTGCTGTGTAGGCAAAAGACAGGGCATGTACCTGTGTAGTTTACATGTCCTGGTAGTGTAGAACTCCTAAATTAGTTTTTACACTGCTGTGAGGCCTGCTCCCTTCATAGGCTAACATTGGGGCTACCCTCATATACTGCTTGAATGGTAACTGCTGATCTTAAAGAAGTAGGAAGGTCATATTTAGTATGGCCAGAATGGTGATTCAAAATCCTGCTGACTGGTGAAGTTGGATTTAATATTACTATTTTAGAAATGCCACTTTTAGAAAAAGAGCATTTCTCTGCACTTAAATCCTTCTGTGCCTTACAATCCACATCTGGCTGGGTTCAGTTGAAAGCTCCCTTGTGCATTCACTCAGACACACCCCAAACACAGGATACTCAGCCTCACTTGCATACATCTGCATTTTGAATGGGTCTTCCTGGGCTGGGAGGGTGGAGGGCCTGACACTTACATGTCGAAGGACAGTAGCCTGCCCTCACACAAAGGACTGCCACACCCCCGACTGGGACCCTGGCAGACAGGATTGAACTGAAAGGGCACCTTGTGCACTTCTAAGCCACTCTTTGAAGTCTTCCCCACTTCAAAGGCACATTTGGGTATTTAAACAGGGCCTCTGCCCCTACCAACTCAGACACTTCCTGGAGAAGAGAACCTGAACCAGAACCTGCGTCCTGCCAAGAGAACTCCCTGGCTGCCCAAAGGACTCATCTGACTACTTTCTGTGAAGGACTGCTGCCTTGCTGTTGTCCTGCTGCCTTGCTGCTCTCTGGCTGTGGTGAGAAGTGCTCTCCAAGGGCTTGGATAGAGCTTGCCTCCTGTTCCCTGAAGTCTAAGGGCCAAAAAGACTTTGGGGGTCGTTACAACCCTGGCGGTTGGCAGAGAAGTGGCAGTCTTACCGCCAACAGGCTGGCGGTAAAAAAATTGGAATTATGACCATGGCGATTACCGCCATTGGTCATCCGCCACTTCTCCGAACCGACCACCAGGGCGAAGACGACCGCTGGGCTGGAGACTTGGGTCTCCAGCTCAGCGGCCATCACAAGACCGCTGGTGGTATCATGACCTGGCTGACCGCCATGAATTTCATGGGGTTGGGAACCGCCATGAAATCCATGGCGGTAAGCACTATCAGTGCCAGGGAATCCCTTTCCTGGCACTGATAGGGTCACCCCCACCCCCCACTCCCACCCCCGAGTCCTTCCCCGACACCCCCCACCCCCCTGCCACCCCTCAAAGGTGGCAGGACCCCCTCCCCTACCCCCGATATCACTACACAGACACACACCCGACACGCATGCAGACACCACCAACGCACATACCCGCACACACACAAACAAACATGCCAACAAACACACATTCAGACATACACGCACACATCCATACAGACATACATACAGGCAGACATGCACACATTTCTAAACACACTACACCCCCTCATGCATACACGCACTCACACACCCCCTCTTCATATTCACACGCACACCCCCATGCACACACACAACACCCCCATCCCCTCCCCTAACAGACGATCAACTTACCTGGTCCGTTGATCCTCCGGGAGGGGACGGGATCCATGGGGGCTGCTCCGCCACCAGCACCCCAGAGGTGGAGCAACCTCCACTTCCCCGCGGACCACCAGTATGGCTGCTGGCGGCTCTCTGTCCGGAAAAGGATGGAGGGCTACCAGCAGTCATAATTCACCAAGCGGAAAACCACCAGCAATGGCGGTCTTCAGCATGGCGGTCCCTCAGCGGTCTTGTGAAAAGACCGCTGAGGGTGAAATTACCCCCTTTATCTCTACAAGAAGGACTCCTTGTGCGGTGAAAATCTATGCACAACCTGCCAAAATTGGCACACAGCCTGCACCGCAGTGAAAAATTCACTGCATGCCGAACCGAAACAACGTGGCCGGACTTCCCAATGAGAAGATCGATGCAGCGCCAGGGTAGCGACTGGAAATTCAACTCACGGTCCACTGAATCGACGAACAGCTGAGCTGGAATGATGCAGCCCCTGTGATTTCATCTTGTCAGCATCGGAAATCCACACATTATCCCCGGGGCATCCGATAAAACCGGCAACCTGAAGAGGATCCACGACCGAGCTCCGGAGATCGAAGCACAGCCGTCTCTGTGTGAAAACTAAATGACACATCTCCTCCTCTGTGGTTCTTTGTGGAGATTTTGAACGCAAACCAGGTACTTGTGCTTGAAAGACACATTTGTTGCTTTTAAAAGACTAAAGACACTTCATATCACTTTTTCCGTGATATCTCAACATATACTTATTGCATTTTAATCGTTTTGACCTGCATCTTATCAGATAAATAGTGTGTATTTTTTTAAACACTGTATGGTTTATGTTTGTGGTGTTATACTGTGTTATTGCATGATTTATTTCACAAATACTTACACATTGCCTTCTAGGGTAAGCCTGACTGCTCAGTGCCAAGCTACCAGAGGGTGGGCATAGGATCATTTGGATTGTGTGTGACTTACCCTGACTAGAGTGAAGGTCCTTGCTTGGACAGGCGGTAACCTGACTGCCAACAAAAGGCCCCATTTCTAACAGGTATGAACCAATGTTACCATGTTTTAAGGGAGGGAACATAGGAACTTTAGCCCTGGTTAGCAGCGGTAAAGTGTGCAGTCCTAAAACCAGCAAAAACAGTGTCAAAAAAGTGGAGAGAGGCAGGCAAAAAGTTGGAGGTGAATACTCTAAGGCTTTCAGGTCTAACACATTCTGTCTCACAGATGTAGTCGGAGTCGTGTGCATGATTAGTAGCATCCCATTTCAAATGTCCTGTCAACTACTCATCTGCAAGCAGTGCACTAGTATGAGATCTAATTTGAGTGCCAAATTCTACAAGCAAACCAAAGTATGTAGCGGACTGGAATTGCCTTGGTGTCTACCATCGGGACCTATGACCCACATTAAATCGACCGCCATGAGTACCAGCATTAGGACTTGGCAACCGCCTGTCCTGCATGCAGGGACGGGTGGAAGTGACCTCACTCCATCGGCGGAACTGGAGAAGTGTGTGGATGGAGTCCTAACCTAGTATGGACAGTTGTATGGGCCTCCAGATCAACAGGGGATCAACCCCTTTTGGGTACTTAGTATGTAACATGGCTGTATGTAGATTTATGTGTATGCTTGCAGTGTGTCATTTGGGGATTGTATTTTTGATGCAGGCAATGTGTATGCAGAGGTACAAGTAATATGTGAGGTTAATGTGGAATCTATGCAGTATGTAAGCCATTGCTGTAAAAAAATGGAGTGTTAAGTTCATGGTGTCCTTTCGTCTGTGTTCCCTATGCAGGTCAGCGCCCATCAAAAGAAAGGGTTGTGGCGTGCCATCGACAAGGACGTGCAGCCGCTGGGGGTACATATGCAGCAGAGCACCCACTGCAGCTAGGGACGTCCTCCCAACAAGGGAGGGGTGCCCATCGGACCCTTAGCCCCCTAATGGCCTGCATACTGGCTGTGGCCAATCCGAAGTTGGATTGGTGCCTGAGGGCAGCACATCAGCCACAAGGGGGTGAGTACACACTGTGTGGAGTTCTTTCTTGATGCCTGCCATGGTGTATGGGTGCAAGGTTCTAGTCAGTGAATGGCCCAATATGTCCATTTAGCTAATCTTGTAGAGTCCTCCCTAGCAATGAAGAGTGGTATGTACATTTGGTATTGACAAGTAGATGCATACCATGGCAGACAGATTAGTGATTCCCAGTAGGTGTGCAGATGGTAGTGTTTCAGTTCATTTCTGCTGTAGTTCCCAGGCAATGATGTGGTATTGTGGTTGTCACTGCATAGTGTTATTTAGCTGTGAGTTATTTTGATGTGTATGCCATATGTGCTGATATTGTTGTTAGTGACGCTGTACTTCCTTTCTTTCTCCCCCATCCTCCCACCTTTTCTTATCCTATCCTTGTGTGCATTAGCATCATCTGGTGAAGGAGGAAGGGCACCAGCAAGTCAGGGATCTGCAGCCCATGGGACCCAGGAGGCAGAGTCCACCGACGCTGAGGGGACCAGTGGGTTGAAGGGCGAGGGGAGCACCACGAGGGAGACAGGAGCTGATACTACTGACTCTGATTCCTCCTCCGATGGAAGCTCCCTGGGGGTGGCAAACCCCTCTGGGATCACCGCAGCTACATCATCTTCTGCCATCCCCCATACTAGCACCGCCCTCCAAATAGCCCCTCAACCTGTTGCCCGTGCCTGCTCACCCAGGAGAGTGGGTGTCTCCTTCGCCCCAGGCACCTCATACCCTGTCCCAGTCAGCCCTGCTGCCCAACTGAGGGGGCTATTGGCCTCCTGAGATCCATCTCTGTAGGGCAGTCAACCATAGTGAATACCATCCAGGGGCTGGCATCCCAGTTGCAGCAATGCAATGCCTACCTGGAGGGCATTCATGGTGGCTTGGCAGCACTACAGAGATCGTTTTAGGCTCTGGCCTCCTCTTTGCTGGAAGCCAGTGCCCCTGGTTCTTCCGTCCCCCCTCCAACTAACTGTTCCCAATCCCAAAGCTCTCTCCTCCCGATCCCAAGAAAACAATCAGACTAGCATGCACTCAAGACAACAGACAGGACTCGCAAAGACAAGCACAGGCACCACAGATCACACCATGAGCACATGCACAGCCAACACCCAGGGGCCCACAAAACAACAGCCACTGCCTCCAATTTCTCCCCCTCTTCCTCCTCCCTCACAGTCACATCAGCACTCACACCTGCAAGTACTGCATCTTCAGTCATATCCTGCCACCTGTACAGTCTGGCTCACAGTCACCACAACAGCAGACATGCAGACCAGCACCCCATTCACCACATATGCAGTCACCACCACACCATCACAACCACATGCAGCATACCCACCTCATTTGAAGACACCACCACAACATAGATGCACACAACCTGTATGTCCTCTCCCGCCATGTCTGCTCACCCCCCTCCAAAAACACAAACACTCCCACTCAGACACTCAACAGCCATCCACCTCACAAATGCACACTGTACATGCATCTGCAACCCAGTCCTGCACACCTACTCCTCCTACAACCACTCCCTCTACCTCCACTCCCTAACCTCCCACAACCCGCCCCATTGCACCAAAGAAGCATTTCCTTGCCTGCCTTGACCTCTTCCCTCCTCCTCCCCTATCCCTTCCTGCCTGGAAAAGGAAGGTCCCACTCCCCCAGCTCAGTACCGCCAGCTCCCAGTCCTCTCATGTCCCTCCCCTTGCAACAGAACCTACCACTAAGGGGCATAAGACTGCCACTCCGACCCCCTGCTCCAAGCCCACTCCTCTGCCCCCTAAATAAAAGATCAAAGACCCACCCCCTCCCAAACTCAAGTCCAAGGACCCCCCTCCCAAGATAACTCCCCACCTCTCCCTGCTCTCTGAGGTACCTGCCTTCCAACACTATGCACCTGCCCAGTGGAGTGACTTGGGCTATCAGGAGTCATGTTGGGCCTTGTACATTTCCCTGTAGGTTGTTCATAGCATTGGTCTGACCAATGGCCCTTTCTATATGGTTGCCTCATTTGTTGTGGGTGCACGTCCACTTAAATACAGTGGTTGGACCAAAGGTATGTGTCCTGGCTTTCTATACTTCTGGCTTATGTTGTTGTTGGATTTCTTGGCAGATTGTTCTTAGTGTGTGGTATGTGTGTATGGTGTGTGTTGTGTGGGTGGCTGTGTCACTCTCCCCTCCTTTCCTTGTGTGCTAGGCTGCTGTACTCACTGCGGTCGTTGCTGCTGTTGGACTGCCATCTCGTGGTACAGCATCGGCAGGGTTTCAAGTTTGGGTTCCATGGCAGCCGCTGACTCCTCTGTGTCCCTGGCGGTGAGTGTCTCATTTCATATGATTCGTTTCCGCCAGGCTTTTCATGGTGGTGGTCCTGTCCCAGAAATCCTGGCAGTCTGCTATTTCATAATATGATGGGTGGGGAACAGTGTTCCACCAGCCTGAAGATGTCAACCGCCATCGTCAGTGGCCAGACCGCACTCGCAGTTCAGGTGGTACTTTGGCTGTCTATGGGAGGGATCACTGACATGGTCATAGTTTGACGGTCTTCACCGGCAGCCTGGAGACGGTACTACCGCCCTTGCCGGCGTGATGGTCAGCTGACCACCGATGTTATAATGAGGGCCATAATCTCTGAAATAGAGGAACTTTAAAAACTCCTTTTAAATACCAATATACTGATACACGTGCCTCTCGTTCCTTTCAAAGCAGACCAGACAGACGGAGTGAGACAGTGGGATGGTCTGAAACCTGAAGTAAATACACAAAGAAGGACTTAAAATGTTCCTCTGAAGTTTACACTAAAAAAGAGGGCAAATCTCCTCAACAAAAATCTCAATTGAAAAAGAAAAAGGTGGCTGCTATTTTGATCAAATATGTCAACCATGCTGAAAACATTGCTGAAGAACAGGACGTGGGCAGTGACTCTACTAGACAGCGCGGCAGAAGGCACTCTGGCGTGGGCTCCCGCTCTGTACCGTAACCACATGGGATGGGATAAAGATTTCCCATACCATGTAATACCAATTAGATCTGCACCTTAGCCTGGGCCTCAAAACCCATTAAGCACAAGGCAAAAGCTCCAGTGATAGAGATTCTCACACAACTTGAACACCAGAGAGCAGTGGAGCCCTGTGTCTTTGCAATGAATCATCCGTTATTCCCCTTTGCCAAACTCGATCATTTATACAGAATAGTCTTAGATTACAGACAGTTAAATGGTCACACTCGCATTTACACCGATCCAAAACACACACAACACATCACTAATTAACAACATAGGTGGTCATTCTGACCCTGGCGGTCTTTGACCGCCAGGGCGGAGGACCGCGGGAGCACCGCCGACAGGCCGGCGGTGCTCCAATGGGGATTCCGACCGCGGCGGTTAAGCCGCGGTCGGACCGGCACCACTGGCGGGGTCCCGCCAGTGTACCGCGGCCCCATTGAATCCTCCGCGGCGGCGCAGCTTGCTGCACCGCCGCGGGGATTCCGACCCCCCCTACCGCCATCCAGATCCCGGTGGTCGGACCGCCGAGATCCGGATGGCGGTAGGGGGGGGCGCGGGGCCCCTGCGGGCCCCTGCAGTGCCCATGCCACTGGCATGGGCATTGCAGGGGCCCCCGTAAGAGGGCCCCTACATGTATTTCACTGTCTGCTGCGCAGACAGTGAAATACGCGACGGGTGCAACTGCACCCGTCGCACAGCTTCCACTCCGCCGGCTCGATTCCGAGCCGGCTTCATCGTGGAAGCCTCTTTCCCGCTGGGCTGGCTGGCGGTCTGAAGGCGACCGCCCGCCAGCCCAGCGGGAAAGTCAGAATTACCGCCGCGGTCTTTCGACCGCGGAACGGTAACCTGACGGCGGGACTTTGGGGGCGGCCTTCGCCGCCCGCCAAGGTCAGAATGAGGGCCATAGTGTGCAAAAAATTACAAAACGTCCTTGGATATTTCCTATGTTTTTTTTGTCAAAATCTAGCACCTGAAAGTCAGAGTCTTAGCTCTTTTAGCTGATTAGGCTTGCAGTGTCTCTTTTGGCATTTGTTGCAAGGACATAAGTAGGGCCCTAGGTTGTTTTCAGCCTGAGTAGCATTAATATTACATGAGATTGATCCAGAGGCATTGCGATATGTGGATGATATTTATCTCACATCAGGCCAGGGTGGATTAGATTGCATTAGGATAAACTGCCCAGGGATACAAATTAAATTTCAGGAAAACATAAATTCCTTTCTTGAATGTCCTATTTATAGGATATGAACTATCAGAAACTGGCCTGCACTTTCTTGCAAAATGTGTTCAACTTCATCCTCCAAATACTATTAAGAAACTGCAGTCATTGCTGGGTTTCTTCAGCTTTGGCAGAACATACATACCTGATTATACACAACACATGAAACCACTTTATGATTTAATTCGTCCAGGTTTTTCAAGCAAACACTGGACCATAGATCCCACACACATCCTTAAAGAACTTCAGCAAGACATGCTTAAAGAAAAACATTTACACACACTTGACAACAAAACAAACTTGGTCATCAGAATAATTGTGGCCTCTCATTATCCTAATGAAACTACTGGATTTGGGTGGCAGAATCACTTGCACTGTGGGGGACCTAGTCTGAACCCACTACAGGTGATCTGTCGGCCTAATCCGGGTTTTGTTCCGGCTAACTAGCAGTGCCTCATCTCCACCCAAGAGCAGGGATGATTGGGCAACCGAGTGCATGACACAATTGATTCCTTAGGGAAATCGTGGTCACTCAGATCTCATCCTTTTCTCTAAGTTACATTAGTCCCACGTATGCATCAACAATCAGAGGCAGAATAGAGTTCAATAAGGTTTTATTGAAGTAACTGCATCTTAGATAATAAAGCATGAATTGCAATAACTAGGATGATGAAGCATGACAGGATTAAAATTGTGACAAGGAGAGTGAAACAGAAAAATAACGCTATCATAGTGTCACTATGATTGTTAATAATAGCCCTACCTAGGCTATGTTAGAGCACAGCATGTTAAGCTCTAATTCTACCATTCAGGTTACCCTGGGAAGCCATCATCCCTCATACCTGAGCAAGAGGCCCGTAGTCTACATAAGTAGCTGCAGCGAAGCACTCAGCAATCAGCATACAGTCGTGGTCATCTGGTTGGAATCTCCCTCTAATGTCCATGGATCAAAGTAGTGTTTAAGAGTGTGTATGTTTCTGTGAACATTAGAGGCGAAGCGTACCACTTTTGTCAGCAACCTATCTTACTGCAACCTCAAGAAAAGCACAGAGTGAAAGAAATGTCTTGTTTAGGAACGCAGTGCTGGCCTAGGCAAAGAACAACTAGGTAGAGAAAATAAAACAAGACCACAAATGTGGCTATTGTCAAAATAATAAAAACGGAGCTGAATAAAATGTCTAGGTTAAAGTGCACAGCGGCAGGCCTAGTTTGCTAAAATAATGTGTATAAAGCTATAACTAAAATGGCTATACAACAGTGCCATCTGTTTCATCTATGTCTCATTCAATGAAGGTGACACAGTACCCACTGCTCACAAAGTTCAGATGGCTGTCATCAAGGAGAGGTCACTTGCCCAAGATAAACACATTATTGTCGTTACCCTGGTGCCATTGCTAAAAGGGGTCAGCAAAGGAAGCATTCTAAATGCAAAAACATTACATCCACATGGGATTCAATGGGCAACCTCACTGACTGAGGTTGATTACATCTTTGACCCAAAACCTCAGACCCAGGAATTCCTCCAATGTGAACAGGTGTACCCTGCACCTACTAATATATTACCAATAGACCATTAACAAACTGTCATTTATACTGATGGTTCAGCACAACCAGCTGTAGGTTCTAAACATCAATATTCAGCAGCCTGAGCAGTAGTAAGTGGTGTGATGAGAGACAGTACATTCCACCCCCTAAATACCTACATGCAGATCCTAGGGGACTGCACTGCACAATTGGCAGAGCTTAAGGCTCTTGTATTGGCACTGGAACATGCTGATCCTGAGCACCCAACATTGATTGTGTGTGATTCGTATTATTGTGCCCAGTCCTTTAACAACCACCTAAATCACTGGGGCCTGAATGGGTTTAGAGATTCCAACGGGAAAACCATCAAATACAGAAACCTGTGGGGGAGGGTAACCAACCAACAGGACAGACTACCAAAAGCTCATGTAGTACACACATTGGGCCATCAGTGTATAGGAGCACACATTGTAGGAAACACTTTGGCTGATGAAGCTGCCAAATCTGCAGTTGCTACAGCTTTTGCAATAACTTGTTTTCAGACAAGACAGGATAATGATACACAGACTGCTGTTAAAGCTGCGGCTGACGCCAAGTCTTTAATAAAAGCATTCCCTGCTAAATATTTCTACCATTTTAGTGCCCAGAACATTGCTTTCACAACCATTCCAGGGGTGGGAGATCGTGTGATCCCCAACCAAGACCAGAGAACAGATCTCGTAAAAGCAGTGCATGAGGGTGTCGCTTCTGCTCGTGCAAGGGTGGCGGCTACAATATCCCTACTACAGAAACACTTTTGGTTACCAGATCTTTTCAGGCAGACCAAGCAATGTGTCCTTTGTGATGGCATTTGCCATTAAATTAAAGGCTACACTATTAATTGCCCATTGCAGACCTCCCTCCTAATATCAAACAAACCACTGCAACGTATGTACCCGCCCCATTGTGGTCCCTTACAACCTGATGGTGCATACAAATACATCTTAGACACTTTTGATTTCTGCTCTAGATTCCTGTGAGCATGGCCACAATGGTTGACTGATGGTTGGACTGTTATTAAAGACTTGCTGGTCTTTATCGGTACATATGCAGTTGCAGCATTCCACTCAGACTCACTCATGCTCTGTCTTTGCCTCTAGAGCATTCAGGGACACTATGGGATCGATGGGTGTTCAACTCGATTATTCCTCACCCTATCATCCCATGGGAAACAGTGCAGTGGAGAGGAAGAATCAAGACCTGAAGCAGTCCTTAACATTGGGAGTTATAGGCTCAGGCCGTAGTTGGCTTCATCACCTATATGGGGTCCAGAGAGCACTAAATAATCTGCCCAGAAGGTTCGTGGTAGTTTGCATCCTCTATGAGGTCCTCTTCGGGGTACCTATGTATGTCCCTTATCTTGATGTTTCTGGTGCAGTTGCGGCAGACACACCATTTGACATAAATGAACGTGCTGCCGTTTTACAGAAGCTACAGCAATTTTGAGATGAGAACTCCTCCGCATGTGATGCCACCTTGGGAATAAGGGATTTGCAACAACATCTACAGGCTGGATTTCTAAAGTAGGGTTTCTAGCGTGTGAAAAGATTGCTGTGAGAAAGGAATTTGCCCCATCCTACAGAGCACTGGTTCCAGTCCTGGGAATATGCGGTAAAAGAACTGTCATCATACCACCACTGACTGGGTCCATGGAGAACAGATTTGCTTCAATTAATAATGTCAAATTGTACCATGTGGCCGATCCTGCACAGTAGACCCAGAGGTCCTTCGGGTAGTACCCAGCCCCTCTCACTATCCAACAGGTTATACCTCTACAAGCAGTAACCAATGTTACTGCTAGCACTAGTGCTACAGTTGCCTCCTTGTGCATGGGGAGGGCGGAGAATGAGCTTCTGCTGATTCCTCTCAACACTGTTTGAGATGTGGGACACTATTATTCCAATTCAACCCAGACAGATGACATTGTGTACTATGAACCACACAAATTATTCTATCCACTAGCTCTCCACTGGCTCCTGTGTTTGCACAGACTGATCCTGGTTATTTCATCGACCTAGATGACTTTTCTTCTTAATCATCTGCTTCTACAACTGAGACTGTATCAAAGACACATAAGCTGTACATTTGAATTAGGAACGATTACTTAATTTATCCATTGTGGATACTGCTGACATTCCTTGCATTTCTTCTTTGGATTGGTTTCTTTATTGTCTTTTTCCTTCTGATAAATGGTCATTATCTTCCTGAACGCTCTGCTGGTGAGCCAGTGGATGTGGTTTTGACACCTTACCTATCTCCCCATAAGGCCAGAAGAAACTTGTTCCTTGTGAATATTTCAGCAGTTCCAATTCCAGATGGGTATTTGATTTCCATTTCCGTTTGATATATATGGTCCTACCAAGGCCATTCAAATTCCATATGTATTCAAAGTGTCAATAAGTGATGTAATTACCCAGCCTATTGTTGCCGATGAATGGGATGTTAAAACAGCTGATTCCATGCTTTCTGAGCTGGACTACTACACTATGGTGGTCATTACAAGTCTGGCGATTCGTGGACCACCACAGTGGATGTGGCGGCCGCACCACCATGGCCCCAATGGAGCAGACTGCCATACTATGAGCATGGGAATGGAACCAACAGAACACAGCCAAGTTGCTGCCCGAACTGCCACTGTGTGCGGACCGCCGTGGCGGACGGTAAGAATTTCCAGGCCGGCGGTGAGGCTGTTTCCCATGACCCTAAAACTAGGCTCCACACTGCCAGGATTTCTGGGGCAGTAGTACTGCCAAGAAAAGCCTAGCAGAAACAAATTACTGAAGAGAGAACCCTCCCCTTCAGGAACACAGGCACATCCATAGGAGCCATGTCATAACTCTGTCATCCCATCTCCTGGGGGACACTGTAGCAGACTATCTGCAGCCTGGGAATCACCATTCAATCTCATCCAGAGTACCTTTCTGACCCCTGCTTGCTTCCCACGTCGATATGGTATGCTATTGAAGAACTACATTTTCTTACATGGACTTCATGTCCCATAATGCACTGCCTGGTAGTAAGTAAGACCTGCAATCTGCTGTCCATTGCTTCCTATGGTAATAGTCCTGCTATACCTCGCTACTGGATTATCTCCTCCAGAATTTGTGAGAGACTGAAACTGCACATACCTATTACCACTCTTGTGCAGCCCAGCCATGTGTCTCCGCCCTGGGCTTGCTACTGCCTGGAACTGCTTATAAGCTGCCATTTCCCGAAGCTCCCTGATGTGCATTGGAGTTTGTTTCCTTTGTGTACCAGACTTCTTGTTGGCTTGTCTTCCAGTCCTGTGCCTGCTTGCTTCAACCAGAGCCTGCTCCCTGTTTCCCAGCCCTATTCCTGCTTGCTTCAGCCAGAGCCTGCTCCCTGTTTCCCAGCCCTGTTCCTGCTGTGCTTCAATCTGAATCTGTTCCCTGTTTTCCAGTCCTATTCCTGCTTTGCTTTCTTGTTTGTTCCTTCGGTTCCTGGTATTATTTTTATTTTACTTATTCCTTTGCTTCTTCCTCAGTGCCTGTAACCTCCTCTTCTGTGTCTCCGACTTGGCCCCTAGTTTCTGTTCCGTTTCTCTGTAATTTTCTCTTGGGTTACTGTGTCTGGTATGTGTACTATTAGTCCTTACCTGTGTAAAAGTGTTTTCCTTTGTACAGGGGTTGGCTCCTGGTTTTCCACGGGGCAATTCCTGCCCCATCCTTTGTCTAGTGTTGCATGTAGTCTTAAGTGCCAAACTGTGACAGTGTGCCATTGCTGTTTTCCAAGAATTGCCACTGTGTCTCCGCTGGACCCACACGGATTGTCTTGTGTATGTAAGTACAATCTTTGTTTGTGCCCTGAGAGTCCAGAGACAGAATCACGTCTGCTGCCTCCTTTCTATGGGTCTTGTGGGGTGACTATCTGTAAGAGTAATCTGCATAGAGGGATTGACATTCCCTGTTGCTGTGGCACGTTCTGAGCCTTACCTGTGTATAACCTTAGTGGTAACCCCAGTGTGGTTGTCCATTACTAATCCATTCCCTGTTTGTTCTCACTAAGGTTGCTCTGCCTTCACTATCCTGTTCTTTGTTTTATTATAGCTGTTCATTCCAGGTGTATGCCTTTATCTGCTCTTCTGCTTCGGTGCACTACCTCCATAGGGAGATATTCTGTGACCTCAAGAGGTGCCTCGCCCAGAGTCATGGCAGAACTGCCCCGAACCATGACACACCATGGGACAGGAATTGCAAGTCTTCCTAATGCTCCTGCTGGCCATTGAACTCCAGGACCGGTAACGAAGAAATCACTGGTAACTCCACCCGCCTAGAACATAGTGGAGGGAAGGACATTAGTACACACATGGCACGGCAAGCCACTCTAACACACACACAAATACCCGTACCAACATACACACACATTCACACACGCCAAATCACATATTTAGGACATATACATGTGGAAGGAAAGCCAGGACAAGGTTGTTACCACCAACAGGGTAGTGGTGCAGATATATTAAAAAAGTGAAAATGATATGAAGAACTATGGTCAAAGAGGTCCAAGGGCCAGTCCAAAATGTCTATAGTGCCCCCAGCACACTGGGCACAGAAGAGGCCCCCAACTTGACTCCTGCATGTAAATTGCTGGCCTCCACAGGGCAGGGGCATCAATGGGGCATACAGCCACCTCAGGGGTAGGGGGTTTGGGTTTGGAGGGGGGTGCTTAGGTTTGTGTTTGGAGGGGGGTCCTTGGGCATGGATTTGGAGGGGGTTTTGGTGGGGGGTGTTTGGCATTGACTTAGATTTTGGGGGTGGGTTTGGGAGGGGTGACTGTGGACCTAGGGGGTGGATGTCTTAGGTGGGGGCAGGGCATGGCGACGACCAGGAGGTGGAAGGCAGGGTTGTGGGGAGGGCAACAGGGCATTTGGGATGGGGCAGGGACTAGTTCACTGGTAGGAAACATGGAAAATTCATGGAGGAAACGCTTCTTGGGGCATGTGGATGGTCATAGCAGAAAGGTATGTTAGTGGAGGGAAAGGGAGTGATTGAGAGATTTATACGTGGAGGTGGTTTGAGTACAGGTGCATGCTTGGATGGCATGTGTGTGCTGCGTGACTGTTGGGTGGGTGAGTGTGGGTGTTGTAGATGTAGTGGGAGGAGGTGCAACGGGGTGTTGTGTGAGTGAATGTTGTGGTGGTGTCTGCAGGTAGGGTGGGTGTGCTGCATGTGGGGGGTGTTGACAGTCATGTGCATGTGGTATATGGGGTGCATGTATGCAGGTCTGATATTGTGGTGACGGTGGCAGTGAGGGCACTTGTGGTAGGATCTGGGACTGATGAGGTGGTGACTGCATGTGTGAATGGTGTAATGCCTGTGAAGGGGGAGGTGGTGGGGGAGTCAGTGTACGGAGTGGATGTTGTCAAGTCTGCATCTGAATGTTGTATGTGTGCATGACGGTGATGATGTTTGTGGTGCTTCTGTTTGTTCTTGCATACTGTGTCTGTTGATGTGGATGCATGTGGGTCAGAAAGTGTGCCTTGGATGGGTGAGGGGAGAGGGATGTGGTATTGGGAACAGGTAGCTGGAGGGAGGCATAGAAGAAGAAGGGACACTGGCTGCTATCAGTGAGGAAGCCAGAGCCTAAAATGATCTCTGCAGGCCAGTGAGGGCACCGTGAATGCCTTCTAGGAACGCATTGGTCTGCTGCATCTGAGATGCCAGTCCCTGGATGGCATTCACAATGGTTGACTGACCCACATAGATGGACCTCAAGAGGTCAATAGCCTCCTCATTGAGGGCAGCAGGGCTGACTGGGGCCGGGGCAGAGTTGCTGCGCCAAAGGAGATGCCTACCCTTCTGGGTGAGCGGGCACAGGAAACTCGATGGGGAGTTACATGGGAGGCGGTGCTGGAAAGGGGGTGGTGACAAAGATGTTACTGGGGTGGTCCCAGATAGGTCTGCCACAATCAGTGGAGGACTCTGAAGATGGTGTGGTTGATCCTGTCTCCCCCGTGGCACTCCCCTCGCCCTCCGTCCCACTGGTCCCCTTGGCTCAGCTGGAATCAGCCTCCTGGGTCCCGTGGGCTGCAGCTTCCTCACTCATCGGTGCCCCTTCTCCTTCACTAGATGATTCTGATGCACACAAAGACAGAGGAGGAAAGGGAGGGTGGGAGAGAGCGACTGGGTGCAATGGGGTTCAATGGCTCAATGCCAGCACAATAATCACAGAGTCATGCCCTGACATACCACCATAACTCATTATCATGTAGTATTTTGCTTAGTTTGTTTTCTAGATAGGAACATTTTGAATATTGTTTTTCCAGTTATGGCATGATTCTTTCTAAAGTTCCCCTTAAGAAAAAAATTAATCCTCATCCACAAGCAAAGCAAATGGATATTGCATGGTATTTTTTTAAAGATCACATAGTGCAGATCACCCAAAGTCACAGACACTGTTAAGGAACACAAAAAGCACTTAACCTTCTTAATGAGGCCATTAGAAAAGACATTCATGTTGACATTAGCGGAAATGAGAGCTCATATTTTTCATAGTAAATAATAAAGAAGATGTTTTAAGAAATGTTTGGAAGAAAGAAGAAAATTATAGAAAGAAAATGGTTTATCCAAAGTTAAAATTAGATAGAAGGCATAAAGAGAATGTATTTATTTACAAAAGAAGAAACCAAATTAGAAAAATACATATTGGGATTAGTAAGTGTGAACACACTTTTGAAGTTTTAGGAGGACCCTTCCAAATTTTAACAGGAGAAAAAGCAGTTATTCCAGAAGTTTATTTTGTTTGACAACAGGAAGCTTATTTTCAATTGCCAGCCGATTGGGAAGGGGTTTGTCATTTAGGTTTGCTATTTCCTAAGATGTATCATGCAAATGTCATGGGTGCTTTAACTTTGACACCACCTTGTAGACATACTTGTGGTACAAATGATCGAACACAATTAGTAGGAGATATTCTTGGAGCAATAATACCACCAGTAGGAGTTGTTTCAAATGATGAGAAAATTTGAAAGTTATCAACAGTGGTAGATAAATCAGCAAGTAATATATCTGGTGATTACTAGCAGTTAACACAGAATTATGGCAATCAGATCAATGGTTTTGCAAGATAGATTAGCTTTAGATATCTTGGGGCATATTTATCATGGTTTTGCAACGCCCCTGCACCACGCAAGGGGGGATCGCAAAGGCGACACAAAACCTAAGTCAGATTTTTCAAGCTATGGAAGGTCACCTTGCATGGCTCTGAGTGGCTTGATGAATCTGGAGTAAAGAAAGGCAGTGAAAACAGCTGCCTGAATTACTCTGACCCAAGGAGGGGTTCCATGAGTGGAGTGTGGATGTAACCCATGCATCCACCCACAGATTTTTGGCACAGGTCTAGATTTACCAATACTGGTCAACCTGGGGATGCCTCAAAATGCTACACCTTCCCAGGGGAGGCGCAACAAGGAGAAATATGACTTCTCCTTGTTGTTTCCTCTTTCTAAGTGTGTTGCATTCTCAGCACACTTAGAAAGAGTCAAGGGCCTTTGAGGAATGCTTTTGTGCAAGAAGGTGCATCTTTCTGCATAAAAATAATTCTGCCTACATTGGTGCAAACAGCACATTGCACGCCAGTGCAAGCAAAGGACAGGAATGCACTGTATCATGCTCAATAGGGCATATTACAGCCCTTTCCTTTACATGCAGTGCAGCAAGGTGGCTTTCTGCGCTACGTGAAATAATGATAAATCTGTCCCTTGTTAGCAATGAAAGGTGGAGTCTGCAAGATGCTGAAAACTCATACATTCCAGCCAAGAGTAGAAATATAGAAGACTTTGCAAAGAATATTAGTGATCTAAAACATGAATTAGAACACTTGCAAACCAACAGTGTAGCAAGAAGCTTAGGTACAGAAATTGGCATTTGGTTTGCAACAGTAGGAGTAATTTTTGGAGCCGTATTAAGGCATATTCTAATAATTGCCATTTGCTTGAAAATTTGCTATGCTTTTATATAGAGGATTTAAAATCTATTCAGTGAAAGAAATAGAGTAAGGAATTGAAAAATCAGAAAGGAATTGGAAATGGGGGGCATGGTCTGGCCACCGCCGAAGATGGCTGCCTTCAAGAAGAGCTCCACACTCCAGAGCAACCTTGGGGACGGCATCACTGTCTCTGCCGCCCGTGACCCCCCAGCCACTTTTGAGCAACAGGAGGACTGTCAACTGGCTCCATGCACCGGGGCCTCACCTGCCTGTAGGAGGGCCCACCTTATCACTGGGAGAGGCGCACCCAACCTGAGGCGGCTGTGCAGATTAATCTTGGCTATGGTGCCTCTCACACTCCTCCCTGCTTATTGGCCCTGAAGGTGACGTACCCGGCCCTATAGCCAAACACTGGGGATTGCCACCTAATGCACCTTCCCCCCCACATATGGACTCCCTACAGCACCATGAGGTGCGGCAGGGATATATGCAGCTATATGGGGGGCTGCAAGGCTATAGCATAGGTGCAGTTTGCTCCGCCACCCATACTCCATCTTTTGGCCTGAGCTGAGGCACCCCAGCCCACTTTTTGCAGCACACCAGGGACCCTCCTGAAGTCAGAAGTCAGTGCAAACACCTCCCCCCGGGCCCCTGCAGCAACAACAGTTCCTGAGGAGGCCCAGGGGCAGCCTGCACTGGGACAGTGCAATTAGCTCTCTGCTCCAACAATCACAGGAGGGTTCCCTAGGCCCACCAGCAGACCATTGAGGCCACCAGGAGACCGCAAGACAGTGGACCCGACTGCCTCTGCGGCTCTCTAGAGGGTGGATGCTCTAGCTGTGCGTTGTCCTTCACCTCCACATTGACCATCACAGCGCCTCACTTTTTGCACAGCATACAGTCTCAGCTGGGATGGATTCCATGTTTTGGACCTAGGAAGCATTTGGGGATAGAACAGACTTTCTGGGGTCTGACTGGGATGTGTGGCCTGTCAGTCCCCTTCCCCTGAGGTGCTTCTGATCCCCCCATTTTCTCCTCTACCACCAAGGGCCTATACCTCCCAAACACCAGACTGTGAAGACACTCCTCCCAGGTACTGTGACATTAGAGGTCTGTGCCCTCCTCTGAAGTGTTCCTGCATCCCCTCTCAGCCTTTCTGTCTACCACTGGCCTCCTGGCCATCTTTGATCTGCCAGCAATGTCTGCAATGGGCAGGGTCTGCTCCTCGACTACCTGCAACCTGCATCATCCCTGCCGGGCAGCCAGGCCTCTTCCTTCCTCATCTGCTAGCTCAGCGATGCCCTACAGTAAGGCAACCCCCCAGCTACTCTTCACAGAGGCGTCTTGCATCCTCACCCCATTGCTGTGCCACCTGCAACACCCCCTCTCCGTCCCCTGTGGCATCATCCTCTCCATCCCCGGACCTCATGATGGATTGTATCATTAAAAAGATCCCTGCGGTTGGACACTGCCTGGAGGGTATAGATGCCAAGATATCAGATCTCACGGTGGAATCAAGATCGGATCAGGCGAACATAGCATTATGTTTGGCCTGGGTGCAGGGGGTGGAACGCTGCTCTTTGACAGTGGAATAATGCCTCAATTTTATACCAGATGAGGGCAAGGAGCTCTGGTATCTGCGCAACAAACTCACAGACCTGAAAGATCAATGCCGGAGGGACTTTGTTCATTTTTCGGATTCCCAGACCATGCTGAGGGCTGGGATGTTTGGAGTTTCCCTAGAGACCTTCTCCCCACACTCACAAACTTTCTCTTCCCCCTTAGAAATCCAGATGGCCCACCACTGTGAATCTTTGTCAACTTTCACTCCCTGTGGACCACAAGTACACTTTCTTTTAGCTGGGACATGGCACTGAATACCCTTTTAGACTATTTCATGGTCTCCTAGTTGGTGGTCGCCATCTCCCAAGAGACACATATCTTGGAGGGTGCAATTTCAGACAATGCCCTGACTACCCTCTCCCTAGACTTGGGGCTATCCTCTCCAGTCTGAAAGATCTGGTGCCTCAATACTTCACACTATTGCAAAGACCTGGGAGCCTCAATTATGCTCCCAGGTCTCCACATACCTAGAGCACAACAAGGGGTCGATCACCTCCCATCGCGCTGTGTGGGCAGCCACCAAGGCGATCATACGGGGTCAACTGATAAGAGAACCTGCCCTTACCAATGCCTAGAGGGCAAGGATTTGTCACAGTGTCCTTTCCTCGGGATCTGCACGTTGCTGAACAAAAGGCCCACCTTCCGGCGTCACCAACTCAGAAAGCTATTTTAGTACAGAGTTATGATGAAGCCAGTCGGGGGTAAGGGTATTAGGGTAAGGAACAGCAGGGAGAGAGATCTGAAAAGAAAAGGTTAGAACAAATATGCATTTACTCATTCATAGAAATGTAACTCATCAATAGACTCTTGACTAAATGCGTCTCCGAGGTATCAGATGGAGACCCCTTTTGAAATGAGGCAAAGCCTCTTCTTTGAAACATGGAACAAGAGTAAACTACAACCTCAGACTCAAGAGATGGCAAGAGCTTTGGACTATGATTATACTGTCCTGTAACATCTATGCATTCACAACATAAACATTTGATCTTGACCTGGAAAATCTCAAAGAATTAAATATGCTTTTCACATCTTAAGCTTTTCAAAGAACAATGAAAACTATGATTTCATTATGTCCAAAAATACTTTCGCATTCACAACTATAAAGGCCGAAAAGTTTTTACTCATTGAACTTGAAGCGCTTTACTTATAATACCAGGAAGCACTTTTACTTGTCTTGCCTTAAAGCACTATGCTCATTTTGCCAAGGGGGCGCTTTTACTCAAGTGGCCTGAATCACTTTGATTGTTGTGCCAAGAACCTTTTACTCCTGTGAATTGAAGCGCTTGAATTATCGTGCCAAGAGCGCTTTACATCTGTGAACTGAAGTGCTTGAATTGCCGTGCCAAGAGCGCTTTACATCTGTGAACTGAAGCGCTTGAATTGCTGTGCAAAGAGCCCTTTACACCTGTGCTCTGAAATGCCTTTGATCATTGCGCCAAGGCCTCTGTACTTCTGGAAACTGAAAACCCTTTGCTCATTGTGCTATGGGGTGCTTTACTTTTGGAAGTAACGACTTCCTCCAAAATTGGATTCATCAAGGCCTCACTGCTACGAGTATGACCTTTTTGTTTTTGAATGCACCATGGAAACAAGGATACTTCGGTTGGATGTCGCTCTGCCATTCAGGAACTCTGCTCTTCTTCAGAGAAACCCGATGAGGTCTGACTGCATCGGAATCTTCAAAATAGTGAGCAATGTGCTTGGGAGTGGCTGGGCTTTATAGGCCTGCCACACCCCAAGATGGCTGCTGCCTCTAAAAACTTGGGAATTGTAGTCCCTTCATGGAATAGCACTGATAAGAGCATCTTGTCCACCAATGTCCTGAACCTGCAGCTCTATGAGCTTTGCCACAGGGCAGACGACGCTGATGGCCACCTTTGGCACAAAAGGGGATGACAAGTGGTGCGCATAAAATGCCGCAGAGCCGCGCATTGGAGTTTCGGGCGAGACCTGGACCGTGCATGGCCTTATTCCTGACAAGATTATATTGTGCCCCTCGACCACCTCTATACTGCCAACTCCTCAACCCCTCTCTAGTGTCATCTGGAGAAGGCCTGTATGAACCTTAATGCACTATGCACTTCCACCCCTTCAATACAGAATGCACTCCAGTGGCTGATGGGCTGTCACTATTAGCAAGGCATGAAGGTGAGGAGGCTGCTAGCGCTCAATTGCACCAGCAGTAGACAGCACTGGCCTTTCCAGTTATTAAGTCTGCAGATGGCACTGTTCTCACCTGGCCATAAGCTATTGTGGACAAATTCACAGCCTTTTATGCCCTTTATGCTCTGAAAGTGGTGGCTGACCCTACCTGGATGCCTTCTTTGACACTGTGCGTCTCCCTAGCCTCAATGAGTCCAGTAGATACTTACACAAGGGAGAAATCACTAAAATGGAGATAACCTAAAGATGGACTGCGCTATCATACCACAGATCCCCTGGGCAGGACACTTTCCCCATGGAGTTTTATAAATGGGTGGGTGGGGATGTGGTGGATTCCCTCTATGAAGCCTTCTGGGAAGTCAAGCACATGGGTTCTCTTGGCTCTATTTTGAATTGGGTTGTCATTGTGCTTCTCCCCAAAACCCGGGAAGGACCCCCTACTCTATGGGAGCTACAAGCAAATTTCCCTGGTCAACAGAGATGTTAAGATCCTTGCCAGTGTCCTAGAAGCCCACCTTTGAGCAGTGATTTCATCCCTGATTCTGAACACGCATATGGGGTGCATCCCTGGGAGCTCCTCCAGAAGCCATCTCTGTAGCCCTGCTCACCCCCTGTAGTCAGACAAGGACATGCCTGAAGATGTGCTGGTTCTCTCCCTGGACACTGAGAAGGTATTTGACAGGATCAAATGGGAATACCTGTTTTCGACATCCAGAGGTTTGGACGGGGAGAGGAGTTTATATCTAAGGTCGGGTGCCTCTATGACTCGCCTTCTGCCCAGGTCACCTGTAGGGGCTTTCTCTCGGATCCATTCCCAGTTTCAACCATCTTTCTCGACACCAACAACATCCTGCTCACACTCTCAGATTTATCCTGCTCCTTCTAAGTGGAAGTCCTTGTGTTTAAGGTAATTGGGGGTCTACATCAAATGGGGGCTGGACCTCATGGTGACAACCTCGACTCCCTGTTGGTGTGCATGAAATTGGACTTAGAGAAGTGGGCCCACCTTGGCCTATCAATCTAGGGCAGGATGCAAGCAGTCCAGATGGTAACACTGCCATGTTATACTTATGTCTTTAGCATGCTCCCCTTACTGGTGACCCTCTTGCTATATGGTCAGTGGATAGGGGCATACAGTCTTTCACCTGGGGGTCATCCGGCCCCAGGGTAGCCAGAGGCAAACTAATGTCCCATCCCTACTGTGGGGGCATGTGTCTCCCCTCTGTTGAAAATTACACCCTAGCCCTTCACTCAGCATATCTTGCCTACAGGCTCCCAGGATTGCCGAACCCCCTGTTGAGGGTGACAGTGGAACAGACCGTGCTTGCCTGCCCGCAGGGGCTCTCTCACCTCTATAATGGTGCTATCTCTACCTGGGCCTCAGGAACCCGATGCTCCATGCGATGTCCAAATCATGCAGAGGGTGCACCATCTTTACTAGGTGAACACCCACCTCCATGTGTATGCACCTCTATGTGGTAACTCTGACCTATGCATTAGTGGCGAGGTTTTGAACTTGGGTGTGTGTTGCGATGCGGGAATCCACACCCTCCAACAAGTGCTTGACCAAGTGCCCCCGAACCCTTTGTAATGCTCTGTGAGGAATGTGTGTTCCCGTCCCACCAGTCCTGGTGGTATCATCAGCTGTGGTATTGCCTCACCTGTCACCTGGGCGTGAGCCTTTAGTCCCTTCTGGCCTCTCCTCTAGTTTACTACCTCAGGACGTGAGGTTGTTTCCTCGGGGTGATGTCTGGCTTCTCCAGCCTTTTGAGTCACCACATATTCTTATTGCCCCTACTGAACAGTCTCTGCATTACATGGCAGACAAGATAGAATACGAGCCGAAGGACTGGACAGATCTCATAGAGGCAATAGACCACAGTGCTAGAGAGGCATGGCTAAAGTTCTGCCTCTTTTTAAGTCCCTGCATGACTGGCACTGGACCTCAGTAAATTTGCTGCCACATGCAGACTGCTAGGACTGCATTAGAGATTGATGTGACCTGCTTCATGTACTCTATGAGTGCCCCATGTCCTGCTCTTCTGGGAGGCAGTTGGTACCATTCTCAAGGAGACCCTTCTGGTCACAACCCCTCTGCCCTGCACTTTGATCCTCCTGCATGACCCCTCTGACTTTCCGGACCTCTCACAATCTGAAAGCTGCCTACTTCATGTGGTGCTTGCAATGGCGAAGAACTGCATCCTCTGCTGCTCACCCATACCACACTCCCATGATGAATGGTTCTCGCTATGTACCCGACAACCTCAAAAGAGTGGGTCACCTACACCTGCAGGACAAGGTGCCACAATCCTCCTCACTTGGACACCTTTCCTCCGGTATAGTAGGCACTAGGTACCAGGGTAAAATGGCTGGACACTCTGCTGATGGCTATCCTCACCCTATGGCATCATCCCGGCAACCGCGGGCATTCAGCCTCCTCCCACTCCTGTTTTCACCCCTTCGTCTCTTCTTCCCTTCCTTCTCTCTCATTTTCTTCTCTCTCTTCTTTGCCCCTACAATATCTCTCCTCCCTCCCTCCTCAGTGGAATACCACATCCCCATCTACTACATGCTACAGCCTCCCCTTTCTCCTTCCCATGCCCTTTCCTACACCGACAAGCCCACCCTTACTGTTGACCACTACAGATGGCACTGAGACAGTTTGACCCAGTCCTGATGCTCATGTTGCCTAGTGCCCTGTGTGCACTGCATGTCCTGAGCTACCATATGTCTTGTGCCACATGATGTACCTGTTTTGCAATGACTGTTTATTTCAGGTATCATGCTCTCTCGCCCCTGTCCCCCCTACCTACTGTTATGTATTAAAACACTAATAAAGGAAGATGAAAGAAAGAATTAGAAATGGAAGAGAAATAGAATAGATAATATAAAAGGTTGAAGAAAGATGAGACCCTCAAAAATAAAAAGAATGACAACTGAAGATGAGAGTGTACTCTAAAGGTTAATTTGTGGAAAATGGTGATGACGTATCAATCATCCAAGGGAGAGTTGCTGTAGTGCATTATATCTGCTGTTAAAAAAAAATCCTTTATCAGTAATGTAACATGTTAACATTTGAAATAATACATGCAAAAAATTAAAATTGTAGTAGGTAACCATACTTAAGCATCAAAGGCCTGCACGTAAAGAAGTGCTGAACTAAGAGTTAGCCTAATTGTAAATATCATATTAATGGTAAAAATAATGTATTAACACTGAACAGCTTGTTTTTCACATTGAATAGTTGTTTGTGCAAGATGGTTTTCGTCTCTTTTTTGTAGCTGTTCCAACTTCAGAAGCCTACTGTTAGCTAGTGAATAGACATTTGTTTTGCATTAGACAACTGATACTGAGGTTTTCATCAAAAAGAGGATAGCAGCAGGAAGAATGATTAATGGGAAGAGGTTTTGGACCACAAGAAAAAAACATTGTAACCGTACGGGACTAATGTCAGAAAGTCTATTATGCTCAGGTGAGAACTTGGGGAGTGAAACTGTTCCCAGAAGTTGCTGACTACAGACAACATGACCGCCCTCAAGTACGCCTCCCGGAAACACCACCAGCTGATCCACACCACCAAGAAGACAGCATTCAAAGAACGACTAGACAACAACGCACACAACAGCAAGGAACTCTTCAGCATCGTCAAAGAGCTCTCCAACCCCAGCGCCGGAAACAACTACATCACCCCCTCACAAGACCTCTGCGACTCACTCGCCTCGTTCTTTCACCGCAAGATCGCCGACATATACAACAGCTTCGGCGCACAGACCACGCACCCAACCACCAAACCGACGCCCCCCAACACCACCCTCCGCGCCTGGACCCCGGTCGGCACCGAAGACACCATCCATACGATGAACACCATCCATTCCGGATCACCAACGGACCCATGCCCCCACCACGTCTTCAACAAGGCCGACTCCGTCATCGCACCCCATCTCCGGGACATCATCAATTGCTCCTTCAACACCGCCACCTACCCGGAGAGCTGGAAGCATGCCGAACTCAGAGCCCTCCTGAAGAAACCATCAGCAGACCCCACCGACCTCAAGAACTACCGCCCCATCTTGCTCCTCCCGTTTCCTGCTAAAGTCATTGAGAAGACCGTCAAAAGACAGCTTGCCGCCTTCCTCGAGACTAATGGATCCCTCGACCACTCACAGTCCGGCTTCTGAGCCAACCACAGCACCGAGACCGCCCTCATCGCAGCCACTGACGACATCCGAGCCCTGCTCGACAACGGGGAAACAGCGGCCCTCATCCTCCTGGACCTCTCCGCAGCGTTCGACACTGTCTGCCACCGCACCCTAGTGCAGCGCCTCAGCAACATCGGAATCCAAGAGAAGGCACTAGAGTGGATCATCTTGTTCCTCGCCGGAAGAACCCAGAGAGTCCGCCTCCCCCCGTTCAGATCCGTGGCCACCGAAGTCATCTGCGGCGTACCACAAGGATCATCACTCAGCCCCACCCTCTTCAACATCTACATGAGCCCCCTCGCAGCCATCGCACGCCATCACAACCTCAACATCATCTCCTACGCCGACGACACCCAGCTGATCCTCTCCCTCACCAACGACCCAGCCACCGCCAGAACCAACCTGCACGAAGGGATGAAAGACGTAGCCGAGTGGATGATGAACAGCCGCCTGAAACTGAACTCAGACAAGACGGAAGTCCTCATCCTTGGATCATCACCCTCTCCCTGGGACGACTCCTGGTGGCCCCCTGCCCTGGGCAGCGCACCCAAACCAACGGACCACGCACGCAACCTGGGCTTCATCCTGGACTCCTCCCTCTCGATGACCAGACAAGTCAATGCCGTCTCATCATCATGCTTCAACATCCTACGCATGCTCTGAAAGATCTTCCGATGGATCCCCACCGAAACCAGGAAGACGGTCACCCAGGCACTCGTCACCAGCCGACTGGACTACGGTAACACCCTCTACACCGGAACCACGGCCAAACTACAGAAAAGACTCCAACGCATCCAGAAGGCCTCCGCACGCCTCATTCTCGACATCCCCCGACACAGCCACATCTCCGGACACCTGAGAGACTTGCACTGGCTCCCCATCAGCAAGAGAATCACGTTCCGCCTCCTCACCCACGCACACAAGGCCCTCCACGACCTGGGCCCCAGGTACCTCAACAACCGCCTGACCTTCTACACTCCCACCCGCCAGCTACGATCGACCAGCCACGCCCTCGCCGCCGTGCCACGCATTAGAAAAGCCACCATGGGAGGAAGATCCTTCTCCTACCTGGCAGCCAAGACTTGGAACTCCCTCCCCATCCACCTCCGTCTGACCCAAGACCACCTCTCCTTCAGGAAGCAACTCAAGACCTGGCTGTTCGTGCAGTAGCGGTCCCCCCTCCCCCAGCGCCTTGAGACCCTCCGGGTGAGTAGCGCGCTATACAAATTTTTTGATTGGTTGATTGATTGACATAATATTGGCTGATGAAGAAGATGAAACAAAATGATGTTGCAACAGTTACTTTGGTTGTTCATGATAGTGCATGTTCATAGAGAATTTAAGCTCAGCTTGGCTCAGCTAATCGCAGCTCAGAGCAGACCCCAGAATTCCTTTTTCTCAAACTTCTCTACATGAAGGGTTACTTAGCTAACTTCTATTTGTCTGCTGAACTATGTGAATACTTTTACAGTCTGACTTGCAACAGCTTTCTGCTTGTAAATTGATCTCTGTCATCAGAACTCTTCATTGCGTTTCTGAACTGACACCTTTCCTCTCATTATATTACTTTATTTAGAGTAGGGGGTTTTCCTTTATGGAGCACACATGTTGTATTATTACTATTACCTTTTTAATTCATAAGCAAATATAGATTGATGGACTATATTAATGTTTGATGCTGAATCTAAAAATTAATGCCTAATAAATAAATAGGTGTAAAACTGAAGGATTTCGAAATTAAAACCCTTAAGCTCATAATAATTATTTTTATTGACTGAACTTAAAGATTTTAATTATGTTTTGATTGGAGATGATTGCTCCTCATTTCTCTTTGTTGACCATCAAATGCCCACAGGAACAGAGGCGGGGGTTATTTAATGAGAACACCCAAAAACCAAGATACAGAAAACCCTGCTTGGTCAGCTGCGTCCCAATCCGTACATAATCAAAAACAATCATTAATGAAAAATTCAAACATAAATACATAATATAAGGGGCCCTGGCTCAGTTCGCTTCATTCATTTGTCTGTTCATGTATAATTCACAATTTGCCTCTGTCCACCACACCAAACAGCACAAGACAAATCTTCAGTCCATTTCATCCATTACCACTGTGACACACATTTTCCTGAATACATATGCACATCTGCTTTACAATAACTGTGCTTCACAGCCACGGCTGGTGGGCCAACAGCTTTCCAGTGTCAATTATTTATTAAACAACGATTTATAAGAACAAATAAGGTAGCATTAATACATATGCTTCTTTCTTGGTAAACATGGACCAAAATAGCACCTGTCTATCAAGCCTGTTTCTTCCATTGTTTGAAAGACACAGTAAGGGTGGCTCAGTGTATTTTTAGTGGACTAGTGCATAATAGTTTAATAAGACCCCTCCATTTAGGGCTAGAGGATTAGAATGTGGATAGTATGAATAGTGCCTGACATACATTTAGTGACCTAAATATCATTTACAAAAATATGACCCCTTGTGTCCATATTTTATATATTTTCTATTAGTAACTTCAATAGGACAATATTTTTGTCAAATGAAACTTAAGCCACCATATTCTGGTGCAATACTGCTTTTAGAGCTTACAATTGTAGCATTCATAACCAAATATTTTAATCATCGTAAACACGCAATCTCCCATTCACGTTTCTCAGTGCAATAGTGTAAATTAAAACACTGCTTCACAGATTTCCACTATTCTCTTGATTGAAAACTAATCATGTTCTCCTTTATTCCCTTTCCAATATCTTATCCCTTCTCTCCTTTTTCTACGTACACCTTACCAAGGTAAACAGTGAACTCCAGGTCTGTTGAGTAAGCAAATTGTGAGGAGAAATGAGGCAGGGAAAAGACAGAATTATAAAGAGACCGCTAGAGCGAAAGAGGTGAAGTTGAGCTAGATTGGAAGTGCTGCTGCAGATGAGGTAGAAAGATGGGTGATTTATGAAAACACTTAGAGAAGCTGAGTTCGATACAAGGTAGAGAGATAGATGTGAAAGGGAGAGATGTAGGTTGAAGAGGGAAAAATTAGTTATCTAGAGATGAACAATTAAGAGATAGAAAAAGAAGGACATATTTAGAGAAAGAGACTTAGGGGGTTATTCTAACTTTGGAGGAGTGTTAATCCGTCCCAAAAGTGATGGTAAAGTGACGGATATACCACCAGCCGTATTACGAGTTCCATAGGATATAATGGACTCGTAATACGGCTGGTGGTAAATCCGTCACTTTTCCGTCACTTTTGGGACGGATTAACACCTCCTCCAAAGTTAGAATAACCCCCTTAGTGAGGTAGCTAAAGTTTTAGAATGAGGGACTAAGAGGCAGAGAGCCAGACACAGAGAAGGAAATGTAGTGAGTGGGAAATTGTTGTGGTAAACGGAGGTATTATGTAGAGTAGGAGGTGTGATAGTATGAAAGGTAGATGGAGATAGGAATTGGGTGAGGTAGTTGAAAAGGAATGGAGAGCAGTAAAGTGTTGATGAGACAGAGAGAAGTTTAAAATGAAAAGTGGGGTGTAGATAAACTAGTTTGTCAAAAAAAGTAGTGATGAGAAGAGAAATTTAGAGAGGGGTGAAGAAGAGTTGAACAAAATGAAGTGTACAAATAGAAGTTGAAGCAGAACAACAGAGAAAATGCTAAGCCGAGAGACAATGGAGAGGTGGAAATGGAGAATTAGAGGTGAGGTTCATACAGAAGTAAAGGGTGAGGTAGAGAAAATGTTGTGAAGCAGATTCTGAGGGTGAGTCAGATGTGAGATAGCAAGATGTTTAAAGAGTGAAAGGTAGAGAGACATGAGAGTTTGGTAAGTTAATAATTTATAGAGAAAAACAGATACAGCTCTGGAAAGAGGTAGCAAGAAAGGAATAAAGTTGTGAGAGAAGTGAAGGGGCAAATGAACATGGAGTAAATTGAGAGGTAGAGATATGTAGTGAGACAGACGGAGTTCTGGAAGATATGTGAGGTAGAAAGAGAATGGAGGTACAGACAGTGCTTTAAATGAGCAGCTACTGTCAGGAACGGGGTAGCTGTTCTTCCTATTAAATGGAGAGTCCTTGCAGTTGTGGTTCGCTGGGGTCACAGGGAGCAGGGTGATGCGTGGAGGAGGTGGTGGGGGTACATTAAAAACATTAAAAATAATACATTTTTTAAAAACTTACATTGCCCCTCTCCTCCATCGCTGCAGGCACAGGCTCTGAGCTTGCCCTGCAGCCAATCCTGACGATGCTTAGAGCAGCGTCAGGGTTGGCTGGGAGCTTCCAGCCAGGGTGCTCCCAGGCAGACTGAGAGCCTGTGCAGGCTCTCTCCAACCCAGCAATTGTATTGCCAGGCTGGAGAGAGTCCTGTGCTCATGTGTGTTTGGCCGGCCCGAGAAGGGTGGCCAAACATACATATGCAGTGAGGGGAGTGCACAGTGCACTCCTCTCACTACGCGTCATCCCATATACCCCACCCTTTGACTAGGAAAGGATACTAAATGTAGTTTATTATCCTTTCCTTGCTAAAGGATTTACAGTGGTTGCCGCTGGTGGGGGGCAACGCTCCTCTGCCCAAGCGATGAGCTGCCACTGAATACTTGCACTTCTCAGCAGTGGTGCTTATAGCGGGAGAGAACTGACAATTTGCAGGAGCAAATAGGTGAGAGGTATAGACTAATGAGGTAGAGTGAAGGCTGGGAGAGAGGCATGAGGAAGGTAGCCAGAGGTACAGTAATGAGAGATAGAAAGAGAGAGAGAGAGAGAAAGCGAGAGATGAAGCAGTGGTGCTGTAACAATTTTCATAATGGGGGTGCTACCATTAATGTTATATCACCAGAGTGATAGGGATTGTGAAAAATTCAAGCATCACACAAAAATAAACAAGTGTAGCCAATGTGCAGCGCCCATTTTCAGGAGAATTATAAGGGTGTAGTACAGTGGTGTAACAAAGAGCACCACAGCCTCCGTGGTTCAGGGGGCCCAGAGCTCCAGGAGGCCCTATCAGCACAGAACTCTGTCCTCGGAGCTCCTGCGTTAATCCTTGGGGGTCCTCCATGTACTCTGCAGGAAGGCCCCCTCAAATTTCCATACGTTACTGGTGTAGTATATAGCTGGGGGGCATTTTGCAGCACTGGTAAGGTAGTGCACGGTCATTTACAAACAGCACATCAGCACATTGTCCATTGAAGTGGACACTAAGGCCCTCATTCTGACCCTGGCGGTCTTTGACCGCCAGGGCGGAGGACCGCGGGAGCACCGCCGACAGGCCGGCGGTGCTCCAATGGGGATTCCGACCGCGGCGGTAAAGCCGCGGTCGGACCGGCACCACTGGCGGGCTCCCGCCAGTGTACCGCCGCCCCATTGAATCCTCCACGGCGGCGCAGCTTGCTGCACCGCCGCGGGGATTCCGACCCCCCCTACCGCCATCCAGATCCCGGCGGTCCGACCGCTGGGATCCGGATGGCGGTAGGGGGGGTCGCGGGGCCCCTGGGGGCCCCTGCAGTGCCCATGCCACTGGCATGGGCATTGCAGGGGCCCCCGTAAGAGGGCCCCTACATGTATTTTACTGTCTGCTGCGCAGACAGTGAAATACGCGACGGGTGCAACTGCACCCGTCGCACAGCTTCCACTCCGCCGGCTCGATTCCGAGCCGGCTTCATCGTGGAAGCCTCTTTCCCGCTGGGCTGGCGGGCGGTCTGAAGGCGACCGCCCGCCAGCCCAGCGGGAAAGTCAGAATTACCGCCGCGGTCTTTCGACCGCGGAACGGTAATCTGACGGCGGGACTTTGGCGGGCGGCCTCCGCCGCCCGCCAAGGTCAGAATGAGGGCCTAAATTTGCACAGACATACAGTTTACTGGTAAAGTGATAAAGCGCAAAAAACAATAATGTGCGGAAGTTAAGTTTCAGCAAATATTTATTATTGCTACATCACCATGTAAAGTGCCTTAATTTATTTTGATCATATTAGAATCTTTCTTTCCATCACATTTGAAAATGACAAAAGATGGCATCATTTGTGTTTTCATAATTGCTGATATGATCTGAAATATGTGTATAGTTCATCTACCATTATTTAAATGTTGTGTTTTGAAAAAAACGGTCATTCTATATCCTTTTTTCACATCCTCTACCCCTGCAGTATTGTCACTTAGATCGCTTTTACAAAATCCTCTTACTTTGCAGTCAGAGAAATAATAGTACACACCATTTTCTGATTAAGCAGTAATTTGTCAGACATAGCCTGACATTTGACCTTTGTCTTTAAATGGGTCTAAAATGAGACAAGATAACAACAAAATTTAAAGGCATTTTCCGACCTCCTGTGTGATTATCGGGGTGCTACAGCACCTCCTCCCTCCCCGGACACCAACTTCTAGTGCTTAAGAGATGAGGTAGCGAGGGTTAAGGTTGCGAGAGAAGGGAGGTAAATGGAGGAGACATAAGGGGGGGTGGTTAATATAGAAACATCAGTGTGGTGCAGGAAGAAGGGGGTAGGAGAAAGCTGGAGGAAAGGCGGATAGTGTGTTTGAATTGTAGATGTGGAATAAGAGTGGTAGAGAGAATATCCCGATCACTTTACTGGGGGCTTTGGACGGTAGGGTCACAGAGCTATTGCCTACTTTCTCTGTGCCTTAAAACAGAAGACTTTACTCCCCAGTAATTCGAAGTATGATACCTTTGCAACGTGTTCTGTTGAAAGAAAAAGTTTAGTCCAAAGGTTCGATATTTCATCTGATTTCGTCAGGGCCAAAGTCATAAACTGTCAGGTTCTCCTAGGCGTAAAAAACCTGCGCACCGAGTAAGCGTTTAATAACTCTGATCTTGTCATCGCGCTCATGCTCACTTCTTCTGCAAGAAGAAAAGAAACACACCGGGCTTTTAAAAACATAACATGAAATGAACATTAGCATGACTCAAGCTTCCCTAACCCTTAATCAAATCCAGGAGGGCCTGGGAGGGATAGCACTTTCACGCAGCTGTGCAAAGTGAAGTTGGTTTCAGAAGTGATTGAACATTTTCGACTTTCCTTCACGTCAGCCAATCAAATCCCCAGCGGCACCTTGAGCGTTCCATTATGGAAGGTGAAAGTGATAAGTCACAGAGATGGTGACGATAACGAAATGGCACTTTTCAGGGAACAGGCGTCTCAGTTGTGAACTGGAGCTCGCAGGTGAAAACATTTGCCGTGGAACATGTCTGTCAAACAGATTTTGTATGTAGTGTGGTGTTTGGCGACGGCTCATCAGACAAGGGCTGCTGTTCGCAGAGAAGTTTTAATGTTTTGTCTATAAAGTCAGTCACAAATATTGGGAATACAATTACCCATGTGTTTCTGTAAGCCTTTGGGTTTTTTGCTGAAGATTAATCCACTTTAACGCGACTCTCTCGTACAACATGTCGAGCATGGCCCCACTTCTACCCTCTCATTCTCCACCGTTCCATCAAATACCAAGCCAGTAACGACTGATCCTTTCCCGCACTCTACCGGCTAATTCCTGCTTTGTGTTAAACTGGTGTTTTTGACATGGCAAATCAATCTTCCTGTCCTAGAGGTACGGCAAGCTTGTGTGAATATATAGAAAAATCCGTAGACAGCAGAGGAGCATATTAGGAACTTCACAAGTTAGCCCGTAGTCAGTGTTTGTCGTTCAAAACCTAGCTAGCGATGACTCATATTCTGTGGTAAAAATGACTCTTGCATAACAAAGACATCTCTCCCACACTTCAACACGTTTAGAAATAATGGCCATATGCAGCAGGATTACGAAAGGATTACAAACAATGGTAATAATAGACGGAGTTTGAAATGTCGTTATCAGGCAGGAGTTCAACAGCTACAGATATATCAAGGAGGATTTGCAATACAGAATATTACAGATTTTTTTTTTACATTTCCCATAGTAATCATACTTCTCTGGATACATGGCAAAGTAAGGCACGAGTAGGAAAAATGATTACATTGGTCAGACATTTAAATCACGGTAATCGCTGGTAAAATAGAAAATTGCAAAATAAATGAGGCCTTGAGAATATCAGATATTATTTAAAATAAAGAAAGTTTCACGAAGGATCAAAAATAATGATCGAGACAGGTAGGGTTAACAACAATGAAAAAATAGCAATAATAACCATTATCCGTACACCGGCCTCCTACAAGAGCACACATACCCAAACAATTATGAACTCAAAAGCCCCAATGCATAGATCCTCACACAGCAACTAAAGCACAGATGCACCCACTTAACAAAATTCAAAAGCTAACAACACACGATATTCAACATAGATTGATAAGACCACATACAGTACTAACCATCATCACATGCAGAAATAATCACTGATACTTTCAAATGCACCCTCAGACAGGACACACACTCTGAAAGTGCCATATAAATATAGATCCACCTGCACACACCCCAAATCGGAATTGCCACATGTTCCCACACAGATACACTGATGCTCCCACAAACTAGCCCCCATAGAGGTACATACACTGAAACACAAACATCACAATCAGACCCATGACTACACAGACCTGTCCCCACTGGCAGAGGAACATAGGGCACACACAACACCCTCACACACAGACCTCCATGCAAACATTTTTAACTTCTACAGGTCCCCCTAAACAGAGATATCCTGTAAAAAAAACACATACCTCTTAGACACTCATACACAGATGTATGCCATTACACAGAGACCAACAACATTATACTACTACAGCTATCCCCCAAAGCACATAACTCTGCTTGCATGTACACACAGATCCAAACAAGTTGCTAGCGTCCCTTTGCCCATCTTTACACTCATCAGTGGCTCTGCAGGTGTAAATGCTGGCTCAAAGTCTTGACCAAAGTTAAATATAAATCCAACTCCTGGATGAGAATATTAGACTCCAATTGCCTGGCTGTTGCTCCAGAGCTCAGTGGATACACCGAAGAGGACCAGTGGGCTGAGAAAACCTGCACACACATACACATACACAACTACAAATATAGATGACTAAACACACAAATTCACAAATACAGTTCTACTTCTAACACACATGAAACACACCTATTTACACAGGGTCCCTGTAGAATGTGCTATACATGTCCGAGCAAACATACACATGCACCCTCCCACCAAAGAACAAACATGTTCAGACATGCACCCACATGCATACTCCCACTCACAAATGCATAGCAGATGCACCTACTGACCAACACGGGAGACACATAGACATCAATGCTACAAACAGACACACACACTGAAGCACACACAAACACATACCAAAGACACAAATACAAAGAAGACCCAGGCCCACAAACAGACCAGTCCCAAACACTAAACAGTACAAGACTTATTAACAAAACCCAACTAAAACAGATTCCCACACAACCTCTTCACCCTTAAAGATACCCCTATATAAAGATACACACACAGACCTTCTGTCAAACACATACGTCTAAATAGTCTTACACAGACCTATGATAACACGTCCCGATCTAGGTACTTTACTTGTACGGGGACTCGTTTTAGGCCGATGAACCTTTTGACCCTGATTGGAGACACCTTAAGAAGAGATATCTATTCGGCATGTCAATCAATAGATCAATAACCTCATCAATATTCACAGTAACAAATCAATCAAATGAGTAAATTGCATTCATAGGAAGCAAAACACCACATGACCTTCCGGTCACAAATGACCACACAGAATTTAGTAAGGTTTATGATATTTATTCCCTATTTGTTACACTCTACTGGTAAGTTTATTAGTCTCAATACCAGAAAACACATTAATAATGTCACAATATGGCTACTCGAATAAGACTTCATCAAGGCAAAGATCAGGAACATTAGAACGAAACACAACGCCAACATGAATCAACTTTAGCAGAGTATTATTAGCACATTTATTCAACAAAGCGAGGATTCAGTCATTTGTCTATTTGCACTCAATTTTAGTTGTGAACTTCCTTAACTAACCTCTAGTTAGCATCAGCATGTTGGGCTTCATGCAAAACTATTTGGTAACACAAATTTGGAAAACATCTAACTATGGTCTATGACAAATAGACAATTACAATTTCATTATCATATAGTTACCCTCCGTAATAGGCCAGAGTCAGTCTTCATCCTTAGGACAGCAGTTGATTCGCCATCAGCCAGGATAGAACAGCAAAGTCTCAGCAAACAAGGCAGAAAGTTCTTCCCTCATAAGGAGAAGAAGAAATAGGTATCGGGAAAAACAAAGTGAGGATGGTTTGAAGAATCAAAGCAGCAAATGTAAGGACGGAATGTCAGAGTAACAGCAGGGGTGCTCCTCTACTGGCTGATTTCTCTTTTCGACCACGTCATTAAATTGAATTTGCCAGACAAGTCTCTAATTTCCCATTGGTCAGTATTTGGTGCACCATTATTTCTATCCAATGATCTGCTGGTCACCTTACTAAAATCTTCACTTAGGACAGTTCTCATGCAGTTTATTGGCTCCTGTGATTTCTGTCTTCAATGGGTAGAATGTCAGGTAGAAGAAGCAACACTCCTTGCTTTAGTCAGTAGCTCCATTGTCTTAACCAGTTTGGGCGACCTCGTACTTGTTGCGAATTACACTGTTGCATTCAACAAGAATGTCTCCTTGAGCAAGTCGGGTCTCATGAGAAAGAATTTACTACGGTTACACACACACATCTCCAGCTTCTGGAAAAGTACAGCTACACGTCCTTTAGGAGGACATCACATTGCACGTTAGAAAAACAGTTAATATGAGACCAGGCAGCTAGGCCCAGACTCTTGCTAACTAAGGCCTAGTGCTTAAATTAGCGAAACCTTAACATATAACTCTTACTGCTGGTACAGAACCATACATTAGTACATTAATAATCCAATATTAATCAATTTCATTAATCATTGTATACATGGGTGGCCACTCCACGTGGGCACATTTCAAATGCGAACATTAGTAGTGGATTAATTCAATCTCTCTGCAATTTCGTTATACATTATTTTGCAAGCATATCGCGTTAATATTATTTATAAAAGCTACACTCCAACACCTACATCATCACACAGAGGCCCACAAAACCACACAGCTAGCAATACTCATACACACAGACACGCTATGGACTCTAAGTATATACCTCTGCATGGACTGGCTGAAAGATCCACATTACTTACAGACCTCCCTTAGTCCATCTTTATGTTGATCAGTGGCTGTGGAGGTGTAAATGCCAGCTTCAAGTTTTGACAGCCTGGTAGAAGACACTTGCAAGTGATGAAAATTGAGGATGACCCCACCTTCTGGGGAAAAATTCTGTTCTCTGACCACTTACCTTCTACCCCTAAGCTTACTGAATGCACCAAAGAACATTGATGCAAGTGATCAAAATTAAGGATGACCCCATCTTCTGAGGGGAAATTCTGTTCTCTGGTGTTAGACCTGACAGTCTTAGCATGGTCACCCCTACCTTTTTGCCTGCCTGCCTCCCTCCACTTTTTTGACACTGTTTTTGCTGGTTTTAGGATTCTGTGCAATTTACCACTGCTAACCAGTGCTAAAGTGCATATGCTCTCTGCCTTAAAACATGGTGACAGTGGTTCATACCCAATTGGCTTATTTAATCTACTTTTAAGTCCCCAGTAATGTGCACTACATGGGCCCAGGGCTTGTAGATTAAATGCTACTAGTGGGTCTGCAGCACTGATTGTGCCACCCACATAATTAGCCCCCTAACCATGCCTCAGGCCTGCCATTGCAAGGCCTGTGAGTGCAGTTTCACTGCCACTTTGACCTGGCACTTGAAAGTACTTGCAAAGCCTTAAACTCCCCTTTTTCTACATATCGGTCACCCCTAAGGTAGGCCCTATGTAACCCATAGGGCAGGGTGCTATGGAGGTAAAAGGCAGGACATATACCTTTGTAGTTTATATGTCCTTGTAGTGTAGAACTCCTAAATTTGTTTTACACTGCTGTGAGGCCTGCTCCTTTCATAGACTAACATTGGGGCTACCCTCATATACTGTTTGAGTGGTAGATTCTGACCAGAAAGGAGTAACCAGGTCATATTTAGTATGGACAGAATGGTAACACAAAATCTTGCTGACTGGTGAAGGTTTTAATATTACTATTTTAGATATGCCACTTTTAGAAAGTGAGCATTCCTCTGCACTTAAAACCTTCTGTGCATTACAATCCAATTCTGGCTAGGTTACTTGACAGCTCCCTTGTGCATTTCACTCAGACAATCCCAAACACAGGATGCTCAGTCACACCTGCACACATCTGCATGCTGAATGGGTCTTCCTGGGATGGGAAGGTGGAGGGCCTGACACATACATTTGAAAGGACAGTGGCCTGCCCTCACACAATGGACTGCCAAACCCCCTACTGGTACCCTGGCAGACAGGATGGAGCTGAAAGGGGACCTGGTGCTATTCTAAGCCACTCTTTGAAGTCTCCCCCACTTCAAAGGCACATTTGGGTATTTAAACTGGGCCTCTGACCCTACCAACTCAGACACTTCTGGACAAGATGCCCCTGGTAAAGAAACTCTGAACCAGACCCTGCAACCTACCAAGAGGAACTGCCTGGCTGCCCAAAGGACTCACCTGACTGCTTTTCTACAAAGGACTGCTGCCCTACTGTTGCCCTGCTGCCTTGCTGCCCTCTGGCTCTGCTGAGAAGTGCTTTCCAAGGGCTTGGATAGACCTTGCCTCCTGTTCCTTGAAGTCTATGGACCAAAAAGACTTCCTCCTGCAAAGAACCCCTTGTGCGGAGAAAATTCGACACACAGCCTGCCAGAAACGACACACAGCCCGCTTCGCAGTGAGAAAATCACGGCACGCTGAACCGGAACAACCAGCCCGGCTCACCCAAGAGGAGATCAACGCAGTGCCAGCATTGCGACCGGAACTTCGATGCACGGCCCACTGGATCGACGCATAGCCGAGCCGAAATGACTCAGCCTGACTTCCTGCGAGAAAAATCAACGCAGCACCTGCTGTGCAACAGAAATATCCCTGCATCATCCACCGGATTGCTCCAGCTCCTGTGACTTCGTCCTGTACACCCAGGATTTCTCTGCATCATCCCCGGGGTGTCCAAAAACCCCGCAACCCAAAGAGGATCCAAGTCAGTGCGCCGGAAATCGACGCAAAGCCTTCCCTGCATGGAAAATTATTGATGCATATTCTGTGTGCATCCGGAGAAACCGACGCACACCTCCCCGTTTTCCAGGCATTTCCTCCTCGCCGGTCCCTTGTGGAGAATTTGAACGCAAACCAGGTACTTTGTGCTTGCAAGACACACTTGTTGCTTTTTAAAGAATAAAGACTCCTTTTATCATTCTCTAAAGTGATATTTTAACGTGTACTCGTTTTGACCTGCATTTATTTAACCAGATAAGTATTATATATTTTTTCTAAACACTGTGTGGTGTATTTTTCTGGTGTTATCCTGTGTTATTGCATGATTTATTGCACAAATACGTTACACATTGCCTTCTAAGTTAAGCCTGGCTGCTCAGTGCCAAGCTACCAGAGGGTGGGCACAGGATAATTTGAATTGTGTGTGACTTATCCTGACTAGAGTGAGGGTCCTTGCTTTAACAGGGGTTAATCTGACTGCCAACCAAAGTCGCCATTTATAGCATCTTGCCACCTACATGCTACCCCCAGGGTCACTGGATGCACCACAGAACACTCACATATATATACAGAGAGAAACACTTAAACCTACAAACTCACACAGATAGTCCCAGGGGCCACTGATCACCACATACACAGGCAACAACAACCTTTTATTGCTGCTAGGTGTGTCTGAAATTAGTTGATGTAAGAGGGAGTGCTGGCATTCTGGAACTATGGGTGAGTGCTGGAGCCCAAACACCCTGACCTCAACATGGGTACAGATTTGACCACACACCCACATATCCATCTTCAACACCCAATAAACCATTAACACACAATCAGAAACATACTGGCAGACACACAAACATTAAAAAACAAACCCACTTATACACAGATTCACTCACATATAGATCCACCCACAAACAGTTGGGCACACAGACTCAAAGACACAGACACAAAAACAAGCAGCCACACCGACAAATACAGCCCACGCAAGGATCCACCACAAATACAAACATATGCCCACATGCACCCACAATGCCACAGCCAACCAGACCGAGATTCACAAAAAATGTACCCCCACACACCAGCCATACATGTATGTGTGCACACACACAGACACAGACCCAGTCACCAAGTGTACCTGCACAAACAGACCCATACACCAACTAGTTTGGCTGATGGTAAGTTTGCCTGACATCTCGAAAGCGAGTGGCTGGAGTGAGTGGTTGGCTGGGCATTCAAGGCAAAGCAGCAGATCCCCCAAAGGGCAGAGAAGGGTGAGCGTGCAGATAGGATCTTGGAGTGAGGGCAGTGGGAGCTCTGGCAAGGAGGCAGATAAAGTGGGTGGGTTCAGTTAAGAGGAGGGAATAGCTCAGTGGCATTGTATTCAGAAGGTATGGTGGCAAGGTACTGCAGAAAATGGTTATGTTCTACTATTGAATAAGGGGTGTGATCAGGTAGGCATCAGGCAGTGGGGCAGTTGCAGAGGACATTTTGGCTGGAAATAAGGGGAGATATTTATCTGACTGTCTATACATTCATAAGTGTTAAAGGAAAGAGTGAAATGCTGCAGATCCAGCAAAGAACAGTAAAGTTGAGTGTATGTGTGGGGTCCTGGGTGGTAGTTAGGGGAAATAGCCGGGAGGCAATTGTGAAGACAGTGGGAAGAAGTACGGTGTCAGGGCATTCAAGAAGGGGGAACATAGATGGATCTGCTATAGATTTGATACAGAACAGGGGTTCTCATGATTTCATTGTGATCCTTTCTACACTGTGCTTTGATGCCCTAGTTGCTTAGTGTGACTATGTTGATGTGTTTATTTCCTGGTGTCCCTACTTTTTTCTGGTGTTTTTGTATTCATATGGATGTCATTCAGGCATTATTTTATTGACTTTCACTGACTATACCTTTCTCTACTCTCTTCATCTTCCTTCCTTTGTACCTTTTTGTAATCAATCTTTTCTTCCCCTTTCCCTTTATTTCCTTCTTTGTTATGGTTCAACATATTCCTTTCCTGCAGTGTTGCTTTTGCACAGTATTTTCTTGTTTTGATATCTTCATATTTTCAAATTGTAGACATGTGTTCTCAATATGTATGTTTTTATGTCAATTCAGGGTAATGACGTGGAAAGTTAAAGGATTAAGGGCCTTATTACAACTTTGGAGGAGTGTGTTAATCCGTCCCAAATGTGACGGATATACCACCAGCCATATTACGAGTTCCATAGGATATAATGGACCCGTAATACGGCTGGTGGTATATCCGTCACATTTGGGACGGATTAAAACCTTTTCCAAAATTGTAATCAGGCCCTAAATAATCCCATTAAAAGGCAGAGGGTAATTTCTCATCAAGCAAAATTTAAGATTGACATTGCACTATTACAAGAATCTCATCTCTCTGAGATAGAAGGTTACAAACTAAAGAAAATGCTGGATAGGCTATGGGTATATTTCTCCTGTTTTGGGGAAAAATAATATTATCCTCATTTTATGTCATAAAAACATAGGTAGTCATTACAACTCTGGCGGACGGTGTTAAAGTGGCGGTAAAACAGCCAACAGGCCAGCGGTAAAAAAATTGCAATTACAACCGTGGCGGAAACCGCCAACAAAGACAGCCACTTTAACACTCAGACCGCCACGTCGGTACAAACAAACAGCGCGGTGTTCACCGCCAACAGACAGGCGGGAGACAATGTACCGCCCACACTATTATGACAGGCCAATCCGCCACCTTTTCCGGGGTGGATTCACCACGGATAAAAACACGGTGGAAACAGGAATTTCGAAGGGAAAACGCTCACCTCTACACACCCCACGAGGAACGAGGACACCATGGAAGCGGAACTCCAAATTCTACCTGCGATAGTCTTCCTGCTCCTCTGCCAGGAGCACGAACGCCGGCGGAAAAGACCACGGTGAGTACTGCACCTATGACACAGGGGAGGCAAAAAACAGGGACACACACACGCAACACCCCCACCCCCACCCTCACCCACTACAACACACACACTAATACATGTTGATACATTACAGTTACACCCCCCTCAAGCCCCCCGGAAGAATGCAAAGACAAAAGGAAATGATTGTAACGATTGTAATCTGTTAAAATCCAGTACTCCAAAATATATATACACTATACAAATATATGCACCAATAATACAAGTCCAAGTATTGCACCATTTATAGTCCGTGGACCACTGGGCCCAAAATACATGGGCGAGGCCCACACTCGATACCCGATCAAAACAGAGAGAACACTGCAGGGGCATCAGATAGAAATACAACCTCAGGGGGAATGGAAGGGGGGGCACCTCAGCCGGATGAGTGCATGACGCCAGATCCACGAGGGGCTCAATGCCCACTGTTCAATCCTGGGGAGTGCAAAGCCACAGTCTCTCAAGTCTCTACAGTGGGTGGTTTGCCCACTGTTCAATCCTGTGGAGTGCAAAGCCACAGTCTCTCAAGTCTCTACAGTGGGTGGGTTGCCCACTGTTCAATCCTGGGGAGTGCAAAGCCCCAGTCTCTCAAGTCTCACAAGTGGGTGGTTTGCCCACTGTTCAATCCTGGGGAGTGCAAAGCCACAGTCTCTCAAGTCTCTATAGTGGGTGGGTTGCCCACTGTTCAATCCTAGGGAGTGCAAAGCCACAGTCTCTCAAGTGGATAACAGTCTCCACTGGTTCTGGAGGGGGACTGGTGCCCAGAGTGCTTCATCCTGTGAAGGTCAGAGGTAGTGGATGGATGTCTCCACTGGTTCTGGAGGGGGACTGGTGCCCAGAGTGCTTCATCCTGTGAAGGACAGAGGTAGTGGATGGATCTCTCCACTGGTTCTGGAGGGGGACTGGTGCCCAGAGTGCATCACTTACCCCATGACGGACCCAGTTGCGTCAGTGCCCCTGCTGCTCATGGGCTAGCTGTGCTTGAGTTGGTGGTGCCCTGTTCAGCGGTGCTTGAGTTGGCGGTGCCCTGTTCAGCGGTGCTTGAGTTGGCGGTGCCCTGTTCAGCGGTGCTTGTGGTCCTTCATGGACCAGCGGGGCTTGTGCTGGTGGTCCTTCATGGCCCAGCGGGGCTTGTGCTGGCGGTCCTTCATGGCCCAGCGGGGCTTGTGCTGGCGGTCCTTCATGGCCCAGCGGGGCTTGTGCTGGCGGTCCTTCATGGCCCAGCGGGGCTTGTGCTGGCGGTCCTTCATGGCCCAGCGGGGCTTGTGCTGGGGGTCCTTCATGGCCCAGCGGTGCTTGTGCTGGCGGTCCTTCATGGCCCAGCGGGGCTTGTGCTGGCGGTCCTTCATGGCCCAGCGGGGCTTGTGGTGGCGGTCCTTCATGGCCCAGCGGTGCTTGTGCTGGCGGTACTTCATGGCCCAGCGGGGCTTGTGCTGGCGGTCTTTCATGGCCCAGCGGGGCTTGTGCTGGCGGTCCTTCATGGATCAGCGGGGCTGGGCCTGGCGGGGCCCTCCTGGGCAGCTGGGCTGGGGCTGGCGGGGCCATCCTGGGCAGCTGGGCTGGGGCTGACGGGGCCCTCCTGGGCAGCTGGGCTGGGGCTGGCGGGCCCTCCTGGACAGCGGGGATGATGCCGGTCTTCTCCGCCGTGCAGCTCTTCCCAGACTTGATGGGTTTCTTGTGGCCCTTCCCCACCTTGGGACTTGTATCAGCTGACTCCACAGTCCCACCGGGACCCCTGGGAGCGGCTTTGGTGGCTGCAGTCTTCCCCCTCTCACGCCAGGCACTGGCCAACTTCTGATGCTTCACAGGTGGGGGACTGGCTGTGCTGTGGCTCCGTGCCACACTGGCTGTCCTGGTGGCCGGTGCCCTCCACATACCACTGGTCCTGGAGATGTTGTGGCTGAGGTGCTAGTTCGGGACCTATGAGATGGACGGGGTGGGGGAGGTGTGGGAAAAAGGTCAAGGTTGGACATGAAATATTTTTTGGACACACTGGGACAGGTAGCTGGAGGGGGTTTGGGAGTGGAGGAAGAGGTGGTGGTAGTAGGAGGTGTACGTTTGGTGACTTTGGGTGCAGGTGCATGCGCTGGAGGCTGTCGTGAGGTGGATGGCTGTTGGGTGGGTGTGTGCCTGCGTTTGTGTATCTTGGGAGGGGGCGTCACAGACACACTGGGAGAGGACACAGGGGACGTGTGAATGGTAGTGGGGGTGGTGACTGCACGTGAGCGGTGTGTGCTGGTGGGTGTGCTGGTGAGGGATGTAGTGGCTGTAGAGGTAGTGCATGCAGGTGTGAATGTAGACGAGACTGGGAGGGAGGAGGGAGACGACGAGGAGGGGGATACAGTGGAGGCAGTGGATGTTGGTGTGTCTGCATGTAGGTGTTGCTTGCGTGAATGCCTGTGGGATGTGTGGTGCTTATGTTTGCCTGAGCTTCCCTTGTGTGTTGACGTGTGCATGCTGGTCTGTAGGTGTACTTGAGATAGGCAGAGGTACAGGGGATTGGGTCTGTGTGGAGGAAGTTGGAGGGGGGAGGCTAGAGACGGGGACAATGGCTGCCATCAATGCTGAGGCCAGAGTTTGAAAAGCTCGGTGAAAAGCTGCCTGACCAGAATGAATGCCCTCCAGGAATACATTAGTTTGTTGCAACTGCCTTTCTACACCCTGGATGGCATTCAAAATGGTAGACTGCCAAACAGTGAGGGACCTGAGGAGGTCAATGGCCTCCTCACTGAGGGCAGCAGGGGTGACTGGGGCAGGGCCTGAGGTGCCTGGGGCGAAGCTGATGCCCACCCTCCTGGGTGAGCGGGCACGGAGCGAAGGCAGAGGGGCTGCTGGGAGGGCGGTGCTGGTAGGGGGGGTGGCGGCTGTACCTGTAGATGCGGGGGCACAGATGTTGCTGCCACCACAAGGGAGCTTCCTTCAGAGGACGTGTCCGTGTCGCTGGTGTCAGCTCCTGTCCCCGCCGTGAAGCTCCCCTCGCCCTCCGTCCCACTGGTGAATTCCGAGTCCGTAGTCTCGCCCTCCAGGGTCATGTGGAATGCAGCTCCCTCGTGCTCCGGTGCCACTGCTCCTCCGCCTGATGATGCTAATGCACACAAGAACAGGGAGTCCACAAAAAGGGGGGGGGGACGACAGAAGAAAAACATGTTGAGTGCATGCATTACCGCTACCGTTGGCGGACAAGACAGACACAGAAACCCCCTGCACTATGCCGCGCTCTTGGGCTCCACTGTTCAATTCCTGGGAAATGGCCTACAGGGCTATGGACGACATCTGCCCACATAGATGACACAGGGGCATGAATAGCTGTACTTGGCAGTCATTATGTGATGTTTGGAGGTTATATAATCGGATTTATGAGTGTATACTTTTTTCTCTTCACCACATCATTCTCAATCCTAAATTGATTACTTATTCTTTAGTAAAAGTTTAATTAAAACACTACTTAACACTGAAATCTGTTCTATTTTAATTTTTAATCATGCAGCCAGTATCTCAGATGTTGATCTCATGCCTTTTCAACCTCCCTGAAAGAAACAGATATTTATTTAACTCTTTATTATCAGACTCTCACTTTATTTCTAAATTTGAAGTGGTTCGACATCATTTTTCCACGTCAATGCCATTGTTGACTCCTCAATTTCCATAGCTTGGGATTATTTAAAGTAGCTGCGTGTGGATTCATTATCAAATATGATTCAGCAAGAGAATAGCAGACAAAAAATCTTAAGCCCTCTTGGAGAAGCTTAAAATAATTGAATATGATTATTATACTTCTAAATCGAATATGTCACACAATGAATGTATTGATGTCAAGATGAATTTTTATCATTTATCTTCTGACTCCACCTCTATGGTTTCATTAAAAAAGTAGTGCTAGATATCATGGCGGACAGAATAAGATTGGAATGCTTCTTGCATTTACTAGAATGCCAAAAAGGAAAGTACTTAAATAGAGTCCATACCAAAAAAATAAAGGTCAGAAATTATTTAAAGACCACACCATTCTAAATAAATGTGTTGCATTCTACTAAGATCTTTTTACACCTGATAGTTTTTCATCTCAAAAATATTTAGAATCCATTCATCACCCGCAAACACATTCTGTTGATTTCAAAACTCTAAAACAAGTTATTTTTATGGAAGAGATCAGTAAGATTGACCTTTCCTTAAAAAAGACAAAGTTTCTGACCTTATGGGTTCTCAAAAGAATTTAACTCCTAATGTTATAACATTTTATTGCCTAAACTCTATAACTTGTTTAGATTATTTGCTGAGGCCAAATCTGCACAGAATGTCTTTCAAGAAGCCATGATATGTTTAATTCAAAAAGACAACTGAGATTTGCAGCACTACAAAAATTACAAACCCTTATCATTAGTCAACACTGACTTTAACATTTTTGCTAAGCTTAAGGCTTCCTTCCCAAAATGGTTGATTATATTTTTTTGTTATACACTGCCCCTAAGGCGCCCATTTTTTCCAACAGAATTATGTTTGATTATTTCTCTTTTCAGGGGAGGAGGTTCAGGCCAGCCCCTTTTTTCCCTTCTTTTTAAAATTAGTGCTTTGGAGCCCTTTCTTACTACCATCAGAAAAACCGATAGTATTTCTTGTTTTAGCATTGTTTATAAACAGATACAAATGACAGTTTATGCTGATGACATTCTTCTACATTGTTCTAATCAGAGGCGTCTAAACCGTTGTTTCTAGATCAGATTTCAATTTGTTCTATATTATCTGGATGCTAATTAAATTCTGACAAATCAGAAATAGTACCTCTTAATATACTTTCCATCAAGCTATTATTTGCTTCAGTAGATACGTCTTGGAAACATGATAAAATTAAGTATTTAGGCATATGGTTCACTAAAACATTTAAAGACACAATTAAAACCAATTGTGAAAGTTTAGAGAAGAAAATAGATAACCTAGGGACAGATGTATTGAACAATGGCGCAACGCTGTGCTGTGCCAAAATTGACAGCGCTGAGTCACTTTGGAAACACAGAGATGCATCATATTTAACTGAATACGGCACACCCCTGTGTTTCCCCCTGAGCTGGTGCTACATTTAGCTGCCAGCACCAACACAGGCATCCTTGCACCATTGTGCAAGGATGTCTGTGTTAAGGGGTGTGATTGTTTATTTGTGGGAAGGTGTCCCTTCCTGCACATAAACAATCACTAATGGCGCTTTTGCACTTCAGTGTGTGCTGCACAATGCAGTACACACAGAAGTGCCAAAGCGTCATTTTCAAATGATTGTTTATGTGCAGGACGGAACACCTTCCCGTACATTAACAATAATTGCTGGCAATTTGCTTTTTCTATGCGTGTGGCAGAAGGCAGCACGCATAAAAAAAGCAAAAAATGAGGAGGAATAAAAGTATTCCTCCTCGTTGCACCCTGCTAACGCCACATTCGATTTTGGTACTGCCTCAGGTTTACGTGATTTCATAAATCTGAGGCAGCGTCAAAATGCAATGGGTGTTGCTGTGGCATGCCCACAGCAACACCCATTGCACGCCCCTTCCACGCATGGTGCTGCGTGGGAAGGGGCTGTATTTACAGGGTGGTGTTAAGCCACAAAAAGTGGCTTAACGCCACCTTGTAAATACAGCGCTGTGCTTAGCGCCACAAGAGCGCTACAAAAAGAGACACTCCTGTGGCACTAGCGTTGTTTAAATATGACCCCTAATCTCAAGATGGATTCCCTTATTTCTGTCATAGTGGAGAAGACTGGACTTTATAAAATGATGCTAACTCCTTTGATACTTTATAATTTATCCATGAATCCAGTACGTATTTTTTATTACTATTTTACAAAAATTGATTCTACCCTTTTGAAATTTTAATGGCATCTAAAAAAAAAATCAAGATTGGCTTTATCAGTTTTGAAAAAGAGCCCCAGGAAGGTGGAGTAACATTTTCATTTCTAAATGTTATTCTTCTGCCCTCTCTTTGAAACAAGCAATTTATTGGCTTAAATATACTGGTGGTTCGACAACTCCATTATAGGTTTCCTTAGAGAGCTGGCTTCTCCTTGCTTTTAATTTTAAGGGATATCTTCCACTGTTTTAATGCATACAGGGTATTTGTTGCATCCCTTGATTTTTCCTAACAATTCAATGACTGAATATTTTCCCAACATTCTACATGTTACAAAAATCAATTACAATTATTTGTAGGCCTGTTTATTGGAAATATTGGAGAAACAAGACACTTCTTGGGTACATCAGTTATTAAGTAACACCAAAACTCTTCCTTTCTTAACCTTACAGAAGAAATTTGCTTTACCTATGTCATGGGAAAACAATATAACTTACTATGCAGTGATACATCCAGTTCCCTTGCTCAATTGCAACAAGATGTTACACTGCCTCAAAGCACACACAGGATGCTTCAACAATTGTTTTCAAACCCAAACACATCAGAAATGTATAAAAAATACATAATTTATGCTACCCAAAGGGTTAAATCAAAAACAGAACTGGAATGGGAGAATATTTTAAATGTTTGTTGGTCAGTAGAGTTGTGAAAAATGATCCAGTTTAGGATACATAAATCCTCACGTGTAACCAGCACCTTACAAACATTGTATTTTATTACCATCAACTAATGTTTACATCTCTTTTTCTAGCTAAAATGAGTAAAATATATAGTCATTGTGTTGGTCTTGTACTTATCCTGCCACAGACAGAGAACATGTTACATCTGTGACCTAACATCACTAGGCTTTGGGAATACATTCAAAAGATTGTTGATGATGGTATTCCATTCTCCTTGTCAAGGAACTTCCTTGGTAGTCTTTCACTTTGTGTAATTGACTAATATCTAATCACAATCTTGTGAATTTGCTGATAGCTGTTGTCTTCCAGAAAATAACTACCAAATGGAAAAATGTGAAGAACTTTAATTTTAAATATTGGTTATATTCTATTTGTTTTAATCCTAGAAAAGGTAGGAACTATGTTTCACCTGTTTTGTTACCTGTCATTGGATTTTCAAATAATTCAAGTTTGTTAGCTCATAGCAAACGCATTGATGCAGAAGTTAACAAATCACTGGATTTTTTTTATTATTTATAGCTCTGTCTTTTGCAGACTCTTGAACATTATATACCTTTACCATTATTCGTTTTCAAAATGTGTCCAGACAGTTTATATTTGCCTGAGTTATACTATACTTGTCTATGAAATTACCCCCTCCTTTATTCCTTGTTGAAAATCGCCTTCTCACCTATATTGAATCAGACAGAGAATATTTATTTTCTTTTACTGTCTCAGAAACATTCTAAATTATCTTAGGTATTTTATGTAAAATGATTTTTTGGATAAATTATTACTGTACGGAACTTTATATTATATTTGTAATTGATGTTTTCTTCTTTTCTCAGTAAATGTTTATACAAACAAATTAATAAACTTTAATATTTTTAACACATATTCACTCTCCCTAATAATAATAAATCATCCCCTTAAGTTTCCTCATAAAATATAAAACCCATAACAAAACAGCTATACATATTGACCCAAAAAATACTAATTGAACAATCTTAATAGTTTATAAAATATCCAATATATTTTGTGCTTATGTATAAAAATATTATGTGAAAATGCATAATAACCAATATAGATTTATACTAAACACATCTACCCAAAACAATACACCTGCAATTTCCGCAAACCATTAAAAATTCTAACATTATACAAATGTTGTACACTTGAATTCAGTACAAACAATGACACTTAAAATATGATGAAATCACAACTAGTGTAATTAATACATATTTATTATAAGCATTACAAACCCAATCCCCTTATAAGCCCTACACAATTATATAAACATAATAAAAATTTATAATGTTAAAAAAGCAATTTTTATAATATACTCATATAAAATATAACAAAAGCTTATACTTAGCAGATTACATTAAACAATATCTCATACAATCATATTTTTACATACTATGGGGGTCATTCTGACCTCGGCGGTAAAAGGCCCTTACCGCCGGTCAGAAGTCCGCCATTCTACCGCCGCGGCCGCGGTAAACCGCCACGGTCATTCTGACCCACAACGGCGAAACCGCCAAAATCCCAACATCCAAGGAAGGCCGCCTCATCAGCGGGCCGCGGAAAACTGGAGATGACCAAACCTCCACCGTCACGCCAACACAAACACGCCCATGCCATTCTGACCCACCAATCCACGCGGCGGTCTTTCAACCGCGGTATTCCATTGGCGGTACACACCGCCGCGGTCAAAATACACACACAGCTCCAAAACACAGCCACATTGGACAATTTGAAATACACACACCTGACACACATACAAACAACACTCCCACACATCCAACCAACTATAAAACACACACCCACATCACCCACAAACCCCTACGACCGAAGATCATAGACGAAGGAGAGAGAGACACATCACAGAATAGAGAGCTACATCACACAGAGGCACACTACACCATCACACACACCACATAGAAGCACAAAGCACCACACACCAACACACTCTTCACCATATACACCACCCCACACCTCATCCACACCACCCCATGGCACCCCAAAGGCACCCACGCTTTTCGGACCAAGAACTCCGGGTCATGGTGGAGGAGATCATAAGAGTTGAACCCCAGCTCTTCGGCTCACAGTTGCAGCACACCACTATAGCCAGGAAGGCGGAGCTATGGCAGCGGATCGTGGACAGGGTAAACGCGGTGGGACAGCATCCCAGAAATCGAGAGGACATCCGCAAACGTTGGAACGACTTACGGGGAAAGGTGCGCTCGATGGTCTCGCGACACAACATCGCAGTGCAGAAGACTGGCGGGGGACCCCCACCCACACCACCCGAATTCACAGCATGGGAGCAAGAGGTAATAAACATCCTGCATCCTGATGGCCTCGCTGGAGTACACGGAGGAATGGACTCTGGTAAGTACAATCTCAACTACTTCACCCCCCCAGCATGCCAACCCCCACCACCACCCTCACCCCCAACCCCCCATCACACATCCTCCCTGAGAATGTCTCCCCAGCACAACCCACCCAACACCAACCCCTGCATGCCACCACAAACTATGGACACCCATCACCTAAGCATGACCACTGCACATACCCTCCCCCCCCAAACAACCCCACAACACCTCCCCCAAGGGAATGACAGCACTGGGGGACAAGGGCACCCATAAATCGCACACAATAGCACACACAGAAACAATAACCATACTCTCTTACCCCATGCAGGACCCGAATGCCAACACACCGGCCAGGAGGGTCCCGAAATGTCCATCCCCCCCCCGGAAGAGGCACCCAGTGATGACAGCAGCTCTGTCGACCTGGAACCTGACGACCACAGAATTCATTCATTAAAATGTGTAGATATTAACAATAACAATAAGACACTTGCGGGTTTAGGTCACAAAGGGAGCAGTGTACCTGCAATAATAAGGCTCACCACTAAAAGCAGACATCTGCTCAAAATTTGATTATTGAGAATGACACAATAAGGCTGATGGGAACCCCCACTCTGAATCAGATATGAAGAACCGAATAAAAAGTCTCAGTCATTGACTTTCCTATCCACCTAACCCAAGACATCATCATGCCAGATTGCATCATCATTTATCCAACGTTTCATACAATACAAATTTGTTAGATCCTGAAGTTGCCACTCCATCTTCAGCTATCCCCCCCCCGGAAGAGGCACCCAGTGATGACAGCAGCTCTGTCGACCTGGAACCTGACGACCAGCCCGGACCATCGGGGACCTCTGGACAGTCGGTTCACCACACACAGGCCACAGCAGACCCAACCCCCTCTGGGAACAACAGCACAGCTCCCACCCAGCGGGCCCATGGCTCTGTCTCTAGGACAGGTCAATCAGCGGTGTGTCTGCCCCTACAGGGCCCCCAGGCTAACCCACCACCCCCACAACAACAGGGACCTGGGGGCAGTGGTAGTGGGCACACCGTCCAGGGGACAGAGTCCGGGGGAAACAGGGCAACTCGGAGGGCTGCTGTGCGACAGGGGGGGGGAGGAGAGGCCCAGGGAACCGACTCTCCAAGAGGCCCTCACCACCATCATGGCAGCCTACCACCGCTCACAAGAGACGATGGCGACGGTACTGGCCAGGTTCCAGGAGATCCAGGCACAGCAGGAGGAACGCTACATGGGGTTCAACAATCATCTCACCCACATCTCTACCGCCATGGGGAGCCTAGTCCAGGCCCTCCACCGGATAGAAGACACGTTGCGGGACCATGTGGCACCACACAGGGCCCCTGTCACTAGCCCGGACCAGGAACAGCCTACCACCTCCGCCGGCGCTAGTGGACAGGAGGCCCCACCACAACGACAGGCCACCAGAACCCCACCTCCTGCTGAAGAACAACCACCCCACAAGAGGAGCTGGAGATCCAAAAAAAAGACAGAGTAGGATGTCAAGACCCCCGCCAGCATGAGATACCCCCTGAAGTCATCCCACTGTCCCACATTGCCACCCTGTCCAACCTTGAACTGCCCCTGCTCCATCCTTCCACAGGCATATGGACAATGCACCTGTGAGACTGAGAACTGGACTCTGCCATGGACATTACTCCACCCCCACCCATCACCGTGTGAATATCATGTACCATCATCTAGCACCAAAAATAAATCACGCAATGCACTGAAATCATGCTGGAGTCAGGCTGTATTATTTACAAATGTAAAACACATTACCGATCAATTATGTTCTGTAAACTTTGTGCTGAACACATACCGAGATCAATAAGCATTAGTCCATGGGCTAACCAAGCAGAAGTCACGCAGTGGGTCATACAGCACTGAAAAGGGAGGGGAAAATCAAACATCAGTTTCAAATAACTGGGGGGTCATAGACAAAGTTGAGAAGCACGAGGCATTCAGGAAAATTAAAATGGCGTGTGTGATTCTTACCTGTGTGCTACTGAAAATACTGTTGGATAACTCTGTCCCTGTTGTCTGGGTCGTCCTCTGAGTCTTCCTCCTCTTCACTCTCCACAGGCTCCACAGCTGCTTCAACACCACCATCTGGACCATCCTCCTGCAGGAAAGGCACCTGACGTCGCAATGCCAGATTGTGAAGCATACAGCAGGCCACGATGATCTGGCACACCTTTTTTGGTGAGTACATCAGGGATCCCCCGTCATATGCAGACACCTAAACCTGGCCTTCAGAACCCCAAAGGTCCTTTCTATGATCCTCCTAGTTCGGCCATGGGCCTCATTGTACCGTTCCTCAGCCCTGGTCCGGGGATTCCTCACTGGGGTCAATAGCCAAGGCAGGTTGGGGTAACCAGAGTCACCTATTAGCCACACACGTTGTCTCTGTAGCTGTTCCATCACATAAGGGATGCTGCTATTACGCATCACATACGCGTCATGCACTGAACCAGGGAACATTGCATTCACATGGGAGATGTACTGGTCAGCCAAACAGACCACCTGGACGTTCATAGAATGGTAACTCTTCCTGTTTCTGTACACCTGCTCATCGTCTTTTGGGGGGACTAAGGCTACATGGGTCCCATCAATGGCACCAATTATGTTGGGAATATGTCCAAGGGCATAAAAATCACCCTTCACAGTGGGCAAACCAACCTCCTCAGGGAATATAATGTAACTCCGCATGTGTTTCGTCAGGGCAGACAACACTCTAGACAAAACCTTAGAAAACATTGGCTGAGACATTCCAGATGACATGGCCACTATTGTCTGGAATGAGCCACTTGCAAGAAAATGGAGGACTGACAGCACCTGCACCAGAGGGGGAATTCCTGTGGGTTGGCGGATGGGGGACATCAGGGCTGGCTCCAGCTGGGCACACAGTTCATGGATAGTGGCACGGTCAAGTCGGTATCGTAGTATGATGTGGCGTTCTTCCATTGTCGACAGGTCCACCAGCGGTCGGTACACGCGAGGATTCATCCATCTCCTCGCAAATCCCAGCGGACGGTGCCTAGGAAGGACAACATGGAGCACAGAGTCAAGATAATCACTGGTACGTTCACCACTGCTTGCATGGCACACGGTTATCTAGGTATTGAAAGGCGTGTATGTGTGGCAATGCCAGGCCTAGGCCTGTGTGTCGCAGTAGAAATTATGCCATGTGGGCCCTTGAAATGGCGGCTGCCTGACCTGTGAAGTGGGTCAATGGGATGTGAGGTCACTGCACTGGCGGAGCACACCGTGGCGGTAGGCGGTCGAAGACTGCTATACGGAGCCGCATTGGATAACATTGAAGCCTATGGGTTTCAGGAGCCAATGACGATGTGCACCGGCGGTCGCGGTACGCACCGCCGCGGTACGCACCGCCGCGGGCGTGACTGCCATTTTCTATCTGCTTAATCACTCGAGACCTGATCATCCACAGGAGAGGACCTATACTGCAAGTGCTGCTGTGAACTCGGTCTGGAAGTGACAATGGCTGCTGCGACTGGGGAAAGGGCCCCTGCCTTCACGTCTGAAGAGTTGGAGAAGCTCGTGGATGGGGTCTCCCCCAGTATGCGTTACTCTACGGTCCTCCAGACCAACAGGTGAGTTCACCGGGTGCACATGGAATGGGCGATGCCTGTGTGGAGTGGGGTGGATGTAAGTTGGTGGGGTGGGGGGCGAATGAGGAGTGCAACGCACGACAGATGAGAGCATGTGCTATATTGCAAGGTTGGGGAGGGGGGGCCAATCACATCTAACATGCAGTAAGTTGATTAATGTTTCCTTCCCACCCTGTACATGTCACATAGGTCAGCGCCCGTCAGAAAGTCGAGATTTGGCGTGCCATCGCCAAGGAAGTCCGGGCCCTGGGGGTCCACGTCAGACGGGGCACCCACTGCCGCAAGAGGTGGGAGGACATCCGCCGCGGAACCAGGAAGACCGCCGAGCCACTGCTGGGGATGGCCTCCCAACCTAGGAGGGGTGCCAGTCGTACCCTGACCCCCCTGATGTCCCAGATCCTGGCAGTGGCCTACCCTGATTTGGATGGGCGCTTGAGAGCATCACAGCAGACACAAGGGGGTGAGTATCAGCACATTCAGCTATCTTTCTGCGCAGTGGAGGCGTCTGGGTGGGGGAGGAGGGTTGGGGGTGACATTAGGCCAGGGCGCTTTCTGTAGTGTAGTCCTCTCCCTTAGGCATGGCCCTGTGCTCCCGGCCCCCACCTCCGTAGGGTGACAAGTCCAGCTATTGATGGTCCAGCCTCACACATGTGCGCGTTTGTCGTCTCCTGACCTGTTGTCTGAGTCAGAAGTACTGAGTAGTGTGCCCCGAATGCGCGGCTTAGTGCATGCGGCTCCTTTGTCTGTCCTCTCCGCCAACGGTGTAGACATTGCATGCACTCAACCTGGTCTTCTTTTTCTCCCCCCACCCTTCTTCTTCATCTTCTTGTGCATGTGTGCATTAGCATCATCAGGCGGAGGAGATTTGGCATCGGAGCACGAGGGAGCTGCAAGCCACAAGGCCCCGGTGGGCACAGGAACAGACACCGAGGGCCCAAGTGAGCCGGAGGGCGAGGGGAGCACCACGACGGGGACCGGTGGTGAGAGCAGCGAGAGCGACACGTCCTCTGATGGGAGCTCCCTAGCGGTGGCGGCAACATCCGGGCCCCCCGCCTCTACAGGTACAGCCGCCACCCAGCGCACCAGCCCCGCCCTCCCAGCAGCCCCTCAGCCTATGCTCCGTGCCCGCTCACCCAGGAAGGCGGGCGTCTCCTTCGCCCCAGGCACCTCAGCCCCTGCCCCTGTTACCCCTGCTGCCCTCAGTGAGGAGGTCATTGATCTCCTCAGGACACTCATTGTTGGGCAGACTACCCTTTTGAATGCCATCCAGGGGGTAGAAAGGGAGGTGCATCGGAGCAATGCCTACCTGGAGGGCATTCATTCGGGTCAGGCTGCCCATCAACGATCGTTCAATGCTCTGGCCTCAGCACTGACGGCAGCCATTGTCCCTGTTTCCAGCCTCCCTCTTCTGACTGCCTCCACCCTGTCTCTGTCTCCTGTTCCTCAGCCTATCCCATCCACACCATCTGACCAGCCTGCACACACCTCAACACCCAAGGGCAGCTTATCCAGACACAAGCACCACAGATCCCACAAACACTCACCCAAGCAACACACAGATGCAGACATCCCAACAGTCACTACCACCCCTGTGTCCCCCTCCTCCTCGTCTCCCTCCTCCCTCCCTGTGACGTCGACACTCACACCTGCATGCACACCAACATCAGCCAGTGCTTCCATCACCACCACACCCTCCTGTACAGTCCGCACGCGTGCAGTCACCACCCCCACTGCCATTTACACGTCCCCTGTGTCCTCTCCCACTGTGTCTGTCACCACCCCTTCCAAGACACACAAACGCAGGCAGACACCCATCCAACAGACATCCACCTCACAACAGCCTACAGCACCTGCACCTTCACCCAATGACAGCACACCTGACTCTCCTACAACCACATCCTCTTCCTCCACTTCCATCTCCACTTCTCTTACCTTTTACCTTGGCCCTAAAAAAGTTTTCCTGGCTAATCTTAACCTCTTCCCCTCCGATGACCTACCCCCTCCATCTGCAAAGAGTCCCAAGAGCACCACAGCCACCACCAGCCCAACTTCGGGTGTCACTGTTGTGCATGGGTTCTGGAGTCCACCCTTTGCCAGCAGTGACACCTCCATCAGCAGCAAGGACACATCCAGCCCCCCCCCTGGCAAGAGGACCAGGAAACACAAGGGCCGCCGTGCGAAGACTGACACGGCTGCCCCCAAGGAGCAGAGTTCGCCCACTTCACCAGCCACAACGTCTAGGGGAGGCAAGGGCCCGAGAGCCCCATCTAAGGAGCGTAAGGGCAGCAGGGCGGAGACGTCAGCCAGCAGGAGCGCGGAGCAGGTGGGCCCCACATGCCACATCCCAGCTGTAAAGGAGGAATCCAAAGGGCCAAGGACTCCGTCACCGAAGGGCCCAGGAACATCACGGTCGGAGGGCGTCTGAGCACGGAGTCCAGGCCAGGTCTGGCTCCCTTGAACCTACTGGATGTGCACCGCTGAACAGGGCCCGCCGTGCAGAAGAGCACCGCTGAACAGGGCCCGCCGTGCAGAAGAGCACCGCTGAACAGGGCCCGTCGTGCAGAAGAGCACCGCTGAACAGAGCCCGCCGTGAAGATAGGCACCGCTGTACAGGGCCCGCCGTGAAGATAGCACCGCTGAACAGGGCCCGCCGTGCAGAAGAGCACCGCTGAACAGTGACCGCCGTGCAGAAGAGCACCGCTGAACAGGGCACGCCGTGCAGAACAGCACCGCTGAACAGGGCCCACCGTGAAGATAGGCACCGCTGAACAGGGCCCGCCGTGAAGATAGGCACCGCTGAACAGGGCCCGCCGTGCAGAAGAGCACCGCTGAACAGGGCCCGCCGTGCAGAAGAGCACCGCTAAACAGGGCCCGCCGTGCAGAAGAGCACCGCTCCGCTGGGCCCTTCATCTCAGGCACCGCTCCGCTGGGCCCTTCATCTCAAGCATCGCTCCGCTGGGCCCCCCCGTTTCAAGCACCGCTCCGCTGGGCCCTTCCTGTCAAGCACCGCTCCGCTGGGCCCTGCCGTCTCAAGCACCACTCCGCTGGGCCCCGCCGTCTCAAGCACCGCTCCGCTGGGCCCCGCCGTCTCAAGCACCGCTCGCTGGGCCCCCCGTCTCAAGCACCGCTCCTCTGGGCCCCTTCATCTCAAGCACCGCTCCGCTGGGCCCTTCCTGTCAAGGACCGCTCCGCTGGGCCCCGCCGTCTCAAGCACCGCTCCGCTGGGCCCCGCCGTCTCAAGCACCGCTCCGCTGGGCCCCCCCGTCTCAAGCACCGCTCCGCTGGGCCCCTTCATCTCAAGCACCGCTCCGCTGGGCCCTTCCTGTCAAGCACCGCTCCGCTGGGCCCCGCCATCTCAAGCACTGCTCCGCTGGGCCCTTCATCTCAAGCACCGCTCCGCTGGGCCCCGCCGTCTCAAGCACCGCTCCGCTGGGCCCGCCGTCTCAAGCACCGCTCTGCTGGGCCCCTTCATCTCAAGCACCGCTCCGCTGGGCCCTTCCTGTCAAGCACCGCTCCGCTGGGCCCCTTCATCTCAAGCACCGCTCCGCTGGGCCCTTCCTGTCAAGCACCGCTCCGCTGGGCCCCGCCGCCTCAAGCACCGCTCCGCTGGGCCCTTCCTGTCAAGCACTGTTTATGGTTCACTGTGCCCACCATGCCTCCTCCTTGACCAGTGGAGACTGTTATCCACTTGAGAGACTGTGGCTTTGCACTCCCCAGGATGGCACAGTGGGCAACCCACCCACTGTAGAGACTTGAGAGACTGTGGCTTTGCACTCCCCAGGATGGTACAGTGGGCAACCCACCCACTGTAGAGACTTGAGAGACTGTGGCTTTGCACTCCCCAGGATGGCAGAGTGGGCAACCCACCCACTGTAGAGACTTGAGAGACTGTGGCTTTGCACTCCCCAGGATGGCACAGTGGGCATGGTGGCCCCTTCGTGGATCTGGCGTCGTGAACTCATGTGGCTGTGGTGACCCCCCTCTTCCCTTCCCCCTGAGGTGCCTGTAGTATTTTCATCAGATGCCCCTGCAGTGTTCTCTCCAAAGGACTCAGGTCTCCTGTGTGGGCTTTGCCCTTGTGTCGCTACACTGTAGCCCACGGACTGTTCCATTTGACTTTGATGTAGCGGACTAATTGCCTCGGTTCTCCATGGCAGTGTGTATAGTATTATTTTGTTATGGATATTTTGCATAGTTGCCGATACATATCAGAGTCTATTTTTTATATAAAATTTTGGTTCACAATTTAATTATGTCTTTGCATTTTTCAGGGGGGTTTGGGTGGTGTCACTGTGTATTGTTGCTCTGCATTGGTGTGTACATAGTTTGGGGGGGTGGGGGTCGCATATGTGTGTGCCCGTAACCTTTCCTCCTCCCCCCTCCCGTGTGTCGTAGGTGCAGTACTCACCGTTGTCGTCTGCGCCGGAGTTCGTACTCGTGGTAGATGAGCAGGTAGACGAGTGCAGGTAGGATGTTTAATTCGGGTTCCATGCTGTCCTCCGTACTCGTGGAGTGTGTTTTGGTGAGCGTTTTCCCGTCCGTAGTCTGTTTCCGCCGTGTTTTTATCGGCAGGGCTCCCGCCCCGGAAAAGGTGGCGGATTGGTGAGTTGTAATACTGTGGGCGGTACATTGTCTGCCGCCTGCCTGTTGGCGGTGACCGCCGCGCTGTTTGTCTGTACCGCGGTGGCGGTCGGAGTGTTAATGTGGCGGGCTGTGTTGGCGGTTGCCGCCAGGGTCAGAATTCCATTTTTTGTACCGCCGGCCTGTTGGCGGGTTGGCCGCCGCTTTATCACCGACCGCCAGGGTTAGAATCACCCCCCATATGTTTACCATCAATAATATTAGATAATAAAATCAATTTTTACCTTCAATGCTATGTCCCTCAATATTTTGAAACACACAATATTTTTACCAGATTTTATGGTGAAGCGATAGGTACCATACAAGATTCATTTATAGTGATGGGTGCTGATGAAGAGGAAAGATATAGGCTTTAGTTTTAGTGGAGTTCAGCATGAATTAATGTAGAACTGTGCAGTGTTGGGACCTAGTGATGCAGTTCATAATATGTGACTGCAGGTGGTGGTGAAAAAGCAGGAAAAGAGAAAGAGCAAAACAAATGTATATTATCAGTGTAAAGGAAATATGGGATCCCAAATAAGATACTATCTCAAAGAAAAGTGGTGTAGAATGAGAAACAATTAGGGCAAAAGCTTATGCCTGCAGGATGCCGAGACCAGATGTGAAGTGGTCCTGGTCCTGGTAAATACGCAGCCCGTAAAGGCAGTTTCTTTGCTAGGTCTTCTCTGTCTAGAGAGTTAGGAAAAGAGAGGTAGAGTTGCATGGTAAAAGTGTTGACAGTCATGGACAGATCTAAGAGAATGAGGGTGAAAGTAAGCCTTTGCTGATGTGCAGTGGTGATAAAGTTGGAAACATAAGAAAGATCAGATTCTGTGGGGGAGACCAAAGAAACATCACTTGAGTGGATTCAGTCAATTAATAGGTAATAGATAAGGCAGGAAATGACTGAAGATAAATCAACCCTGTATGTTTCAGAAAAAAATGAAATTTGAGACATTGAGTGATAGTTGAAGTAAGATAAGGGGGTCATCCAGCAGTATATCTAAAATTATATTACCAATCCAAGCAAAATGTTGAGTAGGAGCCAGATTTGATTAGATGAAAGAAAGTTCAGGCAAAAAAGAACACTGGGCATGAAGGCATGATACTGTGTGCAATGGCCTATAAGAAAGATAGGCAGTTCTCCTACCCTGCTAAGTTCCAGTCTGCTTCATTGAGAGATGGACTACCACTGATGAACTGCCTGAGGAGCCATTACTGGCTGCACCAGTGGACATTCAAAAGTGGCAATCTGTGCTCCTAAAGGAAGGTGCCTGCCATGCACTGGGAGGTCTGACCCATCTACCCTATTTACAGTCACCCTCCTGATATATATATTTTTCCTGCCCAAGTCCAGCATAGGAGGCCTGGGCATAGAAAACAAACAATGGCACTCATATGTAGGGAGAAACCTGCATTAGAGTCATGTTTTCCTTTTTTTCAGAACCACCCCATCACCCACTTGGGAGTTTATCTCAGAAAAAGAAAACAAAAATGCAGAATGAGTACAAAAAGCATAGTGTCCCTCTCAACATTTACCTTTGCAGAACGTGCATCTGCCTCACTGTCTCATGGACATTTCATGGCAGGAACCCTAGCCAACTTATTGTGGATCTTTCAGTAGACTGATGGGTGGTGGCAAAGGAAACTGCTGACCCGAAGGGCTGATATGCCACCCACCAGTTTCTAAATTACCCCCATGATTATTCATGGTATGAAATAATGTGCTCAAAGCTTTCTTGTGCTACTACGGAATAATGGTGGTCTTGTTTTTGACACTTCCATCTAATTCCTCTCAATTAGATGTTGAGATTTCAAATGTTATCTGGTTTCCTGGGTTCTTAACATGAGGCACTCAAGAAAAACAGGTGTAGTGGATAGTAAGAGATAAAGGCTTCTTTAAAAGTGTTTTTAAAATGACCTTAATGTATGTGGAGTGCAGCCATTGGGAATTTGGTACATGGATGCGTGAAGTGAATCCGGGGATAGTTTCCTCCTGAAAATAAGTTATTAATTGGTAAAGGGATGTTAACTAGCATATTCATTCATTTGTTGCCAGAGGAGATGGTTTAGGGTGAGTTAGTTTGTTAGATACAAATGTAAGTCCTGGGAGTTTTGCCTGACAATTAGTTGGTTTTAAGCTGCGAAAAATTGAAATTAGAGTATCAAGTTAAAATAAGGCAAGTTATGTTTATAATTGTGGGCGCAAGTGGGTGGAGGACAGTCTTGAGCTCCTCAAAGAAGTGACAAATTATACCTAGAGAGTTGTGTGTAGCCAGTAGGCTTGCTTTAAAGGAGGCTGTGAAGGGGTATTTGAAGGATTATTGGAGGGTGGTTGTGCAGAAGTGAGGTTTGTCATGAGTGACTTCTTTAGCAGAATATTTACTCCTCTCACTTTGTGGTTAATTCAGTGTGTGGAAAAGGGTAATGTGTTAACTCTTGAGTGCTGCTGGTGTGGTTTTGAAGTTAGGGGTCTATCCTTGTCTCTTGTGATAAAGATATAATGGAGGTTTATCAGAGTTGAAATGGTCAACGATGTAATATGTTTTGCTGCAGAATTACCTAACATTTCATTGGCACAATGCGATAGTGAGCTTGTTGGAGACAATAAATCAAATTGATCATTTGGTGTTCAATCTCAAGTGGACATATGTTGATGAATAGTTATTTTGACGTGTAGACAAGGAGTGTAATTGAGCATAGATGGTGTAGTGTGATGATATGCAGCACTGTAGTAAGGCTTCCCATTTAGGCTTGAATTGTAATGCAGTGAAGGTCGAGGGATAAGGAGAGAAGGACAAGGGATCAGCTGATGACTAGTAGTACAGTAAGACTTATGGGATATGCGGTAGAGCATAACTGTTGTGGATTTTATTTATTTATGTATTTAGTTATTTATATCAGTTTATATAGTATGAATGTGAGCTGTAGGCATTAGTATGATATGCATAGAATAGTATAAAATACAACACAAAAAAATGTAGGACTAAGGTTACATATAGATTAGGCATGGACAACACATTGTTAAAACAATATATCCACACATATGCAGCTAAGGTACGAAGGGAAAAAAGTAGTAAATAAGTTTACTGAGCCTAAGATAAAAAATGCATAGCAAAGAACTACAGGAATAAGGTTAAGACTAGCTATTGAAAGAAATTGAGGGAAAGAGGTGTATAGAATCCTGTGCATATTTCAGGTCTTGTATAAGACCCTACAGGAAGCCACAGAATAGTTTAAAGTTCTACTAAGATACAGTCACATGTTTTGTCCCTGACTCAAAACAAGCTGTTGCATACAGGACTGCTTTTAGAGGGTGTTGGACATTTTTGCTTATGCAGGGTCCTCAATCTTTTTGCCTTCTGCCTCCTATTTTTTCTGACCTGTTGCTGTTGGATGTTGAACTCTGAGCACTTTACCACTGCTAACCAGTGCTAAAGTGCATATGATCTCTGTGTAAATTGTAATGTTGATTTGTTTATTCATGATTGGCATATTTGATTTACCAGTAATTCCCTAGTAAAGTGCACTACAGGTGCCAGGGCCTGTAAATCAAATGCTACTAGTGGGCCTGCAGTGTCTGTGTGTGCAGTTTTAACTGTAAATTCGACTTGGCAAGTGTACACACTTGCCAGGCCTAAACCTTCCCTTTACTTACATGTAAGGCACCCCTAAGGTAGGCCCTAGGTAGCCCCAAGGGCAGGGTGCAGTGTACGGTTAAGGCAGGACATATAGTTATGTGTTTTATATGTCCTGTCAGTGAAATATTGCTAAATTTGTTTTTCTTTGTTGCAAGGCCTATCCCTCTCATAGGCTAACCTGGGGGCTACGTTTAAAACTGATTAAAGTGTAGATTCTCTTTGGGAACAGATGGACATGTGGAGTTTGTGGTCTCTGAGCACACAATTTAAAAATACATCTTTTAGTAAAGTTGATTTTAAGATTGTGCGTTTGAAAATTCCACTTTTAGAAAGTGAGCATTTTCTTGCTTATACCATTTTTGTGACTTTGCCTGTTTGTGGATTCCCTGTGTGGGCCAGTTTGACAGTTGGGCTGGTTGCACCTCACACTAGACAGTGACACAAAAGGAGCTGAGGTGTAGCCTGCATTTCCTGATGAGCCATCTGTGCTAGGAGCGAGGGGTGTAGTGGTCACTTACACCTGAAAGAGCTGTGCCTGTCCTCACACAATGCAGTCTCCGACCCCCTGGTGAGTGTCTGGGGCCTGGCCTGGGCAAGGCAAGATTTCACATTCTAAAGAGACTTTACTTTAGGCCTACTTCAAAGGAGAAATTGGGTATAAGAAGGGCACCCAAAACCACAGACTTTAGAACACTTCTGGACATCAAGAGGAACCACTGCCTGGAGAAGAGCTGAAGAGCAGAGAAGTGCTGCCCTGCCTGTGACTGTGCTTGGTGGAGCTATCCTGCAGTTGCTGCTTCTGCCAGAGTAAGAGGGCAAGGACTGGACTTTGTGTGCCTTCCATCTTGTGAAGAAATCTCCAAGGGCTTGATTTAGAGTTTGTCTCCTGTTGTTTGAAGTCTCAGTGACAGCAAAGTCTTCTCTCTGCCAGCACCTGGAGTCTCTGGAGAGACTCCTGCTCTGACAAGTGGTGCCCTATCCAGTCCCTGGGCCCTTGAAAGGAAAGCTGGTGGAAATCCAAGAAAATCGACTTCGGACAACTTCAGACCGACCCCGCTGCTGAATCCGGTGACGCCGCCTGCAACCGACTTCATGAACTTCGCTGGAATGCGACGACCTTCGCAGGCCCGATGCCGCTGCAGCCTCGCTGAAGTCCGCGACTCTGTGGAAGTCACTGCACCACGTCGTGACCGACGCCACTCAAAGTGCGTGGATTCAACATTTCGCACAGACGCCGCGATCTCCGACTTCGCACATCGACTTGTTTTCACTCTTCACCAAAGGTACTGTACTTGCGGGTCTACGCATCTCCGTGTCCGGCGCCGCTGGTGTTGGCTTGTTGGGAACGACTCCGTCATGATGCCGTGTTAACACCTCATCGAAGCAGTTTGTGTTTCTCAGCGCTATTTTTTAGTTTAATCTTTAAAAAATCATAACTTGACTGGTGTATGTTAGATTTTTGTTGTTTTGGTCTTGTTTTGTTTAGATAAATATTTCCTATTTTTCTAACCTAGCACTCTGAAGTTAAGCCTACTGCTCTGCCAAGCTACCAAGGGGGTAAGCAGGGGTTAGCTGAGGGTGATTCTCTTTTACCCTGACTAGAGTGAGGGTCCTTACTTGAACAGGGGGTAACCTGACTGTCAACCAAAGATCCCATTTCTAACAGAGGCGTTAAATGAGATCCAGAGAGACCCATCAGGAGAGAATTCCTTTAGTCAATCAATGGTATTACCAGAACTTGAGCAAGTATTTTAGGTCCTGAATGAACCATTAGATTTCTCACAAAAGCTGGGCCCATGCACCTTTAGCTATCTTGCTCATTTAGGTTTGTAGATTTAGCGCCTGATTTAGAGTTTGGTGCATTGGATACTCTGTCACAAATGTGACAGATATCCCGTACACCGTATTACAAGTGCCATTGAATGTAATGCACTTGTAATACCACTGACATGACATCCATTACTTTTGTGACAGAGTATCCCATCCACCAAACTCTAAATGAAGCCCTTTGTTTGTTGTCCAGGATGAATGATAGAGATTTTAGCTGTGTACTATTGTATATTTGCAATATAAAACAATGCATGAGTCAAGCCTGGATTGTATTGGTATGAATGAGTGAGTGGGTAAGATTTTTCTGTTTTAATGGGATTGAGTATTAGATGGTAGACAATAATGCTCTTTTTGCAGAGTTTTTGCTAGAAGTTGAACATCCACAGCTGAAGTAATCTTGAGACATAGTTTGGTATTATCAGCATACTAATTATAGTCAAAGAGCACGAGGCCCCACGAGGCACGCTGACATCATAATTTGTTTTCCCCACCAGAGAAGGAAGCACCTGGTAAGGCCGCTTTCTGCTCTGATGGGGAAAACAGACCTGGTAGGGCCTCTCCAGCCTTCAGGAAGGCCTCGTTTGAAAGGAGAGATTCTCCCCTTTCAAACAAGGACTTCATAAAATGATTTCCTGGCTGTGGATTGCAGCTGGGCTGAGATCCACAGCCAGGAAACCCCACTAGACACCAGGGATTACACTTGGGGGGGGTCGGCCCCCTCTGAAAAAGGGGGTGGCCCTCCGCCGGGGGCAGATTTGTTTAAAGAAAATGTTAGTTTACCCCTGGGGGGGTGCGATTGGGCCCCCCAGGGGTTAAAAATAAATAAATATATATATATTTTTTTTAAAAATGAAACTGACAAGATTTCGCCCGTAAGCGATGTATAGATGTATGGTTTCCTTGGGGGCCACGATCGCCTCCCCAGGGAAACCATACAACTATTTAAAAAAATAAATATATATATATATATATATATATATATATACAGGGAGATCACTTTTGTCATTGCATGTGTGGTTTCCCTGGGGGCTACAATCAGCCCCCAGGGAAACTGCACACACATATAAAACTGATCTGTCTATTCTCCACCAAATGTCTTGCAGCGTGCATCTTCAAAGCATTGCACATACTCCAACTGATTTATTTCTTCCGTAGCTTTTAGGCAGCAAAAAAAAAGTCAAGCTAACTATTGTGATTATGTTTCTGCAGGAGAAGGATCAGGCTTTTGTCTAGTTGCAGTTTTGATATAAAGTAACGCAGAAGGTTATATGCCTGCTTCAAAGATCAAATTTGTAGTTTATGTGAATGGCTGAGTGGATTAGTAAAGCCAGCTATTACCTGTGCTAAAATACAAATGAAATGTATGTGAGAGGGGGCTATGGCGAGATCAAGGGCACTTTTGCTAGGTGGTAGTGAGGGAATCAGAGGAGGAGGTCATGGGAGTGAAGCACCGATAATGATTGTTGGATTGGGCTAAAGACTGTGATAAAGGGTATGTCACAAGGTGAAGCAATAGTGTATTTTGTTAGTTTTTTTGAGTCTTGAGAGAACATGCTGATTGAGGGAAGAAACGAAGGTAAGGTGACTGACCTTTACTGTTGCATGCACCAGTAATTTTTTGACTGCCTACATAGTCTAGTGTTTTAGAGGGACAGTTTAGCCAGTAGCAGAGATGGCGTCTCATTGGATGATGCTGCTCAAGCCCTAACTCGGGTTATGGAGGACAACTGTGACGTAGGATCAGAGGCTGAGACATCAGAAACTGAGATAGCATCTGAGGGATAGGCTAAAGGAACAGACTCTGAGAGTGATTTTTCAGTCGGAGGAGTCCCATCTGACAACTGCTTTTCTGGTGATTCTGAGGGAGGTGATGAGGACAGTCATGCTGTCCCTTCACAAGCACAGTCTGTGCAGCGGGTCAGTAGCGGGTTAGCCGAACCCAGAGAGCAGGTGCATGCAGCGGCAAGCACAGGGAGAGTGCTCTCTTGGTTACTCCCCAATTTAGTTCAGCACCAAATTCCACCACCAAATCGTATTGTAGAGACATCAAATCTATCCATCACAAAACAACCTTGTTTTGTAAGACAGGTACCTGCATTTTTTGGTCCTGGGCTCAGCGGCCATATAGGGAAAACTACCAAACCCAGACATTTCTGGAGTCCACTGGAGTGTGGCTTGTGTGGATTCTCCAAGGTTTTCTTACCCAGAATACCCTGCAAAGGTGAAATGTTGAATAAAAACTCAATTGTTTCTTGCATTTCTGTCACACAAACTACTGGAATATGCTGGTATTCCACAACATTTCTACCACCCAGTGTTTCCTCACCTGTCCTGATCAAAACGCTACCCCACTTGAGTGCCTGTAAATAGTGCCTGTATCAGGAATGGATCACCCCAGGGTCAATATCTGCCCTCATGTAAGGAATTACATTGACCGCTGTGTGATCTATTCCTGTCATGGACCCTAGGCCTACCCATACAAGAGACATACCATTTTTATGTAGAGACTTGTGGGATTGCTAGGTGGAAGGAAGTTTGTGACTCCCCTCATGTTCCAGAATTTCCCATCACTGAAATGTGCAGCAAACGTGTTTTTTAGCCAAATTCTGAGATTTTCAAAGGATTCTGGGTGAGCATAACAAGACCTCTCAGTGTCTACTTTCCATAAATTTATAGGTGTGGTAGGTTTCCCTAGGTGCCGGCTAAGCTACAGGCCAAAATCCGCAGCTAGGCACTTTGCAAAAAACATAGACCCTCATTCTGACCCTGGCGGTCGGTGATAAAGCGGCGGCCAAGCCGCCAACAGGCCGGCGGTCTAAAATATGCAATTCTGACCCTGGCGGGAACCGCCAACACAGCCCGCCAACTTAACACTCCGACCGCCACAGCGGTACAAACAAACAGCGCGGCGGTTCCCGCCAACAGCCAGGCGGCAGACAATGTACCGCCCACCCTATTACGACCCACCAATCTGCCACCTTTTCCGGGGCGGGAGCACCGCCGATAAGAACACGGCGGAAACAGACTACGAACGGGAAAACGCTCACCTCTACGCACTCCACGCGAGATTTCGGCAGCATGGAACCAGAGTTGCAGGTCATCCCCGCACTCCTATTCCTGCTCATATACCAGGAGCACGCCCGGCGGCGCGGAAGACATCGGTGAGTACTGCACCTACGACACAGGGGAGGGAAAAGATTACCGGCACACACCCACCCACCCACACCCACTACAACACACACATCAATGCATTCCCACAGATCACTGTCACAACCCACAAACCACCCCCCTCCGAAATAATGCAAAGACCAAAAGAAGAGATCATAAACGGGCAGATATATTGAAATATGGACACCAGTAATCCCAATAAATAAATAAACTATATACAAAATATATACATCTACTAAATGTAGTCCAACCACTGTCCGTGGATCACAGGGTTCCTGTGCAAAGGGGCAAGGCCCAGTCCCACGACAAGAACTCCACGGAGAGAACACTGCAGGGGCATCAGAAAGAAAATCGGGCACCTCAGGGGGAAGGGAAGGGGGGGCACCTCAGCCACTTGAGTACACGACGCCAGATCCACGAGGGGACTCCATGACCACTGGGCCATCCTGGGGAGAGCAAAGCCACAGTCCAAACAGTCCATACAGTGGGTGGCCTGCCCACTGGGCCATCCTGGGGAGAGCAAAGCCACAGTCCATACAGTCCATACAGTGGGTGGCCTGCCCACTGGGCCATCCTGGGGAGAGCAAAGCCACAGTCCAAACAGTCCATACAGTGGGTGGCCTGCCCACTGGGCCATCCTGGGGAGAGCAAAGCCACAGTCCAAACAGTCCATACAGTGGGTGGCCTGCCCACTGGGCCATCCTGGGGAGAGCAAAGCCACAGTCCATACAGTCCATACAGTGGGTGGCCTGCCCACTGGGCCATCCTGGGGAGAGCAAAGCCACAGTCCATACAGTCCATACAGTGGGTGGCCTGCCCACTGGGCCATCCTGGGGAGAGCAAAGCCACAGTCCAAACAGTCCATACAGTGGGTGGCCTGCCCACTGGGCCATCCTGGGGAGAGCAAAGCCACAGTCCATACAGTCCATAACAGACCCCACTGCCACTGGAGGAGGCAAGTTGGCCAGAGGACATCCTGCAGCCCTGCCCGAGATAGATCCTGCCCTGCCACGTCTGCCAAAGGGCCAGCGGTTCTTGCCTTGAAGGGCCCAGTTCAGCGGTTCTTGAGACGGCGGGGCCCAGTTCAGCGGTTCTTGGGACGGCGGGGCCCAGTTCAGCGGTTCTTGAGACGGTGGGGCCCAGGTCAGCGGTTCTTGCCTTGAAGGGCCCAGTTCAGCGGTTCTTGAGACGGCGGGGCCCAGTTCAGCGGTTCTTGAGACGGCGGGGCCCAGTTCAGCGGTTCTTGAGACGGTGGGGCCCAGGTCAGCGCTACTTGCCTTGAAGGGCCCAGTTCAGCGGTTCTTGAGATGGCGGGGCCCAGTTCAGCGGTTCTTGAGACGGCGGGGCCCAGTTCAGCGGTTCTTGAGACGGTGGGGCCCAGGTCAGCGCTACTTGCCTTGAAGGGCCCAGTTCAGCGGTTCTTGAGACGGCGGGGCCCAGTTCAGCGGTTCTTGAGACGGCGGGGCCCAGTTCAGCGGTTCTTGAGGCGGCGGGGCCCAGTTCAGCGGTTCTTGAGACGGCGGGGCCCAGTTCAGCGGTTCTTGAGACGGTGGGGCCCAGTTCAGCGGTTCTTGAGACGGCGGGGCCCAGTTCAGCGGTTCTTGAGACGGCGGGGCCCAGTTCAGCGGTTCTTGAGACGGCGGGGCCCAGTTCAACGCTCCTTGCCTTGAAGGGCCCAGTTCAGCGGTTCTTGAGACGGCGGGGCCCAGTTCAGCGGTTCTTGAGACGGCGGGGCCCAGTTCAGCGGTTCTTGAGGCGGCGGGGCCCAGTTCAGCGGTTCTTGAGACGGCGGGGCCCAGTTCAGCGGTTCTTGAGACGGTGGGGCCCAGTTCAGCGGTTCTTGAGACGGCGGGCCCAGTTCAGCGGTTCTTGAGACGGCGGGGCCCAGTTCAGCGGTTCTTGAGACGGCGGGGCCCAGTTCAGCGCTCCTTGCCTTGAAGGGCCCAGTTCAGCGGTTCTTGAGACGGCGGGGCCCAGTTCAGCGGTTCTTGAGACGGCGGGGCCCAGTTCAGCGGTTCTTGAGACGGCGGCCGGTCTATGGCCAACTGCTAATTGCCTGGTGGTGCCCTCCTGGGCAGCGGGGATGGTGCTCCTTCAATGCCCACCTGGGCTGTGGGTGGTGGGGCCCTCCTGGCCAGCTGGGCTGGGTCCTCCCTGGGCAGCGGCTATGGGGGTGGTGGGCTCTCCCGGGGCAGCTGTGCCGGTTCCTCCCGGGGCAGCGGCTATGGGGGTTGTGGGCTCCTCCTGGGCAGCAGGCCTGCTGCCTGACCTCTCCGACTTGCTGCCCTTGCCCTCCTTAGTCGTCGGCCTGTGGCCCTTTCCTCCCTTTGGAGCTGTGGCTGGTGACTGTCTCTGGGTGGTGTCCGGGGGGGATGTAGAAGGCGGGCTCCTGCGGCGCCCCTTCCACCTTCTGCTCCTCTTCCCAGGGGGTGGGCTGCCTGTCCCCTTGCTGCTGGGCGAAGATCCAGACATGCGGGCTGGCGGGCTCCAATACCCCTGCACCCTTGTCAAGGGGGCTGCAGGGCTGGTGGTGGCTGAGGTGCTCTTCTTACCCCGACGAGAAGGAGGGGGGGGCTCAGGGTCAGGAAAGAAGTTAGTAGTGGCGAGGAAGAGCTTCTTGGGACAATGGAGAGTGGTAGGTACAGTGGGAATGGGAGTGGAGGGAGAGGATGTGGTTGTAGGTGAGTCACGTTTGCTGTCTTTGGGTGCAGGTGCAGGAGGGATAGGCTGTCGTGAGGTGGATGGCTGTTGGGTGGGTGGGTGGCTGCGTTTGTGTGGTGTGGAAGAGGGGGTGACAGACACAGTGGGAGAGGACACAGGGGACGTGTAAATGGCAGTGGGGGTGGTGACTGCACGTGTGCGGACTGGAGTGGAGGGTGTGCTGGTGATGGAAACACTGGCTGATGGTGAGGTGAATGGAGGTGTGAGTGTAGACGTCACAGGGAGGGAGGAGGGAGACGAGGAGGTGGGGGTCACAGAGGTGGTAGTGACTGTTGGCATGTCTGCATAGGAATGTTGCGTGTGTGAATGTCTGCGTGATCTGTGGTGCTTATGTTTGGATGAGCTTCTCTTGGGTGTTGAGGTGTGTGCAGGCTGGTCTGATGGTGTGGGTGGGACAGGCAGAGGAACAGGAGACTGGGAGGAGGGAGTTAGTAGAGGCAGGCAGGAGACAGGGACAATGGCTGCCGTCAGTGCTGAGGCCAGAGCCTGGAACGATCGCTGATGGGCAGCCTGACCCGAATGAATGCCCTCCAGGTACGCATTGCTGCGATGAACCTCCCTCTCCACCCCCTGGATGGCATTCAAAAGGGTAGTCTGCCCAACAATGAGCGTTCGGAGGAGGTCAATGACCTCCTCACTGAGGGCAGCGGGGGTAACAGGGGCAGGGCCTGAGGTGCCTGGGGCGAAGGAGATGCCCGGCTTCCTGGCAGAGCGGGCACGGGGCGAACGCTGAGGGGCTGCTGGGAGGGCGGAGATGGTGCGCTGGGTGGCGGCTGTACCTGTAATGGCGGGGGGCACGGATGGTGCCACCCCCGCAAGGGAGCCCCCTTCCGAGGACGTGTCCGTGTCGCTGCAGGCTCCAGTCGTCCCCGTCGTGGAGCTCCCCTCGCCCTCCGTCTCACTTGTCCAGTCTGACTCTGTGGCATGGCCCTCCTGGGCCATGTGAGATGCAGCTCCCTCCTGCCCCGATGCCACTTCTCCTCCGCCTGATGATGCTGATGCACACAAGCACAGAAAGACAAACAAAAAGGGGGGGGGAGAGAGAAATAAAGGGATATTGAGTACATGGATCTGCGGTACAGTTAGCGGACATGACAGACACAGATGCCCCCTGCACTAAGTTGCGCACTTGGGGTACGCTACGCATTCCGTGGAACATGCCCTACACGCCTAGAGTTGACAACTGCACCCATGGATGACACGGCCCAGGGATGGCTGTACTGACAAACTACTGAGGGTGGTGGCTGGGGACACAGGGGCTTACGGGGGTGCCCAGCCTACAGATATCGCCCTGGCCTAGGGGGACCCCCAGCCCTCCTCCCCCACCCAGACACCTCCACTGCGCGACAACAGAGTAGATAATGCTTGTACTCACCCCCTTGTGTCTGCTGTGCTGCCCTCACGCGCCCATCCAATTCAGGGTAGGCCACCGCCAGGATCCGGAACATCAGGGGGCTCAGTTGACGGCAGGCACCCCGCCTACGTTGGGAGGCCATCCCCAGCAGAGACTCGGCGGTCTTCTTGGTCCCGCGGCGGATGTCCTCCCACCTCTTGCGGCAGTGGGTGCCCCGTCGATGGTGGACCCCCAGGGCCCGGACTTCCTTGGCGATGGCACGCCAAATCCCGATCTTCTCATGGGCGCGGACCTATGTGACACGTACAGGGAGGGAGAAATACCACGTTCAAGTTTCTCAGCATTTTCCTTTCCAGTGGCCCAACGCCCCCCATCCCCGCCAGGCCCCCCGCCATGCCCCCCGCCATGCCCAACATGCCCCCCATCCCCGCCATGCCCCCCGCCATGCCCAACATGCCCCCCATCCCCGCCAGGCCCCCCGCCATGCCCCCCGCCATGCCCAACATGCCCCCCATCCCCGCCATGCCCCCCGCCAGGCCCAACATGCCCCCCATCCCTGCCAGGCCCCCCGCCATGCCCCCCCGCCATGCCCAACATGCCCCCCATCCCCGCCAGGCCCCCCGCCAGGCCCCCCGCCAGCCCCAACATGCCCCCCATCCCCGCCAGGCCCCCCGCCATGCCCCCCCGCCATGCCCAACATGCCCCCCATCCCCGCCAGGCCCCTCGCCAGGCCCCCCGCCAGCCCCAACATGCCCCCCATCCCCGCCAGGCCCCCAAGCCAGCCAGTGGCCCCAAATCCATATTGAATTAAACTCACTTGTTGGTCTGGAGGACCGTAGAGTAGCGCATACTGGGGGAGGACCCCATCCACAAGTTTCTCCAACTCCTCTCCAGTGAAGGCAGGGGCCCTTTCCCCAGTCGCAGCAGCCATTGTCCCTTCCAGACCAAGGTCACAGCAACACTTGCAGTATAGGTCCTCTCCTGTGAAAGTTCAAGTCGCAAGTGGATAAGTAGATAGAAAATGGCGGTCACGTCCGCGGCGGTGCGTACCGCGGCGGTGCGTCCCGCCACCGCCGGCGCCCTTCGCCATTGGCTCATGAAACCCATAGGCTTCAATGTTAACCAATGCGGCTTCGCGCCGCGGTCTTCGCCCGCCGCCCGCCGCGGTGTGCCACGCCAGCGCATTGACCTCACATCCCATTGTCACACTTCACAGGTCAGGCAGCCGCCATTTCCAGGGCCCACATGGCTCAATTTCAACTGCGTCACACAGGCCTAGGCCTTGCATAGCCACTCAGACACGCCATTCACTGCATAGAGAATCGTATACTGTGCTAGCTGTGAGTACGTACCTGTGGGTTGCTTGACTGTGTGCTCCATGTTGTCCTTCCTAGGCACCGTCCGCTGGGTTGGGCGAGGAGACGGATGAATCCTCCCGTGTACCGACCGCTGGTGGACCTGTCGACAATGGAAGAACGCCACATTATCCTGACCTACCGTCTTAACCGTGCCACTATCCATGAACTGTGTGCCCAGCTGGAGCCCGACCTGATGTCCCCCATCCGCCAACCCACAGGGATTCCCCCTCTGGTGCAGGTCATGTCAGTACTCCATTTCTTGGCAAGTGGGTCATTTCAGACAACCGTGGGAATTGCTTCCGGGATGTCTCAGCCCATGTTTTCGAAGGTGTTATCCAGAGTGTTGTCTGCCCTGATGAAATCCGTGAGGAACTACATCATTTTCCCTGAGGTGGGCGAATTGGCTACAGTGAAGGGTGATTTCTACGCCCTTGGACATATTCCCAACGTAATTGGTGCCATTGATGGGACCCATGTGGCTTTGGTTCCCCCAAGAGACAGGGAGCAGGTGTACAGGAACAGAAAAAATTACCATTCAATGAACATCCAGGTGGTGTGTTTGGCTGACCAGTACATCTCGCATGTAAATGCCAAATTCCCAGGGTCAGTGCATGACGCCTACATCCTCAGGAATAGCAGCATCCCTTACGTGATGGAACAGCTACAGAGACACCGTGTATGGCTAGTGGGGGACTCTGGGTACCCCAACCTGTCGTGGCTACTGACCCCAGTAAGGAATCCCCGGACCAGGGCAGAGGAACGGTACAATGAGGCCCATGGGCGTACTAGGAGGGTGATCGAACGCACCTTTGGCCTCCTAAAGGCCAGGTTTCGCTGCCTGCATATGACAGGTGGATCCCTAATGTACTCACCTAAGAAGGTGTGTCACATCATCGTGGCCTGCTGCATGCTTCACAACCTGGCTTTGCGCCGCCAGGTGCCTTTCCTGCAGGAGGATGGTCGAGACGGTGGTGTTGTGGCAGCGGTGGAACCTGAGGAGAGTGACGAGGAGGAAGACGACGGGGCTGAAACAGACAACAGGGACAGAATCATTGAACAGTACTTCCAATAGGACACAGGTAACATTTCAAAGATAATTTAGTAAATGTTAACTACTCTCCAGCATCTCTGCTGCCTGTCTATTTGCCCCAGTGTATGATGACTGAGTTTTGGCTTTTCCCTCCCTATTTCAGATCTGGGGTCCCCACTACGAGTCCTGTGCTTCGTTTCCCCATGGACTACAGCTTTGTGGCAGCTGTTTGTTGACTTCACCATGTACAAGGACATATTTGCACTGTCATGTCAATTACAATCTATTGAAATCACAGCCAGACTCCAGATATTTTGGTGCAAAATAGGTGTTTATTGAAGTGCTCAAAATGGGATGGGTGGTTTCAAGTGGGTGGGGGCTATGGTGAAGGAATGTCCATGGCAGAGTCCAGAGTAACAGTCACACAGGTGCATTGTCCAGAGGCCTGTGGAGAGATGGAGCATGGGCAGTTCAAGGATGGACAGGGTGACAATGTGGGACAGTGGGATGACATCAGGTGGTATCCATTGCTGGCGGGGGTCTTGACATCCTACTCTGTCTTCTTGCGAGATCTCAGGGCCTTCTTGCGGGGTGGTTCTTCTCCTGCAGGAGGTGGGGGTCTGGTGGGCTGCTGCTGTGCGGGGGCCTCCTGTCCACTAGCGCCGGCGGAGGTGGTTGGCTGTTCTTGGTCCAGGCTAGTGGCAGGGGCCCTTGGGTGTTGTTCAGTGTCCGCCCTGGTGTTTACGAGGTCCTGCAGCAGCCCTACCATGGTAACCAGGGTGGTGTTGATGGCTCTGATGTCCTCCCTGTACCCCCGATAGTGTTCCTCCTGCAGTGCCTGGATCTCCTGGAACCGGGCCAGTACCGTCGCCATCGTCTCCTGGGAGCGGTTGTATGCTCCCATGATGGTGGTGAGGACCTCGTGGAGAGTGGGTTCCCTGGGCCTCTCCTCCCCCCCCTGTCGCACAGCTGCCCTCCGAGTTCCCCTGTTTCCCTGGGCCTCTGCCCCCTGGCCGGTGTGCCCACTACCACTGCCCCCAGGTCCCTGTTGTTGTTGGGGTGGTGGGTTATCCTGGGTGCCCTGTAGTGGTAGACACACCGCAGATTGACGCGCCCTGGAGACAGAGGCATGGGCCCGCTGGGTGGGAGCTGTGCTGGTGTTCCCAGAGGGGTTAGGGTCTGTAGTGGCCTGTGCCTGTGTGAGGGGAACCGACTGTCCAGAGGTCCCCGATGGTCCGGGCTGGTCATCGGTGTCCAGGTCGACAGAGCTGCTGTCATCGCTGATGGCCTCTTGGGTGGGGGGTGTGGATAATTCTGGCCCCTCCGCCGCGGTGTGTTGACGGTCGGGTCCTGCAGGGGTATAGAGGTATGGTTATAGTTTCAATGTGTGGCATATGGGTGTATCTGTGGGTTCTCGTGTCCCCAAGTGCTGGCATTCGTGTGTGGGGGCTTTGGTGAGGGTGGCTTGTGGGGGGGATGTGTATATGCATTGGGCATGCTTTGGTGATGGGTGTCCATGCTTAGTGGACGCATGCAGGCCTAGGTTTTGGGATGTGTGGGTTGTGATGGTGAGACATTGGCGGGGAATAGGTGTGCTGGGGGTGGGGGTGAGGATGGTGGTGGGGGTGAGGATGGTGGTGGGGGTGAGGGTGGGGGTGAGGATGGGGGTGGGGGTGAGGGTGGGGTTCGAGGATGGGGGTGAGGGTTGGGGTCTGATTTGGCATGCAGGTGGGGGGGAAGCAGTATTGAAGCTTCAACTTACCAGTATCCATTCCTCCGCCGACTCCTGCGAGGCCGTCAGGATGCAGGATGTTCAAGACTTCCTCCTCCCATGATGTGAATTGTGGGGGTTGAGGTGGGGGTCCTCCGCCAGTCTTCTGCACGGCGATGTTGTGCCTGGATACCATGGAACGCACCTTCCCCCGTAGGTCGTTCCATCGCTTCCTGATGTCTTCCCGATTTCTGGGGTGCTGTCCCACTGCGTTCACCCTGTCGACAATCCTCTGCCATAGCTCCGTCCTCCGGGCAATGCTAGTGTATTGTATCTGTGTGCCGAACAGCTGGGGCTCTACCCGAACGATTTCCTCCACCATGACCCTGAGTTCTTCGTCTGTGAAGCGGGGTTGTCTTTGGGGTGCCATGGGGTGGTGTGTATGATGTGTGGGGTGGAGTATGTGTATTTAAGTGAGTTGAGTGTGGTGGTGTGTCTTGTTTTGTGTGTGGATAGTGTGTGGGTGATGGTGTTGAGTGGCTGTGGCTGTTATTTTTGGGATGCTGGTGTCTCGCTCTTGCCTTCTTTACGAATTTTTTAGCGTAGGGGTTTGTGGGTGATGTGGGTGTGTGTTTTATATTGTATTGTGTGTGTGGGAGTGGTGTGTGTATGTGTATCAGGTGTGTGGGATTCAAATCGTCCAATGTGGCTGGGTTTTGTTCGTTTGTGTGTATTCTGACCGCGGCGGTGTGTCCCGCCAATGGAATACCGCATTTGAATGACCGCCGCGTGGATTCGTGGGTCGTAATGGCATGGGCGTATTTCTGTTGGCGTGACGGTGGAGGTTTTGTCACCTCCACCTTTCCGCCGACCGCTGGTCTGGCGGTCTGTTGTGGCGGTCGGATTTTCGGAGGTTTGCCTTCTGCGGGTCAGAATGACCGTGGCGGGTTTCCGCGAACGCGGCGGGATTATGGAGGATTTCTGACCGGCGGTAGGCGCCTTTTACCGCCGAGGTCAGAATGACCACCATCATTTTTCAACTGAAAAATATGGTGTGTCCATGTTGCATTTTGGGGCGTTACCTGTCCCGGGCACTAGGCCTATTCACATAAGTGAGGTACCATTTTTATTAGGAGACTTGGGGGGGCAATGTATAGAAGAACAAGTGGTAATGCCAATTGTCTTTCTCTACATGTTTGGCTTCCAAATGTAAGGCAGTGTGTAAGAAAGAAGTCATTTCAAGAAATGTGCTGAGAAATGCTAGTATGAGGACCCCTGAATTCAGAGATGTGCAAATAACCACTGTTTCTAAACTCCTTATCTTGTGCCCATTTTGGAAACACATAGGTTTCCTTGATATCTGTTTTTCACTCTATTTATTTTACCAAATGAATCGCTGTATACCCGGTATGCAATGAAAACCCATTGCAAGGTACAGCTAATTTATTGGCTCTGAGTAGCTTGGGTTCTTGATGAACCTACAAGACCTATATATTTCTACAGCCAGAAGGGTCCAGAAAATATAACCGTATATTGCTTTAAAAAATCTCTCATAGTTGGAAAAAGTTACGGAGGAAAACATAATCAGAAAAGCCTTTTTTTTCAAATCAATTTCAATATTTTTTTTATTTCAACTGTTACTTTCTGTAGAAAAATCTTGAAGGATCTTCACAAATTACCCGTTTGCTGAATTCAGAATTTTGTCTACTTTTCTGAAATATTTAGCTGTCCGGGATCCACCATTAGTTTTACACCCATTTCTGTCACTAACTGAACGGAGGCTGAATGCACAAAAAATAGTAAAAATGGGGTATGTCCCAGTAAAATGCCAAAACTGTGTTGAAAAATGTGGTTTTCTGATTCAAGTCTGCCTGTCCCTGAAAGCTGGAAAGATGGTAATTTTAGCACCACAAACCCTTTGTTGATGCCATTTGCAGGGGAAAAAAACAGGTGCTGCTTTTGCAGCACTTTTCTTCCATGTAAAAAACAAACACATTTTAGCTTTATTTTAGCTAATTTCTTGAGCTCCTCCTGGGAAACCCACAATCTCTGGGTACTTCTACAATCTCCAGAAGGTTGAAAAAAGAGGACACAAATTTGGTATGGATAGCTTACGTGCACAAACAGTTATGGGGTCTAAGCACAAACTAACCCAAATAGCCAAAAACAGGCTCAGCACTAGGGGGGGGGGAAGCCCAGCAGTTAAGGGGTTAAGGGGTTAAGTAGACAACCAAGGGGTTAAGTATGAAGGTTGAAAAGGGTAGAGTTGAGTACTTACCCCTGTGATACCATTTGAGTCAATGAAATTGGGTTAGAAAAAAAGAATTGTCAACTTTGATCTGGTGAGAATGATTAGTACGAGATGAACTACTTGAGGATCATGGGCCTGATTAGGCATTTGGCAGACAGCTTACTCCATCACAAACATCCTGTCCACTTTAGTACAAGTGCCATAACAAATACTGCACTTGTAATAAAGTAGACAGGTTATCTATCTGTCACGTTTTTGGTGGAGTAACCCGTCTGCCAAACTCCAAATCAGGACCTATGTCTTCAATATCCCTAAAGTATTAAGGAACTGTGACTAGTAAGGATTGATTAGCAGTATTGAATGCTGATGAAAATTGAGAAGAACCAGGGGACATTAGTTGCCAGTGTCAAGAAAGCAGACTACATCTGTCTGAAGCAGTGTTGTCTCCATAACACAGTGTTGTCTAAAAGCTTAACTTTTATCCTCATTGTGTTGTCACAGCTGCCAAGAACCTTAGATAGAAAAGGCAGAACACAGATAGGCACAGAATTAGTGGGATTTGCTGGTGGTATTTTGATAGCTATGTGACTTTGCCAATTTTTAGGCAATTGAGGACAGCTCCGTAGGCAAGGTATATGTGACACAAGTTTATTCAGTAGGTCAGAAGATATGTTTTGTATTGTGTTGTACTCAGGGAGTGCACACACAAAACTTTAGTAAATATACCCACACTAGTCTTTACACATCAGTACCCAAGACACAGTGCACTTGGGGATAAATTGGACTTACACTAGTACATTTCAGGCCAACGATTTTCAGAGCAATATGTGTACTGGCTTAACACTTTTAAGTCAGCTTTTGGGAGATTTTTCTGACTCTTTGATATCCACACGCTGCCATCAACTAAAATGATTCTCCTTAGAAGCGACCTTACTGATCTATTTTGACAGTTTGGACCTAAAGGGCCAATATCTAATTAGCTCAAAGAGATTGCAAGGTAAATTATTTTACTGTGAGATTTTTAACAATAAACATTAAAAATACTATTCCCTTGAGATTTGATAGCAGTAAAATTGGGTATGGTACGGAGATCACTGGACTTTCCTTGTAGGAAGAACAAAACTATAGTTACTTTCTCAACTGTGTCAATGTGTCAGTGGCACGGGGGAAGATTGTGTTGCAAGTACACAAGGACATTCCAGTCTCAGTAACAAAGATAAACATGGCACAGCAGCACAATTGAGTTTTGAGACATCATCTGAGCATAATTTCTTTTCTATTCCTTGTTGAACTTAGCCATTTTCAAGTAAAATTAAAGGAAGTAATATTAAACAAGGAATGTGTTGTACACTGTGATAAAAACATTGTCATAGGACTCTCGCTCCTAGACAAGGCTGCTGGTTTAGGGATGACAACACTTTTGTTTGTGGGCGACTGAGTAGCTCCTACAACAAGTTGCCACTGTCAGCCCAACCCTTCAGGCTCACAAGCAGTACCTCATCAAAAACCCAAAGAGTAAAAGGTGATTTCGGGCAGCGTTACACATGGACTCTAGATTGTGACATATCAGGGGAATCGTGGAGGAACAGAAGTTACCCTTTTCTCTTGTTAGCAATCAGTCTCAGTCATGCACAGGCAATGAAGGAGATGCAGAAGAGTTTTCAATATGTTTATTGAAAAGACTGCAATTTATGGTAAAATGCATGAGCTGCAATGATTAGGATAATGAACAATAAAATAAGCATAATTGTGAAGATGAGAATTGTGAATACAAAGACTTCCATCATCTTGCAATAAACATGAAATGCAGAATCCCTAGCATAAATACCCTAATCTCTAACCTAGTGGGTGCTAGGTGTGATAAACCTAATCTGCAAGTACCATGTCTATGAGAAGCGCCCCCTAACCCTTGTTATCTTGGAATGAGGTCTCTAGGTCAGACTCCGTGGTGACATGAAGGCTGATTTCTGCAACGAAGTGACGTGCAGCATAGATGGCATAGGTGGCATATGGTAGGAATCCCTCCGATAATCTTGTCTGTTTGAGATGTATTTATACATATCATGTAGGACCACTGATACAGGTACGTTCCCAAACAATTGACAAGGATGCAGACTTGTGGCGACAATTATGTAAACAATCCCCAACAAGTGTACATTATGTTCCTGTCACACGTAACGGAGAAAGGGACATGATGTGTATACCTACGTACATCACTTGATTATGGTGCTGATAGTGCCACCTTCACAGAGTGGTTCTGATAATGCAAATCAAAATTTCTCTAACTATAAACAATAGCAGCTATCTTAAATGGATTAATAAAATAAATGGGCTAAGACAGAGCAAGCTGAGTAGGTTAAAAGTCACTAGGTGACAGGGGCATAGGCCTGCAAGCCAAAAGGCTAAGCTAACCTCCTGAGTCCTAATAAAAACGAAATTGGATTCACTGCAACATGTATTTGGGATATTTGTGTGAACCTAAATGAAAGAGCTATTTGATCTCCCTGACATCAGGGTCAAAACTCCACACCGGAAGCAACATGTGCCTTTAATCAAGCCCTTTAAAGAGAAGGGGAGTCAACAGTTTCTATTTAAGACATTTGTTTCCACAGAGCCTTTTATGCAGACACCTACAAAAAAACAAAAACACAACTTTCATCTCGGGACATCAGGTGACATGCATGTACTGAAACTCAAAGATATGAAAAATATTGGGTATGAAAATGAGGGGTATAGAAATCAGTCACATATGCACAGTCCTTTGGAACAAAGATGTTGGTGATGGGAAGAAGGAAAAGGGCTAAATGGATAATTGTCAATATTTTTTCTGTTTTGAGCCTTCTATTTGCTTCTTTCATCCTTGAGGACTTTCTTGATGCTCTTATGGTCTCTATGGGATTCATAGTGGTGCTGGCAATGGGGCTTTGTTCAAGGCCAGTACACAAGTAGAGAGAATGGATATGGCTATAGTTCTTTGAAGGGGAAATACAATACGTTACAATAAACATAACGAATAGTTTTAATCACTTCACAATTATAATCAGGATGTCTTCCAACTCAGGTGACATGCATGTACTGAAGCTCAAAGATATGAAAAATATTGGGTATGAAAATGAGGGGCATAGAAATCGGTCACATATGCACAGTCCTTTGGAACAAAGATGTTGGCGATGGGAAGAAGGAAAAGGACTAAATGGATAATTGTCAATATTTTTTCTGTTTTGAGCCTTCTATTTGCTTCTTTCATCCTTGAGGACTTTCTTGATGCTCTTATGGTCTCTATGGGATTCATAGTGGTGCTGGCAATGGGGCTTTGTTCAAGGCAAGTACACAAGTAGAGAGAATGGATATGGCTATAGTTCTTTGAAGGGGAAATACAATACGTTACAATAAACATAACGAATAGTTTTAATCACTTCACAATTATAATCAGGATGTCTTCCAACTCAGGTGACACGCATGTACTGAAGCTCAAAGATATGAAAAATATTGGGTATGAAAATGAGGGGCATAGCAATCGGTCACATATGCACAGTCCTTTGGAACAAAGATGTTGGGGATTGGAAGAAGGAAAAGGGCTATATGGATAATTGTCAATATTTTTCTGTTTTTAGCCTTCTATTTGCTTCTTTTATCCTTGAGGACTTTCTTGATGCTCTTATGGTCTCTATGGGATTCATAGTGGCACTGGCAATGGGGCTTTGTTCAAGGCCAGTACACAAATGGAGAGAATGGATATGGCTATAGTTCTTTGAAGGTGAAATACAATGGACATGGCGCATGTGCAACAAACAGAGGAGAGCAAAAAAGGCCACACACTACATTGTACAGGAAAATGCTACGTTACAATAAACATAACGAATAGTTTTAATCACTTCACAATTATAATCAGGATGTCTTCCAACACAAAACCAGAATGGGCAGTCAGGAGAGTCAGGGCAAGATGCAGAGTAAGAGGAGGATTTACATTCCAGCCAGCATCTAACACTAGTGCATAAAGAAACAGGAGGAGCATGAACTGAGCACCACAACAAATGTCTTTAAAACATCACAGGAGATAAATATCCAAGGTTGTTGCTCAAGATAAGTCTTCAGACTCACACAGCAGTAGAATATTTCATAAATGGCACTGCAGACACCAGGGGACTAGAGCATGTAAGGTACTGTTTGACCTGGAGGGATGACAGTGTAGGAATGGTAAAAAGCATTAGGAGACACCTAATAACTCACTAACACCCAAAATGTTTGATGTCCAAAGCATAACAAATGCTTTCAGTTTTAATCATATTGACCAATGGCACCTGGTATACATCTCTTTTCGGTCCTAAAGCTTATCAGCGCCCATGTGCATTTGGGTGTGTACTTTAGGGGTAAACGTAATTCTGAAAGAAACTGTACAAGAGTAATGTTTTGAATACTACAATCCTTGAAACTTGGTGGAAAGCTTGATTTTAATAGCTGCAGTACCTGAACATGCCACATTTTTCAGATCATTATGAACCACATTGTCCACTCTAGTCCTGTGCTGTATGTTTATATAGAGGTGCAGGAGACAATCACCAATACAGACATTTCGGTGTCCATCAATAAATGTGAGACATGTTTGCTCTGAGTGTGACAATGGACATCAAGGGCCCAATGAGAAGTCTTGAACCACTGTGGGCGAAGCCGAGAGGGGGAACATAAAGATAGCATTCTGGGCACTACTCTCTCTTCACTACTGCCATTACTGAGTGTGCTGCTGCTTGTCAATCAAAAACATCAGAGAATGAGATAGTCAGGCTCTGATGGCTGTCTCCTCACTTTAGAGAAAAGATGTGAAATTAAATTGCAACATGATCTGTAGCCTACATATCAATTCTGGAGAAAATTGTCAATAAAACAATGCCCGAAATAATGAGTTGCCATGCCAAAATCTATGCATCAATGCCAATTTCTGTATGTTAATCTCTTTTCCATAAAGAATTACTTATTATTTCTCAGTGTTGAATAATGGGCTATTGGTAAGGGCAGGTAAGTACCTTCACTTAGCAATAGGCCACTAACCTCCAATTAAGTCCAGATAGGGCTCAGTAAATTAAACCTAGCTCAACCCTTGGTAGCTTGGCAACGAGCGATAAGGCTTAATTTAGGAGACAAAGCGTAAAGCATTCTAAGCAGTTTAAAAATCCAAAATCAATTTATAAAAATAGGAAATATTTTTAGCTTTAAAATTATACCAAAACTAATAAATATGGATAAGGGGAACCAAAGATATTAATTTTTAAATAAATTATTGCTTTTTAGCGCATAGAAACAAAAAGCGCCAATCTGGTCATCTGGTCGCACCTCGACCGGGGCAAAGTAAAGTTTAAGGCTGCGGGAGGCCTCGGTCAAAAGTTTACCTTAGGGCTTAGTCGATTGTCTGGAGATTTTCTTCAGAGGGACGAACCTGACCTCCTGGAACTCTTCCTGGAGACCCACACCTCAGTTCCCTACCACATCCAACAAGGAAGAACCAAAGGAGAAGAAGGACTGCCGTGCTGGACCCCTGGCCTGCACCTGGAACCTGCACTCAGAGGGACTGCACCAGCTGCACACTTGGGCTTCACCACAAGAAGGACTTTGCCTGGCTTCAACTGGTTCAAGGAGGGACTCCCTGTTTGTTACAGGTGAAAAATTGCTAACCAGAGTCCCCTGCACCAACTCCTAAAGAAATCAACCAGCTGACCACTGTCCAGTGGCCAAAAAGAAGTTTGCGCTAGGTGCATTCTGGGAGTTGTAGTCCGCACCCCCAAGGATCGTCTCAGAGCTTCTGGACCCTTGGGGTGAGCTGTGGACCCCAAAAGAACCTTAAAAAAACATCTGGGAGAAGCCCCAGAAGTTTGGAGTACTTTTGAAAAAAAGCTCCATAGAGGGACCGATCCGCCGCAGCAACTCTACCCGGCTTGCCTCAACCGCGACCCGGCCTGATTTAATGGTTCATCCCGGTGAAGAAAATCTCCAAAAAAGGCCCTCATTACAACATTGGCTGTAAAAGCCGCTTACCGCCGTGCAGACGACCGCCAACACACCGCCGCGGAATTCCACCACAGCTATTATGACCCACATTTCGGAATCTGCCAAAATTCAGACACCCACTCAAGTCTGCCACACCAAAGGTCAGTGATAAACTGGCGAAAACAAAACCTCCACTGTCATGCCAACAGAAATACGCCCACACTATCACAACACACGAATCCAAGCGGCAGTCTTTCAACCGCGGTATTCCATTGGCGGTACACACCGCAGCGCTCAAAATACACACACTTATACAAAACACAGTCACATTGGACAATTCGAAATACACACACCTGATACACATACACACACCACTCCCACACACCCATTACAATATAAAACACACACCCACATCTCCCACAAACCCCTACTACCAAAAATTCGGAAAGAAGGGCAGAGAGAGACAGCACCAGCAAGAACAACAGCATCCACAGGCACACAACACCATCACTCACAGAACTTCCACGCACCTCACACAACACACCACTACATATCAGCACACTTATCACCACACACTCCACCCCACACATCACCTACACCACCCCATGGCACGGCAAAGACACCCCAGGTTCTCGGAGGAGGAGCTCAGGGTCATGGTGGAGGAAATCATCCGGGTAGAGGCACAGCTATTCGGATCACAGGTGCAGCACACCTCAATTGCAAGGAAGATGGAGCTATGGCGAAGAATAGTGGACAGGGTCAACGCAGTGGGACAGCACCCAAGAAATCGGGAGGACATCAGGAAGAGGTGGAACGACCTATGGGGGAAGGTGTGTTCCGTGGTCTCAAGACACCACCTGGCGGTTCAGCGGACTGGCGGCGGACCCCCACTTCCTCCCCCACAACTAACAACATGGGAGGAGCAGGTCTTGGCAATTCTGCATCCTGAGGGCCTCACAGGAGTAGCTGGAGGAATGGACTCTGGTAAGACAAATCTGAACTATTACATCCCCCACCCTACCTGCATGCCATTACATACCCCCACCCTCACCCTCACCCCCAGCACTCAAACTCCTCACATATGTCCCAACATCACAAACCACCCATCCCAACACCAAGCCCTGCATGCAACAACAAAGCATGGACACCCATCACTAAAGCATGCCCACTGCACATATCCATACAACACCCTAAACCATCATCACACAAGGTCCCACACAGGAATGCAAGCACTGGGGTACACGGTCACCCACCCATTGCACACCATGACACACACAGATGTAATAACCATCCTTTTATACCCCTGCAGGACCCCTACCAACGTAACCGGACAGGAGGGTCCACACATGTCCACACCACCAACAGAAGAGGCCCACAGTGATGACAGCAGCTCTGTCCAACTGGATCTAGATGACCAGCCCAGCCCATCAGGGACCTCGGGACAGTCGGTTCCCCTCACCCAGTCACAGGCCACCACATACCTTCCCCCCTCTGGAAACACTAGCACAGCACCCACCCAGCGGGCCCATACCTCTGTCCCCAGAACACGTCAATCAGCTGTTTGTCCACCACTACAGGGAACCCAGGATAACCCACCACCCCAACAACAACAGGGACCTGGGGGCAGTGGTAGTGGGCACACAGTTCAGGGGACGGAGGCCCAGGAACACAGGGGAACTGGGAGGGCTGCTGTGCGACAGGGGGCGGACAGGCCAAGGGAACCCACTCTCCACGAGGCCCTCTCCTCCATCATGGGAGCCTACCACCACTCCCAGGAGACGATGGCAACGGTACTGGCCAAGATTCAGGAGACCCAGCGTCTGCAGGAGGAACAGTATATGGGTAGGGGTGCTGAAGGAACTACTCAACACCAGGAGGGACACTGTGGCACTACAAGGGGCCCCTGACACTAGCATGGACGATGAACTGCCCTTCACCTCCTCCGGCGCTAGTGGACAGGTCGCCCCTCCACAGGACCACCACACCAGCACCCCACCCCCTGCAGAGGGAGAACCACCCCGCAAACGGTCCCTGAGATCCAGGAACAAGACAGAGCACGATGCCTAGACCCCCGCCAAGAAATGAGACCACCCTGATTGTCATCCTACTGTCCCACTTTGTCACCCTGTCCATACTTAAACTGCCCCAGCTCCACTTCCTATGCCCATATGGGCAATGCACCTGTGAGACTAATAGACTGGACTCTGCCATGGACATTCCTTCACCATCACCCCTCACCATTTTACTACCCCAACCAATATTGAGCACTTAAATAAACACACTTAAAGCACAAAACAATCTGGAGTCTGTCTGTGCTTTCGAAATAGTGTATTAGCAATGACAGTGAGAAAATGCTCTTTCAATTGAAATGTCAACATACCTATGTCACACAGCTCTAGTCCATGAGGAATCTAAGCAGATGTCACACAGTGGGACCCACATCTGTGAAATCGTAAGGGAAAGTGACAACTCAGTGACCATACACTGGGTGAAAACGACAGACAGTAGAGAGGTAGTAGTGTTAAAGTACATGTAGCAGGCAGGTCTGTACTCTTACCTGTGTCTCACTGGAAATATTGCTGGATCACTGAGTCCCTGTTGTTCATGTCTTCTTCCTCTGCTTCCTCGTCTTCACTGTCCACAGGCTCCACAGCTGCCACAACACCGCCATCTGGACCATGCTCCTGCAGAAAAGGCACCTGTTCTTCGCAAAGCCAAGTTGTGAAGCATACAGCAGGCCACGATGATCTGGCACACCTTCTTTGGTGAGTAGAATAGGGATCCACCTGTCATATGGAGGCACCGGAACCTGGCCTTCAGGAGGCCGAAGGTCCGCTTGATCACCCTCCTAGTTTGCCCATGGGCCTCATTGTAGCGTTCCTCTGCCCTTGTCCTGGGATTCCTCACTGGGGTCAGTAGCCATGACAGGTTGGGGTAACCAGAGTCACCTGCAAATGGCGAGGGACAACTATTAGACACCCACTAACCTGGAGGGATATCCCCAGACCCAGACAACCATTCCCACTGTCTTGCTTCCAGGTGCTCACCTAATAGCCACACACGGTGCCTCTGGAATTGACCCATCACATAAGGGATGCTGCTATTCCGCAGGATGTAGGCGTCATGCACTGAGCCAGGGAACATGGCATTCACATGGGAGATGCACTGGTCTGCCAAACATACCATCTGTACATTCATCCAATGATAAATCTTCCGGTTTCTGTACACCTGTTCACTCTTGTGGGGGGTGGACCAAAGCCACATGGGTCCCATCAATGGCACCTATGATGTTGGGGATGTGTCCCAGGGCATAGAAATCACCTTTCACCGTAGGCAAATCCTCCACCTGAGGAAAAACGATGTAGCTCCGCATGTGTTTCAGAAGGGCAGACAACACTCTGGACAATACGTTGGAAAACATAGGCTGGGACATCCCTGATGGTATGGCCACTGATGTTTGAAAAGACCTACTTGTAAGGAAATGGAGCACTGACAGCACCTGCACTTGAGGGGGGATTCGTGTGGGTTGGCGGATTGCTGACATCAGGTCTGGCTCCAACTGGGTACACAGTTCCTGGATTGTGGCACAGTCAAGCCTGTATGTGATAATCACATGTCGCTCCTCCATTGTCGACAGGTCCACCAACGGTCGGTACACTGGACGATGCCGCCATCTCCTCACATGTCCCAGCGGACGGTGCCTATGAAGGACAACAGCGAGCACAGAGTCAAACAACTCAGAGGTACGTACCCACAGTTTACACAGAACACCATTCATACACAAAAGGTGGCCTGTATGTGTGTTGAGTCTAGGCCTAGGTATGTGTGAAGCAGTTGAAAATGAAGCCATGTGGGCCTCTGAAATTGCGGCTGCCTGACCTCTAAAGTGGGACAATGGGATGTGAGGTAACTGCGCTGGCGCTGTACACCGTCGCGGTAGGCGGTCAAAGACCGCGGCGCAATGCTGCATTGGTTAACATTGGACCCTATGGGTCCCAGGAGCCAATGACGATGTACACCGGCGGTGACGGTACGCACTACCGCGGATGTGACTGCCATTTTCTATCTGTTCAATCACTCGATACCTGATCTTCGACAGGTGAGGACCTACACTGCAAGTGCTGCTGTGACCTCGGTCTGGAACAGACAATGGCTTGAGTGTCTGGGGAAAGGCCCCTGCCTTCACATCGGAGGAGTTGGAGAAACTTGTGGATGGGGTCCTTACCCAGTACACGCTACTCTACGGTCCTCCAGACAAACAGGTAAGTACACAGGGAGCATGTTGTATGGGCTATGCCTGTGTGGAGAGGGCTGGATGTAAGAAGGAAGGGGGGAGAGTGCTACGTACATGAAAGACGGTGAATGCATGTGCCACATGGCAAGGGTAGGGATGGGGCCAATCAGTTTGACGGTGCAGTTGGTAATAACTTCTCTTTTTTCCCTGTACATTTCATGTAGGTCAGCGCCCACCAGAAAAAAGATATTTGGTGTGCCATCGCCAAGGACGTCCGGACCCTGGGGGTCTACCACAGACAGAGCACCCACTGCCGGAAAAGATGGGAGGACATTCGCCGCTGGAGCAAGAAGACGGCGGAGGCTCAGCTGGGGATGGCCTCCCAACGTGGGAGGGGTGCCTGTCGCACCATGACCCCCCTGATGTTCAGTATCTTGGCGGTGGCCTACCCAGAGCTGGATGGGCGCTTGAGGGCATCACAGCAGCCACAAGGGGGTGAGTACACTCTCATTCTGATGACTTTGCGCGCAGTGGAGGTGTCTGGGTGGGGGAGGTGGGCTGTGGGTTTGCCTAGGCCAGGGCGAGTTCCGTAGGCAAGGCCCTTCCGTAAGGCAGGCCCTGTGGCACCCCACCCCACCTCTGTAGAGTGACAACTACACCTAGTCATGCCCCTGTGTCATCTATGTGTGCAGATGTCGTCCATAGCCTTGTAGGCCGTTTACCAGGAATTGAACAGTGGAGCCCAAGAGCGCGGTGTAGTGCAGGGGGCTTCTGTGTCTGTCTTGTCCACCAATGGTAGCGGTAATGCATGCACTCAACATGTCTTTCTTCTGTCGTCGTCCCCCCCCTTTTTGTGGTCTCCCTGTTCTTGTGTGCATTAGCATCATCAGGCAGAGGAGCAGTGGCACCGGAGCACCAGGGGGCTGCATCCCACATGGCCATGGAGGGCCACACTACGGAATCGGACTTCACCAGTGGGACGGAGGGCGAGGGAAGCTCCACGGCGGGGACAGGAGCTGACACCAGTGACACGGTCTCGTCCTCTGATGGGAGCTCCCTTGTGGTGGCGGCAACATCTGTGCCACCCCCATCTACAGGTACAGCCGCCACCCCCCCTTCCAGCACGGCCCTCCCAGCAGCCCCTCAGCCTTCGCCCCGTGCCCGCTCACCCGGGAGGGTGGGCATCACCTTTGCCCCAGGCACTGCCCCAGTCACCCCTGCTACCCTCAGTGAGGAGGCCATTGACCTCCTCAGGTCCCTCACTGTTGGGAAGTCTACCATTTTGAATGCCATCCAGGGTGTAGAAAGGCAGTTGCAACAAACAAATGCATTCCTGGAGGGCATTCATTCTGGTCAGGCAGCCCTTCACCGAGCTTTTCAGACTCTGGCTTAAGCAGTGATGGCAGCCATTGTCCCTGTGTCTAGCCTCACCCCTCCAACTTCCTCCACCCGGACCCAATCCCCTGTACCTCAGCCTATCCCAAGCACACCTACAGACCAGCATGCACACACCTCAACACACAAGGGAAGCTCAGGCAAACATAAGCACCACACATCCCACAGGCACTCACGCAAGCATCACACACATGCAGACACACCAACATCCACTGCCTCCACTGTGTCCCCCTCCTCCTCATCTCCCTCCTCCCTCCCAGTCTCGTCTACACTCACACCTGCATGTACTACCTCTACAGCCACTACGTCCCTCTCCAGCACACCCACCACCACACCCCGCTCACTTGCAGTCACCACCCCCACTACCATTCACACGTCCCCTGTGTCCTCTCCCAGTGTGTCTGTGACGCCCCCTCCCACGATACACAAACGCAGGCACACACCCACCCAACAACCATCCACCTCAAGGCAGCCTCCAGCGCATGCACCTTCACCCAAAGTCAGCAAACGTACAACTCCTACAACCACCACCTCTTCCTCCACTCCCAAACCTCCTCCAGCTACCCGTCCCAGTGTGTCCAAAAAACTTTTCCTATCCAACCTTGACCTCTTTCCCACACCTCCCCCACCCCATCCGTCTCCTAGGGCACGACTCTCCAGGTGCCAACCTAGCACCTCAGCCACAACATCTCCGGACCAGTGGCGCCTGTAGTCACCGGAATCTGGAGTGCACCGGCCACCATGGCAGCCAGTGTGGCACGGAGCCACAGCACAGACAGTCCCCCACCTGTGAAGCATCAGAAGTTGGCCAGTGCCCGGCGAGAGAGGGGGAAGACTCCAGCCACCAAAGCCGCTCCCAGGGGTCCCGGTGGGAGTGTGGACTCAGCTGTGACACCTTCCAAGGTGGGGAAGGGCCTCAAGAAACCCAGCAAGTCTGGCCCGCCAGCACAAGCCCAGCTGCCGAGGACAGGACCACCAGCACAAGCCCCGCTGGGCCATGAAGGACCGCCAGCAGCTGAGTCCCTGCAATGGAGACTGCAAGCACCGCTGAACAGGGCACCGCCATCTCAAGCACCGCTGCACAGGGCACCGCCATCTCACGCATCGCTGAACAGGGTACCGCCATCTCAAGCACCACTGAACAGGGCACCGTCATCTCAAGCACCGCTGCACACGGCACCACCATCTCAAGCACTGCTGAACAGGGCACCGCTGTCTCAAGCACTGCTGGCCCATGAGCGGCAAGGGCACTGACGCAACTGAGTCCGTCACGGGGTGAATGATGCACTCTGGGCACAAAGCCCCCTCCAAAACCAGTGGAGACTGTCATCCACTACCTCTGTCCTTAGTAGGATGAAGCACTCTGGGCACCATGCCCCCTCCAGAACCATTGGAGACTGTCATCCACTACCTCTGTCCTTAGCAGGATGAAGCACTCTGGGCACCATGCCCCCTCCAGAACCAGTGGAGAGATCCATCCACTACCTCTGTCCTTAGCAGGATGAAGCACTCTGGGCACCATGCCTCCTCCAGAACCAGTGCAGACTGTTATCCACTTGAGAGACTGTGGCTTTGCACTCCCCAGGATATGGCAGTGGGCAAACCACCCACTGTAGAGACTTGAGAGACTGTGGCTTTGCACTCCCCAGATGGACCAAGATGGAACAGTGGGCATGTGGCCCCCTCGTGGATTTAGCATCGTGCAGTCAAGCGGCTGAGGTGCCCCCCCTTTCCCTCCACCTGAAGTGTCTTAAGTGGGCTTCGCCCATACCGTGTGGTCCCAGTGTTCCACAGACTTTCTTAGAGCACTACCTGGACTACTATGCTTGGTATATATTTTGTACATGGTGTATATATATATTTCTGCCTACTTGCTTTTAATATATTGCAATGGTTACACTCATTTTCTATTGTCTTTGCATTCTTCCGGGGGGTTTGGGGGGTGTAACTGTGTTGTATTGATTTGCATTAGTGTGTGTGTTGTAGTGGGTGAGGATGGGGGTGTTGCGTGTGTATGTCCCTGTTTTTTCCCTCCCCCCTTCCCTGTGTCGTAGGTGCAGTACTCGCCGTGGTCTTCGCCGACGGCGTTCGTGCTCCTGGTAGAGGAGAAGGAAGACTATTGCAGGGAGAATTTGGAGTTCCGGATCCATGGCGTCCTCGTTCCTGGTGGGGTGTGTAGAGGTGAGCTTTTTTCCTTCGGGATTCCTGTTTCTGCCGTGATTTTATCCGTGGTGAATCCGCCCCGGAAAAGGTGGCAGATTGGCCTGTCATAATAGTGTGGGCGGTACATTGTCTCCCGCCTGTCTGTTGGCGGTGACATTGTTTGTACCGCCGTGGCGGTCGGAGTGTTAAAGTGGCTGTCTTTGTTGGCGGTTTCCGGCACCGTCGTAATTGCAATTTTTTTACCACTGGCCTGTTGGCGGTCTTACCGCCGGTTTAACACCGACCGCCAGGGTTGTAATGACCACCTAAGTCTGAAGGTAAAAAGTTGACCCAGACCTCCCAGCCAGCGTATCCGAGGAGGGCTCCGGGACGTCAGATCAAGATCCAGGTTTGCCCCGGTCGAAAGATTTTCACCTTGAAAAAATGACTAAGTCCGAAGGTAAAAATCTCCACCGAGGGCTCCAGCAACGCATATCCGGAGAAGAGTTCTAGGAGGTCGGATTCTACTGGCAGGTTCGTCCCGCTGAAGAAAATCTTCAGAAAAGAGACTAAGGGGGTCATTCCGACCCTGGCGGTCCATGACCGCCATGGCGGAGGGCGGCGGAAGCACCGCCAACAGGCTGGCGGTGCTTCCTGGGCTATTCTGACCGCGGCGGTAATGCCGCGGTCAGAAAAGGGGAACTGGCGGTTTCCCGCCGGTTTTCCCCTGGTCCAGGGAATCCGCCATGGTGGCGCTGCTTGCAGCACCGCCATGGGGATTCCGACCCCCTTCCCGCCAGCCTGTTTCTGGCGGTGTCCACCGCCAGAACCAGGATGGCGGGAACGGGTGCCGTGGGGCCCCTGGGGGCCCCTGCACTGCCCATGCCACTGGCATGGGCAGTGCAGGGACCCCCTAACAGGGCCCCACAAAGATTTTCACTGTCTGCTCTGCAGACAGTGAGAATCGCGACGGGTGCCACTGCACTCATCGCACCCCTGCAACTCCACCGGCTCCATTCGGAGCCGGCTTCCTCGTTGCAGGGGCTTTCCCGCTGGGCCGGCGGGCGGCCTTTTGGCGGTCGCCCGCCGGCCCAGCGGGAAAGTTGGAATGACCGCCGCGGTCTTTTGACCGCGGTGCGGTCATTCGGCGGTAATCGCATGGCGGGCGGCGACCCGCCAGGAACAGGATGGCGGTAGGGGGTGTCAGAATCCCCATGGCGGCGGAGCGCGCTCCGCCGCCATGGAGGATTCCCCCGAGCAGCGGGAAGTCGGCGGGAGACCGCCGACTTTCCGCTTCTGACCGCGGCTGAACCGCCGCGGTCAGAATGCTCGTGGGAGCACCGCCAGCCTGTTGGCGGTGCTCCCGTGGTCGGTGGCCCTGGCGGCCACCGGCCGCCAGGGTCAGAATGACCCCCTCTGTCTCCTAAGTTAAGCCTTGACGCTCGTTGCCAAGCTACCAAGGTTTGAGCTGGGTTTAATTTACTGAGACCTAACTGGACCTGAGTGGAGGATAGTGGCCTATTGCTAAGTGTAGGTACTTACTTGCCCTTACCAAAAACCCTTTTTCCAATAATTATATATTATTTGTTTGTGGCCGTGAAAATAGCAGAAAAGGTTCACTATTTACCAGCCTGCTGTCTAAATAACACAGATTCCTTACTGTTTGACCAGTAGCCTGGGAAGTAGCAAAGAAAGTTCATTATTTATCCGGAAGCTGACTAAAAAGCAGAAATAATGTATTGTATTGTTGTGGCCTTGCCATAAACTTTATTATTTGCTTGTGGCTAGCTTAATAGTACACAGTGTGAGCAACTTGTTCAGGAGCCATGCAGGTAGCAGAGGAACTTCACTATTTACCGAGCCGCTGTCTAAACAGCTCACATTTTCTTTTATTGTGCCATATTCAGGTTTCAACAGGTACTTACACCAGGTAGAACTGCAAACACAGAGTGAACACAATTGGCAGCTATCTCATTATGAAAGTTTGGGTCCTGGTGTATTATTATTTCATTTGCATGAAGTGATCACAATTTCTGCACAAATGTTTTGTGAACCGAACAGTATTTTGCAAACCGACATAGGCACTGCTCAGTCACCTCACAAAATACCGGATCAATGGGGGTTGCAGAATTCCTTGCCCAATTACTATTCATTAGGTAGGTAGCAATTTGCAATCCTCTGTGATTGGCTGTACTCAAAGAGATCAAAGAGATGGTGGCCTGCAAACACAGCGCACCACCATCTCTATGATTGCATTCCAAAGTGGCAACATTCTTTTTTTTCAAAGCAGACCATGTTCTTCAAAGGAACAAGTGATGGTATAAAAGAAAAGTGGAAAAACTGTTTTGTGCTTTACAAATGCTCCTTCTCCTTTATGTTTATCTGCAGAGGTAACTAATGATAATGCAGAGGTGACTAATTATTAGAAAGATGATTAGCACCTTTGCAAGACTAGTTAAATATGGTTACTCTTCTAAAGCTCTGTACAAAGCTATGTATAAGAAAATGGGTGTACTATATGGTAAGATTGGAGCCTTATTATGCAGTACACTCACATTTATCCTCTTGGGTCCAGTCATTGTTATGTATTTAACCTTCACATCAACCCTTTGGTAGCTAAGGCACAGAGCAGTAATTCTTAGCAAAGGAACAATGTGTAAAGCATTTAACAGCACCAAACAACGAAATAAGAATGTCACTAAACATGAACAGACACAACAATAACTTATAAAAACAGAGCACATTTTTAGTAATTGTTAGAATCTTTGATGACTAAAATCTACTAGAGGGTTCCAGAGATATGCATTTTAAAGCATTTAAAAATGTTAGCATCTAGCGCAAGCAAGCATTGGCAAATTTTAAACTTTTGAAAACTTCATAAAAGTTCAAAACACTGAGTTTGGCAAATCCAACCCAGGTTGGGCAACCAAATCTGACAGGAGAGTGGGGCTAGGAACCTTAACAGAACACTTTGGGCAGTTCCAGTTTTTGGGGGCCCAGCCAACTGATCCTGGGAGTCTCTGCTTCGGACCGGAGCTGCGGACCAACTTTTCCCTGTGCCAGGCAGGCAGAACACGGTCCAAACTCTGCTAGCCCAAAGTGCAGTAGGTGCAGTCACTCCAACATCGCAACCTCTATTTGTGTGCTTCCAACAGATGCAAAGTGGTCTTCTTCTATTTCTTGGTCCAAATCCAGTGAGTACTGAAGTCTTGGGTGCCAGTGGTGTACATTATGTCACAGTAAAGTGCCCTAAGGGAACAATGCAGTCACTAGCCAATGGGCATGTGGCTCCCCTCCTACCTGGTGACACAATTCCAGCAATGTATGGCATCTGGCTATCCCAGAGAGCATCTTGCATGCCACAACTAACATGGCTGAAGTCTTCCTTGAGTGTGAGGACCTTGGTAGCCACTCCTGGGGGGGTAGCTACCCTTGGCAGCCCGCCCAATGAAAACAAATTCTAAACCTGATTTTCCCTTCCTTGGCCATTGCTCTACCCTGCCTAGGGGGAACAAAAGGCTACCTGAATGGGAGTGTTGTCACAGAGGCTCTTCAAGGGTGGCATCACCCTTTGATACTTGCCTTTTGGGCTAACTCCCTTTGCAGCCTATCCAGTGCTGGGGGTCCACCTCCAGTGTGCCTGCAGCCTTTGTTCTTGGCCTGGAAGTCATTCACATGTCTCCCCAGGTGGGCAGAAACCTGTCTCCGTCACTGCGATTCTGTAAAGTCACTGGACTAGCTGGGTCAAGGAATAGCAACTTTTGCAAAAGTGGCCAGCATTGCATTTGGCATAAATACTGCACCCTTGACTCACATTTGATGTTCCCTTTCTTTTGATATCTTACATGAAATAGTTAGGTAGCCCCTGTCAGATGTTAGATACATTGGAGTGCCAACTGTTAACTCTGATATTACCTTATAATGCTACTTAAATGTCCTCAGCAAACACCGACACTTTAGGGTTTTGTTGCATAGACACATCAAAAAATATATGTCTATTTTAACAATATTCAGCTCCTTGCCTTAGGGCTTCATAGGCCTGCCTTAGAGGAGATTTATACTCAAGGGACTAGGGGACTTTGATGTTAGGGGTATTGACAAAGTTGTGTGTGCAGAGCATGCACAGCCTCTTAAGTCTGCAGTGGCAGCTGAAAGTCATGTTTTCACTTTGTCGCAAGCAGAGTGGCACAACTAGTGCTGCAGCTCTTGTGAGGACAGCCAGCCTTACATGCCTTTGGTGCCTGGGAACCATATATTAGGGACTTACAAGTAAGTCAGAACATGGCAATTGGGGGTAAATACATTACATTTATAATATTGAAAGGGGAATGAACACTGTCACTGAGGTCTGGATGGCAGGCCTCACTGCACTCTCAAAGTCAAAAACCAGCATCTAGTAGTCCAAAATGGGGCAAAAAGGTGGGGGAAACCTGCAAAAAAGTCTGGCATCCTACATCCCTCTTACTCACAAAACTATCGAAATGCATCAGTGCTAGATATAGAATTATAAAAATGCTCCATGTATTCAGAATACCCTTTTTTATGCAGCATCAGTGCATTCTGTAATTATTAATTGTGGTTCATTCCAATTAGACAAATCAGAGCCATTTAACATTTAGGTAAATTTTATTAAAATAGAAGCAATTGGATTAGGCTGCTTATGAAGTGACCAACACAGTATAATTCATATAGGTGTTCTCCTTCCCTCAGATTTCTTTCTTTTGCTCCAGATCTAGTGATCCTTTCGTAGTCCTTTCTGATCCTGGTCTTCCTGGCCCTGCTGCTGGTTTATTCTTGTATTAGCCCGTCCTGGACCTCCTGATCTTGGTACTCTTGATTCATGCCCTTAACGTACTGGTCTGCTGGGTCCTTATCCACATAGCCCTGTTGTTCTGGTAATCCTATGACTGACATTCAAACCCTTCCTGTTTTATATCATCCTGATTCTCTATTTCCTGATCCTTGTGGTACACCATGTACTGCATCTACTGGTCCCGTCTTTCTTATTAGGTCCTCTTGGGCTGGGCCTGGCCAGTTTGGTCCTGGTATGGCCCCATTGGTTCTCATGGCTCTGATTGTCCTGATTGACCTGATATTCATCAGCCTGGTGCCAATACCACAGTTCTGAGTTCTCCTGTTTCACTTGGAACTTCAGGCCCTGCCCTCCCTTAGTTCTGACCTCTCTGGTTCTCCTAGCACTGTTCCTAGTCCTGCTTATTCTGATCCTTCTGACCCTGGACTTAATGGCCCCAGTTCCATGCTCCATACTTGACTAGTTCTCCTTGTCCTCCACCAACATGTCAGGATACTCTTGGCCCTGATCCTCCTGCTTATTGTCATCCTTGACTAAGTTATCCACTCTGTCCTGATCCTCCTTGTTCATGTCATCCTGTTCTTAGCCACCTGGCTTGTCATCATGGCTTTTGTCATCCTGGCTTTCCTTCTTGTGGTCCACTTTTTTCTCTTTGACTTGCTTGCCCTGTAATAGCAGGACTTGATACGCTTGGGCCTCTTTGACTTGAGCTTCCTTTCCCCTTGGTTGTGGTGTCACTGGACCTTCTTGTCCTGGTCCTCTTATCTCATGTTGTGTTGGGTCAATTGGCCTGGTCCTTTCCTTCTAGTCTTCCTCACTTTCAGTCAGGTTTGCTTAGCAATGATCTTCCTATAACTGGTCTTCACAAACCGTGATCTCTTCCTGGTTCTTGTGCCCACTAGACTTGATCATTTTCTTTCTTGTCCTTCTTGCTTAGGTATTTGTATGTCTAATACTCTTGATTCTGGTCCTTCTGGACATCCTGGTCCTTTCTAGTACCCTTCTCTTAACACTTCCTTTTCTTTTCTGATCCTCTTGACCCTCGTCCGTTTGACCTGGTTCTTTTGATCTTTCTCACTCTGCTTATCTGATTCCTAGTACTTCAATTGCTAATCCTGCTGGTCCCCTTGGCCTACCTGGCCTCTTGTGTCCTGGCATTTTTAAGCCTTCCCCTCCAGGCCCTTGTCATCCTGGTTTGGACTATCTTTGTCCTCCTGAGCCATGTCCTAATGGTCCTCACTCCACCCAATGGTATGGGCCCTCTTGGTCATGGTTTTCTTTGTTTGGGTCATTCAGTGCCTTGTCATTTTGGTCCTGGTCCTCCTGGACATCAAAGTCCAGTTTCCTTAGTCTTACTGGCTTTGGCTGTACTGGTCCTCCTGATCTTCTGCACTCTGGCCCAGTTAGCCCCAGAACCTGGGGCCTAATTTAGGTCTTGGCAGAGGGGAATACTCCCAAGATTCATTGTGCAGGGGACTAAAATGTCAGTGTGACTGAAGAGGCCTCTCATTGGGGGATCAATAAGCATGAATAACTGAAACGCATTTTGCTGGGTGAATACTATGAATAAGTGTGTTTATTCACAGGCAGCAGAGTGAAGTCCTGCGAATTATCTGGATGCATTAATTTTCTGTCTTCTGCTTTCATTTGCATATTACACAGAAGTCCATTACTAAATTTTCCTCCTGCCAGTGTCCCAGAGCACAATGCCCCAAGTTTCAGTTGCCAACTGTATGTGTCCTTCCACCTATCAGTCTGAATTCCCTCTTTCCTGCTGCTTGCTGACTCGTGCTATTTTGCCAGGTTTGAAAGAGTGAGCAAGCACAAACCTCCTTAAAAAGAAGCATGAATCTAGCACCCAGCCTTCCACAACAAGCCCAAAAAATAGCCCAGCCCTCAATCATCAAAAGGAAGACCATGAATATTAAAAAACAATGTATTCTCATGAGTAAGTATAACATTTGTACAATATGCTTCAAATTTAAAACCATACTCATTATTTTTTGCAGACAGCCAAATACACCTAGGTTGCACTGCAAAATATTTGTATGCCATATCCTAAAGCTCCTGAAATATACGTTTGATTCCTATGTTTCCTATCTGAATATTTAAATAACATAATTTTTTTTATTCACAATTGATTTTACTGTTTTTTCATCTGTAGTTGATTCTTACACTTACTTTGTACAAACTATTGTACATTTGTATATTCACTGAAATTAAAATGTTTCACATATGTTGAATCCCCATTACAAGATGGCCACCACCCTATCTTGTTTGTTGCCCCTTTTTCTAAATGGCTGGCTAAATAAAGACCTCCTTTACAGTATTCATCTGGCTGCCAGTCAACATGTACCTCATCTCTACTGTTTATCATGTGGCAGGCTAAACAGCATAGATCGTGTATTATTTTTCTGGCCACTGGGTAAATAGCAGAGATTATGTAGTATGTGGCCAGCAGCTGGATAAGTAGCTTCTTCCATAAGCATATGTTGTTCTGCAATAAGAGATCCATGGTGGATGTGCAGTGTACACATACATTTGAAGTGTTATGATGTTTCTCTATTGCTTGACAGAAATTACATTCGTTTTCCAGCTCAGTGTCCATTAAAGGGCCCGCAAAACGTTATTACAGTATGCTTTGTTTTTCTTGGAGTGATCATTTTTGTACAGGGTTTATGACCATAGCTCCTGAAGATGAATTGTACTACAAGCTTAGAGGCTCAATTATGACTTGTCTTCTTTACTGAAAAACTATAGCAGCATATAGCATAAGAAAACGATAATAATAACGGTCATTATGCTAGTTGTGCAAAGACCTCACAAGTCTACTTCTAATCAGCACCCAGTCAACAGTACAAGAACTCCTACTGCTAACACGGATAAGTACTATTTTTCTTTGCATTAGAATATTGTGGTTTATTTATGATGTATTTAGGAAACACTTTGGGGGTTCGGCGGCTTCAAGGTGTTGCTTTTGCCTTGCTTAGGTTCAAGCGGTATCAGTTTATGTCAGTTTGGGGTTTCTCTATTTTAATGAATGTTAAGAAGTTTTCAGTTTGATGGTTCAGGCGGGCTGCTCTCCTGTAAAAAATGAGAGTTATAATCTCTGCCTCGTGTTTTTAAAATAATGTAAAACAACCATCATGTTAGAAGGGTCGATTTTCCATTATTGCAGTTTAGTCCTCAGTCAAGATCTGCTACCTTGAACATAGATCAAGTAAAACAAATTGCAGGATAAAGTTAAGTTTTTAATCTCGCCGTACAAGCAATCCCATGCTTGCCCATGTGTTTTATTTTAATGACGTGATTCACATTGAGCAAGAATGGTCTTGTGAAGCCTCTTCATACACGCAACATTGTTTACAAGTGTGTAATGGCCTATTATCCAATACATACACGTTCAATTATGACTGACTGGCTGCTGGGAGATCTGCCCTCCCTCCTTTTAGGACAAGTGGTAGAGAGAGTACAAACGCTCTACCGTAACAGCAGAGTGAACCCCAGTTTCTGTCATGCGATGAACACCTACCATACACACAAATACAGTACAGAAATTAATGGGAATCAAGGGCATTTCTTTGATGGAAAAAAATTGCACCTATCCTGAACATTGAGAACTCAACAGAAGCATTGGTAAGCAGTAATTTGCAAATATGACCGATAATAAAGGACGGATTCCCTTGCTTGATGGCTCTGTGAAACAGCTGCATATATATAATCAGGCCCGCTCTCAAATAAATCCGAGGGAGTAGGTGGGTGGTAGATGGGTCAGTGTGTGCTTATTAAAATATAACTCAAGTCTGAGCCCTGGTCTAATCCTACAGCATGGAGCGGGAAGTTGTTTTAATGTGGTTTCAATATTTCAACAAGGGGACGCGTCTCTGTGTAGTGGCAAGCGGTGCCATTTCTTGATGACTTAGCACCGCATATTCAAACCATTCATAACCCAATTTTAGTGGAACAAGAAAACATTTCTGGTTTCTTGTCCTAGCTGAAATACTGCGGTTCCAGACCAGGATGTTTCATCTGTGTAGTCATACTGTGAGCAGGCCAGTCTCAGGAGAGAGTGCAGAGCATGAGGTTGCTGTTTCCTTCCGCGATGTTAATTCTGACCAGATGTACACCAAAAAACTCGATTGTCAGGGACTTGGATCAGTCCGGGGCAACCATAGTGAACACATTAATCGTTGTGGCTTCATCTCATTGTCAAAACAATGTTAGTGGCTCATTTAATCTGACGTAAGAGGACACATGAATTGTGGGTTGTATGACGCTACAACATGTGTTAACCACGCATGCCTTTTCCACATAGCCTTTACCACACATGCCTTTATCACGCAGATGTCTTATCACACAAATGCCTTTACCATGCATAATAAGCCTAATAAGGTAAGACCCATATATATTTATTTTATATTTACATACATTTTCACTGAAAAAAACAAAGATTACCCGAACGTTATAGTTAGGCTCAGATTTCATTTGTACAAAGACATAGAAATCCAGTAGTTATAGTTATCTGAGCTAACTGTAACTTACACCCCTATAATGCACTACTTATGACCTCTCATATTACATTATTCATGACATGGTCAGTGACAATACTGATGACATCTCAAATGACATCACTGATGGCATTACTGGTGACATCAACCACAGAAGCACTTACATATCCACTCACGCACCCACACACTCATCCACAGAGCCACAGATGCACACGCACACTCAACCATACAGCCAGTCACTTACTCATAAACCTACCCACACAGCCACTCATTTACCCATACAGTCACTAGCATATACACTTATACACTCATACAGCCACTCACACACCCACTCAGTTAACCAATTATCCACTCAGCCACTCATTCACCCATACAGCCTCTCACACGCCCACTTATTCACCCATACAGCCACTAACACACCCACTCACTCACCCATGCAGCATCTCAATGGAACCACTCACCCATACAACCACTCACACACCCACTCACACACCCATACAAGCACTCACAAATCTACTCACTCACTCATACAACCACTCACACAGACACTCACTCTTCAATACAGCCACTCACACACCCACTCAGTTAACCAATTACCCACTCAAACAGCCACTCAGTCACCCATACAGCCACTCACACACCCACTTATTACCCATACAGCTGCTCACACACCTACTCAAACAACCATGCAGCCACTCACACACCCACTCACACACGGATACTCATAATCACACAACCACTCACATAAGCTATATTAGAAATAGTATCACTCATTAGCAATACACAAAGTATACTAATTTAACTTTTGTAGCCACTCATACAGCCACCCACAGACATTCACATATCCACTCATCTACCCATAAAGCCACTCTCACAACCACTTAGTCACCAAGACAGCCACTCATACACCCACTCACTCACCAATATAACTCACACAGCCACTCACACACCCATACAGCTACTTACACACCCACTTATTCACCAACACAGCTACTCACACATCCACTTATTCACCCATACAGCCACTCACACACCTACTTAAACAACCACACATCCACTCACACACACACCCACTCACACACAGATACACACACAGTCACACAACCACCCACATAATATATATTAGAAATAGTATCACTCATTAGTAGTGTACACCGTATACTAATTTAACATTTGCAGCACCTTACTATATATGTTTAACACTCATAAGCTTTTAGAAAAAACTCACAATCACTGGATGATGTTATCACTGATATCATCACTGATGTCATTTGGGATGTCATCACTGATGTCATGAGTGATGTCACTGACCAAGTCATAAGTGATGTAATATGTAAGGTCATAAGTAGTGCATTGCAAGGGTGAAAGTTATAGTTAGCTCAGGTAAATATAATTGCTGAATTTCTATGGTTTTGTACGATTGATATTAGAGCCTAACTATAACATCCCTGTACCCTTTGATTTTTTCAGTGAACTTCTAAGGTATTTTTTTTATTTCTATTTCCTAACTATATCATCTCTACAACCTTTGTTTTTCACAGTTAATTTCAATTTTTTTTAAATGTTATTTCTTAGCTATGTCCCAGTGGCCTTTGTTTTTTTCAGTGAATCACTAAGGTTTTAAAAAAATGTTATTTCCTAACTTAACCTGTAACCTTTATGAGTGTGTATGTGAGTGACTGTATAGGTCAGAGAGTGGGTGTGTGAGTGGCTGGATGGCTCAGTGGCTCAGTGTGTGAGTGGCTGTGTGTGCAGTAAACTGGACTTTTTGCCCCCATTTGAACTGCTAGATGCTGGATTTCGACTCTGACAGGGCACTTAAATCTGATAACCAGGCTCCAATGCCACTGTTCCTTCCTGTAAAGTGACATGTGTAATTGGCATCCCCAACTGACAAGAGCTTACCTTCCTTATATGTTCCTGGTAAGTAGTACCTAAAACTGCAACTCATCCAGAACGCTGCCACCAGGCTCATTCTGGACCTCCTGAACCGAAAACATGTCTCCCAACACCTGATAACCCTCCACTGGCTACTGGTCGAGAAGCGAATCACCTTCAAGTTACTCACCCACATGTACAAGGCCATACACAACGCAGGACCAGCCTACCTGAACCACTGCTTCCACACCTCCTCCAGATCCCTCCGCTCCACCGAGATGGCCCTTGTCACCATCCCTCGCATCTGCAAAACCACTGCCAGAGGACGATCCTTCACCTACATTGCAGCAAAGAGCTGGAAAAACCTCCCTCTGCACCTCAGACAAAGCCTGTCATTTACCATCTTCAGGAAGAACCTCAAGACGTGGCTCTTCGGATGAGGCCCCTCCTTCCCCCCAGCGCCTTGAGACCCTCACGGATGAGAAGCCACGCATTACAAAAAACTGATTGATTGATTGATACCTGTGGTTCCCAGGGCAGGGTTGGTAAAGGGGTACTCAGGGCTTGCAGCACTGGATGTACCATCCTGATTGACCCAAGAAATCTAATGGCAGCAGGCCTGCCATTTAAGGCTGGAGGAACAGTATCCACTGCTCCATTACAACTTTGTCCTCACCATGTGTGACAAAGTCACAGCACTGCTTTTAATATATGTCAGACACCCCTAGAGTAGGCTTCTTGAGGTCAGGAGGCAGAGCGCAGTATATTAGGAATATAGACAAGCAAGTGCAAGCCTATATGTCTCTACAGTGGCTTTACCATTAAACTGCACTATAAGTGCACTATAAGTGATAGGCCATCCATAGGATAACATGGGAATAGTACCCAGGTATACCTGGCTTGCTAGCTCTCTTATGGTACCACCAAAATATGTCAGGTTTGGTGTCAAACAAAGTGCCTTCACTCCCCTGACATGAATCTGGCATCAAGGGAAGCCTGGCATGGACCCAGGCGACTATAATAGAGGTTGCTCATCTGATTGCCCCAGCTGACATGTACTTTGGCTGGCAAGCCAAGGTTTTCCCACCCCAGCTGCTGCCAAGACAGGTTTCTGACCTCCTGTCAGGCATGCTTCCAGGAGTCAGAACAAAGGCTTAGGCAGGAAGTAGGTCACACCTCTCTCTCCCCGTGAGTGGGTTAGTAATGTGAGTCATCAGAGCGGTGAGCTTCAAAGGCTTTCACCACCTCTGATATGCAAGAGGACTGAATCCCTGAGGAAGACATAGCCCCCCCCCCCCTTGCCCCAGATGAGCTGGACCCAGGCAAGGCTGGAAATTAGGTATACAGGAGGTGTGCACCTCCAGGAAGGCTGGCTACACCGCCAGGCACGGACAAGCCTGAATTTATGCCCTCTGTACGAGAGCAGATATAGTGGGTTCTGGGTAGGAAAGGTGATCCGCACCACCGAATGTAGTCATCTCAGGGGCAGATTAGCTATAGGGAGTAGCTGCCCATTGGCTACTAGCTCCCACCCAGCTCCCACACCCCTAGTAACTTCCTTTTCAGTTCTGATCGACATACTTCAAGTAAGGATACCAAGAAGACCGTTTTCATCAACAACAAGACTTTGCCCCTGCAACACAGCAGAAGAGGGATAATGGATCTCTGTGGCAACATTGGTTGAAACTGCATGAACAACTTTTGTCCATGGCCAAAACCTGTCACTCCCTGGCAGAGGGATCCCTGTGGGAGCCAGAATCAGTCACGGACTCCCATGAACTGGTGGAACCAGTCTCCTGCACACTGCAAGTAAAACGAAGTGCTGAATTCAATGAAGTGCTGGCCACTGGGCCTTCCAGGGATCACCCAAAGAAAGGTGGTGCAGTGCTGTCTGGGAGTTGGTGTCCGGCTGTCACCTAAGTTTCAAGCTGCTACCACAGTCCCCCAGACAACCAGTCATTAAAGTTCCATTAGATTAATTTTACCACAGCCAAGGCTTGTTGGTCACCAAGCCGTGACCCCTTCAGTCCGCTCTGCATTGAGAGGGCAACTCACAGAAACAGCAACCAATGTCAGCAACGACACCGCTCTTGTGTATTTGCATCCTTTTCTTGGTGGCATTGTCCCTATGGTAAAAACATCTTTAGCACAACCTTTTTCAAGAGATTGACAGCTCAAAGCTACCTCTGCACCTGGACTCACTTAGCAAGTTAAAAGTGGACTGGCCATTGAACCTTGGTCCTGGGACCCCAAAGACCCCTACCCTGCGAAGGTAGAAAGTAACTTTACCCTGAATTGACTGTTTATCAATCAGCACCTTTTCTTTTTAACCACAATGTTAAATGTCTGCAAAATTTTATGTGGTTATTTTGTAATGCTTTGAAAATTCATAACTTCGGTTATAAGTATGATAAATAGTTTGTTTTGTTGTCTAAATTTGTATAAAAATAAGCTCTATTTTTATAGATTGGTGTTAGATTTCTTTTGAATTGTGTCAATTACTCATGCACCATAATGGTACTGTAAAATGCACATGTTTCTCCAGTAATGCCTGATTGCTCTTTGCCACACTGCCAGGACTGAGCTAAGGATTATTGTTGTTGAATCTTAGGATCATCTTTGGGTATTGTGTTAGTATTACATGTTAAGGACTCCAGCAATACCACATAATATTTCCACCTTGCTACAGTATGGGTCTGTGACTGGGGGTGTGTCTGTATGGGTGTCTGAGTGGGTGAGTGAGTGGATTGGTGAGTCAGCGAGTGGGTGTGTGAGTGGCTGTATGGGTCTGTAAGTGGGTGTTTGAGTAGTTGTGTGGGTCTGTGAGGGGTTTTTTGAACGGCTGTATGGGTCTGTGAGTGGGTGCTTTGTTTTTGTGTCAGTGTTTTTCATTGTTTGTTGTCTCTGAGTATTCTAGACTAGCCATAAAGAGGCATACTGGTGCCTCATAAAGCATCCAAACGGTCAACGTGCCAGCATCAGTTTACAGACTAATGCTAACAATTAGCTCCTTGCCACGCAGTGATGTATGTGGTGAACACTGCTGCATGGCAGATCTGCTTGCAGAAAATGCTGAGATGTGTAAAAACACAGTGAAAGGCAACCACAGGTATACAAGCCACAAGCCAGCAGAAAAGCTGTACGAGAAGATTGAGCATGTGAATTCTAGAAGGTAGCAGAGGCTTTGAAAAAAATAAATTTGCCAACCAGACCCATGGTGAGGAAACTGCTGTCCAGGTGGTGGTCTCGCCACGGCTCTATTATGACTTTCCCACTGGGCTAAGGGGCAGGAACCAAGGTTCCCACCCATCAGTCGAGTGGGAAAGGTGCAGCAGCATTGTTGCTGTCACATAATACAGCCAGCGGCAATGCGGCTGCATATAGGGGGGCACCAGCACCCTCGAAATGTGCACTGCCTGCACAGCAGGCACTGTGCATTTTTATGGTGCGGGTCAGGGGTGGCCATAAGACACTAGTACCATAAGAAGTTCTAACAGAGCAGAACTCAAGTGCAGCCCTGAGGTTTTATCAAAGACCACATTTCAGTTAAACTAAATGTGAGTATAGGTTAATTATATACCAGCAGAACATTAAAGAAACAATTTAAAGTCCGGAACTATTGTAAAACTGCACACAAAACTGTATTTGTACCAATTTTTACTGTAATCCCTACTGAGACATAAACACAAAGTAGGCTGCCTCTGGTGCTTCCGCAAGGAAGAGCCACCAGGCCAACAAACATTTTCTTGTGCAAGTGGTCACATCTTTTTGCTGTGATGCACCACTTTACTTAAGATGACAGAACCTGTTAAATGTGTGGTAATGATGCAGAGACTCATAGGCCCTAGTGTAAGGAAGGGAATGTGCATCTGAGCTGCAGTTTAAATTACAAAACAAAGCAATATTCAGCCTTCAGTGGGCCCCTCCGGTCTCTGTACCCCATTGCCACTGCACCTGCTGCACCAATGGAAGATTCGCCCGTGGATTTGCAGCCAGAATCTATATCTAGTGACAATTCACCAGAAGAATGTTTTCCACCATGGTAGATGAGCTTTTATCTCTGAATACTCCACCTTTTAAAGACCTTTCACCACAAATAGAGGAATTTCTGTTATTAATAAGCTATAACGGGGACATTGGCAAGTTTAGATCATCTATGCCATTTTGCTAGCTACTTGAGGGTTCATGAAGGGGGGGCGTCTCTCAGAAACAATAGTGGCAATATTTCCAATAAGGGTCAGTATTTCACAAATCAGAGCCTGGCCGCAGCGACTCCCTGATGCCTGACGTGAGAGCAGGTAGGCACAGGAATGACCTTAGGACACAACAGCCAGCTTTGCTGAGTCTTTCTATCCCCCTTTATCCTGTTTCCCAGCATGGAAAACCTCCTTTTCCCTATTTGCTTCTGGCTATTTTGGCAACCGGAATCAGTTTGCTGATGGAGTCTGACTGTGAGCCGTCAAGCTCAGGTTCCTGCACTACTAACTATCTTTTATGTTTGCGACCCCAGTGTTGCACGTTAGACCTTCCCATCAGGAGGAAAAAAGTGACAGTTTGCAGGTTCTTCACCTGAAGTGCTACATTTTTGTCCTCTTATGCTGCCATGTGCCTGTCCCGGTAGCTGAAGTTTGGCAGGTGAAGGAAAGCACCGATGAGCCAAAAGAACTGACCTCCGCATTGGAACGGAGAGCGTTGTTGACAGCGCTGAAAGTCCTTTCATCTCGGACGTTCGAGTGTGTTTAGCATATGCGCCACAGTTTGATGCAAGAAGACATTTAGATGAGTTTCCTGCCAAACAGCTTGCGGCTATGTACTCACTTCTCTCTGATGTCCATCTTGCCTCTTGCCAACTGCCTACCGATGCAAGAATTTTCCCACCTGCATCCCAGGCAGAATGAGAGAACTTAATATAGGCTGTGTACCACTTTCCTGCCACAAAATAGGTACCCTCAGTAAAATACTATTTAGCAAAGTCCAACCCTCCACCCACGGACCTGGCCCATCCAGGGGGCATTTACAAAACAAGTGCAGTCTTGTTTTATTGTTTTCAATTTTGTTAAGGATTTGCGGACACATTTAAAAAAAAAAAAAGGGTTTTGCTCCCTGCGTTCCCCCTGGGACCCCACCACCAGCCCTAAGGGGTCGGGGTATTCCCACCTAGCCCTCTTATTGTTTTTTTATCAGGTTTTCTTGGGACTCAGTAGAGTTCGAGTCCCAAAATGGCTGCTAACACTTCCTGGCTGAAGGGTTGGTAGCCAACCAGCTATCAGCATAGTGACTGTTGGATCCACGGAGGATTCACGTCCCTAGATATCTATATTTTTTTGTCTTTAATATCTCAAAATCTACTGAATGGATTTACTCAAAATCACAAAAAGCCCCCTTTCTGGACCAACAGCTAGCTTTCTGACAAATTTGGTGTAATTCTGTCCAACGGTTCGGACTGTTGTGATAAAACTTACTGACATTTTTTGTTTTACCAATAACTTTGGCGTGTTTGACAAATCTTCACAAAATTTGAAAAACTAACATGACCCTCTGTTAAGCTGCTGTCTTGAATGTTTCAGAGTGACCCGTCATGTGGGGCCAAGAAGGAAGGGGGTCTTAAAACACATATTCCCCATGCATTTTCCCACAGGGATTTTGAACACGACTACAGGCCAAAACGTTCAGTGCACCCATGTCCCCACAAAGGCACTCCCTTTTCACTAATGAGGAGTTGCGGGTGATGGTGGAGGAAATAGTCAGGGTAGAGCCACAGCTGTTTGGAGCACAGGTACAGCAGATATTTATTTCCATGAAGATGGAGCTATGGTGAAGAATCTTGGACAGGGTAAAGGCCGTGGGACAACATCCGCGCACAAGGGACGACATTCGGAAGAGGTGGAACAACCTATGGGAGAAGGTGCATTCTTTTGCAGCAAGGCACCAACTTGTTGTCAGGTGGACTGGCGGTGGACCCCCATCTTCTTCTCCACAGCTGACAGCATGGGAGGAACAAGTCTTGGCAATACTGCATCCTGAGGGACTCACTGGAGTAGCCGGAGGACTGGACACTGCTGAGTCACCATTAACAACCTACTACCACCCCATACCTGCATGCCATCTCACCCTGTCACCCTGACTTCCTTGACCCCACTCCATCCCACACAGTGCACTACCCCAATTACCACACCTAAATGTCACCCCCTGCTTGCCATACCCACTGCAAGCACATCCCTCCCAGCTCTGCATGCACACCCACCACCAATGCATGGACAGCATGGAGAGCTACCAATCCCACAATACATCACTATACACAATCAATGGTGGTGGTACAACACCAATATCATTGGGAAAGCTAGAAATGCAGAACATGTCACAGACAATTACCCTAACACATCACTTTCATCCCCACAGGTGACCTAGTCAATGTCAGCAGCAACTATGTGCCACGGCAACCCGGTCCCCCACCAGAAGATGCCCTCAGTGATGACAGCAACTCTGTTGGTCTCGATCTGGATGAACTCCCTGGCCCATCTGGGACCAATGGTAAGTCGGCTACCACATCCCACAGCCAGTCCACCACAGGGTCCCCCCCTCAGACTCAAACACCACAGCAGCCAGCCAATGCCCCCATACCTCTGTCCCCAGGACATGTCAAACAGTAGTGTGCCCACCTGTACAGAGACCCGAGTCCACACCACACAGCAAGATGATGAGGGTCCTGGTGTAAGTGGGAGTGGGCACACCATTCAGGGGACACAGGCACAGGGGGCCAGGGATAGTCAGAGGATAGCTGTGCTTCAGGGTGAGGACAGGCCCAGGCAACCGATTGCCCAGGATCCACTCATAAATGTCCTGGCAGCATACCAACAGAACCAGGACAGGATGAGTCAGGTGCTCAACATCATGCAGGAGAACCAGCGGCTGCAGGGGGAACACCACCAGGAGGTCATGCAACAAGTGCAGGTCTTGAATACCACCATGGCTTCCATTGCAGGAGTGCTGGGTGACATGGCGAACATCATGTGGGAGTACACAGCACACAAGCAGGACCCTACCACTAGCCAGTGTACTGACCAGCCCTCCACATCTGTTGCAGCTAGTTGAAGAGGAGGCCCAGCCACAGGACTCACAGGCCACCAGCACCATTCCCCCTGCAGAAGGTGAATCACCCCACAAACGTTCCCTGCGACCCAGAGAGACACCAGAGGCTGTTGCCAAGACTAAGACCACGGCCAGAAAATGAGCCCCTCCAGAATGTACCCTTGTGTTCTACTTATTCACCTTGTTCACTTTCGAGTAACATTGCTCCTCTTACTATGGCCCCCGGACACTGGACCTGTGCTACAGACTGGGCCACTACACTTTTCCCGACCACCACCTCACTCTATTGCACTTTCCATCGTTATTTTTGCTGTAAAATAAACACCCTTTAACACAACTTGCGAAGTAGTGCCTTATCAGAAAGAAATGTGTAATGTATTAAACTGTATAGAACTGCATGTTCCTGTGCAAATATCCTGTAATGTGTGAATCCATCCAACAAAAGTGTATCAGCAGTCTGTAGTCATCACATCTGTACACTGTTGTAACCACACCAATATCTGCAATAAGGGAAGGCATAGGTGACAGTCGATTGGGAGTCGATTGGGATGCAAAGGTAGTGAGTGGCATAATACTAAGAGCCCACAGCCAATCACTTAAATGGAGACATGTATAGATCAACAATCTTACCTGAGTACCGGAAGTACTGCTGAATGATATGTGACCTGTTGTCCACATCCTCTCCGCTTCCTCCTCCTCACTGTCCTCAGTGTCCACTGCTGCCACAGGTGCATTGTTACCCCCTCCTCCTGCAGAAAGGGCGCATGGCTTGTGAGGGCCAAATTGTGCAGCAGAAAGCAGACCACCACAATCTTGCAGACTTTCCCAGGGGAGTAGCATAGGGATCCACCTGTCAAATGGAGGCTCCTGAACCTGGATTTCAGGAGACCAAAGGTGTGTTCCACAATCCTCCTGGTACACCCTTGAGCATCATTATACCTATTTGCAGCCCCTGTTCCTGGATTCCTAACAGGGGTCAACAGCCAGGACAGGTTTGGGTAGCCGGAGTCACCTAGAAGAAGTGAGGGATACACATTAGCCATGCACAATGGCATGGGGTATTACTCCAATAGGCATACACTGACATACATTGGGTGGGGACTCAAGCTTACCCGTAAGCCACACTCTGTGCCTCTGTAGTGGTGCCATCACCTGTGTGACACTGCTATTCCTCAAGACAAAGGTATCATGCATGGAACCAGGATACTTGGCAGTGATGTGAGAGATGTACTGGTCAGCAAGGCTTACCATCTGGACATTGAGAGAGTGGAAAATCTTCCTATTCCTGTACACCTGTTCATTTGCCCTTGGAGGGACTAAGGCAACATGGGTCCCGTCAATGGCCCCGATCACATGTGGTATGTGTCCCATGGTGTAGAATCCAGCCTTCACAGTGGGCAAATCATCAACCTGGGGGAATGTGATGTAGCTGCACATGTGTTTGAGCAAGGCAGCCAAAACTCTTCCAAGTACAATCGAGAACTTTGGCTGTGACATTCCTCCAGCCAAGCCCACAGTCACCTGGAAAGAACCAGTTGCCAGGAAATGGAACACTGACAGTACCTGCACAAGAGGGGGAATTACTGTGGTGCAACGGATAGCAGGTAACAAATCAGGCTCCAATTGTGCACACAGCTCTGTGATTGTGGCCCTGTCCAGACGATAGGTGAGTATGATGTTCCTGAACTCTACATCATTACATCCTGTGTGGCATTAGTTCTCTTAAGATGTTGCTAACATCCTAGGCACAATGTCTTTGTCATATTTTTCCCAATTGTATTTAACCAACCCACAGAGCTGTGATGCTACCACAGGGTTGCCTGCAGTACTTTTCAAAACCCAATCTAAAATAAAATGAAATAAGTTGCTAATTGAAAAATACTAACAGGCCATGAAAAAATGTTTGTCAAACGTTCCTCGAGAACACATTTTTCAAAATACAACAGGACAATTGTTTCTTTTCTATTCATTAAGATAAGTGTAGATAACAAAGAACCCTTTAACCAATACCCTAAATTAAAGTCCCACATAAAAAATTCAGAAAGCTACTCCTTTAGTGTATCTATCATGTTCTAGGCTGATGTCTGACTTTTTAGCAATTCACAAAGAAGCCAATGAGTAATTCAGGAAATCTTTGACAGTCATAGATTTTTTGAACTACTCCAAAATACAAAAATAAGCATATGGAATTTCCACCAGGCCTTATTTTGAGTTTGGCGGCCTGTGCACCACCATGATGACGGTCGACCACCATCAGCTTGGTGGTCGGACCACTGTATTATTAGTCATGCGGGCCTATGGAGCAAAGACTGGTGTGGTACCATCAGCACTACCAGGCAGCACAGACGGCTGCATGAAGAGACAGGATAAACAGGCCGGCGGAGCCTGTGTTTCTGCCCGAAACATTATGAGGTTGCACACCGCCAATGTGACGGTGTCGGTCCAACCACCATGTCTCAGCAGGCGGAAATGGAGAGTATAAAGGGAGCATCTCACCTGCAGGCAGAGTTACACGTCCTCTGCCACCATGGAGCCCATCACACATGTCCAGACGCTGCTGCTGCTCATCAAAGGTGTCATCAAACGTGCACAAAAACCACACCACTGTGGATGCAACCGACCATAAGTATGTACACCTACCTGTGTCATAAATGTTAACAACAGATCGTTGTATCTTTATCCACATGATATGGGGGCCACGGAGGGGCATCAAGTACATTTGTCATTGTGTACACAGTTGAAGTCATTCACAAAGAAGTACACATTCACAGGCATTAAATGCCTTCTTTGGGCAGGTCACTTACACTGCACTGCAACACCATACAAAAACACCCATCTGCACATCTTAGGCACAGGGACAGTGAAATGTACACAACATTGTGTCACACAACACCAACACCACAGCAACATCACATCTACCAACACAACATTTGTCAACAGATTTAAAACATATAAGTAGGAATGTGTCATGAAACAGAAATGCCACTCCCATTAAACATTCCTGGTATGGACCCACACATCACCCACAGTGCAACACAATGGAAGGACAATGGGATGCACAATTGTCAGAGAAACAAATATTCAAAGCTCACTATGCAAACAATAACCGCACAATAGGGATGGCGGCATTAGAAGGACTCAGGGAAGGATGCTGCACTGAGACACATCATACTTTGCACATGCCCCTAAAACAACATTTGCACAGGAACTGGTCCCAAATGTGTCTCAGGGACAACCAATATTATAGCCAAGTCACATGCCTTTCTGCAGAATATGTAAGTGCAAATCAAGAAAGCAAATACAACAGCAACAGCATGGGACATGCATCTAGATGAACTAGCTGCAAGGTGCAGACCGCAAAATTGACACATTCACAGTCAAATGCAAACAAAGGTAGCACCATTGAACACCCTCCATGTCTGCACAAAAAAAAACTCAAGCTGCCACTCATGAGACAAATCTGCAATACATATCAGCAGGACAAATCTAACACCAAACATGTTGACATTGGACCACACAAGATGAAATACTTACCATAACAAACAGAACGCAATGCAATGACACCACAATTGCATAAACAAACACATATCCATGGAGTCAATATATATCCTTGTGCTAGGTGACACCAGCACTGCCCACAAAGTCAGATTTTACAAACAACAGCAAAATGGATCAGCAATCAGGCTGAACACACACAACTGTAGGCAGACAACACAAATTACTCTGGAACAACACAAAGGTAGAAAAGGACTGCAGGGAAAATGTGTGTCAAAAAAACAAGTATTTGAGCTTATTTTCACCCCTTCTGTGCCGCGGACGTAATGGTTACGTCCTGTGGCACAGTGCTCAAGTGCCGAGGATGTAACCATTACGTCCTGGGCACTGAGCTCAGAGGGAGCGATAACGCTCCCTCTGTGGGCTTCCCTCCCACCCCCAAAGGCAGGGATGGAAGGGGAGGTCCTTCCCCTTCCACCCCGACCCCACTGACGTCTGATGACGTCAGCACACAAATGCGCGCTGACCTCATCAGAGGCCACTTCCCCATCGTGCTGGAAGTTCAGCTTCCAGCGCGATCGGAAGAGAAATGCAAAGCATTTCTCTTCCGATCATGTGATGAGGGCCCTAAGAGGCTTCAAAGGGAAGGAAAGGAAGTCTCTCAGAGCATTTCAAAAGCCGGATTGTAAAGCAATCCGGCTTTTGAAATGCCCACTAGACACCAGGGATTTCTTTTAGAAAGGAAAGTGGTATGAGGGGAGCGACCCCTTGGGCAAGGGTCACTCCCTGGGGGGGCGATATTTTTCAAGGACTTTTCTGCCCCCCCCTATTGTTAGGCCGATCTGCCGCCGGGGGGGCAGAATCCACTAGGCACCAGGGATAAATTAGTTTTTTTAGTTGGGGAGCGTCCCCATAGGCAAGGGTCGCTCCCTAGGGGACAAATTATATTTAGGCCATTTCTGCCCCCCTTGGGGGCAGATTGGCCTATTTTTATGAGGCCCGTCTGCCCCCAAGGGGGGCAGAAACCACTAGACACCAGGGAGGTTTTTTTTTACGCCAAATTCAAAGAAGGGGAGCGACCCCTTAGGCAAGGGTCGCTCCCCGGGGGGGGGGGGGGGGAAATTTATTTTAGGCCATTTATGCCCCCCTATTGTTATTAGGTCGATCTGCTCCAGGGGGGGCAGAAACCTCTAGGAACCAGGGCTACTTTTTTTTGTGGTTTTTTTTGTTGTTCTTTTTTTAGAGATGGGGAGCGACCCCTTAGGCAAGGGTCGCTCCACAGGGGCTTGGAGGGGCAAATTTATTTTAGGCCATATCTGCCCCCCCTGGGGGCAGATCGGCCTATTGTTATTAGGCCGATCTGCCCCCAAGGGAGGCAGAAGCCTCTAGACGCCAGGGATACATTTTTGGGTTTTTTTCTTTTTTGTTCTGTTTTTTAGAGGTGGGGAGCGACCCCTTAGCCAAGGGTCACTCCCCTAGGGGGCACATTGTATTTAGACTATTTATGTCCCCCTTGGGGCAGATTGGTCGATTTTTGTTAGGTAAATCTTCCCCCAAGGGGGCAGAAGCCACTAGGCACCAGGGATCTTTTTTTTTGTGCCAATGTCACGCATGGGGAGCAAACCCTTAGGCAAGGGTTGCCCCCCGGGGAGGTGGGCCTATTGTTATTAGGCCGATCTGCCCCCGGGGGGGCAGAAGCCTCTGGGCACCAGGGATGAAAAAAAAAGTTTTTTTTGTTTTGTTTTTTAGAGGTGGGGAGCGACCCCTTAGTCAAGGGTCACTCCCCTGGGGGGCAAATTGTATTTAGGCCATTTCTGCCCCCCTTGGGGGCAGATCTGCCGATTTGTGTTAGGCCAATCTGCCCCCATGGTGTGTGTATGCGTGTGTTTTCTTAAGTAGGGCAGCCCGTGGGTAACGGTCGCTCCCCATGGGGGCCCATTACTGTTGGCCATATATGCCCCCATTAGGGGCAGATGGGCCTATTTCTGGAAGGCCCATCTGCCCCCAAGGGGGGGGGGGGGAAGGAAGCCCACCAGATGCCAGGGAAGTTTTTTTTTCAAAAATAAGAGGGTGGGGGTATGGCCATACTCCCACTCCAAATAAATGGGGCCAAAGTTGTACTGCCCACCAGTGGGCAGATGGGGAAATTACCCCTGATCCACACCCCGGTGGGGGGCAGAAAGTCTACTAGATGCCAGGGAATTAATTTTTTAAAAATATATATTAGGGTGGCGGCTACCAACCAGTATGGGCCTGGTTACGCCCCCCACACCAACTGAAGGGGGTAGCAGTCTTTCAGCTCTCCCCCGCACTCTAAAACATCTTACCCCACAGCAAGCAAGAAGACATTTGATTATTTTGGGTTTTAGTTTTACATTTGGGCCATCAGAGTTTGGCTAACTCTCAAAATCGTCACTCTTGGAATGGTGAGGGCTGCACTTTATGGACTTTGGGACACTAACATGTAGAAAAATCCACAAGACCTAGACACATCTGAAAACGAAACATCTGGGTGATTCCAGTGTGGTGTGTTTCACATGCACCCCACACCATTTTTGTACCCACAATCCCCTGCAAACCTCCAACATTGCTGGAAATCACACAGTTTTCCCCGTGTTTTTGTGATGGAACCTTCCGGAATCTGCAGGAATCCACAAAATTGCTACCAACCAGCATTGTCTCATCTATACCAATAACAATTGTTTTTAGCAAACTGCCCTTTTGGACCCCCTTTGTTCCCCCCTCAATATCAACATGTTTTTGGCTCTTCCCTTTCACAAGCACTTGGCCCACCTACACAAATGAGGTATCATTTTTACCGGGAGATTGAGAGGAACATTGGGTGGTATGAAATGTGTCCCAGTGTGGTGATCCCACACAGAAATGTGGGAAAAATTTGATTTTTTAATTAAATTTGAGGTGTGCTGAGGATTCTGGGTAAGAAAACATTGGGGGATCCACGCAAGTAACACCTCACCTGGACTCCCTCGGGTGTCTAGTTTTCAGAAATGTCTGGGTTTGGTAGGTTTCCCTGGAAGGCTGCTGAGCCCAGGACCAAAAACACAGGTGCCCCCTGCTAATTATTGTTGAAAGCATCATACCATCAACTGTAGGTAGTTTTGTATTTGATAATTTTAATGTGTCCAGATAGTGTTTTGGGGCATTTCCTTTTGCGGGCAGTAGGCCCACCCACAAAAGTGAGGTACCATTTTTATTGAGAGATTTGGGGGAACACTGGGTGGAAGTAAATTTGTGGCTGCTCTCTGATTCCAGAACTTTCTGTCACCGAAATGAGAGTTAAAAGTGTTTTTTTGGCCATATTTTGAGGTTTTCAAAGGATTCTGGGTAACAGAATCTGATCAGAGCCCCACAAGTCACCCCACCTTGGATTCCCCTTGGTGTCTAGTTTTCAAAACTGCGCAGGTTTGCTAGGTTTCCCTAGGTGCCGGCTCAGCTAGAGGCCAATATCCACTGCTAGGTGCTTTGCAAAAGACAGCTCTGTTTTCTTTGTGAAAATTTGATGTGTCCACGTTGTGTTTTGGGGCATTTCCTGTTGCGGGCGCTAGGCCTACCCCCACAAGTGAGGTACCATTTTTATCGGCAGACGTGGGGGAACACAGAATAGCAAAACAAGCGTTATTGCCCCTTGTCTTTCTCTACATTTCTTCCTTCAAATGTAAGACAGTGTGTAAAAAAGACATATGTTTGAGAAATGCCCTGTAATTCACATGCTAGTATGGGCACCCCGGAATTCAGAGATGTGCAAATAACCACTCCTTCTCAACACCTTATCTTGTGGCCATTTTGGAAATACAAAGGTTTTCTTGATACCTATTTTTCATTTTTTATATTTCAGCAAATGAAATGCTGTATACCCGGTATAGAATGAAAAACCCATTGCAAGGTGCAGCTCATTTATTGGCTCTGGGTACCTAGGGTTCTTGATGAACCTACAAGCCCTATATATCCCGCAACCAGAAGAGTCCAGCTGACGTATCAGTATATTGCTTTAAAAAATATGACATTGCAGGGAAAAGTTACAGAGTAAAACAGGGAGAAAAATGGCTGTTTTTTTTCACCTCAATTTCAACATTCTTTTATTTCAGCTGTTATTTTCTGTAGGAAACACTTGTAGGATCTACACAAATGACCCCTTGCTCAATTCAGAATGTTGTTTACTTTTCAGAAATGCTTAGATTTCTGGGATCCAGCATAGGTTTCCCACCCATTTCTGTCACTAACTGGAAGGCGGCTGAAAGCACAAAAAATTGTAAAAATTGGGTATGTCCCAGTAAAATGTCAAAATTGTGTTGAAAAATTGGGTTTTCTAATTCAAGTCTGCCTGTTCCTGAGAGCTGGAATTTTGATGATTTTACGACCGCAAACCCTTTGTTGATGCCATTTTCAGGGGAAAAGCCACGAGCCTTCTTCTGCAGCCCTTTTTCCCATTGTTTTGAAAAAAACAAAATGTTTGCTGTATTTTGGCTAATTTCTTGGTCTCCTTCAGGGGAACCCACAAACTCTGGGTACCTCTAAACTCCCTAGGATGTTAGAAAAAAAGGACGCAAATTTGGCGTGGGTAACTTATGTGAACAAAAAGTTATGAGGGCCTAAGCGCGAACTGACCCAAATAGCCAAAAAAAGGCTCGGCACAGGAGGGGAAAAGGCCTGGCAGCGAAGGGGTTAACCAAAATGGTAATGAGCAAAGGCTACACTATAGTCCATCATAAAGTCAATAACAGTACTCTGGCCACACTTGACTCCTATTACTACCACAAAACCTCCACAGGGAGGGGCATCAAGTGGGCAGGGATTACCCTTGGGGGGTTGGATTTGGAATAGGTGTGTTTGGGTTTGGTGGACTCTTTCTTTGGAGGGGTGAGCTTCCTCTTGGGGAGGGGGATTGGTGCTTGCAGGGGGGGGGGCAGGTGTGACAGGGGGAGGACTTCATGTAGAATGTATGGGTTTGGGATGTGAGTTGAGTCTTTTTGGGTTAGGAATGGGGTCGAGGGAAAAGGGGAAAGAGCAAGCTCAGAAAAGGAAAATCTCCTTCATGACAAGGGGACTGTCATCAGAAGGGGTTGGGGATTTGGAGGTTGAGGGAGGGGTTGTCTGGTGTGTGGGTATAGATGTCTTGGGTGTGTGCATTTGTGTGAGGTATGCTTCTGTTCGGGTGGTTTTCTGTTGCATGTGTGAGTGCGGACTTGTACATGTCTTGGGGGGCTGGATGGTGGAGGTGCTGGGTGATAGAGTGGAGGAAGTGTGTGTTCATTGTGGTGGTGTCTGCAGGTATGATAGATTTGGTGGATGTCTGTGTGTGTGTTGGAGTGGTTTCTGCAAGTATGATGGATGTGCTGGATATCAGTGTGTTTGTTGGGGTGGTGTCTGCAGGTACGATAAGTGTGGTAGGTGTATTACTGTCTGTTGTGGTGGTGCCTGTGAGTATGCTGGATGTGGTGTGTGGGTCAGTGGGGATGTCTGCTAAAGTGGTGTGTGTGGGTGTATGTTGAGTGCCTGCTTGCTGAGTCTTGTGGTATTTATGTTTATGTGTGCTATTTCTGTGTGTTGAGGTGGGTGCACGCGGATGAGTCTGTGTACTTGGGATAGGTAAGAGAATGGGGGATTTGGATCGGGAAGAGGGTGGTGGAGGGGCAGAATGTGGGGTGTGACTGGCTGCTGTCAGCGAGAACGTCAGAGCTTGAAAAGATCTCTGAGGACCAGACATGGCACCATGAATGCCTTCCAGGAAAGCATTAGTCTGCTGAATTTGGCTGCCCACACCTGGATGCATTCACAATATCAGTCTGACCCACAGAGATGCTCCTCAGGAGGTTAATAGCTTCTTCACTCAGGGCAGCAAATGCTTCCCCACTTGGCTGTGCACTGTGTCGTTTCTTTGCGTGGGTTGATGCTGAAAAAGAGAAAAAGGGTCACCTCATGTTCCTGACCACACTTGAACAACAGCTCTTAGTAGCAAACATTACCATGATTTCAACTAGGCCCCAGCAACAAACTCAACCTAGTTGGCCCCTGCATGTACCATACCATATGCATGAATGCTACCTGATCTGTGAACAGTTGCCCACAGGAAAATCAGGATCTCAGACAACTACAATTGCATGCCTAAAGTTGTTCAATCATAGTAGCCATTGAATAAGTAGGAGAAGTCATCACCTTCAATGCTTTGCATCATGAAGCATCCCTCAGTTACGTGTTGTCATACAAAGTTAGGCCAATGCCAACTTCATTCCTACAGATCCCACAAAAGGTCACGCAGACATGTATTTGTCACATACACAGTAATAAAACAATGTGAAATGATGCTCCCAGAACTTGCCATGTTGCTGACAACAGTACACTAGTCTGGAGAAGGTGACATGGAATTACTCATATCACACTGGAAACGTATCAACAATGCATACTTCACTAAGTTAAGTTTGCCCCACTGGAGTCATGAAGGTAGTACCAATGTCACTATGATATGCCACACATTTGGCATAGAAATGGGCACTGTCAACATCATGTGCAAATTGACAGGGAGATATCTCCCTAGAATCACCAACACAATGAATCAGCAAGCCCCAGGGAAATCACCACTAATGTCTGGCACCCCTTGCAATTACATACATTGATTGCATCAGCGGACACCATTAGCCCTTTGTATGTTGGAGAAGCCCAGAGACTTGCAAGTACCTGTAGAAGTATACAGTATTTCAGAGTGCCAAATTGGCAGATGCCTGACCTACTCCACTGGACCTTAGGAACCACCCGCGACTGCCGGCGGAAGTCATCAGGGCGGTTCCAACTGTGGTGGACAAAGCCATAGGCTAACATTGTTGCCTGTGGTGGTCGTGGCCCAATGACTGTGGCCGCTGGCGGTGATGACACATGTGTCGTGGATGTGACTGCCATGTTGTGCACATTCACTAACTTGGCTCCTGACACTGCTGGAAGCAATACCTCCAGTACCTCAGCTGCCACCTCTGGGATCAATCATGCCACAGCTAGCAGGTGATGGAGCTCCTCCCTTCTCTCCAGAGGAGCTGGAGAGGCTTGTTGATGAGGTCCTACCACTGTGTGAACAGCTCTATGGCTCGCCAGAGGAGCAGATAAGCTTCCTATAGGCACAATTGAATCAGTTTGACACCATTCTTTCCCCCTCATACCTCACACCTCACAGGCTACAATGTGCCCCTGTATGCCAGTAAGAATCCGTGTGTCCCTGTTGTTGCAGTCTATGTAGCATCAATGTGATGTACATTGCACAGGTATTGGTGGCCAGCATTAAATGTTCAGTTCAGTCACATTGTGTTGTGTGTGTTTTTTTAAGTCTGAGATTCTCCTTGTGTTGGTTGTATATAAAATGCATATAACTAGGTAAGGAGACTTTACTGCCATCCAGTGACATCTCCTTCTTCATGGTTGTTGTCAATGTTGGACAACATCTATGTTTAAGACAGCATGAGCCATGTATGCATCTTGTATGAGTCACTAGAGGATCTTGTACACAATGTGTATAGTACCACAGACCTTCCAAACCACATCTGGCATCAACAAACTTTTGTCTGGGATCTACATCCTGACTCACTCTGCCCTTCATGTTGCCACACAAATCACATTCCAAACTGCTGATGGCCACATGGTGTACTGCCATGCATGGACATGATGGAAATGTGAGTGCCATATAGGTTCAGTATGTTCAGCCTGCAGAGACTATGGCCTGTCAGTTGTATCTCCCCAGTATGGGACCACATCCAGGCTTTGAGAGTCACTGTGGCTATGCAATTGTGCCCACTCCCTGTACACAAGCAGATCCTCTTATGTGGACAATATGATGCTCTAGTGGTAAAACTTGCCCTGAATGCCTCAGTCCATTGATTAGATTAGGAATGGGTACTGCGGTAAATCCCAGACTTAGTCCATATATGCATTTTCCTTTATTGTCAATGTGTGTCTTTGACTCATGGCAGGTCTCATTCTCCCACAGCTCAGTTGTCACCTTCGTCGAAGTCATATTTGTCCTGTGCAGGCTTATTGAACTAATGATACTTCCACAGTGCAGAATGTATGTTGATTCTTGGAAGGCCATGATATGTGGGTCAGTACCTTGTTCATATAACACAAATTGTACAATTAAAACCTTTGTATGTTGGATGCCATCTCTGTAGGATAGACACATATGTCTAACGGAGTCCTCTGTGGTACAGGTACATACCAAAGAACCCACCTCCTGAAGTGGCATGAGTCTGAATTTGGTAGGCCACATGTCCACACATGCACAAGGAATACACTTTCTGTACCCACCATGCCAGTATAGTCTTTGTCACTCAAGTATAATAGTACAGTCTGTATCCTGAAAGTGGCCTGTAGGGACTGTATGAAGTGAGTCAATCTCGCAGAGTATAAATGTGTTGGCCCATTCAGGCCAAAGAAGTTTACCGTTCAGAAGCCACATAGGTGTGTAGTGTTTAATTGTGGTTCACATCACAGTACATATTGCTGGAGTATGGGCTACCTGATGTCAGTGGGTTAGCCTGCAGATGGGTATAAATGTCTGTAGTCATGCCCGTGTACTTATTGGCTTGTGTGCTTTACACTTGTTAACAAACTACCAATTTCTAGCTTTGTATTTTTGACATGTGTGTGACCATTTGTGCGAAAACATGATAGTGTAATCTCTTGATTTGTCTCTTGCATCCATGCAGGTCAATGCCCGTCAGAAGAGATAGATATGGAGAGCCATCACCGGGAAGGTGCGGACCCTGTGGGTGTACAACCGGCAAAGTGCCCACTGTCACATGAGGTGGGAGGACCTGAGATACTGGGCCCAGAGGATCGAGGAGGTCCAGCTGGGGCTGTCCTCCCAACGTGGGTGGGTCTCACTTTGGCCCATGAGCTCCCCAATGTCATGCATCCTGGTGGTGGTGTATCTCAACCTGCATGGCCACTTGAGGGGAGTGCAGCAGCAAGAAGGGGGGGAGTACTGGGCATATTCCTGCCTGTCACATTGCCAAGTTAATGTGTTAGGTTCTGAAATCTCCCCCTCGTGATAAGGGATGAGCCATGTGTGACATAGTGGATGAGTGACTGTTTGTGTAGAAAAGGCATATGGTGCATACTGATGTGCCTTGCTCAGGAACCTAGGACACAACTCGGTACAATCCATAAAGACTTTGCTCTCCAGGGATAACACATGGTCGTATACATTGATCAATCAAGTAATGTTTGTTGCTATAGTGGGTGTAAATTCTATCCAACAGACCACCACTTCTCAGTGTTACATGCCAAAGGTAAGGAAATCATGGATCACTGTCCTTAGCCATGTGTATGATAAAAGGAGTATATTGTCATTTGCCTCCCCCAGACACTACTTGTCTTCAGTGTGTGAAGGGTGCTTGTGCCTCAATACTGTCTGTACTGTGAAGATGGCCATCATACATATGACAGAGCATACGTTTTTCTTTGGGTCAGGTACAGATCAATACTTTCTCTAGGTAAGTGGGGAATGTCCATTGACATGATTTGTGTGCCCTCATTGTTGCCAACATTAATTGTTCCTACATGTTAGAATGTGTCCCTTTCTCTTTTGACAAAATGTATACACTGCTGTTTCATGCATAGTATACCTGTTTTCAAGGGATGATTCCTGTATTCCCTCACATATATGTGCATGTCAACCTGTTTGTGGAATAGGACATTTGCAATCGGAATATATTTCATGTGATGCCACAGACAGAAGAGTGTTGCCAATTATTGTTGGAAGCATCATACCCTCAACTGTCCTTGCGTGTACTTTGGCATGTACAACTGCAGTAGCAATGAGGGGCACGGCATGTATGACTAGATTTTTTGCCACAATGTGCATTTCCAGGCCACTGATGTGGCATCATGTAGCAAAGTGCACTGCACATGTGTAATGGAGAAGGTTTGTAACCTGAATGTTGGCATGCGTCATGGAGTGACTTGCAATTCTGTTGAAATCACATGTGGTTGGGTACAACCATTCATCCACAGACACCTGGGTTTGCAGGACCAAAATGGAGGCAGTGATGTAGCTTCCCATTGGGCAACATGTTGAGTGCCAGACCTTCCGACCACAGAGCAACTGCATATAAGTATGCTGCTCCACCTAGATAGGCAAGCAATTGTGGACTTATGCTATCAGTTTGAGCCAGATCTCATGCTAGCAATTGGTTATCCAACCTGCATACCACCCATTACACAAGTCATGTCAGTTTTGCACTTCCTGGCCGAAGGGCCCTTCCAACATACAGTGGCCCTATCTGCTGATATGCCCCACCCTATGTTCAGTCTGGTGTTGAAGGAATTTGTTAGAAATGGGGTCTTTGGTTGACAGTCAGGTTACCTCCTGTTCAAGCAAGGACCCTCACTGTAGTCGGGGTAAAAGAGAATCACGGTCAGCTAATCCCTGCTTACCCCCTTGGTAGCTTGGCAGAGCAGTAGGCTTAACTTCAGAGTGCTAGGTGTAAAGTATTTGTACCAACACACACAGTAACTTAATGAAAACACTACAAAATGACACAACACAGGTTTAGAAAAATAGGAAGTATTTATCTAAACAAAACAAGACCAAAACGACAAATATCCGACATACACAAGTCAAGTTATGATATTTTCAAGATTAAACCCAACAATAGTGCTTAGAAACACAAAATGCTTCGATGAGGTGTTAACACGGCATCATGACAGAGTCGTTCCCAACAAGCCGACACCAGCGGCGCTGGACACGGAGTCACGTAGACCCCCAAGTACAGTACCTTTGGTGAAGAGTGAAAATAAGTTGATGCGCGAAGTCGGGGATCGTGGCGTCTGTGTGAAACGTTGAATCCGCGCACTTCAAGCGGCGTCGGTCATGACGTGGTGCAGAACGTTCCACGGAGTCGCAGACTTCAGCGGGGCTGCAGCGGCTTCAGGCCTGCAAAGGTCATCACATTCCAGCGAAGATCACGGAATCGGTTAAAGGCGGCGTCACCGGATTCAGAAGCGGCGTCGGTCCAAAGTCGTCCGAAGTCAATTTACTTGGATTTCCACCAGCTTTCCTTTCAAGGGCCCAGGGACTGAGTAGAGCACCACTTGTCAGAGCAGGAGTTTCTCCAGAGACTCCACGGGCTGGCAGAGAGAAGTCTTTGCTGTCCCTGAGACTTCAAACAACAGGAGGCAAGCTCTAAATCAAGCCCGTGGAAATTTCTTCACAAGATGGAAGGCAGACAAAGTCCAGTCTTTGCCCTCTTACTCTGGCAGAAGCAGCAACTGCAGGATAGCTCCACAAAGCACAGACACAGGCAGGGCAGCACTTCTCTTCAGCTCTTCTCTAGGCAGAGGTTCCTCTGGATGTCCAGAAGTGATCTAAAGTCTGTGGTTTTGGGTGTCCTTCTTATACCCAATTTCTCCTTTGAAGTAGGCCTACTTCAAAGTAAAGTCTCTTTTGAATGTGAAATCCTGCCTTTCCCAGGCCAGGCCCCAGACAGTTACCAGGGGGTCGGAGACGGCATTGTGTGAGGACAGATGCAGCCCTTTCAGGTGTAAGTGATCACTCCTCCCCGCCCTCCTAACACAGATGGCTCATCAGGAAATGCAGACTACACCCCAGCTCCCTTTGTGTCACTGTCTAGTGTGAGGTGCAACCAGCTCAACTGTCAAACTGACCCAGACAGGGAATCCACAAACAGGCAGAGTCACAGAAATGGTATAAGCAAGAAAATGCTCACTTTCTAAAAGTGGCATTTTCAAACACACAATCTTAAAATCAATTTTACTAAAAGATGTATTTTTAAATTGTGAGCTCAGAGACCCCAAACTCCGCATGTTCATCTGCTCCCAAAGGGAATCTACACTTTAATCAGATTTAAAGGTAGCCCCCATATTAACCTATGAGAGGGACAGGCCTTGCAACAGTGAAAAATGAATTTAGCAATATTTCACTGTCAGGACAGATAAAACACATTACTATATGTCCCTTCTTAACCATACACTGCACCCTGCCCTTGGAGCTACCAAGGGCCTACCTTAGGGGTGCCTTACATGTAAGAAAAGGGAAGGTTTAGACCTGGCAAGTGGGTACACTTGCCAAGTCGAATTTACAGTTAAAACTGCACACACAGACACTGCAATGGCAGGTCTGAGACATGATTACAGAGCTACTTATGTGGGTGGCACAACCAGTGATGCAGGCCCACTAGTAGCATTTGATTTACAGGCCCTGGCTCCTCTAGTGAACTTTAGTAGGGACTTACCAGTAAATCAAATATGCCAATCATGGATAAACCAATCACATACAATTTACACAGAGAGCATATGCACTTTAGCACTGGTTAGCAGTGGTATAGTGTTCAGAGTTCAAAAGCCAACAGCAACAGGTCAGAAAAAAATAGGAGGCAGAAGGCAAAAAGATTGGGGATATGCCTGCATAAGCAAAAAAGTCCAACAGATTTCCTCTAAGCAATGTTGAAAGACATTGGCAGCTATGTCATGTTCCACCGACGTCAGGATTTAGCCAATGTGAAGGCTGACTTTTATGGTTTTGGCTACCTCCCACATGTGTTAGGACCCATTGATGGCACACATGTTGGTTTGATGCCACCGCAAGCCACTGAACAAGTCTATTGCAACAGAAAGAACTTCCATTCTATCAATGTGCAAGTTGTCTGTTTGCCAGATCTCTACACATGTCTGTGCATGTTATCCTGAATCAGTCCATTAGTCCTTCATAATGCGGAACAGTTGATGCCACAACTGCATCCAGAGAGGGTCTGGCAGGTTGGCAAGTCATGCCTGTCCTGATTGTGTATGTGCAATGTCAGGTGCTACAATCATGAAGTGATGACTCATTGTCACACTTATGTTCCATTCCTTTGCTGGAGATTTCACCTATCCAAACCATCCTTGGCTGTTGACACCGGCAGGTAATCCCACTATGCCAGGGGAATTTTGCTTCAATGAGACCCATGGAAAAACACTGCGGCCAGTGAAGCGGACTTTTGGGTTCCTGAAGGCCAGATTATGTTGTCTGGACATGAACAGTGGAGCTTTGCTCTACTCACCTGGAAAAGTGTGTCAGATCACTGTGGCATGCTGCATGCTCTACAACATATGCAGCCAATGGCTATTTGATGAGATAGCTTTTGACACATCCCCACCTTCATGATGTTGCTTTGTTTGTGTCAGTGTCCTTTGTTTTCCAGCTGCTTGCTATGTGACATGTGTCATATGTATAGTTTCAAGCCTATACTCCTTGTTTTTGTCTTAGTACAGGCACCTTCACCATGACATCTTCATGTGAGAATTTCAGAGTTGTCAAATTGACAGCTATCTGATACTGTTCTGACATACAAAGTGGACATGGATTATTCCAGGTAATATAGGTTGCAGAGTTTGGACGTATGAGACCTGTAGCAGGACAGTTTGCACAGTGTTCGGGTGGAGGTACAGAAGTGGTCATTGCACTTGTTTGGTGTGTTGTGGTGGGCCTGATTCATCATATGTGTCATCATGTGGTCAGACAAAATGTAGTCCTAGCTTACAAGCAAGTCATTTCTTCATCACATTGGCTAAAATCTCTTTTTGTATGACTTGTGTACAGGTGTAGATGTTTTTCATCATTGCAGACTACAGTGCTTGTGCCACAACACTGACACATGTTTCTATCATACCACCAGACACAAAGGAACTGGATTGTGATGTCCCTGTGATCAGGGACTGTTGTACTGCCATCTGTCTATATCGTGGATTATGTGATGTTGGATTATTTTGGTGTGGAAAGTGATAAGGCTCAGGCTGTTGACATCAACCACTTTAATGATTGCCTATTCTACAGGACAATGTCTGACAAATCGCTTCCCTCTGTGGTCTTGATTTCCAATAGTCCAGACATATTGAAAGCCTATGTGCTGAACACTGTAATAACATTTTTAGTTTCACCAGACACTTGTACTAATTTGTCGGGGTGTAATGACTGTAATCCAGAGCTGGACACTGTGTAACTATAACATATCCCTGCTTGCGCAATTAGCTTGTATCTTCATCATATTGTTCAAATGGTCTTATATCTTTACATAGCTAAATGAGCACTTTAAGCAAGCAGACAATGAGTTTGTGATGGGTGAATTCATTGCAATGCTAATGCAGACAATACATTTTAGACAGAAATAAACAAAAATGTAAAGTGAAGGGGTCAGTCATGGTGAATGAAATCATTGGAGTAGATGCCACACCATTGGGAGACCAAAGTCCAGAGTACTCCTTCCATTGGAACTGGTAGGTGGTTCAGGATCAGTCCACAGTGTGAATGTGTGGCACACAAAGGAGGTGTTTTAGGAAGAGGTCACTTGCTGGCAGTGGTGGGTATCTTGCTATCTGCACCTCCTGGATTCTTTGCTTAACGCTCCGCTTGGTGGGGTGTGGGAACTCTGCTGCTACAGAGATGTCTGGAGGTTGGTTCTTCTTCTTGCAGGGCCTCCTTTCCAGTGGCTGACACGATGTTGATGTGCCTGGTGTTGATGAGCTAAAGAAAGGGGTAGACTATTGTTGAAAAGTCCTGCTCAGGGTGGTGGGGAGGCCATGTTGTTATTGTGCGCCTCCATTTGTTACCACATGTCTCTGTGCATGTACCTCTTTAGCTGCCTGATTTTCTGAAGTTCGGTCAACACTTGGCCCATCGTGCCTTGAGACTCCTGATAGACCCCCAAGACATGGCTGATGGTGTCCTGGCCAAGAGCGACCCCAGTGGCATCACACCGCTGGCCCACAGAATACCTCCCATGCATCCTAGCTCCACAGACCTGCGCCCTTTCCACAGGGTGTCCACTCCAACCTATTCCTGGACCCTCATTGTTAGAAGTGTTGCGCTTCAACTCATGATCCAGGTCTGAGGGGACGCAAGATGGTAGACACTGTGCCAGCTACACAGATCGGGGGCAAATGGTTGCCTGTGATGTTAAGGCAACTGGGCTTGGGGGGTGAAGTTCTGGGTACAGTGAGACTCACTGTTGCCGTCTGACCAGGTTGCCCAGATGGGCAAAAACTGTCCTGTCCAGGAGTGTCTTCTTCACTGAGGGCTTCATCCAGGGGGGTAGTGGCAGTCTGTTCTTTGGCCTCTGTGTGCTCAGCAGCAGCTCCACCTGTTGATGTAAAACAAACAATGTTACTGGTTGTCTTGTGACATCTGCCTCCAACAGATCAGAGTTGCAGTAAGCAGAGACCTTGTACAAAGTTAAGTTGCAGTTAATCCTATTGTGCCAAGTAACTATGGGTCTATTGGATTTGTTGACATGACATGTATGAAGCTTGTCAAATCATTTTGACTACAGCAGCTGCTGCTCTCTCTATTGCACACACTATACACATGGTAGCCTCCCAGGTAAGTACACTTCAATTGAAGGTTGAGAAACAAGGGTATTTGGACAATTGAACACTGGGGTGGTGTTTGGAATTACCGAAACAGAACCTCCTAGCCCTAGACGTCATGTCACTCACTGTACTACACACACTACACATGGAATCCTCCCAGGTGAGTACAATTCAACTGAGAATTGAGGAACAGCGGTATTGGGACAATTGAACACTGGGTTGGTGGTTGGAATTACAGGAAGAGAGCCTCCTGGCCTTAGCAGTCATGTCACTCCCTGTACTACACACATTATACAAATGTTATCCTACCAGGTGAGAAGAGTTAAATTGAGAGTTGACAAAAAGGGTCTTTAGACAAGTGAACACTGGGCTGGTGTTTGGAGTTACAGAAATAGTGGCTCCTGGGGTTGCTGTCAAGCCAATCTCTCTATACAACACACTATACTCATGGTATCCTATCTGGTGAGTACAGTTCAAATGAGAGTTGAGGAACAGGGGTATTTGGACAATTGAACACTGGGCTGGTGGTTGGAATTACAGAAACAGAGCCATCTGGTAGTTGTAGTCAGGTAACTCTCTCTACTACATACACTATAGAAATGTTGGGTATTACATATCTGTATGCAGACCTCATTTAGGTTTGGGCATACATTAACCTGTTGAGACATACCATTAATCCTGGGATGTTATTGCATATTGTAAGACTTACAGGCCTCATTTGGACCAATGTCATGTGATGGGTCATAGTAGCTGTACTGTCAATACATAGATTCTCTGGGTATTGAATGTTGATGAGGTACATGTACAAGACAGTGGCAAAAGGTGAGCTATGAACATGCATGGCATTGCATTTTGGTGATATTTATTGGGTTGTGACTTACCAGACTCTAGTCCCCCAGGTATTTCTGTCAAGCCATAAGGATGCAGAATGGCCAAGACCTTCTCCTCCCAGGGAAAGAGATGTAATGGGGCACTAGGAGGGCCACTGCTGATCTTCTTGTGCTGCAGCTGGTGTCTGGAGACCAGCAAATGCACCTTGCCCCTGAGGTCGTTCCACCTCTTCCTGATGTCCTCCTCTGTGTGCAGGGTGGTGCATTCAGCATTCACTTTGTCAACGATCCTGTCCCACATTTCCATTTTCCTGCTCAGAGGAGTATCCTGGACTTGTGCTCCAAATAACTGTGGCTCTACTCATGACTTTATCCACCATGACTCTTAACTCATCTTCTGAAAAACGTGGATACTTTGAATGTGACATGGTGGAAAAAAAGGTGGCAGTGACTTAATAAACAAGGGAAGTGCAAAAGAGTGTGACTGGACAAAAGTGTGTGCAGAGTGTTCTATAGGATGGTGAAAACAATAGGGGTGTCTAAAATGTGGAAAAATTGGAAGATGGTAGTCAGTGTTCTTTGTCATGCAGTTAAAATGCAAAGGATTGTGGTCTGTGAAGGGATGTGTTTTATTGTGTCCTTTGCTGGTATGTCCACTTTGGCAATGTATATCAGCAGTGTTGTTTTCAAATCCATCCAATGTGCAGTTGTCTATTACTTAGCTGACTGCGAACTGCTGTGGTTCTGACCACCATTGGCTGACTGCCATGAAGGGATTGCCACAACAACTGTGTCATTGTAATATGCTTGGTGGTTGGTCACGGTGCTGATGGTACTGCTGGTCGGACCGCTTAATTTCAGGCTGTCGTACCACTGGCAGTCTGCCGTTTTTGCTTGGATGTCGGTGGTCCTGCCTGTGTAACTCGTAATAAGGTGGTCTGAAAGACCACAAGCATGGCGGTCTTTTCAGGACTGCCATTAAGGAGGTTTGACGGTCTCACCGCCAAGCTCATAATGAGGCCCAAAGTCTGCATCCATATTTGGGCAGATCTATATTTTCACAGTGGAGGATAGAAAAACGCCTACTCCATCGTTCTTACTGCCTCTGTTTCCAATAAGAAATGACCTGTATGATGTATGTGAATAAGTATCCACAGATGGATAAGTGAGTTTTCCCCTACTTCTGCAAAGTGCCTCTCACTGAAACATCAGTAATCTAGTACCTTACCCTGAACGTTTGACTGTATGAAGCAAACGGATGCTCCTCATGAGTAAGTGCACCTTTTGATCATAAAACACAACCAACCCTGCTGTTCTCTGCAGTCAGGGTGGAGAACTCCGCACATATCCCTTTTCCTATCTTTTTGTGGGAGGAGTTCTCCGTCCCCATTTCTTACTATTAACTTGTAGTTTGTGAATAGTAAAATAATAGTAAACATACACAAAAATGTAAGTTTATCTTTGTGAATCATGCCCAAAATGTTTTTGTACACCTGAATAATTTTGCAAAAAGACCTGTCTATCTATAATATTTTGTAAAGCTGTTACAATATGTGGCTTCCAAAAGGTAAGATAATATGGTTATCGTCTTAAAGTAATAAACAGTCTGCAACCACATGAAAAATATATATTTCTTGTGACATTAACTATGTAGTGGAGACTGTACCCTTGTGTCATAAACTAGTTTTTCAGAAGGCAAGATTAAGGGCCCAATTTACCAAATTCTCATGCAAAGCAGCGCACCAGCCAAAAATGTTTTGCTGCATTGCCTGAGAAGGAGAGAGCTGGAGAGCACTATATCTACCGAAATATAGGTCTATCCTCCCTCTCCCTAGCTCTGGCACAGAATTTAGCTGCAGAGCTCCACACACACACACACATTTGTGCCATAGTATAAGGGTTTGTATGTGAATCTAACATAAGTTTTGTACTGGATGGAACTCTTCCACTAAAAATATTGGTCTGAGACTACATTCAAACATTTTCCTAAAATGTCTCCTTTTATCACCTGATTTCAAATGGCATTATTTTTTTATACAAAATTCTGTCTCAAAATTTTGGGAGATAGGGTTGTGCGTCATAAGCCATAGGTGCCTATGTAGCCCCTTTGCCGCTAAGTAACGCAAACCATCAATAGGCGCTAATTTGCATTACTTTTAGATGACTTTCCAGGGCAAAACAAGTTTTGCCCTGGAAAGTAAATAACAAAAAGAAAATTTTGAGCTGGTTTACATCACTTTTCTGATGCAAACACAGTGCAAAATGCTAGTACATATACCCCTTATTGTGTTATATTAGAATCTACAGCTTTGAGGACAACATTTTACAAAGATCCTCACTAGAATCCTTTTTTTAATGTTAGGCTTTTCCACTGTACAAAAGCGGATAATACGAATATATTGTGCAAAATCATTGATTTGTGTATATTTTGTAATACGTCGCTCTTGGAATGCTTATTTCAAATAAATAGTTCTGAGATGGCTAACATAATTCTTCACAGGTAACAAAAGCCTAACTCTTCACTCAGTTATTTCAGCTGCTAACCTATAGATATTATGGGCCTGATTCTAACTTTGGAGGACGGTGTTAAACCGTCCCAAAAGTGGCGGATATACCACCTACCGTATTACGAGTCCATTATATCCTATGGAACTCGTAATACGGTAGGTGGTATATCCGCCACTTTTGGGACGGTTTAACACCGTCCTCCAAAGTTAGAATCAGGCCCTTAGTGTTTCAGAATTTCACAACATCAGAAAAACATGTGTTTCTCTCACCCCCCACCAATGTAAAATACGAGGCAAAATATGCCATACTGGAGATTGCCCCCGATACTCCTCTGTTAAAACAGCTGTGCTGACGCTGTGCTCTGAGTGAGAGGTTTATGACGCTTGAAATCGAGGACTTGAAAGGCCAGGGACCGTTTAGGTTTTTTAATGTTATTAGTCATCGTGAATACGCCATAATTCCTGTTTATGCTTTTTCAACATGCAGAAGGTACAACGTGAGAGCCATTATTTAAAGAGTATACACATTTGTCAGGAACGCACAAGGCACAGGGTTTTCACGGAAAGAAATGGCAGTGTTCAGCAGATTGTGTTCAGAAGGATTCTGCTCAGACTCTAGGCTACTCATAAAGGTACCTTACACTTATGAGTAATTTGCATGAGTATGTTTACTCTTACACTTCTGCGTAACTACATTTTATCATTCTGCTAGTATAAAGTTATTAAAAGGGTAGATACATAGCTTTCAAATTTATTGCTGCATTCATTTATACATTTAAAAAAAAACTTGGCAAATACTTTATGATTAAACAATATGTAATATTTTTCAATATTATTTATAACATTGAATTTGTATATATTTCCCATTAATTTAAATAATATAATTTCATTTAATTAACATTATTTCCTGTGGTGTTTTATTTTAAGAATTTAACCACATTTTTTCTATAGAAGGGATTTACATTATCAGTGGTTGGCCATGTGTGGCACCAGACTTACTCTAGCTCTTAGTTGGAGTTTTTGTTACTACTGTTTGGGTCTCTTTTTGGCAGTATTAACCATAAAAGTGCAGTTTATGAATAGCTATGAGCTTGCACTTTTTGTAGGTGGGTTGATGTCTGTCCCTAAACCCCTTCTTCATCTTCCCTAACCCACCCCTTATTTCTTCCTTATCCCTCCCCTTTATTTGTAAGCATTCCCCAATTCTATGTCAGGACCGGAGGCTCCAGTGCTTTCTCTTTCTTTACTGACATAAACAGCAGCCAATGAAATACAAGTAACAGAAAAAACTACAATACCCAGGACACCAAATATCCTGTGACATGGTCCAATCACCATCCATGTCCTTGCTATAAGTCCTTTGACCTATGAAGTCACTTCCTCTTTCTTTGCTGCTTCACAGCAGATAAGTACATGATTATTTTCTCTCCCGTATTTAATTGTATTTACAAATGTTTTATGATGTATAACTTGTGTAAATAAGCGTCGTGATTCAGCGCGCTTCCTTTAATTAGTGTAAGCGCCCTCGCGCTTAATAATTTTTATTTTTTTTTTGCAGATTTTTGGCCCGTTTTTGGTGGAGTGGGAGCGGGAGCTCGACTGCCCTCAGGCAGTCTTTTTTCTATTTTTACCGCGCTTACACGCGCGCACGCATTATCGAGCCGATCTCTTTCCAAATTGGAAATCGATCGGCTCGTGTATGCTGCGTGTGTGTCTGTGGCCTCCCTTTACAAAATATTGCTCCTTGATGCCCGGTAGTTAGTAAAAACGATCTGGGTTGTAAAATAAAGATTAGGCTTCTGCCTAGAGTGTTCTTCAGGTAGCTCCCTCCACACTTTAATTAAGGGCTCCTTTTTCTGGCCTGAACTTGGGGTTTTTGCGCTCCCCCAATTAAACTCTTGAGTTTTAATAGTTTTTCCTCCTCATTATTCTAACTATCTTTGAACCATGGCTCAATGGGATGAGCAAGAAACCGAGAACTATACTGAGGAGTTGAGTAATCAACTTGAGGTTGATCTGGTGGAAGGCCTTGATACCAGGGTCCAACAATCAGTTAATGATGCTCTCCTGAAAGCTCTGGGCCCTTTTTCTGGGCAAATATTTGACCTCGCCCGATCCCAGGGTTGGTCGCAAGGACAACAAGAACCCAAAAAGGTTAAAGATAAAGCCAAGAATATGGAACCAGGAGCAGAGGTCAGTGCTATTCATGCTGACGCTTTCGAGAAACTGCGGAAAAAACGCAGTGGCGAACACAGTTATAGTTTGAAAAAAGGAACTCCCCTTTCTTCCTCTTCCTCTTCCTCTGATAAGTCTTCTTCCTCGGATGACTCAGATGGGTCTGACGATCCGGTACCGAGCAAGAAGAGTAAGAAAACGCCACTTCCACTTCAGGTCCTAGACTTTGATCCTACTGAAATTATTCATCCCAGATCCTCCAATTGGGTTCCCCCTACCGAAGTAGCGCAATATGTGCAAGCCAATTTACGAAAAAGCTTCGATAAGGAAGTTAGATCACGCTTGAAGGCGGAATGTCCCATACCTGATTTGGAAGGCAAGGTATCTGAAACTCCAGGTCACTTTTATGAAGAAGTTCGCTAAAGATCCCAAAAAAGACCTAGACCGCTCATGGCGCAGCTGCCAAGACAAACTATTGGACCTTTCAGGACCCTTGACTAAAATCCTAGAGCTGGCATATGTAGCCAAAGAATCTGGTTCTCCGGTAGACACTGATGTTCTTATCGGGTGGGCACAAAGAGCTGTGTGCGTTCTAGGTAACGTTAACCGTGTTGTTTCTGCTGAGCGAAGGAAATCAGTGCTTATGAGAATCAACCCTAAATTATCAGATCTTGCGTCTTCAGAAGCGGGACCTTCGGCCGAAGGACTGCTCTTTGGATCTTCATTTATTAAAGATCTAGCTAAGTTTTGCTCCACCTTTTCCTCGCTGGACAAAGCATAGATGTCACTTAAAAAGGTGTTCAAACGAGGCCTATTTGGCAGGGCCGGTCGTTACGGGGGACGTATGTCCGGCCGCAGCTCCTTTTCCAGTCCCCAAAACTACTACCCAAGAGGCAGAGGTGGTTGGTACGGAGATCAAGACTCCACCTTCTACCCCACGCGACCCAGAGGAGGTCGACCCCGTTTCCGTAGGGGCTATCGCAGAGGATAACAAGGAGCCATTCAAGACTCAAGTTTCACAGGTGAGCATCATTCACTTTTCTCAGGTCAGACTTGGGGGCAGAATTGCATCTTGCTTAGCAAATTGGAAACGAATATCATGGGATCCATGGGTTCTGCAAACAGTAGAGTGATTTTGACTGGAGTTTGTCAGTACCCCCAAACAACTCTACCCCCCTGTACTGTGTTTTTCTCAAGCAAATCAAGATTTCATAGACAAAGAAGTGCAAGCTCTCTTAGACAAAGGAGCAGTGCAATTTGCTTCCCCGCACCCTCTCAGTTTCCTCAGCCCTAATTTTTTGGTAGACAAGAAGGGAGGAGGTCACCGATTAGTCTTAAACCTAAAAGATTTCAACCAGTGGATTCTGTACTGGCATTTCAAGATGGAAGGTATCCACATGTTAAGAAACATTCTGTTAGAAGGAGATTGGATGGTACGTCTGGATCTAAAAGATGCCTATCTGTTGATTCCAATTTTCCCTCCCCACAGAAGATTTCTTCAATTTCAGTGAAAGGGTCAATGCGTGGAGTTCCTGGCACTCCCATTCGGTCTATCATCAGCCCCTTGGTGCTTCATGAAGCTATTGAGACCAGTGATGGAATGCCTCAGAACCAAGGGTGTCAGATTGATTATATATCTGGACGATATTCTGCTGATGGCTCAGTCCCCGCAAGTCCTAGTATCACACTTGGATTGGACCATCAGTCTCCTACAAGATTTAGGTTTCCTGATCAATGTACAGAAATCATTGTTGAAACCCTCACAGATAATAGAGTTTCTGGGCTTCCAGATAAATTCCACGTTATGACAGCTGCTCCTTCCATCTCAGAAGATACGCAACATCAAGAGAGAACTGAGATCGGTTTTAACCTGTCAGACAGTATCCTTGAGGAATATAGCCAGAATAGTGGGCTTATTAGCCTCTTCTATTCAGGTGATATTCCCTGCTCCCCTGGGCACTCCAAAGGCTCAAGATCAGACACTTACAACAGGGTCTGAGCTATTCAGAACAAATCCCATTGACGACCGAAGTAAGATCGGAGATTCAATGGTGGCTTCATCATATGGAAGCTTGGAATGGCAGAGCGATTTTCGGTTCTCGCCCGGAAGTAGTGATAGAATCAGATGCCAGCAGATGGGGATGGGGAGCTCGTTGCAACTCCCTAGTGACGGGGGGCAGATGGTCAGAATGGGAACAATCCCTTCACATCAATTGTCTGGAACTTCTAGCGGGTTCATTTGCCATAAAGAGTCTCTCCCCGCAGAAAACAGATTGTTGCATACTATTACGGATGGACAATATATCGGCTGTGAGATATGTCAACAAACTGGGAGGCACGAAGTCCAGAATCCTGGTGGAGATTGCCAAGGACTTTTGGCATTTTTGCCTGTTTCAGCGTCTAGTAGTCATAGCGGAATACCTTCCTGGGGATCTGAATATCGTAGCAGACTGGAACTCCAGGTACCTATCAGACTCCAGCGATTGGAAGTTAGATCCTCAGATTTTTGCTCAGATAGTCAAGGAATGGGGCAATTGCGAAGTGGACCTGTTTGCATCACGTCTCAATTGCCAAATTCAAAGATTTTACAGTTGGCGTCCAGACCCTTGCGCATTAAAGACAGATGCTTTTCTTCAGGACTGGTCCCAGTTTCGAGGCTATGCGTTTCCTCCTTTTCTTATGATTGCCAGAGTTCTGGCTCAAGTGCGGAGACAGAAAACAGAGATTGTTCTGGTGACTCAGTTTTGGAGAGCACAGCCTTGGTTCCCCAGTGCTCTTCATTTAGCCTGTGCCTCTCCTCTTCTGATTCTTCCTCGTCCGAATCTTCTTTTGAGCCCAGAGGGCCTTAAACATCCTCTGATCTTGTCAGGGAAGTTAACACTTCTAGTCTGGTTAATTTCAGGTCGAGATGGCATACCCCAGATGTTTCGCAACAAGCTGCGGACTTCAGTAAACAGGCCTGGGCCAGTAGTACCCATAAGAGATATGATTCAGCCTGGCGCACATGGTCTAGTTGGTGTGATGGAAGGGGTGCCAATCCAGTGGAAGCACATATTGGTTTGATTGTTAATTTTTTAGCAGAACTAGCCAGCTCGGGTTTGGCCTATCAGACGGTCAATAATTTTAGATCTGCCATTTCAGCAGGACATTCACAGTTAGAAGGCAAGCCCATTGGTGAACATCCATTAATTTGCAAGCTTTTGAGGGGTATACGTCTTTCTAAACCTCCTCAGGCAAAATATACAGTTTTATGGGATGTTAATATTATATTAAAATTCCTTGATTCTTGGCCTGCCAACAGATATTTATCTCGCAAACAGCTTTCAGCTAAGTTAACCATGCTTTTATGCCTTGTCTCTTGTAAAAGAGTATCGGACGTCAGAGCTTTGGATTTAGCAGGTAGAACTTTTTCACCAGAAGGAGTCTCCTTTTCAGTGACAAGAAGAACCAAAACGAATTGCAGGTCAGTATCATATCCGGTTTATACGGAAAATTCAAAATTATGTGTGGTTCAATGTTTGAAGGATTATGAAATTGTCACAGAAGAATTTCGACAGGATTCTAAAGGTCAATTGTTGATTGCTTTGCAAAAACCTTTTAAACCAGTTTCCTCAGCTACTTTAGCTAGATGGATGAGATGGTTAATGAGTGAAGCAGGTATTGATACCTCTGTTTTTGGGGCCCATTCTGCTAGAGGGGCTATGGCTTCAAAATCATTTGCCTTAGGTTCTCGGTTAGAGGACATAATGAAAGCTGCAGATTGGTCTTCAGAAAATACTTTTCGTAAGTTTTATCATAAACCTGTATTGGATGTAGCCAGTGTGGTGATGGAACAGCTTTTCAACTAGCATAATCGGAGCCTCCGGTCCTGACATAGAATAAAAACATTTCTAGCTATCACGTCAATAATTTTCAATTCTATTAAGGACACGGAGGCGAGGATTATCCCTCCCTTATTATATTTATGCAATAATTATTGTTTAATATCTATATCTGATGTGATATTGTTATTTAACCCTCCCATTATTTGCAATTAAAGTTTGAGATAACGTATATTTATGAGATATTACCTACATCTTTATTGTTACAGCTTCTGATCAGAAGACCGCCTGAAAGTCATATCTTCAAGGAAAGTTTGAGTTATATGTTCTACCGGTTGTTTCTCCGGCGTGGAGCCTCCAATTTGCGGTTTCTTCAGTATGGAGAAGAAGTTTATGACTCCGGATTCGGGATGGCGTAAGAAGTTTGCGTTTTCAAATTGACTGTATCTGTTTAAACAAAGAAAGAGGAAGTGACTTCATAGGTCAAAGCACTTATAGCAAGGACATGGATGGTGATTGGACCATGTGACAGGATATTTGGTGTCCTGGGTATTGTTTTTTCTGTTACTTGTATTTCATTGGCTGCTGTTTATGTCAGTAAAGAAAGAGAAAGCATAATCCTCGCCTCCGTGTCCTTACTAGAATTTAAAATTCTTGACGCAATAGCTAGAATATTTTTTATTTTCTAGGCACTCCTCTGTCTCCCTTGTACATTTACTACTTAAACATATCTACATGTTCGGAGACTCCTAAATCGGGGAGGGTTCTCGCGCAAATTGG